>NC_141873.1:434791042-436169792 GCF_056163025.1 Triticum urartu
AGTCGTGCGAACTCTTACAGGGTAGACTAGCAGATGTAGGGGATGTAGGTGGTACGGTCTACACACATGTAAGGTGCTAGCGCTTCTGAAAGACTGTGTCTCGGTCATCCGTCTTCTCAAACACCCTGTAGTGCGAGAAACCAAACGGAGACGATCGAGTCTTGTGGGGAAAAGTGCGCAAACCTCTGCAGAGTGTAACAAACTAATCATGATTAGCCGTGTCCCCGGTTATGGACAACTTGAGTATCTGGTACCTGAATATCATGTGAATCTCATCACGTTACTTCTAATTAATGTTGTTGGGTTTTAATTACTTAATTGGGATCGGAATGCTGTCAACCATTCTCGATGTTTAACAACTACCATGATAGTTAAATAAATTTATTCCTTTGCAGTAGGGAAAAACTGGCTTTACGCAAAACTGTAACCATAGAGCTTTCCACCAGCCATATATGCATATAGTATAGCTGTTTCATTCCATTACTCTCTATGTGTTACATTGCCAGCATATTCCATGTGCTGACCCGTTTTCGGGCTGCAACTTCTCATGTTGCAGACTTTTCAGACGACGAGTAAGGTGCTTTTAGGTCGTGGTTCTATACTCAGTGATGCCGTTGGAGTTGATGGACCCATTTGTCTTCCGAGCCTTCCGCTGTTATCGTTATTAGATGGCCTTAAGCCATATTTATTGTAATAAGTTCTCTTTGAGACAACGATGTAATAAGTGTGTGATTGCCACTCTGCTATAAATCCTTCGATGTACTGTGTGGTGTCAGTATTACTGATCCAGGGATGACACCGGAGCACAGTAGACTTGATCCATTCGGGTCGGGTCGCTACATATTTGCTAGACCATGAAAATGATATGTTAATGAATGAAAGAAGGGAAATAGATGAAGTATTCTTTAAACAGGGACCTATTTTGAAACACAACTTGCCTGTTGAAATCCTAGGGGCTCGTCCTCCACCTAACGGTGATCATGTATTTGAGCTTAAACCTTTACCTGATACTCTTAAATATGCTTATCTTGATGAGAAAGAGATATATCCTGTTATTATTAGTGCTAACCTTTCAGAGCATGAAGAAAAGAAATTATTGAAAACCCTGAAGAAGCACCATGCTGCTATTGGATATACTCTTGGTGATCTTAAGGGCATTAGTCCTACTCTCTGCCAGCACAAAATAAAATTGGAGAAAGATGCGAAATCGGTTCTTGATCACCAACGATGGTTAAATCCTAAGATGAAAGAAGTGGTAAGAAAAGAAATACTAAATTTTCTGGAGGTAGGTATAATTTATCCTGTTGCAGATAGTCAATGGGTAAGTCCTGTCCATTGTGTCCCTAAGAAGGGAGGTATTACTGTTGTTCCTAATGATAAAGATGAATTGATCCCACAAAGAATTGTTACAGGTTATAGAATGGTAATTGATTTCCGCAAATTAAATAAAGCTACTAAAAAGGATCATTACCCTTTACCTTTTATTGACTAAATGCTAGAAATATTATCCAAACATACACATTTTTGCTTTCTAGATGGTTATTCTGGTTTCTCTCAAATACCTATGTCAAAAGAGGATCAAGAAAAGACAACTTTTACTTGCCCTTTCGGTACCTTTGCTTATAGACGTATGCCTTTTGGTTTATGCAATTCACCTGCTACCTTTCAAAGATGTATGACTGCTATATTCTCTAACTTTTGTGAAAAGATTGTTGAGGTTTTCATGGATGATTTCTCTGTATACGGAACTTCTTTTGATGATTGCTTGAGCAACCTTGATCGAGTTTTGCAGAGATGTGAAGAAACTAATCTTGTATTTAATTGGGAGAAGTGCCACTTTATGGTTAATGAAGGTATTGTCTTGGGGCATAAAATTTCTGAAAGAGGTATTGAAGTTGATAAAGCTAAGGTTGATGCTATCGAAAAGATGTCGTGTCCTAAGGACATTAAAGGAATAAGAGGTTTCCTTGGTCATGCCGGTTTTTATAGGAGGTTCATTAAGGACTTCTCTAAAATTTCTCGGCCTCTAACTAATCTCTTACAAAAAGATGTTCCTTTTATTTTTGATGATGACAATGGAGAAGCATTTGAAATACTTAAGAAAGCTTTGATTTCTGCACCTATTGTTCAGCCTCCTGATTGGAATTTACCATTTGAAATTATGTGTGATGCTAGTGATTATGCTGTAGCGGCTGTTCTAGGACAAAGAGTTGATAAGAAATTAAATGTTATTCAATTTGCTAGTAAAACTCTAGACAGTGCTCAAAGAAATTATGCTACTACTTAAAAAGAATTTTTAGCAGTTGTGTTTGCTTGTGATAAGTTCAGACCTTATATTGTTAATTCTAAAATAACTGTTCACACTGATCATGCTGCTATTAAATATCTTAGGAAAAGAAAGATGCTAAACCTAGACTTATTAGATGGGTTCTCTTACTACAAGAATTTGATTTGCATATTATTGATAGAAAGGGAGCTGAGAACCCCATTGCAGACAACTTGTCTAGGCTAGAGATTGTTCTTGATGACCCACTACCTATTGATGATAGCTTTCCCGATGAACAATTAGCTGTGATAAATTCTTCTCGTACTGCTCCATGGTATGCTAATTACATTGTTGCTAAATTTATACCACCTAGTTTTACATACCAGCAAAAGAAAAAGTTCTTCTATGATTTAAGACATTACTTCTGGGATGACCCACACCTTTATAAAGAAGGAGTAAATGGTGTCATTAGACGCTGTGTACCTGAGCATCAAAAGGAATAGATCATACGCAAGTGTCACTCTGAGGCTTATGGAGGACACCATGCTGGAGATAGAACTCCACATAAGGTATTGCAATCCGGTTTTTATTGGCCTACTCTCTTCAAGGATGCCCGTAAGTTTGTCTTGTCTTGTGATGAATGTCAAAGAATTGGTAATATTAGTAGATGTCAAGAAATGCCTATGAATTATTCACTTGTTATTGAACCATTTGATGTTTGGGGCTTTGACTATATGGGACCGTTTCCTTCCTCTAATGATTATACACATATTTTAGTTGTTGTTGATTATGTTACTAAGTGGGTATAAGCTATTCCAACTAGTAGTGCTGATCATAACACCTCTATTAAGATGCTTAAAGAAGTTATTTTTCTGAGGTTTGGAGTCCCTAGATATTTAATGACTAATGGTGGTTCACATTTTATTCATGGTGTGATACGTCTCTAACGTATCTATAATTTTTTTTGTTCCATGCTATTATATATTTCGTTTTGGATGTTTAATGGGCTTTATTATACACTTTTATATTATTTTTGGGACTAACCTATTAACCCAAGGCCCAGTGCAAATTGCTGTTTTTTTTGCCTATTTCAGTGTTTCGCAGAAAAGGAATATCAAACGGAGTCCAAACGGAATGAAACCTTTGGGAGCGTGATTTTTGGAACAAACATGATCCAGAGGACTTGAAGTGGATGTCAAGAAACCACCAAGGAGGCCACGAGGCAGGGGGCGCGCCTAATCCCCTGGGCGCGCCCTCCCCCTCGTGGGCCCCTCGTGGCTCCACCGACCTACTTATTCCTCCTATATATGTTCATATACCCCGAAAACATCCAAGATCACCACGAAACCCTATGTCCACCGCCGCAACCTTTTGTACCCAAGAGATCACATCTTGGGGCCTTTTTCGGAGCTTCGCCGGAGGGGGCATCGATCACAGAGGGCCTCTACATCAACTCCATGGCCCCTCCGATGATGTGTGAGTAGTTTACTTCAGACCTTCGGGTCCATAGCTATTAGCTAGATGGCTTCTTCTCTCTCTTTGGATCTCAATACAAAGTTCTCCTCGATCTTCTTGGAGATCTATTTGATGTAACTCTTTTTGAGGTGTGTTTGTCGAGATCCGATGAATTGTGGGTTTATGATCAAGTCTATCTATGAAAAATATTTGATTCTTCTCTGAAATCTTTTATGCATGATTGGTTATATTTGCAAGTCTCTTTGAATTATCTGTTTGGTTTGGCCTACTAGATTGATCTTTCTTGCAATGGGAGAAGTGCTTAGCTTTGGGTTCAATCTTGCGGTGCTCGATCCCAGTGACAGAAAGGGAAATGACATGTATTGTATTGTTGCCATCGAGGATAAAAATATGGGGTTTATATCATATTGCTTGAGTTTATCCCTCTACATCATGTCATCTTACCTAATGTGTTACTATGTTCTTATGAACTTAATACTCTAGATGCATGTTGGATAGCGGTCGATGTGTGGAGTAATATTAGTAGATGCAGGCAGGAGTCGGTCTACTTGTCATGGACATGATGCCTATATACATGATCATGCCTAGATATTCTCATAATTATTCGCTTTTCTATCAATTGCTCGACAGTAATTTGTCCACCCATCGTAATACTTATGCTATCTTGAGAGAAGCCACTAGTGAAACCTATGGCCCCCGGGTCTATTCTCCATTATATTAATCTCCCGTCAACAAGTTATTTCTGACACCGTTTATTTTACAATCTTTACTTTCAATCTATATCATAAAAATACCAAAAATATTTATCTTATCATTATTATCTTTATCAGATCTCACTCTCGTAAGTGACTGTGAAGGGATTGACAACCCCTTTATCATATTGGTTGTGAGGTTCTTATTTGTTTGTGTAGGTACTAGGGACTTGCATATAGTCTCCTACTGGATTGATACCTTGGTTCTCAAAAACTGAGGGAAATACTTACGCTACTTTGCTGCATCACCCTTTCCTCTTCAAGGGAAAACCAACACAGTGCTCAAGAGGTAGCAAGAAGGATTTCTGGCACCGTTGCCGGGGAGATCTATGCACAAGTCAAGACATACCAAGTACCCATCACAAACTCTTATCCCTCGCATTACATTATTTGCCATTTGCCTCTCATTTTCCTCTCCCCCACTTCACCCTTGCCGTTTTATTCGCCCTCTTTCTCCGTTCCCCTTCTCTTTTCCAGTTCGTCTCTTTTCGCTTGCCTCTTGTGTGCTTGTGTGTTGGATTGTTTGTCACAATGGCTCAAGATAACACTAAATTGTGTGACTTTTCTAATACCAAAAATAATGATTTTATTAGAACTCCGATTGCTCCTCTTACCGATGCTGAATCTTGTGAGATTAATGCCGCTTTGTTGAATCTTGTTATGAAAGATCCGTTTTTCAGACTTCGTAGTGAAGATGCCGTTACCCATCTAAACAACTTTGTTGATTTGTGTGATATGCAAAAGAAGAAATATGTGGATAATGATATTGTTAAATTTAAGCTATTCCCGTTTTCGCTTAGAGATCGTGCTAAAACTTGGTTTTCATCTTTGCCTAAAAATAGTATTGATTCATGGAATAAGCGCAAAGATGCTTTTATCTCTAAGTATTTTCCTCCCTCTAAGATAATAACTCTTAGAAACGATATTATGAATTTTAAGCAACTTGATCATGAACATGTTGCACAATCTTGGGAGAGGATGAAATTAATGATACGTAATTGCCCTACACATGGTTTGAATGTTTGGATGATTATACAGAATTTTTATGCCGAATTGAATTTTGCTTCTAGAAATCTTTTAGATTCGGCTGCGGAGGCACTTTTATGGAAATCACTTTAGGAGAAGCTACTAAACTCCTAGATAATATTATGGTTAATTATTCTCAATGGCACACTGAAAGATCTACTAGTAAAAAGGTGCATGCAATTGAAGAAATTAATGTTTTGAGTGGAAAGATGGATGAACTTATGAAATTGTTTGCTAATAAGAGTGTTTCTTCTGATCCTAATGATATGCCTTTGTCTACTTTGATTGAGAATAATAATGAATCTATGGATGTGAATTTTGCTGGTAGGAACAATTGTGGTAATAATGCATATACAGATAATTTTAATCCTAGGCCGTTTCCTTAGTAATTCCTCTAATAATTATGGTAATTCCTACAACAATTCTTATGGAAATTATAATAAGATGCCCTCTTATTTTAAATCTAATATTAAAGAATTTATTAGTTCGCAAAAGAGTTTCAATGCTTTGATTGAAGAAAAATTGTCTAAGATTGATGAGTTGGCTAGGAACGTGGATAAAATTTCTCTTGATGTTGATTCTCTGAAACTTAGATCTACTCCACCTAAGCATGATATCAATCTCTCAAAGCTATGAGAATTTCCATTGATGAGTGCAAAGAAAGAACCGCTAGGATGCGTGCTAAAAAAGATTGCTTTGTGAAAGTGTGTTCTTCTAGTTTCCAGGATAATAATGATGAAGATCTAAAAGTTATTGATGTGTCTCCTATTAAATCTTTGTTTTGCAATATGAATCTTGATAATGATGGGACTGGAGATGAGTCAACTTTAGTTAGAAGGCGTCCCAATGATTTAGAGTTTTTAGATCTTGATGCAAAAATTGATAAAAGTGGGATTGATGAGGTCAAAACTTTACATTGCAATGAACCCACTATTTTGGATTTCAAGGAATTTAATTATGATAGTTGTTCTTTAATAGATTGTATTTCCTTGTTGCAATCCATGCAAAATTCTCCGCATGCTTATAGTCAAAATAAAGCTTTTACTAAACATATCGTTGATGCTTTAAAGCAATCTTATGAAGAAAAGATCGAATTGGAAGTTTCTACCCCTAGAAAACTTTATGATGAGTGGGAACCTACTATTAAAATTAAAATTAAATATCATGAATGATATGCATTGTGTGATTTGGTGCTAGTGTTTCCATGATTCCAAAAACATTGTGTGATCTGTTAGGTTTCCGTGATTTTGATGATTGTTCTTTAAACTTGCATCTTGCGGATTCCACCATTAAGAAACCTATGGGAAGAATTTATGATGTTCTTATTGTTTCAAATAGGAATTATGTTCCCGTGGATTTCATTGTCCTTGATATAGATTGCAATCCTTCATGTCCTATTATTCTTGGTAGACCTTTCCTTAGAACGATTGGTGCAATTATTGATATGAAGGAAGGGAATATCAGATTCCAATTTTCGTTAAGGAAGGGAATGGAACACTTTCCTAGAAAGAAAATTAAATTAACTTACGAATCTATTATGAGAGCCACTTATGGATTGCATACCAAAGATGATAATACCTAAATCTATCCTTGCTTTTATGCCTAGCTAGGGGCGTTAAACGATAGCGCTTGTTGGGAGGCAACCCAATTCTATTTTTGTTCCTTGCTTTTTTGATTCTGTTAAGTAATAAATAATTCATCTAGCCTCTGTTTAGATGTGCTTTTAATTAGTGTTTGTGCCAAGTAGAACCTTTGGGAAGACTTGGGGAAAGTCTTTGCGATCTTGCTGTAAAAAACAGAAACTTTAGCGCTCACCAGATTTGCTGCCATTTTTTACTGGAGAGTGATATTTAGTTAATTATTTTTTAAGATGATTAATAGATAAATTCCTCATGTACAGAAATTTATTTTAGAATTTTTGGTGTTACATAAGTATTCGAAACCTACATATTACTACAGACTGTTCTGTTTTTGACAGATTCTGTTTTTTCGTGTGTTGTTTGCTTATTTTGATGAATCTATGGCTAGTAATGGAGTTTATGAACCGTAGAAAAGTTGGAATACAGTAGCTTTAACAGAAATATAAATAAAGAATGAGTTCATTACAGTACCTTGAAGTGGTGTTTTGTTTTCTTTCTCTAACGGAGCTCACGAGATTTTCTTTTAAGTTTTGTGTTGTGAAGTTTTCAAGTTTTGGGTAAAGATTTGATGGATTATGGAACAAGGAGTGGCAAGAGCCTAAGCTTGGGGATGCCCAAGGCACCCCAAGGTAAAATCCAAGGGCAACCAAAAGCCTAAGCTTGGGGATGCCCCGGAAGGCATCCCCTCTTTCGTCTTCGTCTATCGGTAACTTTACTTAAGGCCATATTTTTATTCACCACATGATATGTGTTTTGCTTGGAGCGTCTTATATGATTTGAGTCTTTGATTTTTATTTTACCACAATCATCCTTGCTGTACACACCTTTTGAGAGAGAGATACACATGAATCGGAATTTATTAGAATACTCTATGTGCTTCACTTATATCTTTTGAGCTAGATAATTTTGCTCTAGTGCTTCACTTATATATTTTAGAGCACGACGGTGGTTCTATTTTATAGAAATAATTTATCTCTCATGCTTCACTTATATTATTGTGAGAGTCCTTTAAAAGAGCATGTTAATTTGTTTTGGTTATAAAATTAGTCCTAATATGATAGGCATCCAAGATAAAAACCTTAAAGTGCATTAAATACTAAGAGAAGTTGGATACTTGATAGTTGTTTTGAGATATAAAGGTGGTAATATTAGACGTGTGCTAGTTGAGTAATTGTGAAATTGAGAAATACTTGTGTTGAAGTTTGCAAGTCTCGTAGCATGCACGTATGGTAAACGTTGTGTGACAAATTTGAAGCATGAGGTGTTCTTTGATTTCTTTCCTTATGAGTGGCGGTCGGGGACGAGCGATGGTCTTTTCCTACCAATCTACCCCCCTAGGAGCATGTGCGTAGTGCTTGGTTTTGATGACTTGTAGATTTTTGCAATAAGTATGTGAGTTCTTTATGACTAATGTTGAGTCCATGGATTATACGCACTCTCACCCTTCCATCATTGCTAGCATCTTCAGTACCGTGCATTGCCCTTTCTCACCTTGAGAGTTGGTGCAAACTTCGCCGGTGCATCCAAACCCCGTGATATGATACGCTCTATCACACATAAACCTCCTTATATCTTCCTCAAAACAGCCACCATACCTACCTATTGTGGCATTGCCATAGCCATTCCGAGATATATTTCCATGCAACTTTCCACCGTTCCGTTTATTATGACATGCATCATCATTGTCATATTGCCTTGCATGATCATGTAGTTGACATCGTACTTGTGGCAAAGCCACCATGCTTAATTATTCATACATGTCGCTCTTGATTCATTGCATATCTCGGTACACCGCCGGAGGCATTCACATAGAGTCATATTTTGTTCTAAGTATCGAGTTGTAAGTAAATAAAAGTGTGATGATCATCATTAGAGCATTGTCCCATGTGAGGAAAGGATGATGGAGACTATGATTCCCCCACAAGTCGGGATGAGACTATGGACGAATAAAAAAAAGAGGCCAAAAAAGAGAAGGCCCAAATAAATAAAAAAATGAGAGAAAAGAGAGAAGGGACAATGTTACTATCCTTTTTCCACACTTGTGCTTCAAAGTAGCACCATGATCTTCATGATAGAGAGTGTCTTATTTTGTCAGTTTCATATACTAGTGGGAATTTTTCATTATAGAACTTGGCTTGTATATTCCAATGATGGGCTTTCTCAAAAGCCCTAGGTCTTCGTGAGCAAGCAAGTTGGATGCACACCCACTTAGTTTCTTTAATGAGCTTTCATATATTTAT
Organism: Triticum urartu; assembly: GCF_056163025.1. Taxonomy (NCBI): domain Eukaryota; kingdom Viridiplantae; phylum Streptophyta; class Magnoliopsida; order Poales; family Poaceae; genus Triticum; species Triticum urartu. The sequence goes on from NC_141873.1 coordinate 434,800,443, forward strand.
AGCTCTAGTGCATCTGTTGCATGGCAATCCCTACTCCTTGCATTGACATGAGTCGGTGGGCATCTCCATAGCCCATTGATTAGCCGCGTCAATGTGAGACTTTCTCCTTTTTTGTCTTCTCATACAACCTCACACTACAAAAAAATACACTTCCGTGATGATACGTGTTTGTCACAGTAGGCCGCATTTTTTGTCATGCATGTACATCCATGACAAATTTATGACAGAGTCAAGATAGTCATACTTGTGCTGTCGTAGAAGTGTTCCATGACATTACCAAAATTATCATCACGGAAGTTTCCACTTCCATGACGATAAATCACGCGTCACAAAAGTGCTTTCGTCAAGGGTGACCGACATGTGGCATCCACCGTAACGGAATGCCTTTAAGCTATCGGGTCAGATTTTGGATCCGATAACCCGTTAACAGTCCTGACCAATGGGGATTTTCCACGTGTAAAATCATCATTGGCTGGAGGAGACACGTGTCAGGTCCGCGTTGGCACAGGTGTCACTCATCCAATGGGCGAGACGCGCCTATGATATGTTGACATGTGGACCGGCCCATCAAGTTTAAATGGGCCGGCCCAACTGAAGGCCTACAAGATTTTGCGGACCCTAATGGGCCGACCCAGCTAAAGGCCCACGAGATTTTGCGGACCATAATGGGCTGGCCCAGCTAAAGGCCCACAAGATTTTGCGAGCCATAATGGGTCCACCCAGGTAAAGGCCCACAAGATTTTTGTGTGCCATAATGGGCCGGCCCAGGTAAAGGCCCACAAGATTCTTGCGGATCATAATGGGCCGGCCCAGCTAAAGGCCCACGAGATTACGCCGACATTAATGGGCCGGCCGAGCTGTAGGCCCACAAGATTTTGAGGACCCCAGTAGGCCGGCCCATTAACTGGCTGCCATGTTTTGGGCCAAATGTCGGCCCATATTTAATCCGGTCCATTAATGGCCTGCCATGCTCCGGGACTAATAGTGTCCCATATGAGATCCGGCCCGTTAAAAGCCTACCAAGTTCTGGGCCAAATTACGGCCCAGATCAGGTCCAGCCCTTTAAAAGGCTTTGGGCTCAATTATGGCCCGTATTATATTCGGCCCGTCAACTGGACACTATGATTTTGGGCCCACTTGCTAAAGGCCCACTTAGTAATTCGGCCTGATATTAGTTTTGGCATGTTAAGGGCCCGTTTAACATTTCGGCCCTATATTAATTTCGGCCTGTTAAAAGCCCGTCATATAGTTGGGCCTAACTACGGCCCGGTTTGCATCTGGCCTGCTCGCAGCCGATATCTGATTGGGCCAAACAAGGACGGAGACAATTTTGTCCTGTTAAAAGCCCGTGATTTGATTCGCACAATCATGGGTCGGGGTTCATTTCGGGCTGCTGCCGGCCCGTGAGCTGTTCGGCACGTTTCAGGCCCAACCTACATCGTGATTGCATGACGGTTCGATTATGTACCATAATTTTACGGTTTGGCCGGTTTACTGCGAATACAGGATATATATAAAGTAAAATAACTGCAGCATCGTGAATAAGAAAAAACCTAGACTATACAATAAAGAAATTACGGCATATTACATCCACTGGGCATCAAAGTTTGCCACTATGATAATAAAGCACAAGCAGACAGCAGGTTACATACACTGGGCATCAAAGATCGCCACCAGTGCAAATAAACATGCCGACAAAATAATATACAAAACGATAGCACTTCAATAGAGTTCAAGAAAGGTTAGCCCTGCTGGGGAGCTGCAGCGCAAGCAGCTGAGCAAGATGATGAGACTGCGCTTGTTCAACACTTATATCTTCCTCACTCTGAAAGATAAACAAGCAGACAGATGACAGGTTTTGCACATAAAAGTATCATTGATGACAATTCATCACATTTCTTACTGACGAATAAAGTGACACAATTTAAAATTGCATTAACACAATATGGTATTGTTCAGGTCAAGACATGGTAGGAAATGACATTGTGAAGGAGTTGGCAGCTTCACGACACCACTGGATTACAGATCAAGAACTCATAAGTATCAATGGTTAGTGTGTTGTCAATTTATACCATTTCAGATTGGCAAATAAAGAGACGGTTTAAATAATAGTAGAATGATATGACATTGTTCATAGTTAAGACATTGCAGAATATGACATTGTGCTGTAGTGGGTAGGTTCACCACACCACTGGATTACGGATGAAGAACAGAAGCATACATGCAGTTCAAAAGAAGATCACTTGCTCTGTATAGTTTAATTTACATGGTATGAAGAAGGAACTTGGTTGTACAACTGAAAACTTAAATTGAGAAAGGACAAACTTTAGTTTATGAACTACATAATAAACTTTAAACAAGCAATTTGATGCAAACACCAAAAATAAACAGCTGTTGCAGTCATGCCTAACCAAATATATACAACAAAGTTTGAAGGCTTGAGATGGACAAACTTACATTATTGGTGAAGACAGGCTCTATAAAGGCCTTGTCCATGCTGATGGGGGGCAATTCAAGAAGTTTACCACGGAATATTCTTCAAAAGCATTGCCTTTATTCTACATTTTGTTAAGAGTAAATATAGATGTGATAATATACGAAAAAATGGAGAATATTTAAGATAAGATGAAGAGTGATGCTACATAACCAAGTAGCTATAAATGTAAGTGCAGCGATACAGACAAAAGGTACAGCCAAGAGCAATGCACAGCTAAACTTCTTCAGTACCAACCTTATGGTAAGAGTAAATATAGATCTGATGTGTAGAAAATGGAGGGCAAAGGAAAATAAGCTGCAGAGTGATGGTACATGAACAACTACCTGTCATTATAAGTACACTAATAAAGGACAGCATGTACTTACAAGAACAATGCAGAGCTAAAAAAACATTGGCATTGGATATATTCTGCACTAATGTAACCATTCATACAGATCAGATAATTTGGAGCGAACAATTGATAAGCAAGCTATCATGCATACTACTGTCACATAATGAACCAGGTATGTATGCAAGTATAGTGATACAGAACAACAGGTACTAACAAGAGCAAAGCAGCGGGCAGCATATTTGCGATATCCTGTCGTTCTTGTCAAACTGGAATTCTTCTTTGAGCAGATTTCCTGCAAAAAAGATCTGTAAGGCACATGCGGAAAAGTAGAAGTTCAAATTGTCATGTGATTTCATAGACAGTACCTCATCCTGGGAACGAGACCAGTGCATAACAAGGTTTTTCCATTCAATGTCTTCTAAATTTAGCACATGAGACTTCACCGGAAATTCGTTTATAGACTTGTCATCAAAATGTGATTTCCTCAGGTAACACCGATACTACTGCAACTCTTCCTTGAAAAGCACAAGCAAGCTTTGCTCGTCATGACTATCCAGATTGACCCTCGCCTAGTTACAACAATGTAATGTAAATCATTGATGTGTTCAATCAGCAGAAAACAGGAAAAAAATAACCATGAATAATAGCACTTACACGTAAGTTGGACAGGAAGATGTGAAAATGGTGTTTGTCTTCACAATAATCTTCCCATGATGGGAATATATGCACGTAGTCCCTAACAACATTGAAAGCATTGTATTCTAAACTGGGAATAAATGGAATGGGGTTTCAATCTGCAGGAATTGGCCGTTTCTGCAGTTGGGATAGGTCTTCGGCCGGTGGACTTGCTGTACTTTTTGCTGGAGTGGGATTTTTCTGTGGTACAGCTGGTGCTATGGCAAATGAAATTGGTATACCTTTTGCTGGAGTGCAGGTCCTATGTGGTGGGGCTAGTGGTGTGGCCAGTGAAGTATGGGTACAGTCTGCTGGAGTCGGTCCTACATTTTCTGTCACTGGTTGTACAACCAATATAAGTGGGGTGATGTCTGATTTCTCCGGCACCACCATGTTTTTCAAGGACTTTGCCGGTGCTCCTTCAGGTTCGGCAATCACCCTCTTCCTTTTCGATGCCTGATGCACAAGAACAGCATTTGAGTGGAAAAACATGGTATGATGACAGATGGAATATGTATTGATAATGGATGGGCATGGCATCTCGACATATATGATGAGTAAACTAAGCAGATGGCGGTGCAACAAAGTAGAAGAAATGCAAGACGACATATGCAAGATACCCGCAATCAATAAAACATTGCCAAATTAGAACAGGCACCTTGATGGATGAACATGACAGGCCATCTGCCTTTGACTCCTCGAGGTTAGAATAGTCATTAGGATCATATTCTGAACAAGAATCAACAGGTGGGGAGCGTATGAGTTTCATTGCATCCAGAATGGCACTCAATGCCTTGGTGCCAATTTTGTAAGTCATTGCAGTGTTTAGCTCAAGAGTGGACTACTGCTAGTGCGACACAAAGCAGCTACACAGATCATAGTGTAGATGTAATGGGAAAACCTTAAGCATCAGAGTAAAATCATCAAAGTGGAACTTGCTGGAATATATGTGCTAGTATTGCCGGTACGGCTAGAAAGGCTTCGGATACCAGCTCTCTTCAAGTGAAGGTGTGGTACTGTTAATATCAGTGTAACTCTCAAAGGCGGCACAGCTCCCCGCATTTCCTTGCTATTCTTATAGGATTCAAGTGGGCGGGCCACTACAAATCATATTCCTATGTTTACAAGATCCTACGAATCAAAGAGGCTCAAAGTGTCCATCACAACCGACCGTGTAGACCTCTACACTGCAAATGTTGTTGCTCATCTTCAGTACAAGGAACATACTGTACTACTATCATACTCCCTCCATTCCAAAATATAACTCTTGGTAGAGATTTCCACTATGGATCACATACAGATGTATCTAGATACATTTGAGTGTAGATTCACTCATTTTGCTCCATATGTAGTCCATGGTGGAATCTATACAAATACTTGTATTTAGGAACGGAGATAGTACATATTAAAGAAGAACGGAAGAGGAACATGGTAAAGAAGAGAAAGCAGATTTTGGATAATAAAATGTTGGTTGCGCAGTGCCCACACATGATGAACCAGAGCGCATTAAGAATGCAACTCCCAGCTGTCTCTCGACCATTTCAGGCAGTTGGATGAAGATCCTACGTCTCCTAACCCTTCTTCTTCCTCGTCTCTATTCTTCCCATATAGAACACCGCACGGGCCGCCGGCCAGACTACCGGCCCCCACCGCCTGTGTTCCTCCGCCACCCCCACCCCCACCCCGCCCCAACCCCCACCCGCGTCGAGTTTTCTTCGTTCGGCGAGGCCCCACAACCATCCGAGCCCCTTCGATCTCACCAGTGAACTCCGACGAGCTCTAAAAAATCGACTGCCCCAATTTTGAAATTTAGTCTACTATGATTTAAGTAGTGTGGAATATAAAAGGGGAAAACCATAAGCATTGGGAGTATAGTGTTGAGCGTGCCATGGCGGATCTGAAGGTGCAAACCGGACAAAGGCAACTTCGCAACCAAGACAAGAAATCAGAGTAAAGCAGTGGCGATCTATTTTCTTACTGCGATAAATAAGTTCAGCAGACATGAAAGAGTACCGCCTCTGGTGCGGCGCCGTGTACACATCTGCTGAGAATTTGACGGTGCTGCGGTAGCGATGGCTGTCGGCGGCGTGGAAGCAGATCTAGGAGGGTAGACGGTGCCGGCGGGGCGTGGTGGACGAGACGGTCGTAGGAGCGGCGCCGGCAAGGTGGACGACGGTGGGGATGAAGCGAGAGGATGGGATGCAAGGATCCCAGTCCGAAGCCGTGGATGAGAGAGGTCAATCTCTTGTAATGGAAGGGGGTGTCGGGGTATCAGCTCCGGCATGGTGGAGGAGGACAGTGGTGGATGGGGTGGCGGACGGAGGAGGGTGGGGTGGAGAGGGTTTTTGGCGCCCACGGAGTACGAATGGGGAAAAGGGAGGTAGAGAGGAAGGGGGGAACCACGTATTTAGGGCGCGCTTGTCTCAAATGCGAGGAAATTTACAAACTTAGCCCCCGTTTCAAATTTCTACTACTACATCACACCAACATTAGTCGGTTGGGGATAGGACGGTAATCTCGCATACACCAAATATTTGCCGACGAGAGTTTGTTTTTGGCGCCCACCGTGTATGAATATGAATCGGGGAGGGAGTCGATTTCGGCCGAGGACACACCGTGTTTTGGCGCCCACCGTGTATGAATCCGGGTGAGAGGCGGTTACGTCACGTTTGGGTGAAATTACAAACCTACCCCTATCGAAACCTATAGAAATCCAGCATATAGGTTTTGTGTGGCAGGGATAGGCAGTAGTGATTTCCATCTCGCAGATTTTGGTTTCGAGCGGTTACTGTGACTTTCCCCGCTTCGTTCAAATTTTGTAGAGTGCACGTTTACCGTGCCAACTCAATTCGAATCCTGTTTGTATTCTATTTTTTCGGGCGGGATCCATTTTGAATTGGAAATACATTCTATATACATCATTTTTATATATATAGTTTCAAAAGCACAACAAAGAATTCTGCTCCTTTATATGTATAATATGATTTACAAATACAACGATCTCGAAATCTTAAGGTTGAATTCGAAAAAATTAACCAAATTATGTTCTACTAAAATGTATGGATCAGTAATATATACATATTAAATAACATAGATGTGCGTGAATTCATATGGGTATGCATGTTTGATAGATCAATTTTGGTTCAAGTATGGATTGCATGTATCATCGTCTCGAATTCAAATATTTGAATCCCTTTTTTGTTCACTCCTTCCACGCCCATCTCTCTTGCATGCATGCTCCTTCAGGTAGCTATCACTCTCTTTTCTCCAGCTCACCCGCACGCTCACTTCATTTTTATCCTATCCTCGCAAACATGGCCTCTCGACGTCTCCCTTGAGAAGTGTAACACTGTCCCTATCATTATACATTACACGGTTTTCATTATCTCTCACATCTCTATTGTTCTCTGGTATCACTCGGTACCTAAGCTTTCTTTTTCACCGCCACGCACACAGTCTCCACTCGTCTTTCACTTTGTCTTTCTCTCTATGGGATTCTCTCACACACCTTATATGTCTCTACATATGACTCATACCACTAAAATTACTCTCTCTCTCTCTCCTGTAGACACAACATTTGTTGCGTTCTCCTTTTTGTCTCCATCCCAGACTGACATTATTCATTTGTTTACCGATTAGACAACCCCGACTACCGTCTCCTCTCTCTCTCACAGACACACACACACACACAACTCCTGCTTCCACTCCCCTTCCCGACAACCGTCTCTCTCACACACACACAAAACTCTCGCTTTCGCACCCTGACTCGTATTTCTCTCACAAACATTTATCTACTAGCTAGACTCTAGATAGGTTTATACACCCGCACACTCGTGCTTCCACCATCGCATACATGTCTCTCTCCCGCTCCTTGTATCTATGTAGATTTTTGTTCCCTTCTTGAGACACGCCCTCTCGATCGTGCACACACACTATCGCCTTATTTTAAGTTGATGCCTATCGCACACACACTCTTTGTGTCTTTGTCACACATGCACTCCGTCCTCCTCCACTCTCCCTCTCTCTCACACACACATGGGCTTTTTGCAACAATAGCAAGATGCCCATGCGTTGCACGGAACAGCAAGATGCCCATGAATTGCCATAGTTTCCTTCCTATCCGTCAGATATAGATCGGACGGACTATATTGCAGGATGGCAGGCACACGATCATCACTGACAATGCTTTTTATAAGAGTAGGGATAAAAAATAGAGTTGGTGATGATGGTGGTCCTGCCATCCTGCAATGTAGGTCGTCCGATTTATATCTGACGGATAGGAAGGAAAATATGGCAATTTACCCGCACTCTTTACCACATTTGCAGATAAGGCCTTCCCTCGTTCATCCTTTTCTCCCACAAGATATTGATGTTCTGTGCAACGCATGGGCATCTTTCTCGAATCTTGTAACCAACAACATTCCTCCCTTATCTCATCAAAACCGCCAAAGGAATATATTTTGAGTGAAACATAACATATTTTTAGTGATATACGTATTTCAAAACTAGACTTTTTTTCTATCAAATCGGTGAATATGTATTAATCTACTTTGATCGTGTGGCAATGCATTGGCACATTGCTAGTAGTTATTATAATTTTTTGGACACCAGACAAACGGTGGAGTACATATACGAAGAGAAGAGGCGCACGCACGCAGTCCGCCTCTCGCTGTCTCGCACACATGAGTGTTACGTAAAGGCGACGTTACCAAATAAACCCTAAAACCCTAGGTGCACGATTGCTGCATTCGCGGGTACCGGGTACGTGGTGGAGCACCTTTGTAGGAATAGTCAGCTGAGCACGCCTCCTCGCCGTGTAATTGCTCTGACATGGATGCGACCTCTCATAGCGCAGGCATTGAACCGGCGCGCCGGCCAAGAGGGCCGCACTTGCTGCAGGCCCGGCTGAGCACGCCTCCTCGCCGCGTGCAACCAGCTTAAGACTGCCCCGCCTACAGGCATTTTAGAACACAAAAAATGACTAAAATATAATTAATTTACGCATGGTCTTGACTTGTTGTGCTCGCACTGGTACCAGGAACTAGAAGAGGATTTTCTTTATTTATAACTCTCCTCACATTTTTTTGGCTTTGAAGTGAATCATGGTTGTGGACATTATGTATGAATGTGCAGATATCTGTGAACATGAGTTTAATGTGGAAGTTGAACTTGGAATGTCGGGCTTGCGCGTGAACTATACCATGTCCAATGCTTCGTCTGTTATTGTTTGGAAAGTAATTGTTATTATTACATGACCCGAAAAAATACATTTTGTGCCACATCAGTAGATGCACGGACATCACAACAGGCATGCTGACTGGATAAACATTTGAACCTAGCTATTATGAAGGAAATTTTGGATTGACAACAGTTTTAGATAGTAGGAGACGCCTAGCCTGCTCTACCTCTACTAGCTTATTTCTGGCTTCTTCCATCTCTTCTTTGCCTTGGGTGAAGAGAGCATCTGATTGCTCTTTTCGCTTCTTCAGGAACTCAGCTACATTCTCAAGGGCTGTTGCACGCTTTCTTTCAGCCTTTACTAATGCCACGAGGACACGAACAGCTGACGACTCCACCTGCCTTGTGTGTAATCCAGCATCATCTGGGAATTTGCACCTTGTGTCTAATCTAGCATCATTAGGGAACTGGCACCTTGTGTGTAATCCAGCCTCATTTTGGAAACATGATCTCGAGGTTGACCATACTTCCCTCCTCGCAGGAACTGCATCCTGACATGAAGTTACTTCTTTTTTAGATCAATACTCAGAGCAACCTAGATCCATTTAGTAGAAGCCAGATAAACAGAACTCGGAGAAGTGAATTCAAAATAAAATAAATAAAAACAGACTACAAGGTGAGAACACCCACTTCCTACATCAAGCTAAAAACGAAAGCATTAGGACGATTAAGACTCTTCTTATTACACATCGAAGAACACCACGCTTAAGAGAAACAGAAACTACAACATATACACATCGAAGAACACGAGGCTACACGGAAGTAATTGAAAGGGTGTTACTTACCAAAGCTCGTTTTACAGGTTCGGTGCAGCCCCTCTTTAAATTGCCACGCTCCTTGAAAGATGTCCCAAATATCCCGGGTTTGGTCTTCATTGCTCCTCTGCATGTTCGCACTCGTGGTTTTAAAATCTCAACATGGTAAGAAAAATATACTACTAGTAATACTCGCGCATCTTGTGGGCAACATTAAAGCACTCGTCTGCCATGTTAGAGCATCTCCAATAGAATCGCAACGCGCAGCACTTTAAAAATCTCAACATGCTATCTCTACTCTATTCTCTACTATTATATTTATTTTATATTTAATATTTATCTCTACTTCCTTTACTGTCTACTTTTTTCTCTATACTTTTTTTTCTTGCAATATAGGCCGTCTGATTTATATCTGACAGATAGGAAGGAAACAAATGGGAATTTTGCAAAAAGATACCCATACCCCTCTCCAGATTTGCAAATAAGGCCTTCCCTCGTTCATCCTTTTCTCCCACAAGATAAACTACTCATACAAATGCATCTTGATGCGTGCAACGCATGGGCATCTTGCTAGTTCTAAAAACCTTTCCATCATTTGCCACACTATTGGTTGCAGATGAAAAACCTACCCAAGCACTGCGCGATACAGGAGCGACGCACAATTACAAGCTGATATTCTGTTGGACAATGGAGGCCATAACCAATTACTTTTACAGGAACAATAGCACCCAGGAAATTTGAAGGGTAGGTATGAACAAAATTGGAACTGCACATGTACTGCTAAGTGATTCAATACACACATTACCAATCGAGGAGGAGAACGATGGTCGCGGCGGCCTCTGTGAGTCATGGTCGGCAACGGGAGTCAGTTCATTGTCCACGACGGTGGTACTTCTGCGCTTGGCGTCGGCTTCCGGGAAGCAGATCCGAGACCGTGGAAGACGATGCCGAGGAAGAGGCTCCGTGTACAACGACGACGGTGGACCGGCTCCAGTGCGGCGTATGAGGTCGTCGATGAGGCACATGCGCTGCGGTGGACGAGTGCGCTGATGTAAAGGGGAGGAGCACGAAGGCTGCGGTGCCATGGAGAAGTCTATTTTGCGGTGGGGATAGAAAATGGGGAGTATTCACGTGTACTACTCTGGGTGCCGGGGTGGGTTGGCTGGGTAGGGTGAACCTGAAGTTACAAAACAGCCTCCTACCAAGCGTCATCCGTAGGCCTGTTCCGAAGGCTATGATGGTAACTTCCCACTGCTCGAATAAGGGTCGCGGGAGATTTTCCTGCCGACCTCAAAATTTTGTGACACTGGACTCCCCGTGTGGCGAGTTGAGTGATTCGGCTAAGCAAATAGCGAGTAGTAGTAGTAAACTCTGCATATTAGGTTTGACCGGAGTCAAACTTCCTAAAGTTTGACCAAGTTTATAGAAAAATATAAACATTTACCATAACAAATATGTATGATGTGAAAGTACATTCAATAATGAATCTAATGGTATTTATTTGTTATTGTATATGTTAATATTTTTTGTTATAAGCTTTCTGAGAGTTCACAAAACTTGACTTTGACCAATGCTAATACGCGGACTTAAAAATAAACGGAGGGAGTACACATTTGTTTTCTTAGTTTGTAGTGAACTAATCATTGTTGAAATTGTGAAATAAATATATTAGGCTATTGACTTCGAATGTAATGGTCTATACAATTCAATAGTTACAATCATTGTCGAATCCCAAGATGTATACAAGGTCTATAGTACTTCACAGCATGCTCAAACTCACATAATCCCAGTCAAATGAGAATCTAAATGCATTTCATAGTTATTACTTTGTAGGATGCAACAAAAACATCCATAACTCTACATCAGCCATTATAGAAGCAACATTTTGACATATCCCAATGTGTGAATGAAATGTGCAGAGAGAGCTTTTGAAGATGGAGCAGATAGGGCGGGAAAGATTGTATGTATGTGGACGAGAGAGTAGGAGACAAACCTAACGAGAGAGAGAGAGAGGAAGAAGTTAGGTCTGTGAGAAAGATGGATACATGTAATATACATGAGATGTGTGTGCATCTGGATTTTGTATACATGGAAGGAGAAGAGACAACATGTTTGATGAGAGAGCTGGAAAAACATGGACGAGAGGGGAAGGATCTCGTGGGTTGAGGGATTGACAATTTTGTGTGGGGGAGAGAGGGATTGGTAATTTTGTGCAAGAGAGAGAGGGTGGGGGGAGGAGTCAGTCAGCCGTCGTCACATCACCCTGCTTCCAAATGACCCCGCATTCTCTAGCGTGGTGTGGTCACCGTTTTTGATTTGCTCGATGCCCTCTTTGAAGATTCAGGTGTTGTGCATGTTGGGGTGCAAAGAAGCACAAGCGAGAGTGGTCGCCGTATAACCTTGGATGGAGATGAATTGTGTGCTCGGGGGAGTGTGTGTGTGTGTGTTGTGATGTGTGTGTCTGTGTGTGTGTGTGTGTGTGTGTGTCAGATATTGAGAGAAAACAAACCTAAGGAGAGAAATGGGTATTCACGAAGAGATTGTGCGGGCCTTGAGGTGGGCAGGGGCCGGGTGAGGGTGTCAAAATGTGCGCGTTGATGCATGTGTTGCATGCGACTGTGCGAGGGACGGACGAATCGAGAGAGATGCTTGTTGTGTTACTAATGCTCCTCTCTCTGTCTCTCTCTCTCCCTCTCTCTCTCTCTCACACACACAAGTAAACTAGAAGACTATTCTCTCATGTATACACAACGTATGGGCATCTGTCTATGTCTCACGCATGCATGATCATTTGCACATTCACACCTCTCTATGGCTGTATCACACGCACACCGTCTCCACATTGCCCTTCCGCCACAACACACATATGGACACATACACACGTTCTCTCTCAGTCACATACACAAAATCAGTATTAAAAAAACTAGGGCGCACCTAAAACGTCCAAATCCAAATAAACACGAACTGGAGCTAAATTCAAATATATGGAAATATTGCAGCGTCAACAACTTTCACAGGAAAAAAAGTTGAGTAATATTCGAGGATTGTTTTCACACACACAATAAGGTTCGGTGGATGTCCTTCGAGCGCGACATGGTGACGCACCATTCGATCGACCGCGCGGCCGCGGTTCACGCGCTTGCACAGGATTCCGTATCGTGGGTGTGGTACTAACTAATAAAAGCGTTGCCTAAGTGTAATGTTTACGTGTACTAGTACGGTTTTCTTTTAAGTTTTACCAACCTTATATATAAAACTAAAGTAAGCTCCCACACGCGCACTCATCAATATGCCGCCGCCGCTGTTGCGCATGCCGGCGCCCGCCTGCTCCGGCCAACAATTTCTCGCCCATCACCACCGTGTCGCCGCCATCCCTGTGCCATGAAGCCGAAGTCTCGCCCGCTCATGTCGTCTGCAGTCCCTCCTCGCGATGCTGCTGCGCTGCCAAGCATGCGAGCAGCTGGTGGAGCCGCGTCTACGCACGAAGTGTACGAAGAGGAGGACGAGCACGTGCTCCAACATGCCGGCGAGGAGGAACTAGCGTATCATTTTCGTCTCCGCCCGCGTGGAGGAGGCACGCATGGTGGCTGTCGCGGCGGAAGCCGGTCGCGCGCACGTCGAGCCCGCAAACCGGGTGCGGACGTGGAATCTACCTTTGAGACCTTGAATGCCACGTGGATCCTACAATCTGAAGGAGCTATTTGGGTTAGTCGACTCATGTGAGCCGTTTGATGCAACATGGATGGCTAGAAGGGCTTCTTCCACCTCTTCTTCCGTCTTCTTCCTTCGCTCTATCGAATTTCTTTCACAAATTGACTGACCCAAATTATACTACTAGTACGAATGTATTAAGTACAGTAGGAACACGAAGATAGGAGCAGTAGTACCAACTGCAAGAAGAACAATAGTAAGACATAGTACTAGTACTACCGTACGTACTAAAGAGTTCAAATAACGAGAAAGAACATAAACATAGTTCTGCTGGGGCCTCAGCACAACACACCCTTGAAAATAAACTAAGCAACTAGTCCGCTTGACACTGCAGTAGAACCAGCATGAGCGACGGCACTACCACCTACTCGGAGTCTGAGTCCACGTCCTCGACTTCGTCCTCGTCCCTCTTCCTCTTCCTCTTCGCCGATGCTTCTTTGCTTGAACCAGACACTGGGCTCTACTTCTTCATCCAACCCTTGTAGATATTTAAACAAAGGTAGGCATCCATTGCTGCCTACAGGATGTGATCTTCATCTAATGTCTTCGACTCCCATGCATGATGAAACTCGTGATGAGGTTTCTTCAGTTTAGCGTACGAAGGATCAATCATGGCTACTGCCAGGGTCAGCATTGAAGGTTGAGAGGAGGACACCAGGCTTGCCTTCTGGGGATCGAAGGGCTGGCCTACAACGAGACCTATCCAACGCAGGACATCCCTGTCGTTCTTAAAGCCTACAGTAACAAATTTCACTCTTTTGTCCTTGAGGAAGTTCTTAAAATCCTGGCACTCAACATCGGCATGGCATATGTGGTAGACCAAGCAAACGTTATGTACGCAAACCTGGATCACGGCGGGCTTCTTCCTCTCTTCGTCCTTTAGATCCTTCTCTTGTCCCAGTACTGTGGTGTACTCAACATCTAGCCCAGTGACCCACTCATCCGTTGAACTGTTGAACATGCGTAGGAAGCGAACAAGCCATGCTTTCACCGTTTCGGATCCACGTGTGTTGATGACGATGAACTGATCGCCGGTGATGGCTCTAACCTGGTACTCAACGGCGACCATGGAGATTTGGGAGGCCATGGATTTTGGAGGAGGGTTAGGAGAAGTTGAATTGTTGTACCCCGCAAAAAAACTGGGAGCAAACTAATGTGAAAGGACGGGACAGCAAACTAATGTGAAAGGACGGGACGACTGGGAGCGAACTGTTATAAGGTAGAAGATGGGGACGAGTAGGGCGTGCGAACGCTGTGAGGTTGCTGGCATGCCCAATGGATAAACGGCTGCAAGCCCCCAAAGAGTTCTCGAGAACTATGCGGGACCCACTAGATGTCATGTCTACTAGACCCATATCGTAGGCGGCCTGACGGTATAGCTTCTGCCTGTTTGCACGCCATGCCGGCACGTGGATGTAACTTCACTTAATTCCATCAAACGTCGCGCCTCCCACGACCTTCACCTCCCACACGCGGTCGCGCCCTTTGAGACTTCGACCGGCTATAAATGAGCAATTTTTTTGCCTTTTTTTAGACAAGCAAATTTGTTGCCACATCAGCATGTTTGCTATTCCCGTGTGCATGTTTGCTATTCCCGTGTGCATGATACCAGCTAAGATACCACCATTATGGCCAGCCTTAATCATCGCATGCAATAATTTAGTGCACCTTGAAATATGAACATGTGTGGGGCGTGTATGTTTTTAATGACTTGAGACTATACCTAGCCCGGCATGCAAGATGACTTATTATGCACTGTTCCCCATGTGTGGAAACAATATGCCTGCCAAACTCTCCTTCTCCCTCCGATGGTCCCACCACTCCACCCCATGTGAAAAAATCTGCATGCATGACTCTCCTCCCCCCACGCTCGTCCAATCTGTTGTGACCAGCAATATTTCCACCCCTTCGCTCCCCCGTAATTTACTCCTATAAATATGCCCACGTAGCTGTTACTTAACTGTAGGTGCATTGGGTCACTGACATATGGGCCCAACAGGGGTCTGGCCCACATGTCAGTGACGCAACTGGACCAGCAGTTAAGTTAGTGCAGCTCAGTCCATATCTTACGTAGGTGTGCCATTGCTCGCTACAAATACTGCGCCTCCCACGACATCGCTATCTCCTCCCCTCACGCTCACATTCATCGCTATCTCCTCCCCCTCCCTCTCACATCGACCACCATGGCATCGCCCCTCCCAAGCCCTAGGAGCCCCTCGCTGCACCGCGCAGACGGTCACGCGTCGCCGTTCCGTTCCTCGCCGCCACTAGTCGAGGAGGACGCGTCGGTGTTCCGCTCCTCACCGCTACGCGATGTGTCGCCATTCCGCTCCTCGCCGCCACTAGTCGAGGAGGACGCGTCGGCGTTCCGCTCCTCGCCGCGACGCGACGCGTCGCCGTTCTATTCCTCGCCGCCACTAATCGAGGAGGACGCGTCGTCGTTCCGCTCCTCGTCGCGACGCGTCGAGGTGGACGCGTCGGTGTTCCCAATCTCGCCATCACGCGTGCCAGAGGACGCGTCAGCTCCCCGCTACGAGGAGAATGCCGCGCCGCCCGCCGAGCCCCCCAGCCTTGAGGAGCTTTGGAAAGAAATGGATGTCGCCTTGTGGGAGGCTTTGCCTCTAGCAGAGCGCGCCAAAATAGAGGCGGAGAAGAAGGCCGAGGAAGAGAAGCGCACCATGGAACAAGCTGCCTGGGAGGCCTATGTCGCGTCCGAGAGAGTCAGGCGATTGGCTCTTTGGCAGAAGGCTCGTGCGAGGGCCGTGAGGGTGGCGGTGGACGCCCGTGCCGAGCTCTGAGTGTAGTCAGGCCCAAGCGCCTCATCTACGCTTGGCGATACATGGACCGGGTGCACGCTTCCAGCGAGGAGGAGTACCTGTTGGCGCCGGATCACCACACCGGTGAGATCGCGCTCGCCCGCCAGCAAGCCGCCAATCAGCACCTCGCGAGTTGCGAGGCTGAGGAAGAGGCGTTGTGTCGGCGCGCTGGGAAACGCCCGCGCAGCAGGGCACTCGTGGCGCACCGCAAGCACTCCTGCGAGCGTCGTGGCTTTTAGGAGGAGTATAATTTTTGTTTCGTAAGGCGATCTCATTAGTTTTGGGACGCAAATGATAAATCCCGAACGTTCAGGAATTTTTAGCGTCCTTAATTAAGTATGTAAAAGGGAAAGTTTGGAAACCTTGTGTATTTGTACGCATTTTGCAAGTACGTGCATATAGCACAAACTTTACTATATACTATCGCACTACACGTCTCTCTCGATATATGCTTGCAGACTGTGCTACTCCCTCCGTCCAGGTAAATAAGTCATCTTTGGTTGTGCACTGTGACCAAGAAGGAGGGACGACTTATCTACCTAGACGGAGGGAGTACTACTATTACTTATGTATGTGCAAATGCATGTTTTAACATTACCATGCGGTTTTTGTAAAAGTAGAAAAACAGCACTAGTCAAGCTTGTGAAACGATTCAATGCAAAACAAGTGCAAAAATGCTCGTTTGATTGTTTACTTTTAGCTTCCTTCTCTGTGGTTATTTCTCTGTCGTACTTTGTATGGAGTATCTCACTGGTTGGAAAGGCATGCAAATTCCCAAACCGCTTCCTACACACTGTATCGAATTTTTTGCCTAACAAGTTGTGCCGTGCAATTGGAATTCCAACTTGAGTACTACTACTAGTAGGAGTACCAGGGGCCAGTTCTTTTAGGCTTCTAGATTAGTAATCCCATAACTACTACCTCTGTCCTGGTTTATTGGTCCCCATTGTAATCTTTGTCAAATTTTGATCATAAATTTAACTAATGAAATGTTAGTGCATGTCACATGCACTACTCCATCCGTCTAGGTGAGTAAGTCATCTTAGGCTGTGCACCGTGACCAAGGAGGAGGAGAAAACGAGAAACATTAATGTTTATTTGCTAATTAGTAGTATTGCATGCAATGAACTAATCACTACATGTCGTGTTTGATATCTCAAGTCATTAAAAGCATGCACACTCTTTATCTCTTATTGGTTGATATGTCAAGAAACAAGAAACGAGGTAGAAGTTAATGCACCGCGCCTAAGTGTTTTGGGATTATTTGGTTTTCGTAAGACGGAGGGATTACAATGGTGAGGAATAAACTAGTTAAATCTTTGGTCAAAATTTAGCACAAATTACAATGGTGAGGAATAAACTAGGATGGAGTAGTAGTTTAGAAGCCCAAATAAATGAGTGAGGCGCCTTATTGTTACTCTCCACTGTGACTAGTCTTGTGGGAAAAGCTGGGGAAGCCGCCAAAAGAACTGGCCCTAGGAGTAGTAGCTAGGGATCGAGTGTACGAGATGAACCGGAGAAAGTAAATGCAGAGAGATGAAATGCAAAAAAGACGGAGGGATGTGATGGTTGCTTGTCCGTTTATTTTACCAGGCCACTTATTACTGGGAGTGGTTGGGTTTTGTGATATGACGGCTTTACTGCCGCGCCACGAGCGGGGTGAGAGGTGAGACTCCCGTGCAGCGCCGCCCTCTACACTTGTACTACATCGTTTGTGGTTTATTAGTCCCCCATTGAATTTGACTGAAGATTTAACTGACAAAATGTTAGTGCATGTCAACAAAAACTATATCATTGGATTCGTATTTGAACATAGTTTTGAATGATATAATTTTAGGTGACATGCATCAGCATTTATCGTACTATATATAATGTTAGTTCAATTTTTGGCCGTACTAATCTATAGTAGTAAGGTGCCCATGCGTTGCACCGAAGAGTGAAATGCATTCATTGGGGAGTTGTTTATTTTGACAAAGGATGTGGGGGTCATCTCATGTGTAACGGGTATCGATAGGTTTCTTCGGATATTATTTCATCTCTAGAGCTCACAAACATCCGGGTGAAATAGATAAAAAGGTATCTTTTGCAAACAAAAGCGTTCAACTGTTCAACCTGCATCCAAAACTTGTGAAGAAATAACACTTATTGTGCTTTGCAAGAAATGATCTTTAAGAATTAGTTTTTGAGTATCGATTGTTATACATGTTGGCTACAGATGACATGGCACTTTCTTATAGTCAACAGTTGGCTATACTATTAAGTAATATTAACCATGCCCTTATACACCTAGACGGAGGGATTAAATCAGGATGACTTGCAAGCGGGCAGAGGAGATGTAAGAAATGCTTCATCGTAAGTCTTTCACCAGTACTGTAGTAAAAATTCATACATGGAAGATTCTAGACTAAACCATAAACGGATACACTTTTATTCAAGCGCGATACTCCAATAGAGCAAGATCCTGCATGGAAGTCTCCACATGCTTAGACAGCAGATTACATTGAGCGAAGACTAATGATCAACATTTAACTTGAAATGCAGATGTCCAGGTGAACCTCCTTGGAGTCCCCGTGCACATTGTTGGAGTTCAAATAACACCATGGGTTTTCCATGTCCACATCGGCGGGAAGGTCTGATACGTCTCCGTCGTATCTATAATTTTTGATTGTTTCATGCCAATATTCTACAACTTTCATATACTTTTGGAAACTTTTTATACTATTTTTGGGACTAACATATTGATCCAGTGCCCAGTGCTAGTTCCTGTCTGTTGCATGTTTTTGGTTTCGCAGAATATCCATATCAAAGGGAGTCCAAACGGGATAAAAACGGACGGAGATACTTTTTGTAATATTTGGAAAATTTCGGAAGAAAAATCCACGCAAGACGGTGCTCGAGGTGGTCACAAGGCAGGGGGTGCGTCTACCCCCTGGGCGCGCCCCCTACCCTCGTGAGCCACCCGTAAGGCGGTTGACGCTCTTCTTTTGCCGCAAGAAAGCTAATTTTCAGAAGAAAAAAAATCACGGTGAAGGTTTCAGGCCAATTGGAGTTACGGATCTCCATATATACACGAAACGGTGAAACAGAGCGAGGAGAGAACGCAGAAACAGAGAGAGACAGAGAGACAGATCCAATCTCGGAGGGGCTCTCGCCCCTCCCACGCCATGGAGGCCAAGGACCAGAGGGGAAACCCTTCTCCCATCTAGGGAGGAGGTCAAGGAAGAAGAAGAAGAAGGGGGGCCCTCTCACCCTTGCTTCCGGTGGTGCCGGAGTGCCACTGGGGGTCATCATCATCACCGTCATCTTCACCAACAACTTCACCGCCTTCACCACCAACTCTTCCCCCCTCTATGCAGCGGTGTAACCTCTCTCTTACCCGTTGTAATCTCTACTTAAACATGGTGCTCAACGCTATATATTATTTCCGTATGATGTATGGCTATCCTATGATGTTTGAGTAGATCCGTTTTGTCCTAATGGCTATTTGATGATCAAGATTGGTCTGAGTTGCATGTTTTATTATTGGTCCTGTCCTATGGTGCTCTCCGTGTCGCGCAAGCATGAGGGATTCCCGCTGTAGGGTGTTGCAATATGTTCATGATTTGCTTATGGTGGGTGGCGTGAGTGACAGAAGCACTGACCCGAGTAAGTAGGTTGTTTGCGTATGGGACAAAGGGGACTTGATGCTTTAATGCTATGGTTGGGTTTTACCTTAATGAATCTTGTGTAGTTGTGGATGCTTGCTAGAGTTCCAATCATAAGTGCATATGATCCAAGTAGAGAAAGTATGTTAGCTTATGCCTCTCCCTCAAATAAAATTGTAATAATGATTACCGGTCTAATTATCGATTGCCTAGGGACAAATAAATTTCTCGTAACAACAAACTCTCTACTAAACCTAACTTAGTTGTGTCTTTATCTAAACATCCCCTACCTTTTATTTACTTGTTCTTTATTATCTTGCATACCTATCCAACAACACCTACAAAGTACTTCATGTTTCATACTTGTTCTAGGTAAAGCGAACGTCAAGCGTGCGTAGAGTTGTATCGGTGGTCGATAGAACTTGAGGGAATATTTGTTCTACCTTTAGCTCCTCGTTGGGTTCGACACTCTTACTTATCGAAAACTGTTGCGATCCCCTATACTTGTGGGTTATCAAGGTCCCGGCTCGGCAGAGTCCAAGTATGCTTGGCGTAGCCAGTGTCGCCGCCCATGTACCTCCGAGGGGTAGTAATAGTGAGCACGCACGCGAACATAGGCCTCGTGTCAGTGTCAGCGTCAGCGGCGTCACCCCTGACGCACACTACAGAGATGTGGCGGCGGCCTGCGCGGGCCTCGCCGGTGGCCACGATGAAGAGGAAGACACTGTCGTCCTCCTCCGAGACTAGTAGGCGGTGCTGATCCTCCAGCGACTCCGGCACGGTGAACGGGTAGCACGTCTCGTACTTGATGTTCTTCGCCAAGGGCCAGTAGTGATTGTCGCACGCCTGCGTCTGGTGATGCACGATGTCCGCCGGCGAGCCCCAAAACGGCACCGGGCACTCATAGCAGTAGACGAAGGGCTCCTTGGAGGCATCGACCAGGCCGTCCATGAAACAGGAGTGGCTGTAGGGGACGTTCCGCCAGCTGAATATATGAGCAAGTTACTACGAGATTTACTACAAAATAAATCATGATGGCTATAACAGAGATTAAAATAATCATGCGGACTAGCATAGTAGATGAACAGATCGAATCTAGGACACAGACTAGAAACATGAATTCTACCACGATTTCGAACAGGAAGGACAGAAACACATACGGTGCAACGGGAGCAGCACCATTGGCGTTGAGGTTGTCGCCCATGTCGTTGAGGAAGAGGTTGCTGATACGTCTCCAACGTATCTATAATTTTTGATTGCTCCATGCTATATTATCTACTGTTTTGGATGTTTATGGGCTTTATTATACACTTTTATATTATTTTTGGGACTAACCTATTAACCTAGAGCCCAGTGCCAGTTTCTGTTTTTCCTTGTTTTAGAGTATCGCAGAAAAGGAAAATCAAACGGAGTCCAATTGACCTGAAACTTCATGGAACTTATTTTTGGAAGAAAAGCAACCCGGGAGACTTGGAGTCCACGTAAGGGAAGCAACGAGGAGGACACGAGGTAGGGGGGCGCGCCCACCCCCCTGGGCGCGCCCTCCACCCTCGTGGCTCCCCTGACGTACTTCTTCCGCCTATATATCTCCATATACCCTAAAAACATCTGGGAGCACAATAGATCGGGAGTTCCGCTGCCAGAAGCCTCCGTAGCCATCGAAAGCCAATCTAGACCCGTTTCGGCACCCTGTCGGAGGGGGAAATCCCTCTCCGGTGGCCGTCTTCATCATCCCGATGCTCTCCATGATGAGGAGGGAGTAGTTCTCCCTCGGGGCTGAGGGTATGTACCAGTAGCTATGTGTTTGATCTCTCTCTCTCGTGTTCTTGAGGTGATACGATCTTGATGTATCGTGAGCTTTGCTATTATAGTTGGATCCTATGATGTTTCTCCTCCCCCTCTACTCTCTTGTAATGAATTGAGTTTCCCCTTTGAAGTAATCTTATCGGATTGAGACTTTAAAGATTTGAGAACACTTGATGTATGTCTTGCCATGCGTATCTGTGGTGACAATCGGATACCACGTGATTCACTTGATGTATGTTTTGGTGATCAACTTGTGGGTTCTGCCCATGAACCTATGCATAGGGGTTGGCACACGTTTTCGTCGTGATTCTCTGGTAGAACTATGGGGCACTCTTTGAGGTCCTATGTGTTGGTTGAATAGATGAATCTGAGATTGTGTGATGCATATCGTATAATCATACCCACGGATACTTGAGGTGACATTGGAGTATCTAGGTGACATTAGGGTTTTGGTTGATTTGTGTCTTAAGGTGTTATTCTAGTACGAACTCTAGGGCTGTTTGTGACACTTATAGGAATATCCCAACGGATTGATTGGAAAGAATAACTTTGAGGTGGTTTCGTACCCTACCATAATCTCTTCGTTCGTTCTCCGCTATTAGTGACTTTGGAGTGACTCTTTGTTGCATGTTGAGGGATAGTTATGTGATCCAATTATGTTAGTATTGTTGAGGGAACTTGCACTAGCAAAAGTATGAGCCCTAGGCCTTATTTCCACGCATTGTAATACCGTTTATGCTCACTTTTATCATTTGTTACCTTGCTGTTTTTATATTTTCATATTACAAAAACCTTTATCTACTATCCATATAACACTTGTATCACCATCTCTTCGCCGAACTAGTGCACCTATACATTTTACCATTGTATTGGATGTGTTGGGGACACAAGAGACTCTTTGTTATTTGGTTGCAGGGTTGCTTGAGAGAGACCATCTTCATCCTACGCCTCCTACGGATTGATAAACCTTAGGTCATCCACTTGAGGGAAATTTGCTACTGTCCTACAAACCTCTGCACATGGGGGCCCAACAACGTCTACAAGAAGAAGGTTGTGTAGTAGACATCAAGCTCTTTTCTGGCGCCGTTGCCGGGGAGGTGAGTTCTTGAAGGTATCTTTAGATCTTGCACTCGAGTCTTTTAGTTTCTTGTTTTATCACTAGTTTAGTTTATAAAAGAAAACTACAAAAATATGGAATTGAGTTTGTCTCATACGCTTCATCTTTTTAATATCTTTCGTGAGTATGATGGAAAGGAAAATTGTGCTCAAGTGCTAGAAGAAGAAATCTATAAAATGTTTGGCACTAAATCTTTGAATGATGAGCATGATTTCAATGTTGTTAGTACGAATTCTTTGAATATCCATTTAGCTAATGATATGCAAAGCCACAAGCTTGGGGAAGCTATGTTTGATGAAGATGATATTTTTTGTCCCCCAAGTTTTGATGAGCAAATTTATTATGATGAAAGCATGCCTCCTATTTATGATGATTATATTGATGAAAGTGGATTTGGAGAGGTCATGACTTTATTTAGTAATGATTCCACTATTTCGGGAGAGGTTCCAATTGATTATGAGAACAAAGTTGCTATTTATGATGATTATTGTGATGACACGTATTCTTTAAAGAATAATGATAACCATGAAACTTGTCATCTTGATCTTAATTTTCAATCACATGATAGTTATTTTGTTGAGTTTGCTCCCACTATTATTCATGAGAAGAATTTTGCTTATGTCGAGAGTAGTAAATTTTCTATGCTTGTAGATCATTAAAAGAATGCTTTAGGTGCTGGTTATATTGTTGAATTCATTCATGATGCTACTGAAAATTATTATGAGGGAGGAACATATGCTTGTAGGAATTGCAATAATATCAATTTTCCCCTCTATATGCTTAAAATCTTGAAGTTATGCTTGTTTTGCCTTCCTATGCAAGTTGATTCTTGTTCCCACAAGTTGTTTGCTCACAAAATCCCTATGCATAGCAAGTGGGTTAGGCTTAAATGTGCTAGTCATATTCTTCATGATGCTCTCTTTATGTTTCAGTTCTTATCCTTTATGTGAGCATCATTGAAATCATCATGCCTAGCTAGAGGCGTTAAACGATAGCGCTTGTTGGGAGGCAACCCAATTTTATTTTTGTTCCTTGATTTTTGCTCCTGTTTATTAATAAATAATTCATCTAGCCTCTGTTTAGATGTGGTTTTATGCTTTTAATTAGTGTTTGTGCCAAGTAGAACCTTTGGGAAGACTTGGGGAAAGTCTTGTTGATCATGCTGTAAAAACAGAAACTTTAGTGCTCACGAGAATTGCTGCCATTTTTATTTGGAGAGTGATATTTAGTTAATTATTTTTGAAGATGATTAATAGATAAATTCCTCACGTCCAGCAATTTATTTTATAATTTTATGAGTTCCAGAAGTATACGTTTGATCCAGATTACTACAGACTGTTCTGTTTTTGCCAGATTCTTTTTTCGATGTGTTGTTTGCTTATTTTGATGAATCTATGGCTAGTAAAATAGTTTATAAACCATAGAGAAGTTGGAATACAGTATGTTTAACACCAATATAAATAAATAATGAGTTCATTACAGTACCTTGAAGTGGTGATTTATTTTCTTAGACTAACGGAGCTTGCGAGTTTTCTGTTAAGTTTTGTGTTGTGAAGTTTTCAAGTTTTGGGTAAGGATTCGATGGACTATGGAATAAGGAGTGGAAAGAGCCTAATCTTGGGGATGCCCAAGGCACCCCAAGGTAATATTCAAGGATAGCCAAGAGCCTAAGCTTGGGGATGCCCCAGAAGGCATCCCCTCTTTCGTCTTCGTTCATCGGTAACTTTACCTGGAGCTATATTTTTGTTCACCACATGATATGTGTTTTGCTTAGAGCGTCAATTTATTTTGTTAAGATTTGCTTGCCGTTATTTAGAAAAATGTTTTGCATCTTTTATTTCAATAAAAGTGGCATTCATAGCCTTTACTATGCCTATTTTAGAAGTCCACATGTTGTTGTTTGAAAACAGAAAGTTTACCGCTGTTGCAATAATTCCCTAGAAAAGTCAGAATGTGATAAAACGTTGAAACCTTTTGCATATTAAGCTCTGATAAATTTAATACGATAGTAATTTTCTTTCATAATTTTTGGAGCTAGGGAAGTATGGATGTTGCTGCATTCTTTATAGACTGTCCTGTTTAGGCAGATTGCTGTTATGTTTGCATATGTTTGCTTCTTTAATGATTCTATTTGAGGATAGGACTATTAAATATGCAGAGGCCTTTAGTATGAAATGTTGAATAATAATTTTAGTGATTTGCTACAGTATAGTATGATAAGCTTTTTGCAATCGTTTATACTAACTTATCTGACGAGTCCTTGTTGAGTTTTGTGTGGATGAAGCTTTTGAGATTTAGGGAGACCGTGATATGAGAGGAATTAAGGAGACACAAAAGCTCAAGCTTGGGGATGCCCAAGGCATCCCAAGATAATATTTCAAGAAGTCTCAAGCATCTAAGCTTGGGGATGCCCCGGTTGGCATCCCACCTTTCTTCTTCAACAACTATCGGTTAGTTTCGGTTGATCCTAAGTTTTTGCTTCTTCACATGATGTTTGCCATTCTTAGAATGCCATTTTCTTTTGTTTTGCTTGCTGTTCGAATAAAGTATCAAGATCTGAAATTCTTAAATGTTAGAGAGTCTTCACATAGTTGCATAATTATTCAACTACTCATTGATCTTCACTTATATCTTTCGGAGTAGTTTGCTGTTGCTCTAGTGCTTCACTTATATCTTTTAGAGCATGGTGGTAGTTTTATTTTGAACAAATAGATTAACTCTCATACTTCACTTAGATTATTTTGAGATTCTTAAATAGCACGGTAATTTTCTTAAAAAATCCTAATATTCTAGGTATTCAATATTAGTAAAAACTTTCATATAACTGCATTGAATACTAAGAGAAGTTTGATGCTTGATGATTGTTTTGAGATATGGAGGTAATAATATCGAAGTCGTGCTAGTTGAGTAGTTGTAAATTTGATAAATACTTGTGTTGAAGTTTGCAAGTCCCGTAGCATGCATGTATGGTAAACGTTATGTAACAAATTTGAAACATGAGGTGTTATTTGATTGTCCTCCTTATGAGTGGCGGTCGGGGACGAGCGATGGTCTTTTCCTACCAATCTATCCCCCTAGGAGCATGCGCATAGTGCCGAGGTTTTTGATGACTTGTAGATTTTTGCAATAAGTATGTGAGTTCTTTATGACTAATGTTGAGTCCATGGATTATACGCACTCTCACACTTCCATCCTTGCTAGCCTCTTCGGTACTGTGCATTGCCCTTTCTCACATTGAGAGTTGGTGCAAACTTCGCTGGTGCATCCAAACCCCGTGATATGATACGCTCTATCACACATAAACCTCCTTATATCTTCCTCAAAACAGCCACCATACCTACCTATTATGGCATTTCCCTAGCCATTCCGAGATATATTGCCATGCAACTTTCCACCATTCCGTTTATCATGACACATTCATCATTGTCATATTGCTTAGCATGATCATGTAGTTGACATAGTATTTGTGGCAAAGCCACCTTTCATAATTCTTTCATACATGTCACTCTTGGTCCATTGCATATCCCGGTACACCGCCGGAGGCATTCATATAGAGTCATACTTTGTTCTAGTATCGAGTTGTAATCATTGAGTTGTAAATAAATAGAAGTGTGATGATCATCATTTTCTAGAGCATTGTCCCAAGTGAGGAATAAAAAAAGAGAAGCCCCCCCCCCCCCAAAAAAGGAAGGCCCAAAAAAGAGGAAGGCCATAAAAAAGGAGAAGGCCCAAAAAAATAAAAATAAAATGAGAGAAAAAGAGAGAAGGGACAATGCTACTATCCTTTGCCACACTTGTGCTTCAAAGTAACACCATGATCTTCATGATAGAGAGTCTCTTGTTTTGTCAATTTCATATACTAGTGGGAATTTTCATTATAGAACTTGGCTTGTATATTCCAACAATGGGCCTCCTCAAGTGCCCTAGGTCTTCGTGGGCAAGCAAGTTGGATGCACACCCACTTAGTTTCTTTTGTTGAGCTTTCATACATTTATAGCTCTAGTGCATCCGTTGCATGGCAATCCCTACTCCTTGCATTTACATCAATCGGTGGGCATCTCCATAGCCCATTGATTAGCCTCGTTGGTGTAAGACTTTCTCCTTTTTGTCTTCTCCACATAACCCCCATCATCATATTCTATTCCACCTATATTGCTATATCCATGGCTCGCGCTCATGTATTGCGTGAAAGTTTATAGGTTTGAGATTACTAAAGTATGAAACAATTGCTTGGCTTGTCATCGGGGTTGTGCATGATGAGAGCATTCTTGTTTGACGAAAATGGAGCATGATTTTGTAGGGATGAACTTTCTTTGGCCATGTTATTTTGAGAGGACATAATTGCTTAGTTAGTATGATTGAAGTATTATTATTTTTATGTCAATATGAACTTTTGTCTTGAATATTATGGATCCGAATATTCATGCCACAATTAAGAAGAATTACATTGAAATTATGCCAAGTAGCACTCTGCATCAAAAATTCTGTTTTTATCATTTACCTACTCGAGGACGAGCAGGAATTAAGCTTGGGGATGCTGATATGTCTCCAACGTATCTATAATTTTTGATTGCTCCATGCTATATTATCTAATGTTTTGGACGTTTATGGGCTTTATTATACACTTCTATATTATTTTTGGGACTAACCTATTATCCTAGAGCCCAGTGCCAGTTTCTGTTTTTCCTTGTTTTAGAGTATCGCAGAAAAGGAAAATCAAACGGAGTCCAATTGACGTGAAACTTCACGAAACTTATTTTTGGAAGAAAAGCAACCCGGGAGACTGGGAGTCCATGTAAGGGAAGCAACGAGGAGGCCATGAGGCAGGGGGCACGCCCACCCCCCTGGGCGCGCCCTCCACCCTCGTGGGCCCCTCGTGGCTCCCCTGACATACTTCTTCCACCTATATATCTCCATATACCCTAAAAACATCCGGGAGCACAATACATCGGGAGTTCCGCTGCCAGAAGCCTCCGTAGCCACCGAAAGCCAATCTAGACCTGTTCTGGCACCCTGTCGGAGGGGGCAATCCCTCTCCGGTGGCCATCTTCATCATCCCGGTGCTCTCCATGACGAGGAGGGAGTAGTTCTCCCTCGGGGCTGAGGGTATGTACCAGTAGCTATGTGTTTGATCTCTCTCTCTCGTGTTCTTGAGGTGATACGATCTTGATGTATCGCGAGCTTTGCTATTATAGTTGGATCCTATGATGTTTCTCCTCCCCCTCTACTCTCTTGTAATGAATTGTGTTTCCCCTTTGAAGTAATCTTATCGGATTGAGACTTTAAAGATTTGAGAACACTTGATGTATGTCTTGTCGTGCGTATCTGTGGTGACAATGGGATACCACGTGATTCACTTGATGTATGTTTTGGTGATCAACTTGTGGGTTCCGCCCATGAACCTATGCATAGGGGTTGGCACACGTTTTCGTCGTGATTCTCCGGTAGAACTTTGGGGCACTCTTTGAGGTCCTATGTATTGGTTGAATAGATGAATCTGAGATTGTGTGATGCATATCGTATAATCATACCCACGGATACTTGAGGTGACATTGGAGTATCTAGGTGACATTAGGGTTTTGGTTGATTTGTGTCTTAAGGTGTTATTCAAGTACGAACTCTAGGGCTGTTTGTGATACTTATAGGAATAGCCCAACGGATTGATTGGAAATAATAACTTTGAGGTGGTTTCATACCCTACCATAATCTCTTCGTTCGTTCTCCTCTATTAGTGACTTTGGAGTGACTCTTTGTTGCATGTTGAGGGATAGTTATGTGATCCAATTATGTTAGTATTGTTGAGGGAACTTGCACTAGCGAAAGTATGAACCCTAGGCCTTATTTCCACGCATTGTAATACCGTTTACGCTCACTTTTATCATTTGTTACCTTGCTGTTTTTTATATTTTCAGATTACAAAAACCTTTATCTACTATCCATATACCACTTGTATCACCATCTCTTCGCCGAACTAGTGCACCTATACAATTTACCATTGTATTGGGTGTGTTGGGGACACAAGAGACTCTTTGTTATTTGGTTGCAGGGTTGCTTGAGAGAGACCATCTTCATCCTACGCCTCCTACAGATTGATAAACCTTAGGTCATCCACTTTAGGGAAATTTGCTACTGTCCTACAAACCTCTGGACTTGGAGGCCCAACAACGTCTACAAGAAGAAGGTTGTGTAGTAGACATCAGTTGCCGAAGTCGGGGAAGAAGTCATCGTCGGTGAAGTCGTCGCTGCTAGCAGTCACGAGAGTGCGCTCCCCAAATTTCAATAGCGCCCGCCGAATGGAGCGCACGAGGGAGTGGCTGTAGGGGACGTTGCGGCCGCCGAATGGAATGCAGGAGTAGCCCACGAAGCAGTAGATGGTGCTCCTCCCTAGTCTCTATTCTTATCTCTATCTCTACTACTCTTCTTTGTTTTTTATAATATGTTAGTTGTAGTTGTCAAATCAAATAGTAACCCCTCCGTTAAACCCGCATGCAAACCGAGAAACCTACTCCGGCCCGCGGGAGGAAAATTGCCGGTTGCCGTCGGAGAATAATAGAGCCACGTCTAATCCATTTAAGTTAATTGCGTGTA
The DNA here is from genome assembly GCF_056163025.1 of Triticum urartu. Taxonomy (NCBI): domain Eukaryota; kingdom Viridiplantae; phylum Streptophyta; class Magnoliopsida; order Poales; family Poaceae; genus Triticum; species Triticum urartu. Next base: position 434,829,621 of record NC_141873.1, read on the forward strand.
TGATTCTCCCTCTATAAAAAGTTAATTGCATCCTTATCTTGTATTGTGAGTACTCTGTGGGTTCCACTATCAGTATAGTGTACATGACTTGCAGGCTTGCTACAGATTCATACAGAAAGTTAAAAAGAAACAAATCCATGACTTGCAGTATTGGAGTTAGCACCGATGGCAGTTCGTAGTCGTTCCATGCTCGGGCATTGAAGTTTGTAACTATTTTAGATTAGAACATACAACTCCAGTGCTAGTAGTAGAGCAGAGTCCTACTCCACTACTACTACTCTACTCAAGCAAGTTAGGGCATAGTAGCAGATACTATAGGGAGCACCAGTACTGTGATCACTCAAGCAAGTTGTCTGACTTTGATATGACCCTACGCTGCTGGTATGTGTCTCGTAAGTCAAGCGGTGTGCTGTAGTCATCATCACCTGTCCACTTCCCGCAGCACATATTCGCTTCTCCATGTTTGTCCGCTCTTCCATCCCCGCTAAGGCGCCTCACCCCCTCGTCCGAAACCCAAGCACTAACAATGGCAGAACCGAGCAGCGTCCGCCGAAAGAGTGGCTGGAATTCGCTCCCCACAGAGGTAACCAAGCTCATTGTTTCGCGTGTGGACAATCTCAATACCATGCCGCTCATCGCGTGCTCGCCGGTGCTGTACCGTTTACTCAAAGCCCTCAGGCCGGAGCTTTTTAAGCCAGCTCCTTGCTTGCTGATGCCGCCTGATCTTCAGAAATGGCGTGTCACACAGCATAACAATCATAGGGTGGCGAGCATCAACCCCCTTGACTGCGATCCAATCCTCGTCAGCCTCAACTACATTAACGGTATGTACTGGGTCGGCATGAACATGTCTTGGATGGTGCTCGTTGACGGTCGCGGCAGCTGGATGCTCGTGCAGGTCTACACCCGGTGATTGATCCCCCTTCCTTCGATTAACACTTCACTGCTTTGGCACCGCGGCCCAGAATACTCGGAATCTTACTGTAGCCAACATGATACCAAGTTTGATTTGCTCAAGGTTGTAATCTTCCAAGTGCCCACAAGATCTGCGAATTATAAAGACTTCAGGCTAATTGCATTCTTCAACCGCGGTCTCGCCTATCTCACAGGTCACTGCGGTAAGTGGATAAATCTGCACGTCCATCGCAGGATCATACATCCTCCATGGTTCTCTGATGCCATTGAACACAAGGGCTTCATTTACGCTGTCGACTCCTTCTATGGCTGGACGTATTGCTGGCCTACTCCAGTCATTGCTACAAACGGATGTTACAGCAGTAAGTTACTTTCCTATGATATCATGATGGCCTGCTTATATTACTGTCAACATTTGCTGAAAAAATATTCATGCTCATAACATGTTGTTCTTAAGATTGACTAAATCAAGAGCCCTTTTTTATTTGACTCCAACTTGATATGATGTTGTAGGCCGCCTGGTGTCCCTACCCTTCCTAATCCCATAACCTTTCAAAGAAAAGCGGCATGGCAGTTTCAGGTGGTTCCTGGCTCGATCAGACGACGGCGAAAGATTGATGATCATTCGCACGTACCGGACGTGTTGTTTCGCGGAATACAATCACAGTCACTGCAAGGTCTTTGAGCAGGATTCGAGCTTCTCTGGGCCTTCAGGAATTTTTGACTGGAGGCTGGTAAGTAGCCTTGGTACACGCTCTCTATTTGTCGGACTGAATTATCCGATTAACCAGGAGATAACCGACGGCAAGGATCATGATGGCAACGCGGTTTCATTCATCAGGCAAAACTGTGTGTACACAGCGTACCACGCGTCTCTGCATGCACCATACCCTGATATGTGTCGCCACGCTCTGCAGCCCAAAGTAGGAGAGAGGGTCGCAAGTATCAGACTTCGACCTGCTGGCTGGAGTTTCCCCCGTCAGGCACCCATCTGGTTCAAGCCTTCAGCAAATCTCCACAGCTTAATAAATAGTAACGTCTAACTAAGCCAGTTAGTTAGATGCGTACACTTGGTGTAGTAGGATCTTTATTTCGTTTGATGCATACACTTTTTCTTTTTTGGTAGCCCTTTTGTAATGATGGCTAATGTTTGGTTTGGAAGAGAGAGCTATGTCTTCACTCTTCTGGCCTGCTTACTACTTCTGTTGCACCCCCAGCCCTGGTTGCTGCTGCTGCTATTTTCAATGTACAATCAGTAGTATATTTCATCTGTTGGTTGAATAAATGTGTTGTTAGAATGACAAACACAATGTTTTGGAAGTCGTTGCACGGTTTGATCCTTTAGTGCCCCGTACCATACGTGGCACATACTATTTTTCGTATGGAACACATTTTCCACTTGTTGATAACATGCAGCCCACTGATGAAGGCCCAATAGAGAAGCCCATAATTAACTGGAAGGGAGGCTCTCACATGAATCCGGCCCAGGTACATGCTCATGGTCCCCTAAACATAAATAAGTAAATAAATAAATAAATCTAAATGCTCATGCACCAGTTCTTTGGGAAAATAGGTAGCCCAGTATTTCTTTTTGAAGAATACCCAAGCTAGGCCTATTTGTTTTCTCCGAATTACTGGGCTGCAAATCTTTCAAGACGAGGAGGGATGCATTCCGGCCTAGCTTAAGAGTATGGTCAATGTCTGTTAAAAGTAATATCAAAAGGGGTTGAAAATTCCAAAAAATTTATAGCAAATGGGATATAAGTTTCTTTTTTTGTTTTTGTTCTTCACTGATATCTTATATGTATTTCATTGGATTTAACATGACATAGTACTAATTTATTTTTAAATTTGTTTTAGTATGGCTATTAATTTTTGGATTAAGAATATTTCGTTCCCCAGCAAAAATTTGCGAATTTTCAAAATTTCCCACATATTTAGTTAATTTTTTGACTCTGGTACTGACCAGAAAATGGCCAGTAATTCTAAAAATGGAAAACGGGCTGCAGTAAATTCCATATGAATTAGAAAATGAGTAAAAATTATAAAAAAAATAATAGCAAATGGGCTGTACACGCCACAGATTTCGAGGCTGACTTGTTTACGCAAGGCTTTGTCAGTGAACACACGATTCTAGCAGCGGTGACTGTTGGATGTCCATCCAACGGCCAAGACTAGCGCCGGCGGGACTGCCTGCTCCCTCCTCTTGTGGCCCACTATGATGCCGCGCAGGCTTCCCCGGCCCACCCTACTCCCTCCACTGGCCTGGCCGCACGCAATCAACTGCCTCCTTATTACGCGAAAAAATATTCCTCCCACTGACATTTGGGGCGCACCGGTTGGGAGGCTGACCTATGGGCCTACTAAGTTGACGCGTACGCAGGGCTTGTCAACTTAGTCAACAAACGATTCTAGCAGCAGTAACCGTTGGATTTGGATCGAACGGTCCTGTTGCTTCTTCAATCGCTGCTCTTCTTGCACCAGCCGCCCAAACCAGTGCAGGGGAGACCGCCTGCTCCTGCCTCCAGTGGCAGGTTGTGCTGCCGTTGAGGCCTCATCGCCCCCTACTACTCCCACAGCTAGCCAGGCCCTGCGGCGATGGCAGCCACACACAGCAGCCGAACCAGTGAACCCTCGTACTCCTCTCCATGTGGGGATCCACTGTCGCGTCTTCCTCGGCTCCGCGTCGTCCCCTTCCTAGGCCTCATCGTCGTCCACCGCCTTGGTGCTCTCGGCACGGCGTGGTCAACTTTGTCAACGACATTCCATCGGAAGAGTACTGTACATGGAGAGGCTGACAGCTGGGTCCACGGCCACAGCCCAGTTTTTTTGTGATTTGCCAAGTAAGTCGCTTTGTTAGGCCTGTTGGGCTGCAAATCTTTCAAGACGAGGAGAGCTTCCATTCGGCTGGCCGAGAAAATGGCCCATCAGTAATGAGAAATGGGCTGTACATTTTTAAAACACATCAAACCGGCAATTAGTTTCAAATATCTTTTTTTCATTTCGAGATTTTAAATTACATTAATTTTTATGTGTGGAGAATTTGTTGGATTTTATATTGATATACATTTATTTTAAAAATCAGTTCGAATGTGAGTCGAAATTTCGGGATTAAAAACAGTTCAGACCACACCAAAATATGCAAAATTTCGTATAATTTTTTAACCGTGGCCACAATATGGGCTGTAATGCTAACAAAAATAATATGGGCTCCAAAAAAACCTTAATAATTAGCAAATGGGCTATAAATTATTAGAAATAATGGCAGATGGGATGTATGTTGTTTTCCATAGATTTGAGGCTTTCCTAAAAAAAAGGTTGACGCACAAGCAGTGACTATTGGATGGCCATCCAACGGCCGTCGTGCTTCTTCAATCTCTGCTCTTCCTGCTCCAGCCGCTCAAACAAGCGTCGGCGGGACTGCGTGCTCCCTCCTCCCCGCGGCCGGCTCTGCTGCCGTGCAGGCCTCACCGCCCCACCGTACTCCCATCGATGGCCTAGTCACCCACACCCGCTGTTATTCTTCGGCGATGGCAGACGAACCAGTAAACCCTTGTACAATCGTACTCCCCTCCACGTAGGAAACAACTGCCGAGTCTTCCCTGCCTCCGTGTCATTCCCTTCCTAGGCCTCGCCGTCGTCCACCGCCCTGGTGCTCTCGGCGCGGCCTGGTGAACGTGATCAACGACCGACATGCATTTGAAGTGGACTGTACGTGGAGAGGCCGACAGCTGGGTCCACGGTAGCACGCAAGGAAATGCCTCCTTATTACGCGCAAAATAATGATTCCTCCACCTGACATCAGGGACCCACAGAAAGGGCCTCTGTATTTCGTGAAAAAAACGTTGGCTCCGCTGACAGCTCGGACCCACCAGCTATATCTTCGCACGCAAGGAAGTGCCTCCTTATTACGCACAAAAAAAATGAATACTCCCCCTGTTAGCTGGGACCCAGTATAGTGGCAGGCTGACTTGTGGGCCTACTAAGTTGATGGGGATGGAGGGCTTTGTCAACTTAGTCAATATGCACGATTCTAGCTCCAGTGACTGTACGATGTCCATCCAACGGCCATAGTGCTTCTTCAACCTCTAGTCTTCTTGCTCCAGCCCTCAAACTAGCGCCGGTCGTGCCTCGTGCTCCTGCCTCCCGTGGCTGGCTGCGATGCGGCGGAGGCCTCACTGCCCCTACTACTCCCACCGCTGGCCAGGCCATCCCTCTACTCACCCACACCCCCTGTTATTCTGCAGCGACGGCAGCCTCACACCGCAGCGAACCAGTGAACCCTCGTACTCCTCTACGCGTGGGCATCCACTACCGCGTCTTCCTCGGCTCTGCGTCGTCCCCTTCCTAGGCCTCGCCGTCATCCACCGCCCTGGTGCTCTCGGCACGGCGTGGTCAACGTGGTCAAGGAACGGCTTCCATCGGACGTGGACTGTACGTGGAGAGGCTGACAGCTGGGTCCACGGCCGCAGCAAGGAAGTGCCTCCTTATTACGTGCAAAATAATTATTCCTCCACCTAACAGCAGGGACCCACCGGACGGGCCACCGTATTTTGCGAAAAAATGTTTGCCCCTGACTGCTGGGACCCAGTAGCTACATCTTCGCACGCAAGGAAGTGTGTCCAGGCAAAAAAACGATTCGCCCCCTGACTGCTGGGACTCACCAGCTACATCTTCGCAGGCAAGGAAGTGCCTGACAGTCGGGACGCACCTGGTCGAAGCATACATAGCGTTGTCATTCTGGTCACGAATGTGTACATACATATATACTGGTGGATGTAGAGGCGCGCACGTGTCGTAGTAGAGGCGCGCAAGTAGCATGTACACGTACGTACAACGGCCAGGGTGCAAGAAAGAAAATACAGTCACGCATGTGTACATACGGGCGGGGTCTCGAACGCATACTCGCGCATACATACGGCCAGGGCTTGTGTACATGGCTGGGTCGGAACGGAGAAACAGCATCGTTGTCGTGTTCATGGGGAGGCAGCGTCGTTGTCGTGTTCATGGGGAGGCAACGGAATGCGTCGTGTTCATGGGGAGGCAACGGAATGCGTCGTGTTCGTGGGGAGGCAGCGTCGTCGTCGTGTTCATGGGGAGGCAACGGAATGCGTCGTGTTCATGGGGAGGCAACGGAATGCGTCGTGTTCATGGGGAGGCAACGGAATGCGTCGTGTTCATCGGGAGGCAACGGAACGCGTGGGAGCCAACCGACTGGGTCGGAACGGAATGCGTGGTCGTGTTCATCGGGAGGGCTTGGACGGAACAGGCGATGGAAACGAGGCCTGGCATACCGCAAAACGGAGGAAACGGCCTTGTGTTCGACTGGCCACGTTCGAAACGGGATCCTGTTCATCGGGAGGGGTCTGGCGTACCGCAAAACGGAGGAAACGGACCTCCTACGACCGAAACGGGGGTCCTGTTGATCGGGAGGGGTGTGGCGTACCGCAAAACGGACGAAACGGACTTGTGTTGGAGCGCTACGGTCGAAATGGGGGTCCTGTTCATCGGGAGGGGTGTGGCGTACCGCAAAACGGGACTCCACGGGATACTGTTCATCTCCACCGTCGACCTCCTCCAGCCTCCACGGGCTCCTGTTCATCCAACCTCCACCGCACGCTACTCCACCGGCTACTATTCAACCACCCCTCCACGTGCACCCCTCCACCGTCTACTGTTCATCCGGCCCTCCACACCACGGGGTCCTGTTTAACCACCCCTCCACGGGCACCCCTCCACCGTCTACTGTTCATCCAGCCCTCCACCACACCACGGGGTCATGTTCATCCAGAAGCAACACCACCGCTCACTGTCCATCCAACCCCCCCCCCCCCCCGCAACGCTCACTGTTCATCCCAGAGGCAGCATCGATCGGCTTCAGTTAGCAGCAGTAGCGAAGGAATCGCTCGATCAGGTTCAGTTAACATCCATCGATCGATCGCTCGGGTTCAGTAACGCGTAGCCTGCAGTGCAATCGCTCGGGTTCAGTTAGAGCCCAACGCCTCGCTCGGGTTCAGTTAGAGCCAACGCCTCGCACACACGCGCGTACGTGTACGAGAGAAACGCGCATCGCTTGGCCCCCGACCTCCCACCGTAACCGGGAACTCCCCAAAATTTTCCTCCCCCTCGCTTCTACCACGGTTTTTTCCGTCATGGACGGCCCAAAGAATGTCATGCAGCTGCGTCTCCGGCCCGCCCAGGACAAAAAGCCCATTTTCTGTCATGATTTTTTGTCATACAAGTAGGAGCCCACCAAATCTATGATGATACCGGGTTTTGTCACAATTATCGTCATAGAAGTGTCATATGTATGACAGGAAAAAAATTCATTCGGCCCAAAATGTCACGGATGTGTCTTTTTTTTTGTAGTGTCAATCATTATATTCTATTCCACCCATGGTGCTATGTCCATGGCTCGCGCTCATATATTGCGTAGAAGTTGAAAGAGTTTGAAAAGGCTAAGTATGAAACAATTGCTTGACTTGTCATCGGGGTTGTGCATGATGAGAGCATTTTGTGTGACGAAAATGAAGCATGGCCAAACTATATGATTTTGTAGGGATAAGCTTTCTTTGGCTATGTTATTTTGATAAGACATAATTGCTTGGTTAGAATGCTTGAAGTATTATTATTATTATGTCAACATTAAACTTAACATTCATGCCACAATAAAGAAAATTACATTGAAGAATATGCTAGAAAGCATTCCACATCAAAAATTCTGTTTTTTATCATTTACCTACCCGAGGACAAGCAGGAATTAAGCTTGGGGATGCTTGAAACGTCTCCAACGTATCTATAATTTTTTAGTGTTCCATGCTATTATATATTCTGTTTTGGATGTTTAATGGGCTTTATTATACACTTTTATATTATTTTGGGACTAACCTATTAACCCAAGGCCCAGTGCAAATTGCTATTTTTTTTGCCTATTTCAGTGTTTCGCAGAAAAGGAATATCAAATGGAGTCCAAATTGAATGAAACCTTCGGGAGCGTAATTTTTCAAACAAACGTGATCCAGAGGACTTGGAGTGGATGTAAAGAAACAACTGATAACCCACAAGTATAGGGGATCGCAACAACTTTCGAGGGTAGAGTATTCAACCCAAATTTATTGATTCGACACAAGGGGAGCCAAAGAATATTCTCAAGTATTAGCAGCCGAGTTGTCAATTCAACCACACCTGGAAACTTAATATCTGCAGGAAGGTATTTAGTAGCAAAGTAATATGATAGTAGTGGTAACGATAGCAAAAGTAACGGTAGCGAAAGTAATATTTTTGGGTTTTGTAGTGATTGTAACAGTAGCAGTGGAAAAGTAAATAAGCGAAGAACAATATATGAAAAGCTCGCAGACATTGGATCGGTGATGGAGAATTATGTCGAATGCGATCGATCATGTACCAGTCATAACATAGGGTGACACAGAACTAGCTCCAGTTCATCAATGTAATGTAGGCATGTATTCCGAATATAGTCATACGTACTTATGGAAAAGAACTTGCATGACATCTTTTGTCCTACCCTCCCATGGCAGCGGGGTCCTAATGGAAACTAAGGTATATTAAGGCCTCCTTTTAATAGAGTACCAGACCAAAGCATTAACACATAGTGAATACATGAACTCCTCAAACAACGGTCATCACAGGCAAGTATCCCGATTATTGTCACTTCGGGGTTAATGGATCATAACACATAATAGGTGACTATAGACTTGCAAGAGAGGATCAAGAACTCTCATATAATGATGAAAACATAATAGGTTCAGATCTGAAATCATGGCACTCGGGCCCTAGTGACAAGCATTAAGCATAGCAAAGTCATAGTAACATCAATCTTAGAACATAGTGGATACTATGGATCAAACTCTAACAAAACTAACTCGATTACATGATAAATCTCATCCAACCCATCACCGTCCAGCAAGCCTACGACGGAATTACTCATGCACGGCGGTGAGCATCATGAAATTGGTGATGGAGGAAGGTTAATGATGACGATGGCGATGCATTCCCCTCTCCGGAGCCCCGAATGGACTCCAGATCAGCCCTCCCGAGAGAGTTTAGGGCTTGGCGGGGGCTCCGTATCGTAAAACGCGATGAATCCTTCTCTCTGGTTTTTTCTCCCCAAAAGTGAATATATGGAGTCAAGTTTGAGATCGGTGGAGCATCAGGGGGCCCACGAGGCAGGGGGCGCGCCCTCCACCCTCGTGGACAGGGTGTGGGCCCCTGACGTGGATCTTTCTTCCAGTATTTTTTATATATTCCAAAAATAATCTCCATTGATTTTCAAGTCATTCCGAGAACTTTTATTTCTGCACAAAAATAACACCATGGCAATTCTACTGAAAACAACGTCAGTCCGGGTTAGTTCCATTCAAATCATGCAAGAGTCCAAAACAAGGGCAAAAGTGTTTGGAAAAGTAGATACGACGGAGACGTATCAACTCCCCCAAGCTTAAACCTTTGCTTCTCCTCAAGCAATTCAGTTGATAAACTGAAAGTGATAAAAAACTTTTACAAACTCTGTTTGCTCTTGTTATTGTCAATATGTAAAGCCAGCATTCAAGTTTTCAGCAAAGATTATGAACTAACCATATTCACAATAACACTTAGGTGGTTTACTCATATCAATGGCATAATCAACTAGCGAGCAATAATAATAAATCTTGGATGACAACACTTTCTCAAAATAATCATAATATGATATAACAAGATGGTATCTGGCTAGCCCTTTCTGAGACCGCAAAACATAAATGCAGAGCACCTTTAAAAATCAAGGACTGACTAGACATTGTAATTCATGGTAAAAGAGATCCAGTCAAGTCATACTCAATGTAAACTAATAGTAATGGATGAAAATGACAGCGGTGCTCTCCAACTGATGCTTTTTAATAAGAGAATGATGACTCAACATAAAAGTAAATGGATAGGCCCTTCGTAGAGGGAAGCAGGGATTTCTAGAGGTGCCAGAGCTCAATTTTGAAATAGATATGAATAATATTTTGAGTGGTATACTTTCATTGTCAACATAACAACCGAGAGATCTCGATATCTTCCATGCTACACACATTATAGGCGGTTCCCAAACAGAATGGTAAAGCTTATACTCACCCTCCACCAGCAAGCATCAATCAATGGCTTGCTCGAAACAACGAGAGCCTCCAACTAACAAGAGTCCCGGGGGAGTTTTGTTTGCAGTTATTTTGATTTGATTTGCATAAAGCATGGGACTGGGCATCCTGGTGACCAGCCATTTTCTCGTGAGTGAGGAGCAGAGTCCACTCCTCCTGAGAATAACCTGCCTAGCATGGAAGATACAGACAGCCCTAGTTGATACATGACCTATTCGAGCATACAAAACGGAATGTTTATTTGAAGGTTTAGAGTTTGGAACATACAAATTTACTTGGAACGGCAGGTAGGTACCGTGTATAGGTAGGTATGGTGAACTCATATGGAATAACTTTGGGGTTTATGGAATTGGATGCACAAGCAATATTCCCGCTTAGTACAAGTGAAGGCTAGAAAAAGACTGGGAAGCGACCAGCTAGAGAGCGACAACAGTCATGAACATGCATTAAAATTAATCAACACCGAATGCAAGCATGAGTAGGATATAATGCACCATGAACATAAATATCATAGACGCTATGTTGATTTGTTTCAACTACATGCATGAACATGCGCCAAGTCAAGCCACTCGAATCGTTCATAGGAGGATACCACCCTATCATACCACATCACAACCATTTTAATAGCATGTTGGCATGCAAGGTAAACCATTATAAGATCCTAGCTAATTAAGCATGGCATAAGCAACTACAATCTCTAATTTTCATTGCAAACATGTTTATTAATAATAGGCTGAATCAGGAACGATGAACTAATCATATTTACAAAAACGAGAGAGGTCGATTTCATACCAACTTTTCTCATCACAATAAGTTCATCATATAATCATCATTATTGCCTTTCACTTGCACGACCGAATAGTGTGGATAATAATAATAGTGCACGTTCATTGGACTAAGCTGGAATCTGTAAGCATTCAATTCAAGAGAGAAGGCAAGGTAATATGGGCTCTTTGGTAGATCAACAATAATGCATATGAGAGCCACTCAACATTTTCATTATGGTCTTCTCCTCTTGACCCCCAAAGAAAAGAAACCAAACTATTTACACTGGAAAGCTCCCAACAAGCAAAAGAAGAACGAGAAATCTTTTTGGGTTTTCTTTTTAGTTACTACTACTACATGCATAGAAAGTAAACTAACTAAAAGCTACAACTAATTTTTTTGTTTTTCTTAAGGTTTATCAAACACACAAGAAGAAAGCATAAAAAGGGAAATAAACTAGCATGGATTTTACAATGAAAAAGTACGAGCACCGACAACTAGCATGAGTGTGTGAACAGGAATGTAGTGTCGGTGAGAGGTACGTACTCCCCCAAGCTTAGGCTTTTGGTCTAAGTTGGTATATGGCCACGGCTGGCATGGCGGATATCCAAAGTAATAGTTGGCAATCTCCTCCGGATCCCACTGGTAAACAGACTGTCGTGAATGATCAAATTGTGGTTCCGGCTCTGGCTCTGTAGCTGATGTGGGGTTTCGGTAGGCGTGAATGGCCTCCGGCAGAACAAGGTACTTGTTGTTCGCGTTGGTCATGGAGGAAGTCGGTGAGGCCTGCATTCTCAGCCAACTCATAAAAATCATCATAAATCCCGGCTGCTCTAAATAAATCATCACAAGCCCATTCACACGGCCGAACTTCCGCGGTGCGAGGGAGATTATTTTGGGCCTCTTATCCTCCTCCCTTCGCTTGTCCTTCGAGCCTCGGCTCGACGAGCCCCTCAAAAATCTCTTCATCTTTTTCTAAAAATTTGTGAAATCTTTAGTAACTTCAAAATAAAAGTGAACCAAACTCAACAAAATTGATAGCAACTACTCCCACAAGTGCCTAGAGACTATATCATGCATTGAAACTACTTTTGACCATATAAATTTGACATGCAAGCTCAAGAACAGGGTCACCTAAGCAGCAAAAATTTGCAATGAATAAAGCACTAGAGCAAAAACTATTTGGACCATTGGAGGAGTCACATACCAAGGAACAATCCCCAAAGCAGTTTTGTGAACGGAGCTTTGAGCTAGGAGATCAAAAATGGCAGCAAGATGAGCTAGAACTCATGCTTGAGCTGGTTGGTGATTTTTTTTGGGAGTAAGGAGTGTGTGGTGGCTGGAATAAGTGGAGGGGACCCACGTGGGGTCCACAAGGCAGGGGGCGCCCAGGGGGGTGGGCGCGCCCTCCACCCACGTGGGCACGTAGCTGCTCCCCCTTCTGTGTTTTCAGTGCCAGATATTCTCAAATATTCTAGAAAAAATCATATTTAACTTTCAGGGCATTTGGAGAACTTTTATTTTCAGGGTATTTTTTATTGCATGGATAATTCAGAAAATAGACAGAAAATACTATTTTTGCTTTATTTAATATAAATAACAGAAAGTAAAAGGAGGGTACAAAAAGTTGTGTTTTCTAACTTCATCCATCTCATGCTCATCAAAAGGAATCCACTAACAAGGTTGATCAGGTCTTGTTAACAAACTCATTTCGAATAACATGAAACCGGAGAATTTTCAAATAACACTAGGTTACCTCAAGAGGGATATGCATGTCCCCAACAATAAGAATATCATATTTCTTCTTGACAGTAGGAAGAGGGAATTCAAAACCTCCAGTAGTGATTGTTGAAATTTTTCCAATAGAATTGATATTGTGGACTTGAGGTTGTTTCCTCGAAAAGTGTACCGTATGCTCATTACCATTAACATGAAAAGTGACATTGCCTTTGGTGCAATCAATAACAGCCCCTGCAGTATTCAAAAAGGGTCTTCCAAGAATAATAGACATATTATCGTCCTCGGGAATATCAAGAATAACAAAGTACGTTAAAATAGTAACGTTTGCAACCACAACAGGCACATCCTCACAAATACCGACAGGTATAGCAGTTGATTTGTCAGCCATTTGCAAAGATATTTCAGTAGGTGTCAACTTATTCAAATCAAGTCTACGATATAAAGAGATAGGCATAACACTAACACCAGCTCCAAGATCACACAAAGCAGTTCTAACATAGTTTCTTTTAATGGAGCATGGTATAGTTGGTACTCCTGGATCTCCAAGTTTCTTTGGTACTCCACCCTTAAAAGTATAATTAGTAATCATGGTGGAAATTTCATCTTCCGGTATATTTCTTTTATTAGTAACTATATCCTTCATATATTTACCATAAGGATTCCTTTTAAGCATATCGGTCAAACGCATACGCAAAAAGATAGGTCTAATCATTTCAGCAAAGCGCTCAAAATCCTCATCATCCCTTTTCTTCGATGGTTTAGGAGGAAAGGGCATGGGTTTCTGAACCCATGGTTCTCTTTCTTTACCGTGCTTCCTAGCAACAAAGGCTCTCTTATCATAACGTTGATTCTTTGATTGTGGGTTATCAAGATCAACAACAAATTCAATCTCTACATCATTATCATTACTAGGTTGAGCATCAACATGCACATCATCATTAACATTATCACTAGGTTCATGTTCATTACCAGATTGTGTTTCAGCATCAGAAATAGAAATATCATTGGGATTCTCATGTGTGTCTACAACAGGTTTACTAGAAGCATGCAAAGTCCTATCATTTTTCTTTTTCTTCCTCTTAGAAGGACTAGGTGTATCAACATTAGTTCTCTGAGAATCTTGCTCAATTCTCTTAGGATGGCCCTCAGGATACAAAGGTTCTTGAGTCACTTTACCTCCTCTAGTTGCAACACTAACAGCAAAGTCATTATTCTTACTATTCAATTCATTTAGCAAATCATTGTGAGCTTTAAGTACTTGTTCTACTTGAGTGGTAACCATAGAAGCATGTTTACTAATAAGTTTAAGTTCACCTTTAGCACTAGCCATATAATCACTCAAGTGTTCAATCATGTAAGCATTATGTTTCAATTGTCTACCAACATAAGCATTAAAATCTTCTTGCTTAACCATAAAGTTATCAAATTCATCCAAACATTGGCTAGCAAACTTAGCAGGAGGGATTTCAGCTTTATCATATCTATAGAGAGAATTTACCTTTACTACCTGTGTTAGGTTATTGAGACTGTGTGTTTCTTCAATAGGTGATGGATTAAGACCATGTATTTCTTCAACAGGAGGTAAATTCTTAACATCTTTAGCTTTTATACCTTTTTCTTTCATTGATTTCTTTGCCTCTTGCATATCTTCAGGACTAAGAAATAGAATACCCCTTTTCTTCGGAGTTGGCTTAGGAGTTGGTTCAGGAAGTGTCTGATACGTCTCCGTCGTATCTACAATTTTCGATTGTACCATGCCAATATTGTTCAACTTTCATATACTTTTGGCAAATTTTTATACTATTTTTGGGACTAAAATATTGATCCAGTGCCCAGTGCCAGTTCCTGTTTGTTGCATGTTTTTTGTTTCGCAGAATATCCATATCAAACGGAGTCCAAACGGAATAAAAACTGACAGAGATTTTTTTTGGAATATATATGATTTTTGGGAAGAAGAATCCACGCGAGACGATGCTCCAGGGGCCCACGAGGTAGGGGCGCGCCCTGGGGAGGTAGGCGCGCCCCTGACCCTCGTGGCCACCCCGTAAGGCGGTTGATGCCCTTCTTTCGCCACAAGAAAGCTAATTTCCGGATAGAGATCGTGTCAAAATTTCAGCCCAATCGGAGTTATGGATCTTCGGGAATATAAGAAACGGTGAAAGGGAAGAATCTGAGAACGCAGAAACAGAGAGAGACAGAGAGACAGATCCAATCTCGGAGGGGCTCTCGCCCCTCCCACGCCATGGAGGACATGGACCAGAGGGGAAACCCTTCTCCCATCTAGGGAGGAGGTCAAGGAAGAAGAAGAAGGAGGGGGGCTCTCTCCCCTCGCTTCCGGTGGCACCGGAGTGCCACCAGGGGCCATCATCATCACCGCGATCTACACCAACACCTCCGCCATCTTCACCAACATCTCCATCACCTTCCCCCCCCCCTCTATCTACAGCGGTCCACTCTCCCGCAACCCGCTGTACCCTCTACTTGAACATGGTGCTTTATGCTTCATATTATTATCCAATGATGTGTTGCCATCCTATGATGTCTGAGTAGATTTTCGTTGTCCTATCGGTGGTTGATGAATTGCTATGATTGATTTAATTTTCTTGTGGTTACGTTGCTGTCCTTTGGTGCCCATCATATGATTGCGTGCGTGGATCACACCCTAGGTTTAGTTGTATGTTGATAGGACTATGTATTGGAGGGCAAGAGTGACAGAAGCTTCAACCTAGCATAGAAATTGATGCATACGGGATTGAAGGGGGGCCAATATACCTTAATGCTATGGTTGGGTTTTACCTTAATGAACATTAGTAGTTGCGAATGCTTGCTAATAGTTCCAATCATAAGTGCATAGAATTCCAAGTCAGGGATGACATGCTAGCAGTGGCCTCTCCCACATAATACTTGCTATCGGTCTAGTAAAGTAGTCAATTGCTTAGGGGCAATTTCGCAACTCCTACCACCACTTTTCCACACTCGCTATATTTACTTTATTGTTTCTTTATCTAAACAGCCCCTCCTTTTTTATTTACGTACTCTTTATTATCTTGCAAACCTATCCAACAACACCTACAAAGTACTTCTAGTTTCATACTTGTTCTAGGTAAAGCGAACGTCAAGCATGCGTAGAGTTGTATCGGTGGTCGATAGAACTTGAGGGAATATTTGTTCTACCTTCAGCTCCTCGTTGGGTTCGACACTCTTACTTATCAAAAACTGTTGCGATCCCCTATACTTGTGGGTTATCAAGACCTTTTTCTGGCGCCGTTGTCGGGGAGCAATAGTGTGGGGTGAATATTCTCGTGTGTGCTTGTTTGCTTTATCACTAAGTAATTTTTATTTATTGTTCTTAGTTGTTCTCTATCTTTAGTTATGGATATGGAACACGAAATACCAAAAAAATTAGGTGTACTTGCTACTGATGGAGATGGGGAACCTCCTAAAACCCTCGATGCTGGTTATGTGAAAGATATTATGTACTACTTTAATAATCCTGAGAGAACCCCATTCAATTATGTAATGGGAGTAACGTTGGATCAACGTGAATACTTTAGGGATTACCGCTTGACACAAAAGGGAAACTATTATGGGATCAAATTCATATATTGAATTGGTATGCTAGGCAACTATGCTTGAGATATGACTATACTTGTTGCTCTAAGGTGAAGGCTCCACACCTTCCCTTTTCATGTGAATTTAATGATAATAAAACCTTAGCTTCTTATGCTAGAGGTATATATGATTACTATGATGTGGAACAAATAGAAGAATTTGTTGCTTTTATGGGTTCTTATGAAATTGAATCTATGTTTAAAGAGTTTGAAGATTTTGATGATTCGGTTTATAGACCTGAAAATTTAGCTATCCTTAAATATTGTTATGAGAATTATGAATACAATTACGATATTAATGCACTTATTGGGAAAGTCTCCGCTGTCCAAGAAGAGACTAATATTTTGCAGGAATCTATGGAAGAAGAAGTTGATGAAACTGTGAGCTCATTGGATGAAAAAGATGAGGAGGAGAGCGAAGAACAAAAGGAGGAAGAGCGGATTGATCACCCGTGCCCACCTTCTAATGAGAGTAACTCCTCAACTCATACATTGTTTAATTCCCCTTCATGCTTACCGAAGGATGAATATTATGATAATTGCTATGATCCCGTCGATTCTTTTGAAATATCCCTTTTTGATGATGCTTGCTATGCTTGTGGCCAAGATGCCAATATGAATTATGCTTATGGAGATGAACTTGCTATAGTTCCTTATGTTAAACATGAAATTGTTGCTAGTGCACCCACGCATGATAGTCCTATTATCTTTTTGAATTCTCCAAACTACACTATATTGGAGAAGTTTGTGCTTATTAAGGATTATATTGATGGGTTGCCTTCTACCGTTGCACAAGATGATTTTGATGAATATAATATGCATGTGCTTGCTGCTCCTACTTGCAATTATTATGAGAGAGGAACTATATCTCCACCTCTCTATGTTTCCAATACAATAAAATTGCAAGAAACTGTTTATACTATGCATTGGCCTTTATTATGTGTGCATGAATTTTTCTTTTATGACATGCCGATGCATAGGAAGAGAGTTAGACTTCGTCATTACATGATATATGTTACCTTGTGCTCACCACTAAATTACAAATCATTGTTAATTAAAATTGGCTTTGATATACCTTGGGATCCGGGTGGATCCATTACTTGAGCACTATATGATGGGGAACATAGTAATTTCAAAAAAATTCCTACGCATACGCAAGATCATGGTGATGCATAGCAACGAGAGGGGAGAGTGTTGTCCACATACCCTCGTAGACCAAAAGCGGAAGCATTAGCACAACGCGGTTGATGTAGTCGTACGTCTTCATGATCCGACCGATCAAGTACCGAATGCATGGCACCTCCGAGTTCTGCACACGTTCAACTCGATGACGTCCCTCGAACTCCGATCCAGCCGAGTGTTGAGGGAGAGTTTCGTCAGCATGACGGCGTGGTGACGATGATGATGTTCTACCGACGTAGGGCTTCGCCTAAGCACCGCTACGATATGATCGAGGTGGATTATGGTGGAGGGGGGCACTGCACACGGCTAAGAGATCAAGAGATCAATTATTGTGTCTTTGGGGTGCCCCCTGCCCCCGTATATAAAGGAGTGGAGGAGGGGGAGGGCCGGCCCTCTCTATGGCGCGCTGTCGGTGTCAAAACCGGCGGATCTCGGGTAGGGGGTCCCGAACTGTGCGTCTAGGCGGATGGTAACATGAGACAAGGGACACGATGTTTTTACCCAGGTTCGGGCCCTCTCGATGGAGGTAAAACCCTACTCCTGCTTGATTAATATTGATGATATGGGTAGTACAAGAGTAGATCTACCACGAGATCAAGGAGGCTAAACCCTAGAAGCTAGCCTATGGCATGATTGTTGTATATGGAGTTGTCCTACGGACTAGAACCCTCCAGTTTATATAGGCACCAGATAGGGTTAAGCTTGCCTTCCACGCTAAGGAAAGTCCCATCCGGACACGGGACAAAGTCTTGAATCTTGTATCTTCATAGTCCTGGAGTCCGGCTACCCGAACACCCCCTAATCCAGGACTCCCTCAGTAGCCCCTGAACCAGGCTTCAATGACGACGAGTCCGGCGCGCAGATTGTCTTCGGCATTGCAAGGCGGGTTCCTCCTCCAAGTCCTTCAAGAAGATTTTAAACACCAAGGATAGTGTCCGGCTCTGCAAAATAAGTTTCCACATATTGCCATAGAGAGAATAATATCAACACAAATCTAATCTGCTGACGTATTCCACAGCATGACATCACACTACGGCCAAGTCCTTTACTTGAATCGTTTTTACTTTTCCGCCTCAGCACGTTTAGCGAGGCAGTTTCCTTGGCACGTCTTGTCAAAGCAGAGATCGTGTCCCCCCTTTTACGGGATTCTCATCAATACGGACGTGGGTAACCCAATCGTGCCCGTTAGCACGTTTCCTCGATTAAAGGCGAGTCCCAAACGGTTACGAGAGGGGCTCTTGGTATTCAACCTCTTATAAAGAGACCAAGGCCTTACTCCCTTTTCCAATCTCAAATGAGTTTGCCCGTCGCCTCGAGTTCCAACACCCTAGGCTCCAGATTCCGGGCGCTTCGGACCTTCGACAATGTCCGGTTCCGATCTTCAAGGCCGATGGATGCCCTCCTCCATCACGGAGGAGTACGTGCTAAAGTTGAGAGAGGCTAAGTTCTTGACCGCCGAAATTTCGCATAGGTTGCCTGCTCAAAGGCAGGCTATTCCCAGTCCCCAGCCCGGTGGGAGCATAGTGTTCATGTCTCACTTCCTTCGGGGGTTAGGCTTCCCGATGGATCCCTTCGTGAGGGGGCTGCTGTTTTATTACGGGCTGGAATTTCATGACTTAGCTCCGGAGTCCATCCTCCACATTTCCTCATTCATCGTTGTGTGCGAAGCATTCCTCCGTGTTACTCCTCACTTCAGATTCTGGCTCAAGACTTTTGGAGTGGAGCCGAAGATGATCGAGGGACGGCACGCAGAGTGCGGAGGCGCTGTCATAAGTAAGAATGCTGATGCTCCATGGCCCGAGGTCTCCTTTCAAGAGGAGCTCGGCTTGTGGCAACGAGAGTGGTTCTGTATCACCGCTCCCAGGAGCGCCAAGTGGGTGGCGCCTCCTGCCTTTCGCTCGGGTCCCCCATCACGGCTAGCATCATGGGTCAACAAAGGATTAGATTGGGGGTTATCCAAAGACGTGCCCTTGTTGCAGGGCCGCATCAGGGATCTCTTAGAAAGAGACCTCAACCTAGTCAAGGTGACGCAGGTCATGCTGATTCGCCAGATACTGCCCGGCAAACGTCGCTCCCTTCGCCTGTGGGAGTTTAATCCAGAGGGACCGCGCGCTCTCCAGAATTTCATGGGCGCAACGCCCGTGGAGATGTATAAACTGTTCTTCGGATCACAAATGATGTGTACGGATTTGACCAAGGACGCAGGCCTAAGCTGCAATCGCCTGGATACCCAAGTAAGTAACCTTGTGCCCGGACCTACTATCCATATAATCGTCATAAACTTGCCCCTAAAAGAGCTGTACTTTTAAACAGGAGTGGATAGCGAAGGAAAAGCTGATCAGGTGTCTGGCTCCCCTTCCCGAAACTAGGCCGGATCCCGTGCTTGTCAGGATGTTGAAGATAATGCCTTTGGAGGGAAGTAAGTGGAAGGACAAGGGAACTATGGCCTCCTCGAAGGAGGCTGCTCCGAAGGGAGGAACCGACAATTCCTCTCCTAAGGGGAAGAAGAGGGCCGCCTCTGACGACCCAGAGACCATGGCCTTGAAGCGGGGGAGAAAATCCTCGTCAGAGGGTCCAACGCCGGGGAGTTCCTCAGCCGAACTACACCCTCAAAGGGATCAGCCCTCCAGCGAGCCGTAAGTAGAGAGAGGTTTTCCTTTTGAGGGATGAGAGAAATCCTTGATTTATATCTGAGAAGATTAACCGAAATTTTACCTTGTAGCTCGGACCTCAGCCCTTCTCAGCAGAGCTCGTCTTCGGGGGATCTTCTTCCGAAGATGATGGAGAGCGGGACGCCTCCCCCTGCCGTACCGCCTAGCGAGGCGGGCGACCTTGAGGTGTCGTCGCGGAGGGTTTCTCTAAATCCGGCAGGGGCGGAAGATAGCTATGTGGCCCCCAAGGTTCTCCGCGTCCGGCCTTCGAAAGAGGCCATAGGACAAGTTCAGCACCGTCTAGTGCTCGGGCGGAGGAGCTAAAGATTCTGCTGGGGCGAGCTTCTATCTCAGAGGAGCACCGTGCATTGATGGGCATGGTGATTGAAAGGATTTCATCCGCAGAAAGCGGATTGCATGAGGCCGTCAAAATTTTACTGACGGGTTTTGAGGTACGTTAGATAATGTACACTTTTGTCAGTTGCGCATAACTAAGATGCGCCCTGTGTAGATAGTAGCCCCTGAGACTGTGCGCGTTGTCAAGAAATGACGGCACACAAAGGATCATAATCCCAGGTCTAAGATGTCGCCTTTGAATGTAGGTGGCGAGGTGTCCGGAATCAAGCCGAACTGATGATTTGGCCGAACTAAAGCGGCAACTGGACATGGCAGATGCCGACATCGCGCTTGTCAACAAGCGGCTTGATGAGGCTCAAGGTATGTAATTCCTCGGGCGGCATCAGGTAAGAGGAGCTTCATGCCAGTGTCTTACAATGTGTGTGCTTGACGCAGATGGTACGGCCGCCGTGGAGAATCTTAGGGCAGAACTTGCCCGAGCTAAGGAGCAAGCCAGAAAAAGCGATGCGGCTACCGAGAAGGCCCTTGAAGAGCTGAGAGCCGAACAGGCTGCTCACTGCCGAAGCAAAGAAGAGATGGCCGAGATGACCGAGAAGTTAAAGAGCGCTGCAGACCGTTGCAAACTTCTTGAGAAAGAAGACCGGGCGAGACAGACGGACTTAGAGAAGGCCATTGCCGATGCCAAGGATGCTCGCTCTGCGATGAGAGCTGCGAAGGAGGAGCTGCGTCAGGCTGAACAGATTGCAGCTGGAAAGCCCTTTATGCTGCGGAGGAAGTTTTGCGATCCGAAGTTTGCTCCGTTGGACCGGATGTGGAGTGTGGAGGACACCTATCTGGATTTGGCAGCAAGTGTTGCTGATGCGACCGAACACTTTCAAGATCTAAAAGATCGCGAAGTGGAAAAGCTTTTCTGGTCACAGTTCCACAATCCAGAGCATCCACTGGCAGTGGACGATCTCCTGGCTCAATGGGCCGAACTGAATAGATTGTCCGGACTCGCCATGAAGTACGTCATGGGTCATCTGTGGCCTGGGAGATCGGAGCCGAAGAGTTATTTCAGCTTGGTGCAGCAATTCCTTGACGCGGTGCCGCGTATCAATGCGATGAAGAGGTCAGCATGCATAGAGGGCGCACGGATGGCTCTTTCCCGTGTCAAGACATACTGGGCAGAGATGGAGACCACCGTTGTTGCGTCCCGAGATTCGGACAAAAGCCGAGTACCCTCCGAGCACTTTTTTTAGGAAGTCCTTGAAGGCGCTCATGTAATAGAGACGCAGTGCTCGAAGGATGCTATGTTATGATAGCATATGTAATTATAAAGCAATATTTTGATAAATTGTAGTGGCCTTTTATACTTGTGCCTTCAAGTATTGGGAACACCTCCTGTGCGGCCGTTTTAAGATATATATAAAATCTGAAAGATGGAAGTCGTTAGCTTCAGCCCCCACGCACATAGTGCGGGGGTGCTCGCAGAAGACGCATTTTCACACTTAACCCAACGTCTTGGTCCTACAAAGGAGGTGATAGCGCAGCGGGCCAGGCAACCAGACTATAATGCTTTAACACTTTCACTTAGCCATAGGAGCTTGACAGTGGGACTATTTAGGTAGCCTCTTGGTGGCGACTGCGCTCGCCCGAGTTCGGGGCACGTATGTGCCTGGCCGGGAAACGGCCCTTCGTTAAAATGGAGGGATCCTATAGATTCCGATAGGTCATCGGGTGGCTGACCAGTCTCACGCTACATCATGACAGTCAGTTTTCGGCTTTCTCTACTGAGGCGCTCCCCTGGCCTAACCGGGGCACAATCGCAGTAGTTCTCCTGGTGCTACCTTAGCCGATAGAGCGGAATGTAAGGTAGCCGAACTCAGGAGCCGGGCAACCCAACATTTGACCAAAGACATGATTCAGAGTTGATGCATATAATGCCAAAACCCGCGACGCCGAACACTCCCTAAGGTGTTCGGTCTTTATGAGTGCGGGCAAAACAACACTCTTTATTAAAAAGCCCCTAGTGTCCAGGTACGCGCAAATTTTTTGATGTGGCCACATGCCAAGACGCCAGCCTCCTCCTTGGTTATATCAGAGAAAACCAGGGGATATGTAGCAACAAGAGACAGTAAAAAAGGTTTACGCAGGGTCTTAATCTAAAAAGAATCCTTAGGATGGGTCCCTACTACATGTCTGCGCCTGTGTCTCTGTTGTGCCGTATCCTGGACGGGCGCCGCACGACGTTCATCTGCGAAAGAGAGGAACTAAGCTGAAAATGGGTCGTGCCGAACAAAAGTTTAAAATAAGCAAAGTATAAAGTAAAATATATAGAACTGAGCTTTATTGTCTCTTATTGTATATGTACGGAGCCCCTAGTGCGGGGGTATATGGCCACTAAGCCTGCATCAATGATGATTTTGTACCGAACTCGTTTATCCGCGTTCGTGGTCTTTAATGACCTATTCTGAAAATTTTGGCCGGTGAAGCCATTTTACTGTGGGGCTGTCAAAGCGGCCGCACAGTCCTCCGCTTGGGGGAGGGGCACATCAATGATTCCCCTTCAAAGAGATGATGCCTCGTGGACTGGGCATCTTAAGCGTTAGAGACGCATAATGCGGTATTGCGTTAAAGCGGGCGAAAGCTTCGCGTCCCAGTAGTGCTTGATAGCGACTGGAGAATGGGACGATGTGGAAGATCAGCTTTTCGCGGCGGAAGTTATCGGTAGAGCCGAATATAACTTCGAGCCAGAGAAAACCCATGCAATGGGTGTCCGGACCAGGCATGACCCCTTGAAAGGCAGTTTTGCTGCGGCGGATTCTTGCTGGGTCTATCCCCATGTGGCGGATTGTGTCCTAATATATCAGGTTTAGTCCACTGCTGCCGTCCATAAGGACATTTGAAAACTGGAGTCCGCCAATTATTGGATCGAGTACCAAGGCAGTCCAGCCTGCGTTCCTGATACTTCTAGAATAATCCAGTTGATCGAAGATGATTGGTGTTGACAACCAATGGCGGGACCCCTTTGGGATAGGTCGTGCGGTGCGTACCTTTATGGGCGCCGCATGTTTTGTTATGTGAAGTAAGTTTACTATTTTTACTTCTTGTGGGAAGTTCTTTTGATTCCTGGTGCTCTGCTTTTGGGGTTCGTCCTCGTCTTCGCTTGGTGTGTCGAGCCCCGTGTGTTCGGCGTTGAGTCTGCCGGATTGTTTGAAAACCCAACAATCTCTGTGGGTATGGTTAGCAGGCTTACCGGGAGTACTGTGTATTTGACCTATCCTGTCCAGGATTTTGTTTAAGTTGGATGGATCATCCCTGTTATCCTGGAGGGGTGGCTTTGTCTGATTCTATCGTGAGCTTTTGAATCCGGCGTTGACTGCCGTGCTCTTCGGACTTTTTTCCTTAGTCCAGCGACGGTCCTTGTTGCGTCGCAGTTTTCCATTTCCATCCCTAGTTTCGGATGTACTTGGGTCGCTGGGGCTGCATCTTGCCAACCAGCTGTCCTCTCCTGCACAAAAGCGGGTCATGAGGCTTGTTAGTGCGGCCATTGTTCTTGGCTTTTCTTGGCCGCGGTGTCTGGCGAGCCATTCGTCTTGGACGTTATGCCTGAAAGCTGCTAAGGCTTCGGCGTCCGGACAGTCGACTATCTGATTCTTTTTAGTGAGGAATCTATTCCAGAATTGCCGAGCTGATTCTCCGAGCTGTTGAGTTATGTGACTAAGATCGTCTGCATCCGGAGGGCGGACATAGGTCCCTTGGAAATTTGCTCGGAAAGCGTCCTCGAGTTCTTCCCAACTTCCGATTGTGTTTTCAGGAAGGCTTTTAAGCCAATGCCGGGCTGGCCCTTTAAGCATAAGGGGTAAGTATTTTATGGCGTGGAGGTCATCTCCTCTAGCCATATGTATGTGGAGGATATAATCCTCGATCCAGACTCCAGGGTCTGTTGTTCCATCATATGCCTCTATGTTTACGGGTTTGAATCCCTCTGGAAATTCATAGTCCAGGACCTCATCGGTGAAACATAGGGGGTGTGTGGCGCCCTGTATTTGGGTGTGCCGGATTCTGATGATGGCTTTATTGCATTGCTTACGAGAGCTTGCTTTCTTGGCCCGTAAATGGACCTGACTGGGCCCTGATGCGAATCCTTAAGTGGGTCGCATGCCGATTTAAGTGCGGCACCGCTTGCCGCTTTATGCTGGCCATGGGGTCGTCTGTCCGACCGTGTGGCTTTCTTATTTTTTGAATGCGAGGGCTCTAGGGCCTCTTTGTCGAATTCGGGCAGTAGCTTTCTCTTCAAATAGCTTTTAGTGCGGCGACTGTTGCCGTATTTATCTGCGGTATTGATTACTTTGCTCCATCGGATCCTGAGTGCATCTTCCGCCGTTTTTAGCTTCCGCTTCTGCTTTTTCAGGCTGCGTGCTGTTGCAACGAGCCTCTTGTGGAGATTCTTCTGCTTTGTTGGTTTATCTGGCGTAAGGTCGTCCGGAGTGCCGTTTTCGCCAGGGGAGGGATGTTCGGTTTCTCTATCTGTGTTGCCCTGTTCGGACGGTTGCTCTGAGGCCTGCTCGTCGTCTACCGGCTCATCCTGCTCTATGGCTGGGTCTTTATCGAGGCGGGGCTTGGGTCGGCGTTTACGCCGACGCTTTGATTGCTTTTCGAGGGATCGGTCCCCCGTTCCATCCCCTTTTCCTCGTTGTCGTTTCCTTTAGGGGTATCCACCATGTACACATCGTGAGATGGGGTGGCTGTCCAATGCCCTATGGGCGTTGGCTCATATGTATCTCCTGCCTCGTCGTCCATGCTGTCGATGTCTGCGGAAAGTTGAGCACGTCATTTAAATTGTCGACAGTGGCTACCAAGTGGTGGTGGGTGGGCTTTGAATTTCTTCATCGTCCGTATCCCATCCTCGCTGACCGTAGTCCGGCCAGGGCTCTCCTGATAAAGAGAGAGACTTTAGAGAATTCAGGATGTCGCCAAAAGGCGAGTGCTGAAAGATGTCCGCGGCGGTGAACTCCATTATCGGTGCCAAATTGGATTCGATCGGCAGGGGCGGGGGGGGTTCGGAGTTCGGAGAGGAATCTGGCTCCTTGGAGTCACGGGCCGTGCGGAATGCGGGGCTGACGTTCGGCTCGATCGCCTTTGAGATCGTAGCCCCCGAGGTGACGTCCAACCGCTCATCCTTGATTGGCGCAATAGGCTCCGAATAAAGGGTCGGAACCGTTGCTTGTGCGGCCTCCAGGGCACTGTTCGGCGGCAGAGCTAGATCATGCCTCTCGACACAGTGCGGCGCGCTCAGCTGTGGCTTGAATCCGTCGAAGATCAAATCCCCGCGGGTGTCTGCCGTGTAGTTTAAGCTTCCAAACCTGGCCTGATGGCCAGGGGCGTAGCTTTCGATCTGCTCCAGGTGGCCAAGCGAATTGGCCCGCAGTGCGAAGCCGCCGAAGACGAAGATCTGTCCGGGGAGAAAAGTCTCACCCTGGACCGCATCATCGTTGATGATCAAAGGAGCCATCGAGCCCAAAAGTGACGACACATAGGAACTCTCATTGAAAGCACCAATGTCGGTGTCAAAACCGGCGGATCTCGGGTAGGGGGTCCCGAACTGTGCGTCTAGGCGGATGGTAACAGGAGACAAGGGACACGATGTTTTTACCCAGGTTCGGGCCCTCTCGATGGAGGTAAAACCCTACTCCTGCTTGATTAATATTGATGATATGGGTAGTACAAGAGTAGATCTACCACGAGATCAAGGAGGCTAAACCCTAGAAGCTAGCCTATGGTATGATTGTTGTATATGGAGTTGTCCTACGGACTAGAACCCTCCGGTTTATATAGGCACCGGATAGGGTTAGGGTTACACAGAGTCTGTTACAATGGTAGGAGATCTTGAATATCCGCATCACCAAGCTTGCCTTCCACGCCAAGGAAAGTCCCATCCGGACACGGGACAAAGTCTTCAATCTTGTATCTTCATAGTCCTGGAGTCCAGCTGAAGGTATAGTCCGGCTACCCGAACACCCCCTAATCTAGGACTCCCTCACGCGCCCTAGGGGAGTCTTACTCCCATCGGGAGTAGGATTCCCCCTTTCCTAGTAGAACTAGGAACCCTTCCAAGTAGTAGGAGTAGGAGGGAAGGAAAGGGAAGGGAAAGGAGACGGAAGGAAGGGGGCGCCCCCCTCCCTAGTCCAATTCGGACCAGCCCATGGGGAGGGGCGCGGCCACCCTTTGAGGCCTTTCTCTCCTTTCCCGTATGGCCCATTAAGGCCCAATACGAATTCCCGTAACTCCCCGGTACTCCCGAAAATACCTGAATCACTCGGAACCTTTCCGATGTCCGAATATAGTCGTTCAATATATCGATCTTTACGTCTCGACCATTTCGAGACTCCTCGTCATGTCCCCGATCTCATCCGGGACTCCGAACTCCTTCGGTACATCAAAACACATAAACTCATAATATAACCGTCATCGAACTTTAAGCGTGCGGACCCTACGGGTTCGAGAACTATGTAGACATGACCGGGACACATCTCCGGTCAATAACCAATAGCGGAACCTGGATGCTCATATTGGCTCCTACATATTCTACGAAGATCTTTATCGGTCAAACCGCATAACAACATACGTTGTTCCCTTTGTCATCGGTATGTTACTTGCCCGAGATTCGATCGTCGGTATCTCAATACCTAGTTCAATCTCGTTACCGGCAAGTCTCTTTACTCGTTCCGTAATACATCATCCCGCAACTAACTCATTAGTTGCAATGCTTGCAAGGCTTATAGTGATGTGCATTACCGAGTGGGCCCAGAGATACCTCTCCGACAATCGGAGTGACAAATCCTAATCTCAAAATACACCAACCCAACATGTACCTTTGGAGACACCTGTAGAGCTCCTTTATAATCATCCAATTACGTTGTGACGTTTGGTAGCACACAAAGTGTTCCTCCGGTAAATGGGAGTTGCATAATCTCATAGTCATAGGAACATGTATAAGTCATGAAGAAAGCAATAGCAACAAACTAAACGATCAAGTGCTATGCTAACGGAATGGGTCAAGTCAATCACATCATTCTCCTAATGATGTGACCCCATTAATCAAATGACAACTCATGTCTATGGCTAGGAAACATAACCATCTTTGATCAACGAGCAAGTCAAGTAGAGGTATACTAGTGACACTCTGTTTGTCTACGTATTCACACATGTATTATGTTTCCGGTTAATACAATTCTAGCGTGAATAATAAACATTTATCATGATATAAGGAAATAAATAATAACTTTATTATTGCCTCTAGGACATATTTCCTTCACTATATGCCTAGCTTAATGGCTTTAAAGAAAGCGCTGCCAGGGAGACAACCCGGAAGTTTTAGAGAGTCATTTATTTTTGTTGAGTGCTTTCATATAGTTTAAAAACAACAAAAATAAAGAGGGGAACCCAAAACTTTTTCAAAAAGGAAAGCGAAAGTGAGAAAGACAAGCATTGTTGAAGTGGGAGCTAGCCTTGAACTTTGTTCATGCTCACGGAAAGTTTGTGAATCTTGATTACAGAAAATTTTCAATAAAAATAATTATCCCCTTTTACAATCCATTGTATTATAAAAATAATGTGCCAAGGTTTGCCTTTAGAATGTTTACATTTGCTTGATGGTTTGTACGGTGCAGGACAGAAACTTTGGCTGAAGTGCACGATTTTACATTTTTTGCTGGAACGTCAAATAGTTCTGATTCTTTTTGCACTGTCTTCCTATACAAATTTTTTATGTTTTCTAATTTTGGTAGAATTTTTCAAGTATCAGAAGTATGGTGAATGTTCAGATTATTACAGACTATTCTGTTTTAGACAGATTCTGTTTTTGATGCATACTTTGCTTGTTTTGATGAAACTATCAATTTATATTAGTGGATTAAGCCATGGAAAATTTATATTACAGTAGATGCGATGAAAAAACAAAATATGAATTGGTTTGCAACAGTACTTAGAGTAGTGATTTGCTTTATTATACTAACGGATCTTACCGAGTTTTCTATTGAAGTTTTGTGTGGATGAAGTGTTCGATGATCGAAAAGGTCTCGATGTGAGAAGAAGGAAGAGAGGCAAGAGCTCAAGATTGGGGATTCCCAAGGCACCCCAAGTAAATATTCAAGGATACTCAAGCATCTAAGCTTGGGGATGCCCCGGAAGGCATCCCCTCTTTCTTCAACAAGTATCGGTATGTTTTTGGATTCGTTTCGTTCATGCGATATGTGCAATCTTGGAGCATCTTTTGCATTTAGTTTTCATCTTTATTTTATGCACCATGCTGGTATGAGGTAGTCCTTGGTTGATTTATAGAATACTCTATGCACTTCACTTATATCTTTTGAGTATGGCTTTATAGAATGCTTCATGTGCTTCACTTATATCATTTGAAGTTTGGATTGCCTGTTTCTCTTCACTTAGACAACCGCCATTTGTAGAATGCTCTTTTGCTTCACTTAGATTTTTTAGAGCATGGGAATATCTTTTGTAGAAAGAATTAAACTCTCTTGCTTCACCTATATCTATTTAGAGAGATGACAGGAACTGGTCATTCACATGGTTAGTCATAAAATCCTACATAAACTTGTAGATCACTGAATATGATATGTTTGATTCCTTGCAATAGTTTTGCGATATAAAGATGGTGATATTAGAGTCATGCTAGTGGGTAGTTGTGGATTAGTATAAATACTTGTGTTGAGGATTGTGATTCCCGTAGCATGCACGTATGGTGAACCGTTATGTAATGAAGTCGGAGCATGAGGTATTTATTGATTGTCTTCCTTATGAGTGGCGGTCGGGGACGAGCGATGGTATTTTCCTACCAGTCTATCCCCCTAGGGGCATGCGTAGTAGTACTTTGCTTGTTTTGATGAAACTATCAATTTATATTAGTGGATTAAGCCATGCAAAATTTATATTACAGTAGATGCGATGAAAAAACAAAATATGAATTGGTTTGCAACAGTACTTAGAGTAGTGATTTGCTTTATGATACTAACGGATCTTACCGAGTTTTCTGTTGAAGTTTTGTGTGGATGAAGTGTTCAATGATCGAGAAGGTCTCGATGTGAGAAGAAGGAAGAGAGGAAAGAGCTCAAGATTGGGGATGCCCGAGGCACCCCAAGTAAATATTCAAGGAGACTCAAGCGTCAAAGCTTGGGGATGCCCCGGAAGGCATCCCCTCTTTCTTCAACAAGTATCGGTATGTTTTCGGATTCGTTTCGTTCATGTGATATGTGCAATCTTGGAGCGTCTTTTGCATTTAGTTTTAATTTTTCTTTTATGCACCATGCTGGTATGAGATAGTCCTTGGTTGATTTATAGAATTCTCATTGCACTTCACTTATATCTTTTGAGTACAGCTTTATAGAATGCTTCATGTGCTTCGCTTATATCATTTGAAGTTTGGATTGCCTGTTTCTCTTTATATAGACAACCGCCATTTGTAGAATGCTCTTTTGCTTCACTTATATTTGTTAGAGCATGGGCATATCTTTTGTAGAAAGAATTAAACTCTCTTGCTTCACTTATATCTATTTAGAGAGATGACAGGAACTGGTCATTCACATGGTTAGTCATAAAATCCTACATAAAACTTGTAGATCACTGAATATGATATGTTTGATTCCTTGCAATAGTTTTGCGATATAAAGATGGTGATATTAGAGTCATGCTAGTGGGTAGTTGTGGAGTAGTTGAAATACTTGTGTTGAGGTTTGTGATTCCCGTAGCATACACGTATGGTGAACCGTTATGTAATGAAGTCGGAGCATGATTTATTTATTGATTATCTTCCTTATGAGTGGAAGTCGGGGACGAGCGATGGTCTTTTCCTACCAATCTATCCCCCTAGGAGCATGCGTGAGGGAGTCCTAGATTAGGGGGTCTCCGGACAGCCGGACTATATCCTTTGGCCGGACTGTTGGACTATGAAGATACAAGATTGAAGACTTCGTCCCGTGTCCGGATGGGACTCTACTTGGCATGGAAGGCAAGCTAGGCAATGCGGATATGTATATCTCCTCCTTTGTAACGGACCTTGTGTAACCCTAGCCCCCTCCGGTGTCTATATAAACCGGATCGTTTTAGTCCATAGGACAACATACAATCATACCATAGGCTAGCTTTTAGGGTTTAGCCTCTCTGATCTCGTGGTAGATCAACTCTTGTAATACTCATATCATCAAGAACAATCAAGCAGGGCGTAGGGTTTTACCTCCATCAAGAGGGCCCGAACCTGGGTAAAACATCGTGTCCCCTGCCTCCTGTTACCATCCGCCTTAGACGCATAGTTCGGGACCCCCTACCCGAGATCCACCGGTTTTGACACCGACAATGCGCGTAGTACTTTGTTTCGATAGCTAATAGACTTTTGCAATAAGTATGTGAGTTCATTATGATTAATGTTGAGTCCATGGATTATACGCACTCTCACCCTTCCACCATTGCTAGCATCTCTAGTACCGCGCAACTTTCGCCGGTACCATAAACCCACCATATATCTTCCTCAAAACAGCCACCATACGTACCTATCATGGCATTTCCGTAGCCATTCCGAGATATATTGCCATGCAACTTCCATCATCATCATATACATGCCTTGAGCATTCATTGGCATATTGCTTTGCATGATCGTAAGATAGCTAGCATGATGTTTTCATGGCTTGTCCATTTTTTGATGTCATTGCTACGCTAGATCATTGCACTTCCCGGTACACCGTCGGAGGCATCCGTATAGAGTCATACTTTGTTCTAGACATTGAGTTGTAAGTAAATAAAAGTGTGATGATCATCATTATTAGAGCATTTCCCCGGTGAGGAAAGGATGATGGAGACTATGATTCCCCCATAAGTCGGGATGAGACTCCGGACTTTAAAAAATAATAAAAGAGGCCAAAGAAGCCCAAATAAAAAAAGAGGCCAAAGAAGCCCACCAAAAAATAAAAAAATAAAAAATGAGAGAAAAAGAGAGAAGGGGCAGTGCTACTATCCTTTTTCCACACTTGTGCTTCAAAGTAGCACCATGTTCTTCATATAGAGAGTCTCTTGAGTTATCACTTTCATATACTAGTGGGGATTTTCATTATAGAACTTGGCTTGTATATTCCGATGATGGGCTTCCTCAAATGCCCGAGGTCTTCATGAGCAAGCAAGTTGGATGCACACCCACTTAGTTTCACTTGGAGCTTTCATACACTTATAGCTCTAGTGCATCCGTTGCATGGCAATCTCTACTCACTCACATTGATATCTATTGATGGGCATCTCCATAGCCCATTGATACGCCTAGTTGATGTGAGACTATCTTCTCCTTTTTGTCTTCTCCACCATCATATTCTATTCCACCTATAGTGCTATGTCCATGGCTCACGCTCATGTATTGCGTGAAAGTTGAAAAGGTTTGAGAACATCAAAAGTATGAAACAATTGCTTGGATTGTCATTGGGGTTGTGCATGATGTGAATATTTTGTGTGGTGAAGATGGAGCATAGCCAGACTATATGATTTTGTAGGGATAACTTTCTTTGGCCATGTTATTTTGAAAAGACATGATTGCTTTATTAGTAGGCTTGAAGTATTATTGTTTTTATGTCAAATGATAGACTATTGATTTGAACCACTCGTGTCTTAATATTCATGCCATGATTAGATATGTGATCAAGATTATGCTAGGTAGCATTCCACATCCAAAATTATCTTTTTTATCATTTACCTACTCGAGGACAAGCAGGAATTAAGCTTGGGGATACTGATACGTCTCCGTCGTATCTATAATTTCTGATTGTTCCATGCCAATATTATTCAACTTTCATATACTTTTGGCAACTTTTTATACTATTTTTGGGACTAACATATTGATCCAGTGCCTAGTGACAGTTCATGTTTGTTGCATGTTTTTTGTTTCACAATCCATATCAAACGGAGTCCAAACGGAATAAAAATTGACGGAGATTTTTTTGGAATATATATGATTTTGGGAATAAGAATCCATGTGAGACGATGCTCGAGGGGCCCACAAGGTAGGGGCGCGCCCTGGGGAGGCAGGCGTGCCCCTGACCCTCGTGGCCATCCTGTAAGGCGGTTGATGCCCTTCTTTCGCCGCAAGAAAGCTAATTTCTGGATAGAGATCGTGTCAAAATTTCAGCCCAATCGGAGTTACGGATCTCCGGGAATATAAGAAACGGTGAAAGGGAAGAATCTAAGAACGCAGAAACAGAGAGAGACAGAGAGACAGATCCAATCTCGGAGGGGCTCTTGCCCCTCCCATGCCATGGAGGCCATGGACCAGAGGGGAAACCCTTCTCCCATCTAGGGAGGAGGTCAAGGAAGAAGAAGAAGGAGGGGGGCTCTCTCCCCCTCGCTTCTGGTGGCACCGGAGTGCCACCGGGGGCCATCATCATCACCGCGATCTACACCAACACCTCCGCCATCTTCACCAACATCTCCATCACCTTCCCCCCCTCTATCTACAGCGGTCCACTCTCCCGCAACCCGATGTAACCTCTACTTGAACATGGTGCTTTATGCTTCATATTATTATCCAATGATGTGTTGCCATCCTATGATGTCTGAGTAGATTTTCGTTGTCCTATCGGTGGTTGATGAATTGCTATGATTGATTTAATTTGCTTGTGGTTATGTTGCTGTCCTTTGGTGCCCATCATATGATTGCGCGCGTGGATCACACCCTAGGGTTAGTTGTATGTTGATAGGACTATGTATTGGAGGGCAAGAGTGACAGAAGCTTCAACCTAACATAGAAATTGATGCATACGGGATTGAAGGGGGCCAATATACCTTAATGCTATGGTTGGGTTTTACCTTAATGAACATTAGTAGTTGCGGATGCTTGCTAATAGTTCCAATCATAAGTGCATAGAATTCCAAGTCGGGGATGACATGCTAGCAGTGGCCTCTCCCACATAATACTTGCTATCGGTCTAGTAAAGTAGTCAATTGCTTAGGGGCAATTTCGGAACTCCTACCACCACTTTTCCACACTCGCTATATTTACTTTATTGTTTCTTTATCTAAATAGCCCCTACTTTTTATTTACGTACTCTTTATTATCTTGCAAACCTATCCAACAACACCTACAAAGTACTTCTAGTTTCATACTTGTTCTAGGTAAAGCGAACGTCAAGCGTGCGTAGAGTTGTATCGGTGGTCGATAGAACTTGAGGGAATATTTGTTCTACCTTTAGCTCCGCGTTGGGTTCGACACTCTTACTTATCGAAAACTGTTGCGATCCCCTATACTTGTGGATTATCAGTGTCCAATTATTTTCATTAGTCAACATATTATTCAATAGCAATTCAGCTTGATCAACAGTTCTTTCCCTGAAAACACAACCAGCACAACTATCCAGGTAATATCTTGAAGCATCGGTTAGTCCATTATAAAAGATATCAAGTATTTCATTTTTCTTGAGAGGATGATTAGGCAAAGCACTAAGTAATTGGAGAAGCCCCCCCCCAAGCTTGTGGGGGACTCTCTTCTTCAATTTGCACAAAATTATATATTTCCCTTAAAGCAGCTTGTTTCTTATGAGCGGGGAAATATTTAGCAGTGAAATAGTAAATTATATCCTGGGGACTACGCACACAACCAGGATCAAGAGAATTAAACCATATCTTAGCATCACCCTTAAATGAGAAACAGAAATAATTTATGGATATAATAGTAGCGAGTTTTCTCATCATTAGTGAACAGGGTAGCTATATCATTTAATTTAGTAAGATGTGCCACAACAGTTTCAGATTCATAGCCATAGAAAGGATCAGATTCAACCAAAGTAATTATATCAGGATCAACTAAGAAATAATAATCCTTATCAGTAATAAAGATAGGTGAAGTAGCATAAGCAGGATCATATTTCATTCTAGCATTCAGAGATTTTTCTTTCAGCTTAGCTAATAGTTTCTAAAGATCACTTCTATCATTGCAAGCAAGAAAGTCTCTAGCGGTTTCTTCATCCATAACATAACCCTCAGGAACAATAGGCAATTCATATCTAGGGGGAGAATCTTCATCATCACTTTCATCAATATTATCA
Organism: Triticum urartu; assembly: GCF_056163025.1. Taxonomy (NCBI): domain Eukaryota; kingdom Viridiplantae; phylum Streptophyta; class Magnoliopsida; order Poales; family Poaceae; genus Triticum; species Triticum urartu. Next base: position 434,864,048 of record NC_141873.1, read on the forward strand.
GTTTCAATAAGTTCATTCTCTCTAGCCCTAGCAAGTTGTTCACCAAGAAATTCACCAAGTGGCACGGTATTATCAAGCATAGAAGTAGTTTCATCATAAGTGTCATGCATAGCAGAAGTGGCATCATCAATAACATGCGACATATCAGAATTAATAGCAGAAGCAGGTTTAGGTGTCGCACGCTTACTCAAAACGGAAGGTGAATCAAGTGCAGAGCAAGATGGCAGTTCCTTACCTCCCCTTGTAGTTGAGGGAAAAATCTTGGTTCTTTGATCTTTCAAGTTCTTCATAATGAAAAGCAGATATAAATCCCAAGTGACTCAAAGAATAGAGCTATGCTCCCCGGCAACGGCGCCAGAAAATAGTCTTGGTAACCCACAAGTATAGGGGATCACAACAGTTTTCGAGGGTAGAGTATTCAACCCAAATTTATTGATTCGACACAAGGGGAGCCAAAGAATATTCTCAAGTATTAGCAGCTGAGTTGTCAATTTAACCACACCTGGGAACTTAATATCTGCAGCAAGGTATTTAGTAGCAAATTAATATGATAGTAGTGGTAACGATAGCAAAAGTAACGGTAGCAAAATTAATATTTTTGGGTTTTGCAGTGGTTGCAACAGTAGGAGCGGAAAAGTAAATAAGCGAAGAACAATATATGAAAAGCTCGTAGGCATTGGATCGGTGATGGAGAATTATGCCGGATGCGATCGATCATGTAATAGTCATAACATAGGGTGACACAGAACTAGCTCCAGTTCATCAATGTAATGTAGGCATGTATTCTGAATATAGTCATACGTGCTTATGGAAAAGAACTTGCATGACATCTTTTATCCTACCCTCCCGTGGCAGCGGGGTCCTAGTGGAAACTAAGGGATATTAAGGCCTCCTTTTAATAGAGTACCGGACCAAAGCATTAACACATAGTGAATACATGAACTCCTCAAAGTACGGTCATCACTGGTAAGTATCCCGTGTCACACCCTAGTTAGTTCAAGCATTAGAGTGTGCATCATGTTTAAATTCCTCTTAAATTTGAAATGGGGAAGACAGAAACCCCAACACCCCCTGGAAAGAACTAGGGTTTATTAAAATTATTTTCAATGAACCTGAAATGCCTTCTAAAAAGTTCACCCTCTTTGTCTTGGGTTAGAACCTCTGGCAAAAATTGGTGCACAATTTTCTAGGGCAATAGAAGGTCATTGGATTAAATCATAAGTATTTGATTTTGGGCGTTTAAATGCTATAAAATAATTTAAATGCTCAAATAATTATGGAAATAAATGTTTGCTGTTGGAAATATTCTAAACAGAGCCCACATTTATTTTCAGGATTTTAGGAAACGTTTTAGTATTTTTAATAAAGCCCAACAGTTGCAGAAAAAAATAGAAAACAGAAACAAATCAAAAAAAAGAGAGAGAGGGAAACCACCTAGGCCTCACCTGTGCTGGCCCAACGCACCTGGCTCGGCCCAGCCGACTGGCCTTGTCAGTCGTCCTCCTCCTCCCGCCAGGAGGACGAGGAGCGCGTGGCCGGCGCCCGCGGCCACACGCCAGCCACCTCCTGCTTCTGCCGATGCCCTGGAGACGTCCAGGGGTGCCATGCCGACCCCCATGTCCCCCTCTCTTCCTCCCTCACTCTCCCCCTCGTCTCCCTCACCCTCTCCCGCGATGGCCGAGCGCGATCCTTGCCGCCGTTCGCCGTAGTCGTCACCAGAGCCACCCCCTCGCCCCTCCGACAAGTCCATTAGCTCCGCGTTGCCGTCCTCGACCTCCTCATCAACTCACGCGACGCCGGACGCCTCCAAGCGCCTCCCCGACGCCTTCTTCTTCCTCGGTTCGCCGAGATCGCTGGCAATGCCCCGACGACGTCCGACCTCCCCCGAGCCCGCTGAGACGCGCTCTGCAACCGCCGTGAGCTCCTCTATCGATCCCCCCTCTTCCCTGCTTCGTATGCTCGCCGTAGACGCCGCCCCCTTTCTCACCGTAGCACGCCGCCGCGCGAGCTCAACGCCGGCGTCACTCCGGTGGCCATTTGGTCAAGCGCGGGTGCTTAACACACTCCCTGCACCTCGCAGCGCCTCGCTAGCACGTCCGTTTTCCCCCTAGCTCGCTGCAGCAGCAAAACCACCAACAGCCGAGCTCCGGCCGCCGCCACGAGCTCGACTCCGGCGAGTTCGCTCCACCCCAGCTCCTCCCACTTGCCCCACTAGATGCGCGCGAGCCCCAGCTACGCGTAGGACCAAACCGCGGTCGATTTGGTCGCATGTGGGCGATTTCCGAAGCCCTCCGCCGTCTCGGCCTCGCCGGCGACTCAACGCCGGCGGGATTAATCCCGCTGACCAGGGGTTTGACCCCAGTTTGACTCCGCCTGAGACACTGATAGGTGGGGCCAGCTCCTAAGTAATTTAGATTAGTTTAAATTAGAGCTAATCACTCTGTTAGAGGTTAATGACGCCGTTAGCTACCCCTCTCTCACTGACATGTGGGCCCAGAGCCTAACTAACCCAGTTTAGTGCTAACTAAACACTAACCAACTCTGTTAGTTAGCTGAGAGACTGACAGAAGGGGCCCACCAGTCAGGTTTGACCTGGGCTGGCGCCTTTGACCCGCTGACGTCACTGACGCAGTGCTGACGCATTAATTCAATTACTGGATTTATTCTTTAATAGGAAATTCTAGAAAATAGCCAAAACTTCTAAAAATCATAGAAAATCAACCAGAGCTCCAAATGCAAAGATTTATATATGAAAAATGATCAGAAAAATTCAATCTATCCATCTGTAATGGTTTCATGCATGACAAAACAAGTTTACCTTGCTGTTTAAGCAGAATAAGGTAATGCACTAATAAGGCCATGTTTAATGAGCTAATATTTGAATCTTTGATTCAAATGAGTTCATACCCTTCTGTTTTATCTTGCATTAGGCCGAGACACTTTCATCTTGCCATGTCATAGCATGCATCATATTGTTGCATATTGCCATGTGTTGATTATGTTCGGTGTGTCTTTCGTGGTAGGTTCTGCCTCCGAGGATAACCCCGAGTATCCGTCTGAAGGGCAGTACCCTACTACCTCTACAACAGGTAAGCAACCCATTGATTATTCCGATACAAACCCATGTTCTCGCTTCTGCTCTTGTTTACTGCATTAAGACAAACGCGATTCAAACTGCTGTGTGCTACGGTAATTGAACCCTTATCCTCTGCATGACCTGTCATTGCCACAGTAACTAGATGAAACCCACTATCATGTGTAGGAGTTGATTGAGCCATGTATGTGGTTCCTACCTTGCTATGCCTGCTATGCTTAGAGTTGTGTTTGGTCTGGTTCATCTGGTTGATGGGCTAGAGTGAAATGCTTATGTCGGTAATGTGAGGGATGTGTTGAACATGTTTTGGTAAAGGTATCAATGAGGGGCCATGTAGGAGTACATGGTGGATTGTTTCATTGAGGCCGTCCTTAAGAACTGAGATCTGTATGCGTGATTTAAGATTCAGTTACTACCACACATTGGGCCCTGAAATATGACCCCGCTCGACTTACTGACCCATCTCATCCTCTGTCTAGGAGTTGCAACTAGTTTCTGGTGTTTGTAGGTTATGTGTTGGCGGCCGTACGTAGCACTGACCCTAGGGGTGGGCTATGATGCGGTAGATACACCGTGGCACGGTGTACCGAGTCGCCCGTTTGGTGTCTCGGGAACCCTGTACACATCGTTTGGGGACGTTGAGGACAGCCCGGCCGGATTTCCTTGTGGATGGAACCTGAATAGGCGATAAACCTGGACTAGAGACTTGTGAGGTTAGTCAGGTCGTGGTCTACACCCACGTCGGTTTTCGCTTGAAGTCTGCCGAGCACATGTCGTGTGCAGACACTAAGTGGTGGAAACATGTGTGACGAAGTACACCCCTGCAGGGTATAAAACTATTCGAATAGCCGCGTCCGCGGTAAAGGACTACTTGGTTGCCTATACAGTTCATAGACAAGTTAATGGATACTACTAAAAAAACTCAAGATAAGTGTGAGTACCGAGGATGGCCCTCTCGTAGGATGACGAGGGAGGATCCACGGTGGAGTATTATGTTGGTGAGTAGTGGACTCGTGTGCGAAACTATTTTACTAGTGAAGTTCCGTAGGATAGCTTAGCCAAGAGTCAAAGCTGGCTTGCTGCAATAACCCCACCACCTTCTTGAGAATAAGCATGTATAGTAGGTTCTGTTGTAAGACTTGTTGAGTACCTTTGTACTCATGTTTGCTTAATTACTGTTTTCAGACGACAATACCGCCCCCTCCGATGGGTTCTACGTAGACCTTGATGTCAACGAGTGACTAGCCACCCAGGTGGTGATCCTAGCCATGGAGGGCCCTATGTAGATAGACAGGCTTCGAGAAGCCTTCTTTCTTTCTAGAGTCTGTACTCAGACTAGTTGCTTCCGCATGTGCTTGTATGATTGTATGACTTGAGTGTCGGGTCATGTGACCCCTATCTGTATGAACATGTTATGTATGGCTCTCTGGAGCCTTTAAATAAAGTACTTGAGTTGTAGAGTTTTGTTGTGATGCCATGTTGTATGTACTCATATCGGGCATATTGTGTGTATGATTGAAATGCTTGGTATGAGTGGAATCCGACAATCTAGTTGTTTATCCTTGGCAGCCTTTCTTATGGGGAAATGTAGTCTAGTGTTCCTCGAGCCATAGTAGTCCGCTATAGCCCGGTTCATCGGAGTCCTGCTAGCCCAGCACTACTGCTCAGGACACTTGACTGGCCGGCATGTGTTTCACTTCGTTCCTATGTCTGTCCTTTCGGGGAAATGTCACGCGGTGATATCCGGAGTCCTGCCTAGCCTGCTACAACCCGGGTTCCCCGGAGTCCTGTTAGCCCAGTGCTACAGCCTGGAATCTCTCGCTGATGACCGACATGCTCGATGTGATTCATGTATGCCTGTCTCCATAGGTCTGTGCCGCTTTGGGTTCACGACTAGCCATGTCGGCCCGGGTTCTCTGTCATATGGATGCTAGCGACACTATCATATACGTGAGCCAAAAGGCGCAAATGGTCCCGGGCCATGGTAAGGCGACACCCGTGGGATACCATGCATGAGGCCGCAAAGTGATATGAGGTGTTACCGGCTAGATCGATGTGGCTTGGAATCAGGGTCCTGACAGCGTTGGCATCAGAGCCGGACTGCCTGTAGGTTCGTTGAGCCAAACTGGTCGATGTCGAGTCTAGAAATGCTTTAGTTATATGTAGGGGAATTGATTGTGGGAGGGAACGTAAGGCTCTTTTACTCCTTTACCCTATGCCCTCTGATCTGAGTCATTCTCTTCTCATTCAACGTGGGTTAAGGACTAGGCTCTCTTCTTCTATCAGGTTCACGTGTTACTAATCCGTAATAGCTTATAGGATTGTTGTTACAAGTCCCAGTTCAGTTTCTACTATTCTTAGTATGTTGCTAATTGAATCAGAACCTTGATATGATGTTGTTGAGTGGTATTGCAGACCGTTGTGGATGTCTCAAATCTTTTTCTGAGCATTTACAGCTGTTATGTTGTCCAATTTTCCCTAGAAATTCTAATGTCTTTACATTGTGGTTGTGCTTTCAGATGGCCAACCGTGTTCAAAACCAAGTGGTTCGCCTGACCCGGTGCCTCGACGTGCCTGGTCATACTGCTATGTTAGTCCAGGTAATGATCGAGACGGGTTACCGTTGGTATCCCGAATACACCGTTGAAGAGCAATTCCGAGACTTTAATCAAAGGCAATATTTCTGCACCGTCAGGATATTTCCTTCTTATCCTGGATCTACCGAGCCCCTTCACTGTTCCTATGGACTCGGGTTTATTGTTGAGATGGCTGTGCAGGATGCTGCCTATTCCATGATGACCATCATGCGAGTCCGAACTGGCCTGCTTCGGAACACCGACTTCCGTTACATGCCAGCTTCACTTCCGGGAGCGCAAGGGTATCTTCAGGCTATCTATGCTGACTCCACTCAGGAGGACTCATTAACTCGTACCACTGCTGAGATGCTCGAAGATAAGGACCGAGAGAATCGGGCCTTGAGGCTGGAGCTTTTCAATACCCGTGCTGATCATTGGGCCACATTGACTCGGTTTGCACCTGCGGTGCAAGCTGGATGTATGGGTACAAGGGATCTGTATCCTGTGAGATCTGCTCTGCCAGACATGGTGGATTGGCGTGATTGGGGAGGCATCACCCCACCCCGTGGTCCCCGCAGGCCACCGTTTGTTGGTCCAAGACCTCATCCTAGCCCCTATGGTCCACAGGCTCCTCAGGACCGTCTGTTCCCGGATGATCACGTTGAACTTCCAGGCTATGGAGGTGACTTCTATGAGGACTACTACGGAGCTGTCTGAGTTAGTAGTAGTACCACTAGTATTGTAATAGTTGTATCTTCACTGTCCTGCGTGACTTGTGGAATACGACTTGGTGTGTAATCAATTCCGGAGGTGTAGACAAATAATGTATAGGATCTTGGAATGCCTCCGATGAGATGCAATGTCCTTCATCATAGCTGTACTGTAGCCTGGGCTTGTACTAAACTATGTATGATGTGTATGACCGTTGGTATATATATGGCAGTCTTATATTACCATGACATATGGATGAACATCTCTGCATTTCGTGTTATCCATTACATTCTGCACTTCCTTGCTAAGTTTGAGCCATCCTTATCTAAGCCGTTGTCTTGTTTTTTCCCTAGGATGGTCAACACCCGCAGCAACCCTGCTGCCTCGGAGCAGGGGGAAGCCAGTGCGGCTAGGGGTGAAAATCTGCCTCACCCGCCTTCTCTGGCCGAAGTAATGCTGGAGGCGGAAAGAAACAAGCGTGAGACTAACCGCCTGCTAGAGCGGATTGAGCAGAACACTGCACGCCACCCGCGAAATGACTTGGTGTCAATCAATGACTTTATCAAGCTATACCCACCAAAGTTTAACCATTCCGTCAAACCCCTCGACGCGGATGACTGGCTTCGCAGCATTACCCACAAGCTACGTTCTGCCAATGTAGCCGAAGCCGACAAGGTTACTTACGCTGCCTACCACCTCGAAGGCCCTGCTAGCCACTGGTGGGAGAATTTTGAAGCTATGCGCCCGGTCGGCCAAATCACTACTTGGGCTGAATTCAGTGAGGCTTTCCGTGAGCATCACATTCCGGAAGGTCTCATGGATCACAAGAGGGATGAGTTCTGCAATTTCACCCAAGGAAGACTAACTGTGGATGCATATAGTCGTGGATTTGGGAATCTGGCACGCTATGCCCCTGAAGAGGTATCTACTAATGCTAATAAGCAGGCAAGGTTCCGCAAGGGACTTAGCCCTGAGCTTCGTCGCGATCTTCGTCTGCACGAGTGCACCTCCTTTCAGAAGTTGGTCAATAAAGCCATTAGTGCTGAGACAGGCCAGACTGATTATGACGCTTCACGCAAGCACTCACGTGATTTTGGCTCTTCATCCGGCTCTGGAGCTCAGAAGCGCCGGGTGTGGATCCCAAGCACGGCGCTGCCACCTAGGTTCATCCCGAGGCCATCCTTTGAGGCGCCTCGTCCCAACCAGCAGTTTGCACCGCCCAAGCCCTATGGTGGCCCCGCTGCTAATGCTGCTCCACGCCCCAATGTGGTGACGTGCTTCAAGTGTGGAGAGCCGGGTCACTATAGCCGAGAGTGTCCCCAGAACAACAACCCCAATCAAACTGGAAAGTCCGTTGGCCGTGGTAAGCCCGCGGGAAAGACATTCTACGCCAAGCCGGCCACCACTGCCCGTGGCCATGTCAACTATGTTTCAGCCGAGGAGGCTCATGAGGATCCTAACGTCGTCCTTGGTACGCTCCTTGTTAACCGCCATCTGGCATCTGTTCTTTTCGATACTGGAGCATCTCATTCATTCATATCCGAGAACTATGCTCGATTGCATAACACGACATTCTGTGACATGCCACTTCCATGGTAATTCAAACTCCGGGTTCCAAATGGCAAACTTCTAGAGTAAGCCATGGGAACGAAATTCTTGTCGGTAGACTTGTCTTCCTTGCATCCTTAATAGCTCTCAAGTCCTCGGACATAAACATCATCTTGGGTATGGACTGGATGTTAGCTCATTATGCTAAGATTGATTGTGCCACTAGAACCGTTCAACTTACTCACCCATCGGGCAAGACAGTCAATGTCTTAACTCGAGTGGCCAAGCGCCAGCTTTACTCCCTAAATGCCAACCCCCTTCCAGACCTTGAGGATGTTCCGGTAGTCCGAGACTTTCCGGATGTCTTTCCAGAAGAACTGCCAGGTGTTCCACCTGACAGGGATGTCGAGTTTGTGATAGACCTTGTTCCAGGAACCGTTCCAATTTCTAGAAGACCCTACAAGATGGCACCCATAGAACTAGCCAAGCTTAAGAACCAACTCGATGAGTCCTTGAAAAAGGGTTTCATCCGTCCTAGTTCCTCTCCTTGGGCTTGCCCCGTCCTCTTCGTCAAGAAGAAGGATGGAACGGATCGAATGGTTGTGGATTACCGACCTGTCAATTTGGTCACCATCAAGAACAAATATCCGCTTCCCAAGATCAACGATCTGTATGATCAGCTCACTGGATCCTCCGTCTTTTCCAAGATGGATTTGAGGTTAGGCTACCATCAGATAAAAATCAGAAACGGGGACATTCCCAAAACGGCCTTTGTTACTCGTTATGGCCAATACGAGTACACCGTTATGTCCTTCGATTTAACCAATGCCCCAGCCACCTTCTCCCGGTTAATGAACTTGGTTTTCATGGAGTATTTGGATAAATTTGTCGTAGTATACCTCGATGACATACTCATCTACTCCAAGAATGAAGAGGAACATGCCGAACATCTAAGGCCGGTATTGATGAAACTTCGAGAGCATCGCCTTTATGCCAAATTCTCCAAGTGTGAATTTTGGTTGCCAGAAGTGACCTATCTAGGCCATGTAATCTCTGGCAAGGGTATTGCTGTCAATCCCGAGCGAGTTCAAGCCGTCCTTGATTGGACTCCACCTGAGACGGTCAAGCAAGTTCGGAGTTTCCTTGGCTTAGCGAGCTATTGCCGCCGCTTCGCTGAGAATTTCTCCAAGGTTGCTAAACCTCTAACTGAACTCCTCAAGAAAGATAAAAAGTTCGAGTGGACTCCACAGTGTGAGTTCAGCTTTCAGGAACTGAAAAGACGCCTGACATCTGCTCCCGTACTGGTACCACCAGATTTCTCCAAGGACTTTATTATCTATTGCGACGCCTCGCGACAAGGACTAGGTTGCATACTCATGCAACATCGTCAGGTAATTGCCTATGCTTCACGGCAATTACACCCACATGAGGAAAATTATCCCACACATGATCTAGAGCTTGCAGCTGTAGTCCATGCACTTAAAACTTGGCGACATTACCTCCTCGGTAATCGTTGTGAGATCTTCACCGATCACCAAAGTTTGAAATATATCTTCACCCAACCAGATTTGAATCTCAGGCAAAGACGTTGGGTCGAGTTGATCTCGGATTACGACTTAGGAATAACTTACACCCCAGGCAAAGCCAATGTCATGGCTGATGCACTAAGTCGTAAATCCTATTGTAACAACCTGATGTTACAACAAAGTCAACCACTTCTCCATGAGGAATTCCGTAAGCTTAATCTTCACATTGTTCCTCGAGGATTCCTATCCACCCTGGTGGCGAAACCTACCCTTATGGATCAAATCATAGCTGCCCAGAAGCGTGATAAGGGCATATCCCAGATTAAGGAAAACATTGCTAGCGGAGTTGCTAAATGTTTTTCCATGGATAAGCAGGGTGCTGTCTTCTTCGAGAACCGTTTGGTGGTTCCCAAGAAACAACATCTACGCCAGTTGATCCTTAAGGAAGCTCATGAATCCCCTCTCACCATTCATCCCAGTAGTACTAAAATGTATCAAGACCTACGCCAGAGGTTTTGGTGGACTAGGATGAAGAGAGAAATCGCTCAATACATTGCTAATTGCGATGTTTGTCGTCGTGTTAAAGCAGAGCATCAACGGCCTGCTGGCACCCTTCAACCTTTGGCTATTCCTGAATGGAAATGGGATAAAATCAGTATGGATTTCATCACTGGGTTTCCCAGGACCAAGAGAGGGAATAATGCCATCTTCGTCGTGATCGACCGTCTTTCCAAAGTAGCCCATTTCCTACCTGTTCGTGAGAGTATCACCACTAGCTAGCTAGCTGATTTATACATCTCCCGAATAGTGTCTCTTCATGGTGTTCCATTGGAAATTAACTCAGACCGTGGGAGTCTCTTCACCTCTCAATTTTGGGAAAGTTTCCAAAATGCTATGGGAACTCGTCTCTCTTTTAGTACCGCCTTCCATCCTCAATCAAGTGGTCAAGTAGAGCGAGTCAATCAAATTCTGGAAGATATGCTCCGAGCTTCTGTCATCTCGTTCGGAATGAGTTGGGAGAAATGCCTTCCATTCGCGGAGTTTGCTTATAACAGTAGTTATCAAGCTAGCTTAGGCAAGGCTCCTTTCGAAGTTCTTTATGGACGAAAATGTTGAACGCCTCTTAACTGGTCAGAAACCGGGGAAAGACAACTCTTTGGCCCGGATATGATTCAGGAAGCAGAAGAGCAGGTTCGCGTTATTCGTGAGAAATTGAAAACAGCCCAATCTTGTCAAAAGAGTCAATATGATCGTAAACATAAGCCTATGACTTATGAAGTCGATGAGAAGGCTTACCTTCGGGTTACTCCGTTAAAGGGAACCCATCGTTTCGGTATCAAAGGCAAATTGGCTCCTCGTTACATTGGACCCTTTCGCATTCTTGCCTAACGAGGAGAAGTTGCCTACCAATTGGAACTACCTTTGCATCTTTCCAGAGTTCACGATGTCTTCCACGTTTCTCAACTCAGGCGTTGCTTCGCGGATCCTATCCGTGGAGTGAACCACGAAACGCTTGATCTACAAGATAACCTTTCATATCGGGAATATCCCGTTCGTATCCTTGATCAAGCCGAGCGTACCACTCGACGTCGTAATATCAAGTTTCTCAAGGTTCAATGGTCACACCATTCCGAGAAAGAAGCCACTTGGGAAAGGAGGATCGTCTTTGACTCGAGTACCCCACCTTCTTCCCGGAGGATCCTAAATCTCGGGACGAGATTCTTTTGAGTGGGGGTGAGTTGTCACACCCTAGTTAGTTCAAGCATTAGAGTGTGCATCATGTTTAAATTCCTCTTAAATTTGAAATGGGGAAGACAGAAACCCCAACACCCCCCTGGAAACAACTAGGGTTTACTAAAATTATTTTCAATGAACCTGAAATGCCTTCTAAAAAGTTCACCCTCTTTGTCTTGGGTTAGAACCTCTGGCAAAAATTGGTGCACAATTTTCTAGGGCAATAGAAGGTCATCGAATTAAATCATAAGTATTTGATTTTGGGCATTTAAATGCTATAAAATAATTTAAATGCTCAAATAATTCTGGAAATAAATGTTTGCTGTTGGAAATATTCTAAATAGAGCCCACATTTATTTTCAGGATTTTTGGAAACGTTTTAGTATTTTTAATAAAGCCCAACAGTTGCAGAAAAAATAGAAAACAGAAACAAATCAAAAAAAGAGAGAGAGGGAAACCACCTGGGCCTCACCTGTGCTGGCCCAGCCCACCTGGCTCGGCCCAGCCGACTGGCCTTGCCAGTCGTCCTCCTCCTCCCGCTAGGAGGACGAGGAGCGCGTGGCCGGCGCCCGCGACCACACGCCGGCCACCTCCTGCTTCTGCCGACGCCCTGGAGACGTCTAGGGGTGCCACGCCGACCCCCACGTCCCCCTCTCTTCCTCCCTCACTCTCCCCCTCGTCTCCCTCACCCTCTCCCGTGATGGCCGAGAGCGATCCTTGCCGCCGTTCGCCGTAGTCGTCACCAGAGCCACCCCCTCGCCCCTCCGACAAGCCCATTAGCTCCGCGCTGCCGTCCTCGACGTCCTCATCGACTCACGCGACGCCGGACGCCTCCAAGTGCCTCCCCGGCGCCTTCTTCTTCCTCGGTCCGCCGAGATCGCCGGCAATGCCCCGACGACGTTCGACCTCCCCCGAGCCCGCTGAGACGTGCTCTGCAACCGCCATGAGCTCCTCTATCGATCCCCCCTCTTCCCTGCTTCGTATGCTCGCCGTAGACGCCGCCCCCTTTCTCAACGTAGCACGCCGCCGCGCGAGCTCAACGCCGGCGTCACTCCGGTGGCCATTTGGTCAAGCGCGGGTGCTTAACACACTCCCCGCACCTCGCAGCGCCTCGCTAGCACGTCCGTTTTCCCCCTAGCTCGCTGCAGCAGCAAAACCACCAACAGCCGAGCTCCGGCCGCCGCCACGAGCTCGACTCCGGCGAGTTCGCTCCACCCCAGCTCCTCCCACTTGCCCCACTAGATGCGCGCGAGCCCCAGCTACGCGTAGGACCAAACCGCGGTCGATTTGGTCGCATGTGGGCGATTTCCGAAGCCCTCCGCCGTCTCGGCCTCGCCGGCGACTCAACGCCGGCGGGATTAATCCCGCTGACCAGGGGTTTGACCCCAGTTTGACTCCGCCTGAGACACTGATAGGTGGGGCCAGCTCCTAAGTAATTTAGATTAGTTTAAATTAGAGCTAATCACTCTGTTAGAGGTTAATGACGCCGTTAGCTACCCCTCTCTCACTGACATGTGGGCCCAGAGCCTAACTAACCCAGTTTAGTGCTAACTAAACACTAACCAACTCTGTTAGTTAGCTGAGAGACTGACAGAAGGGGCCCACCAGTCAGGTTTGACCTGGGCTGGCGCCTTTGACCCGCTGACGTCACTGACGCAGTGCTGACGCATTAATTCAATTACTGGATTTATTCTTTAATAGGAAATTCTAGAAAATAGCCAAAACTTCTAAAAATCATAGAAAATCAACCAGAGCTCCAAATGCAAAGATTTATATATGAAAAATGATCAGAAAAATTCAATCTATCCATCTGTAATGGTTTCATGCATGACAAAACAAGTTTACCTTGCTGTTTAAGCAGAATAAGGTAATGCACTAATAAGGCCATGTTTAATGAGCTAATATTTGAATCTTTGATTCAAATGAGTTCATACCCTTCTATTTTATCTTGCATTAGGCCAAGACACTTTCATCTTACCATGTCATAGCATGCATCATATTGTTGCATATTGCCATGTGTTGATTATGTTCGGTGTGTCTTTCGTGGTAGGTTCTGCCTCCGAGGATAACCCCGAGTATCCGTCTGAAGGGCAGTACCCTACTACCTCTACAACAGGCAAGCAACCCATTGATCATTCTGATACAAACCCATGTTCTCGCTTCTGCTCTTGTTTACTGCATTAAGACAAATTCGATTCAAACTGCTGTGTGCTACAGTAGTTCAACCCTTATCCTCTGCATGACCTGTCATTGCCACAGTAACTAGATGAAACCCACTAGCATGTGTAGGAGTTGATTGAGCCATGTATGTGGTTCCTACCTTGCTATGCCTGCTATGCTTAGAGTTGTGTCAGGTCTGGTTCATCTGGTTGATGGGCTAGAGTGAAATGCTTATGTCGGTAATGTGAGGGATGTGTTGAACATGTTTTGGTAAAGGTATCGATGAGGGGCCATGTAGGAGTACATGGTGGATTGTTTCATTGAGGCCGTCCTTAAGAACTGAGATATGTATGCATGATTTAAGATTCAGTTACTACCACACATTGGGGCCTGAAATATGACCCCGCTCGACTTACTGACCCATCTCGTCCTCTATCCAGGAGTTGCAACTAGTTTCTGGTGTTTGTAGGTTATGTGTTGGCGGCCGTACGTAGCGCTGACCCTAGGGGTGGGCTCTGATGCGGTAGATACACTGTGGCACGGTGTACCGAGTTGCCCGTTTGGTGTCTCGGGAACCCTGTACACATCGTTTGGGGCCATTGAGGACAGCCCGGCCGGATTTCCTTGCGGATGGAACCTGAATAGGCGATAAACCTGGACTAGAGACTTGTGAGGTTAGTCAGGTCGTGGTCTACACCCACGTCGGTTTTCGCTTGAAGTCTGCCGAGCACATGTCGTGTGCAGACGCTAAGTGGTGGAAACATGTGTGACGAAGTACACCCCTGCAGGGTATAAAACTATTCGAATAGCCGCGTCCGTGGTAAAGGACTACTTGGTTGCCTATACAGTTCATAGACAAGTTAATGGATACTACTAAAAAACTCAAGATAAGTGTGAGTACCGAGGATGGCCCTCTCGTAGGATGACGAGGGAGGATCCACGGTGGAGTATTGTGTTTGTGAGTAGTGGACTCGTGTGCGAAACTATTTTACTAGTGAAGTTCCATAGGATAGCTTAGCCAAGAGTCAAAGCTGGCTTGCTGCAATAACCCCACCACCTTCTTGAGAATAAGCATGTATAGTAGGTTCTGTTGTAAGACTTGTTGAGTACCTTTGTACTCATGTTTGCTTAATTACTGTTTTCAGATGACAATACCACCCCCTCCGATGGGTTCTACGTAGACCTTGACGTCGACGAGTGACTAGCCACCCAGGTGGTGATCCTGGCCATGGAGGGCCCTATGTAGATAGACAGGCTTCGAGAAGCCTTCTTTCTTTCTAGAGTCTATACTCAGACTAGTTGCTTCCGCATGTGCTTGTATGATTGTATGACTTGAGTGTTGGGTCATGTGACCCCTATCTGTATGAACATGTTATGTATGGCTCTCTGGAGCCTTTAAATAAAGTACTTGAGTTGTAGAGTTTTGTTGTGATGCCATGTTGTATGTACTCATATCGGGCATATTGTGTGTATGATTGAAATGCGTGGTATGAGTGAGATCCGACAGTCTAGTTATTTATCCTTGGCAGCCTTTCTTATGGGGAAATGTAGTCTAGTGTTCCTCGAGCCATAGTAGTCCGCTACAGCCCGGTTCATCGGAGTCCTGCTAGCCCAGCACTACTGCTCAGGACACTTGACTGGCCGGCATGTGTTCACTTCGTTCCTATGTCTGTCCCTTCGGGGAAATGTCACGCGGTGATATCCGGAGTCCTGCCTAGCCTGCTACAGCCCGGGTTCCCCGGAGTCCTGTTAGCCCAGTGCTACAGCCCGGAATCTCTCGCTGATGACCGACATGCTCGATGTGATTCATGTATGCCTGTCTCCATAGGTCTGTGCCGCTTTGGGTTCACGACTAGCCATGTCGGCCTGGGTTCTCTGTCATATGGATGCTAGCGACACAATCATATACGTGAGCCAAAAGGCGCAAACGGTCCCAGGCCATGGTAAGGCGACACCCGTGGGATACCGTGCGTGAGGCCGCAAAGTGATATGAGGTGTTACCGGCTAGATCGATGTGGCTTGGAATCGGGGTCCTGACAGCGTTGGCATCAGAGCCGGACTGCCTGTAGGTTCGTTGAGCCAAACTGGTCGATGTCGAGTCTAGAAATGCTTTAGTTATATGTAGGGGAATTGATTGTGGGAGGGAACGTAAGGCTCTTTTACTCCTTTACCCTATGCCCTCTGATCTGAGTCATTCTCTTCTCATTCAACATGGGTTAAGGACTAGGCTCCCTTCTTCTATCAGGTTCACGTGTTACTAATCCGTAGTAGCTTATAGGATTGTTGTTACAAGTCCCAGTTCAGTTTCTATTATTCTTAGTATGTTGCTAATTGAATCAGAACCTTGATATGATGTTGTTGAGTGGTATTGCAGACTGTTGTGGATGTCTCAAATCTTTTTCTGAGCATTTACAGCTGTTATGCTGTCCAATTTTCCCTAGAAATTCTAATGTCTTTACATTGTGGTTGTGCTTTCAGATGGCCAACCGTGTTCAAAACCAAGTGGTTCGCCTGACCCGGTGCCTCGACGTGCCTGGTCATACTGCTATGTTAGTCCGGGTAATGATCGAGACGGGTGTAACGCCCGGATAATCTTGCTACAGTAATCCCACGCTAATCATGCCATGTCATCCCGATTACTGTTGCTAAACGTCCGTTAGTTCAAACCGCGTCAAATTCAAATCTAAAATTAATGTCGGCAATAAAAGTTTTCAAAAATTGAAACAAAATGTTCGGTGGTTGCCAAATATTACAAAGGTAATTATGGTGCAGCAAACACATTTTTATAAAATGTCTAAATAATTTAAAAGGTTTAAAAACAGAAATGCAAATAGATAAAAACAAAAACAGAAAACAAAGCTAAAAAAAGGGGAGAGAGAGAAAGGCCCCCACTGGGCTTCGGCCCAGCAGGCCGGCCCACTCGGCCACAGGCCCAGGCCCCCCCCCCCCACTACCCCCTCCTTATCCACTCCCCCTGTAACCCTAACCATCACCCGATCCCCACTCCCCCCCACTCTCCCCTCACTCCCTCGATCCAAATCGGGATCGAGGCGACCACCCCCGACCCCGACGACATCGCCCCGACGCACGTCGCCGTCCTCGGCGCCCCCCCCCCCCCACCGGAGCACCACCCCCATCGCCCTGCCGTCTCGCCGTCCCGCTACCCCATCGGTTGCCCCCGACGCCGCCACCGGTTCCCGTCGCCACCACGCTGGCACCCCCAATCCGCCTGGACCTCGCCGGACCTCCCTCGTCGGCCTGCTTCCCCTCCGTCGTCGTCCCCGTCATCTTCCTCGCCCCCCTGTTGCCCCTGACCCTACATCTACCACGTGAGCACCCCTTCCTCCTCTCACGGTCACCGCACGCGCTTGCGCGCCCGGCGCCCGCCGCAGTCACCGTGCGCCCTCGTCGCGGTCGTCGCGACCGTTGACGCACCCCCATGCGTCCTTGGCCCCGCTTGGCCGCGCACCGGCGCCCGTGCCCTGGCCTCCTGACGCTGGTCGCGGCCCCCTTCCCCTCTGCGCCTGCCGTGGCCGCGTCCCGGCTCCCTCCGCCTCCCTACCGTTGCCGGCCCCGCCCCAGGCTGCCGTGCCTGCCACTGCCATGCTGGCCGCCTCCGCCGGGGCCCCTCAATGGCTGTCGCGCCGCGGTCGTCCGCCGTTGGCCCCCGGTGGCCTCGCCCCGTTTTTCCCCTGTCGGGCTCGCCCCCCCCCCACTCGGGCCATCGCCCGTTCGGGTGGAGCCCGTAACCCGCACGCCCGCATAGACCCCAGTGGCCCTATGACAATGGGGCCCCACTCCAAGACGTTTTAAAATAACGAAATAAAAATAAATATATAATTAATTAATTAATTAAAAATTAATTAATTAATAATTAAAATAGTTAATGAATAAATTAAGTTAATTAATCATGTTTAATTAAACTAATTAAGTAGATAGTTTAATTAAACCCTAATTAGACTAATCAGTCAATGACGAATGGGACCCACACGTTAGTTGACCAGTCAACGCCTCTGTTGACTGCTGACGTCATGCTGACGTCAGCATGCACTGTTCCGGATAATGTTGGATTTCAATAATTAAATAAATCCTAAAAATGAAATTAAGTCTTTTAAAATTAATATAAAATAAACCGTAGCTCAGATGAAAATACTTTCTACATGAAAGTTGTTCAGAACGACGAGACAAATCTGGATACGCAACCCGTTCGTCCGCCACACCCCCCTAACCTATCGAACTCGCAACTTTCCCCCTCCGGCTCCTCTGCCCGTAAACGCGAAACACCGGGAATACTTTTCCTGATGTTTCCCCCTTCACCGGTATCTCCTCATACCGCGTTAGGGCACCTCTAGCACCGATACTTGTCATGTCATGCATCGCTATGCACCTGCTTGCTTAAATATTTATTGTTTCTTCCCCCTCTTCTCTCGCTAGACACCAAGACCGACGCTGCTGCTGCCCAGTTCGACTACGGAGTTGACGACCCCTCTCTCTTGCCAGAGCAACCAGGCAAGCCCCCCCCCCTTTGATCACCAGATATCGCCTACTCTTCTCTATACTGCTTGCATTAGATTAGTGTAGCATGTTACTGCTTTCCGTTCATCCTATCCTGATGCATAGCCTGTCCTTGCTACTACTGTTGTTACCCTTACCTGCAATCCTAATGCTTAGTATAGGATGCTAGATTATCATCAGTGGCCCTACATTCTTGTCCGTCTGCCATGCTATACTATCGGGCAGTGATCACTCGGGAGGTGATCACGGATATATACTATATACTTTATACATGATACATGTGATGACCAAAGTCGGGTTGGCTCAAGGAGTACCCGCAGTTGATTCACGAATTGGGGGCTGGAAGGACATACTTTCCCGACGGCCCTCTGTGTGGATCTTTGTGGCGAAGCGACACGGCAGGTTGAGACCACCTATGAGAGAGGTGGGCCTGGCCCTGGTGGGCATTCGCGGATACTTAACACGTTTAACGAGATCTTGGTATTTGATCTGAGTCTGGCCACTGGCTTATACGCACTAACCATCTACGCGGGGACAGTTATGGGCACTCGACGTCGTGGTATCAGCCGAAGCCTTCGTGACGTCAGCGACTAAGTGGCGTGCGCCGGATTGGACTGGAACGCCTACTAGGCTAGGTCTGCTTCCGGCCGCGTTCGCAACGTGCAGGTGTGCAAAGGGCGATGGGCCCCGACCCCTGCACCATAGGATTTAGACCAGCGTGCTGACCTCTCTGTTGTGCCTAGGTAGGGCTGTGACGTGTTGATCTTCCGAGGCCGGGCATGACCCAGGAAAGTGTGTCCGGCCAAATGGGATCGAGCGTGTTGGGATATGTGGTGCACACCTGCAGGGAAGTTAATCTATTCGAATAGCCGTGATCTTCGGTAACAGGACGACTTGGAGTTGTACCTTGACCTTATGACAACTAGAATCGGATACTTAATAAAACACACCCTTCCAAGTGCCAGATACAACCGGTGATCGCTCTCTAACAGGGCGACGAGGAGAGGATCATCGGTTAGGATTATGCTACAGGGTGCTACTTGGAGGACTTCAGTCTACTCTCTTCTACATGCTGCAAGATGGAGGCTGCCAGAAGCGTAGTCTTCGACAGGATTAGTTATCCCCCTCTTATTCTGGCATTCTGCAGTTCAGTCCACATATGATACCCTTACTCCATTTGATACCCATGCATATGTAGTGTAGCTCCTTGCTTGCGAGTACTTTGGATGAGTACTCACGGTTGCTTTCTCCCCCCTTTTACCCCTTTTCCTTTCTTTCTGGTTGTCGCAACCAGATGCTGGAGTCCAGGAGCCAGACACCACCTTCGACGACGACTCCTACTACACCGGAGGTGCCTACTACTACGTGCTGCCCGCTGACGACGACCAGGAGTAGTTTAGGAGAATCCCAGGCAGGAGGCCTGCGCCTCTTTCGATCTGTATCCCAGTTTGTGCTAGCCTTCTTAAGGCAAACTTGTTTAACTTATGTCTGTACTCAGATATTGTTGCTTCCGCTGACTCGTCTATGATCGAGCTCTTGTATTCGAGCCCTCGAGGCCCCTGGCTTGTAATATGATGCTTGTATGACTTATTTTATTTGTAGAGTTGTGTTGTGATATCTACCCGTGAGTCCTTGATCTTGATCGTACACATTTGCGTGCATGATTAGTGTACGGTCAAATTGGGGGCATCACAACGGGTTACCGTTGGTATCCCGAATACACCGTTGAAGAGCAATTCCGAGACTTTAATCAAAGCCAATATTTCTGCACCGTCAGGATATTTCCTTCTTATCCTGGATCTACCGAGCCCCTTCACTATTCCTATGGACTCGGGTTTACTGTTGAGATGGCTGTGCAGGATGCTGCCTATTCCATGATGACCATCATGCAAGTCCTGACTGGCCTGCTTCGGAACACCGACTTCCGTTACATGCCAGCTTCACTTCCGGGAGCGCAAGGGTATCTTCAGGCTATCTATGCTGACTCCACTTAGGAGGACTCATTAACTCGTACCACTGCTGAGATGCTCGAAGATAAGGACCGAGAGAATCGGGCCTTGAGGCTGGAGCTTTTCAATACCCGTGCTGATCATTGGGCCACATTGACTCGGTTTGCACCTGCGGTGCAAGCTGGATGTATGGGTACAAGGGATCTGTATCCTGTGAGATCTGCTCTGCCAGACATGGTGGATTGGCGTGATTGGGGAGGCATCACCCCACCCCGTGGTCCCCGCAGGCCACCGTTTGTTGGTCCAAGACCTCATCCTAGCCCCTATGGTCCACAGGCTCCTCAGGACCGTCTGTTCCCGGATGATCACGTTGAACTTCCAGGCTATGGAGGTGACTTCTATGAGGACTACTACGGAGCTGTCTGAGTTAGTAGTAGTACCACTAGTATTGTAATAGTTGTATCTTCACTGTCCTGCGTGACTTGTGGAATACGACTTGGTCTGTAATCAATTCCGGAGGTGTAGACAAATAATGTATAGGAGCTTGGAATGCCTCCGATGAGATGCAACGTCCTTCATCATAGCTGTACTGTAGCCTGGGCTTGTACTAAACTATGTATGATGTGTATGACCGTTGGTATATATATGGCAGTCTTATATTACCATGACATATGGATGAACATCTCTGCATTTCGTGTTATCCATTACATTCTGCACTTCCTTGCTAAGTTTGAGCCATCCTTATCTAAGCCGTTGTCTTGTTTTTTCCCTAGGATGGTCAACACCCGCAGCAACCCTGCTGCCTCGGAGCAGGGGGAAGCCAGTGCGGCTAGGGGTGAAAATCTGCCTCACCCGCCTTCTCTGGCCGAAGTAATGCTGGAGGCGGAAAGAAACAAGCGTGAGACTAACCGCCTGCTAGAGCGGATTGAGCAGAACACTGCACGCCACCCGCGAAATGACTTGGTGTCAATCAATGACTTTATCAAGCTATACCCACCAAAGTTTAACCATTCCGTCAAACCCCTCGACGCGGATGACTGGCTTCGCAGCATTACCCACAAGCTACGTTCTTCCAATGTAGCCGAAGCCGACAAGGTTACTTACGCTGCCTACCACCTCGAAGGCCCTGCTAGCCACTGGTGGGAGAATTTTGAAGCTATGCGCCCGGTCGGCCAAATCACTACTTGGGCTGAATTCAGTGAGGCTTTCCGTGAGCATCATATTCCGGAAGGTCTCATGGATCGCAAGAGGGAGGAGTTCTGCAATTTCACCCAAGGAAGACTAACTGTGGATGCATATAGTCGTGGATTTGGGAATCTGGCACGCTATGCCCCTGAAGAGGTATCTACTGATGCTAATAAGCAGGCAAGGTTCCGCAAGGGACTTAGCCCTGAGCTTCGCCGCGATCTTCGTCTGCACGAGTGCACCTCCTTTCAGAAGTTGGTCAATAAAGCCATCAGTGCTGAGACAGGCCAGACTGATTATGACGCTTCACGCAAGCACTCATGTGATTTTGGCTCTTCATCCGGCTCTGGAGCTCAGAAGCGCCGGGTGTGGATCCCAAGCACGACGCTGCCACCTAGGTTCATCCCGAGGCCATCCTTTGAGGCGCCTCGTCCCAACCAGCAGTTTGCACCGCCCAAGCCCTATGGTGGCCCCGCTGCTAATGCTGCTCCACGCCCCAATGTGGTGACGTGCTTCAAGTGTGGAGAGCCGGGTCACTATAGCCAAGAGTGTCCCCAGAACAACAACCCCAATCAAACTGGAAAGTCCTTTGGCCGTGGTAAGCCCGCGGGAAAGACATTCTACGCCAAGCCAGCCACCACTGCCCGTGGCCATGTCAACTATGTTTCAGCCGAGGAGGCTCATGAGGATCCTAACATCGTCCTTGGTACGCTCCTTGTTAACCGCCATCCGGCATCTGTTATTTTTGATACTAGAGCATCTCATTCATTCATATCCGAGAACTATGCTCGATTGCATAACACGACATTCTGTGACATGCCACTTCCATGGTAATTCAAACTCCGGGTTGCAAATGGCAAACTTCTAGAGTAAGCCATGGGAACGAAATTCTTGTCGATAGACTTGTCTTCCTTGCATCCTTAATAGCTCTCAAGTCCTCGGACATAAACATCATCTTGGGTATGGACTAGATGTCAGCTCATTATGCTAAGATTGATTGTGCCACTAGAACCGTTCAACTTACTCACCCATCGGGCAAGACAGTCAATGTCTTAACTCGAGTGGCCAAGCGCCAGCTTTACTCCCTAAATGCCAACCCCCTTCCAGACCTTGAGGATGTTCCGGTAGTCCGAGACTTTCTGGATGTCTTTCCAGAAGAACTGCCAGGTGTTCCACCTGACAGGGATGTCGAGTTTGTGATAGACCTTGTTCCAGGAACCGTTCCAATTTCTAGAAGACCCTACAAGATTGCACCCTTAGAACTAGCCGATCTTAAGAACCAACTCGATGAGTCCTTGAAAAACGGTTTCATCCGTCCTAGTTCCTCTCCTTGGGCTTGCCCCGTCCTCTTCGTCAAGAAGAACGAAGGAACGGATCGAATGGTTGTGGATTACCGACCTGTCAATTTGGTCACCATCAAGAACAAATATCCGCTTCCCAGGATCAATGATCTGTATGATCAGCTCGCTGGATCCTTAGTCTTTTCCAAGATGGATTTGAGGTTATGCTACCATCAGATAAAAATTAGAAACGGGGACATTCCCAAAACGGCCTTTGTTACTCGTTATGGCCAATACGAGTACACCGTTATGTCCTTCGGTTTAACCAATGCCCCAGCCACCTTCTCCCGGTTAATGAACTCGGTTTTCATGGAGTATTTGGATAAATTTGTCATAGTATACCTCGATGACATACTCATCTACTCCAAGAATGAAGAGGAACATGCCGAACATCTAAGGCTGGTATTGATGAAACTTCGAGAGCATCGCCTTTATGCCAAATTCTCCAAGTGTGAATTTTGGTTGCCAGAAGTGACCTATCTAGGCCATGTAATCTCTGGCAAGGGTATTGCTATCAATCCCGAGCGATTTCAAGCCGTCCTTGATTGGACTCCACCTGAGACAGTCAAACAAGTTCGGAGTTTCCTTGGCTTAGCGAGCTATTGCCGCCGCTTCGTTGAGAATTTCTCCAAGGTTGCTAAACCTCTAACTGAACTCCTCAAGAAAGATAAAAAGTTCGAGTGGACTCCACAGTGTGAGTTCAGCTTTTAGGAACTGAAAAGACGCCTGACATCTGCTCCCGTACTGGTACCACCAGATTTCTCCAAGGACTTTATTATCTATTGCGACGCCTCGCGACAAGGACTAGGTTGCATACTCATGCAACATCGTCAGGTAATTGCCTATGCTTCACGGCAATTACACCCACATGAGGAAAATTATCCCACACATGATCTAGAGCTTGCAACTGTAGTCCATGCACTTAAAACTTGGCGACATTACCTCCTCGGTAATCGTTGCGAGATCTTCACTGATCACCAAAGTTTGAAATATATCTTCACCCAACCAGATTTGAATCTCAGGCAAAGACGTTGGGTCGAGTTGATCTCAGATTACGACTTAGGAATAACTTACACCCCGGGCAAAGCCAATGTCATGGCTGATGCACTAAGTCGTAAATCCTATTGTAACAACCTGATGTTACAACAAAGTCAACCACTTCTCCATGAGGAATTCCGTAAGCTTAATCTTCACATTGTTCGTCGAGGATTCCTATCCACCCTGGTGGTGAAACCTACCCTTATGGATCAAATCATAGCTGCCCAGAAGCGTGATAAGGGCATATCCTAGATTAAGGAAAACATTGCTAGCGGAGTTGCTAAATGTTTTTCCATGGATAAGCGGGGTGCTGTCTTCTTCGAGAACCGTTTGGTGGTTCCCAAGAAACAACATCTATGCCAGTTGATCCATAAGGAAGCCCATGAGTCCCCTCTCACCATTCATCCCGGTAGTACTGAAATGTATCAAGACCTACGCCAGAGGTTTTGGTGGACTAGGATGAAGAGAGAAATCGCTCAATACATTGCTAATTGCGACGTTTGTCATCGTGTTAAAGCAGAGCATCAACGGCCTGCTGGCACCCTTCAACCTTTGGCTATTCCTGAATGAAAATGGGATAAAATCAGTATGGATTTCATCACTGGGTTTCCCAGGACCAAGAGAGGGAATAATGCCATCTTCGTCGTGATCGACCGTCTTTCCAAAGTAGCCCATTTCCTACCTGTTCGTGAGAGTATCACCACTAGCCAGCTAGCTGATTTATACATTGAAAGTGCAACTATCCCTAGGTGGTTTTGGTAATTCATAACAACATATAGCTCATTGAGCTAATGCTATTCCAAGATGACTATTTCAGGAAAGCTCAATGATTGGCATGGCATGTATGTGAAAGTGGAACCCTCAAAATGCTAAGGACAAAGGATTGGCTCAAGCTCAAAATCTCAAGACTCTTCATTTTATATTTTAGTGATCCAAGATCACATTGAGTCTTTAGGAAAAGCCAATACTATCAAGGAGGGATGAGGTGTTGCTTAATGAGCCTCTTGCTTCATGTGCTTAATGATATGCTCCAAAATCCTCAGCTACTTTCCCACTTCCACAAATGACCTAAACCCTAAGCCAAACTCGGTCATACCGATTATTTCTATCCGGCGCCACCGAGTTTCACTTGTCATAAGCCACTGCCAAACCCTAGCAATTCGGTTCTACCGATAGGGATCTCGGTCTCACCGAGATGGGATTGCAAACTCTCTGTTTCCCTTTCGTAACTTTTCGGTCTCACCGAAAGAGCAAATCGGTCCCACCGAGTTTGCCTGACCAACTCTCTGGTTAGCTTATTACCAAACTCGGTCTCACCGAGTTTGTGTAATCAATCTCACCGAGATTACGTTATGCCCAAACACTAACCATATCGGTCCTACCGAGTTGCATGTCAGTCCCACCGAAAATCTCTAACAGTCACTAGGCTTACCTTTTCGGTCCAACCGAGTTTGTTGATTCGGTCCCACCGAGATTGGAAAACTATGTGTAACGGTTGGATTTTGTGTGGAGGCTATATATACCCCTCCACCTCCTCTTCATTCGTGGAGAGAGCCATCAGAACACATACACAATTCCAACTCATATGTTTTGAGAGAGAACCACCTACTCATGTGTTGAGACCAAGATATTCCATTCCTACCATATGAATCTTGATCTCTAGCCTTCCCCAAGTTGCTTTCCACTCAAATCTTCTTTCCACAAAATCCAAATCCTATGAGAGAGAGTTGAGTGTTGGGGAGACTATCATTTGAAGCACAAGAGCAAGGAGTTCATCATCAACACACCATTTGTTACTTCTTGGAGAGTGGTGTCTCCTAGATTGGCTAGGTGTCACTTGGGAGCCTCCGACAAGATTGTGGAGTTGAACCAAGGAGTTTGTAAGGGCAAGGAGATCGCCTACTTCGTGAAGATCTGCCGCTAGTGAGGCAAGTCCTTCGTGGGCGATGGCCATGGTGGGATAGACAAGGTTGCTACTTCGTGGACCCTTCGTGGGTGGAGCCCTCCGTGGACTCGCGCGACCGTTACCCTTCGTGGGTTGAAGTCTCCATCAACGTGGATGTAGGATAGCACCACCTATCCGAACCACGGGAAAAACATCCGTGTCTCCAATTGTGTTTGAATTCTCCAAACCCTTCCCTTTACATTCTTGCAAGTTGCATGCTTTACTTTCCGCTGCCAATATACTCTTTGCATGCTTGCTTGAATTGTGTGATGATTGCTTGACTTGTCCTACAATAGCTAAAATCTGCCAAGAACTAAAATTGGGAAAAGGTTAAGTTTTTATTTGGTCAAGTAGTCTAATCACCCCCCTCTAGACATACTTTCGATCCTACAAGTGGTATCAGAGCTTTGGTCTCCATTTGCTTTGATCTCCATAGCTTTTGGTGGTCATAGCCTTTGTTTCACAACCTAGGAGAGTATGGCGTCTAGCGAGGGAAATTATCACCGCAGAGGTCCTTACTTTGATGGTACTAATTTTGCTAGTTGGAAGCATAAAATGAAAATGCATATTCTTGGACATAACCCCGCCGTTTGGGCTATTGTGTGTGTTGGTTTGCAAGGTGACTTCTTTGATGGGAAAGAACCAAACCGTGAAGCTACCGCGGATGAGTTGAAGATGTTGCAATACAATGCTCAAGCTTGTGATATTCTCTTCAACGGATTGTGCCCCGAAGAATTCAACAAAATCAGCCGTCTTGAGAATGCAAAGGAAATTTGGGACACTTTGATTGATATGCACGAAGGTACCGACTCCGTTAAGGAATCCAAGTTGGATGTGCTTCAAAGTCAACTTGACAAGTTCAAAATGAAGGATGGTGAAGGTGTCGCTGAAATGTACTCTAGGCTTGCTCTCATCACAAATGAGATTGCCGGCTTAGGAAGTGAAGAGATGACCGATAGATTCATCATCAAGAAGATTCTAAGAGCCTTGGATGGAAAATATGATACCGTGTGCACATTGATCCAAATGATGCCCAATTATAAAGATCTCAAGCCAACGGAGGTGATTGGAAGAATTGTTGCTCATGAGATGTCACTTAAGGATAAAGAGGAACTTCACAACAAATCAAGTGGTGCCTACAAAGCCTCATGTGAAGCCCCTACATCATCAAGTGAGAAACAAAACTTCAATGAAGAATTGAGCTTAATGGTGAAGAACTTCAACAAGTTCTACAAGAGTAGAAGCAAAGATAGAAGCTTCAAGTCAAGGTCCTACAATGACAAAAGATCTTCTAGTCGAGAGCGAAACTGCTACAGTTGTGGAAGACCTGGACACTATTCCAATGAGTGTACGGCTCCCTACAAGAGAAGAGAAGATTCTCCAAAAAGAAGAAACAAAGAATCACCACCAAGAGAGAGAAGGAGTAGAGATGATCGTTATGAACGAAGATACTCACGGAGAAGCAAGGATTCGGAAAGGAAGGAAAAATCATCAAGGAGCTACACAAAACGAAGACATCAAGCTCATGTTGGTGAATGGGTATCCGGCTCCGACTCCGACAGCCACTCCGAGAGAAGTTATCACTCCGACTCCGAAGATACTCAAGATGAAGGTGTTGCCGGTCTAGCACTTGTGTCAACCAACTCCTATGACATATTTGACTCACCAAATGAAGGAATTGGAAGATGCTTCATGGCCAAAGGTCCTAAGGTAACACACCCCGAGTATGTTGATTTCAATAGTGATGAAGATGACTTGTTAGGTGATGATTTGCTTATTGACAACTCTAGTGATGAATACTATGATGAAACGTCAATTAATCATGCTAATCAAGATAAAACGAATGACAATGATAAGGAGAAGATTGAGGCTCTAACTAAAGAACTAAACACTCTTAAGTTAGCTCATGAAACTATCTTCGAAGATCATCGAGAACTTTTAAGAGCTCATGAGAAATTACGCTTTGAAAAGCTCAATCTTGAGAAAGAGCATGAGTTCTTAAAAGCAATCAATGATGATCTCCGCAAGAAAAGTTCTTCTTACATTGCCAAGCGTTTACTCTTATCCACTTACATGCCTCAAGTCAAGTCTAGTAACAAGAACAAGAAAGATTCTTCCTCTAGCAGTAACAATGATCATGCTAAATCCAATATTGTTGCTTCTAGTAGTTCTCTTGATTCCACTAATGATTCTCTTAGCCAAGTTAACTTGAGCAAGAAAATAGCTTATTGAAGGGAATTATAGAGAAAGGAGTGTACAAAAGCCTTGCCGGGAGTAAGCAATTCGAGGAAATTGTGCGCAAGCAAGGAATGCACCGGAAGAATCAAGGTGTTGGTTTTGAACGAAAGTTCAATGCCAATGGAGTTGAGTGGGAAGAAGATCAATACCCCAAGACAAAGTTTGTTCCTCAACAAGAGAAGTATGATACTTCTTTCAAGGGGACACAAGCTCAAGATGATCTTCCACCACAAGACTACAAGCAAAAAGGCAAGGACAAGCTTCAAGAGGAAATTGATGCATTTGAAGAAGCTCCTAAGACCTTGGTCAAGTGGATTCCCAAGACTACTTCAAGTTCCACTTCATCAAGTACGACTACAACTCCAAGGATTCCCATCAAGATGGTGTGGA
This sequence comes from Triticum urartu, assembly GCF_056163025.1. Taxonomy (NCBI): domain Eukaryota; kingdom Viridiplantae; phylum Streptophyta; class Magnoliopsida; order Poales; family Poaceae; genus Triticum; species Triticum urartu. The sequence goes on from NC_141873.1 coordinate 434,891,997, forward strand.
TCCAAAAGAAGAAGAACTAGAGAGTTCTTGAGGGTGACTCCGCCAACATACTTCACTCTTATCATTTTGGCAAGAACAAGTGCAATCAACTTCCACATCTTGCACTAGTTCAAGGAGTCACAAACCCTCTTGTTGGTAAGACAAGGGACAAGGTAACCTAAAAGTTTTCATGGACATCATCTTGTGTGTGCATCACTCTATGTCTATGGATATCCTTGTTTGTTCCTTGTGGGACTAACCCATGTAGGTATTGAAAGTGCAATTCACTCAAATGGATAGCTCCAAGTGATCTACATCAACATTGAGCATCCACATCTTCAACATCTACATGAAGTCATCATCGACAAAACCCAAGGTTAGTTCATACCTCTAAGGGGGGACATCACATCTAGGGGGAGCTTTACTCTAAGACTTGACCTAAAGCAACTCTAAAGATGTGAACACAACAATGCTTTATGTAAAAGTGGTAACCCCACTTGAGCTTAAACGATGAGTATGACCTATGATCAAGTGTTCTCACTTGACTCCTAAGTCAATATACTCATATATAGATGACCTTGTCATTGCAAATTGCTTGATAGATGCTAGAATTGGTTGTGCATGCCTTGTCACATATTTCATTTGCCATCTTATTGTGTGAGCATGCTGGTTGCATATTTTACTCATTCGAGGACATCCACTTGTTGTTTTGATTGTTTGGTTTTATTTCCTTTTGCCAAGTGGATGGACAAGAATGCCTAAGAACCTCCTCTAGCTATCTATGCTTTTCTCGTCTCAAACTCTATTCATGCTACATCACAAAATTTGATCAAGTCAGATTCAAACCACTCTGTGTGAGGAGCGCTCGGAGTCCCCGATTCGTCATAGACTTAAACTTCCAAAACCTCTTTATGATTCTTGGTCTGACCGATACCCTACTTTCGGTCCTACCGAGATCATTAAGTTGATCTAGGTTTTCGATCTCGGTGCAACCGATTTGAACCATTCGGTCACACCGAGTTGCAACAACTGTATACAGTTTTGCATCTCGGTGCCACCGAGTTGTTCCACTCGGTCACACCGACGGGGTCGGGCTATATATAGTCACGGGCAAAAATTTGGAAATTTCTCCGAACCCCTTCGCCCGCGCGATAGCCTGCTCTGCCAACTTGGTCTCCGGATCGTCTCCTCGCCGCCAGCCGCCTCCAGTCGCTGGTCTCCGTCGCCGTCAACGGAAATTCAACCCCGCCGTTCCCGCCGTAGCGAGTCTCCGCTGAACTAGGGTATGGACTCGATCTTTGTGCTATTCCCCAATCCGATTCTTAGCACATTGTGATCATCATGATTCTTGCCACGTTTGTTAAACTTCTATCCAGTCAATGAACTCGTAGATTAGGTTTAATTCGAAAATTTTAGGGTTAGGTTTCCGTCGAAACCATCTCGGACCCACTGAGTTGAAAAACTCGGTCCCACCGATTTGGCTTATGCCATTGCACAAGTGAGACTCGGTCTGACCGAGAATTACTTATCGGTGTGACCGATTTTGGAACTCTGTGAAACCCTAGCAGTCTCGGTGCCACCGAACTGTGACTCGGTCTGACCGAGTTCACTAGTTTAGGTGCCAAAACTGCTTCGGTATCACCGAGTTTAGAAATCGGTAGATCCGAGATGCTTTCAGTGGGAAACTAAAACTAAGTTTTTGAATTATTCTTTTGCAAAAATCTATGCATTTTGTGATGCTTATCCACTCTATCTCATTTATAACCTATTCACAGGGTCAGCAGTCAGAGTTTGCATCATGTCAGACCAAAGTGATAGCCAGAACTTGTCAGAGCAGCAAGTGCAGATGGGTGAGGGCACTAGTCCCTCAAGTTCCTCAGATGATGGCAGCAGGAGCACCCCTAGCAATCTACCTAAAGCTACCACAAGATAGAGAAATAAGAGAACCTCGGACTCAGAAGATGAGGATTATGTGGCAGAAGAGGAAGCAACTTCCAAGAGAATTGAGCCAGCACAGGGCATAAAACCAGGGATGAAGATCAAAAGGCCAGCAGGCAGGCAGCCTATGTCAAAGGCCAGAGCTTCAACTGAGAAGCCCACTCCCATTGAGCCAGTTGCTGCTGAAGGCAAGAAGAGGAAAGAAAGGGTGAAGAAAACTGTAGCCAGAGTGCTTCGCAAGGCTTCCATCATGGAAGATGAGGAGGAAGAAGAAGAGGTAGCTGCACCAGCACCTAAGGCACCCAAGCTGATGGGTGATGCCATAAGAACAGGGGCAGCTGCTTCCAAGGCCAAGCCAGCTCCAAAGCCAAAGCCAAAGAGGAACACAAGAAGCATCCCAGCTACTGAGAAGAACAAGGCCCCAGTGCCTGAAGCTGCAGAAGAAGAAGAAGAAGAGAATGTTCTTAGAAAGCTCAAGCCCAAGATCCTAGACCACAATGATGCTCATCCTATGGCTGAGGATATGAAACTCAGGAGAGATTCAGGGCTCCGGAAGTGGAGAGAAGCAGACCCGTATGCTTCAAGGAGAAGGACTGCAGTTGACTACAGGTTTCACACCAAGGAGCAGCAAGACTTTTATGAGACAGTGCTGCTAGACAAGAAGCCAATTGTCTGTGATATGAGATGGGTTGATTGGCAATACATCAAGGACAACGAAGAGTACTACCCTGGAGTGCAGGACAGCTTCAAGGCATGTGGAGTAGAGGACTTTGTTGGGCAGAAGCTCACAAAGTGGAACGAGGAACTCATCATGCAGTTCTACTCCACAGCCCATTTCTATCCAGATGGCAGGATTGTATGGATGTCAGAGGGTACGAGGTACCAGTCTATAGTTGTTGAATGGGCTCAGCTGATTAATGCCCCAGAAGAGCATGACGATGACTTGGACATTTATGCCAAGAAGAAGATGGACCACAACTCAATGTCAAACATGTACAAGGAGATTCCAAATGAAGCACTTGATACGTTCAAGTTTGGCTCAGTACACTATCTTCTGTCAGGGCTGCCAACCATCAACTGGATTCTTAGGCACACCCTATTGCCCAAGTCTGGAGATCACAAGATGATCAGGGGCCACGCGATCAACTTGCTTCATATCTTTGACGTGCCACAGAAATTCAAAGTCATGAGCCTTATGATTGAAACAATCAAGAGGACAGCAGCAGACCAGAAGAGGAGCTGTGGATATGCCCCACAGATTCAGGAGCTCATCAACTCTGAGATGGGCACGGGGATATACTTATTGGACAAGGAACACCTGCCCATCCATCCAGACTTTGAAGATAATCAAGTGGTCATGACTGAGAATGAGCCATCATCTGCCCAAGCACAAGCCAAGAAGGAGAAGGCGAGGAAGGAGAAAGCTGCCAAGATGCCTACTCAAGAGGAGGCATCTGAATATTTCCTGAAAACCAAACAAGAGCAGCTTGGTTACTTGATTGCATCCACCCTGCGGATTGAGCAAGGACTAGCCACCCTAACTCAGAACCAGGCAAGCTTAGAGAGGATCATGGAACAAAAGTTCTATGACTTGGATGTCAAAGTGACAGAGATTCAGACTGCAGTGGAGCAGCTCCAGGATGACATGCAGGAGAGGAGAGGCAAGACTACAAGTGATGCCTTTGCCAGAGTGCCACAAGGTCCGAGGTCGTCTCCAGTGCCAGTTGCTGACCCCAGAGCCACCACGTTTGCACCAGCTATAGCCTCGGTTCCACCAGCTCCAGTGTCCACTTCAGCCTCGACTCCGACCACGTCTACAGAAGGCTTCGTCCTTGGAGTGCTCCGGACTCCACCACCACGTTATGCATTTTCTAGGAACTTTTTGGTAACTTGTTTCCAAAGGGGGAGAAAATGTATAGATCATAGGCTTCGAGAGAGAGTGTTGCTTTTAGTGTTGCTTTTATTCTCTCTTGTTTTATTTGGTGGTTTTTCGAACTTTGTTTGCTTTTGTGTGAGATACTATGTCATTGCTCGTGAGACATTGATGATCATGTGTTTGATCATAAGCTACACTTAATGTTTGCTTAATATTATCATCTTATCTATCTTATGTGATCATTCACTATTCTTGGTGATGAGTGCATGTATTTCATTCTTATCATTCTAAGCGCTCCACCAAGATGTATGTGACATGGAAGAGTAACCCATGACTCTAACTCTTTGTGCATTTGCAGTCCAAAGCAAATTTTAAATATGCACAAAATTAGGGGGAGCTCTTACTTGTCACATACTTCTCAAAGCGACGATATATTTCATGCTTATTATCATTTGTCGAAGCTTTGATCTATATGTTGTCATCAATTACCAAAAAGGGGGAGATTGAAAGTGCAACTATCCCTAGGTGGTTTTGGTAATTCATAACAACATATAGCTCATTGAGCTAATGCTATTCCAAGATGACTATTTCAGGAAAGCTCAATGATTGGCATGGCATGGATGTGAAAGTGGAACCCTCAAAATGCTAAGGACAAAGGATTGGCTCAAGCTCAAAAGCTCAAGACTCTTCATTTCATATTTTAGTGATCCAAGATCACATTGAGTCTTTAGGAAAAGCCAATACTATCAAGGAGGGATGAGGTGTTGCTTAATGAGCCTCTTGCTTCATGTGCTTAATGATATGCTCCAAAATCCTCAGCTACTTTCCCACTTCCACAAATGACCTAAACCCTAAGCCAAACTCGGTCATACCGATTCTTTCTATCCGGCGCCACCGAGTTTCACTTGTCATAAGCCACTGCCAAACCCTAGCAATTCGGTTCTACCGATAGGGATCTCGGTCTCACCGAGATGGGATTGCAAACTCTCTGTTTCCCTTTCGTAACTTTTCGGTCTCACCGAAAGAGCGAATCGGTCCCAAACCCCAACAGAGCCCACATTCTTCCCGGAGGATCCTAAATCTCGTGACGAGATTCTTTTGAGTGGGGGTGAGTTGTCACACCCTAGTTAGTTCAAGCATTAGAGTGTGCATCATGTTTAAATTCCTCTTAAATTTGAAATGGGGAAGACAGAAACCCCAACACCCCCCTGGAAACAACTAGGGTTTACTAAAATTATTTTCAATGAACCTGAAATGCCTTCTAAAAAGTTCACCCTCTTTATCTTGGGTTAGAACCTCTGGCAAAAATTGGTGCACAATTTTCTAGGGCAATAGAAGGTCATTGAATTAAATCATAAGTATTTGATTTTGGGCATTTAAATTCTATAAAATAATTTAAATGCTCAAATAATTCTGGAAATAAATGTTTGCTGTTGGAAATATTCTAAACAGAGCCCACATTTATTTTCAGGATTTTTGGAAACGTTTTAGTATTTTTAATAAAGCCCAACAGTTGCAGAAAAAAAATAGAAAACAGAAACAAATCAAAAAAAGAGAGAGAGGGAAACCACCTGGGCCTCACCTGTGCTGGCCCAGCCCACCTGGCTTGGCCCAGCCGACTGGCCTTGCCAATCGTCCTCCTCCTCCCGCCAGGAGGACGAGGAGCGCGTGGCCGGCGCCCGCGGCCACACGCCGGCCACCTCCTGCTTCTACCGACGCCTGGAGACGTCCAGGGGTGCCACGCCAACCCCCACGTCCCCCTCTCTTCCTCCCTCACTCTCCCCCTCGTCACCCTCACCCTCTCCCGCGATGGCCGAGCGCGATCCTCGCCGCCGTTCGCCGTAGTCGTCACCAGAGCCACCCCCTCGCCCCTCCGACAAGCCCATTAGCTCCGCGCTGCCGTCCTCGACCTCCTCATCGCCTCACGCGACGCCGGATGCCTCCAAGCGCCTCCCCGACGCCTTCTTCTTCCTCGGTCCGCCGAGATCGCCGGAAATGCCCCGACGACATCCGACCTCCCCCGAGCACGCTGAGACGCGCTCTGCAACCGCCGTGAGCTCCTCTATCGATCCCCCCTCTTCCCTACTTCGTATGCTCACCGTAGACGCCGCCCCCTTTCTCACCGTAGCACGCCGCCACACGAGCTCGACGCCGGCGTTACTCCGGTGGCCATTTGGTCAAGCGCGGGTGCTTAACGCACTCCCCGCACCTCGCAGTGCCTCACTAGCACGTTCGTTTTCCCCCTAGCTCGCTGCAGCAGCAAAACCACCAACGGCCGAGCTCCGGCCGCCGCCACGAGCTCGACTCCGGCGAGTTCGCTCCACCCTAGCTCCTCCCACTTGCCCCACTAGATGTGCGCGAGCCCCAGCTACGCATAGGACCAAACCGCGGTCGATTTGGTCGCCTGTGGGCGATTTCCGAAGCCCTCCGCCGTCTCGGCCTCGCCGGTGACTCAACGCCGGCGGGATTAATCCCGCTGACCAGGGGTTTGACCCCAGTTTGACTCCGCCTGAGACACTGATAGGTGGGGCCAGCTCCTAAGTAATTTAGATTAGTTTAAATTAGAGCTAATCACTCTGTTAGAGGTTAATGACGTCGTTAGCTACCCCTCTCTCACTGACATGTGGGCCCAGAGCCTAACTAACCCAGTTTAGTGCTAACTAAACACTAACCAACTCTGTTAGTTAGCTGAGAGACTGACAGAAGGGGCCCACCAGTCAGGTTTGACCTGGGCTGGCGCCTTTGACCCGCTGACGTCACAGTGACGCAGTGCTGACACATTAATTCAATTACTGTATTTATTCTTTAATAGGAAATTCCAGAAAATAGCCAAAACTTCTAAAAATCATAGAAAATCAACCATAGCTCCAAATGCAAAGATTTATATATGAAAAATGATCAGAAAAATTCAATCTATCCATCTGTAATGGTTTCATGCATGACAAAACAAGTTTACCTTGCTGTTTAAGCAGAATAAGGTAATGCACTAATTAGGCCATGTTTAATGAGCTAATATTTGAATCTTTGATTCAAATGAGTTCATCCCCTTCTGTTTTATCTTGCATTAGGCCAAGACACTTTCATCTTGCCATGTCATAGCATGCATCATATTGTTGCATATTGCCATGTGTTGATTATGTTCGGTGTGTCTTTCGTGGCAGGTTCTGCCTCCGATGATAACCCCGAGTATCCGTCTGAAGGGCAGTACCCTACTACCTCTACAACAGGCAAGCAACCCATTGATCATTCCGATACAAACCCATGTTCTCGCTTCTGCTCTTGTTTACTGCATTAAGACAAACGCGATTCAAACTGCTGTGTGCTACGGTAGTTGAACCCTTATCCTCTGCATGACCTGTCATTGCCAAAGTAACTAGATGAAACCCACTAGCATGTGTAGGAGTTGATTGAGCCATGTATGTGGTTCCTACCTTGCTATGCCTGCTATGCTTAGAGTTGTGTCAGGTCTGGTTCATCTGGGTGATGGGCTAGAGTGAAATGCTTATGTCGGTAATGTGAGGGATGTGTTGAACATGTTTTGGTAAAGGTATCGATGAGGGGCCATGTAGGAGTACATGGTGGATTGTTTCATTGAGGCCGTCCTTAAGAACTGAGATCTATATGCGTGATTTAAGATTCAGTTACTACCACACATTGGGCCCTGAAATATGACCCCGCTCGACTTATTGACCCATCTTGTCCTCTGTCCAGGAGTTGCAACTAGTTTCTGGTGTTTGTAGGTTATGTGTTGGCGGCCGTACGTAGCGCTGACCCTAGGGGTGGGCTATGATGCGGTAGATACACCGTGGCACGGTGTACCGAGTCGCCCGTTTGGTGTCTCGGGAACCCTGTACACATCGTTTGGGGCCGTTGAGGACACCCCGGCCGGATTTACTTGCGGATGGAACCTGAATAGGCGATAAACCTGGACTAGAGACTTGTGTGGTTAGTCAGGTCGTGGTCTACACCCACGTCGGTTTTCGCTTGAAGTCTGCCGAGCACATGTCGTGTACAGACGCTAAGTGGTGGAAACATGTGTGACGAAGTACACCCCTGCAGGGTATAAAACTATTCAAATAGCCGCGTCCGCGGTAAAGGACTACGTGGTTGCCTATACAGTTCATAAACAAGTTAATGGATACTACTAAAAAAACTCAAGATAAGTGTGAGTACCGAGGATGGCCCTCTCGTAGGATGACGAGGGAGGATCCACGGTGGAGTATTGTGTTAGTGAGTAGTGGACTCGTGTGCGAAACTATTTTACTAGTGAAGTTCCGTAGGATAGCTTAGCCAAGAGTCAAAGCTGGCTTGCTGCAATAACCCCACCACCTTCTTGAGAATAAGCATGTATAGTAGGTTTTGTTGTAAGACTTCCTGAGTACCTTTGTACTCATGTTTGCTTAATTATTGTTTTCAGGCGACAATACCGCCCCCTTCGATGGGTTCTACGTAGACCTTGACGTCGACGAGTGACTAGCCACCCAGGTGGTGATCCTGGCCATGGAGGGCCCTATGTAGATAGACAGGCTTCTAGAAGCCTTCTTTCTTTCTAGAGTCTGTACTCAGACTAGTTGCTTCCGCATGTGCTTGTATGATTGTATGACTTGAGTGTCGGGTCATATGACCCCTATCTGTATGAACATGTTATGTATGGCTCTCTGGAGCCTTTAAATAAAGTACTTGAGTTGTAGAGTTTTGTTGTGATGCCATGTTGTATGTACTCATATTGGGCATATTGTCTGTATGATTGAAATGCTTGGTATGAGTGGGATCCGACAATCTAGTTGTTTATCCTTGGCAGCCTTTCTTATGGGGAAATGTAGTCTAGTGTTCCTCGAGCCATAGTAGTCCGCTACAGCCCGGTTCACCGGAGTCCTGCTAGCCCAGCACTACTGCTCAGGACACTTGACTGGCCGGCATGTGTTTCACTTCGTTCCTATGTCTGTCCCTTCGGGGAAATGTCACGCGGTGATATCCGGAGTCCTGCCTAGCCTGCTACAGCCCGGGTTCCCCGGAGTCCTGTTAGCCCAGTGCTACAGCCCGGAATCTCTCGCTGATGACCGACATGCTCGATGTGATTCATGTATGCCTGTCTCCATAGGTCTGTGCCGCTTTGGGTTCACGACTAGCCATGTCGGCCCGGGTTCTCTGTCATATGGATGCTAGCGACACATCACCGGTAAGTATCTGGATTATTGTCACTTCGGGGTTAACGGATCATAACACATAATAGGTGATTATAGACTTGCAAGATAGGATCAAGAACTCTCATATATTGATGAAAACATAATAGGTTCAGATCTGAAATCATGGCACTCGGGCCCTAGTGACAAGCATTAAGCACAGCAAAGTCATAGCAACATCAATCTCAGAACATAGTGGATACTAGGGATCAGACCCTAACAAAACTAACTCGATTACATGATAGATCTCATCCAACCCATCACCGTCCAGCAAGCCTATGATGGAATTACTCACGCACGGCGGTGAGCATCATGAAATTGGTGATAGAGGAAGGTTGATGATGACGATGGCGATGGATTCCCCTCTCCGGAGCCCGGAACGGACTCCGGATCAGCCCTCTTTAGAGAGTTTAGGGCTTGGCAGTGGCTCTGTATCGTAAAACACGATGAATCCTTCTCTCTGGTTTTTTTCTCCCCGAAAGTGAATATACGGAGTCAAGGTTGAGGTCGGTGGAGCATCAGGGGGCCCACAAGGCAGGGGGCGCGCCCCCCACCCTCGTGGACAGGGTGTGGGCCCCCTGACGTGGATCTTTCTTCCAGTATTTTTTATATATTCCAAAAATAATCTTCGTTGATTTTCAGGTCATTCCGAGAACTTTTATTTCCGCACAAAAATAACACCATGGCAATTTTGCTGAAAACAGCGTCAGTCCGGGTTAGTTCCATTCAAATCATGCAAGTAAGAGTCCAAAACAAGGGCAAAAGTGTTTGGAAAAGTAGATACGACGGAGACGTATCAACAACTGAGGAGGCCACGTAGGGGGCGCGCCTACCCCCTGGGGGCGCCCTCCCCCTTGTGGGCCCCTCATGGCTCCATTGACCTACTTATTCCTCCTATATATGTTCATATACCCCAAAAACATCCAGGAGCACCACGAAACCCTATTTCCACTACCGCAACCTTCTGTACCCAAGAGATCCCATCTTGGGGCCTTTTCTGGAGCTCCGCCAGAGGGGGCATCGATCACAGAGGGCCTCTACATCAACTCCATGGCCCCTCCGATGATGTGTGAGTAGTTTACTTCAGACCTTCGGGTCCATAGCTATTAGCTAGATGGCTCCTTCTCTCTCTTCGGATCTCAATACAAAGTTATCCTCGATCTTCTTGGAGATCTATTCGATGTAACTCTTTTTGCGGTGTGTTTGTCGAGATCCGATGAATTGTGGGTTTATGATCAAGTCTATCTATGAACAATATTTGATTCTTCTCTGAAATCTTTTATGCATGATTGGTTATATATGCAAGTCTCTTCGAATTATTAGTTTGGTTTGGCCTACTAGATTGATCACTCTTGCAATGGGAGAAGTGGTTAGCTTTGGGTTCAATCTTGCGGTGCTCGATCCCAGTGACAGAAAGGGAACAACCCGTATTTTATTGTTGCCATCGAGGATAAAAAGATGGGGTTTATATCATATTGCTTGAGTTTATCCCTCTACATCATGCCATCTTACCTAATGCGTTACTCTGTTTTTATGAACTTAGTACTCTAGATGCATGCTGGATAGCGGTCGATGTGTGGAGTAATAGTAGTAGATGCAGGCAGGAGTCAGTCTACTTGTCACGGACGTGATGCCTATATACATGATCATGCCTAGATATTCTCATAATTATTCGCTTTTCTATCAATTGCTCGACAGTAATTTGTTCACCCACCGTAATACTTATGCTATCTTGAGAGAAGCCACTAGTGAAACCTATGGCCCCCGGGTCTATTCTCCATTATATTAATCTCCCGTCAACAAGTTATTTCTGGCACCGTTTATTTTGCAATCTTTACTTTCAATCTATATCATAAAAATACCAAAAATATTTATCTTATCATTATTATCTCTATCAGATCTCTCTCTCGTAAGTGACCGTGAAGGGATTGACAACCCCTTTATCGTGTTGGTTGTGAGGTTCTTATTTGTTTGTGTAGGTATGAGGGACTTGTGTGTAGTCTCCTACTGGATTGATACCTTGGTTCTCAAAAACTGACGGAAATACTTACGCTACTTTGCTGCATCACCCTTTCCTCTTCAAGGGAAAACCAACGTAGTGCTCAAGAGGTAGCATGGTGCCTTTCATAAAATGCTTGCTAAGTATGATGTTAATCATAGAATTGCATCTCCGTATCATCCATAGTCTAGTGGTCAAGTAGAATTGAGTAATAGAGAGCTTAAATTAATTTTTCAAAAGATTGTTAATAGATCTAGAAAGAATTGGTCCGAGAAACTTGATGATGCATTATGGGCCTATAGAACTGCATACAAAAATCCTATGGGTATGTCTCCATATAAGATGGTTTATGGAAAGGCATGTCACTTACCTCTTGAACTAGAACATAAGGCATATTGGGCCATTAAAGAGCTCAATTATGATTTCAAACTTGCCGGTGAGAAGAGGCTTTTTGACATTAGCTCACTTGATGAATGGAGAACCCATGCCTATGAGAATGCCAAACTGTTTAAAGAAAAGGTTAAAAGATGGCATGATAAAAGGATACAAAAACGTGAGTTTAATGTAGGTGATTATGTATTGTTATACAACTCTCATTTAAGATTTTTTGCAGGCAAACTTCTCTCTAAATGGGAAGGTCCTTACGTCATCGAGGAGGTCTACCATTCCGGTGCCATAAAAATCAACAGCTTCGAAGGCACAAATCCGAGGGTGGTGAACGGTCAAAGAATCAAACATTATATCTCAGGTAATCCTATAAATGTTGAAACTAATGTTATTGAAACCGTAAACCCGGAGGAATACATAAGGGACAGTTTCCAGAACGTTTCAGACTCCGAAAAGGAATAGGTACGTGGTACGGTAAGTAAACCGACTCCAAAACAGTTCTAATAGTAATTTTTCTCCGTTTTGGAATATTTAAGAAAATAGGAAAATAAGAAGTAGTCCGGAAAGGACACGAGGCTTCCACGAGGGTGGAGGGTGCGCCTACCCCCTGGGCATGCCCCCCTGCCTCGTGGGCACCTCGTGTGCCCTCCGGACTCCGTTTTCTTGCACGATACTTCTTTTGGTCGGTAAAAATTCATTATATAATCTCTCGAAGGTTTTGACCACCGTATCATGCAAATATCTTCTGCCTTTGTTTCGAGCTGTTTCTCTAACAGATCTAGATCACCATGGCGTCTTCAAGTGCCCCCGAGGACAAGTTCTTTGAGAAGGTCATCAACCCCTACCTCGCGGAGGTGCTGCAACACCCTCAAACCATTGAGATGCGTGAGGGGTTGCTGCACATCCTGGATGTTGAGGGACCAAGGAGGACCAGAAGCATGGAGACAAGGCTCGAGGCAATGGAGCAACAAGTTTTAAAGTGCCAGGAGATGGTGGAACATGGACTCGACTCCAATCATATAATGATCATGGAGTTCACCAACAACCACAAGCTAGATGACAAGAACATTGGGGGGGCCATCTTCAAGCTTCATGAGAAAATCGAGCGCCTCTAAGCCCAGATCTATGACCTGCAAAACCAAAACTGTGAGTATGAATATAGATTCAAGAGGGTGAGTTTGGCTGCAGATTTGAGGATCCTGGAGACTCAATCATCCTTCTATGATGGTGAGCCTATGCCTTGGAAGATGGACGACAAGCCTACATCATCAACAACTCCATCATCGCCACCTCCGAGGAAGGAGACATAAACACATGGGTATGGGCACTCCCCTTGGCAAGTGCCAAGCTTGGGGCAGTGCCCTGGTATCGTATCACCATCACACTTTTATCTTTACCATTTTTCTTAGTTCGATCCTTTTGGTAATATCTTGATCTAGTAGAATAAAGTTTTAGTATGATCTAGTTTTGAGTTTTGCTTTATGATCCTTCTATGTAATCGAGTTCGTGAGCTATATATAATAAAGATTAGTGTTGAGTCAACGGCTTGATTATCTTGCTATGATCTTGAGGGAATAAAATAAAAGAAAAAAGAATAAAAAGAATTAAAGAGATCATATGGATCTTATGGAGAGTAATGACTTCACATATAAAGAGTATGATGAATAAAAATTGTTGAGAGTTGGCAAGCATAGTTTTGGTCATCGTTACAATTAATAGGAAGTAATAAAGAAAGAGAGGTTTTCACATATAAATATACTATCTTGGACATATTTTATGATTGTGAGCACTCATTAAAATATGACATGCTAAGGAGTTGAGGTTGGACAAGGAAAACAACATAATGGGTTATGTTTTCTTACATCTGAGATGAGATAAATTATATTGTCATGGATCATCCAACATGTTGAGCTTGCCTTTCCCTCTCTTGCTAGCCAAATTCTATGCACCAAGTAGAGATACTACTTGTGCTTCCAAATATCCTTGAACCTAGTTTTGCCATGAGAGTCCACCATATCTACCTATGGATTGAGTAAGATCCTTCAAGTAAGTTGTCATCGTTGCAAGCAATTAAAATTGCTCTCTAAATATGTATGACTTATTAGTGTGGAGAAAATAAGCTTTATACGATCTTGTGATGTGGAAGAAATAGAAGCGACGGACTGCATAATAAAGGTCCATATCACAAGTGGCAATATAAAGTGATGTTCTTCCGCATTAAGATTTCGTGCATCCAACCATAAAAGCACATGACAACCTCTGCTTCCCTCTGCGAAGGGCCTATCTTTTATTCTTGTCTTATACTTCATGCAAGAGTCACGGTGATCTTCACCTTTCCTTTTTACATTTTATCCTTTGGCAAGCACAATGTGTTGGAAAGATCCTGATATATATGGCTAATTGGATGTGAGTTTTCATGAACTATTATTGTTGACAGGTTTTCATTACCAAAAATATTGAATATGATTATGTTACCCTAGCACTCCCCCCTCCCTAGCGCTCCCCCCTCCCTAGCGCCGGCGGCCACTCCGGCCCCGGCGGCTACCCAGCTCCTACCAGTGGCCACTCCGGCCCTGGTAGCCACCCTTCCCTCAAGATGGCTCCGTTTGCTCTCAACTTTGACCGTGGGAAGAAGTTTCAAGTGGAGATGAGGACCAAGTTTGGTCACTCTGTGGTGTTCTCTCTGGGCTTTCATCAAAAGGAGTTCACCGTGGTGGTTTCGTTTTGCCGTGCATCTTTCAAGCTTGATGTTCACACGGTTAGTGTCTCTCTTCTTGCCATGTTCGGGGCTATGCCCAAGGTTTTAGTGCCCGTTTACTTCGAGATAGATCTTACAAGTTCTCAGTAGCCTCAAAGTCCGTAGGGTTTGAGATTTATAATGCGGGTAGAATCATTGAAAACGATTTTGAGATGGTTTCTAGCCTGTGGAACTTTGGTGGCCCGAACTGGCGCCGGGAAGAATCTCTTTACTATGAAGAGCTCGATAAAGAATGGACTTTGGTGGGTAGGGCTGGCAAGGCCATTGTTCCTCACTCTGGTGATCACCGGAGCTACTCCGCGGTGGTCAGAGACGGTAGATCAGTTTTCGAACGGTTATCGGGGATCAATCATGAGGGCAATACTCAGAGCATTAACAACAATTCAACGCAGCATAATTCTGCCCCGGTCAGGCCATAATTGGTGCACAATGAAGTGCAACGTACCGTTACACGTCATCATGTGGTCTGTCATGCATGCGGGGCCAACGGCCACTTTGCTTGTTTTTGCACTGTTCCAAACTTGACTGGGCTTTGGCCTTTTATACCTATTAGTACTTTCTCGAGCCCACCAGAAAATGCTTGGGCTGATGGCGAGGTTGAGTATTGGTTTCACTGTATTGGGTCGGCGGCACAGATTCGGTAGGTGACATCATTTAAGGAGCTGGTCGAGGATTTTTTCCCAAACTTCCAGCTGAGACCGTCGCCTACCTCCTCGCATTCCACTTCACCTGCCTACTCTGTCTCCTCCACGGCTACCACCTCCACCTCCGCCCATGCCTCGACAAGCTCGCCTGCGCTGCCATTGCTGTCGGAGAGGGCTCTGGTCGCCTCCCTACCAGAGCCGATCGAGATGTCCAATATCCCCATCGATCCTTAGCCGTTCGTCCCGCATGTTTTTCAAGTTCAGGTGATTGAGGGAAGAACTAGGGTTTCTCGCGCTATTGTGCCTCGTCGTCCTAGAAGGCACAAGGACTGGGCGATTGCTAATATTCATCCGCACCCTGACGAGGTATTTTTTCCCAATGTTCGTGATGTTTTGGAAGAGTTTCTTCAAGGAGATGGTCAAGTTGGATTTAGAGAAATTCAGCCATGCCCGTTTGGAGAGGCATATGTGCAGTTTAGGCATGTCAGGATAGGGATAGGCTCATCCAGCAGGGGCCGCATGCTTTCGGAGATGTTTTCATCTCCTTTACCAAACACAATGAGGGTAGAAATTGGCACAGGGTTCATTTCAACATGACCTGTTGGTTGCTCTTTATGGGTGTTCTGTTTGATTACACTGAAGATATTGCGTCTACTATTTCCAAATGGGGAAAGATCATTAGTTGGGAGAAATAAGATGCTCTCAAGGGGAAAATCCTAGTAAAAGCCAGAGTAATAGAGTTGGAGGAGATCCCTAAGAGCATAAGATGGTCTGAAGGAGAGAGGTTTGAGGAAGACTCCTGGACTTGCTCTATTGAAGTGCTATTGGAGGAAATGATGGGTGGTGGACCTGCTGATGAAGACCCCATTCCACCTGATGGTGTTGACCCACACCCCATTCCACAACATGCCAATGATTTTCCAGGGTTCCAACCTCTGCCAAACCACAATATTCATGCCCAGAATGAGGACCGGGATGCTTGGGAAGAGCAAGCAGAGCAGGAGCAGCACTAGGCTTTTCCTCAACCTGAGCCTATTCAGCCTCCACAGCAGCAAGTTGTCATCCCTGCATTGCCAGAAGAGTGGGCACCTAATAGTAGCATTACAACAACTGTCTCACTGTCTGATGGTTTGCTTTCCCTAACTCATTCTGCTAGTGAAGAGGTCAATCAGGGAGTTCAGGTTCCCCAGTTTGGTCAAGGACTGTTAAACATTGCATTGGCCTATAATGCAATTGAAGAAGAGGAGGATCAAGTGCCTCAGAACAATGTGGATAATGTTCAGCAACAGAATCCAGTATTAGAGCCAACTTTGATACCTCAGATTCAGGATACTGAACCTCACCTGGATTTGCAGATGGACCACATGACTGATAAGCTCAATGATGGTAGAGAAAATGAAGTTACTGATAATTCTATGCCTGAAATGAACACAGTAAGTCAGGGGGAGGCAATGAGAGATCTTTTTGCCACTGATGCACTTGCTGCTGCCAGCACTTTGTCTAGAGCAACTGTCTTTGCACCACACACTCTACTTCCTGATGAGAAGGGCAAGGAATATGTCCCAATTCCACATGTTGGCACATCTACAGATCCTAATAATAAAGGTAGCTATGGTACTTTCTCATTGCCAAGCTCTCCTTCTATGTTTGATTTACATAAACTGGCTCAGAATCATGCTTTGGAAATTATTGATGGTTCCCATTTAATGACTGGAGAAGGACTTGACCTCTGGATTAAGAATTTTGCACCAGCAACACAAGGAGCTGCAAACACTTTCAAAATTGAAATACCAGTAAGTTGGTTCAACTTCATAATACATTTGTTGTTGACTCCTGATAAGTTTCATTGGACAATGCACTTGCTAAAGTCTGATGTGTGGAAAATATTGGCTGCCAATTGTAAACAAGAGGAAACTATGCTCTTTCATATACCTGATGGATGTTCTACTTCCCAGGCACCAACTTGCAAAGATTTCCTACTAGGGCAGGGTAAGGAAAATGAAGGTGTTAGTCCAGCAGCTCACTCTTCTAGTGGGGCAGGCAGTCCTCTACAACAAGTCTCCCCAAACAAATATCTTCCACTGGGGGAGGCTATTTCAAGGAAGAGAAGGGAGAAGGAGCCTCTGGTTGAAACTGAGGTAAGAAGGAGTGACAGGATTAAGAAATATAATATGGGTTATAGAAGAAAATCTTGTGATGCTAAATCATGTTTGCCATGTAATGCAATCCCACCAGTTATTCAGAATTCTGTGGTGAAAAACCTAACTAAGTCTTTCTGTAAGGTTGCTGAGGATGAACTTCAAGGCAAGCTATCCAAGAAGCCTAAAAAGAAGGGGCGGGAGGAGGTGGCCAAGGTGTCCAAGGCCACTGGGTAGGACTGCAATACAAAGATTTTCTGATGATGACAAGACCACACCAGAAGAGCTAGAATAGCAGAGTGTCCTGATGTTCTCTTTTGGAATGTGCTTTCTTTATGTTTGCAGAAAGTCCTAAGTTCGGAACTTGTTCCATAGTGCATGATTATCCCGAAAGACATCTTTTGTTCCTTGTCTGTAATGGATTGATGTGTAAACTGGGGTACCCTTTTGTGGGAATGACATGTGATATTCCTCCTATAATTAATGCTCTGCTTATGCATTACTTGTTGCTCTGGCATGGGCTTCATTTAAATCCCGTGCAATGCTTGTATGCTGGGACTACTTGTTTTGCAACTGCTTTAGCTGTGATTCAAAGTAAAATCAACTATTGGGATACACACCATGGATTGGACCTGGGTGTACAAGGACACACACTTCTGGGTTTTAATGAATAACAACAGAACCTGGAATATACTGAACTGGAATGTGAGAGGTATTAATTCTTCAGATAAGTGGCTAGCTATAAAGCAAAAAGTGGAAGAGAGTGCTACTGGTATTATGTGTTTGCAGGAAACAAAGAGAGAGTTCTTTGATTTAACATATATACATAAAGTATGCCCATAGAAATTCAATAAATTTGAATACTTACCCTCCATTGGGGCATCTGGTGGCATCCTCACTGCTTGGAATGGAGCTTTATTTACTGGAGAGTTGATGTTTCAAAATAAATTTTCACTATCCATTTAGTTCACTTACAACACTTCCTCCAAGTCTTGGATTCTCACAAACATCTATGGGCCTTGCAATCATGAAGACAATATTGAGTTCATTGAATGGTTTGGAAATATTCAAATGCCTAGTGATGTGGACTGGATTATCATGGATGATTTTAATTTCATTAGAAAACCTGAAGACAAAAATAAACCTGGAGGTGATGTTAATGAAATGCTCATGTTTAATGAAGCTATCAGTGAACTGGGTTTGATTGAACTACCCCTCAAAGGCAGACAATTCAGCTGGAGTAACATGCAGGACAGCCCCCTTCTTGAGAAGTTAGATTGGTTTTTCACATCTGCTGCTTGGATGATCGACTATCCAGATTCTATTTCTCTACCCATGGCTAAACCTATTTCTGACCACCTTCCTTGTATGATAAAAATTGGCACAAATATTCCAAAGTCAAAAGTGTTCAGGTTTGAAAATTATTGGCTAAATCACAGCTCCTTCAAGCAAGTGATTCATGATGCTTGGAACATCCCAGTGGGCCACACTGATTGTGCAAAGAAGATTAATGCAAAGTTCAAGAATGTTAAAAGAGCACTAAAGCTATGGGATAAATCCCTATCTTGTCACAAGAAGCAGATTGCAGAGCTGAATGATGTTATTTTCCTTTGGGACTTAATTGAGGAATACAGGGATTTGTCAGTGTTTGAAACAAATTGCAGAAACATGCTGAAGGAATTCTTATTAATAGTGCTCAACAATCAGAAAATCTATTGGAAACAAAGAGGGAAAATTAAAGGGGTAAAGTTTGGTGATGAGAACACAAAATTCTTTCACACAAAAGCCTCTATTAACCACAGACGCAATCAAATTGCTATGCTGGTAAACAAGGACCAAGTAGAAGTCACTGATCATGAAGGAAAGGCAGCAATACTATGGGATGCATTTAAGAGTAGATTGGGACAGTCCAATGGGCATTCTATGCACTTTAATATGAATGACTTGTATGGAAACACAGTGGATCCACACTTATTCATTGATTTGGAGAAACCTTTTAATCAGGAAGAAATTGAGGATGTGGTCAAGAATTTGCCAAATGATAAATCACCAGGCCCAGATGGTTTCAATAATGAGTTCCTCAAGAATTGTTGGGATATAATCAAATCAGATGTCATTGAACTTATTATGGCTTTTCATGCTGGGAGTGTCAATCTTGAGAGTATCAATTCATCTTTCATAACTCTAATCCCTAAAAAAGAAGTGCCACTTACTCCAAATGACTTTAGACCAATTTCTCTGCTTAATTGAGTGCTCAAGATCATTACAAAACTTCTGGCCAATAGATTGCAAAGGGTTATTCTGCAGATGGTGCATATCAATCAATATGGCTTCCTCAAGGACAGGGTGATACAGGACTGCTTAGGATGGGCTTATGAATATATTCACCAATGCCACAAGTCCGGGGAGGAAATTTTAGTTATTAAACTGGATTTTGAAAAGGCTTTTGATACAATTGAACATGAAGCAATATTTGACATTTTTAAAGCCAAAGGTTTTGGTGACAGATGGATTTCTTGGATGAAAGTTCTTTTTTCAACAGCATCTTCTTCTATCTTGCTGAATGGAGTCCCAGGGAAAAAAATTACATCAAAAGAGGAGTAAGACAGGGAGACCCTTACTCTCCTCTAATTTTTGTACTTGCAGCTGACCTATTGCAATCTATTGTTAACAAAGCAATGAGGCTAAACTTACTCTCTGCACCACTTCAAGTGAACTCCTGCCCCCATTTCCCAATTGTGCAGTATGCAGATGACACTCTGGTGATTATGCAAGCAGATACTAGGCAACTCTTCTGTCTGAAGGCCTTACTCAACACTTTTGCTTCTGCAACAGGGCTTAAAGTGAATTATGGGAAGTCATTTCTGGTTCCTCTAAAAATCAATGAAGACAGGATTGAATTATTCACAAACACACTACAATGTGCCAGAGGACATTTCCCTTTCACTTACCTTGGCCTTCCATTGGGAATATACAAACCCACTGTGGAACAATGCTTACCTCTTGTCAACAGGATTGCAAAAAGATTGGCAGGTATTTCTATTTTCATGACTCAGGCAGGAAAGTTGTTGCTGGTCAAATCAGTGCTCACTTCTTTGTCAGTATTTTTCATGAGCTGTCTGGATATCCCTATCACAATAAAGAAACAGATAATAA
Organism: Triticum urartu; assembly: GCF_056163025.1. NCBI lineage: Eukaryota > Viridiplantae > Streptophyta > Magnoliopsida > Poales > Poaceae > Triticum > Triticum urartu. The sequence continues at coordinate 434,912,055 of NC_141873.1, forward strand.
AGTACCTAAGACACTGTCTTTGGAGAGGTCCTGACATGGAAGACCGCAGACCTGCTTTAGTATCTTGGCACACTGTGTGCAGACCCAAAGATCAGGGAGGTCTAGGTGTTTTGGATATATATACCCATAACAAAACCCTACTTATAAAGAATCTGCATAAATTTTTCAACAGACATGATATACCATGGGTCAACTTGATATGGGAAAGTTACTACAGTGATGGGAAATTACCAGGTGACAGCATGGTGGGTTCCTTTTGGTGGAAATCTAACTTAGCTCTTATTGATCATTACAAAGCTATTGCTAGATGCAATGTGGGAGATGGGGTCAGTGCTTCTTTTTGGGATGATCTATGGCAGCAGGCAGTACTCAAACACAAGTTCCATCATCTATACTCCTTTGTGAGAATACCTTCAGGATCTTTTCTTCCTCCCATTGACAACAGAGGCATATGAGGAATTCTTAGAAATGGGGGACATTTGCATCTCTATGAGGCAATCTGAATTTCTGGGATCTTTAGACACATGAAGTTACATTTGGGGAAATGAAATATACTCATCCATCAAAGCATATAAAGTGTTAATAGGTCACAAGCAAACTCCTCCTCACTTCAACTGGATTTGGCAAAGCTCATGTCAGCCAAAACATAAAGTATTTTTCTGGCAACTGCTTCATGACAGAGTTAATACAAGAAACCTGCTTAGAAGGAATAATTTTGTGTTGGAAGCATACAACTGTGTAGTTAGTGACTGTCAACAGGAAGAAACACTACATCATCTTTTTTGGGGATGTCCCTTTGTACAACAATGCTGGGACTTTATTTGTCCAACAAGAACACCAAACCTGTCAGTGCTGGAAGCATTCCAAGATCTAAAGGACAAACTAAATTACCCCTTTTACATGGAGATCATCATTCTTGGAGCTTGGGCCATCTGGATAACCAGAAACAATAAATTTTTTGAAAGCATTGCACCATCTTTTCAAGGATGGAAGTTCATTTTCCTAGAGGAGCTCAAGCTTTTAAGGTTCAGAATGCAGAAAAAGCATGAGAGACAATTCACTCTTTGGCTTGAGGCCCTGTTGTAATTTTCTTGTTTTCTTAGCCTAGTTCTTTCTTTCTTTCTCTTTCTTTCCTTCTTTTTCTCTTCCCTATTTCTTTCCTTTTTTAGTTTTTTAGTTTTCTTTTCTTTTCTCTCTTTCTTTCTCTTTCTTTGGGCTTATCTCAAGCCTTTAAGACTTCCTGTTACATTGCTCTATGATTATAAAAATTGCAGTGGGGTTTTACCCTACTGTTTATAGTCAAAAAAATTATTGTTGACATTACCCTTGAGGTAAAAGGTTGGGATGCAAAACTATAAGCCCCTATCTTTCTCTGTGTCCGATTAAAACTTCATAACCATAAATATCACGTGAGTGTTAGCAATTGTGAAAGACTAAAAGATGGTTGAGTATGTGGACTTGCTTAAAAGCTCTTATATTGACTCTTTCTGATGTTATGATAAATTGCAATTGCTTCAATGACTGAGATTATAGTTTGTTAGTTTTCAATAAAGTTTACGATTCATACTTGAAACTGTGATTGAATTGTTACTTTAGCATAAGAGAGCATATGACAATATATATATATATGTGTGTGTGTGTGTGTTGTTGTTATAATAATGATCATGATGCCCTCATGTCCATATTTTATTTTATCGACACCTCTATCTCTAAACATGTAGACATATTTTTCGATTTCGGTTTCCGCTTGAAGACAAGCGAGGTCTAAGCTTGGGGGAGTTGATATGTCCATTTTGCATCATGATTTTATATTGATATTTACTGCATTATGGGTTGTTATTACACATTATGTCACAATAATTATGCCTATTCTTTCTTATTTTACAAGGTTTACATGAAGAGGGGGAATGCCGGCAGCTGGAATTCTGGGCTGGAAAAGGAGCAAATATTAGAGACCTATTATGCACAACTCCAAAAGTCCTGAAACTTCACGGGAGCACGTTTCAGAATATATAAAAAATATTGGGCGAAAAAAGTACCAAAGGGGGGCCACCCACCGTCCACGAGGGTGGGGGGCACGCCCTACCCCCTGGGCACGCCCCTGCCTCGTGGGCCCCCTGGCAACCCTCTGATGCCCATCTTCTGCTATATGAGGTCTTTCATGGAGGAAAAAATCATCAGCAAACTCATGGGACGAAACTCCGCCGCCACGAGGCGGAACCAATCTAGGGCTCCGGTGGAGCTGTTCTGCCGGGGAAACTTCCCTCCGGAAGGGGGAAATCATCACCATCGATCCTCTCATCAGGAGGAGGTCAACCTCCATCAACATCTTCACCAGCACCATCTCATCTCAAACCCTAGTTCATGTCTTGTATCCAATCATTGTCCCAAAGCCTCAGATTGGTACTTGTGGGTTGCTAGTAGTGTTGATTACTCCTTGTAGTTGATGCTAGTTGGTTTATTCGGTGGAAGATCATATGTTTAGATCCTTTATGCATATTAATACCCCTTTGATTATGAACATGAATATGATTTGTTAGTAGTTACATTTGTTCCTGGGGACATGGGAGAAGTCTTGCTATAAGTAGTCATGTGAATTTGGTATTCGTTCGATATTTTGATGATATGTATGTTGTCTTTCCTCTAGTAGTGTCATGTGAACGTCGACTACATGAAACTTCACCATTATTTGGGCCTAGAGGAAGGCATTGGGGAGTAATAAGTAGATGATGGGTTGCTAGAGTGACAGAAGCTTAAACCCTAGTTTATGCGTTGCTTCGTAAGGGGCTGATTTGGATCCATATGTTTCATGCTATGGTTAGGTTTACCTTAATACTTATGTTGTAGTTGTAGATGCTTGCAATAGGGGTTAATCATAAGTGGTATGCTTGTCCAAGGAAGGATAGTACGCAAGCACCAGTCCACCCACATATCAAAGTACCGAACGCGAATCATATGAACGTGATGAAAACTAGCTTGACGATAATTCCCATGTGTCCTCGGGAGCGCTTTCCTTTATAAAAGAGTTTGTCCGGGCTTTCCTTTGCTACAAAAAGGATTGGCCCATCTTGCTGCACCTTATTTACTTTTATTACTTGTTACTCGTTACAAATAACCTTATCACAAAACTATCTGTTACCGATAATTTCAATGCTTGCAGAGAATACCTTGCTGAAAACCGCTTATCATTTCCTTCTGCTCCTCGTTGGGTTCGACACTCTTACTTATCGAAAAGGCTATGATAGATCCCCTCCACTTGTGGAATCATCCGGGTAGGACTCCTATATGCGTGGAAGGCAAGTTTGGTGTCCGGATATGTAATTTCCGCCCCCCACAAACCGACGCTGTACAACCCTAGACCCTGATAACCCACAAGTATAGGGGATCGCAACAGTTTTCGAGGGTAGATTATTCAAACCAAATTTATTGATTTGACACAAGGGGATCCAAAGAATATTCTCAAGTATTAGCAGCTGAGTTATCAATTCAATCACACCTGGAAATTTAATACCTGCAGCAAAGTGTTTAGTAGCAAAGTAATATGATAGTAGTGGTAATGATAGCAAAAGTAATATTTTTTGGTTTTGTAGTGATTGTAACAATAGCAGCGGAAAAGTAAATAAGCGAAGAACAATATATGAAAAGCTTGTAGGCATTGGATCGGTGATGGAGAATTATGCCGAATGCGATTATTCATGCAACAGTTATAACATAGGGTGACACAGAACTAGCTCAAATTCATCAATGTAATGTAGGCATGTATTCCGAATATAGTCATACGTGCTTATGGAAAAGAACTTGCATGACATCTTTTGTCCTACCCTCCCGTGGCAGCGGGGTCCTATTGGAAACTAAGGGATATTAAGGCTTCCTTTTAATAGAGTACTGGACCAAAGCATTAACAAATAGTGAATACATGAACTCCTCAAACTACGGTCATCACCGGTAAGTATCCGGATTATTGTCACTTCGGGGTTAACGGATCATAACACATAATGGGTGACTATAGACTTGCAAGATAGGATCAATAACTCTCATATATTGTTGAAAACATAATAGGTTCAGATCTGAAATCATGGCACTCGGGCCCTAGTGACAAGCATTAAGCATAGCAAAGTCATAGCAACATCAATCTCAGAACATAGTGGATACTAGGGATCAAACCCTAACAAAACTAACTCGATTACATGATAAATCTCATCCAACCCATCACCGTCCAGCAAGCCTACGATGGAATTACTCACGCATGGCAGTGAGCATCATGAAATTGGTGATGGAGGAAGGTTGATGATGATGATGGTGATGGATTCCCCTCTCCGAAGCCCCGGACGGACTCCAGATCAGCCTCCCCGAGAGAGTTTAGGGCTTGGCGGCGGCTCCGTATCGTAAAACGCGATGAATCATTCTCTCTGATTTTTTTCTCCCCGGACACGAATATATGGAGTTGGAGTTGAGGTCGGTGGAGCGTTAGGGGGCCCACGAGGCAGGGGGCGCGCCCCCCACCCTCGTGGACAGGGTGTGGGCCCCCTGACATGGATCTTTCTTCCAATATTTTTTATATATTCCAAAAATAATCTCCGTTGATTTTCAGGTCATTCCGAGAACTTCTATTTCTGCACAAAAATAACACCATGGCAATTCTGCTAAAAGCAGCGTCAGTCGGGTTAGTCCCATTCAAATCATGCAAGTTAGAGTCCAAAACAAGGGCAAAAGTGTTTGGAAAAGTAGATACGACGGAGACGTATCAACTCCCCCAAGCTTAAACCTTTGCTTGTCCTCAAGCAATTCAGTTGATAAACTGAAAGTGGTAAAGAAAAACTTTTACAAACTCTGTTTGCTCTTGTTGTTGTAAATATGTAAAGCCAGCATTCAAGTTTTCAGCAAAGATTATGAACTAACCATATTCACAATAACACTTAGGTCTCATGTTTACTCATATCAATGACATAATCAACTAGCGAGCAACAATAATAAATCTCGAACGACAACAGTTTCTCAAAATAATCATGATATGATATGACAAGATGGTATCTCGCTAGCCCTTTCTGAGACCGCAAAACATAAATGCAGAGCACCTTTAAAGATCAAGGACTAACTAGACATTGTAATTCATGGTAAAAGAGATCTAGTCAAGTCATACTCAATGTAAACTAACAGTAATGGATGCAAATGACAGCGGTGCTCTCCAACTGGTGCTTTTTAATAAGAGGATGATGACTCAACATAAAAGTAAATGGATAGGCCCTTCGCAGAGGGAAGCAGGGATTTGTAGAGGTGCCAGAGCTCGATTTGAAATAGATATGAATAATATTTTGAGCGGTATACTTTCATTGTCAACATAACAACCGAGAGATCTTGATATCTTCCATGCTACACACATTATAGGCGGTTCCCAAACAGAATGGTAAAGTTTATACTCCCCCTCCACCAACAAGCATCAATCCATGGCTTGCTCGAAACAACGAGTGCCTCCAACTAACAACAGTCCCGGGGGAGTTTTGTTTGCAGTTATTTTGATTTAATTTGCATAAAGCATGGGACTGGGCATCCCTGTGACCAGCCATTTTCTCGTGAGTGAGGAGCGGAGTCCACTCCTCTTGAGAATAACCCGCCTAGCATGGAAGATACAGACAGCCCTAGTTGATACATGAGCTATTCGATCATACAAAACAGAATGTTTATTTGAAGGTTTAGAGTTTGGCACATACAAATTTACTTGGAACAACAGGTAGATACCATATATAGGTAGGTATGGTGGACTCATATGGAACAACTTTGGGGTTTATGGAGTTGGATGCACAAGCAGTATTCCCGCTTAGTACAAGTGAAGGCCAGAAAAAGACTGGGAAGCGACCAGCTAGAGAGCGACAACAGTCATGAACACGCATTAAAATTAATCAACACCGAATGCAAGCATGAGTAGGATATAATGCACCATGAACATAAATATCGTAGAGGCTATGTTGATTTTGTTTCAACTACATGCGTGAACATGTGCCAAGTCAAGCCACTCGAGTCGTTCAAAGGAGGATACCACCCTATCATACCACATCACAACCATTTTAATAGCATGTTGGCACGCAAGGTAAACCATTATAAGCTCCTAGCTAATTAAGCATGGCTAAGCAACTACAATCTCTAATTGTCATTGCAAACATGTTTCTTTCATAATAGGCTGAAACAGGAACGATGAACTAATCTCTCCCTAATAATAAAGCTTGGATTGAGTCTCCGGGTTCACCGTCATTCTCTTTTTTTCCGTATGAGCTACTATTTTTCTTTGCGTGCTACTGACTTTAGGCTTCTGGCCTGGACCACAATATCTAATTGGGCTTCGGCTGGGCCTGCTCCACTCCACTCGCCCACCATTAATCAAATCAAATAAATAAAAAAACCGCAAAAATACATTAGATTAGAATACACTAGGTATTGAACTTGAGACCTAAGGATAAATACGACACATCTATACCAAGTGGACTACCATCAACTTTCGTTGTAATAGTATTAGTTACCTCTAATAAGCCATCACATATATTCGATTTTTTTTGTTATGAATTTGTGCGGGCAAATTATTGGCCCATCTAAGGTTTCTGGCAGCCCGGCGGTCGAGGCAAAAATAATTGCTGGTAAACGGAATTGAACTCTAGACCTCCCATTGTTGAGTACTTATTAACTCAGCCAACCAATCTAGCTCATGTTATGTGTTCGATTTAATGTTGATTTACGTGTTAAATTAGTCCCACCTCGCAATCTTACATCCAATCCACCCAATTTATATATGCCTCGAGTTTCCTGGGTATCACGAAGCCGTCTAAGGAATCAAACGGGACGTGGCAGAAATAAGGAAGAAAATAGAGAGGCTAATTCGTGGGCTATACTAATAAGGAAGGAAATCAAAAGGATGTGGCAGAAATAAGGAAGGAAATAGAAAGGTTAATTCATGGGCTATACTAATAATGAAGGAAATCAAAAGGACGTGGCAGCAATAAGGAAGGAAATAGAGAGGCTGATTCATGGGCTATACTAATAAGGAAGGAAAACAAAAGGGCGTGGCAAAAATAAGGAAGAAAATAGAGACGCTGATTCATGGGCTATACTAATAAGGAAGGAAATCAAAAGGACGTGGCAAAAATAAGGATGAAAAGAGAGAGGTTGATTCATGGGCTATACTGATAAGGAAAGAGAGAGGCTAATTCGTTAGTAAATAAGAAAGAGAAGAGGCTTATATATGCGGGTATATATATAATGTGTGTGTGTGGTCGTACTAAATTGAATGGGGGACATAGAAATAAATTGGGGCCATATGTGGTGGGGGTGAAGTATAAACGCATCAGGCACGCATGCTTAGGGCGACTGCGTAAGAACTGAGAAAGAGAAAGATTGTGCTGTATTTTTTTAACTCAAGAAAACAACCGTTTCTAGTTTTCTTTTTGGTCTTTTATGAATGTTTTATGGACCAGCCCACCCCTGTGGCCACCCCAAATGCTCGCATAGTGAGATCTTCACTTCAAATAGCTCAATTTTTTATACGTACCCTGTTAGTGGCTACTTGAGATAGGATGGCTCAATTTAAATATTATCACGTTTACCAACAATTTTCGCATGACGTTTGGAAGACTAGAATTCGGAGCAACTTTTTTGATTTTGATTGCTTAATTCATAGGATGAAATATGATGAAAATCCTATCTTTACACTATCTATCTTCTTACATTTCTTTGTCCCTCTCTCCATCTATTTTCTGAGATTTCAGGAGTCTGACAGATGAAGGTGGTTTTGTTGATACATGCCACCAACGGGTCACCCTCCGAGTCGTCTGATTGCTCACATGTAATTGTTCATCCTCACTAATGTTCTCCTTACATGCACTCCGACCACGTGCAAATGAGGAGAAGAAACATAATAAATCAAAGTCTCTTTCTTGGCTGCATCATGCCAACCTCCTGCACTGGGCATACAGTGCTAGCACATGTGTTGTATCCATAAAAACTAGATTATGTATGCTCCATTGCAATGCATGAGTTCTTTTGTTCCTCCCGTTGCAATGCACGGGCATTTTTGCTAGTCATGTTTACAAAAACAAGAGAGGTCGAGTTCATACCAGCTTTCCTCATCCCAATAAGTTCATCGTATAATCATCATTATTGCCTTTCACTTGCACGACCGAATAGTGTGGATAATAATAATAGTGCACGTGCATTGGACTAAGCTAGAATCTGCAAGCATTCAATTCAAGAGAGAAGACAAGGTAATATGGGCTCTTTGTTAGATCAACAATAATGCATATGAGAGCCACTCAACATTTTAATCATGGTCTTCTCCTCTCGACCCCCAAAGGAAAGAAAAGAAATAAAACTATTTACACAGGAAAGCTCCCAACAAGCAAAATAAGAACAAGAAATCTTTTTGGGTTATCTTTTAATTATTACTACTATGGCATGAAAATTAATAAACTAACTAAAAGCTACAACTAATTTTTTTTTGGTTTTTTCTTAAGGTTTATCAAACACACAAGAAGAAAGCATAAAAAGGGAAATAAACTAGCATGGATATTACAATGAAAAAGTATGAGCACCGACAACTAGCATGAGTGTGTGAATAGGAATGTAATGTTGGTGAGAGATACGTACTCCCCCAAGCTTAGGCTTTTGGCCTAAGTTGGTCTATGGCCACGGCTGGCCTGGCGGATATCCAAAGTTATAGCTGGGGTCGTACTGAGATGTAGCGGCAATTGCCTGATGAGCTGCAGCTTGGAGGCGAGCTGTCTCCGCCCTTCTTTCGTACACGGTCGCCTCCTCCCTGGTTATAAAATATCTCCCCTTTGCCTGAAAGTCAAAGAAAGCGGGAGCAGGGAGAGCGACGTGATAGGTGCGTCATCTGTCAAAGAATAGTCGGTACTGGAGGGACTGGTCGTTCCTCTCAACAAACTGATGACGAACCATAACATCATAATCTAAATAAGCAGGAGGCAACTCAATATCATATCCACGTATGGGTATCTCAAGAAAGTTGGCTATACGAGTTGCATAAATTCCTCCAAAAAATCTCCATGAATACTATTATAATGCAACCTACATGCAACAATGGTCCCCAAGTTGTATTGTCTATCTCCTAATACAGCACTCTTGAGAACACTAAGATCAGGGACACACATGTGACATGCTTCATCCTTACCATTTATGCACCTACCTATGAAGAGAGCGAAATAATGTATAGCAGGAAAATGAATGCTCCCTATGGTAGCTTGCATGATTTCCCTAGATTCCCCCATAGGTATACTAGCAAGAAAGTCTCTATATTCAAATTTGTGAGGTTCACTAACATTACCCCACTGTGGAAGTTTACAAGCAATGTTAAAATCTTCTAAGTCCATGGAATAAGATTTATCATAAAGATCAAATAGGACAGTGTGAGAATTATGTGAAGATGAAAATTTGAACCTTCTCACAAAGGAATCAGTTAGGTGATAGTATTGAGGGCACTTATCTAGCATGAAGCCCTTGAGTTCAGCATTACGCACATATGCATCAAATTCCTCCTTAATTCCTGCTCGGACCATGAAATCGTCTGACAGCCATTCACAAGGCCGCACTTGAGCTTTTCTTGGTGGTTCCTCGTCCGCATCGCGTATTGCGGGCCTGGGTCCTTGCTTTCTTGAAGAACCACCTTGGTACATTTTCCTAAACATATTTCTTCCTCTGAAAAATTTCTGAAATTTTTAGTAACTCAAAAATAAAAGTGAACCAAACTCAACAAAATTGACAGCAACTACTCACACAAGTGCCTAGAGACTATATCATGCATTAAAACTAGTTTTGACCATATAAATTTGACATGCAAGCTCAAGAACAGGGTCACCTAAGCAGCAAAAATTTGCAATGAATAAAGCACTAGAACAAAGACTAATTGGACCATTGGAGGAGTCACATACCAAAGAATAATCCCCCAAAGCAGTTTTGTGAATGGAGCTTTGAGCAAGATCGAAAATGGCAGCAAGATGAGCAAGAACTCGGGTTTGAGCTGGCTAGTGGTTTTTTGGGGAGGAAGGAGTGTGTGGTGGCTGGAATAAGTGGAGGGGACCCACGTGGGGTCCACGAAGCAGGGCGCGCGCCCTCCACCCTCGTGGGCACATGGCTGCTCCCCCTGCTGTGTTTTCCATGCCAGATATTCTAACATATTCTAGAAAAAACATATTTAAATTTCAGGGCATTTGGAGAACTTTTAATTTCGGGGTATTTTTTATTGCATGGATAATTCAGAAAACAGATAGAAAAATACTATTTTTGCTTTATTTAATATAAATAACAGAAAGTAAAAGGAGGGTACAGAGAGTTGTGCTTTCTAAATTCATCCACCTCATGCTCATCAAAAGTAATCCACTAACAAGGTTGATCAGGTCTTGTTAACAAACTCCATTCGAATCACATGAAACCGGAGAATTTTCGAATAACACTAGGTTACCTCAACGGGGATATGCACATCTCCAACAATAAGAATTAAAGAATATCATTTTTTTTCTTGACAGTAGGAAGAGGAAATTCAAAACCTCCAATAGTGATTGTTGAAATTTTTCCAATAGAATTTATACTATGGACTTGAGGTTGTTTCCTCGAAAAATGTACTGTATGCTCATTACCATTAACATGAAAAGTGACATTGCCTTTGGTGCAATCAATAACAGCCCCTGCAATATTCAAAAAGGGTCTTCCAAGAATAATAGACATACTATCGTCCTCGGGAATATCAAGAATAACAAAGTTCGTTAAAATAGTAACGTTTGCAACCACAACAGGCACATCCTCACAAATACCGACAGGTATAGCAGTTGATTTGTCAGCCATTTACAAAGATATTTCAGTAGGTGTCAGCTTATTCAAATCAAGTCTATGATATAAAGAGAGAGGCATAACACTAACACCGGCTCCAAGATCACATAAAGCAGTTTTAACATAGTTTCTTTTAATGGAGCATGGTATAGTTGGTACTCCTGGATCTCCAAGTTTCTTTGGTATTCCACCCTTAAAAGTATAATTAGCAAGCATGGTGGAAATTTCAGCTTCCGGTATCTTTCTCTTATTAGTAACAATTTCCTTCATATACTTAGCATAGGGATTCATTTTAAGCATATCAGTCAAACACATACGCAAAAAGATAGGTCTAATCATTTCAGCAAAGCGCTCAAAACCTCATCATCCTTTTTCTTGGATGGTTTAGGAGGAAAAGGCATGGGTTTCTGAACCCATGGTTCTCTTTCTTTACCGTGCTTCCTATCAACAAAGTCTCTCTTATCATAACATTGATTCTTTGATTGTGGGTTATCAAGATCAACAGCAGGTTCAATCTCTACATCATTATCATTGCTAGGTTGAGCATCAACATGAACATCATCATTAACATTATCACTAGGTTCATGTTCATAACCAGATTGTGTTTCAGCATCAGAAATAGAAATGTCATTGGGATTCTCCGATGTGTCTACAACAGATTCACTAGAAGCATGCAAAGTCCTATCATTTTTCTTTTTCTTCCTCTTAGAAGGACTAGGTGCATCAACGTTATTTCTCTGAGAATCCTGCTCAATTTTCTTAGGGTGGCCCTCACGATACAAAGGTTCCTGAGTCACTTTGCCTCCTCTAGTTGCAACTCTAACAGCAAAGTCACTATTCTTACTATTCAATTCATTGAGCAAATCATTCTGAGCTTTAAGTACTTGTTCTACTTGAGTGGTAACCATAGAAGCATGTTTACTAATAAGTTTAAGTTCACCCTTAACACTAGCCATATAATCACTCAAGTGTTCAATCATATAAGCATTATGTTTCAATTGTCTACCAACATAAGCATTAAAATCTTCTTGCTTAACCATAAAGTTATCAAATTCATCCAAACATTGGCTAGCAAGCTTAGCAGGAGGGATTTCAGCCTTATCATATCTATAGAGAGAATTTACCTTCACAACCTGTGTCGGGTTATCAAGACCATGTGTTTCTTCAATAAGTGATGAATTAAGACCATGTATTTCGTCAACAGGATGTAAATTCTTAACATCTTTAGCTTTTACACCTTTTTCTTTCATAGATTTCTTTGCCTCTTGCATATCTTCAGGACTGAGAAATAGAATACCTCTTTTCTTCGGAGTTGGCTTAGGAGTTGGTTCAGGAAGTTTCCAATTGTTTTCATTAGTCAACATATTATTCAATAGCAATTCAGCTTGATCAACAGTTCTTTCCCTGAAAACACAACCAACATAACTATCCAGGTAATCTCTGGAAGTATCGGTTAGTCCATTATAAAAGATATCAAGTATTTTATTTTTCTTGAGAGGATGATCCGGCAAAGCATTAAGTAATTGGAGAAGCCTCCCCCAAGCTTGTGGGGGACTCTCTTCTTCAATTTGCACAAAATTATATATTTCCCTTAAAGCAGCTTGTTTCTTATGAGCGGGGAAATATTTAGCACAGAAGTAGTAAATCATATCCTAGGGACTACGCACACAACCAGGATCAAGAGAATTAAACCATATCTTAGCATCACCCTTTAATGAGAACGGAAATAATTTAAGGATATAATAGTAGCGAGTTTTCTCATCATTAGTAAACAGGGTAGCTATATCATTTAATTTAGTAAGATGTGCCACAACAGTTTCAGATTCATAGCCATAGAAAGGATCAGATTCAACCAAAGTAATTAACTCAGGATCAACAGATAAATCATAATCCTTATCAGTAATAAATATAGGTGAAGTAGCATAAGCAGGATCATATTTCATTCTAACATTCAAAGATTTTTCTTTTAGCTTAGCTAATAGTTTCTTAAGATCACTTCTATCATTGCAGGCAAGAAAGTCTCTAGCAGTTTCTTCATCCATAACATAACCCTCAGGAACAACAGGCAATTCATATCTAGGGAGAGAATCTTCATCATCACTTTCATCAACATTATCAGTTTCAATAATTTCATTCTCTCTAGCCCTAGTAAGTTGTTCATCAAGAAATTCACCAGGTGGCATAGTAGTATCAAGCATAGAAATAGTTTCATCGTAAGTATCATGCATAGAAGAAGTGGCATCATCGATAACATGCGACATATCAGAATTAATAGCAGAAGCAGGTTTAGGTGTCGCAAGCTTACTCAAAACAGAAGGTGAATCAAGTGCAGAGCTAGATGGCAGTTCCTTACCTCCCCTCGTGGTTGAGGGAAAAATCTTGGTTCTTTGATCTTTAAAGTTCTTCATAATGATAAACAGATATAAATCCCAAGTGACTCAAATAATAGAGACATGCTCCCCGGTAACGGCGCCAGAAAATGGTCTTGATAACCCACAAGTATAGGGGATCGCAACAGTTTTCGAGGGTAGAGTAATCAACCCAAATTTATTGATTTGACACAAGGGGAGCCAAAGAATATTCTCAAGTATTAGTAGCTGAGTTGTCAATTCAACCACACCTGGAAATTTAATATCTGCAGGAAAGTGTTTAGTAGCAAAGTAATATGATAGTAGTGGTAACGATAGCAAAAGTAATATTTTTGGGTTTTGTAGTGATTGTAACAACAGCAGCGGAAAAGTAAATAAGCGAAGAACAATATGTGAAAAGCTAGTAGTTAATGGATCAGTGATGGAGAATTATGTCGGATGCGATTATTCATGCAACAGTTATAACATAGGGTGACACAGAACTAGCTCCAATTCATCAATGTAATGTAGGCATGTATTCCGAATATAGTCATATGTGTTTATGGAAAAGAACTTGCATGGCATCTTTTGTCCTACCCTCCCATGGCAGCGGAGTCCTATTGGAAACTAAGGGATATTAAGGCCTCCTTTTAATAGAGTACCGGACCAAAGCATTAACAAATAGTGAATACATGAACTCCTCAAACTATGGTCATCACTGGTAAGTATCCGGATTATTGTCACTTCGGGGTTAACGGATCATAACACATAATAGGTGATTATAGACTTGCAAGATAGGATCAAGAACTCTCATATATTGATGAAAACATAATAGGTTCAGATCTGAAATCATGGCACTCGGGCCCTAGTGACAAGCATTAAGCATAGTAAAGTCATAGCAACATCAATCTCAGAACATAGTGGATACTAGGGATCAAACCCTAACAAAACTAACTCGATTACATGATAAATCTCATCCAACCCATCACCATCCAGCAAGCCTATGATGGAATTACTCACGCACGGCGGTGAGCATCATGAAATTGGTGATGGAGGAAGGTTGATGATGACGATGGCGACGGATTCCCCTCTCCAGAGCCCCGAACGGACTCCAGATCAGCCTCCCCGAGAGAGTTTAGGGCTTGGCGGCGGCTCCGTATCGTAAAACGCGATGAATCCTTCTCTGTGATTTTTTTCTCCCCGAACACGAATATATGGAGTTGGAGTTGAGGTCGGTGGAGCGTCAGGGGGCCCACGAGGCAGGGGGCGCGCCCATGAGGGTAGGGCGCGCCTCCCACCCTCGTGGACAGGGTGTGGGCCCCCTGACTTGGATCTTTCTTCCAGTATTTTTTATATATTCCACAAATAATCTCCGTTGATTTTTAGGTCATTCCGAGAACTTTTATTTCTGCACAAAAATAACACCATGGCAATTCTGCTGAAAACAACGTCAGTCCGGGTTAGTTCCATTCAAATCATGCAAGTTAGAGTCCAAAACAAGGGCAAAAGTGTTTGGAAAAGTAGATACGACGGAGAAGTATCAGACCCCTCCGGTGTGTATATATACTAGAGGGTTTAGTCCGTAGAGGCTATCCGAATTCTCATAGGCTAGACAGCTAGGGTTTAGCCATTATGATCTCGAGGTAGATTAACTCTTGTAACCCCTATACTCATCGAATACAATCAAGCAGGACATAGGGTTTTACCTCCTTTAAGAGGGCCCGAACCTGGGTAAACATTGTGTCTCCATCGTCCTTTGTTACCATTGATCCTCAGACGCACAGTTCGGGACCCCCTACCCGAGATCTGCCGGTTTTGACACCGACAACGTATGGTTTTACCTCTTAGAGAGGGCCCGAACCTGGGTAAACATTGTGTCCTTCTCGACCCCTGTTCCCCATTGATCCAAGGTCCACAACTCAGGACCCCCTACCCGAGGTCCGCCGGTTTTGACACCGACACCGGGTATGAGAATACGTGGGAAAGGGACCCTTCACTCCCACAAGTAATAGCTTTAGCATGGTCTAGGAGAAGACCGGCGGGCAATCTGGGGTCTGTTGCTTATTCATTAAAGGAGGTTATCTATACCTACTAATAAAAGAAATAGGTATTCTTGGTCTGTTATGCTATTTTGCAGAAACCCCCCTCAAGTTTTTGGTAATAAACCCATAGTACATATTAATAGTTTTTTTAAATCCGTAACTTTTTAACCGTAACTCCAAATTTAACATGTTATATATGAAATTTGATTAGAAAAACATGTCGAATCTGAATATGATATTATTTTTAACTGTTAACCATTTAAAAATAATTCTATTTACGATGAAACACTTCGGCGGGCAAAACCGGGATGGGGAACAAAAACAAAATCTATAACCACGCATGCACGCCTCGTCACAACTTCACAGAAAAAAATAGATTCATCATCCTATGCCGAAAGGGAGGCTTCTTAAGATTGACAACATTTAAACGTGTTGTGATGGTGTGAACACTGAGGTCAGCGTCAACGAGAGTGGGAAGAAGGATAAATAGAAACACAGTTGGGATGCCATGTGTTGAAATAAAGGACATGGACCTACAAATTCATGGTTATTAGATTATTGAGTGTCTTTTCACCCGTTGCAATGCACGGGCTCATTTGCATTGTATGCCTAGAGGGAGACGTCTTAAGATTGATAACATTTCAAACGTGTTGTGTTGATGTCAACACTGAGGCCAGTGTCGTTGAGAGGGGGAACAAAGATAAATAAAAACTCAGATGGGATGCCATGTGTTGAAATAAAGGACATGAACCTACTAAAGTTTGGACTCATGATTATTAGATTAGGAAGTGTTTTTTCACCCGTTGCAACGCACGGGCTCATTTCCTAGTGAAGGAACTCAAGACCTGAAGTAAAGAGAATTTCGGTCATGTCACCCGGAGTATAGAGAAGCTTTGTCTAGAGCTGGAAGCGCTTCAGCTTGGGTCAGCAGACCATGGACTTATAAAATAGAAAATGTATGAGTTAGATGAGTTGCTTTATAAAGAGGAAATGCTATGGTTGCAGCGCTCTCGCATTGCATGGTTGAAGGAGGGGGGAGAAACACCAAGTACGAGAGCAAGACGGTATTATATTCAACGTCTGCGCAGGGAGGATGCGTCTTGGTGCTCGACACCCTCTAATATGGAGAGGATGGCAACGTCTTATTTCTAGGACGTATTTACCAAGGATCCAACTCTAAATCATGTGGTGGTTCTAGATTGCATTGAGCAGAAGGTTACAACTGAGATGAATGGGGCCCTTGATGCCCCGTATACGAAGTAGGAGATTTCTGATGCACTATTTTAGATTGGGCCTCTTAAGGCTCCAGGTATGGACGGTTTTCCTGCTCGTTACTACCAGAGAAATTGGGGTGTTCTTAAAGAGGAAATTGTTGTTGCAGTGTTGGAGTTCTTTCACACCGGAATCATGCCGGCGGGTGTTAATTGTAGGAAATATGCCCTAGAGGCAATAATAAATTGGTTATTATTATATTTCCTTGTTCATGATAATCGTTTATTATCCATGCTAGAATTGTATTGATAGGAAACTTAGATACATGTGTGGATACATAGACAACACCATGTCCCTAGTAAGCCTCTAGTTGACTAGCTCGTTGATCAATAGATGGTTGCGGTTTCCTGACCATGGAAATTGGATGTCGTTGATAACGGGATCACATCATTAGGAGAATGATGTGATGGACAAGACCCAATCCTAAGCATAGCACAAGATCGTGTAGTTCGCATGCTAAAGCTTTTCTAATGTCAAGTATCATTTCCTTAGACCATGAGATTGTGCAACTCTCGGATACCGTAGGAATACTTTGGGTGTGCCAAACATCACAACATAACTGGGTGGCTATAAAGGTGCACTACGGGTATCTCCGAAAGTGTCTGTTGGGTTGGCACGAATCGAGACTGGGATTTGTCACTCCGTGTGACGGAGAGGTATCTCTGGGCCCACTCGGTAGGACATCATCATAATGTGCACAATGTGATCAAGGAGTTGATCACGGGATGATGTGTTACGGAACGAGTAAAGAGACTTGCTGGTAACGAGATTGAACAAGGTATCGGGATACCGACGATCAAATCTCGGGCAAGTATCGTACCGCTAGACAAAGGGAATTGTATACGGGATTGATTAAGTCCTTGACATCGTGGTTCATCCGATGAGATCATTGTGGAACATGTGGGAACCAACATGGGTATCCAGATCCCGCTGTTGGTTATTGACCGGAGAACGTCTCGGTCATGTCTGCATGGTTCCCGAACCCGTAGGGTCTACACACTTAAGGTTCGATGACGCTAGGGTTATAAAGGAAGTTTGTATGTGGTTACCGAATGTTGTTCAGAGTCCCGGATGAGATCCCGGACGTCACGAGGAGTTCCGAAATGGTCCGGAGGTAAAAATTTATATATGGGAAGTCATGTTTTGGTCAGCGGGAAAGTTTCGGGGTTTATCGGTAACGTACTGGGACCACCGGGAGGGTCCCGGGGGTCCACCAAGTGGGGCCACCAGCCCCGGAGGCCTACATGGGCCAATAGTGGGAAGGGACCAGCCCCTAGGTGGGATGGGGCGCCTCCCACCAAGGCCCAAGGCGCCTCCAAGAGGAAAAGGGGGCAAACCCTAGGGCAGATGGGCCCTAAGGCCCACCCCAGGTGCGCCTCCCCCTCTCCCCCTTGTGGCCGCCACCCAGATGGGATCTGGGGGCTGCTGCCACCCCTAGGGAGGGAACCCTAGGTGGGGGCGCAGCCCCTCCCCTCCCCCTATATATACTTGAGGTTTGGGCTGCCCAACACACATGAGTTCCTCTCCTTCTTGGCGCAGCCCTACCCCTCTCCCTCCTCGTCTCTTGCGGTGCTTGGCGAAGCCCTGCTGGAGTACCACGCTCCTCCACCACCACCACGCCGTTGTGCTGCTGCTGGATGGAGTCTTCCTCAACCTCTCCCTCTCTCCTTGTTGGATCAAGGCATGGGAGACGTCACCGAGCTGTACGTGTGTTGAACGCGGAGGTGCCGTCCGTTCGGCACTAGGATCTCCGGTGATTTGGATCACGACGAGTACGACTCCTTCAACCCCGTTCTCTTGAATGCTTCCGCTTAGCGATCTACAAGGGTATGTAGATGCACTCTCCTTCCCCTCGTTGCTGGTTTCTCCATAGATAGATCTTGGTGACACGTAGGAAAATTTTGAATTTCTGCTACGTTCCCCAACAGTGGCATCATGAGCTAGGTCTATTGCGTAGTTTCTATGCACGAGTAGAACACAAAGTAGTTGTGGGCGTTGATTTTGTTCAATATGCTTACCGTTACTAGTCCAATCTTGATTCGGCGGCATTGTGGGATGAAGCGGCCCGGACCGACCTTACACGTACTCTTACGTGAGACTGGTTCCACCGACTGACATGCACTAGTTGCATAAGGTGGCTAGCGGGTGTCTGTCTCTCCCACTTTAGTCGGATCGGATTCGATGAAAAGGGTCCTTATGAAGGGTAAATAGCAATTGGCATATCACGTTGTGGTTTTGCGTAGGTAAGAAACGTTCTTGCTAAAACCCATAGCAGCCACGTAAAACAAGCAAACAACAATTAGAGGACATCTAACTTGTTTTTGCAGGGTATGCCATGTGATGTGATATGGCCAAAAGGATGTGATGAATGATATATGTGATGTATGAGATTGATCATGTTCTTGTAATAGGAATCACGACTTGCATGTCGATGAGTATGACAACCGGCAGGAGCCATAGGAGTTGTCTTTATTTTTTGTATGACCTGCGTGTCATTGAGAAACGCCATGTAAATTACTTTACTTTATTGCTAAACGTGTTAGCCCTAGTAGTAGAAGTAATAGTTGGCGAGCAACTTCATGGAGACACGATGATGGAGATCATGGTGTCATGCCGGTGACAAGATGATCATGGAGCCCTAAGATGGAGATCAAAGGAGCTATATGATATTGGCCATATCATGTCACTATTATTTGATTGCATGTGATGTTTATCATGTTTTTGCATCTTGTTTACTTAGAACGACGGTAGTAAATAAGATGATCCCTCATAATAATTTCAAGAAAGTGTTCCCCCTAACTGTGCACCGTTGCGACAGTTCGTTGTTTCGAAGCACCACGTGATGATCGGGTGTGATAGATTCTAACGTTCACATACAACGGGTGTAAGACAGATTTACACACGCGAAACACTTAGGTTGACTTGACGAGCCTAGCATGTACAGACATGGCCTCGGAACACAAGAGACCGAAAGGTCGAGCATGAGTCGTATGGTAGATGCGATCAACATGAAGATGTTCATCGATGATGACTAGTCCGTCTCACGTGATGATCAGACATGGCCTAGTTGACTCGGATCATGTAATCACTTAGATGACTAGAGGGATGTCTATCTGAGTGGGAGTTCATAAGATGAACTTAATTATCCTAAACATAGTCAAAAGTTCTTCGCAAATTATGTCGTAGCTCGCGCTTCAGTTCTACTGTTTATATATGTTCCTAGAGAAAATTTAGTTGAAAGTTGATAGTAGCAATTATGCGGACTAGGTCCGTAAACTGAGGATTGTCCTCATTGCTTCATAGAAGGCTTATGTCCTTAATGCACCGCTCAGTGTGCTGAACCTCGAACGTCGTCTGTGGATGTTGCGAACATCTGACATATACATTTTGATAACTACATGATAATTCAGTTAAACGGTTTAGAGTTGAGGCACCGAAGACGTTTTGAAACGTCGCGAAACATATGAGATGTTTCGAGGGCTGAAATTGGGATTTCAGGCTCGTGCCCACGTCAAGAGGTATAAGACCTCCGACGATTTTCTTAGCCTGCAAACTAAGGGAGAAAAGCTCAATTGTTGAGCTTGTGCTCAGATTGTCTGAGTACAACAATCATTTGAATCGAGTGGGAGTTGATCTTCCAGATGAGATAGTGATATTTCTCCGAAGTCATTACCACCAAGCTGCTAGAGCTTCGTGATGAACTATAATATATCAGGGACATATATGATGATCCTTGAGATATTCGCGATGTTTGACACCACAAAAGTAGAAATCAAGAAGGAGCATCAATTGTTGATGGTTGGTGAAACCACTAGTTTCAAGAAGGGCAAGGGCAAAAAGGGATACTTCATGAAACAGCAATTCAGCTGCTGCTCTAGTGAAGAAACCCAAGGTTGAACCCAAACCTGAGACTAAGTGCTTCTGTAATAAGGGGAATAGTCACTGGAGCAGAATTACCCTAGATACTTGGTAGATGAGAAGGCTGGCAAGGTCGATAGAAGTATATTGGATGTACATTGTGTTAATGTGTACTTTACTAGTACTCCTAGTAGCACCATGGTATTAGATACCGGTTCGGTTGCTAAATGTTAGTAAACTCGAAATAAAAGGCTGTGGAGTAAACGGAGACTAGCTAAAGGTGAGCTGGCAATGTGTGTTGGAAGTTTTTCCAAGCTTGATGTGATCAAGCATCGCACGCTCCCTCTACCATCGAGATTGGTGTTTGCGTTGAGCATAGACATGATTGGATTATGTCTATCGCAATACGGTTATTCATTTAAGGAGAATAATGGTTACTCTGTTTATTTGAATAATACCTTCAATGGTCTTGCACCTAAAATGAATGGTTTGTTGAATCTCGATCGTAGTGATACACATGTTCATGCCAAAAGATATAAGATAGTAATGATAGTACCACCTACTTGTGGCACTACCACATAAGTCATATCGATATAAAACGCATGAAGAAGCTCCATGTTGATGGATCTTTGGGCTCACTCATTTTGAAGAGTTTGAGACATGCGAACCATGTCTATTGGTGTATATGCATGAAGAAACTCCATGCAAATCGACCATTTGGACTCACTTGGTTTTGAATCACTTGAGACATGCAAATCATACCACATGGGCAAGATGACTGAAAGCCTCGTTTTCAGTAAAATGGAACTAGAAAGAAACTTGCTGGAAGTAATACATTTTGATGTGTGCAGTCTAATGAGTGCTGAGGCGTGTAGTGGATATCGTTATGTTCTTACTTCACAAATGATTTGAGTAGATGTTGAGTATATTTACTTGATGAATCATGAGTCTGAATTATTGAAAGGTTCAAGTAATTTCAAGGTGAAGTTGAAAGATCGTCGTGACAAGAGGATAAAATATCTATGATATGATCATAGAGATGAATACCTGAATTACGAGTTTGGCACAGAATTAAGATATTGTGGAAATTGTTTCACAACTAATACAGCCTGGAACACCATAGTGTGATGGTGTGTCCGAACATCATAACTGCACCCTATTGGATATGATGCATACCATGATGTCTCTTATCGAATTACCACGATAGTTTATGGGTTAGGCATTAGAGACAACCACATTCACTTTAAATAGGGCACCACGTAATTCTGATGAGATGACACCGTATGAACTATGGTTTAGAGAAACCTAAGCTGTCATTTCTTAAAAGTTTGGGGCTGCGACGCTTATGTGAAAAAGTTTCAGGCTGATAAGCTTGAACCCAAAGCGGATAAATGCATCTTCATAGGACACCCAAAACAGTTGGGTATACCTCCTGTCTTAGATCCGAAAGCAATAAGGGATTGTTTCTAGAATCGGGTCCTTTCTCGAGGAAAAGTTTCTCTCGAAAGAATTGAGTGGGAGGATGGTGGAGACTTGATGAGGTTATTGAACCGTCTCTTCAACTAGTGTGTGGCAGGGCACAGGAAGTTGTTCCTGTGGCACCTACACCAATTGAAGTGGAAGCTTATGATAGTGATCATGAAACTTCAGATCAAGTCACTAACAAACCTCGTGGGATGACAAGGATGCGTACTACTTCAGAGTGGTACGTAATCCTGTCTTGGAAGTCATGTTGCTAGACAACAATGAACCTACGAGCTATGGAGAAGCGATGGTGGGCCTGGATTCCGATAAATGGCTCGAGGCCATAAAATCCGAGAGAGTATCCATGTATGAAAACAAAGTGTAGACTTTGGCAGAACGGCTCGATGGTCGTAAAGGCTGTTGAGTACAGATGGATTTTAAAAGGAAGACGGACAATGATGGTAAGTATCACCATTAAGAAAGCTCGACTTGTCGTTAAGATTTTTTCTGACAAGTTCAAGGAGTTGACTATGATGAGACTTTCTCACTCGTAGCGATGCTAAGAGTCTGTTGGAATTATATTAGCGATTACTGCATTATTTATGAAATCTTGCAGATAGGATGTCAAAACATTGTTTCCTCGACGATTTTCTTGAGGAAAGGTTGTATGTGATACAACCGGAAGGTTTTGTCAATCCTGAAAGATGCTAATAAGTATGCAAAGCTCCAGCAATCCTTCTAAGGACTGGAGTAAGCATCTCGGAGTTGGAATGTATGCTTTGATGAGATGATCAAAGATTTTGGGTGTATACAAAGTTTATGAGGAACTTGTATTTCCAAAGAAGTGAGTGGGAGCACTATAGAATTTCTGATGAATATATGTTGTTGACATATTGTTGATCAGAAATGACGTAGAATTTTTGGAAAGCATATAGGGTTATTTGGAAAGTGTTTTTCAATGGAAAGCCTGGATTAAGCTACTTGAACATTGAGCATCAAGATCTATAAGGATAGATCAAAACGCTTAATGGTACTTTCAAATGAGCACATACCTTGACATGATCTTGAAGGTGTTCAAGATGGATCAATCAAAGAAGGAGTTCTTGCCCGAGTTGTAAGGTATGAAGTTAAGACTTAAAGCTCGACCACGGCAGAAGAAAGAGGAAGGACGAAGGTCGTCCCCTATGCTTTTGTCATAGGCTCTATACGGTATGCCATGCTGAGTACCGCACCTGATGTGTGCCTTGCCACATTTCTGGCAAGAGGGTACAAAGGTAATCTAGGAGTAGATCACCAGATAGCGGTCTAAATTATCCTTAGAGGAATAAGGATATGTTTCTTGGTTATGGAGGTGATAAAGAGTTCGACGTAAAGAGTTACGTCGATGCAAGCTTAACACCTATCTGGATAGCTCTGAATAGAGATACCGGATACGTATAATGGAATAGCTCCAAGTAGAACAGTTATTTGAAATGGCTTCAAATGTAGCGTAGTAGTTGCATCTACAAGATGACATAGAAATTTGCGAAGTACATACGGATCTGAATGTTGCAGACCCGTTGACTGAAACCTCTCTCACAAGCATAACATGATCAAACCCAGAACTCTTTGGGTGTTGGTCACATGGGGATGTGACCTTGAGTGTTAATCACATATCGATGTGAACTGGATTGTTGACTCTAGTGCAAGTGGGAGATTGTTGGAAATATGCCCTAGAGGCAATAATAAATTGGTTATTATTATATTTCCTTGTTCATGATAATCGTTTATTATCCATGCTAGAATTGTATTGATAGGAAACTTAGATACATGTGTGGATACATAGACAACACCATGTCCCTAGTAAGCCTCTAGTTGACTAGCTCGTTGATCAATAGATGGTTGCGGTTTCCTGACCATGGACATTGGATGTCATTGATAATGGGATCACATCATTAGGAGAATGATGTGATGGACAAGACCCAATCCTAAGCATAGCACAAGATCGTGTAGTTCCCATGCTAAAGCTTTTCTAATGTCAAGTATCGTTTCCTTAGACCATGAGATTGTGCAACTCCCGGATACCGTAGGAATACTTTGGGTGTGCCAAACGTCACAACGTAACTGGGTGGCTATAAAGGTGCACTACGGGTATCTCCGAAAGTGTCTGTTGGGTTGGCACGAATCGAGACTGGGATTTGTCACTCCGTGTGATGGAGAGGTATCTCTGGGCCCACTCGGTAGGACATCATCATAATGTGCACAATGTGATCAAGGAGTTGATCACGGGATGATGTGTTACGGAACGAGTAAAGAGACTTGCCGGTAATGAGATTGAACAAGGTATCGGGATACCGACGATTGAATCTCGGGCAAGTATCGTACCGCTAGACAAAGGGAATTGTATACGGGATTGATTAAGTCCTTGACATCGTGGTTCATCCGATGAGATCATCGTGGAACATGTGGGAACCAACATGGGTATCCAGATCCTGCTGTTGGTTATTGACTGGAGAACGTCTCGGTCATGTATGCATGGTTCCCGAACCCGTAGGGTCTACACACTTAAGGTTCGATGACGCTAGGGTTATAAAGGAAGTTTGTATGTGGTTACCGAATGTTGTTCGGAGTCCCGGATGAGATCCCGGACGTCACGAGGAGTTCCAGAATGGTCCGGATGTAAAAATTTATATATGGGAAGTCATGTTTTGGTCACCGGAAAAGTTTCGGGGTTTATCGGTAACGTACTGGGACCACCGGGAGGGTCCCGGGGGTCCACCAAGTGGGGCCACCAGCCCCGGAGGCCTACATGGGCCAATAGTGGGAAGGGACCAGCCCCTAGGTGGGATGGGGCGCCTCCCACCAAGGCCCAAGGCGCCTCCAAGAGGAAAAGGGGGCAAACCCTAGGGCAGATGGGCCCTAAGGCCCACCCCAGGTGCGCCTCCCCCTCTCCTCCTTGTGGCCGCCACCCAGATGGGATCTAGGGGCTGCCGCCACCCCTAGGGAGGGAGCCCTAGGTGGGGGCGCAGCCCCTCCCCTCCCCCTATATATACTTGAGGTTTCGGCTGCCCAACACACATGAGTTCCTCTCCTTCTTGGCGCAGCCCTACCCCTCTCCCTCCTCGTCTCTTGCGGTGCTTGGCAAAGCCCTGCTGGAGTACCACGCTCCTCCACCACCACCACGCCGTTGTGCTGCTGCTGGATGGAGTCTTCCTCAACCTCTCCCTCTCTCCTTGCTGGATCAAGGCATGGGAGATGTCACCGAGCTGTACGTGTGTTGAACGCAGAGGTGCCGTCCGTTCGGCACTAGGATCTCCGGTGATTTGGATCACGACGAGTACGACTCCTTCAACCCCGTTCTCTTCAACGCTTCCGCTTAGCGATCTACAAGGGTATGTAGATGCACTCTCCTTCCCCTCGTTGCTGGTTTCTCCATAGATAGATCTTGGTGACACGTAGGAAAATTTTGAATTTCTGCTACGTTCCCCAACATTAATGACATAGTTATAGTCTTAATTCCCAAGGCCCCCAATCCTACGGAACTGGAGGATTTTCGGCCTATTAGCTTCTGTAATGTTGTTTATAAAATTGTTTCAAAGTGCTTGGTTAATTGTCTTCGGTCTTTGCTTTCGGAGCTTACTTTGAAAAACCAGAGCGCTTTTATTCCACGATGGCTGATTTCTGACAACTCGATTATTGCTTTTGAGTGTATCCACCATATTCAAGCCCTCAAGGGTAATGCTGATTTTTGTGCTTGCAAGCTGGATTTATCAAAAGCTTATGATCGTGTTGGCTGGATTTTCTGGAGAAGGCATTGTTAAAATGGGGTTTCTCGCAGGCTTGGATTTCTCGTGTCATGGCCTATGTTACTTCGATTAAATATTCAGTCAAGGTCAATGGGAAACTTCTAGATTCATTTTCACCCTCGAGAGGCCTTCTCCAAGGTGACTCATTATCTTTGTTTTTATTCATATTCGTTGTTGATGCGTTGCCTGCCTTGCTGAACAAATCAGTGACATCAGATGGCTTAGAGGGTGTGAAGATTTGTCGCAGGGCTCTGGTTATTTCACATCTATTGTTCGCGGATGATTCTCTGTTATTTTTTAAAGCGAATATACAACAACCAGTGATGGTGAAAGGTTTGTTGAACACTTATGCAGCGGCGACGGGGCAACTTATAAATCCGTCTAAGTGTTCCATCCTTTTTTGACAATTGTCCTTTGGTTGTTTCGATGGGTGTGAAAAATACTCTTGATATTACACAATAGGTGTTTGATCCTAAATATATGGATCTACCTGTTTTGGAGGGGAGAATGCATAAGGGAAGATTTGAGGCTGTACAGGGACATATGGGGAAGAGGTTAGTGGATTGGAGTGAACAATATATGTCATCGGGTAATAAAGAAATTCTTATCAAGTCAGTAGCCCAAGCTATACCCACATATGTGAAGAGTGTGTTCAGATTACCTGCTTCAGTCTGTGATGACTTGACGCGCATGATGAGGCAATATTGGTGGGGAGTTGAGAAGGGTAAAAGGAAGATGGCATGGTTGAGTTGGGACAAGATGATGCTACCCAAGTTGAAAGGTGGTCTTGGCTTTTGGGATATGAGTGCGTTTAACCAAGCATTGTTAGCAAAATAGGCTTGGCGTTTATTGGATAACCCTGAGAGCTTATGTGCACGGCCGCTTAAGGCGAAATACTATCCGAATGGGAACCTTTTGGACACAATATTTTCAGGCAATGCTTCTACGTAGAATTGAGTATGGTTTGGATCTTGTCAAAAAAGGTATGATATGGAGGGTTGGAGATGGGCGTTCTATTCGTGCTTGGCGGGATCCGTCGATTCCTCGTGGCCCATCCCTTCGCCCTATAACACCAAGAAGAAATTCTCGACTGAAACGGGTCTCAAATTTTATTGATGAGCATGGTGCAAGGATTCGGGAAAAAGTTGAGGAGTTTTCCTGACCTATGGATGTGATAAAAATATTGAAAATCAAAACTTCGCCACGTCTCCGGGAGGATTTTTTGGCTTGGCACCTGGAGCGGTTAGGCAGGTTCACAGTAAAAAGTGCTTACCGTCCAGCTACTCTACATCATGATGATGATTTCGGTGGGGGCGCTAGCGGCGCTCTCCCGAGAGGGGAGCGTCCATTGTGGAGTAATATTTGGCATACTATCGTGCCTCTGAAGATGAAAATCTTAGCCTGGAAAGCGGTGTTAGGTGCGTTGGCCACCTCAGAAAATAAACAGTACGAGCACTTGTCGACTCGGGCATCATGTCCTATTTGCGACCGGGAAGTCGAAGGGTCATTCCATGCCCTAGTTGGGTGCGCCCATGCACAGGGCCTTTGGGATGCGACGAGTGTTGTTTGGCCTATTCCGCGCAAAGAACAGGTTCTTGATACCGGCAATGATTGGCTTATGCTGCTCTTGGCAAGTTGCTCGGACATTACACGTAGTATGATTGTGATGCTGGTGTGGCGCATATGGCAGGTTCGGGTTGACATCACACATGGAACGAAGGTCGCCCCAGTCCAGGTCTCGGCGGAATTTCTAGAAAACTACATGAGGATGATTTTAGATGCTCGGAAGTTCACAACGGGAGAAATGTTGAAGGGAAAAATGGTAGTCCAAGATGTATGGGAATGACCAAAGCGTCATTGTTCTCCCCAAGTACTACAGTGGCCGGCACCTCTGAATAATATGTTGGCCTTGTCTGTATATGGTTCCTTTCTGGAGGAGGATGGCACTGCAGCGGTGGGGATGATCCTTCGGAAATGTGATGGCTCAGTCATCTTTGCAGCTTATCGATATATATTTAATTGCAGTGAAGCTCTAGAGATTGAGATACATGCGTTAATGATTGGTATGGCACTTGCTACACAACATACAGAGCTTCCGGTGTTGGTTCAGTTAGATTCTTTGACTGCCTTATCTTGTTTTTCACATTCTAGTTTAGATCATTCAGTGTATGGTCAGTTAGTGGCTGAAATTAAGGCTCTAATGATTAATAGAGTTCACAACATACAGAGCTTCCGGTGTTGGTTCAGTCAGATTCTTTGACTGCCTTATCTTGTTTTTCACATTCTAGTTTAGATCATTCAGTGTATGGTCAGTTAGTGGCTAAAATTAAGGCTCTAATGATTGATGGAGTTTTTGTTTCGCAGAAACTTCATAGGTCACGTGATAGTGTTGCAGATTGCCTGATAAAATATAGTCGCTCTGAGCGAGCTATGTCTATGTGGCTCGGCAAAGGCCCCATGTATTGAGCATCTCTTTCCCAAAGATTATAGCTCTACCATGATGGAATAAAACCCTTGTGATCTAAAAAAAAGTCTAATCTGATGAAGCTACAGACTTTTTCAGGAAAAAAAAAGGCCCGGAGGCCCACCGAAAAGGCATGCCGACATCCTGGAACGCGATGACCCACCATGCACACATGGGCGATTGGTACTGGTCCACGTGGCTCCGGGCCCCTGTGTCCGTGGCAACGTGTTGGTTCTTCTCGTGCCAACCATTCCCCTGAAATGCATCATCACTTCTCAGTTCGGCCAAACACCACCCAACCATCCCACGTGTCCTTCCACCCCCGGTGGTAGTGTACAACACAAGAGCCACCACGAGCTCCCAGTGTCTCCTCATTCCCTTCCCTTGGATCGGGAGCAGAGCAGGAACAGAAAGGTCCGGCGACGCGCGGATCAGCCGAGACTCCGTACCGTCGGATTTCGTGGAGGGAGGCCATGGAGAAGGGGCAGAAGGTGGAGGGCGAGAGGGCCGCGGCGGCGGCCGCGGCCACGCAGCGGTGGGTGATCGGTGTCGGGTTCTGGGTGCAGGGCTTCCGGCTCTTCCCCTGGCTCGGCGTCAACTTCTTCCTCAAGGACGCCATGGGCGTCCCTTCCTCCTCGCTGCAGATCCTCCAGGCCTCCGCCACCCTGCCCATGGTCGCCAAGCCGCTCCTCGGCCTCCTCTCCGACGCCGTCCCCATCCGCGGCTGCCGCCGCCTGCCATACGTCGCCATCGGCGGTACGCCCCCTCCCTCCCTCCCTTTATCCCCCCACGTTATCGCATTGCCTTTCTTTTCAGATCTACCAACAACGCCACCTTCCGTAATCTGCGACCGACACCATGATCCTCATCGTGATTCCATACCGCCCTTTACTTTAACGGATAATAACGTGGAATGCTCGGAACCACGCTCGATTCCGTACTCACCTTTACCCGTTAACCTGGAATGATCGGAACCACGCTCGCGATGCAGAATCATAATTCCCCGAGATTTTCACCTTCCCTGTACTGCCCATGTTGCGCGCACAATTTCGCCTTTTCACTGCACTTGATCACTGATTAGACGAGTCGTGGGAATTCTGAGCAGTGTAGGAACGTGCAGTAGGATATTTTACTCTTTTGCGCTGTCTTTGGAGAGAAAAAAAAAGAAAAATGATAACCACGGTAGAGCTTTCCACATTCCTTTCTTGCGTGCTGTTCACTTGTTTGTACATTGGTGTCATGTGGCGAGCGACAACGCTGCAAAGAATATACTTGAACGCAATTGTCCTCTTGATTATTCACATGCGTTTTGTCTTCTTTCACTTTCACTTTCCCTTTTCGTTTTTTCTTCTGATTACCATCATTCTCCATCTTTCGGCGGAGTAGCCTTTTGGAGTAGCAACCAGGGCGGCATCGTGTATCTTTTCTCAGCCTTGGATGTGGCCCTTGCCGTGCACAAGTGTTATGATGAAATTCCAAAGATGGACGGATGGTGTGCTGTCATATCCCAGCATTACAGAACTTAAGATTGCCCGTCCTCAGATTCTGTGCTGAAGTCTTAATTTGTGCAATACCATTAAATTTTAATTGACTAGAATCACTTTGGTCTTTGATTCTCCTTTTCAGCTCGCATCATTTAGAAGTTAGCTCAATCCATTGATCCCCTTGGTTTAGATATCCGAGCAGTTAAATAAATTCAGGGAGCTATGGCGATTTTAGTGACTATGATATCTTGTCTTTCTCGATCACTTCATGAACAGATTGGCATAAAAGAGCCCAACCAAGTGCTTTCGAGCTTGACAGACCAATTGTTGGAAGTCCACTGATATTTTGTTAATATATAATTAGCACAATCAGATGCATAAGGAAAATTAGTGTAATTTACTCATATTTATCACCCTGTCAAATGCCATAACTGATGCTCCTGAAGATGCGCACTGTGTGCTACACTACATTACAACTGTTTCTCCTAATATAGCTAACTACTCCCTCCGTTCCTAAATATTTGTCTTTCTAGACATTTCAAATGACTACTACATACGGATGTATGTAGACATATTTTAGAGCGTAGATTCACTTATTTTGCTTCGTATGTAGTCATTTATTGAAATGCCTAGAAAGACAAGTATTTAGGAACGGAGGGAGTATATTCTAACATAACTTCTTTTGCTGTGGTTGCAGCTCTCTTGCAGGCAGTTTCATGGTTAGGAATTGCCCTCTGGCCGTCTCTTTCTCTTCCGGTTCTTACCATTTTTCTCCTCTTGAGCAACTTTGGTGCATCCATATGTGAGGTTGCCAATGATGCCATTGTAGCGGAGGCCGGGAAGCAAGCAACCTCTTCCTCAGGGGGTCAGCTTCAATCCTTTGCTTGTATGTTTGGTGCTTCTGCTGGCGCGTTAGGAAACCTCCTAGGTGGCATTGCTCTCAGCTACTTTTCCCCCAAACTCATGTTCCTATTTTTCGCAATCGTTCTCGTGCTCCAGTTCTTCACTACTGTGGCTATATCTGAGAGCTCCCTCAAACTCCCAAAGGCGACTACTAATACATCGGTGATTTCCAGCATCCGTAAACAAACCAAAGAGCTGTCCTACGCGCTCTGTATGCCGGAAATATTCTGGTCAATCATATGGTTTTCAGTGTCCTATGCTGCCATACCGTTTCTACTCGGGACCATGTTCTTCTACCAGACTGAAGTGTTAAGACTTGACTCATCCATCATCGGTTTATCCAAGGTTTTTGGGCAAGTGGCTCTCTTGGCTTGGAGCATGGCATACAACAAGTGCTTCAAGACAACGTCTGCACGCAAGATCTTATCAGCTCTGCAGTTCATCACAGCGGTCGTAATGTTGTCAGACGTGTTATTTGTCCAGGGAGTATACAGGAAGGTGGGAATATCAGACTCCTTGTACACCATTGTGTTCTCAGGGCTGCTAGAGGGCCTCATGTTCTTCAAGGTGCTACCCTTCAGTGTTCTTATCGCAAGCCTTTGCCCCTCTGGGTGCGAGGGATCGGTTATGGCCTTTGTCATGTCTGCACTTGCCCTGTCTATTATCATCAGCGGATATCTTGGGGTTGCGCTTGCTGAATTCATGGGAGTATCTGGAGATGATTTCTCTGCACTGCCGGTTTGCTTGTTGATTGAGGCTGCATGCACAGTGCTGCCGCTATTTTGCTCATCATGGATTAAAGAGAGGAAAGGGAAGGAGAAGAAGGAAGAATAGAATCCATCTGTAGGATCCCTAGGATCCCAAAGAGGTTGTATTGGTGCCTGCGAGGCTTTCCTTCAAACTTTTGTCGGTGCCTGAGTATGGGGCTGCCTAAATTCCAGTTTCATCATATGTGAAACAACCCAAGAGAGGATTAGGTTCTTCAGTTCCGAGCGCTCTGTGGCCTTTCAGGAATCGTCTTAAGAGGCAAGAGCAGATATACTTGTGTGCCATCATTCTTTTCGTCTTTCAGGAGCTATATGATAATTTTTGGGGGTGTAAGTAGCTTTTCTTTTTTAGCTTCTGTAAGGCTGTAACTAGTTTTTTCTGAGATGTGTAACTAGTTGAACCCTACATATTGTGTATTTACTTTTATTGTCTTTGGTCTGCCAGTTCAGTTTGCATTTCTTTTCATTCTTTGTGTGTGGAAAAGTCTATGTCCAATTGTCCATTTTTCATGTAACGAACTGATTGTACCTATCTCCGAATGACTAATTCAGCAATTTAGGTGAGCACAAGTCATAACGAACTCTATGGTTCTAGGATACGATTTTGGTTAGTAGAACCTACATTTTTACGATTTGCAATCCTACATTTTCAGACGCTCCACCCAATGTTTCTCTATGCAGCCATGATAAACTCCAAGGATAGATGCGTCTTTGGCGACCTTCTAAAGTTTGACGCTTTACTTTTGGGTAAAAACGGTTACTTGTAGGGAACACATATAAGGAGCTAAAGAACACATAAATCTTTATACTGGTTAAAAACACATACTCTCCAAAAGCTGTATAACACACATAAATTGTCAATAGGGAAGGTCAATTTCATGCTGTGAGGCTAATGGTGCGACTTATGAGCTAGCTATAAGCATAGTTTTCTTAAATAATTTGTCTTGTACTCCCTCCCTCCGTTTCATATTAGTTAGTTGTCGCTGATTTAGTACACGTTGTACTAAATCAGCAACTACTATAGAACAGAGGGATGTTCCTCCTACAGCTGCTTACTTGCAAATCTTGTGTGTAAAGGCTGTTTATAATTATAATTATCAATTAAGTTAGTCATGAAGACCTTCCCTCAAAATCAAAAAGGGTCCAGTGTTCTGGGAAATGCGTACACTGATAAATGCACATACCTCTTTGGCCGAAAACCAAAAGGCACATGTTTCTTCACACTGATAAATGCACATATCACGCACGCACAAAAGGAACAAAGTATACCGTTATCACTTATCAGTTGACAAATTGCCTCTGAATAACCAGAAAATGTGGCTGTGAGATATTATTGCATGCACCACAGCCCACAGCCTTATGACTAACCCTAGACTGCACGCAGACCATGGCCAACAGTTCGAGGGCCATTTGCCGCCGCAGTCAAAAAACACAACCGGCCACCCTAGGCACTAGCTCTAAGTACCTGAAAATCGGCACCGATTGGCAAGTGATCACTAGGATGGTGGAAGTTGGGCAGGCCTCCTTCCACATCCGGGGAACCCCCTCGTGGGATCCGAAGTAAGCTGGTAGGTTTTATTGAACCGCCTTCCGACAGGAATATGTAGTCCAATGTTCCAGTAAAACCTGGAGTGCAATTTGTGAACTCCGGCTCCCCTCCGTTCTCAGCATACAGGCTGCGCAATTTGATCAGGGCTTCGTCCGTAGATTCGGAGCCAGCTGATACAAGGTAATTGTATACCTGGAAGTGATAGTAACAAATTAGCTGAGGTGACAGAGAGAACCAAATTGAATGAGGTGGCACACGAAACTGAATCTGAGTTAGATTATCCACACATGAGAGAAAAGGATAGAATGCTTTGTTTTTGGCATAAACAAGGGCTCAAAAGCATAAAGTAGCTATTGGACCGCGCATTGCCAGTCCCTACACAAATATGTTTCATCATGATAACAATATGCCACACACATAACTAGAATAGATGTCAGCACATGGACAAAGTTCCCAATATCTTTCAGTAAAGCCATGGAGCTAAAACAATGTCATTTTGGCCAGGTCATTTATGTACAAGTCACGTCGTCTGGATAACGACAAGTAATTCTGGACGGAGGTGATATTTGATAATATTTCTGTGTAACTAAACTCTGCAATCTGTAACAATAATTGTAACAATAGTGGCAAAAGCTTGAGAAAGCAATGCAGCAAATGCAAGAAATACCTTATCACCAGGGGTGGAGTTAAAATCACCAGCAATGATCACAGAAGGTTTACAGGTGAACTTATTTGCGATAATTTTCTCAAACTCAGAGACTTTTGAAAGAAGATACTTTGCTTGAGCCAACTTCACATCAATCCATTCTGGATCCCTGTAAAATCAGGTTTTACAGGTTAACATGCATAAGAAACCCATACACGTGTTGAAAACTAGCTTCCATCAAATACGTATAGTAAAATAAAATAGGCAAAAATATGAGTCGAATGACGAAAACATCTTTAAATCACAGAACAGTAGAGAACATGAGCTATTTTACTTGCCAATAAATATGTGTGTTCGCCACAATCAGGATATGCTCACAAGGATCGCCAAGCTTGAAAGCAGCAAGTAAACCAACGCAGTCACGCTTCAATCTCACACGTGGATCATTTGGATCTCCACGTTTCTTATTATCTTCCTTTCCACTAGATTCTGTCAGAAAACATCATACAAAATAATCATAAGCACGTCATCAGAACAAAGAACATATCCAGCCAAATTACAGGGAGAAAAAATGGAGCACTAGATAATGATGACAGACAACACATCTTCCAAGAAATATAGTAATTAGGCAATGAAAACCAAAAGGAAAATCAGCCCTTTACGGACGTGCTGCTTCAGCTGTTGAGCTTGGATATTTTTTGAATTATTATTTCAAAGATTTAAATAAGTATTTTTATTTACTTATTAAGTGCCCAGTTCACAACTTCAAATGTCCACATTCCATGCAAGTGTGTCCATTATGTGATCCGTTTCATATTACCTTCTGATGGTGAAGAATTATTCGAGGGGGCACTAATTACATTATCATTAAGATGACATGTTTCCACCAAGTCATTGTAATGTATTACTTCCTTCTGTAACAGTTCCACACTGCAAAAAGAAGAAAATGGTCAGGAAAAATAATTGGATGATGTAAAAAGTAACATTTTCTCGTGCCGAGCTTTGTCCATTATTAGCTGCTTATTTTACAGGGAATGTGTTCGCAAACTGAATATAGATTAGAGCACAATAACAAATATAGTTGCAGGGGGAGAGGTTCAATAAGGAGCTGTCCTG
Organism: Triticum urartu; assembly: GCF_056163025.1. Lineage (NCBI taxonomy): Eukaryota > Viridiplantae > Streptophyta > Magnoliopsida > Poales > Poaceae > Triticum > Triticum urartu. Next base: position 434,946,577 of record NC_141873.1, read on the forward strand.
AAATCAGTAACTAATGCACCATGTACATCAGTTAAGAGCACATGTTTACCTTTTTGGTTTATAAAATATACCACATCCATCCCGTTTGTCTCCAGATCGCTGGACATAAATACTTGAATATCCAGTACTTTCCATGTTTTTTCTATAGAATGTCTCATATTCATCCAACTCCTGTCAGAGGCAGGAACCAGTAAAAAAAATAAGGAATATTCTAAAGTGAACACTAAGAGGGCAGGCCTGGTGCAGTGGTGAAGTCCTTCCCACTTGTGCAAGAGGTCGTGGGTTCGAACCAGCCTCTCTGCATTGCACTTCGCAGGGGTAAGAGACTAGGTTCTTATAATCCCTCCCCAGACCCCACCTTGTATGGGAGCTTCTATGCACTGGGTCTATATTCTAAAGTGTTTACTAAGAGCAACTCCATTGCATGATAGCTTCAAGTAGTATCTTTAGAAAATGTTCCATATCTGGTTATTTTATCTATCCGTTTGCAAATAAATATAGGGATGTCCACATAAAAAAAGGATATGGGCATGTTACTGAAGCCTACATGTAATAAAAATGATTAACAAAATCATGTTGTACATAGTTCTAACAAACAAAACTAGATATGATCACACTACAGAAATTTATTAAAACATCAGAAATGAGACCCAACCTGTATGCACATGAGGTCGGCATTAAAACTCTTGAGTTCTGTTAGAACGGCTTTTGAACGAGCTTTCCACCTATTTTCCAAACATAAAAGTAAACATGAATTCCAAAGCTGATGATAGAATTAGGGCAAGAACTGAAAAACAGAAAGGAAAGGAAGAACTGTGTTCTTTAATCCTGAAATAAAACAAGTGCACCAAAATAGCAACAATGTGCCAGTTCAATTGTGGAATATGGTTTATGGTTACTATTGGTAACCATAAGAAAGCAATGGTGGGTGTACAGTGTACCCCCCCCCCCCCCCCCCCCTTATAAATCTAAAAAGGAGTCATTTGAGGTGTCACCGCTTTGCATGGATGCACTTTAGGAAGCTCACCACAGCAAAAAGTTATGCTTTACATGAGAGAGGCGGAAGAAGCAAAGGAAAAGGTAATCAGTAGGAATGGATCGTCAATCCTGGTTTGGGGACAGCGGATCTGACATTTAGCAACCTCTTTGCTATCACTGCGAGTTACTGTCACAGATCTCACACCCGCTTCAATCTGAATATCTGATACAGGCCTGTCGCGCCAGATCTAACTTCAGGACGCTGCTACTGCATATTGCGATAGAGACGGTATAGCGCCTGTGGTGGTTATAGCCGGTGGGGAGTGAAATGGGACTTTGGCAAAGGATGGCTGGGGAGTAATGGCCAAAAAGTGATGAGATCCATCGCAAGATGGTGATTCACTCCTGACTCTCGTCTAGAGCCTAGCTTGCTTATCCCGAGCATTTTAACAGATGTCTGTAAATTTAGATGAAAATAATACCTCATATAAAATTTGGCACAAATATACATACTATAGTCTGCTAGTAAATCTATGGGAAATTTCGAAAGTCTAGTTGTCGCTTTGAGTTTGAAAAATAAAACTAAAACTTATTATGTGGCATTTTTTACCCTATAAGATTTCTCCATTTACGTATTCTCTCGGTGTTCATTTCAGTTGCATTGCAAAATATCAAGTAAACATTAGAGTAATGGTAGTTGACATGCATATCTCTCATGTATCATCTCTATGTTAACACAATATATCATACAAGAGAAGAGACTGTGCAAGGAAGGAGGACCGGAAGTGAGTGCAAGGAGATAGTAGGAAATTAATAAAATGCAAATACTGATAAGAAAAGCATGAGTTTGGCAGATCCAGAGCATACGATCCCTTATGTTTCGAACCAAGGGCTAAATTTGAATATCGTATTATACCTATTGAATAAATATATGTGTGCTACGAAAGTTGGTATCTTGTGGGGACATGAGTTTCATCTGGATGCTAATTAATCACTTTTTCTAACAGCATTCTTTTACCATTCTACATTTTTTTTAGGATTTCATTCTTACAGAAAATAATGTTAGGGTGGGTTTTGCCAAGTAAGACAACTGTATGGAATATCTTAAATAAATGTACGAGGAATCCTCAAGTGGCGACCTACAGGGTGGTTACAACAACAACAAAGCCTTTAGTCCCAAACAAGTTGGGTAGGCTCAAACCCAAACAAGCCTTTTTGTTGAGAGAAGCCCTCCTCACCGCCGTGGTCGAGAGAAGCCCGATTGGCGGTGGCGGCTTTTCGCACAGCAGGGGCGGAGCAACCCCCCCCCCCCCCCCCCCCCACACACACACACACACCACCACCACCAACGGAATTTGGTGGTCACAGGCACGACGAGGGGGTAATTCCTTTGGCTCCCGAAATAAAGCATCATGCCTAATACAATCTTTTTAGTTCGTGCTTCGTCGGCTCCTCCTTTCTGATCACTCCCCCCCCCCCCCCCCGCCGCAGCAAGCCACTGTTCGCAGGTGCGATGATGGTGTGACTGGCAGGGCGTGCCTGGCAGCGACGGCCAGATCTGGTCGGTGGGTGCCGTGGGCCTGAAGTTGCTGCCCTGCTTCCCGGCGGTGGTCATTGCTGGGCCCGAGTTCGAACGGCTGCGCTGGGCCGAGGTGAGTCAGGGCGACGAGGCGGGCGTATGGTGACCACGGTGGCTCGGTGGTTGTGGTCCTGCAGGAGGCGCAGGGTGGCGGCAGTGACCTCCCTTCTGTTGGGCACGGGGCTGGGCAGGTGCCGGTCGTGCCAGTTGCATGTGTGGCGGCGGCGGCTCTGACCGAGGGTTTATGCTCGGGAGGGCCAGATCTAGGTCTGAGGCGGATTTGGGTTATCGCCCTGGGTAGGTGTGGTTGGGCTCGGTCCGGGTTGTGCCCGCGAGCGATGTCCTCGCGGGCGCGGTGGGTGATGGTCGCCGTCGTGGTGCCGTTAAACGGATCGACGCCGATGGCCATGGACTTGGCGTCATATGAGCTCGTCTAGGCCAAGCCAGAGGGCTTTGGGTAGGGCCTGCTCGACAATGGCCGTTGGCGGTCTCAGGGTCTCTCCCCCACCCAGTCCACCCGGACTAGTTGGGGATGCAGGCGTCGACACTTACCATGGAGGTGTGGAACCAGACCCGGGGGCTGATGTCAGGCAAGGTGTGGAAAGAGGTGCCTTCTATTCTTCCTGTCGGGGTTGGTGTGCTGTGATGTGGACGGTCGGCGGTGTCTCGGTTCATGGACGCTCTGGTGGCGGCCCCGGATGGCGATCCTCATGGTTGGCTCTCCGGCGAGCACCATGGCGATCGTGGCCGCTATGCCTCTTGGGCGTGTGGGCAGTAAGAGGTGTAGCGGTGGGTGGCTCGGGCTCGCTCTCTGTCGTTGGTCTGTGCTCATCGCGGTTGTCCTGGGGGCCTCCTGGTGGCACGGGTGAGCTGCTGAGCGAAAGCTCAGCGCTTTGGCGGCAACGATGGCAGTGCCCGCGGTTGCCGCTCTCCTCACGAGGATATCATTGTGGATCTCCTCTCCGTGTCGGGGCTCCGGGTAAAGACCCTTGATTGTCTCGGACTCTGCAGCGGCGATGCTTAGTGTTGTCTCCCCTCCTGAGGGTGTTGCCATGGCGTTGTTTTCAGGCCTAGCTGTGTTATTTCTCGGCAACGTAGTCACGTGCGTTTGTGTTGTCCAGTTATCCTAGGATCTGCTTTGGAAGAGGGCTCCCTCACTAACTTGTATTTTCGGCCGTGTACTTTGATTTGTGCTTTATCTATAAAGTAGGGCGAGAGCCTGTTTCGAGAGAGCCTCAAGTGGCAATGCGAGCTTGATTACGATTCACACAGCATACATTTGGCTTGTAACTTCTTGGATACTATACAAAATGTGCATATGATAAAAACGAGTACGTTGCTCATGGAATTCCAAATTCTGATATGTAAGTGCTAAGAAAAAAGGGGTTGGTCTGTGATCTTCAGTGCACACTGCACAATGCTCAAGCAACAAGAGGCTACTTAGGGCATCCCATGATTTCAATCAGAATCAATTATTTAAAATTCCAGCAGAATGATATGAATAGTTTGATTGTGTTTCTAAGTCGATTGAGAACAGTTATTTCCAAGCCAGCCAAGTTACACACAAATCTACTAGATATTCATTGGATAGAATAATTAACACCCGGGATCAACTTAGAAGTAAGGATTTCACAATCCACTAAGAAATTAACGCTCTTCGAGATTTGTTATTTCTATTTCTAAGTCAACCAAGTTACACACAATTCTAAAATGTGCTATACTTGTTATTTGGATGGATAGAGAAATCAACATTCAACATAATCGACTTAGAAATATGAATTTCTCAAATGGACTTGGAAATAGACACTCCCTTTAATAATTATGAGCTTACTTAAGAGACGCGGATGGAGAATGGGGAAAAAATGCGCTCTTCACATAAACCTGCAATGTTGAGCAAATTCTTCAACCCGTCACTGTCCATACGACTATCACAAGTAAAATAACAGAGTAAAGCTCAGCAGCCGACATACCTGGGCGAGTATGTTGTAGGAAACCAGCCGAAACTGGTACCCGTCTGCCCCTGGAAGCCATCCCAAAACGATGTCAGTACTAACCACATCGGAGCTGCCCGGATACAGGAGCAGTCAGAGTAATCACGGGTAACGATGACCCCGTTTCAACAGCGTAGGGAGCATAAATTTTACCGGCATCAGGCTCGGACTGCGCTGTGGGGAGAGGGGCGAATCTGGGCTCCGCCTGCGCGCTCATCCGCCGCTTGCAAATCCTGAACCATAGTCAGAGCATGAGAAGCGGAGATGGAGAAGGGGGGGGGGGGGGGGGGGGGGGAAGGGGGAGGATGCGCTGCTTACGGGCGGAAGGGGAGGCGGCGGCCGGAGGGAGGGGGAGAGGAACTGGATTTGGGGAGGAGGCGGCGGCCGAGGAAGAGAGGGAGGGAAGCCGCCCAGATTGCCTGGGGTTTTAGGAGCATCGGCGGCGGCTGTGTTTGCTTGCGCGCAACCGAAAAGGAAAAGATGGTGTGTGCGGAAGGCGACCTCTGCTTCGCCTGTTCGCGGCGTGCCTGTGTCCGGGTCGGACTCCGCCTTGTGAACTTTGCCCTTTTTTCCGGTGTCCGCGCTGGTGCCGTTAGCCAACTCCACCGCGCGACCCGCACGTCCATTTTATTCGGATTCTGTCTATTTGAATAGAGATTTAAAGTCGTATCCGAGCGTGTTCTAAGATGCGGTGGCCGTACGCCCAACGTGCGGACGTATCCTGTCCGTATGCATTTTTCTTTGCAAGTCATTAACTTTTTTTCATCATTCATTTTTAATACATGACAATACATCATCACATTTTGACTAGTAAAGTAAGGCCAAAAAAATAAAAACAACAAGAATACATTTTATAAGATAGCCAACTTCCATAATTGCCCCCTTGAGTTGGGTTAGGGCCTTCTCGATGCACTCATTGCTAATCTATGGAGGAGGCTCGATCTGGCATCCTCCTTTCTTCTTCAAGCCAGAAGTAGATGTTGCTTCCTCAGACCTAGTCTCGTGTCTAGCCTCTAATCTAGCAACAAGTGCACTTGTCTCATTTACAGCCTCTATGCTAGCTAAAAGTGCACGAACATGTACTAAATTTCGCTCTATCAATATATCGATGTACTCTTCTTCCCAATACCAAAACTTGCATCCATTCTACACAACAAAATTTGAAGTTAGCACAACTAGTCAAATCTAGAGCACAAACCGAAGCTAAAAAAAGCGCATACCCCATCGTTTAAGCACTTGATGAACACCCATCCGGGATGTTCCGGCGTTGTAGACACGCGGTTCACGACCATCCTTGGGCAGTGGTCGCACTTAATGAGTGGCAACGGTGCGCCGGCGAGCTTTTGGGCAAGCACCGAGCCCGGCTGGCCGCCATTCGTGTATCTGCCGGCGGACCACCGACGGTGCAGATCCGAGCGGCTAGAGGAGGAGCCACTGCCTGCATGTGGCCTTGCGGCCCTGCCAGGGCCTTCCGGCGAGGTGCCGGCTAGTCCATGGCGCGGCCAGGCCTCCCACAACCGTCCGAGCTCAAGACCGACCGGATACGCTCCAAAACCGGCCGGCGGGTGCGCAAACCAGGTGGCCGTGGTTGGGTAGCTCGGCGGCGCCGAGGGAAAGGGGTTGGGCGAGCTCGCGTCCGAACTGCACGGCTGCAATGGCAGCGGCGGCGGCAAGGGGAAGAGTGGGGAAGAGTGGAGGGGGTGCGGCCGGAGGAAGGGGCGGATAGAAAAAGGCCTACGTTGTGCCACCGACGGGCGGGCCAGGGGAGGACACGCACAGACGACCCACGCGTCCGCGTGGTGTCCGTTTCACCCCAAAAGCGGCGCAAACTTGGGCCGCGGATGGGTCGAAAGCGGACACAAAGCGGACAAAAGTCCGTTTGCGGCCGCGCGCTGGGCCGTCTCGTTTGTCCCTTTTACCCCAAACGGACGGGAGCGGACAGGATAGGGTCGCGCGGTGGAGTTGGCCTTAGCCAGTAAACCGGCATGCGCGGCTACGCCTCAGTTGGATCCTGCCGTTGGAGCAACAACGTGCGACGTGCCCGTGGGTCGGCCGGTGCTCCATTCGCCCTGGCCGGTCCGATTCTTTTTTCGATCTGGACTCGCATGTCCGATTCCGTCCGCAAGCAGAACGAAATGGCCTGCCACACGGGAGTAAAAAGCAACTCAAATGATAAGGGCGTGTTTGGTTGCTTTCACTGTTGGGCCTGGCTCAGAGGGAAAAAACGAGCCAGGCTAAGCAGGTCCTGGGTGAGAGAAAACGAAACCAAAAACGTAGATGTCAACTTGATTGGTTGCCTGCATTAGGAGGTTTTGTCATCGAGATGCAACTTTCACCCGGCGTTTGGTTGCATACATGCATATGATTAGAAGTTAACAAGTACACTTAATAGCGGCCTGGTTTGGCTTGACGCCGACGGCCTCATTTCCTCAAACACGTTGAGTGCGTCGTCGAATTGGCCGGCGCCGGAGCCTGATGGGGCCGCTCGTCGTAGAAGCCGTGCGCCACCTCCATCTCCAGGCAACACCGCTCGAACACCGCCGCCTCCGACCACGGCCCCTCGCGGCTGTCCTTGAGCTCAGCTCCCAGTACACCACGTAGTGCCCCGGGATGGTCATCGCGTCCGCCTAGCTCGTGAACTCCACGATGTTCGCGCCGTAGAGCGCCAGCAGCCTGGTCGCCCGCTCCAGCGCTCGGCAAGAGGCGGGCAGGAGGCGCTGGCGGGGCGGGCGCGGATGCGAGCGCCGCGACGGGGAGGAGGCAGCGGCCACAGCGTGGTGGCCCGGTAGGGGAGGAAGTCGTCAAGCGAAGCTGCTGCAGCAGCAGGGCGCCCCCCCCCCCCCCCCGGGCGTGAGGGGCCCACCCCTGGTGGTGCACGAGCGAGGAGACGAGGCGGAGTGAGAGGGCCGTCGGTGTGCTTGCTAGTAGCGGGCAGAGCAGCGCGATACACGGCGGAGCGGGCGACCGGGAGCGGAGTGGCCATGGGCTTGGGTGTGAGGCGTGTGTGCAGGGGAGGCGAGGCAGGGGAGCAGGTGGCGAGACAGCGCGAGGCGCGGCCACAACCGGCGCGGCCAACCGACGGGCAGGCGCGGTGGCGCGGGGCCGTCCTGCAGGCGCGCGGGGAGGGGAGGGGAGCGGCCGAGCTGCAGGGGGCCGAGCGAGGTTGGAGCAGCAGGGCAGGAGGCGGTCGGGCGCAATGCACGCGCACGGACGACGGCGGAGCTCTTCCCGCCGGAGACCCGTTTGGAGACGCTCGCGCAGTGGGTCCGCGTGGGCATCACCGTGGTGCTCCCGGCTGCGCTCGGCGCGCTTGTGCGGCATTGGCTCGCCCAGTGTTGCTGTCGTTGCTGCTGCGGCCGCCGCAGCGGCGAGCGAACAATGGTGGCTCCCGGCGGCGGCGGCGCGCGCATGCCGCGCATCACGTTCGAGGGTGATCCCCGGACATACTTCCGCGACCTTCGTGCAAAGAAGCTCCTGCTCCCATGGCGGAGGGGATCGCATTGGAGTAGAGGAAGAGAGAGGGGATTGAGGATTAGGGAGAGAGGGGGGATTAACCCGAGACACGCGTCTCCAGAGAGCCACCCACGTGCGCGTGGAAGCACCGCTCGGGCCTGGCTCTCTTAACACTGCCAATTCGGTCGTTCCCAACGGGCCAGGCCCAAGGGCGCTTTAAAAATCGTGCTATGCAGACTGAACAGTGTATGCGGGGAACCAAACAACCGAGGTCTGAAAAGATGCTGCATCACGCGGGCCTGGTTGGCCTCGGTGCAGGCAACCAAACATGCCCTAAGTGCCATACGTATACGTGTGGCACGAGGCACTTCGATTCTCACGTTTTTTACAACTGAATTGTCATCCGTAAAAGAAATACTAATATTTGTCATTCAAAAAGAAGTTGTCCTACTTGATAATTAAAGTTGACATCATCGCGACACTAAACTTGCCATCAAAATCTTGTTTGGAGTTGCCGTGTTTGTGTCGTGTGGCACTTTTCAGCATCCAAAAGCAAAGGATGCGTCTGGCGAGCGACCATTACCAGCTAAGAGCGTGGCTAATAGAAGAGCCTGCTACCGCCGGTATACCCATATCACATCATCTAAAGGCTTCATAAGAGACTACTAATGTAATAGGCTGGCTATTAGATGGGCTATACTGTCTAATGCTTGCATGTGAAAAGAGGCAAATAAGTGCACGTGATTGGCAGGTAGGATGGCGCGCCTGCGTTTAGCCCGCACGCCAGCTGCATGTTGGGTGTGTTGCATCGGAGGTTGAGCTGCAGCTGGGCGGTACACGGAGCGCCGGCTCTGCTCTCTCTTTCTTCATTTCTTACTCCTTCAATAAAGGTTTTTGAGGGAGTCCTAGATTAGGGGGTCTCCGGACAGTCGGACTGTTGGACTATGAAGATACAAGATTGAAGACTTCGTCCCGTGTCCGGATGGGACTTTCCTTGGCGTGGAAGGCAAGTTTGGCAATACGGATATGTAGATCTCCTCTTTTGTAACCGACTCTGTGTAACCCTAGCCCCCTCCGGTGTCTATATAAACCGGAGGGTTTAGTCCGTAGGACAACATACAATCATACCATAGGCTAGCTTCTAGGGTTTAGCCTCTACGATCTCATAGTAGATCAACTCTTGTAATACTCATATCATCAATATCAATCAAGCAGGACGTAGGGTATTACCTCCATCAAGAGGGCCCGAACCTGGGTAAACATCGTGTCCCCTGCCTCCTGTTACCATCCGCCTTAGACGCATAGTTCGGGACCCCCTACCCGAGATCTGCTAGTTTTGACACCGACATTGGTGCTTTCATTGAGAATTCCATTATGCCGTCACCATAAGGCTCGATGGCCCCTTCGATCATCGATAACGATGCGGTCCAGGGTGAAGTTTTCCTCCCCGGACAGATCTTCGTATTCGGCGGCTTCGCACTGTGGGCTAATTCGCTTGGCCATCTGGAGCAGATCGAGAGCTACGCCCATGGCCATCAGGTCAGGTTCGGAGACTTAAACTACACTGCTGACATCCGCGGAGACTTGATCTTCGAAGGATTCGAGCCCATGTCAGGTGCGCCGCACAATCACGATGAGCATGACGTAACTCTGCTGTCAGACAGTGTTCGGGACATCGCATCTGCAACTACTCCGACCTTCAATCCGGAGCAAATTGCGCCATCCGACGATGGAGGGATGGACCCCACCATGGAGGCCGCACTCTCAGTGGCGATGGAGTCGGATACTGACTTCGCCCCTTACAAGAGCCATGTTGCCGAACCACTGGATTCGTCTCCGGCCACGGACTCCGAGCCGCCTGCGTCCGTGCCTATCGAATCCGATTGGGTGCCGATCATGGAGTCCCGTGGATATCTTTCAGCACTCGCCTTTCGGCGATGTGCTAAATTCATTAAAGTCTCTCTCCTTGTCAGGAGAACCTTGGTCGAACTATGTCTGGCTAGAATGCGATGCGGACGACGAAGAAATTAGCTGGCCACCCACCACCCACTTAGTAGCCTCTGTCGACGATTTAATCGACATGCTCGATTTTGACTCCGCAGACATCGAAGGCATGGACGACGATGCAGGAGAGGAACAGGAACTAGTGCCCATAGGGCACTGGACAGCTACTTCACCACATGACACATACATGGTGGATACCTCCAAAGAAAACGATGACGAGGAACGGGAGGAGACAGCGGAGGATGACCCCTCCAAGAAGCAAACAAAGCATCGGCGTAGGCGCCGCTCCAAATCCCGTCTCGGCAAAAACAGCGATAACAACACAAGAGAAAATAATACTCCAGTCGACTCCAGAGGAAACGACGACCTCATTGCCCCAGCGACAGAGCACGATGAAGCTGCAAACGGCGAACACAGTACGGATCCGACGCCCGAACACGGCGATGCCGAGGATAAACCTCATCAAACCCCCTCTGGGGAGGAAAACAGTCCGGACGAAGATGCACACATCATCCCGGAAACGAACTTGGAGCAAGAGAACCTCCGTAGAAGGCTTATTGCCACAGTGAGGAGTCTGAAGAAGCAGAAGCAAAGGCTTAAGGCCGAACAAAATACGCTCAACGACAGGTGGAACAAAGTGCTCGACAACGAAGAAAAGTATGGTGGAGGTTACCACACAAAGAGCTATCCAAAGCGCAAACTATGACCCGAATTCGACGATGAGGCCTTAGAGCCCATACAGCCGAAAAATAAAACGGCCAACCGGCCGAATCAACCACCGTGTGACCGCAATAGAGCGGCTAACAAGGTCGCACATAAGTGAACACACGATCTAGTGAGGACTTGCGCCAAAAATCCAGTATGACCAGATCCATCTATGGATCTAGGAAGCGCGCTCCGGCACAAAATCAAAATCGAATACTACAACCGTCCGAACGCCATGATACATCCAAATACAGGGGTGCTGCACACCCCCTATGTTTCACCAATGAGGTGCTGGACCACGAATTCCCAGAAGGATTCAAACCAGTGAACATAGAAGTGTACGATGGGACCACAGACCCTGGGGTCTGGATTGAGGACTTTATCCTCCACATCCACATGGCTCGTGGAGACGATCTCCATGCCATCAAGTACTTGCCCCTCAAGCTTAAAGGACCAGCTCGACACTGGCTGAAAAGCCTCCCCGAAAACTCAATTGGAAGTTGGGAGGAGCTCGAGGACGCTTTTCGGGCTAATTTTCAAGGGACCTATGTCCGACCTCCGGATGCAGACGATTTAAGTCATATAATTCAACAGCCCGGAGAGTCAGCCCGACAACTTTGGAACAGGTTTCTCACTAAGAAGAACCAAATCGTCGACTGTCCGGACGCCGAAGCCTTAGCAACTTTCAAGCACAGCGTCCGAGACGAATGGCTCGCCAGACACCTCGGCCAAGAAAAACCGAGAACAATGGCAGCCCTGACAAGCCTCATGACCCGCTTTTGCGCGGGCGAAGATAGCTGGTTAGCCCGCAGTAGCACCAGCGACCCAAGCACATCCGAAGTCAGGGATGGCAATGGAAAACCACGACGCAGTAAAAACAAGCATCGAAATAAAGAAGACAACCCAGAGAATACGGCGGTCAACGCCGGATTCAGGGGCTCTAGGCCAGGTCAGCAGAAAAAGCCTTTCAAAGGTAGCGGAGATGGACCGTCTAGCCTAAACAAGATCCCCGACAAACTATGTCAGATCCATGGCACCCCCGACAAGCCTGCAAATCACACCCACAGAGAATGCTGGGTCTTCAAGCAGGCCAGTAAGCTAAACGCCGAACACAAGGGGGGGGGGAGACACCAAGCGAAGATGAGGACGAACCTCGCCAGCAAAGCACTGGAGGACAGAAAAAATTCCCACCAGAGGTTAAAACAGTAAACATGATCCATGTGACGAAGAGGAGAAGCAAACATGCACTCCGAGACATACGCGCCATAGAGCCCGTCACCCCTAAGTTCAACCCCTGGTTGGCCTGCCCGATCACTTTTGATCGCGGGCATCACACGACAAGCATCCGACATGAAGGATTGGCTGCCTTGGTGTTAGACCCAATAATAAATGGATACCACCTCACACGAGTCCTTATGGACGGTGGCAGTAGTCTAAATCTGATATATCAAGACACAATCCGCAAAATGGGGATAGACCCGACAAAAATAAGCCACAGTAATACTACCTTCAAGGGAGTAATACCAGGCCCAGAGGCCCGTTGTACGGGCTCTCTATTACTAGAGGTTGTATTCGGTTCTCCCGACAACCTCCGAAGCGAAAAGTTAACTTTCTACATCGCTCCATTCCGAAGTGGCTACCAAGCACTACTTGGAAGAGCGGCTTTCACTCGTTTTAATGCAGTACCGCATTACGCTTCTCTCAAGCTTAAGATGCCCGGTCCACGTGGCACCATCACAGTTAGTGGAAATATTGAGCGTTCTATACGCGCGGAAGAATGTGCGGCGGCCTTAACAGCCGAGCACTAGACGGCCTCACCAACCAGAATAAATGACAGGTCGTTAAGACCACGGACACGGCTAGACGAGTCCGGTGCCTCACTACACATGAGATTGGTTTGATGGTTAAACCCTCATCGACAGTACCAGGGGCTTCCCGCGTGTAATCAGGGCTAGTTCGGCTCAACTTGACTTACCTTGAATTTCAATGGTTTATTGATAATAACCAATTTTCTGGCACGACAACTTTCACCTAAGTTCTTCTTTTTTATAGATGACAATCGTGCTATACCCCGTCCAGGACACGGCACAACAGAGACACAGGCGCAGACGTGCAGCAGGGACCCGCTCAAAGGTTTCTTTTCAGATTAAGACCCTGCGTAAACCTTTTTTACTGTCTCTTGTTGTTTACATCCTCCGGATACTCAATACAACTGAGAAGGATGCTGACGTTATTAGCATGTGGCCATGTCAGGACACTGCACGTACCTGGACACTCGAGGTTTATTATTAAGGGCATTGTTCAGCCCGGCATATATTATAAAGACCGAATACCTTAGGGAGTGTTCGGCGTCGCGAGTTTGGCCTTATATGCATCAGCTCCGAATCATGTCTGTGGTCAAATGTTGGGTTTGCTCGGCTCCCGTGTTTTGCTACCTTACGTTCCGCTCTATCGGCTAAGGCGGCACCGGGAGAACTACTGCGATTGTGCCCTGGTTCATCCGGATGAGCACCTCAGTAGAGAAAGCCGAAAACTGACTGTCATGATAAAGCGCGAGACTGGTCAACCACTCAATGACTTAGCGGAATCTTCGGGATTCCTTCGCATTAACGAAGGGCCGTTTCCCGGTCATGTACGTACGCGCCCCGTATTCGGACGAGCGCGGAAGTACCAGGGGCTATATAGTAGTCCCACCATCAAACTCCTATGGCTAAGTGAAAGTGTTAAAGCAATATAGTCTGATTGCCTCGTTCACTGCGCTACACCTCCTTCATGGACCAAGACGTTGGATCAAGTGTGAATACGCGTTTTTTGCGAACACCCCCGCATTATATGCGTGGGGGCTGAAGCCGATGACTGCAATCTTTCAGGTTATATACATATATACATAAACGGCCGCACAAGAGGCATCATAATACTTTCAGGCAAAAGTGTAAACACAGCCTTCATAATTCAATAAAATTTTGTTTTTACAATAGGAATACATGTCACTAGAACATAATATTCTTCGAGCATTGCGCCTCTATCGAACGAGCGCCTTCAAGGACCTCTTCAAAGTAGTGCTCGGCAGCTACTCGGCCCAGGGCCGAACCCTGTGTTGCAATAGTGGTGGCCTCCATCTCTGCCCAGTATGTCTTGACACGGGCAAGTGCCATCCACGCATCCTCTATGCACGCCGACCTCTTCATAGCGTCGATATGTGGCACAACACCAAGGAATTGTTGCACTAAACTAAAGTAACTATTCGGCCTTGGCCCTTCCGGCCACAGATGATCCACAACAGACCTCATGGCAAGTCCGGACAACCTATGGAGCTCGTCCCACTCAGCCATTCGCTCATTCAACAACAGCGGACGCACTGGAGCATGCAACTGTGACTAGAACAGCTTTTCCACTTCACGATCTTTTTGATCCTTGAAGAACTCGGCCGTATCGGCAGCACTTGCTGCCAAATCCACGTATGCGTCCGCAGAACTCCATAGTTGATCAAGAGGAGCATACTTCGGATCTCCGAACTTAGTCCGCAACAAAAAGGGCTTCCCAGCCGCAATATCTGCAGCTTGACGCAGCTCCTCCTTTGTCGCTCTGATTTTGGAGCGGGCTTCCTTGGCTGCTACCATGGCCTTCTCCAGGTCCGTCGCCTTCGCTTGGCTTTCTTTTTCAAGAAGCTGGTAACGGTCAGCGGCATCTTTCAACTCAACGACCATCTTGGCTATTCTTTCCTTGCTCCAACAATGCGCGGCCTGTTCGGCCCTCAGCCCTTCGACCGCCTTTAGAGCGGCCACATCGCTATTCCTTGCTTGTTCCTTGGCTCGGGCAAGTTCTGCCCGAAGGGTCTCCACGGTGGCAGCTCCATCTGCAGTCACAACATATTAAAGATACTGGCATCATGCTCCTCTTACCATGTGTTTATCACCGGAGAAATCACTTACCCTATGCCTCGTCAAGCCGCTTGTTAACAAGCACGATGTTGGCATCTGCCGCATCAAGCTGCCGCTTTAGCTCGGCAAACTCATCAGTCTGGCTAGCCACCGGACCTTCAGCCACCTGAACATAAAGGTGGTCTAGTTATTACCTGGGAATATGATCTTCTGTTTGCCATCGTTTTCAACGGCAACCAAAGTCTCAGGGGCTACTATCTACATAGGGCACACCTAACGTGTGTGGTATTGTCAAAAACATACACTATTTCATGTACCTCAAAGCCTTTGAGCAGACTCATAAAAGCTTCATGTAACCCGCTTTCGGCGGATGAAATCCTTTCAATCACCGTACCCATTAGCGTACGATGCGCTTATGAGATGGCCGCTTGCTCCAGAAGATCCTTCAATGCGTCTGACCGCACACTATACGGTTCCAGACTCTTTTTGTTGCTCTCTTTAGGAGCCGAATACTGAGGACTTCGGGTGGCCAAAGGATTACCCTCTGGCCTTGGCGGATCAGGAGAAACCCTCCGTGACGACACTTCAGGGTCGCTCGCCTCATGAGGCGGGGTGGCAGGGGGAGGTGTTTCGCTCTCCATCATCTCTGGAAGAAGATCCCTTGAAGACGAACTCTGTCGAGAAGGGCTACAATCCGAACTGCAAGATATATGCTTCGGTTATTATCTTCAGAAGTAATGTAAGATATTTTTACTATTAAGTACCTTTTTACTTACAGCTCGGTAGAGGGCTGATCCCCTCGTGGACACTGTGCGGCAAGGATACCCTCCGAGGTAGGACCCTCTGGCAAAGATTTCTTCCCCCATTTGGAAACCTTTGTTTCCATGTCTTCAGAGGTGGTCCTCTTCCTTCCTTGGGGAGAGGGGATTTCAGATTCTTCTCCCTGGTTGTCCTCCTTCGCGGAGGCACTAATTCCCTCGGTTCGGATGAATGATGTGTGAGGCCTGCTTTCAGCCTCTTTATTCCCCCCTTCATCTTTCCCTGAGGGCGCCTGACAAGGCGCCGGCTCGAGCATTCTGTCTAGTACTGGATTGGCCAAGCCTTCGGGAAGGGGGGACGAACACCTGATCATCTTCGCCTTTGTTATCCAGTCCTGGTCAAAGAGCGACTTTTCATAATGATGTTATGATAAATAGAAAGACATCATGTTCGGCCATGGGATTACTTACTTGGGTATCGGGGCGATTACAGCTCAGACCCGCATCCTCAGTGGTGTTCGGACACTCTATTTGGGGTTTGAAGAACAATTTGTACATCTCTTCGAGCGTCATGCTGAGGAAGTGCTGAATAGTTTGCGGTCCTTTCGGGTTGAATTCCCACATATGGAGGGGTCGACGTTTGCAAGGCGGGACTCGACGAACTAGCATGACTTGCATAGTTGCATTACCTTGACTAGGCTAACATCTCTCTCAAGGAGATCTCGGATGCGACTCTGCAATATCGGCACATCATTTACTGGCCCCCAGTTCAGTCCCTTGTTGATCCATGATGTCAGTTGTGGTGGAGGGCCCGAGCAAAAGGCAGGGGCTACCCACTTGGCACTTCGGGGAGCTGTGATATAAAACCATTCCCGTTGCCATAAACTAGACACCTCTGGGAAGGAGCCCTCTGGCCACGGAACGTCAGCACTTTTGCTTATTACGGCACCTCCGCACTCTGCGTGACGCCCCTCGATCATCTTCGGCTTCACATTGAAAGTCTTGAGCCATAGGCCGAAGTGTGGGGTAATGCAAAGGAAGGCCTCACACACGACGATGAACGACGAGATGTGAAGGAGGGAATCCGTGGCCAGATCATGTCCATAATAGAACATGAGCCCCCTAATGAAGGGATACAGAGCGAGGCCTAGCCCTCGGAGCAAGTGAGAGATGAACACAACACTCTCGTTGGGTTCGGGAGTGGGGATGACCTGCCCTCGGGCAGGCAACCTATGCGAGATTTCGGCGGTCAGATACGTGGCCTCTCTCAGCTTCTTGATGTCTTCCTCTGTGACGGAGGAGGGCATCCACCGACCTTGGAGGTTGGATCCGGACATGGTTGAAGGTCCGAAGTGCCTGACCTGAGCCTTGGGTGTTGGAACTCGAGGCGGGGGAAGGATTCAATTGAGCACGAGAGGGAAAAAGGACATGCCTCGGCCTCTTTATAAAGAGGATGAATATCAAGCGTCCTCCTCGTGGTCGTTTGGGACTTGCCTAAAATCGAGGAGTCATACTAACAAGCACGATTGGGTTACCCACATCCGTATTGATGAGAATCCCATAATAAGGGGACACGATCTCTGCTTTGACAAGACGTGTGAAGAAAACCGCCTCGCAATATGTGCAGCGCTGGTTGAGAAAAACGGTTTGAATAGAGACCGGGCCATGGCATGATGTCAAAACGTGTCAGCGGATTAGATTTGTGGAAATATTATTCTCTCTATGGCGGTATGTGGAACTTTCTTTGCAGAGCCGGACACTATCCTTGTGTTCAAAATCTTCCATGGAGTATTCAGAGGAGGAACCCGCCTTGCAATGCCGAAGACGAAACTGCGCGCCGGACTCATCGTCATTGAAGCCTGGTTCAGGGGCTACTGAGGGAGTCCTGGATTAGGGGGTCTTCGGACAGCCGGACTATATCCTTTGGCCGGACTGTTGGACTATGAAGATACAAGATTGAAGACTTCGTCCCGTGTCCGGATGGTACTTTCCTTGGCATGGAAGGCAAGCTTGGCAATACGGATATGTAGATCTCCTCCCTTGTAACCGACTCTGTGTAACTGAGGGAGTCCTGGATTAGGGGGTTTCGGGTAGCCGGACTATACCTTCAGCCGGACTCCAGGACTATGAAGATACAAGATTGAAGACTTCGTCCCGTGTCCGGATGGGACTTTCCTTGGCGTGGAAGGCAAGCTTGGCGATGCGGATATTCAAGATCTCCTACCATTGTAACCGACTCTGTGTAACCCTAACCCTATCCAATGTCTATATAAATCGGAGGGTTCTAGTCCGTAGGACAACTTCATCATACAACAATCATACCATAGGCTAGCTTCTAGGGTTTAGCCTCCTTGATCTCGTGGTAGATCTACTCTTGTACTACCCATATCATCAATATTAATCAAGCAGGAGTAGGGTTTTACCTCCATCGAGAGGGCCCGAACCTGGGTAAAAACATCGTGTCCCTTGTCTCCTGTTACCATCCGCCTAGACGCACAGTTCGGGACCCCCTACCCGAGATCCACCGGTTTTGACACCGACATTGGTGCTTTCATTGAGAGTTCCTCTGTGTCGTCACTTTTAGGCCCGATGGCTCCTTTGATCATCAACAACGATGCGGTCCAGGGTGAGACTTTTCTCCCCGGACAGATCTTCGTCTTCGGCGGCTTCGCACTGCGGGCCAATTCGCTTGGCCACCTGGAGCAGATCGAAAGCTACACCCCTGGCCATCAGGTCAGGTTTGGAAGCTTAAACTACATGGCAGACATCCGCGGGGATTTGATCTTCGACGAATTCGAGCCACAGCCAAGCGCGCCGCACTGTTTTGAGAGGCATGATCTTGCTCTGCCGCCGAACAGTGCCCTGTAGGCTGCATGCGCACCGGTTCCTACCCTTAATCCGGAGCCTATTGCGCCAATCGAGGATGAGCGGCTGGAGGTCGCCTCAGGGGCTACGATCTCAAAGGAGATCAAGCCGAACGTCAACCCCGCGTTCTGCGTGACCCGTGACTCCGAGGATCCGGATTCCTCTCCGGACTCCGAACCCCCCGCGCCCCTACCGATCGAATCCGATTGGGCGCGATAATGGAGTTCACCGCAGCGGACATCTTTCAGCACTCGCCCTTCGACGACATCTTGAACTCACTAAAGTCTCTCTCTTTATCAGGAGAGGCATGGCCGGACTACGGTCAGCAAGGATGGGATGCGGACGACGAAGAAATTTGAAGCCCACCCACCACCCACTTTGTAGCCACTGTCGACGATTTAACCGACATGCTTGACTTTGACTCCAAAGACATCGACGGTATGGACAATGATGCAGGAGACGAACAGGAACCAGCACCTGTAGGGCGCTGGAAGGCCACCTCGTCATATGATATATACATGGTGGATACTCCAAAAGATGGAGATGGCGATGGAACAGCGGAGGATGACACCTCCAAGAAACAGCCAAAGCGCCGGCGTCAGCGGCGCCGCTCTAAATCCCGCCAAAGCAAAAATGGTGATTCCGGCACGGGAGTTAATACTACCCCAAATAGCACCGAAGAACACCCCCTACAGCAAGATTCGGCACAGGAAGATGGAGAAGCCAACCCTCATGAGAGAGCGGCAGACCGAGAGGTTGAGGATGATAACTATATGCCTCCCTCCGAAGACAAGGCAAGCCTCGACGATGACGAATTCGTCGTACCATTGGACCCCGCCGAACAAGAGCGTTTCAAACGCAGGCTTTTAGCCACGGCAAGCAGCCTCAAGAAAAAGTAGCAACAGCTTAGAGCTGATCAAGATTTGCTAGCTGATAGATGGACCAAAGTCCTTGCAGCCGAAGAGTATGAACTCGAACGCCCCTCCAAGAGTTACCCAAAGCGCAGGCCGCTACCCCAATCAGAGGAGGAAGCACCTACATCACCAGCACACGACATGGCCGACCGGCCACCTCGCGGCCGCGACAGAGAGGCCTCTCAGCCCTCCACCCAAGCCATGTCCCGGCGCCGTTCAACCAAGGCACGGGAAAATGCGCCAGACCTGCGAGACGTACTGGAGGACAAGGCAAGACAAACAAGATCGATCTACGGATCGCGTGGGTGCCCCACAGCACGTGACGGTGATCTTCATTCCGGATACAACAAATCCGGCCGGGCCGAACACAACAGACATAGCTCCTTCGAGCTGCGTCGTGATATAGCCCAGTATAGAGGCGCTGCACACCCATTATGCTTCACAGACGAAGTAATGGATCATAAAATCCCAGAGGGTTTCAAACCCGTAAACATCGAATCATATGATGGACCAACAGATCCTGTGGTATGGATTGAGGATTATCTCCTACACATCCACATGGCCCGCAGTGATGATCTACACGCCATCAAATACCTCCCGCTCAAACTTAAAGGACCGGCCCGGCATTGGCTTAATAGCTTGCCAGCAGACTGAATCGGTTCTTGGGAGGACCTAGAAGCCGCATTCCTCGACAACTTCCAGGGCACTTATGTGCGACCACCGGATGCCGATGACTTAAGCCACATAATTCAGCAGCCAGAGGAATCGGCCAGGCAATTCTGGACATGGTTCCTAATAAAGAAAAACCAGATAGTCGACTGTCCGGACGCAGAGGACCTAGCAGCCTTCAAGCATAATATCCGCGACGAGTGGCTTGCCCGGCACCTGGGCAGGAAAAGCCGAAGTCCATGGCAGCCCTCACGACACTCATGACCCGCTTTTGCGCGGGAGAAGACAGCTGGCTAGCTCGCAGTAACAACTTAGCAAAGAACCCTGGTAATTCGGATACCAAGGACAAAAGTGGCAGTACACGTCGGAATAAGCAAAAGCACCGCGTTAGAAGCGACAGCAACGAAGACACGGCAGTTAATGCCGGATTCAAAGGCTATAAATCCGGTCAGCGGAAAAATCCATTCAAAAAGAATACTCAGGGCCCGTCCAGTTTGGACCGAATACTCGACCGCTTGTGCCAGATACATGGCACCCCCGAAAGGCCATCCAATCACACCAACATGGATTGTTGGGTGTTCAAGCAGGCAGGCAAGCTAAGAGCCGAAAATAAAGACAAGGGGCTGCATAGCGATGATGAGGAGGAGCCCAGGCCGCCGAACAACAGTGGACAGAAGGGTTTTCCCCCACAAGTGCGGACGGTGAACATGATATACGCAACCCACATTCCCAAGAGGGAGCGGAAGCATGCGCTACGGGACGTGTACGCGATGGAGCCAGTCGCCCCAAAGTTCAACCCATGGTCCTCCTGCCCGATCACTTTTGATCGAAGGGACCACCCCACTAGCATCCGTCACGGCGGCTTTGCCGCATTGATTCTCGACCCAATTATCGACGGATTTCATCTCACAAGAGTCCTCATGGACGGCGGAAGTAGCCTGAACCTGCTTTACCAGGATACAGTGCGGAAAAATGGGCATAGATCCCTCGAGGATTAAGCCCACAAAAACGACCTTTAAAGGCGTTATACCAGGTGTAGAGGCCAACTGTACAGGCTCAGTAACACTTGAAGCGGTCTTCGGGTCTCCGGATAATTTCCGAAGCGAAGAGTTAATCTTCGATATAGTCCCGTTTCGCAGTGGCTATCACGCCCTGCTCGGGCGAACCGCATTTGCAAAGTTCAATGCGGTACCGCACTACGCATATCTCAAGCTCAAGATGCCAGGCCCTCGAGGAGTAATCACGGTCAACGGAAACACCGAACGCTCCCTCCGTACGGAGGAGCACACGGCGGCCCTCGCAGCAGAAGTACAAAGCAGCCTTCTTAGGCAATTCTCCAGTCCGGCCGTTAAAAAGCCAGACACTGCCAGCGCGCCCGGAGTAACCTACAACAAGACCGCCTGGCACATTCTGAGCAGGCGTAGCAATGCGGCCCCACCCCCAGCCCTCGCGACATAGCGAAACCAGTGCCTCGCGTACATAACTACGCTCTAGAAATACCATGGGCGCAGGGGAAGGGGCACAATAACGGCAAACCCAAAATACGGCTTAAAACGTACTAGGGGCTGCCGAATTCTTTTTTTAGCTTTCTCTTACTTTCAGGACTCCATACTTCGGACGACCTGTTCGGCAATTCAACTGCCGCACAAACGATGCAAGATCCTGGGAAGCAGACAAAGCATGCCGCATTATGGAACTCCCAGGTGGTCTCTGTTACGAGCAGTATACCTGTTTTTGCATACAATTCCGCGGCCTGCTCCTGGCCAGGACATGTTAAATATCCCAATATCTTTTGCTTATCGCACTACTTGTATCGTTATGCTTTGATAGCAGCCTTTCTATAAACAATGCATAGCTTTTTGTCTATTTTTTGCATTATCCTCCTTTCATATATATGTTTATTAAATGACATGTTGCACCCGTACACCATGGTACGGCAAACACGCCAGGGGCTTCAGTACCCCTCAATATGGTGTGAGAAGCCCGTACACTTTCACAAGTGCGGCACCCCGAACTTATAGCACTATATGCATCGGCTCTGAATCATGATTTGGGTCAATAGTTGGGTTTGCCCGGCTCCTATGTTTTGGTGCCTTACGTTCCGCTATATCGGCTAAGGTAGCACTAGGAGAACCACTGCGATTGTGCCCCAGTTGAGCTGGGTTAAGCACCTTAGTGGAGAAAGCTAAAACTGACTGTCATGATGAGGCGAGAGACCGGTCGCTGTTCGAGAGGTTTTTCGAGTCCCTAAAGACTTATGCCGCTTCGAGCGAGGAGCCGGCTTTGTCTGGCCAAGGCGTGGATAGCGCCCCGAACTCGGTCTTACGAACTAGGGGCTTTGCCGAAATTTAAAATTATAGAGTTCTATGGCTAAGTGAGAGTGTTCAAGCATTATAGTCCGATTGCCTGGTTTGTTGTGCTGAGCGCCTCCCTCGAAGGACCCAACTATGGGAAAAAGAGCGCTCAGGTTTATCCGAACACCCCAGCACTAGTGGCATGGGGGCAGAAGCCAACGACTGGCCATCTCTCAATTTTTTGATAAACGGCCGCACAGAAAGTAATATTTTAAATTCAACAAGCATTGCTTAGCGCATATGAACAAGTTTTCAGCGCACAGGATAAACACGAGCGAGTTCATTCAAAAATTACATCCTTGGTACACTCATCCGCCACAAGGCGGGCACCCACAAGAACATCCTTATAGTAGTTCTCGGGCTTGCGATGCTCCTTCCCCGGCGGCGGCCCATCCCTCACAAGCTTCTCACCGTCCAGCTTACCCCAGTGCACCTTTGCACGGGCAAGGGCCCTACGGGCACCTTCGATGCAGACGGAGCGCTTGATGACCTCGAGCCTTGGACAGGCCTCCACCAGCCGCCGCACCAGCTCGAAGTAGCTCCCAGGCAGGGCCTCTCCGGGCCACAGCCGAACTATGAAGCCCTTCATGGCCTGTTCGGCCACCTTGTGGAGCTCGACTAGCTGCTTCAGCTGGTCGCTCAAGGGCACAGGGTGTCCGGCCTCAGCATACTGAGACCACAACACCTTCTCCGTCGAGCTGCCCTCTTCAGCTCGGTAGAATGCGGCGGCGTCGGATACACTGTGGGGAAGATCTGCGAATGCCCCTGGAGAGCTCCGGATTTGGGTAAGTAACAGGTAGTTCACTTTTATATTTCTGCTTTGCATAAAGAATGCCTTACCCGCTGCTATCTTTTTCATCTCCTCCAACTCTTGGAGGGCCTTTTGGGCTTCGGCCTTGGCAGACTTGGCAGTCTCAAGGGCCGCCGCAAGCTCGGACGCTTGCGTCTTTGACTCAAGCTCCAAACTCTCATGTTTTTTCATGAGAGCCTGAAGCTCTTGCTGCACCTCGCCGACCTGGGCCTCAAGTTTCTCTCGCTCAGTGCGCTCCACAGCCGCTTTCTTTTTGGCCTCGGACAGCGCCTGCTTGAGGGTCGCCACCTTAGTCCTGGCCCCTACAATAAGCAGTACAATCCTGTTATTTTTTGCAATCACGTCTTTTTATAGGCACTTTTTCTGTAAGGTATTTTCTTACCTTCTTTCTCCTCGAGCTGCCACTTGGCAAGGCCGAGCTCTTGCTCGGTCCGCTCGAGGCCCTGTTTCAGGGCACCCACCTCCGCAGTCAGTGCGGCGGTGGCTAGCAGCGATGCCTGCATACTCATATTGATTCTTTGTTGTTAGATTCCTGCGAAATTTAGTAGATCCTCTATTCGGCTTTTCTTTCCGAACGCCAAACAGAGCATCAGGGGCTACTGTCTATGCGGTTATATTCTTACATATTTTTTACTTACCTCGAAGCCTGTTAGAAGGCTAGTGCAAGCTTCACTCAGTCCGCTCTTGGCGGACTGAACCTTCTGGATCACCGTACTCATAATAGTATGGTGCTCCTCATCGATGGAGGCGCCGCCAAGCACCTCCAGCAGATTGTCCGGCACCTCCGGTTGGACGGAGGCCGCCAGCTCAGAAGGCTTGCTCCTCTTGGAAGGAGTTCGCCTACCGCGGTCCGGAACTGTTGAAGATTCCGGCGTGGTGTCCGGCACAAAGCCGGACTTGGAGCCCTGGGGGGTCTTGTCCCCTTTACTCCTGGGGTCCGGGAGGTCGCCTTGCGGCTCCTCCAGGACCACCTCCTCCTGCCCCGGAGCTTGTTGCGACGCCACTTCGGCGTCATCCGCAGTGCGGGGGGAGACAGCGGGCGGAACTGAGTTCACGTCCGATGAATCCAGGGAGCCGCTCGACGACTCATTGAGTTCGGCCCGGGGTGGGCTGCATAATTATGTTCGACATTAGGGAAAGCTGTGCGACAAAGGAACGTCATGAGTTACTCTGATATCCGAATACTTACGATTTCGCCGGACGCTTGGCCCTATCAGGCCACTCCTCTTCGTCCTCTTCGGCGTCGAGGGAGTAGTTCGGTGGAGGGGTCTTCCTCTTCCTGGACCCTTCGGCCTCCCCCGTTGGGCGGCCTTCCTTTTCTTTCCTCCCCCCGCTGGAGGGGGAGAGTTTTCTTCTTCCCCCCTCGTTCTCACGGGAGGAGAGCTTCTCGGACTCGTCGGATGACGAGTCCGACACCACCACATTACGGGCACTCTTTCGAGTCCCCGTGGCCTTCTTCTTCTTGGCCTTCTTCTCCGGCACCACATAAGGTGCCAGAACCAGCAGCTTCACTAGGAGAGCAGGGGCTGGGTCTTCGGGCAAGGGAGCCGGACAGTTAATCGATCCGGACTGCGCCTGCCAAGCCTGTCAAAGGTGAGGGAGTTTAGATCCCGCATAGAGTCAAACTATGGAAAAACTTAACATCTTGTAAAAGGTGAAAATAGCTTACCTCACTAGTGTGACGCTGCGAGCTGTATCCACGGTCCTCGGAAGCGGATGTGGGAGCCTCGACGCCTTTGGTTAGCACCTTCCAGACGTCTTCATACGTCGTGTCGAAGAGCCGGTTAAGGGTTTGGTGCTGCGCCGGGTCGAACTCCCACAGATTAAAGCCCCGTTGTTGACACGGGAGGATCCAGCGGACAAGCATAACCTGGACTACATTGACAAGCTTGATCGGCTTGCTCACCAGGGACTGGATGCATGTCTGCAATCCGGTCACCTCTTTTTCGTCGCCCCACGACAGGCCCGTCTCTTTCCAAGACATAAGCCGTGTGGGGGGTCCGGATCGGAACTCGGGGGCTGCGATCCATTTCGGATCACACGGCTCGGTGATGTAAAACCACCATGATTGCCACCCCTTCAGGGTCTCCACAAATGAGCCCTCGAGCCATATGACGTTGGCCATCTTGCCCGCCATGGCGCCTCCGCACTCCGCCTGGCTGCCGCGCACCACCTTGGGCTTGACGTTGAAGGTCTTGAGCCAGAGGCCGAAATGGGGGCGGACGCGGAGGAAGGCCTCGCACACGACGATAAACGCCGAGATGTTGAGGACGAAGTTCGGGGCCAGATCGTGGAAATCCAGGCCATAGTAGAACATGAGCCCCCGGACAAATGGGTGGAGTGGGAAACCCAGTCCGCGGAGGAAGTGGGGAAGGAATAGTACCCTCTCATGGGGCCTTGGGGTGGGGAGAAGCTGCCCTTCCTCGGGAAGCCGGTGCGCGATGTCCTTGGACAAGTATCCGGCCTTCCTTAGCTTTTTGACATGGCCCTCCGTGACGGAGGAGACCATCCACTTGCCTCCTGCTCCGGACATTGCTGGAGGAGGTCGAGGTAGGAAGTGCAGACTTGGGCGCTGGAGCTCAAGTGCGCAGGAGATGGATAGGCAAAGGAGGAAGAAGGCGTAGGTAAAAAGGTGGATCCTTATCCCCTTATATGGGCGGATGCGGTTGTGCGTCCCCACCAGCCTAGTAAAACTCGCTTGCCTCCCAAGCGCCGTGATAAATGGCGCAGTTGGGTTACCCACGTCCGTATTGATGAGAATCCCGTAAAAGGGGGGACACGATCTCTGCTTTGACAAGATGTGCTAAGGAAACCACCTCGCTAAACGTGCTGAGGTGGAAAAGTAAAAATGATTTGAGTAAAGGACTTGGCCGTAGTGTGATGTCACGCTGCGGAATGCGTCAGCAGATTAGATTTGTGTTGATATTATTCTCTCTATGGCAATATGTGGAAACTTATTTTGCAGAGCCGGACACTATCCTTGGTGTTTAAAATCTTCTTGAAGGACTTGAAGGAGGAACCCGCCTTGCAATGCCGAAGACAATCTGCGCGCCGGACTCGTCGTCATTGAAGTCTGGTTCAGGGGCTACTGAGGGAGTCCTGGATTAGGGGGTGTTCGGGTAGCCGGACTATACCTTCAGCCGGACTCCAGGACTATGAAGATACAAGATTGAAGACTTCGTCCCGTGTCCGGATGGGACTTTCCTTGGCGTGGAAGGCAAGCTTGGCGATGCGGATATTCAAGATCTCCTACCATTGTAACCGACTCTGTGTAACCCTAACCCTATCCAATGTCTATATAAACCGGAGGGTTCTAGTTCGTAGGACAACTTCATCATACAACAATCATACCATAGGCTAGCTTCTAGGGTTTAGCCTCCTTGATCTCGTGGTAGATCTACTCTTGTACTACCCATATCATCAATATTAATCAAGCAGGAGTAGGGTTTTACCTCCATCGAGAGGGCCCGAACATGGGTAAAAACATCGTGTCCCTTGTCTCCTGTTACCATCCGCCTAGACACATAGTTCGGGACCCCCTACCCGAGATCCGCCGGTTTTGACATCGACAGTAACCCTAGCCCCCTCCGGTGTCTATATAAACCGGAGGGTTTAGTCCGTGGGACAACATACAATCATACCATAGGCTAGCTTCTAGGGTTTAGCCTCTATGATCTCGTGGTAGATCAACTCTTGTAATACGCATATCATCAATATCAATCAAGCAAGACGTATGTTATTACCTCCATCAAGAGGGCCCGAACCTGGGTAAACATCGTGTCCCCTGCCTCCTGTTACCATCCGCCTTAGACGCACAGTTCGGGACCCCCTACCCGAGATCTGCCGGTTTTGACACCGACAGTTTTGCTGACATGTAACGTTATAGCCAGCTGACCAGGACCTATTATACTTGCTCTAAGTGTCTCAAGCGACTGGCTCAAAAGAGAAAGACTCGGATACCCAACGAATGTCAGATTTTTAGGCATGGCAAAAGGATTAGATAATATGCATCCCAATCACATGAGATGTTTCCGGGTGCACATGTTGAGCACTTGGCTACATCATGCTCTGTTCATAGTCCTATTATTGTCTGGGCTGTACCAGATGTGGCAAAACGTTGCCAGCCAGCCCCACTGTACGAGATTGTGTGGGAAAGGCACCCGGCTCTACCGGGGCTGATTGCGGACATTTGGGAAAAAATAAATCCGAATGGCGAGTTGGGTTTGGAGCGTGATACCTCAAAGATATGATGAGTAATTTGATAGCTTGGACCTTGGAGTAAGGACCACTTTGGTCATGTTACAAAGAAAATTAAAAAAATAAGGAAAGAACTATCAGAATTGCATATTGGGAGAGCGGATCGAGCCACATACGTCATAAAATGAACCAACTTGATGAACTTCTCTGTAGGGAAGAGATGCTTTTGTTGCAGTGATCTCATATAACTTGGTTAAAGGAAGGAGAGAGGAACTCAACCCATTTACATCGTCGGGCGGTGTGGAGAGCAAGGAGAAATCATATTCAGCAGCTTCATAAGGATGATGGTACTTGGTGCAGTGTGCCGTCCGTAGGGCTACTTCCTATTACAAGGAAGTGTACACCAAGGACCCAGCTTTTAAGTCCTGACGTGGTCCTTGATTGCATAGAACCAAAGGTAATTGTTGATATGAATGCATCCTTATGTGTGCCATTTTCAGAGCAATAGGTGGCAGGTGTGTTATGTCAGATTGGGCCTCTTAAAGCGTTAGGTACAGATGGTTTTTCTGCTAGGTTCTATTAGCGTAATTGGGCGGTATTGAAAGTTGAAATTATTGCCGCGATTTTGGAATCCTTCAAGTCAGGTGTTAGGCCTGATGGTACTAATGATATTTCCATTGTCCTAATACCTAAAGTTCCTCATCCCAGGGAGCTAAAGGATTTTAGGCCAATTAGTTTGTGCAATGTGGTGTACAAGATCATATCTAAGTGCTTGGTTAATCGGGTGCGGCCTTTGCTCACTGGTTGGAAACCATAGTGCTTTTATTCCAGGAAGGCTTATTTTGGATAACTCGATAATTGCTTTCGAATGCATTCATTATATTCAATCCCTGAGGCATGGCCAGTCGGCTACTTGTGCATATAAGTTAGATCTGTCAAAGGCATATGATCGTGTTGACTGGGAGTTTCTTGAGATAGCTTTGCTTAAGTGGGGCTTTTCCACTGCATGGGTATCCTGGATCATGGCTTATGCAAAACCAGTTAAATATTTAGTTAAGTTCAATGGGAAGTTACTAGATTCTTTCACCCCTACGAGGGGCCTCCACCAAGGCGACCCTTTGTCCCGCTTTTATATTCATGTTTGTTGATATGCGCTTTCTGCTCTCATTAATAAAGAAAAGTGCGGAGGAAGGGTTATGGGGGTTACCATATGTCGTGGATCCCCTGTTATCTCACATCTATTGTTTGTGGATGACGCTATGTTAATATTTCAAGCTTCTGCGCAACAGGCGAGAATCATCAAAGGTTTGTTGAACACATATGCGTCAACATATCAACCCGGCAAGTGTTCCATGTTTTTTTATAATTATATGGATGTCATGGCGAATGAGATTTAAAGTATTCTTAAATTTTTGCAACAAGTCTTTGGCCCAAAGTATTTGGGCCTACCAGTGCACAATGGAAGGATTCATAAAGGTCAATTTGAGATAGCTAAAGAAAGAATGCGTAAAAGGTTAGTATATTGGATTGAGCAATATATATCTTCTGGTAAAAGAGAGATATTGATTATATCTCTCACCCAAGCAATCCCTACCTATGTTACGAGTATCTTCAAATTACCGACATTTGTTTGTGATGACCTGACATGACTAATGACACAATATTGGTGGGGATCTGAGAATGGGAAAAAAAAGATAGCATGGCTCAGTTGGGAGAAGATGAAACTCCCTAAAGCGAAGGAGGTACATGGTTCCAAGATATGAGAGCTTTTAATCGGGCTTATAATTAACTAAACAAGCTTGACAGTTACTGGATACCCCTGATAGCTTTTGTGGGCGTCAGCTGCGTGCTAAGTATTATCCAAATGGAAACCTTTGGGACACTATATTTTCAGGCAATTAATCGACGGCGTGGAAGGGCATTGCATATAGACTAGAACGGGTTAAAATGTATAAATGGCGTGTTGGTGATGGTTCTTTAATTCGAACTTGGAGAGGCCCCTGGATCCCTGGTGGCAATGATTTTCGCCCTGTCACGCCAAAGCGGAATTGCCAGTTCAATTGGGTTGCGGACTTTCTAGATGAACATGGGGTGTGGAACCAACAAAGATTGCATGTGCACTTTTGGGAGGTGGACATCCATGAGATTTTGTAAGTGCGTGATACGTCTCCAACGTATCTATAATTTTTGATTGTTCCATGCTATTATATTATCCATCTAGGATGTTTTATATGCATTTATATGCTATTTTATATGATTTTTGGGACTAACCTATTAACCTAGAGCCCAGTGCCAGTTTCTGTTTTTTCCTTGTTTTTGAGTATCGCAGAAAAGGAATATCAAACGGAGCCCAATTGACCTGAAAATTTACGGAGATTATTTTTGGACCAGAAGAAGCCCACAGAGCATTGGAGATGGGCCAGAGGAGTCCCAAGGCACCCACGAGGGTGGGGGACGCGCCCTACCCCCTTGGGTGTGCCCCCTACCTCGTGGCTGTCTCGTGGACCCCCCCTGACTTGTTCCTGACGCCAACGCCTCTTATATAACCCCAAACTTCCAGAAAGAAACCTAGATCGGGAGTTCTGCCACCAAAAACCTATGTAGCCACCAAAAACCAATCGAGACCCTGTTCCGGCACCCTGCCGGAGGGGGGATCCATCACCGATGGCCATCTTCATCATCCCGGCGCTCTCCATGACGAGGAGGGAGTAGTTCACCCTCGGGGCTAAGGGTATGTACCAGTAGCTATGTGTTTGATCTCTCTCTCTCTCTCTCTCTCGTGTTCTTGATTCGGCACGATCTTGATGTATCGCGAGCTTTGCTATTATAGTTGGATCTTATGATGTTTCGCCCTCTCTACTCTCTTACAATGGATTGAGTTTTCCCTTTGAAGTTATCTTATCGGATTGAGTCTTTAAGGATTTGAGAACACTTGATGTATGTCTTGCATGTGCTTATCTGTGGTGACAATGGGATATTCACGTGATCCACTTGATGTATGTTTTGGTGATCAACTTGCGAGTTCCGTGACCTTGTGAACTTATGCATAGGGGTTGGCACACGTTTTCGTATTGACTCTCCGGTAGAAACTTTGGGGCACTCTTTGAAGTTCTTTGTGTTGGTTGAATAGATGAATCTGAGATTGTGTGATGCATACCGTATAATCATACCCATGGATACTTGAGGTGACATTAGAGTATCTAGGTGACATTAGGGTTTTGGTTGATTTGTGTCTTAAGGTGTTATTCTAGTATGAACTATAGGATAGATCGAACGGAAAGAATAGCTTCGTGTTATTTTACTACGGACCCTTGAATGGATCGATCAGAAAGGATAACTTTGAGGTGGTTTCATACCCTAAAATAATATCTTCATTTGTTCTCCGCTATTAGTGACTTTGGAGTGACTCTTTGTTGCATGTTGAGGGATTGTTATATGATCCAATTATGTTATTATTGTTGAGAGAACTTGCACTAGTGAAAGTATGAACCCTAAGCCTTGTTTCAACGCATTACAATACCGTTTTCGCTCACTTTTATCATTAGTTACCTTGCTGTTTTTATATTTTCATATTACAAAAACCTATATCTACCATCCATATCGCACTTGTATCACCATCTCTTCGCCGAACTAGTGCATCTATCACTGTTCAAGATATCATCCGATATTTTGATAAATCGGCTGATTTATCGCTTACCAGTGTCTGACCGGTAAGATATATCAGTCGATAAATCAACCGATATGACGATAAATCGGCCGATATGCTGATAAACTGGCCGATTTACCCCTTATCATAGGTCGACCGATAAGTTCCCGATAAGCAATATCCCCAACATTGGCATTTATACAATTTACCATTGCATTGGGTGTGTTGGGGACACAAGAGACTCTTTATTATTTGGTTGTAGGTTGTTTGAGAGAGACCATATTCATCCTACGCCTCCCACGGATTGATAAACCTTAGGTCATCCACTTGAGGGAAATTTGCTACTGTCCTACAAACATCTGCACTTGGAGGCCCAACAACGTCTACAAGAAGAAGGTTGTGTAGTAGATACCAGTACGTACTTCACCAAGGAACCAACAAGTCTTCTTTGGAACCGGATCTCTAACGTTGAGAAGGAAAGTCACGGTGCTACAGTGCTAGCCTAGTGTAAAATGAAGAAGGAAAGTTAGAGAAGGTCAGTAGATAATTAGCAGGTTGTTTACTGTTGGTATTTACTGTATAAATAAATAATCTAAAATTAATTTTATTTCACCATCAACTTATTTATGTGTAATTACTATAAATATACACAGTAGATCATCAATTTGCAAATTAATTTGAGTCATTTTAGCCTTAATCATATAAATAGAAAGAAGGCAAGTTAGGGTACTGTAGCTCCTCTAACTTCGCTTACCAATGTTATAGGGATCCTCTAACGTTGAGAAGGAAAGTCATGGTGCTATAGACTTCGCTTCCCAATGTTAGAGGATCGAGTTCCTCTGTGTTTCATGCAGTGCAGCTATGGGACTTGATGCGAACAGTTTGGTCTTTGCCAGGGCGTTTGATGCTCGTTGATTCTGGGCAGGAATGGGTACTAAATTTGCTTATCAATTGTGATGAGGCGGTGAGGGACATGCTAATTATCCTCCTATGGAGAATCTAGTTCATTCGATCATATGTTATTAACGGGAAGGAAGTCGTGAACCAACCTATGGTTGGATGGTTAGAAAGACTGTGGTGTCTCCAGCCCACCAGGGTTCAAGTCCTGGTGCTCGCATTTATTTCTGGATTTATTTCAGAATTTCCGGCGATGCGCATTCAGTGGGAGAAGACGTTCCTGTCGACGATGAGGTGCCTACGGTGACTTCATAAATTTCAAGATGATATGTTGGCTCAGTCTTTTGGAGGTGCTCATAGGGATAGGGGGTGAGTGTGTGTGTTCATAGGAGTGAGTGTATATGCGTGTATATGAGTGCTTGCGTCTGTACTGTGTTAAAAAAAGACGGGAAGGAAGCCTCGTCATGGGTGGCATCGATAGAGTATTTGCAAAGCTATATGTGCTCCTTGAAGTTGGTTCGTGGATCGTTTCTGCCGGTAGATGGCATTGCAGCGGCATGAATGATTTAAAGAAGGCTAGATGGAAGTGTGATTTTTGCTGCTTATATGATTAGTTTTCAATTGTAGTTATGCATTAGAAGCTAAAATTCATGCACTGATGCATGGTCTGATCTTGGCAATACAACATTCTAAAGGGCTGGTGATGGTCCAATCAGATTCCTCAGAGGCGTTGGCAACAGTGTTTGGGAAAGGTTTACTATGGTTGGCCTATGGCCATCTTGTGTCTGAAATCAAGATCCTGGTGGAAAAGAAAGAGTTTATATTCAAATGAAGCTTTAAAGAGAACATAATAAGGTTGCACAATGCGTCGTATAGTCGAACTGAGTGTAGCACTGCGTTGTGGCTAGAGCTAGGACAACCATATATAGAGGAACTCTTGCCTCTCGATTGTAACCCTATTACTACTATGGAATAAATTTCTTTTACCACACACAAGAAAAACACCAACTCCAACTCTACCTAACAATCGGCCCCCACGTCGCTCGCACTGGGTGGCTCGGGCGGTGCCTCCTTCCACAGCGGCCGCGGCTACCCCAGCCTCCTCCTCTCCTCGCCGTCGCCGGCATTAGCCACCAGTGCAAAGCCCCCGTCTAGTGTCGATGGCGGCGGGACAGCGCCCGCATTCATAGTCTTCTTCCAACCCCTAGTACATTTGCCAGACCTGTCCGTGGTTGGTGCTCCAACGACGTGCACCTGCTCGCGGCCTTCACAGCTGCTACTCCTCGGCTGCTCGGTGGCACGCTGCTTCGCATCGACGGCTCATTGGTCCTGTGGATTTGGTCCTGTGCACTGATACGTCTCCGTCGTATCTATAATTTTTGATTGTTCCATGCCAATATTCTACAACTTTCATATACTTTTGGCAACTTTTTATACTATTTTTGGGACTAACATATTGATCTAGTGCCCAGTGCCAGTTCCTGTTTGTTGCATTTTTTTGTTTCGCAGAAAATCCATATCAAACGGAGTCCAAACGGGATAAAAACTGACAGAGATTTTTTTGGAATATATGTGGTTTTTGGGAAGAAGAATCAACGCGAGACGATGCCCAAGGGGGCCACGAGGCAGGGGGCGTGCACCAGGGGGTCAGGAGCGCCCTGGGCCCTCGTGGACACCCTGTAAGGCGGTTGGTGCCCTTCTTTCGCCGCAAGAAAGCTAATATCTGGATAAAAATCGTGTCCAAAATTTAGCCCAATCAGAGTTACAGATCTCTAGGAATATAAGAAATGGTGAAAGGGCAGAATCTGGAACGCAGAAACGGAGAGAGACAGATCCAATCTCGGAGGGGCGAGAGCCCCTCCGCTACCATGGAGGCCATGGACCAAAGGGGAAACCCTTCTCCCATCTAGGGGGAAGGTTAAGGAAGAAGAAGAAGAAGGGGTCTCTCTCCCCTCTCTCCCGGTGGCGCCGGAACGCCGCTGGGGCCATCATCGCGACAACGATCTACACCAACAACTTCACCACCGTCATCACCAGCTCTTCCCTCCTCTATGCAGCGGTGTAACCTCTCTTTTACCCATTGTAATCTCTACTTAAACATGGTGCTCAATGCTATATATTATTTCCCAATGATGTATGGCTATCTGATACGTCTCCAACGTATCTATAATTTTTGATTGTTCCATGCTATTATATTATCAACCTTGGATGTTTTATATGCATTAATATGCTATTTTATATGATTTTTGGGACTAACCTATTAACCTAGAGCCCAGTGCCAGTTTCTGTATTTTTCCTTGTTTTTAACTATCGCATAAAAGGAAAATCAAGCGGAGTCCAATTGACCTGAAACTTCACGGAGATCATTTTTGGACCAGAAGAAGCCCATGGAGTACCGAAGGTGGGCCAGAAGAGTCCCGAGGCCACCACGAGGGTGGGGGCGTGCCCTACCCCCCTGGGTGTGCCCCCTGCCTCGTGGCCGCCTCGTGGCCCCCCTGACCGACTTCTTTCGCCTATATATATCCATATACCCTAGAAACATCGAGGAGTAGAATAGATCAGGAGTTCCGCCGCTAGAAGCCTCCATAGCCACCAAAAACCAATCTAGACCTGTCCCGGCACCCTGCCGGAGGGGGAATCCCTATCCGGTGTCCATCTTCATCATCCCGGCGCTCTCCATGACGAGGAGGGAGTAGTCCCCCCTCAGGGCTAAGGGTATGTACCAGTAGCTATGTGTTTGATCTCTCTCTCTCTCTCTCATGTTCTTGAGGTGGTACGATTTTGATGTATCATGAGCTTTGCTATTATAGTTGGATCTTATGATGTTTCTCCCCCTCTACTCTCTTGTAATGGATTGAGTTTTCCCTTTGAACTTATCTTATCGGATTGAGTCTTTAAGGATTTGAGAACACTTGATGTATGTCTTGCATGTGCTTATCTGTGGTGACAATGGGATATCATGTGATCCACTTGATGTATGTTTTGGTGATCAACTTGAGAGTTCTGTAACCTCGTGAACTTACGCATAGGGGTTGGCACATATTTTCGTCTTGACTCTCCGGTAGAAACTTTGGGGCACTCTTTGAAGTTCTTTGTGTTGATTGAATAGATGAATCTGAGATTGTGTGATGCATATCGTATAATCATACCCATGGATACTTGAGGTGACATTGGAGTATCTAGGTGACATTAGGGTTTTGGTTGATTTGTGTCTTAAGGTGTTATTCTAGTACGAACTCTATGACAGATTGAACAGAAAGAATAGCTTCGTGTTATTTTACTACAGACTCTTGAATAGATCGATCAGAAAGGATAACTTTGAGGTGGTTTCGTACCCTACAATAATCTCTTCGTTTGTTCTCCGCTATTAGTGACTTTGGAGTGACTCTTTATTGCATGTTGAGGCATAGTTATATGATCCAATTATGTTATTATTGTTGAGAGAACTTGCACTAGTGAAAGTATGAACCCTAGGCCTTGTTTCCTAGCATTGCAATACCGTTTACGCTCACTTTTATCATTAGTTACCTTGCTGTTTTTATATTTTCAGATTAGAAATACCTATATCTACCATCCATATTGCACTTGTATCACCATATCTTCGCCGAAGTAGTGCACCTATACAATTTACCATTGTATTGGGTGTGTTGGGGACACAAGAGACTCTTTGTTATTTGGTTGCAGGGTTGTTTGAGAGAGACCATCTTCATCCTACGCCTCCCACGGATTGATAAACCTTAGGTCATCCACTTGAGGGAAATTTGCTACTGTCCTACAAACCTCTGCACTTGGAGGCCCAACAACATCTACAAGAAGAAGGTTGTGTAGTAGACATCAAGTTCTTTTCTGGTGCCGTTGCCGGGGAGGTTAGCGCTTGATGGTATATCTTTAGATCTTTCAATCGAATCATTTTGTTTCTTGTTTTAGCAGTAGTTTAGTTTATAAAAGAAAACTACAAAAAAATGGAATTGAGTTTGCCTCATACGCTTCATCTTTTTAATATCTTCCGTGAGAATGATGGAAAGGAAAATTGTGCTCAAATGCTAGAAGAATAAGTCTATAAAATGTTTGGCACTAAATATTTGAATGATGAGCATGATTGCAATGTTTTTAGTATGAACTCCTTGAATATCCATAGTACTAATGATGATTGCACCAGTCATGATGAAAATGTCTCTTATAAGCATGTCAACTTTTGTGGAGTGCATAGAGTTTGCAAGTACATACCAAACAGGGAAGATAGATTTTGCAAGAGGCATAAGTATTTGGAAACTAAATGGTTGCAAGAGAGGCTAGATGTTAGTGCTGAAAATTTAAAATATCTTAGCCATACTTGTGAACTTTGCAATGAACATGGTCATTTAAATATAAAATGCAAATTGTTTCATGATCGAATCATGTCCAAAAATTGTGATGACTTGATTTCCCTGGCACATCATAATGAACTTAGTTTGTGTTTGGGTTATGAAGAAATGAAACGTCAAACTAAGCATATTCCAGAATATAACCTTGAGAAATTCCTTGATATTGGTCTAGAAGAAATTTATATGTATTGTGCGGTTAATTGCATTGAAAATCCTTACATTGCCAATTACATAAAGAAAACAAAACAAATAGAAGATGAAGAGAATACTAACGAAAGGGAAGAGACTTCCCAATATTCTCCTATTATTTCTTATGATGAATCGGGTAACAAGGAGGAGCCTTCTATTCAACCAATCTCATTAATAAGGAGCTCCAAAAAGAGGATTGAACCCACACATGATGTGAAGAAGAAAAAGAAAAGATGGAGAAGTAAAGGTAGAAATGTATCTCTCCCAAATGATGTTGCTCCTATTTCTCATTGTGATGATGATAATTGCTATACCATTGGTGCTATCCATACTATTAATGATGAGAGTGATTATGCTTATGATATGAAAAGGCCCAAGTTTGGGGATGCTATGTTTGATGAAGATGATGTTTTTGAGAATATATTTGCTTCAATTAATGTTTGTCCCAAGCTTGGGGATGCTATGTTTAATGAAGATGATATTTTTAGTCTCCCAAGTTTTAATATGCAAATTTATAATGATGATAGCATGCCTCCTACTTATGATGATTATATTGATGAAAGTGGGTTTGCAAGAGTGTCAACTTTAGGAAGTAATGATCCCACCATTTTGGAGGATTTTCAATCTTATTATGATAATTATGAAAGTGGATTTGGAGAGGTCATGACTTTATTTGGTGATGATTCTACTATCTTGTAAGAGGTTTCAATCGATTATGATGAGAACAAAGTTGTGACTTATGATAATTATTGTGATGATACATATGCTATAAAAAGTAGTGATGATTATATTTATAAACCTTGTCATGATTATGGTTACCCTTTTTCTGAACATTACTCTTTAATTGTGGAAATAATTTATAGTATTCGAGTCTCTTAATGTACTCCCACTATTCCGATTGAGAAGAATTTTGCTTATGTAGAGAGTAGTAAATTTTCTATGCTTGTAGATTATGAAAGCAATGCTTTATGTGATGGTTGTATTTTTGAATTCATTCATGATGCTACTGAAAATTATTATGAGGGAGGAATATATGCTTGTAGGAATTGCAATAATATCAAGTTTCCTCTCTATGTGCTCAAAGTTTTAAAGTTATGCTTGTTTTGCCTTCCTATGCTAGTTGATTATTGTTCCCATAAGTTGTTTGCTCACAAAATACCTATGCATAGGAAGTGGGTTAGACTTAAATGTGCTACTCATATTCTTCATCATGCTCTCTTTATGTTTCAATTTTCATCTTTTATGTGAGCATCATTGAAATCATCATGCCTAGCTAGGGGCATTAAACGATAGCGCTTGTTGGGAGGCAACCCAATTTTATTTTCGTTCCTTACTTTTTGTTCCTGTTTAGTAATAGATAATTCATCTAGCCTATGTTTATATGTGGTTTATGCTTTTAATTAGTGTTTGTGCCAAGTAGAACCGTTGGGAAGACTTGAGGAAATTCTTGTTGATCTTGCTGTAAAAAACAGAAACTTTAGCGCTCACGAGAATTGCTGCCACTTTTTATTGGAGAGTGCTATTTAGATAATTATTTTTGAAGATGATTAATAGATAAATTCCTCACGTCCAGAAATTTATTTTAGAATTTTTGGGGTTCCATAAGTTTGCGTTAGTTACAGATTACTACAGACTGTTTTGTTTTTGACAGATTCTGTTTTCCATGTGTTGTTTACTTATTTTGATGAATCTATGGCTAGTAAAAGAGTTTATAAAGCATAGAGAAGTTGGAATACAGTAGGTTTAACACCAATATAAATAAAGAATGAGTTCATTACAGTACCTTGAAGTGGTGTTTTGTTTTCTTTCGCTAACGGAGCTTACGAGTTTTCTGTTAAGTTTTGTGTTGTGATGTTTTCAAGTTTTGGGTAAAGATTCAATGGACTATGGAATAAGGAGTGTCAAGAGCCTAAGCCTGGGTATGCCCAAGGCACCCCAAGGTAAATCCAAGGACACCAGAAAGCCAAAGCTTGGGGATGCCCCGGAAGGCATCCCCTCTTTCGTCTTCGTTCATCGGTAACTTTACTTGGAGCTATATTTTTATTCACCACATGATATGTGTTTTGCTTGGAGCGTCATTTTATTTTATTTAGTTTTGCTTGCTGTTTGAATAAAATACCAAGATCTGAAATTATTAAATGTTAGAGAGTCTTCACATAGTTGCATAATTATTCGGCCACTCATTGATCTTCACTTATATCTTTCAGAGTAGTTTGTTGTTTGCTCTAGTGCTTCACTTATATCTTTTTAGAGCACGGAGGTGGTTTTATTTTGAAGAAATAGATGAACTCTCGTGCTTCACTTATATTATTTTGAGAGTCTTTAGAACAGCATGGTAGTTTGCTTTGGTTATGAATTTAGTCCTAATATGATGGGCATCCAAGATGGGTATAATAAAAACTTTCATATAGAGTGCATTGAATACTATGAGAAGTTTGATACTTGATGATTGTTTTGAGATATGAAGATGGTGATATTAGAGTCATGCTAGTTGAGTAGTTGTGAATTTTATAGATACTTGTGTTAAAGTTTGTGATTCCCGTAGCATGCACGTATGGTGAACCCTTATGTGATGAAGTCGGAGCATGATTTATTTATTGATTGTCTTCCTTATGAGTGGCGGTCGGGGATGAGCGATGGTCTTTTCCTACCAATCTATCCCCCTAGGAGCATGTGCGTAGTACTTTGTTTTGATAAATAATAAATTTTTGCAATAAGTATGTGAGTTCTTTATGACTAATGTTGAGTCCATGGATTATACGCACTCTCACCCTTCCACCATTGCTAGCATCTCTAGTACCGCGCAACTTTCGCCGGTACCATAAACCCACCATATACCTTCCTCAAAATAGCCACCATACCTACCTATTATGGCATTTCCATAGCCATTCCGAGATATATTGCCATGCAACTTTCCACCGTTCCGTTATTATGACACGCTTCATCATTGTCATATTGCTTTGCATGATCATGTAGTTGACATTGTATTTGTGGCAAAGCCACCGTTCATAATTCTTTCATACATGTCACTCATGAGTCATTGCACATTCAGGTACACGGCCGGAGGCATTCATATAGAGTCATATTTTGTTCTAAGTATCGAGCTGTAATTCTTGAGTTGTAAGTAAATAAAAGTGTGATGATCATCATTATTAGAGCATTGTCCCAGTGAGGAAAGAATGATGGAGACTATGATTCCCCCACAAGTCGGGATGAGACTTCAGACGAAAAAAAAGAAAAAAAAAGAAAAGAGGCCAAAAAAGAGAGAAGGCCCAAGAAAAAAAACAAAAAACAAAAAAATGAGAGA
The DNA here is from genome assembly GCF_056163025.1 of Triticum urartu. NCBI lineage: Eukaryota > Viridiplantae > Streptophyta > Magnoliopsida > Poales > Poaceae > Triticum > Triticum urartu. The sequence goes on from NC_141873.1 coordinate 434,986,139, forward strand.
AAAAGAGAGAAGGGGCAATGCTACTATCCTTTTACCACACTTGTGCTTCAAAGTAGCACCATGATCTTCATGATAGAGAGTCTCCTATGTTGTCACTTTCATATACTAGTGGGAACCTTTCATTATAGAACTTGGCTTCTATATTCCAATGATGGGCTTCCTCAAAATGCCCTAGGTCTTCGTGAGCAAGCGAGTTGGATGCACACCCACTTAGTTTCTTTTTGAGCTTTCATACACTTATAGCTCTAGTGCATCCGTTGCATGGCAATCCCTACTCACTCACATTGATATCTATTGATGGTCAGCTCCATAGCCCGTTGATACGCCTAGTTGATGTGAGACTATCTTCTCCTTTTTGTCTTCTCCACAACCACCCTTCTATTCCACATATAGTGCTATATCCATGGCTCATGCTCATATATTGCGTGAAGATTGAAAAAGTTTGAGAACATCAAAAGTATGAAACAATTGCTTGGCTTGTCATCGGGGTTGTGCATGATTTGAAATATTTTGTGTGGTGAAGATAGAGCATAGCCAGATTATATGATTTTGTAGGGATAGCTTTCTTTGGCCATGTTATTTTGAGAAGACATGATTGCTTTGTTAGTATGCTTGAAGTATTATTGTTTTTATGTCAATATTAAACTTTTGTCTTGAATCTTATGGATCTGAATATTCTTTCCACAATAAAGAGAACTACATGGATAAATATGTTAGGTAGCATTCCACATCAAAAATTCTGTTTTTATCATTTACCTACTCGAGGATGAGCAGGAATTAAGCTTGGGGATGCTTGATATGTCTCCAACATATCTATTTTTTTGTTCCATGCTATTATATTATCAACCTTGGATGTTTTATATGCATTAATATGCTATTTTATATGATTTTTGGGACTAAACTATTAACCTAGAGCCCAGTGTCAGTTTCTGTTTTTTCCTTGTTTTTAACTACCGCACAAAAGGAAAATCAAACGGAGTCCAATTGACCTAAAACTCCGCGGAGATCATTTTTGGACCAGAAGAAGCCCACAGAGTATCGGAGGTGGGCCAGAAGAGTCCCGAGGCCACCACGAGGGTGGGGGGCGCGCCCTATCCCCCCTGGGCGCGCCCCCTGCCTCGTGGCCGCCTCGTGGCCCCCTGACCAACTTCTTTCGCCTATATATATCCATATACCCTAGAAACATCGAGGAGCAGAATAGATCAGGAGTTCCGCCGCTAAAAGCCTCCGTAGCCACCGAAAACCAATCTAGACCCGTTCCGGCACCCTGCCGGAGGGGGGAATCCCTCTCCGGTGGCCATCTTCATCATCCCGGCGCTCTCCATGACGAGGAGGCAGTAGTTCCCCCTCAGGGCTGAGGGTATGTACCAGTAGCTATGTGTTTGATCTCTCTCTCTCTCTCTCGTGTTCTTGAGGTGGTATGATCTTGATGTATCGCGAGCTTTGCTATTATAGTTGGATCTTATGATGTTTCTCCACATCTACTCTCTTGTAATGGATTGAGTTTTCCCTTTGAAGTTATCTTATCGGATCGAGTCTTTAAGGATTTGAGAACACTTGATGTTTGTCTTGCATGTGCTTATCTGTGGTGACAATGGGATATCATGTGATCCACTTGATGTATGTTTTGGTGATCAACTTGCGATTTCCATGACCTCGTGAACTTACACATAGGGGTTGGCACATGCTTTCGTCTTGACTCGCCGGTAGAAACTTTGGAGCACTCTTTGAAGTTCTTTGTGTTGATTGAATAGATGAATCTGAGATTGTGTGATGCATATCGTATAATCATACCCATGGATACTTGAGGTGACATTGGAGTATCTAGGTGACATTAGGGTTTTGGTTGATTTGTGTCTTAAGGTGTTATTCTAGTACGAACTCTATGATAGATTGAACGGAAAGAATAGCTTCGTGTTATTTTACTACGGACTCTTGAATAGATCGATCAGAAAGGATAACTTTGAGGTGGTTTCGTACCCTACAATAATCTCTTCGTTTGTTCTTCGCTATTAGTGACTTTGGAGTGACTCTTTGTTGCACGTTGAAGGATATTTATATGATCCAATTATGTTATTATTGTTGAGAGAACTTGCACTAGTGAAAGTATGAACCCTAGGCCTTGTTTCCTAGCATTGCAATACCGTTTACGCTCACTTTTATCATTAGTTACCTTGCTGTTTTTATATTTTTAGATTACAAATACCTATATCTACCATCCATATTGCACTTGTATCACCATCTCTTCACCGAACTAGTGCACCTATACGATTTACCATTGTATTGGGTGTGTTGGGGACACAAGAGACTCTTTGTTATTTGGTTGCAGGGTTGTTTGAGAGAGACCATCTTCATCCTACGCCTCCCACGGATTGATAAACCTTAGGTCATCCACTTGAGGGAAATTTGCTACAGTCCTACAAACCTCTGCACTTGGAGGCCCAACAACGTCTACAAGAAGAAGGTTGTGCAGTAGACATCACTATCCTATGATGTTTGAGTAGACTCGTTTTTTCCTATGGGTTAATTGATGATCGTGATTTGTTTGAGTTGTTGTCCTATGGTGCTCTCCGTGTCGCGCAAGCGTGAGGGATTCCTGCTGTATGGTTTGCAATATGTTCATGATTTTCTTATGGTGGGTGGCATGAGTGACAGAAGCATAGACCCGAGTAAGTAGGTTGTTTGCGTATGGGAGTAAAGAGGACTCGAGGCCTTATAATGCTATGGTTGGGTTTTACCTTAATGATCTTTAGTAGTTGCGGATGCTTGCTAGAGTTCCAATCATAAGTGCATATGATCCAAGAAGATAAAGTATGTTAGCTTATGCTTCTCCTTCAAATAAAATTGCAATAATGATTACCGGTCTAGTTATCGATTGCCTAGGGACAAATAACTTTCTCGTGACAAAAGCTCTCTACTAAAACTAACTTAGTTGTGTCTTCATCTAAACAACCCCTACTTTTTATTTACGCGCTCTTTATTATCTTGCAAACCTATCCAACAACACCTACAAAGTACTTCTAATTTCATACTTGTTCTACGTAAAGCGAACGTTAGGCGTGCGTAGAGTTGTATCGGTGGTCGATAGAACTTGAGGGAATATTTGTTCTACCTTTAGCTCCTCATTGGGTTCGATGCTCTTACTTATTGAAAGAGGCTACAATTGATCCCCTATACTTGTGGGTTATCAAGACCTTTTTCTGGCGCTGTTGCTGGGGAGTTATAGCATGGGGTGAATATTCTCGTGTGTGCTTGTTTACTTTATCACTAAGTAGTTTTTATATTGTGCTCTTGTTTTCTATCTTTAGTTATGGGTAGAAAATGCAAAATACTAAAAAATAGTGGTACCTACTGAACCAATGGTTGAAGAACCACTCAAAATCTATCACACTACTGAAGCTTTTTACTTGGATCATCTTCGATCCCTATGTGCTCGGGCTGAAACCCCAACTAGCTTAGTTGAGGGCAAATCTTTAGATGAACATGCTTGTTATGTGCTACACCGCATATCTGAAAGAGGGAAACTTTTACTGGATCAAATTCATCGTTTGCAGTGCTATGCTTGGAATTTATGTGAAATATATGATTGTACTTGTTGTTCTAAAGACCCTAAGAAACACCTTCCTTACCAATGTGGGTTTAGTGATAATGGAATCATATCTTCGTATACTAAGGGTGTTTACAATTACTATGATGTTCAACAAATTGAAGAATTTGTTGCTTTTAGGGGTACTTGTGAAATTGCTTCTTTTATTGAAGAGTGTGATACTACTCTCTACAAATCTGGAAATTTGGCCATACTTAAATATTTCTATGATAATTATGCTTCTAATCCTTATATTAAACCATATATTGAGGACTCCTCCGCTGTCCAAGAAGAGACTAATATTTTGCAGGAGTCTATGGAAGAAGAAATTAATGACATTGTGAGCTCATTGGATGAAAAAGATGAGGAGGAGAGCGAATAAAAAAGGAGGAAGAGCGGATTGATCACCCGTTCCCACCTTCTAATGAGAGTAACTCTTCAACTCATACCGAAGGATGATTGCTATGATGATTGTTATGATCCCGTTGATTCTTTTGAAATATCCCTTTTTGATGATGCTTGCTATGCTTATGGCCAATATGCCAATATGAATTATGCTTATGGATATGAACTTGCCATAGTTCCTTATGTTAAACATGAAATTGTTGCTATTGCACCCATGCATGATAGTCCTATTATCTTTTTGAATTCTCCCCACTACACTATATCAGAGAAGTTTGACCTTATTAAGGATTGTATTGATGGGTTGCGTTTCACTACTACACATGATGATTTTGATAGATATAATATGCATGTTCTTGATGCTCCTACTTGCAATTATTATGAGAGAGGAACTACATCTCCACCTCTCCATGTTTCCAATATGATAAAATTGCAAGAAACCGTTTATACTATGCATTGGCCTTTACTATGTGTGCATGAATTTTTCTTTTATGACATGCGGATGCATAGGAAGAGAGTTAGACTTCGTTGTTGCATTATATATGTTACTTTGTGCTCACTACTAAATCACAAATCATTGTTAATTAAATTTGGCTTTGATATACCGTGGGATCCGGGTGGATCCATTACTTGAGCACTATATGCCTAGCTTACTGGCTTTAAAGAAAGCGCTGCCAGGGAGACAACTTGGAAGTTCTAGAGAGTCATTTATTTCTGTTGAGTGCTTTTATAAAGTTTAAAAACAAAAAAATAAAGAGGGTAACCCAAAACTTTTCAAAAAGGAAAGTGAAAGTGAGAGAGACAAGCATTGTTAAAGTGGAGGAGCTCCTTGAACTTTGTTCATGCTCACGGAAACTTTGTGAATATTAATTACATGAACTTTTCAACAAAAATAATTATCCCCTTGTAAAATTCCATTTTATTATAAAAATAATGTGCCAAGGTTTGCCTTTAGGATGTTTACATTGCTTATTGCTTCGTGCGGTGCAAAACAGAAACTTTGGCTGTAGTGCGCGATTTTACGTCTTTTACTGGAACGTCAAATGGTTCTTAAACTTTTTGCACTGTCTCTCTATACAAATTGTTTATTTTTCCTAATTTTTTTAGAATTTTTGGAGTACCAGAGGTATGGTGAATGTTCAGATTACTATAGACTACCCTGTTTAAGACAGATTCTGTTTTTGATGCATAGTTTGCTTGTTTTGATGAAACTATCAATTTCTATCAGTGGATTAAGCCATGAAAAAGTTATATTACAGTAGCTACAATGCAAAAAAAGATATGAATTGGTTTGCAACAATACTTAGAGTAGTGTTTTGCTTTATTATACTAACGGATCTTATCGAGTTTTCTGTTGAGTTTTGTGTGGATGAAGTGTTCGAAGATCGAGGAGGTCTCGATGTGAGTAGAAGGAGGAGAGGCAAGAGATCAAGCTTGGTGATGACCAATGCACACCAAGTAAATATTCAAGGAGACTCAAGCTTCTGAGCTTGGGGATGCCCCGGAAGGCATCCCATCTTTCTTCAACAAGTATCGGTATGTTTTCGGATTCGTTTCGTTCATGCGATATGTGCAAATATTGGAGCATCTTTTGCATTTAGTTTTCACTTTTCTTTTATGCACCATGCTGGTATGAGATAGTCCATGGTTAATTTATAGAATGCTCTTTGCACTTCACTTATATCTTTTGAGTATAGAATGCTTCATGTGCTTCACTTATATCATTTGAAGTTTGGATTGCCTGTTTCTCTTCACATAGAAAACCGCCATTTGTAGAATGCTATTTTGCTTCACTTATATTTGTTAGAGCATGGGCATATCTTTATTTGTAGAAAGAATTAAACTCTCTTGCTTCACTTATATCTATTTAGGAAGATGACAGGAACTGGTCATTCACTTGGTTGGTCATAAAATCCTACATAAAACTTGTAGATCTCTGAATATGATATGTTTGATTCCTTGCAATAGTTTTGCGATATAATGATGGTGATATTAGAGTCATGCTAGTGGGTAGTTGTGGATTGTAGAAATACTTGTGTTGAAGTTTGTGATTCCCGTAGCATGCACGTATGGTGAACCGTTGTGTGATGAAGTCGGAGCATGGTTTATTTATTGATTGTCTTCCTTATGAGTGGCAGTCAGGGACGAGCGATGGTCTTTTCCTACCAATCTATCCCTCTAGGAGCATGCACGTAGTACTTTGTTTCGATAGCTAATATACTTTTGCAATAAGTATGTGAGTTCTTTATGACTAATGTTGAGTCCATGGATTATACGCACTCTCACCTTCCATCATTGCTAGCCTATTCGGTATCGTGCATTGCCCTTTCTCACCTCGAGAGTTGGTGCAAACTTTGCCGGTGCATCCAAACCCCGTGATACGATACACTCTATCACACATAAGCCTCCTTATATCTTCCTCAAAACAGCCACCATACCTACCTATTATGGCATTTCCATAACCATTCCGAGATATATTGCCATGCAACTTCCATCATCATCATATACATGACTTGAGCATTCATTGTCATATTGCTTTGCATGATCGTAAGATAGCTAGCATGATATTTTCATGGCTTGTCTGTTTTTTGATATCTTTGCTATGCTAGATCATTGCACATCCTGGTACACCGCCGGGGGCATTCATATAGAGTCATATCTTTGTTCTAGTAATGAGTTGTAAGTAAATAAAAGTGTGATGATCATCATTATTAGAACATTTTCCCAGGTGAGGTTATCAAAATAAAAGAGGCCAAAGAAGCCCCCCCCCCAAAAAAAGAGAGGCCAAAGAAGCCTAAAAAAAGAAAAAAAAGAAAAAAATAAAAAAGAGAAAAGAGAGAAGGGACAATGTTACTATCCTTTTTCCACACTTGTGCTTCAGAGTAGCACTCCACCATGTTCTTCATATAGAGAGTCTCTTGAGTTATCACTTTCATATACTAGTGGGAATTTTTCATTATAGAACTTGGCTTGTATATTCCAACGATGGGCTTCCTCAAATTCCCTAGGTCTTCATGAGCAAGCAAGTTGGATGCACACCCACTTAGTTTTAGTTTGAGCTTTCATACACTTATAGCTCTTAGTGCATCCGTTGCATGGCAATCCCTACTCCTCGCATTGACATCAATTGATGGGCATCTCCATAGCCTGTTGATTAGCCGCGTCGATGTGAGACTTTCTCATTTTTGTATTCTCCACACAACCTCCACCATCATATTCTATTCCACCTATAGTGCTATGTCCATGGCTCACGCTCATGTATTGCGTGAAAGTTGAAAAGGTTTGAGAACATCAAAAGCATGAAACAATTGCTTGGCTTGTCATCGGGGTTGTGCATGATTTGAATATTTCGTGTGGTGAAGATGGAACATAGCCAGACCATATGATTTTGTAGGGATAACTTTCTTTGGCCATGTTATTTTGAAAAGGCATGATTGCTTTATTAGTATGCTTGAAGTATTATTGTCTTAATGTCAAATGATAGACTATTGCATTGAATCACTCGTGTCTTAATATTCATGCCATGATTAGATTACATGATCAAGATTATGCTAGGTAGCATTCCACATCAAAAATTATCTTTTTTTATCATTTACCTACTCGAGGACAAGCAGGAATTAAGCTTGGGGATGCTGATACGTGATATGTCTTCGTCGTATCTATAATTTTTGATTGTTCCATGCCAATATTCTACAACTTTCATATACTTTTGGCAACTTTTTATACTATTTTTGGGACTAACATATTGATCCAGTGCCCAGTGCCAGTTCCTGTTTGTTGCATTTTTTTGTTTCGCAGAAAATCCATATCAAATGGAGTCCAAACAGGATAAAAACTGACGGAGATTTTTTTGGAATATATGTGATTTTTGGGAAGAAGAATCAACACGAGACGATGCCCGAGGGGGCCATGAGGCAGGGGGCACGCCCCAGGGGGTCAGGCGCGCCCTGGGCCCTCGTGGCCACCCCGTAAGGCGGTTGGTGCCCTTCTTTCGCCGCAAGAAAGCTAATGTCCAGATAAAAATCATGTCCAAAATTTAGCCCAATCGGAGTTACGGATCTCCGGGAATATAAGAAATAGGGAAAGGGCAGAATCTGGGACGCAGAAACTGAGAGAGAGAGACAGAGAGACAGATCCAATCTTGGAGCGGCTCTCGCCCCTCCGCCGCCATGGAGGCCATGGAACAGAGGGGAAACCCTTCTCCCATCTAGGGGGAAGGTCAAGGAAGAAGAAGAAGAAGAAGAAGAAGAAGGGGGGGCTCTCTCCCCCTCTCTCCCGATGGCGCCGGAACGCCGCCGGGGCCATCATCATCACCGCAATCTACACTAACAACTTCACCGCCATCATCACCAACTCTTCCCCCCTCTATGCAGCGGTGTAACCTGTTGGGGAATGCAGTAATTTCAAAATTTTCCTACGCACATGCAAGATCTATCATGGTGATGCATAGCAACGAGAGGGGAAGAGTGTTGTCCACGTACCCTCGTAGACCGTAAGCAGAAGCGTTATGACAACGCGGTTGATGTACTCGTACGTCTTCACGATCGACCGATCCTAGTACCGAAAGTACGACACCTCTGTGATATGCACACGTTCGGCTCAGTGACGTCCCACGAACTCACGATCCAGCAGAGTGTCAAGGGAGAGCTTCGTCAGCACGACGGCATGATGACGGTGATGATGATGCTACCGGAACAGGGCTTCGCCTAAGCACTATTACGATATGACCGAGGTGGATTATGGTGGAGGGGGGCACCACACACGGCTAAGGGATCAATGATCAACTTGTGTGTCTATGGGGTGCCCCCTGGCCACGTATATAAAGGATGGAGGGAGGAGGAGGCCGGCCCTCATAGGGCACGCCCAAAGTGTGGAGTCCTACTAGGACTCCCTAGTCCTAGTAGGATTCCACCTCCCACATGGAATAGGAAATAGGGAAGGGAGAAGGAGAAGGAAGGAAGGGGGCGCCCCTTTCCCTAGTCCAATTCGGACCAGTCCATGGGGAAGGGGCGCGATCACCCTTGAGGCCTTTCTCTCCTTTCCCGTATGGTCCATTAAGGCCCAACACGAATTCCCGTAACTCTCCGGTACTCCGAAAAATACCCGAATCACTCAGAACCTTTCTGATGTCCGAATATAGCCTTCCAATATATCGATCTTTACTTCTCGACCATTTCGAGACTCCTAGTCATGTCCCCGATCTCATCCGGGACTCCAAACAAACTTTGGTCATAAAATCACATAACTCATAATACAAATCTTCACAGAATGTTAAGCGTGTGGACCCTACGGGTTCGAGAACTATGTAGACATGACCGAGACTCATCTCTAGCCAATAACTAATAGCGGAACCTGGATGCTCATATTGGTTCCTACATATTCTACAAAGATCTTTATCAGTCAAACCGCATAACAACATACGTTGTTCCTTTTGTCATCGGTATGTTACTTGCCCGAGATTCGATCGTCGGTATCCTCATACCTAGTTCAATCTCGTTACCGGCAAGTCTCTTTACTCGTTCCGTAATGCATCATCCCGCAACTAACTCATTAGTCACAATGCTTGCAAGGCTTATAGTGATGTGCATTACCGAGAGGGCCCAGAGATACCTCTCCGACACATGGAGTGAAAAATCCTAATCTTGATCTATGCCAACTCAACAAACACCATCGGAGACACCTGTAGAGCATCTTTATAATCACCCAGTTACGTTGTGACGTTTGATAGCACACAAGGTGTTCCTCCGGTATTCGGGAGTTGCATAATCTCATAGTCTGAGGAACATGTATAAGTCCTGAAGAAAGCAGTAACAATGAAACTGTAACGATCATCGTGCTAAGCTAACGGATGGGTCAAGTCAATCACATCATTCTCTAATGATGTGATCCCGCTTATCAAATGACAACTCTTTGTCCATGGCTAGGAAACTTAACCATCTTTGATTAACGAGCTAGTCAAGTAGAGGCATACTAGTGACATTCTGTTTGTCTATGTATTCACACATGTACTAAGTTTCTGGTTAATACAATTCTAGCATGAATAATAAACATTTATCATGATATAAGGAAATATAAATAACAACTTTATTATTGCCTCTAGGGCATATTTCCTTCAGTCTCCCACTTGCACTAGAGTCAATAATCTAGTTCACATCATCATGTGATTTAACACCAATATATAGTTCACATCTTTATGTGATTAGTTCACATCTCCATGTGACTAACACCCAAAGGGTTTACTAGAGTCGATAATCTAGTTCACATCGCTATGTGATTAACACCCAAAGAGTGATCATGTTTTGTTTGTGAGAGAAATTTAGTCAACGGGTCTGCCACATTCAGAGCTGTATGTATTTTGCAAATTTTCTATGTCTACAATACTCTGCATGGAGCTACTCTAGCTAATTGCTCCCACTTTCAATATGTATCTAGATCGAGACTTAGAGTCATCTAGATCGGTGTCAAACGCTTTCATCGACGTAACTCTTTACGACGAACTCTTTGTCACCTCCATAACCGAGAAACATTTCCTTATTCCACTAAGGATATTTTTGACTGCTGTCCAGTGATCCACTCCAAGATCACTATTGTACCCTCTTGCCAAACTTATGGTGAGGTACACAATAGGTCTGGTACATAGCATAGCTTATTTTATAGATCCTATGACTGAGGCATAGGGAATGTCTTTTCATTCTCTTTCTATTTTCTGCCGTGGTCGGGTTTTGAGTCTTTACTCAACTTCACACCTCGCAACACAGGCAAGAACTCCTTCTTTGACTGTTCTATTTTGAACTACTTCAAAATCTTGTCAAGGTATGTACTCATTGAAAATATATCAAGCGTCTTGATCTATCTCTATAGATCTTGATGCTCAATATGTAAGTAGGTACATCGAGGTCTTTCTTTGAAGAACTCCTTTGAAACACTCCTTTATGCTTTCCAAAAAATTCTACATTATTTCCGATCAACAATATGTCATTCACATATACTTATCAGAAATGATGTAGTGCTCCCACTCACTTTCTTGTAAATACAGGCTTCACCGCAAGTTTGTATAAAACCATATGTTTTGATCACTTTATCAAAGCATATATTCCAACTCTGAGATGCTTGCACCAGTCCATAAATGGATCGCTAGAGCCTGCTCACTCTGTTAGCACCTTTAGGATTGACAAAACCTTCTGGTTGCATCATATACAACTCTTCCTTAAGAAATCCATTAAGGAATGCAGTTTTGACATCCATTTCCCAGATTTCATAAAAAGCGACAACTGCTAGCATGATTCGGATAGACTTTTAAGCATCGATACAAGCGAGAAAATCTAATCGTAGTTAACACCTTGATCTTGTCAAAAACATTTTGCAACAATTCGAGCTTTGTAGATAGTAACACTACTATCATCATCCGTCTTCCTCTTGAAGATCCATTTATTCTCAATGACTCACCGATCATCGGGCAAGTCAATCAAAGTCCATACTTTGTTCTCATACATGGATCCCATCTCAGATTTCATGGCCTCAAGCCATTTTGCGGAATCTGGGCTCATCATCGCTTCCTCATAGTTCGTAGGTTTGTCATGGTCTAGTAACATGACTTCCAGAACAGGATTACTGTAACACTCTGGTGCGGACCATACTCTGGTTGACCTACGAGGTACGGTAGTAACTTGATCTGAAGTTTCGTGATCATCATCATTAGCTGTAGGGACCAGACCTCAAACGGTCCGATCTCTGTGCATCAGTGTCATCCCTAGATTAGTAATGCTGACACGCACAGTACTTGAAGGATTTATAACAGAGTAGCAATCACACACTTATTACATTGAATGTCTCAAAAGAGAACTTATTACAAAATAATATGGCTTAAGGCCATCTAATAACGATAAAAGCGGAAGGCTTGGAAGATAAGTGAGTCCATCAACTCCAACGGCATCACTGAGTATAGAACCACGACCTAAGGCTCCTTACTCGTCGTCTGAAAAGTCTGTAACATGAATGTTGCAGCCCGAAAACGGGTCAGCACATGGAATATGCTGGCAATGTAACACATAGAGAGTAGTGAACAGAAATAGGCTATACTACATGCATATATGGCTGGTGGAAAGCTCTATGGTTATAGTTTTGCGTAAAGCCAGTTTTTCCCTACTGCAAAGGAATAAATTTTATTTAACTATCATGGTGGTTGTTAAACATTGAGAGCGTAGACACCCTCTCAATCCCAATTAAATATCATCATTTAAACCCAACAAAATTAATTAAAGTCACATGATGAGATTCACATGATAATCCAAGTACTAGATACTCAAGACGTCCATAACCGGGGACACGGCTAACCATGATTAGTTTATACACTCTGCAGAGGTTTGTGCACTTTTCCCCACAAGACTCGATCTCCTCCGTTGGGATTCTCGCACTACATGGTGTTTGAGAAACGGATGGCCGAGACATAGTCTTTCAGAAGCGCTAGCACCTTACGACCGGGTAGGCCGTTACACCTACTTTCCCCTACATCTGCTAGTCTACCACTGTAAGAGTTCGCACGACTTAATCAACTATGCTAGAGTCCATAGTAGCTTGTGGCTGCACACGGAAGTTTCTAGTATGAATAATCTCATGATCCCTTGGAGCCTGGGTGGCGGTCCATAAAGAAAAACAACAGGCAATCGCTGGAATACCCAGGTGCCTCAATCCACCCAGATGTGTATTAAAGTTGCCACCTTAAGTTGAACCATTAATTAACATTCTCACATCTATCATGGATACACTCAAACCCAATCCACGTCTACAAGCATAGCATGGCATAAGCAAATGTAGAAGTAACTCCCAGGGTTTGATAGTAAAACAGGTAATAGGTACTACCTCATCTACTTCCCAGAACCCACATATTAATCAGATCCTATTCATGCAATGGCTTCAGGGTTGATCTAATGCAATAAAACTGGGTAGTAAAAGGTATGATCAAAGTGTTACTTGCCTTGCCTATGATCCGCGAAACCTAGAGATTCGAAGTAGCAAGCGGCGCACTCCAGGTACTCTGTCGCAAACAGACAAATAAGCATACTATAAGTACTCATCTAATGCATAGGTAAAACTCAAACAAGAGATCTAACCAGAAGGTTCAACTTAAGAACTCCGGTTTGCAAAAGAAACAAATCGAACGAAACAAGGAAAGTCAAACGGTCGAAAGAAAACAAGCTTCGATTACTAATCTGGACCTAAATCAAATTTTACAGAAGCAAAAACTTGTTTGAGTTGGTTAAACGGAAAGAGGGTTTCGAGACGAAACTCTAGGCGCTTGAATCGTCTGATTCCGATAAAAGAGCGAAAAGTTAAACTAAAACGAAAATCGGATCAGAAATCGCGATCAAAAATAATCGCGGAAAATCCGAGAAAAAGAAAAACTGACGAACATATTAACAAATGAACGTTCGTTATCTGAAACTAAACGGTGAACTCGTCCGTTAAAACGAACGAACGAGCGAACGCTCGCTAGACCAAAAAACCGATCTAATAAAAAACCTAGGATTTTCAAGGAAAAACCGGATCGGTTTTCTCCGGAAAACCGGCGGCGAACGGCGCGGCTACCTCGTCGGACTCCGTCGGCTCAGGGCTCCAGCGGGGCGGGGCGGCGTCGGCGAGCGGCGCGGCAAGTGGTGGCGAGCGGCGGCTGCGGGAGGCGGGGCGGGGCGAGGTGGCGGGGCGGGGTGGCGGGTATTTATGAGAGTGGGGGGGGGGGGGCGAGGTGGCTTGGGGAAGGGGCCGTCTCGGGAGGCGTGCTCCTCCTGGACTCGGGCGGCGGCGGCTTCGCTCGGGATTCCGGTCCCGAGCCGGTGCGGGATACGGCGGCGGCGCGGGCTTTGCCCGGCTCGGCTGGGCCTTCGGCCCAGTCGGGCACGCGAATAGTTTTTTTTAAACAATTCCACCAAAACTAAGAAAAATTCTAGAAAATAAAATAAAATTCTAAAAATGCCAAAATAAATTTTCGCCGCCTAAATAAAATATTTAGAACGAGATGAACATTTTCTTGGCCCTAAAATGCAGTTTTGAAAAATGTGCAATTTTTCCTAAATTCAAATAACACTAGCCAAATCTCCAAAATAAAATATTATTTGATTTTTGATTAAATCCTCAATATTTCTTTATTTTGGGAAAGTCATTTTATTCCCTCTCTCATATTTCTATAATGGAAATAATTGAAGATAAAATAAATAAAATCAAATGATCCTATCTTCAAAATTTGAGAAAACTCAAATATGAAAATAACGAAACCCCCAACTCTCTCCGTGGGTCCTTGAGTTGCGTAGAATTTCTGGATCAGGCCAAAAGCAAATAAAATATGATAAGCAGTGATGATCTAATGTATAACATTCCAAATTGAAAATTTGGGATGTTACAAACCTACCCCCCTTAAGATGAATCTCGCCCTGGAGATTCGGGTTGGCTAGAAAATAGGTGAGGGTGGTCCTTCAGCAGATCTTCCTCTCGCTCCCAGGTGGCTTCATCCTCGGTGTGGTGGCTCCACTGAACTTTGCAGAACTTGATAACCTTGCTGCGGGTGACTCGGCTGGCATACTCGAGAATCTTGACTGGTTTCTCCTCATAGGTCAAATCACTATCCAACTGAATCGCTTCCAGCGGCACTGTATCTCTCAGCGGTATATCCGCCATTTCTGCATGGCACTTCTTCAACTGGGAAACGTGGAACACGTCGTGAACTCCCGACAATCCCTCGGGTAATTCTAATTTATAAGCAACTTCTCCCATGCGTTCCAAAACTCTGTATGGTCCCACAAAACATGGCGCTAACTTTCCCTTAACTCCAAAGCGCTTAACTCCTCGAAGTGGAGATACACGAAGATAAACTCTATCTCCGGCTTCGTAAACTATCTCCTTGCGTTTAGAATTTGCATAGCTCTTCTGCCTAGACTGGGCTACCTTGAGCCTATCGCGAATCAATTTCACCTTCTGTTCAGACTCCTTAATCAAATCTGGTCCAAATAACTGGCGGTCTCCAACTTCGTCCCATGACAATGGTGTTCTGCACCTTCTTCCGTACAAGGCTTCAAAAGGGGCCATCTTCAAACTGGATTGATAACTGTTGTTGTAAGAGAACTCCGCATATGGCAAGTTGTTATCCCAACTTGATCCATAATCTAGCGCACAAGCTCTCAGCATATCCTCCAAAATCTGATTGACTCTCTCGGTCTGTCCATCGGTCTGCGGATGAAAAGCTGTACTGAACTCTAGTCTGGTACCCAAAGTTTTGAGCAACTGATTCCAGAACATTGAGGTAAACTGAGTTCCTCTATCTGATACAATGCTCCTCGGAACTCCATGCAGACATACGATCCTGGTCATATATATCTTTGCCAACTTAGCACTGGTGTAAGTGGTCTTCACTCAGATGAAATGAGCTACCTTCGTCAAGCGATCTACTACAACCCATATCAAATCATAGCCTGAACGGGTCCTGGGTAATCCCGTGATAAAATCCATGCCTAGCTTATCCCACTTCCATTTGGGTATCGGCAATGGCTGTAGCAATCCTGCTGGCTTCTGATGCTCTGCCTTTACTCTCTGACATACATCACAAACTGCTACATACTCTGCAATATCCTTCTTCATTCTGGTCCACCAGAAGGTGTCTTTCAAATCCAAATACATCTTGGTATTTCCTGGGTGAATCGAGTACGGCGAATCATGGGCCTCTTGCAGAATTAGCTTCCTGGTCTCCGAGTCATTAGTCACATAAACGCAGTCCTCAAACCATAAGGTATCGTGTTCATCCTCACGAAATCCTTTAACTTTTCCCTTGCTCATCTTCTCCTTTATGGTGGCAATCTCCTTGTCGGTCTTCTGAGCTTCTCTGATCTTATCCATCAGAGTAGACTGAATCTCCAATGCTGATACATAGCCTCTCGGAACTATCTCCAAACATAGCTCACGAAGATCCTCGGCTAACTCCTTTGGCAACTCTCCGGTCATTAGTGTGTTGACATGGCTCTCGCGGCTCAATGCGTCAACTACTACGTTAGCCTTTCCGGGATGATAATGTAATCTCATATCATAATCCTTGATGAGCTCCAACCATCTCCTTTGCCTGAGATTCAACTCCTTCTGCGTGAAGATGTATTTCAAACTTTTGTGATCCGTGTACACCTCACAATGGTTTCCGATGAGAAAAAGTCTCCACGTCTTTAATGCGTGCACTACGGCTGCTAACTCCAAGTCGTGTGTAGCATAATTCAATTCATGCGGCTTAAGCTGTCGTGAGGCATATGAAACAACTCTTCCCTCCTACATAAGCACTGCTCCAAGTCCTCGACGTGAAGCGTCGCAATATACTTCATAATCCTTGCGCTGATCTAGCAGAATCAACACTGGCGATGTAACCAAACGTTTCTTCAACTCCTGGAAACTGGCCTCACATTCTTCAGTCCATTTGAACTTTGTATCCTTCTTCAACAACTCCGTCATAGGTTTTGCAATTTTCAAGAAATTTTCAATGAACCTCCGGTAGTATCCTGCGAGTCCAAGAAAACTTCGGATCTCTCCAACTGTTGTTGGGGCTTCCCAATTTTTCACAGTGACAACCTTGGTGGGATCTACGGCTATTCCTTCTCCGGATATAACATGTCCGAGGAATCCCACTTCCTTCAACCAAAACTCACATTTGCTGAACTTGGCGTATAACTGATGTTCTCTGAGCTTACCAAGTACCAAACGCAAATGTTCTTTATGTTCTTCTTCATTCTTCGAGTAAACCAGTATATCATCAATGAACACTACGACAAACTTATCCAAAAACTTCATAAAGACTTTGTTCATCATCTTCATAAAGTTAGCAGGTGCGTTAGTCAGGCCAAATGACATAACGGTATACTCATACAGCCCATACCTTGTGGTAAAAGCTGTCTTAGGTATGTCCTGCTCTCGAATCTTCAGCTGGTGGTATCCTGATCGCAAATCAATCTTGGAAAATACCTTAGCTCCTTGCAATTGGTCAAACAAATCATTTATCATCGGCAGTGGGTACTTATTCTTGATCATCACCTCATTCAATCCTCGATAATCAACAACCATCCTTAACAATCCATCCGTAGCAACGTCATCCGGGGCATAACATGCTAACTTACTAAAGTCATCCACGTATTGGCCAACTGTCTGTCCTCCTTGGCGCAAGTTGTGAAACTCATGCTTCTTCATGGCCATAGCTCCTGCTGAAACATGGGCTATACGGAAAGCCTGCTGAAATTGGTCCCATGTCACCGTGGCTATAGGGTAGGTGACAGTGTAATTCTCCCACCATGATGCTGCTGGTCCATCCAACTGATGTGCGGCAAAACGCACCTTCTCAGTGTCAGTACATCCTGTAGTGGTTAACTCCCTTCCAATCTTGCGGAGCCAATCATCTGCTACTATAGGCTCAGTGCTACTGGAGAACACCGGCGGATTCAATCTAAGAAAACGGGTTAAGTGATCAACAGGTGGTGGTGGTGGTGGTGGGTTGTTGTTGTTGTTCCCCTGATTCTGATTCTGGACTAGCAACTGCATCAACACATTCTGCTGCTGGATCAACTGAGTGAGCTCCGGTGGAAATGCAAATCCATTGTCACGTCTCGGAGGCATCTGATGGGTTTAGAGGGGAGAGATTAGAATAGAATGAGGTCTAATGAGAAAACACTACCCATATGCACATGAGACAAACTCAAAAATTTCACTCAATCAATCAATCAAGTCATACAATCGGTCTAACTATCGCAAAAGTGCTCGGACTACTCTATTTACATGGTGGAATACTACTACTGATGTGGTGGTCTACTAGAAATATTCCTCGGTTGCAGA
Organism: Triticum urartu; assembly: GCF_056163025.1. NCBI lineage: Eukaryota > Viridiplantae > Streptophyta > Magnoliopsida > Poales > Poaceae > Triticum > Triticum urartu. The sequence continues at coordinate 435,003,972 of NC_141873.1, forward strand.
CTCCATGATATCTGCTCCAGTTCTGTCTTCATAGTCATCATCGTTCAGGTCAGAGTCGGTGTCGTCGATGATGATGTAGTCTTCCGGGCGAATCTCCTTGGGTTCTTCATCTTCTTCTATTGGTGTGGGGCCTCCCATGAATATTCTGATCTTCTTAATCAGGTCGTCATTCTTCTCCACTAGTACGACGATTTCCTCCTCATAATCTTCACGTGTAGCCTTGAGTTCTTCCTCCAGCTTCGTGATTCTTGTCATCACCTTCTTCAGATCTATCATGCCTGCGCACATCTGGTTTTCCTGACGTCGAATGTGCTGGTTTAATTCCTGGATAAAAGCTGCGATTGATCTATCCTTCCGGGTGCCGATCATCTCCCATTGCTCATCTCGGCGCCCACAAATCTGGTAGATAGTATCCTTGAGATAATTGCGGTAAACTTCTCCAATACGTCCCATGGCGATGTGGGCTGCCATGCTCTTTCCTAGACTCCAGGTTGGTGCATCAAAGGAAAACTCTATGGGCTCGGTGACTGGCACGAACGTTCTTCCTGGAACTTGAACTTGAATCATCCAGCGCTCCTCCTCGGGTAAAGTGGCGTTGTAGGTCCCGGTGAAGCTTGGTACTCCGATGTTCAGGTACTTAGTGACTTCCTTTAGGTGGCATCCAAACGGTGTATCTTCATCCGGTTGCGTGAACTTGTTCCTTGCATCCGCCATCCTAAAAGAGTAGAAAAGATGAGAAGTCAGAATGAGAAGAGAGTGGTGATGTAGGTCTTTATCTTAGTGGTCGTGTCCTACAGTCAGCATGTGCTCTGATACCATCTTGTAGGGACCAGACCTCAAACAGTCCGATCTCTGTGCATCAGTGTCATCCCGGGATCAGTAATGCTGACACGCACAATACTTGAAGGATTTATAATAAAGTAGTAATCACACACTTATTACATCGAATGTCTCAAAAGAGAACTTATTACAAAATAATATGGCTTAAGGCCATCTAATAACAATAACAACGGAAGGCTTGGAAGATAAGTGAGTCCATCAACTCCAACGGCATCACTGAGTATAGAACCACGACCTAAGGCTCCTTACTCGTTGTCTGAAAAGTCTGCAACATGAACGTTACAGCCCGAAAATGGGTCAGCACATGGAATATGCTGGCAATGTAACACATAGAGAGTAGTGAACAGAAATAGGCTATACTACATGCATATATGGCTGGTGGAAAGCTCTATGGTTACAGTTTTGCGTAAAGCCAGTTTTCCCCTACTGCAAAGGAATAAATTTTATTTAACTATCATGGTGGTTGTTAAACATTGAGAGCGTAGACACCCTCTCAATCCCAATTAAATATCATCATTAAAACCCAACAAAATTAATTAAAGTCACATGATGAGATTCACATGATAATCCAAGTACTAGATACTCAAGACGTCCATAACCGAGCACACGGCTAACCATGATTAGTTTATACACTCTGCAGAGGTTTGTGCACTTTTCCCCACAAGACTCGATCTCCTCCGTTGGGATTCTTGCACTACATGGTGTTTGAGAAACGGATGACCGAGACATAGTCTTTCAGAAGCGCTAGCACCTTACGATCGGGAAGACCGTTACACCTACTTTCCCCTACATCTGCTAGTCTACCACTGTAAGAGTTCACACGACTTAATCAACTATGCTAGAGCCCATAGTAGCTTGTGGCTGCACACGGAAGTTTCTAGTATGAATAATCTCATGATCCCTTGGAGCTTGGGTGGCGGTCCATAAAGAAAAACAACAGGCAATCACTGGAATACCCAGGTGCCTCAATCCACCCAGATGTGTATTAAAGTTGCCACCTTAAGTTGAACCATTAATTAACATTCTCACATCTGTCATGGATACACTCAAACCCAATCCATGTCTACAAGCATAGCATGGCATAAGCAAACGTAGAAGTAACTCCCAGGGTTTGATATTAAAACAGGTAATAGGTACTACCTCATCTACTTCCCAAAACCCACATATTAATCAGATCCTATTCATGCAATGGCTTGAGGGTTGATCTAATGCAATAAAACTGGGTAGTAAAAGGTATGATCAAAGTGTTACTTGCCTTGCTGATGATTCACGAAACCTAGAGATTCGAAGTAGCAAGCGACGCACTCTGGGTACTCTATCGCAAACAAACAAACAAGCATACTATAAGTACTCATCTAATGCACAGGTAAAACTCAAATAAGAGATCTAACCAAAAGGTTCAACTTAAGAACTCCGGTTTGCAAAAGAAACAAATCGAACGAAACAACGAAAGTCGAAGGGTCGAAAGAAAACAAGCTTCAATTACTAATCTGGACCTAAGTCAAATTTTACAGAAGCAAAAACTTGTTTGAGTTGGTTAAACGGAAAGAGGGTTTCGAGTCGAAACTCTAGGCACTTGAATCGCCTGATTCCGATAAACGAGCGAAAAGTTAAACTAAGAAGAAAATCGATCAGAAATCGCGATCAGAAATAATCGCGGAAAATCCGAGAAAAAGAAAAACTGACGAACAGATTAGCGAACAAATGTTCGTTATTTGAAACTAAACGGTGAACTCGTCCGTTAAAACGAACAAACGAGCGAACGCTCGCTAGACAAAAGAACCGATAAAACCGATCTAATAAAAAAACCTAGGGTTTTCAAGGAAAACCAGATCGGTTTTCTCCAGAAAACCGGCGGCGAGCGGCGCGGCTACCTCGTCGGACTCCAGCGGCTCGGGGCTTCGGTGGGGCGGGGCGGCATCGGTGGCGGGTGCGGTAAGCGGCGGCTGCGACGGCGAGCGGCGGCTGCGGGAGGCGGGGCAGGGCGAGGTGGCGGGGCGGGGTGGCGGTGCGGGTATTTATGAGAGGGGGGCGAGGTGGCTTGGGGAAGGGGCCATCTCGGGAGGTGTGCTGCTCCCGCACTCGGGCGGCGGCGGCGGCTTCGCTCGAGACTCCGGTCCCGAGCCGGTGTGAGAGACGGCGGTGGCGCGGGCTTGGCCCGGCTCGGCTGGGCCTTCGGCCCAGTCAGGCGCGCGAACAATTTTTTTAACAATTCCGCCGAAACTAAGAAAAATTCTAGAAAATAAAATAAAATTCTAAAAATGCCAAAATAAATTTTCACCGCCTAAATAAAATATTTAGAACGAGATGAATATTTTCTTGGCCCTAAAATACAGTTTTGAAAAATGTGCAATTTTTCCTAAATTCAAATAAAACTAGCCAAATCTCCAAAATAAAATCTTATTTGATTTTTTATTAAATCCTCAATATTTCTTTATTTTGGGAAAGTCATTTGATTTCCTCTCTCATATTTCTATAATGGAAATAATTGAAGATAAAATAAATAAAATCTAATGATCCTATCTTCAAAATTTGAGAAAACTCAAATATGAAAATAATGAAACCCCCAACTCTCTCCGTGGGTCCTTGAGTTGCGTAGAATTTCTAGATCAGGCCAAAAGCAAATAAAATATGATATGCAGTGATAATCTAATGTATAACATTCCAAATTGAAAATTTGGGATGTTACATTAGCTTCCTCACTAATTGGTGTAGGAATCACTGGAATTGATTTCTGTGATGAACTACTTTCCAATACGGGAGAAGGTATAATTACCTCATCAAGTTCTAGATTCCTCCCAGTCACTTCTTTTGAGAGAAACTTCTTCTCTAGAAAGGATCCATTCTTAGCAACAAATATCTTGCCTTCAGATGTGTGATAGAAGGTGTACCCAACAGTTTCCTTTGGGTATCCTATGAAGACGCATTTCTCCGATTTGGGTCCGAGCTTATCAGGTTGAAACTTTTTCACATAAGCATCATAGCCCCAAACTTTTAGAAATGACAACTTAGGTTACTTGCTAAACCACGGTTCATATGGTGTCGTCTGAATGGATTTGATGGTGCCCTATTTAACGTGAATGCAGCTGTCTCTAATGCATAACCCCAAAACGATAGTGATAAATCGGTAAGAGACATCATAGATCGCACCATATCTAATAAAGTACGGTTATGATGTTCGGACACACCATTACGCTATGGTGTTTCAGGTGGCGTGAGTTGCGAAACTATTCCACATTTGTTTCAAATGAAGACCAAACTCGTAACTCAAATATTTTCCTCCACGATCAGATCACAGAAACTTTATTTTCTTGTTACGATGATTTTCTACTTCACTCTGAAATTCTTTGAACTTTTCAAATGTTTCAGACTTATGTTTCATCAAGTAGATATACCCATATCTGCCCAAATCATCTATGAAGGTATGAAAATAACGATACCCGCCGCGAGCTTCAACACTCATCGGATTGCATACATCAGTATGTATTATTTCCAATAAGTCAGTTTCTTGCTCCATTGTTCCGGAGAACGGAGTTTTAGTCATCTTGCCCATGAGGCATGGTTCGCAAGCATCAAATGGTTCATAATCAAGTGATTCCAAAAGCCCATCAGCATGGAGTTCCTTCATGCGCTTTACACCAATATGACCTAAACGGCAGTGTCACATATAAGTGATGACTACAAGTGTGGGGGATCTATCGTAGCCTTTTCGATAAGTAAGAGTGTCGAACCCAACGAGGAGCAGAAGGAAATGATAAGCAGTTTTCAGTAAGGTATTCTCTACAAGCACTGGAATTATCGGTAACAGATAGTTTTGTGATAAGGTAATTTGTAACAAGTAGCAAGTAATAAAAGTAAATAAGGTGCAGCAAGATGGCCCAATCCTTTTTGTAGCAAAGGACAAGCCTGCACAAACTCTTATATAAAGGAAAGCGCTCCCGAGGACACATGGGAATTATCGTCAAGCTAGTTTTCATCATGTTCATATGATTCACGTTCGGTACTTTGATAATTTGATATGTGGGTGGACCGGTGCTTGGGTAATGTCCTTACTTGGACAAGCATCCCACTTATGATTAACCCCCATTGCAAGCATCCGCAACTACAACAGAAGTATTAAGGTAAACCCAACTATAACATGAAACATATGGATCCAAATCAGCCCCTTACGAAGCAACGCATAAACTAGAGTTTAAGCTTCTGTCACTCTAGCAACCCACCATCTACTTATCACTTCCCAATGCCTCCCTCTAGGCCCAAACAATGGTGAAGTGTCATGTAGTCGACGTTCACATGACACCACTAGAGGGATGACAACATACATCTCATCAAAATATCGAACGAATACCAAATTCACATGACTACTTATAGCAAGACTTCTCCCATGTTCCCAGGAACAAAAGTAACTACTCACAAAGCATATTCATGTTCATAATCAGAGGGGTATTAATATGCATAATGGATCTGAACATATGATCTTCCACAAAGTAAACCAACTAGCATCAACTACAAGGAGTAATCAACACTACTAGCAACCCACAGGTACCAATCTGAGGTTTGGATACAAAGATTGGATACAAGAGATGAACTAGGGTTTGAGATGAGATGGTGCTGGTGAAGATGTTGATGGAGATTGACCCCCTCCCGATGAGAGGATCGTTGGTGATGACGATGGTGATGATTTCCCTCTCCTGGAGGGAAGTTTCCCCGGCAAAACAGCTCCGCCGGAGCCCTAGATTTGTTCCGCCAAGGTTCCGCCTCGTGGCGGCGGAGTTTCTTTTCCCGAAAGCTTGCTTCTGATTTTTCTCGGACGAAAGACCTCATATAGCAGAAGATGGGCATTAGAGAGCCACCAGGGGGCCCACGAGGCAGGGGGCGCACCCAGGGGGTAGGGTGCCCCCATCCTCGTGGCCAGGGTGTGGGCCCCCTCTGGTGCTTTATTTTCTCATTACTTTTTATTAATTCCAAAAATGACTTCCGTGAAGTTTCAGGACTTTTGGAGCTGTGCAGAATAGGTCTCTAGTATTTGCTCCTTTTCCAGCCCAGAATTCCAGTTGCCGGCATTCTCCCTCTTCATGTAAACCTTGTAAAATAAGAGAGAATAGGCATAAGTATTGTGACATAATGTGTAATAACAGCCCATAATGCAATAAATATCGATATAAAAGCATGATGCAAAATGGACGTATGAACTCCCCCAAGCTTAGACTTCGCTTGTCCTCAAGCGAATGCCGATATCGAAAAATATGTCCACATGTTTAGAGATAGAGGTGTCGATAAAATAAAATACGGACATGAGGGCATCATGATCATTCTTATGCTAAAGTAACAATTCAATCACAATTTCAAGTATGAATCATAAACTTCATTGAGAACCAACAAACTCTAATCTCAGTAATTGAGGCAATTGCAATTTATCATAACATAGGAAAGAGTCCATATAAGAGCTTTTTAGAAAGTCCACATACTCAACTATCATTTAGTATTTCACAATTGCTAACACTCACACAATATTTATGGGTATGAAGTTTTAATCAGACACAGAGAAAGATATAGGGGCTTATAGTTTTGCCTCCCAAGTTTTTACCTCAAGGGTAATGTCAACAATAATAGTTCATGAAAACTCACATCCAATTAGCTATATTTATCAGGATCTTTCCAACACATTGTGCTTGCCAAAGGATAAAATGTAAAAAGGAAAGGTGAAGATCACCATGACTCTTATATAAGGTGGAAGATAAAAGTAAAAGATAGGCCCTTCATAGAGGGAAGCATAGGTTATCATGCGCTTTTATGGTTGGATGCACAAAATCTTAATGCAAAAGAACGTCACTTTATATTGCCACTTGTGATATGGACCTTTATTATGCAGTCCGTCGCTTTTATTTCTTCCACATCACAAGATCGTATAAAGCTTATTTTCTCCACATTAATAGATCATACATATTTAGAGAGCAATTTTTTATTGCGTTCACCGATGACAACTTACTTGAAGGATCTTACTCAATCCATAGGTAGGTATGGTGGACTCTCATGGCAAAGACGGGTTTAGGGATATTTGGAAGTACAAGTAGTATCTCTACTTGGTGCAAAGAAATTGGCTAGCAAGAGAGGGAAAGGCAAGCTCAACATGTTGGATGATCCATGAAAATATAATTTATCTCAGATGGAAGAAAACATAACCCATTACGTTGTCTTCCTTGTCCAACGTCAACTCTTTAGCATATTGCTACCTCTTGAGCACTGCGTTGGTTTTCCCTTGAAGAGGAAAGGGTGATGCAGTAGAGCAGCGTAAGTATTTCCCTCAGTTTTTGAGAACCAAGGTATCAATCCAGTAGGAGGCCACGCACGAGTCCCTCACACCTACACAAACAAATAAACTCCTCGCAACCAACATGATAAAGGGGTTGTCAATCCCTTCACGGTCACCTACGAGAGTGAGATCTGATAGATATGATAAGATAATATTTTTGGTATTTTTATGATTAAAAGAAATAAAGATGCAAGTAAAATAAATGGCAAAGGAAATAACTAAGTATTGGAAGATTAATATGATGAAAAATATACCTGGGGGCCATAGGTTTCACTAGAGGCTTCTCTCGAGAGCATAAGTATTACGGTGGGTGAAAAAATTACTGTTGAGCAATTGACAGAATTGAGGATAGTTATGAGAATATCTAGGTATGATCATGTATATAGGCATCACGTCCAAGACAAGTAGACCAACTTCTGCCTGCATCTACTACTATTACTCCACACATCGACCGCTATCCAACATGCATCTAGAGTATTAAGTTCAAGAGAACAGAGTAACGCTTTAAGCAAGATGACATGATGTAGAGGGATAAACTCATGCAATATGATATAAACCCCATCTTGTTACCCTCGATGGCAACAATACAATACATGCCTTGCTGCCCCTACTATCACTAGGAAAGGACACCGCAAGACTGAACCCAAAGCTAAGCACTTCTGCCATTGCAAGAAAGATCAATCTAGTAGGCCAAACCGAACTGATAATTCGAAGAGACTTGCAAAGATAAACAATCATACATAAAAGAATTCAGAGAAGATTCAAATATTGTTCATAGATAAACTTGATCATAAAACCACAATTCATCGATCTCAACAAACACACCGCAAAAGAAGATTACATAGAATAGATCTCCACAAGAGAGGGGGAGAACTTTGTATTGAGATCCAAAAAGAGAGAAGAAGCCATCTAGCTGATAACTATGGACCCGTAGGTCTGAAGTAAACTACTCACACTTCATCGGAGAGGCTATGGTGTTGATGTAGAAGCCCTCCGTGATCAATACCCCCTCCGGCGGAGCTCCGGAGAAGGCCACAAGATGGGATCTCATGGATACATAAAGTTACGGCGGTGGAATTAGGGTTTTGGCTCCGTATCTCGTAGTTTGGGGGTACGTAGGTATATATAGGAGGATGGAGTATGTCGGCGGTGCAACATGGGCCCCACGAGGGTGGAGGGCGCGCCTGGGGGGGGGGGTAGGTGCGCCCCCTACCTCGTGCCTTCCTCGTTGATTGCTTGACGTAGGGTCCAAGTCCTTTGGATCATGTTTGTTCCGAAAATCACGTTCCCGAAGGTTTCATTTCGTTTGGACTCTGTTTGATATTCTTTTTCTGCGAAACCCTAAAATAGGCAAAAAAACAACAATTCTGGGCTGGGCCTCTGGTAAATAGGTTAGTCCCAAAAATAATATAAAAGTGTATAATAAAGCCCAATAATGTCCAAAACAGGATATACTATAGCATGGAACAATCAAAAATTATAGATACGTTGGAGACGTATCAAGCATCCCCAAGCTTAATTCCTGCTCGTCCTCGAGTAGGTAAATGATAAAAATAGATTTTTTTATGTGGAATGCTACTTGGCATAATTTTAATGTAATTCTCTTAATTGTGGTATGAATATTCAGATCCGAAAGATTCAAGACAAAAGTTTAATATTGACATAGAAATAATAATACTTCAAGCATACTAACTAAGTAATTATGTCTCTTCAAAATAACATGGCCAAAGAAAGTTATCCCTACAAAATCATATAGTCTGGCTATGCTCCATCTTCACCACACAAAGTATGCAAATCATGCACAACCCCGATGACAAGCTAAGCAATTGTTTCATACTTTTGGTGTTTTCAAACTTTTTCAATCTTCACGCAATAGATGAGCGTGAGCCATGGACATAGCACTATAGGTGGAATAGAATGGTGGTTGTGGAGAGGACAAAAAGGGAGAAGATAGTCTCACATCAACTAGGCGTATCAACGGGCTATGGAGATGCCCATCAATAGATATCAATGTGAGTGAGTAGGGATTGCCAATGCAAGGGATGCACTGGAGCTATAAGTATATGAAAGCTCAACAAAAAGAAACTAAGTGGGTGTGCATCCAACTTGCTTGCTCACGAAGACCTAGGGAATTTTGAGGAAGCCCATCATTGGAATATACAAGCCAAGTTCTATAATGAAAAATTCCCACTAGTATATGAAAGTGATAACATAGGAGACTCTCTATCATGAAGATCATGGTGCTACTTTGAAGCACAACTATGGAAAAAAGGATAGTAGTATTGCCCCTTTTTTTGATCTTTCTCTTTTTTATTGGGACAATACTCTATGAATGATGATCATCACACTTCTATTTGTTTACAACTCAATGATTACAACACGATACTAGAACAAAGTATGACTCTATATGAATGCCTCCGGCGGTGTACCGGGATAGAAATGATGCATGCGTGACTTATATGAAAGAATTATGAGCGGTGGCTTTGCCACAACTAAAATGTCAACTACATGATCATGAGAAGCAATATGACAATGATGGAGCGTGTCATAGTAAACGGAACGGTGGAAAGTTGCATGGCAATATATCTCGGAATGGCCACGGAAATGCCATGATAGGTAGGTATGGTGGCTGTTTTGAGGAAGGTATATGGTGGGTGTATGATACCGGCGAAAGGTGCGCGGTATTAGAGAGGCTAGCAATGGTGGAAGGGTGAGAGTGCGTATAATCCATGGACTCAACATTAGTCATAAAGAACTCACATACTTATTGCAAAAATCTATTAGTTATCGAAGCAAAGTACTACGCGCATGCTCCTAGGGGGATAGATTGGTAGGAAACGACCATCGCTCGTCCCCGACCGCCACTCATAAGGAGGACAATCAATAAATACATCATGCTCCGACTTCTTAACATAACGGTTCACCATACGTGCATGCTACGGGAATCACAAACTTTAACACAAGCATTTCTCAAATTCACAACTACTCAACTAGCACGACTCTAATATCACCATCTCCATATCTCAAAACAATTATCAAGTTTCAAACTTCTCATAGTATTCAACACACTCATAAGAAAATTTTATTATTAATCTTGAATGCCTAACATAATTAAAGCAAATTACAATGCTGTTTTGTAGGACTCTCAAAATAATCTAAGTGAAGCATGAGAGAACAAAAGTTTCTATAAAACAAATCCACCATCGTGCTCTAAAAGATATAAGTGAAGCACTAGAGCAAAAACTATATAACTCAAAAGATATAAGTGAAGCACATAGAGTATTCTAACAATTTCTGAATCATGAGTGTCTCTCTCAAAAAGGTGTGTGCAGCAAGGATGATTGTGGAAAACTAACAAATAAAGACTAAAATAATAAAAGATGCTCCAAGCAAAACACTCATGTGGTAAATAAAAATATAGCTCCAAGTAAAGTTACCGATAGAAGTAGACGAAAGAGGGGATGCCTTCCGAGGCATCCCCAAGATTTGGCTTTTAGGTGTCCTTAGATTATCTTGGGGGTGCCATGGGCATCCCCAAGATTAGGCTCTTGCCACTCCTTGTTCCATAATCCATCAAATCTTTACCCAAAACTTGGAAACTTCACAACACAAAACTTAAAGTAGAAAATCTCGTGGGCTCTGTTAGCGAAAGAAAACAAAACACCACTTCACGGTACTGTAATGAACTCATTCTTTATTTATATTGGTGTTAAACCTACTGTATTCCAACTTCTCTATGGTTTATAAACTATTTTACTAGCCATAGATTCATCAAAATAAGCAAACAACACACGGAAAACAGAATCTGTCAAAAACAGAACAGTCTGTAGTAATCTGTAGCTAACGCAAGATCTGGAACCCCCAAATTCTAAAATAAATTTATGTACGTGAGGAATTTATCTATTAATCATCTTCAAAAAGAATTAACTAAATAGCACTTTCCAAATAAAAATGGCAGCAGTTCTCGTGAGCACTAAAGTTTCTGTTTTTTTACAGCAAGATTAAAAAGACTTGCCCCAAGTCTTCCCAACGGTTCTACTTGGCACAAACACTAATTAAACACAAAAAACACAACCAAAACAGAGGCTATATAAATTATTTATTTATTACTAAACAGGAGCAAAAAGCAAGGAATAAAAATAAAATTGGGTTGCCTCCCAACAAGCGCTATCGTTTAACGCCCCTAGCCAGGCATGAAAGCGAAGATAGATCTAGGTATTGCCATCTTTGGAAGGCAATCCATAAGTGGCCCTCATGATTGATTCATAAGGTAATTTAATTTTCTTTATAGGGAAGTGTTCCATGCCTTTCCTTAACGGAAATTGGAATCTAATATTCCCTTCCTTCATATCAATAATTGCACCAATCGTTCTAAGGAAAGGTCTACCAAGAATAATAGGACATGAAGGATTGTAATCTATGTCAAGAACAATAAAATCCATGGGCACATAATTCCTATTTGCAACAATAAGAACATCATTAATTCTTCCCATAGGTTTCTTAATAGTGGAATCCGCAAGGTGCAAGTTTAAAGAGCAATCATCAAAATCACGGAAACCTAGCAAATCACACAAAGTCTTTGGAATCGTGGAAACACTAGCACCCAAATCACACAAGGCATAGCATTTATGATCTTTAATATTAATTTTAATAGTAGGTTCCCACTCATCATAAAGTTTTCTAGGGATAGAAACTTCCAACTCAAGTTTTTCTTCATAAGATTGCATCAAAGCATCAATGATATGTTTGGTAAAGGCTTTATTTTGACTATAAGCATGAGGAGAATTTAGCACGCATTGCAAGAAGGAAATACAATCTACCAAAGAGCAATTATCATAATTAAATTCCTTGAAATCCAAAATAGTGGGTTCATTAATATTTAAAGTTTTGACTTCTTCAATCTCACTTTTAACAATTTTAGCATCAAGACCTAAAGACTCCGAATTTTTGGAACGCCTTCTAGGTAAAGGTGGATCATATTCAGTCCCATCATTATCAAGATTCATATTGCAAAACAAATATTTAATAGGGGACACATCAATAACTTTTAGATCTTCATCTTTATGTTCCAAAAAATCCGGTTTAGCGGCCATCTTATTAACTAAGGTGGCTTGCTTATCCGAAACTTCAGCTATTAACTTCTCAAGATGAGCAATCTGAGATTTCAAACCATCAAATTCTTTAGACATATCATAGAGCTCTTTATTCATATAACCCATAAAGCTTTTTTGTTCTTTAAGCTCATTTCTAAAGACATTATTATGCTCAAATTGTAAGACCATAAAACTCCTGACGTTGCTTTCGATCTCTTCTAACCTTTTAAGGTGAAGATCACCAAATCTGGATAGAGCCATCATGACAAGCAAGCAATCCGACACACAAGCAAACAAGAAACGGGCAAAAAGAGGCAAATAGAGAAAGAGAGGGAGGATAGAGAGAGAGGGCGAATAAAACGGCAAGGGTGAAGTGGGGGAGAGGAAAACAAGAGGCAAATGGCAAATAATGTAATGCGAGAGATAAGGGTTTGTGATGGGTACTTGGTATGTTGACTTTTGCGTAGACTCCCCGGCGATGGCGCCAAAAAAGGCTCATTGTCGGGAGTCCAAATATTGACTTGACCTTGCGTAAGCCTCCCCGACAACGGCGCCAGAAATCCTTCTTGCTACCTCTTGAGCACTGCGTTAGTTTTCCCTTGAAAAGGAAAGGGTGATGCAGTAGAGCAGCGTAAGTATTTCCCTCAGTTTTGAGAACCAACATATCAATCCAGTAGGAGGCCACGCACGAGTTCCTCGCACCTACACAAACAAATAAACTCCTCGCAACCAACACGATAAAGGGGTTGTCAATCCCTTCACAGTCACCTACGAGTGTGAGATCTGATAGATATGATAAGATAATATTTTTGGTATTTTTATGATAAAAAGAAATAAAGATGCAAGTAAAATAAATGGCAAAGGAAATAACTAAGTATTGGAAGATTAATATGATGGAAAATAGACCCCGGGGCCATAGGTTTCACTAGAGGCTTCTCTCGAGAGCATAAGTATTACGGTGGGTGAACAAATTACTGTTGAGCAATTTATAGAATTGAGCATAGTTATGAGAATATCTAGGTATGATCATGTATATAGGCATCACATCCAAGACAAGTAGACCGACTCCTGCCTGCATCTACTACTATTACTCCACACATTGACCGCTATCAAGCATGCATCTAGAGTATTACGTTTAAGAGAACAGAGTAATGCTTTAAGCAAGATGACATGATGTAGAGGGATAAACTCATGCAATATGATATGAATCCCATCTTGTTATCCTCGATGGCAACAATACAATACGTGCCTTGCTGCCCCTACTGTCACTTGGAAAGAACACCACAAGATTGAACCCAAAGCTAAGCACTTCTCCCATTGCAAGAAAGATCAATCTAGTAGGCCAAACCAAACTGATAATTCGAAGAGACTTGCAAAGATAACCAATCATACATAAAAGAATTCAGAGAAGATTCAAATATTGTTCATAGATAAACTTGATCATAAACCCACAATTCATCGATCTCAACAAACACACCACAAAAGAAGATTACATCGAATAGATCTCCACAAGAGAGGGGGAGAACTTTGTATTGAGATCAAAAAAGAGAGAAGAAGCCATCTAGCTAATAACTATGGACCCGTAAGTCTGAAGTAAACTAATCACACTTCATCGGGGAGGCTATGGTGTTGATGTAGAAGCCCTCCGTGATCGATACCCCCTCCGGCGGAGCTCCGGAAAAGGCTCAAGATGGGATCTCATGGATACAGAAAGTTACGGCGGTGGAATTAGGGTTTTGGCTCCGTATGTGGTAGTTTGGGGGTACGTAGGTATATATGGGAGGAAGGAGTACGTCGGTGGAGCAATGTGGGCTCCACGAGGGTGGAGGGCACGCCTGGGGGGGGGTAGGTGAGGGAGTCCTAGATTAGGGGGTCCTCGGACAGCCGGACTATATCCTTCGGCCGGACTGTTGGGTTATGAAGATACAAGATTGAAGACTTCGTCCCGTGTCCGGGTGGGACTCTCCTTTGCGTGGAAGGCAAGCTTGGCAATTTGGATATGTAGATCTCCTCCCTTGTAACCGACTCTGTGTAACCCTAGCCCCCTCCGGTGTCTATATAAACCGGAGGGATTAGTCTGTAGGACGAGAACAATCATAATCATAGGCTAGCTTCTAGGGTTTAGCCTCTACGATCTCGTGGTAGATCAAATCTTGTAATGCTCATATCATCAAGATCAATCAAGCAGGAAGTAGGGTATTACCTCCATCGAGAGGGCCCGAACCCGGGTAAACATTGTGTCCCTCGCCTCCTGTTACCATCCACCTTAGACGCATAGTTCGGGACCCCCTACCTGAGATCCGCCGGTTTTGACACCTACATTGGTGCTTTCATTGAGAGTTCCACTGTGTCATCACCATAAGGTTTGATGGCTCCTTCGATCATCGGCAATGATGCCATCCAGGGTGAGGTTTTTCTCCCCGGACAGATCTTCGTATTCAGCGGCTTCATACTGCGGGCCAACTTGCTTGGCCATCTGGAGCAGATCGAGAGCTACGCCCCTGGCCATCAGGTCAGGTTTGGAAGCTTGAACTATACTACCGACATCCGCGGAGACTTAATCTTTGACGGATTCGAGCCCATGTCAGGTGCGCTGCACAGTCACGACGAGCATGACTTAGCTCTGCCGCCGGACGCGGGAGATCACACCTGTGGCAACTCTGGCCCTCAATCCGGAGCAGATCGTGCCGTCCGAGGATGGGTGGATGGACCCCGCCATGGAGGCCGCACATGTAACGCCCCGAGACCGATGTGCCAGGTGTCCTCCAGTTATTCGCTGTTGTTGCCTTGTCTTTTTCTGGCGTGTCGCATCTTGCCATGTCATCATACACATTGCATCATCATGTTTTTCAAAACTTGCATTCGTCCGGGTTCTCCGAGTTCTTTCCGTTGTTCGTTCTGAGTCCAGGCACACTCGCACGCGCCCGCGGCATGTCCAAAATAGTATTTTATAAGTGGCCGGAAAATGTTCTCGGAATGGGATGAAAGTTGGCGTGTGGTCTTATTATAGTGTAGATAGACCGCCTGTCAAGTTTCATCATATTCGGAGTTCGTTTGACGCCCCAACGATTAACTATAGCGGCAATATAGCCGGTCTAACGTCGGACGTTTTCGGTCTTCGGAAATAGTCGCCGGGCTTCCCTCTCTTCTCTTCTCTCAGCCCGAGACCATCTACACAGCTCACTACCTACCGCCAGGTCCAACCTAACCTCTCTCGTCAGCCCGCAGCTCCTCGCGCGCGCATCCGAAAGTTGTCCCGAACCCGACCCGGACAGTCGTCACCGTTGTGTCCGGATCATCCCCAAACATCTACAAAACGTCACCGTTTTCTTATTTGGATGCCCTAGCTATTTTATCCGGAATCGTCCGATTGCGATCGTAGGTTCGAGATAGCCCCTAACCTAATCCGTGATGTATATATATAGTCCACCCCTAGTCTAATTTCAGACCAAATCCCTAATTTCTACGGATCCTCCTAGCCACCGCCGCACTCATTCCCCACCTCGGGATCCTCTCATTCCCCCTGCAGCAACCACCAGCCATCTCCCCTTGATCCATCGATCCACCCAACTGTTCGCAGCCTCCCTCACCTTTTGGATCGGTAGGAGCCGCGCCTGGATCCCCTCCCTCTCGGGTCTTCCTTGGAGCCAGCCGTCCCTGCCGGTGATGAGCAGCAGCGCCAATAGGACCTCTCCGTGCGCCGCCAGATCCAGGCCGGGCCTCCTCGCGCCATCCTTCCTCCTATTCTTCTTTGCCTCTGTCTCTAACCTCTCTCTCTCAGATACGCATGAGCAGCGCCATGGATTCCTCCAGCCGATGCCATGGACGCCAAGTTCCTGTCGCGGCCCTCCTCCAATTCGCCGGCCTCCCTGTTGCCGCGCCTGCATCGCCCTGTTGCCGCGAGTGGAGACGCTGGTGAATCCTGTAGGTCGCCGCCTCGCCGTCCTGTGCCTGGAGCCGCACCCCCCTCCGTCGTCTCTTCCTTGAGCCACCGCAGCAGGCGGACCTCCGCATCCGGCCACGCCACCGGCAAGCCTGCCTCCTCCGCTTCGCCATGTCCCTGCTACCTCTGTCGCGAGGGAGACGAGCACCGCGCCTGCACCCATTGACCGCATCGCTCGCATGGGCCGGCCTCGCTTCGTGCCTCATCCGCCCCGCCCGCGGCCCAGCAAGACGCTACGGCCCAGTCTCCCCAACCGCAGGCCTCAAGGGGCCCAATGTGAGCAGTTTCCATCCAGCCCAGATCCACTAGATTCGGCCCGATTTTTTTCCCTGTTGCTTGTTGGGCCAGCATCTGTTTCGGCCCATTCATGTTTTTTTCCAGATCCACGTATTTTTTTCTATTTATTCCAGAGACTGCAGTTTTTTAGAAAAGACCCTCATGTTCATGCATATAATAACTCACAATTCATGCATCGGATTAAAATGATTTATATATGAAACTTGCTTAGAATTTCATCTAGTTTAATAATATGCAACTTTCATCCATGTTTAAAATGTCTAAAATGATGTTTGTTTAAATTTGCTCCTATGCCATGCTAAAATGATTTAATTCATAACTAAATAACCGTAACTCCGAATTTAATAAATTTTATATGTAAATGGGGTAGAATTTTGCCTAGTTTAACATGGTGGCCTCACTTTTCATGTTTAAAAACTCTAAAATATTGTTTAGGGAAGAACAGTACCAAACTTTAAAATATGCATATGAGGAGTTTCCGGAAATTGTTGTTCGTTGTTTCCGGCCTCATTTAAACTTGACTAGATAGGTAGTTTTCATTTGCTTCACCTCTTGCCATGCTAACAACATTTAATCTTGTTGGTTACATAAACGAGAGAGAACTAAATAAGTCATGTGGTGTTTCATCAATATGCAACGGAGTTGCATATTGAGCTCCACTTAATCTGTAGGATTGTTTGTGCACTTTGCCATGCCATGCCATGTATCATTAAACCGGACATGCATCATACTTGTTTGCGCATCGTGCCATGCTTATGTGGTGGTTGTTTACTATGTTGTTTGCTTCTTTCCAGTGTTTCTTCTTCGGGTTGGTTCCGATAACGTCGTGTTTGTGAGGACCCGTTCGACTACGTCCGTTTGTCTTCTTCATGGACTCGTTCTTCTTCCTTGCGGGATCTCAGGCAAGATGACCATACCCTCGAAATCACTTCTATCTTTGCTTGCTAGATGCTCGCTCTTTTGCTATGCCTATGTTGCGATACCTACCACTTGCTTATCATGCCTCCTACTTTGTTGAACCAAGCCTCTAACCCACCTTGTCCTAGCAAACCGTTGTTTGGCTATGTTACCGCTTTGCTCAGCCCCTCTTATAGCGTTATTAGTTGCAGGTGAAGATTGAAGTTTGTTCCTTGTTGGAACATGGAGATCGTTCCTTGTTGGAACATGTTTACTTGTTGGGATATCACAATATATCTTACTTAATTAATGCATCTATATACTTGGTAAAGGGTGGAAGGCTCGGCCTTATGCCTGGTGTTTTGTTCCACTCTTGCCGCCCTAGTTTCCGTCATATCGGTGTTATGTTCCCGGATTTTGCGTTCCTCACGCGGTTGGGTAATAATGGGAACCCCTTGACAGTTCGCCTTAAGTAAAGCTCCTCCAGCAATGCCCAACATTGGTTTTACCATTTGCCTCACCACCACCTATTTTTCCCTTGGGAGTCGCTCTCTCGAGGGTCATCTTTATTTTAACCCCCCCGGGCCAGTGCTTGTCTAAGTGTTGGTCCGAAATGGGCAGCCTGCGGGGCCACCTCGAGGAAACTTGAGGGCTGGTTTTACTCGTAGCTTGACCTATCCGGTGTTGCCCTGAGAACGAGATATGTGCAGCTCCCATCAGGATGTCGGCGCATCGGGTGGTGTTGCTGGTTTAGTTTTACCCTGTCGAAATGTCTTGTTGTAACGGGATACCGAGTCTGATTGGAATGTCTCGGGAGGAGGTCTATTCCTTCGTTGACCGTGAGAGCTTGTCATGGGCTAAGTTGGGACACCCCTGCAGGGATTTGAACTTTCGAAAGCCGTGCCCGCGGTTATGGGCAGATGGGAATTTGTTAATGTCCGGTTGTAGATAACTTGAACCTTAACTTAATTAAAATGAATCAACAGCGTGTGTTACCATGATGGTCTCTTTCCGGCGGAGTCTGGGAAGTGAACACGGTGTTGGAGTTATGCTTGACGTAGGTTGTTCTAGGATCACTTGATCATAGATTCTCGACCGTGCTTTGCCTTCTCTTCCCGCTCTCTTTGGCGTATGTTAGCCACCATATATGCTAGTCGCTTGCTGCAGATCCACCTCATACTTTTACCTTACCCATAAGCTTAAATAGTCTTGATCGCGAGGGTGCGAGATTGCTGAGTCCCCGTGGCTCACAGATACTTCCAAAACCAGCTTGCAGGTGCCGATGAGTACGTGCAGATGACGCAATCTAGCTCAGGAGGAGCTCGACGAAGATCTTGTCCTTTGTGTTGTTTCGTTCTAGTTGATCAGTAGTGGAGCCCAGTTGGGGTCGATCGGGGACCTTGTCGCATTTGGGGTTCTTCTTTTATTTTGGTTCCGTAGTCGGATCTTGATTGTATTTGGATGTTGTAATGCTTTATTCATGTATTTGTGTGAAGTGGCGATTGTAAGCCGACTATGTATCTTTTCCCCTTATGTATTACATGGGTTGTGTGAAGATTACCTCACTTGCAACATTGCTTTCAATGCGGTTATGCCTCTAAGTCGTGCTTCGACACGTGGGAGATATAGCCGCATCGAGGGCGTTACAGCACACCCAGCGGCGATAGAGCCGAATACTGACTTCACCTCCTATGAGACGTGTGTTGCTGGACCCTTGGATTCGTTCCCGGCCACAGGCTCCAAACCGCCTGCGTCCGTGCCTATCGAATCTGATTGGGCACCGATCATGGAGTTTACCTCCGCAGATATCTTTCAGCACTCGCCCTTCGGCGACGTGCTAAATTCATTGATGTCTCTCTCCTTGTCAGGAGACCCTTGGCCGAACTATGTCCGGCTTGGGTGGGAAGCAGACGACGAAGAAATTCATTCCCCACCCACCACCCACTTAATAGCCACTATCGACGACTTAACCGACATGCTTGATTTCGGCTCCGAAGACATCGATGGTATGGACGATGATGCAGGAGAAGAACAGGAACCACCGCCCACAGGGCGCTCGACAGCCACTTCATCACATGATATATACATGGTGGATACATCCAAAGAAAGCAATGATGAGGAACGGAATGATGCAGCGGAGGATAATCCCCTCGAGAAGAAACCAAAGCGACGACGTAGGCGCCGCTCCAAACCCCGCCTCGGCAAAAACAGTGATAATAACGCAAGAAAGAATAATACCCCGATCGACTCCAAAGCAAATGACAACCACATGGACCCAGCGACAGAGCAGGATGGACCAGCGGACGGCGAACATAGTATGGAGCCACTGTCCGATCACGGCGACGCCGAGGGTAAAGCTCATCAACTTGTCTCCGAAGAAGAGAACAACCCGGACGACGATGCACACATCATCCCGGAAAGGCACTTGGAGCAAGAGGACCTCCATAGAAGGCTTATTGCCACCGCGAGGAGTCTGAAGAAGCAGAAGCAAAGGCTTAAGGCCGCGCAAAATACACTCAACAGTAGATGGAGCAAAGTGCTCGACACTGAAGAAAAGTACGGTGGCAGCCGCCACACAAAGAGCTATCCAAAGCGCAAGCTGCTACCCAAATTCGATGACGAGGCTTTAGAGCCTATACAGCCGGAAAATAAAACAGTCGATCAGCCGGATCAACCACCCCGTGGCCGCGATAGGGCGGCTAACGATGTCGCACATAATTCAACACACGATTTACGTGAGGACTTGCACCAAAAAGCCGGTATGACCAGGTCCATCTATGGATCTAGGAAGCGCACTCCGACACAGAATCAAAACTGAACACTACAACCGTCAGAATGTCATGACACATCCAAATACAGGGGTGTCGGGCACCCCCTATGCTTCACCGATGAGGTTCTAGATCACAAATTTCCAAAAGGATTCAAACCCGTGAACATAGAGGCATACGACGGAACGACAGACCCTGGGGTCTGGATTGAGGACTTTATCCTTCATATCCACATGGCTCATGGAGATGATCTCCTCGCCATCAAATACTTACCCCTCAAGTTGAAAGGACTAGCTCGGCACTGGCTGAAGAGCCTCCCCGAAAACTCAATTGGAAGTTGGGAAGAGCTTGAAGATGCTTTTAGGGCTAACTTTCAAGGGACCTATGTCCGTGTTGGGGAACGTAGTAATTTCAAAAAATTTCCTACGCACACGCAAGATCATGGTGATGCATAGCAACGAGAGGGGAGAGTGTGATCTACGTACCCTTGTAGATCGACAACGGAAGCGTTTGGTTGATGTAGTTGTACGTCTCCACGGCCCGACCGATCAAGCACCGAAACTACGGCACCTCCGAGTTCTAGCACACGTTCAGCTCGATGACGATCCCTGGGCTCCGATCCAGCAAAGCGTCGGGGAAGAGTTCCGTCAGCATGACGGCGTGGTGACGATCTTGATGTACTACCGTCGCAGGGCTTCGCCTAAGCACCGCTATAGTATGACCGAGGTGGAATATGGTGGAGGGGGGCACCGCACACGGCTAAGGAACGATCACGAAGATCAACTTGTGTGTCTAGGGGTGCCCCCTGCCCCCGTATATAAAGGAGCAAGGGGAGGAGGCCGGCCGGCCCCTATAGGCGCGCCAGGAGGAGTCCTCCTCCTAGTAGGAGTAGGACTCCTACTTGGAGGGGGAAAGAAGTGGGGAGGGAGAGGGAAAGGGGGGTGCCGCCCCCCCTCTCCTAGTCCAATTCGGACCAGGGGGTAGGAGGCACGTAGCCCACCTCTGGCAGCCCCTCTCTCTCTCCACTAAGGCCCATATGGCCCATTACTTCTCCCGGGGGGTTCCGGTAACCCTCCGGCTCTCCGGTTTTCTCCGAAATCACTCGGAATACTTCCGGTGCTCGAATATAGCCGTCCAATATATCAATCTTTATGTATCGACCATTTCGAGACTCCTCGTCATGTCCGTGATCACATCCGGGACTCTGAACTAACTTCGGTACATCAAAACTCATAAACTCATAATATAACTATCATCAAAACCTGAAGCGTGCGGACCCTACGGGTTCGAGAACAATGTAGACATGACCGAGACACGTCTCCGGTCAATAACCAATAGCGGAACCGAGATGCTCATATTGGCTCCTACATATTCTACGAAGATCTTTATCGGTCAGACCACATAACAACATACGTTGTTCCCTTTGTCATCGGTATGTTACTTGCCCGAGATTCGATCGTCGGTATCTCAATACCTAGTTCAATCTCATTACCGGCAAGTCTCTTTACTCGTTTCGTAATACATCATCTCGCAACTAACTCATTAGTTGCAATGCTTGCAAGGCTTATGTGATGTGCATTACCGAGAGGGCCCAGAGATACCTCTCCGACAATCGGAGTGACAAATCCTAATCTCGAAATACGCCAACCCAACATGTACCTTTGGAGACACCTGTAGAGCACCTTTATAATCACCCATTTACGTTGTGACGTTTGGTAGCACACAAAGTGTCGGTGTACTAGAGTAGGGGTACCCTAGTATCCCGAACTTGTGCACGGGCAGTCGCAGCATCCCGCGGCAAGGCTTGCCGGGTGACCGCCAAGGTCCTCCGTGGTTCCTTTGGAGCCATTCAAGAACAAAGTGTCCAAGCCAAGAAGACAAGACCCCGGCAAGAGGAGCTTGCCGGGAAGGCTAGAAAAAGCATCCCAAGACCCCGGCAAGAGGAGCTTGCCGGGAAGGCTAGCAAAAGCATCCCAAGACCCCGGCAAGAGGAGCTTGCCGGGAAGGCCACCCAAGGCATTGCAAGGAACTTGCCGCGGCGCACCGCGCGCCCCGGCAAGGCCCGGTGAGCGACAAGCTCCCGGACGCGACAAGACAACGACAGCGGCAAGGCGTTTGCCGCGGCGAGCCACCTCCCTGGGCCCGCGCTCCAGCGCATCCACCAACATGTCGCTCTGGGGCCCTTCCAGGCGTACGTGGCGGGAGGCTGTGCAGCCAGCGGTGTGTGGTGGCAAGCGGCGCTGACAAGATCGCCATCGTGGCGAATGGTGGTGTCCCTGGCGGTCCCTTTTCGCACTATTTAGGCGACACAGATGGGCATTTAAAGCCCTTGTCTCCTGCCGTCAGGGTTAGGTATGATACACTGTAGCAGGTAGCTGTGTCTACCACAGCACCTTTCCATTTTTGCCCTTGGCCTCCGTTGCCACCTGTCGGGAACCCCTTGAGCATATAAAAGGAGGCCCGTGTGCAACGTAGGGGGGGGGGGGTTTGGCTAGTTCGAACACTCACGCTCGGTCTTGCTAGCTGCTGAAGTGTACTGTAGCACTCCACGCTCCCGAGCAAGAAATCAATACAAACCACAAAGCAGGAGTAGGGTTTTACGCATCCGTGCGGCCCGAACCTGGGTAAATCGCTCGCGTGCATCGCCTCGATTTGCTCTTTGCACAACCTCCGCCCCCGCCGAACCGAAAGGGACCCGGTCGGCCAGTCCCATAGGTGCCCGTGGATCAATACCCCGGCATCTTTGGCGCGCCAGGTGGGGGGCGTCGAAGTTGTATGAACCAGATCCAGCGTTCTCGCGAGCTAGATCTTCAAGATCTTCATCAACATGCCGCCGAAGAAGAAGGTTTCGGAGGCGGCTGCTCCGTCCGCGCCTTGCCCACCACCACCGGGACAAACGGCTGATGGGGCGGGCGCCGGCGGAAGAACGGGCGTAGACGAGGGAGCTCACGGTGCTGCCAGGTCCAAGGGCGAGGCTGCGCTGCCCATCGGCGGTGTAGCCGGCTCCCACAACGACCGGGCGCACTCCAAGACCTCGGCGTCCGTACATGCACCGCGCCTGTCTCAGGAGGCGCGGGACCGGCAGCGTCATGGTACTCATGGTACCATGCGTTTTCTAGACCAAGATCGGGCTGGTGGATCTCGGAGCGCTCAGGACCACCATGCACGCCAACATGCTGGCACGAGCGAGGCACGGTCGCCTGGACAGGATATTGCTCCTTCTAATGTGGTTAGAAGTCCGAGCATGTCCCGCTCCTCGCACCGTTCGCCACCACCGCCCGCCACTGCAGCCGAAGCTTTGGCGTGAGCTCAACTGCTCCTAGACTACCCTCCAACGGCGGACAAGATCGACGATTGGAGGGCAACCATCCAGAGTCTCATCGGCTTCGCCAACGGCAACACTCCGCGGCAACCAAGCACGTCGCAGCCGCGGCAAGCCAGCCAGGTACGAGCCGGAGACGACAAGGCTGGTGGGGGTGCAACTACTGTGCACTCTCCGCCCCGAAGGCCGAGATCGCTGACTCACCGGATCTACCTCGACAGCGACTCCACCGCGTCATCAGATCTGCGAGCTCGTCGCGATCAGCGCCAAGTTCTTCAAGAACGACAGCAAGAGGACGCTCGTACTCGCATCGAGCGGCGAAGAGAAGCGCGGCATCAATCAGACCAGCGCGCTGGGCCCTCTGTCGACATGCATGCGCCAGGGGAACCAGGCGACTTGCCGTACGCGGTAGGTTGCCCTGCGTTCACTCGTGAGCTGCGGCAAGTCCAGTGGCCCAGCACGAAGAATTTCAAACCAGATGTACCAGAGAAGTACGACGGCAAGACGCATCCGTCCGAGTTCCTCAGCATCTACACCATCGCGGTGCAGGCTGCCGGGGGGCGGGACGACAAGATCCTTGCCAATTACTTCCCGCTGGTGCTCAAGCCCAACGTCAGGTCCTCGCTCATGCACTTGCCGGATAACTCCATATCCTCCTGTGCTGATCTATGCCATCAGTTTGTCGGCGCCTTTACAGGCGGCCACAAACCTCCTGGCCAAGAGAGCGACCTTCATCTGCTCGCCCAGAAGGAAGGAGAACCCCTGCGCAAGTACATTCAGAGGTTCAGCCGTGTACAGTATAACATCCCATACGTCCACCCCGCCGCGGTCATCAGCGCGTTCCATCAGAACGTGCATAACCGCAGGATGAGGGAGGAGATGGCGATGTGCAGGATCAGAGACGTCAGTGAGCTATATGCCCTGGCCGACAAGTGTGCACGTGCTGAGGAAGGGAGGAAACTCCCCGGAGAGAAGACCGGAGCAGAGGGATCTGACAGTGAGGATGCTGTCCCGGCAAAGAAAAACCGGCGGCGGAACAGGAAGAAGAAAGGCAAAGAGGTGCTAGTTGTTGAGCAGTCCGGCAATGAAGGTGGCGCCAAGAAGGCCAAAGTTGGTAGCTCCGGCAAGGAGGTTGCCGCGTGCACCAACTGCCAGGCTGTGGCGACCGCCGACAAGCAGGACGGCTCCGACAAGCAATACTGCAAGATTCACCGCACCAAGGGCCATGACCTCCAGAGCTGCAAGAAAGTCAAGCAACTTGTCCAGCAGCAAAAAGCTGAGTATGAGCGGCGCGACAAGGAGAGGGCCCAAGGGGGTGCTGGAGAATCCGGCAAGAAGCGCGCCGGCCGGGGAGGACGCCGCGGCAAGGCCAAACAGCGGCAAGGAGACAGACCTCCCCGCGGCCGCGACAACGATGAAGACGAAGACATGGATGATGTTGAGACCAGTGAGCAGGAGTTTCAGAAAGCCACAGAGGTCTTGTGCGTTGACGGCGGTGCTTCTCTACACACTTCACACCGCCAACTCAAGCAGTGGGTGTGGAAAGTCAATGCAGCGGAACCACCTGTCGAATCGCGCAAGCTTCTGAAATGGTCCAGCACGCCTATCATCTTTGACATTGAGGACCACCCTGATCGCACAACTGCGGTCGGGTGCTTGCCGATGTTGGTTTCACCAACTATCCGCAACCTCAAGGTCACTAAGATGTTAGTTGACGGCGGGGCCGGCTTGAACCTGATCTCCTCCGCTGTACTCCAGAAACTCCAAATCCCTGACAGCGAGCTCGAAGAGACCGGCACATTCCAAGGAATCAACCCGAGAAGGAGCAAGCCGAAGGGGAAAGTCACGCTGCCCGTAACATTTGGCAGCGAGCTGAACTTCAGGACTGAGAGGGTCACATTTGACGTTGCCGATATTCCATTGCCTTACAATGGAATACTTGGCCGTCCAGCACTCGCCAAGTTCATGGCAGCCTCTCACTACGCATATAACATGCTGAAGATGCCAGGCCCGATAAGCGTCATCTCTGTCCCTGGCGACAAGAAAGATGCTCTTATCTGTGCCGACAAGATCTACCGGGAAGCAGCAGCCGCAGCAGAACGCGAGTCACTTGCCGCTGAAGCTCCCGGGGGGAAGAAGACCAAGTCCGGCAAGAGTTCTGATGCCCACTCCGGCAAGCGCACCTCTTCGGAGTGCTGCGCTGCCGTCGAGGACGCACCATCGAGCTCCACCGGCAAGTGCAAGAAGACGATGGCAGCTCCGCCAGAGACGAAAAAGGTGTCCGCCAAGGAGGACGGCACTGGTGGTACCTTCATCATCAGTGCCACCCTCGACCCTAAATAGGAAAGCGCGCTCGTTGCTTTCCTGCGGGCGAATGTCGACGTGTTTGCGTGGCAACCGTCTGACATCCCCGGTGTTCCCAGGAAAGTGATTGAGCACCACCTTGTCGTTTGTCCTCGTGCGCGGCCCGTCAAGCAGAAGGTTAGGAAACAGGCAGTGGAGCGCCAAGAGTTCATAGCAGAAGAGATCAAGAAATTGGAAGCAGCAGGCCTTGTCAGAGGAGTGCTCCATCCCACGTGGTTGGCCAATCCTGTAGTCGTGCGCAAGGCAAATGGGAAATGGAGACTTTGTATCGATTTTACCGATGTTAACAAAGCTTGTCCCAAAGACCCATTTCTGTTGCCGCGCATTGACCAGATTGTCGACTCCACAGCCGGATGTGATTTGCTTTCATTTCTTGACGCATATTCAGGGTATCATCAGATCTTCATGGCAGAAGAGGATGAGGAGAAGACCGTATTTATTACTCCATGTGGCACGTACTGTTTCGTACGAATGCCTTTCGGATTAAAAAATGCTGGTTCAACATTTGCAAGAGTAGTCCATGTCGCCCTTGAGCCGCAAATACACAGAAATGTGGAAGCCTACATGGATGATATAGTGGTCAAGAGCAAGGACAGGGCAACTCTGATTCAAGATTTGGACGAAACCTTTGCAAATCTGCGCAAGATCAGCCTCAAGCTCAACCCAGAGAAGTGTGCGTTTGGAGTTCCTTCCGGCAAACTTCTCGGGTTCTTCGTGTCTCAGCGGGGAATTGAAGCCAATCCCGACAAGATCAAGGCCATTGAGCAGATTGAAGCACCCAAGCGCGTCAAAGATGTACAGAGACTTGCCGGTTGTGTGGCTGCTCTCAGTAGGTTTATCTCTCGGTCTGCTGAGCGCGCCCTGCCGTTTTTCAAATTATTGAAAAAGGCAGGCCCAATGAGATGGACTCCGGAAGCGGAGGCTGCGCTGCAAGACCTGAAGAGATACCTGTCCTCCCCTCCAATACTTGTCGCACCTAAGCAACAAGAGAAGTTGCTGCTGTATATAGCGGCAACAAATCAAGTGGTTAGTGCTGCGTTAGTAGCAGAGAGGGAGGCAGATGACGAGCCTGCAACCACGGCAAGCACATCCAGCAACAAGCAGGGGGCTTCCCCGGCAAGCTCTGGTCCCGACAAAGATGGATCTGCGCAGATGCATGAGGAGATACAGAAGAAAATGGTGCAGCGCCCAGTTTACTTTGGCAGTTCCCTTCTGCAGGGGGCTAGGTCAAGGTACCCTGGTGTGCAGAAATTGCTTTTTGGCCTTCTCATGGCCTCGAGAAAGCTGCGCCATTACTTCCAAGCACATGAAATCACAGTTGTCACTTGCTTCTCGCTGAAGAGGATATTACAGAATCCAGAAGCGACAGGCAGGATTGTTGAGTGGGCACTGGAACTGTCGAGCTTTGGCCTCAAGTTTGAAAGTACTTCAACTATCCAGAGCAGAGCATTGGCAGAATTTATAGCAGAATGGACGCCAACACCAGATGAAGAAATTCCAGAAACAAGCATCCCCGACAAGGAAGTAAGCAAAGAGTGGCTGATGTACTTTGATGGTGCCTTTTCGCTGCAAGGCGCCGGCGCTGGTGTGCTGCTTGTCGCACCCACCGGAGAGCACCTCAAGTACGTAGTCCAGATGCACTTTCCCAAGGAGCAGGCAACAAACAATACTACAGAGTATGAGGGATTGCTTGCCGGTCTCAGGATCGCGGCAGACCTTGGGATCAAGAAACTCATTGTCAGGGGTGACTCACAGCTTGTCGTCCGCCAAGTAAATAAGAATTATCAGAGTCCGTTGATGGAAGCTTACGTTAACGAAGTGAGAAAGCTAGAAGAGCACTTTGACGGCCTACAAATGGAACATGTTCCAAGAGCTCAGAACGCCATTGCTGATGGCCTGTCAAAGTGCGCCGCACTTAAGCTACCTGTGGAACCAGGGATCTTTGTGCTCAAGCTGACTCAACCGTCCGTAACACCATCAACTGGACAGAGCAAGAAGAGGAAGTTGATTTCTGGTGACTACCTGCCGGCAGAGCTTCCCGAAGCCGCCGCCAAAAAAGTCCCTAAGATCAACGCCGAAGGCGCTGAGGAGCAGTCTGCTCCGGCAAGCCCTAGGGTTTGTTCCGTT
This sequence comes from Triticum urartu, assembly GCF_056163025.1. Classification (NCBI taxonomy): domain Eukaryota; kingdom Viridiplantae; phylum Streptophyta; class Magnoliopsida; order Poales; family Poaceae; genus Triticum; species Triticum urartu. The sequence goes on from NC_141873.1 coordinate 435,031,936, forward strand.
GAAGCAGAAGCTCCCGACAAGTTTCGCTCCGGCAAGCTTGTTGGGGAACGTCAAGCTCCGGCAGAGACGCAGCTTCTCGCCGTAGAAGCAGATGTTCCCGCAGCAGCTGAGACCAACACCCAGAGCGCTGAGGAGCAAGATGCTCCGGCAAGCCCTAGGGTTTGTTCCGTTGAAGCAGAAGCTCCCGGCAAGTTTTGCTCCGGCAAGCTTGTCGGGGAACGTCAAGCTCCGGCAGAGCTGCAGGTTCTTGCCGTAGAAGAGGATGTTCCCGCAGCAGCAGAGTTGCCTTTAGTCCTTGTTGTCGAGCCACAAGCTCCAAAATGGGCACAGCAGATTGTCTGTTTCCTTCAGACAGGAGAACTTCCCGAAGAGCAAGAAGAGGCGGAAAGAGTAGCCCGACAGTCAAGTATGTACCAGTTTGTCGACAAGACGCTGTACAGAAGAAGACTGAACGGTGTAAAATTGAAGTGTATTCACCGGGAAGATGGACAAAAGCTGTTGGCAGAGATACACGGAGGCATATGTGGTCACCACATTGGCGCAAGAGCACTTGTCGGCAAAGCATTCCAGCAAGGTTTCTTCTGGCCAACAGCCCTCCAGGATGCAACTGCACAAGTAACCAAGTGTGAAGCGTGCCAGTTCCATTCCAAGCAGATACACCAGCCAGCTCAAGCTCTCCAGACGATCCCTTTATCCTGGCCATTTTCGGTCTGGGGGCTCGACATCCTCGGCCCCTTTCCCCGAGCTGTCGGGGGCTTTGAGTACTTGTACATTGCAATCGACAAGTTCACAAAGTGGCCAGAAGTGGAACCAGTGAGGAAGGTGACCGCACAGTCAGCCGTCAAGTTCTTCAGGTCGATTGTTTGCCGCTTCGGGATCCCTAACAGGATAATCACCGACAACGGTACACAATTCACGAGCCGCACCTTCATGCAGTACGTCCAAGATCTTGGCGCCAAGGTCTGCTTCGCTTCTGTTGCTCACCCGAGAAGCAACGGTCAAGCGGAGAGGGTAAATGCTGAAGTACTGCGCGGGCTCAAGACCAGAACTTTCGACAGGCTGCACAAGTGCGGAAGAAACTGGATCGAGTTGCTGCCGGTGGTTCTTTGGTCGATCAGGACGACGCCAAATCGAGCCACTGGCCAAACACCTTTCGCTCTAGTCTATGGAGCAGAGGCAGTTATCCCCACGGAACTCGTATACGGGTCACCTCGAGTGCTCGCTTATGATGAGCTTGAGCAAGAGCAGCTGCGACAACATGACGCGCTGCTCCTTGAGGAAGACCGTCTTCAGGCTGCTGTGTGAGCTGCTCGCTACCAGCAAGCTTTGCGCCGCTACCATAGCCGCAAAGTTAATGCCAGAAGTCTCGAGGAAGGCGACCTTGTTCTTCGGCGCGTTCAATCCACCAAGAATTCCAACAAGTTGACGCTGAAGTGGGAAGGCCCTTACCGGGTGAAACGAGTCACTAGGCCTGGCGCTGTCCGCCTTGAGACCGAAGATGGAATTCCGGTGAGCAACTCTTGGAACATTGAGCATCTTCGTAAGTTTTACCCGTAAGGCGCGGTTGCCGGAACCTGTTCCGGCAACCACCTTTTGTACAAGTCTTGCCGCTGTTGCATGTAATCCTTTGTACAAAGCCGGGCGCAGACCCCGTGCGTAAATAAAGCTCATGTGCCCTGCGCATTTTGTCGATTTTATGCTTTCTATTTTTTGGCATATATGATCTGACACTTTGTGCAGCACCTACTCCACGGTAAGCACTAACGAGCCGTAAAGCTCCGTATCTGTATTTGTCTCTTCTTTCTTTTAAAAGGAAGGTTCCCCTCGCCCACAAGTTCGCCGGGGGGGGGAGAGGAGAGGAGGAGATGATGGTATGGACCAGGCGTCGTTCAAGAGAGTTTCGCCTTGCCGGGAAGCAAACAACAGAAAAGCTAAGTTGCCAAAGTTTGAGCAATCAAATTTTTTAATTTTTAAGTTATTTCCCTTGAACGACCGCACTTTGTATGGAAAACCTATGCGCGGAGGAACCAACTCGTAGCTAGCTGCGCCCTTACCTTGTTTCGAGTCCGCTCAACAAATTAAGTGAGCTGCTAAGCGCCCTTACTTTGTTTCGAGTCCGCTCAACAAATTAAGTGAGCTGCTAGCGCCCTTACTTTGTTTCGAGTCCTCTCGACAACATTAGGTGAGCTGCAACTAGTCGCGACAAGGTTTCTTGCCGGTAGCGGCACCGCCAGCAGGCTGCTGACGTTCCGCACTCAGCGCTCGCGGCCAAGGTGCCTGCACCGGCAAGTTCCCTAAAAGCGTAGGGTAAAAGACATACAAAGGGAGGAATTAAGTAAAGGGAATGACATTGCAAATAATACCCAGAATAAAGTTATATTACATAGATAGCTTGTCGCAGCTCTAATAGATTGTTTTCATGACAAGATAAGCAGCGGCAAGGGAAGAAGAGATGGGCGGCCTAATCTACGCGATCGCCTTCAACCCTCTTGATCCCGCTCACCTTGTCCACAATGGGTGCGACAAGGGCTTTGAGCTCCTCCAGATCGGCTTCTGGCGGCAAGGTCCTGAGGATGTTGGTGAGGCAGAGGCCCAGATTGCGGAAGGCCACCTTCATTAGCACTTTCTCGAGGGCCCCTGCGCAGACCCTGCGCGACTCGTCAGCCAGTTGCTTGGGGATCCTCTCTCGGAGTCGCTGAAGGGCCGTCGCCACGCCCTTGAAGAACAGAACGAGCTTGGCGCTGGGTTGGAGGTTGTCGTCGGTGGAATACCCGAGATCCTCCATCCCCAGTTGCGCCAGCTCCTTGTCGATGTCCGTGGCGGCGTTCACAAGGCTCTCCGTCCAGTGCGTCACGGTCTCCCTGAAGGCGTTCTGGGCGGTGGCAGCACTCTCCAGCAGCGCCTTGTCGGCCTTGATTTCCTCCTTCAAGGCCGCCTCCCGCTTCTTGGCGCTGTCCAGAGTCTTGGTTAAAGTGGTTAGCTTCAACTCAAGATCCACGTTGGAGACCTTGGCAGCGCTGAGCTCCTTGCCCTTCTCGGAGAGATCGGCCTCCAGCCGCGCCACCTTCGTCTTCAACTCTTCCTTGGCGGCCTCAGCGGCGGCGGCAGCGTCCTCCGCTTGCTTGAGGGCTCCGCCAAGCTTCTCCTCGCGCGAGGCAAGCTCCTCCTCGTGGGCGTCAAGATTGACCTTCCGCTGCGCCAGCTCGCCCTCCTCCGCGGCTAGCTTCACAGCGGCAAGTCGCTGGCGCTCTTCGGCTTCGGCCTTCTCGAGGAGAAAGGCCTTCTGCGCTTCAACGAGCCGCTCCCTCTCCTCCGCCAGGGATCAGAGGGCTTCCCGGTGGAAACCCCCGAGCTCTTCCGCGCGCTTTTCAATGTCTACCCCCGCCTTCACGACAAGTGCCTCGTGGGACTCCAGCTTGGCCTGTCGCGCGCGGTAGAGCGACATCAACCTCCGCAGCAGCCGCTCTTCTTCGGGCTCATTACTGCTGCTGCTTGGTGCGTCGACCAGCGTCAACCCCGCGGAGGCAAGCACTTCTCCGTCGAAGATCTCCTCCTCGACCAGCGCTCTGGAACTTGATGCCCAGGGAAGATGGATGAAGACGTCGTCGCCGGCCTTCAGGTAGACGCCTGGCTGGGGCTCTCCGGAGCCTGGCGCTGCGGCAGCGGCGGACGGGTCGGCGGTCGGTGTAGCGCCTGGCGCTCCTGCGGCCTCAGGGCCGTCAGTGCGATCGCCGGACCCCTCGCCAGTTGCCGCGGCGTCTGCCTTGGCGGCCTCTGCACCGGCGGCGTCGCCACCACCGGTTGCTTCGTCGGTGGTGACCTCGGTTTCCATCTGCTCCGCAGCGGATGGATCTGACGGCCGGAAAAAGGGGAAGAGTCAAGCAAAATCCAGCAAAAACTCAAGAAGATCGAAAGAAGAAGAACCCAAGGGAAGTTTTTGAAGCAAGAGGAGTACCTGCACCAGGTTCTGCAGTCGTGGTCTCCGCCGTCGGGGGGCCGCTGGCGCTGTCCCTCGCCGGAGAACCCTCCCTTGCCGGAGACTTCTCCCTCGCCGGAGAACCCTCCCTTGCCGGAGACTTCTCCCTTACCGGGAAGCCTTCCCTTGCCGGAGAATTCTCCCTTGTCGGGGGATTCTCCCTTGGCTCCTGGTGGGGCTGCTCGGCTCCTACACAAGTCAACAAGCAGATGTCAGCAAAGACAAGTACCCAAACGCGCCTCGCAGCAGAAAGTAAATCAGACACTTACGCTGGGGGCTGCCCTGGAGAAAAGTCGCCGGGTCCGGCAAGCTTGTCTCGGGCGCGCCGCCTGCTGTCGCAGTGGGCTCGTCCTCGACGACGATCACCGGGGCCTTGGCTCTCTTTGCTGCTCTCTGAGCCAGAGTCCTGAGAAGGAACAAATTCAAAGCGAAGCAAATGAGATACAAGACAAACAGCAAGATTTGAAGAACTATAAGTACAACAAGAGAAGCTTACTCTTCTTCTTCTTCGTCATCGGAGCTGAACGCGGAGAAGTCGAAGTCCGGCGCGTGCTCGGCGTGAGGAGGTGGAGGGGTAGCTTCCCTTGGCCGCTTGGCGGGAGCGGTGGTGGTAGGCTGAGACGACCCCGCTCCGGCTGTTGACGCGGCGTGAGTAGCGGCAGGGACTGAAGCGGTGGTCCGGCTAGACTCCGCTCCAGTTGCCGTCGCAGCATGAGGCGCTCCCGCGACAACGCCCCCTGGCAACCTGAAGACCTCGGGATGTTGGGGGTCATATTTGAACAGTTCCTGCAGCATTGCGTTGAGCTCCAGGACTGTGAAGTTGTAGTTGAGGCCCGACCGCAGCCTCATGATGTCTGCCGCGTTCTTAAACTCCCAAGTGGGCCTCCCCCGTTCCTGCAGGGGGGCGATGCGGCGGCGAAGGAAGTCCGCGCCAACAGTGCCAACAGTAAGCCCGGCAAGCCTGAGGCGCAGGATCCTGGTGACGGCAATTCTCAGCCTGTCGTCTTCCGGGGCCACGTCGCTCCAGTCGCTGCCGCGTGCTACTGGGGTTTTGAGCCGGGTGGTGAATGGCTGCGGATCCTCTTCGTCAATCCAGCACCAATCTGCTCTCCACTCTTCCCACTTGCCGCGGAACTCTTCCTCCAGATAGGTCTCCTTCTTGCCGGCCCTTGAGATCTAGGCAATCCCGCCGGATAGAGGCTCTCCTCTCTCTACTCGGGGTATGAAGAAGTGGCGGAAGAGGGCTACGTTGGGAAGGACTCCGACAAATTTTTCGCAGAGGTGTGCGAAAACTGCCATGGTCAGGACGGCATTGGGGGTGAAGTCAAGGAGATGGAATCCGTACGTATTCATGATGTCGCAGAAGAAATCTGAGAAAGGCGGGCAGAGCCCGCAGTAGAAGAACAGAGCAAAAAGGGGTATCCATTCGGAGCCTTCTTCCAAGCGACGGCGGGGAGTACCTTTGTGCGCGGATGCGCGCGCGTCTCCGCCGACCAGAAGAGGTAGTACTTCTCCCTCAGCTCCTTCGCGGCAAGCTTGGGGGGAAAAACTGCCCGCTCCTTCCGCAGCGCCGCGAGCCGCTGCGCCTCGGTCGACTTCACGGCCTTCCCCTTGTCGGCTTTTGGAGCCATGGCGGAAGCAGTGGAGGAGGTCGACGGCATTGGTGATGTTGGCGGCGATGGGGGGCGGGGCGCTGCTCTCTCTCTCTCTGCTCTGGGAAGGCGAGGGAGCGGCGGAGGTTTCTGAGATTGGAAACAGCAACGGGCGAATGTGCGAACTGCCCCCGTTTCCTCTGCTTATAAAAGGGGGAGGGGGCGGACGTTCCGCATTTCCGAATAAAGAAACCCCCACGATCTCTCCCACGATGCCGCATTCGATGCGTGCCGTTCGGGGAGGGCGCGGTGGATACGGAGTAAGATACGGCGTAACCTAGGCCGCGCGTGCCCGTGCCCTGTTTTGGGCCTGGCCCAACAGCGCTCGGCATCGTGTATGGCCCAGGCCCGGGGTCTCCTGTCGGTGTACTAGAGTAGGGGTACCCTAGTATCCCGAACTTGTGCACGGGCAGTCGCAGCATCCCGCGGCAAGGCTTGCCGGGTGACCGCCAAGGTCCTCCGTGGTTCCTTTGGAGCCATTCAAGAACAAAGTGTCCAAGCCAAGAAGACAAGACCCCGGCAAGAGGAGCTTGCCGGGAAGGCTAGCAAAAGCATCCCAAGACCCCGGCAAGAGGAGCTTGCCGGGAAGGCCACCCAAGGGATTGCAAGGAACTTGCCGCGGCGCACCGCGCGCCCCGGCAAGGCCCGGTGAGCGACAAGCTCCCGGACGCGACAAGACAACGACAGCGGCAAGGCGCTTGCCGCAGCGAGCCACCTCCCTGGGCCCGCGCTCCAGCGCATCCACCAACGTGTCGCTCTGGGGCCCTTCCAGGCGTACGTGGCGGGAGGCTGTGCAGCCAGCGGTGTGCGGTGGCAAGCGGCGCTGACAAGATCGCCATCGTGGCGAACGGTGGCGTCCCTGGCGGTCCCTTTTCGCACTATTTAGGCGACACAGACGGGCATTTAAAGCCCTTGTCTCCTGCCGTCAGGGTTAGGTATGATACACTGTAGCAGGTAGCTGTGTCTACCACAACACCTTTCCATTTTTGCCCTTGGCCTCCGTTGCCACCTGTCGGGAACCCCTTGAGCATATAAAAGGAGGCCCGTGTGCAACGTAGGGGGGGGGTGGCTAGTTCGAACACTCACGCTCGGTCTTGCTAGCTGCTGAAGTGTACTGTAGCACTCCACGCTCCCGAGCAAGAAATCAATACAAACCACAAAGCAAGAGTAGGGTTTTACGCATCCGTGCGGCCCGAACCTGGGTAAATCGCTCGCGTGCATCGCCTCGATTTGCTCTTTGCACGACCTCCGCCCCCGTCGAACCGAAAGGGACCCGGTCCGCCGGTCCCATAGGTGCCCGTGGATCAGTACCCCGGCACAAAGTGTTCCTCCGGCAAACGGGAGTTGCATGATCTCATAGTCATAGGAACATGTATAAGTCATGAAGAAAGCAATAGCAACATACTAAATGATCGGGTGCTAAGCTAATGGAATGGGTCATGTCAATCAGATCATTCACCTAATGATGTGATCTCGTTAATCAAATAACAACTCCTTGTTCATGGTTAGGAAACATAACCATCTTTGATTAATGAGCTAGTCAAGTAGAGGCATACTAGCGACACTCTGTTTGTCTATGTATTCACACATGTATTATGTTTCCGGTTAATACAATTCTAGCATGAATAATAAACATTTATCATGATATAAGGAAATAAATAATAACTTTATTATTGCCTCTAGGGCATATTTCCTTCAGTCTCCCACCTGCACTAGAGTCAATAATCTAGATTACACAGTAATGATTCTAACACCCATGGAGCCTTGGTGCTGATCATGTTTTGCTCGTGGAAGAGGCTTAGTCAACGAGTCTGCAACATTCAGATCCGTATGTATCTTGCAAATCTCTATGTCTCCTACCTGGACTAGATCCCTGATGGAATTGAAGTGTCTCTTGATGTGCTTGGTTCTCTTGTGAAATCTGGATTCCTTTGCCAAGGCAATTGCACCAATATTGTCACAAAAGATTTTCATTGGACCCGATGCACTAGGTATGACACCTAGATCGGATATGAACTCCTTCATCCAGACTCCTTCATTTGCTGCTTCTGAAGCAGCTATGTACTCCGCTTCACATGTAGATCTCGCTACAACGCTTTGTTTAGAACTGCACCAACTGACAGCTCCACCGTTTAATGTAAACACGTATCCGGTTTGCGATTTAGAATCGTCCGGATCAGTGTCAAAGCTTGCATCAACGTAACCTTTTATGATGAGCTCTTTGTCACCTCCATATATGAGAAACATATCCTTAGTCCTTTTCAGGTACTTCAGGATGTTCTTGACCGCTGTCCAGTGATCCACTCCTGGATTACTTTGGTACCTCTCTGCTAGCATATAGCAAGGCACACATCAGGTTTGGTACACAGCATTGCATACATGATAGAGCCTATGGCTGAAGCATGGGGAACATCTTTCATATTCTCTCTAACTTCTGCAGTGGCGGGCATTGAGTCTTACTCAACTTCACACCTTGTAACACAGGCAAGAACCCTTTCTTTGCTTGATCCATTTTGAACTTCTTCAAAAATTTGTCAAGGTATGTGGTTTGTGAAAGTCCAATTAAGCGTCTTGATCTATCTCTATAGATCTTAATGCCTAATATGTAAGCAGCTTCACCGAGGTCTTTCATTGAAAAACTCTTATTCAAGTATCCCTTTATGCTATCCAGAAATTCTATATCATTTCCAATTAGTAATATGTCATCCACATATAATATCAGAAATGCTACAGAGCTCCCACTCACTTTCTTGTAAATACAGGCTTCTCCAAAAGTCTGTATAAAACCAAATGCTTTGATCACACTATCAAAGCGTTTATTCCAACTCCGAGAGGCTTGCACCAGTCCATAAATGGATCGCTGGAGCTTGCACACTTTGTTAGCTCCCTTTGGATCGACAAAACCTTCTGGTTGCATCATATACAACTCTTCTTCCAGAAATCCATTCAGGAATGCAGTTTTGACATCCATCTGCCAAATTTCATAATCATAAAATGCGGCAATTGCTAACATGATTCAGACAGACTTAAGCATCGCTACGGGTGAGAAGGTCTCATCGTAGTCAATCCCTTGAACTTGCCGAAAACCTTTTGCGACAAGTCGAGCTTTGTAGACAGTAATATTACCGTCAGCATCAGTCTTCTTCTTGAAGATCCATTTATTCTCAATTGCTTGCCGATCATCGGGCAAGTCAACCAAAGTCCATACTTTGTTCTCATACATGGATCCCATCTCAGATTTCATGGCTTCTAGCCATTTTGCGGAATCTGGGCTCACCATCGCTTCTTCATAGTTCGTAGGTTCATCATGATCTAGTAGCATGACTTCCAGAACAGGATTACCGTACCACTCTGGTGCGGATCTTATTCTGGTTGATCTATGAGGTTCGGTAGTATCTTATTCTGAAGTTTCATGATCATCATCATTAGCTTCCTCACTAACTGGTGTAGGTGTCACTGAAACAGTTTTCTGTGATGCACTACTTTCCAATAAGGGAGCAGGTACAGTTACCTCGTCAAGTTCTACTTTCCTCCCACTCACTTCTTTCGAGAGAAACTCCTTCTCTAGAAAGTTTCCGAACTTAGCAACAAAAGTCTTGCCTTCAGATCTGTGATAGAAGGTGTATCCAATAGTCTCCTTTGGGTATCCTATGAAGACACATTTCTCCGATTTGGGTTCGAGCTTATCAGGTTGAAGCTTTTTCACATAAGCATCGCAGCCCCAAACTTTCAGAAACGACAACTTTGGTTTCTTGCCAAACCATAGTTCATAAGGCGTTGTCTCAACGGATTTTGATGGTGCCCTATTTAACGTGAATGCGGCCGTCTCTAGAGCGTGTCTCCAAAACGATAGCGGTAAATCAGTAAGAGACATCATAGATCGCACCATATCTAGTAAAGTACGATTACGACGTTCGGACACACCATTATGCTGTGGTGTTCCGGGTGGCGTGAGTTGCGAAACTATTCCATGATTTTTCAAATGTACACCAAACTCGTAACTCAAATATTCTCCTCCACGATCAGATCGTAGAAACTTTATTTTCTTGTTACGATGATTTTCAACTTCACTCTGAAATTCTTTGAACTTTTCAAATGTTTCAGACTTATGTTTCATTAAGTAGATATACCCATATCTGCTTAAGTCATCTGTGAAGGTGAGAAAATAACGATATCCGCCACGAGCCTCAATATTCATCGGACCACATACATCTGTATGTATGATTTCCAATAAATCTGTTGCTCTCTCCATAGTACCGGAGAACGGTGTTTTAGTCATCTTGCCCATGAGGCACGGTTCGCAAGTACCAAGCGATTCATAATCAAGTGGTTCCAAAAGTCCATCAGTATGGAGTTTCTTCATGCGCTTTACACCGATATGACCTAAACGGCAGTGCCACAAATAAGGTGCACTATCATTATCAACTCTGCATCTTTTGGCTTCAACACTATGAATATGTGTGTCACTACTATCGAGATTCAATAAAAATAGACCACTCTTTAAGGGTGCATGACCATAAAAGATATTACTCATATAAATAGAACAACCATTATTCTCAGATTTAAATGAATAACCGTCTCGCATCAAACAAGATCCAGATATAATGTTCATGCTTAACGCTGGCACCAAATAACAATTATTTAGGTCTAATATTAATCCCGAAGGTAGATGTAGAGGTAGCGTGCCGACTGCGATCACATCGACTTTGGAACCGTTTCCCACGCGCATCGTCACCTCGTCCTTAGCCAATCTTCACTTAATCCGTAGTCCCTGTTTCGAGTTGCAAATATTAGCAACAGAACCAGTATCAAATACCCAGGTGCTACTGCGAGCATTAGTAAGGTACACATCAATAACATGTATATCACATATACCTTTGTTCACCTTGCCATCCTTCTTATCCGCCAAATACTTGGGGCAGTTCCGCTTCAAGTGACCAGTCTGCTTGCAGTAGAAGCACTCAGTTTCAGGCTTAGGTCCAGGTTTGGGTTTCTTCTCTTGAGTAGCAACTTGCTTGCCGTTCCTTTTGAAGTTCCCCTTCTTCTTCCCTTTGCCCTTTTTCTTGAAACTAGTGGTCTTGTTGACCATCAACACTTGATGCTCCTTCTTGATTTCTACCTCCGCAGCTTTTAGCATTGCGAAGAGCTCGGGAATAGTCTTATTCATCCCTTGCATATTATAGTTCATCATGAAGCTCTTGTAGCTTGGTGGCAGTGATTGGAGAATTCTGTCAATGACGTAATCATCTGGAAGATTAACTCCCAATTGAATCAAGTGATTATTATACCCAGACATTTTGAGTATATGCTCACTGACAGAACTGTTCTCCTCCATCTTGCAGCTATAGAACTTATTGGAGACTTCATATCTCTCAATCTGGGAATTTGCTTGAAATATTAACTTCAACTGCTGGAACATCTCATATGCTCCATGACGTTCAAAACGTCGTTGAAGTCCCGATTCTAAGCCGTAAAGCATGGCACACTGAACTATCGAGTAGTCATCAGCTTTGCTCTGCTAGACGTTCATAACATCTGGTGTTGCTCCAGCAGCAGGCCTGGCACCCAGCGGTGCTTCCAGGACGTAATTCTTCTGTGCAGCAATGAGGATAATCCTCAAGTTACGGACCCAGACCGTGTAATTGCTACCATCATCTTTCAACTTTGCTTTCTCAAGGAATGCACTAAAATTCAATGGAACAACAACACGAGCCATCTATCTACAATCAAGCATAAACAATCAAGATACTATCAGGTACTAAGTTTCATGATAAATTTAGGTTCAATTAATTTACTTAAAGAACTCCCACTTAGATAGACATCCCTCTAATCCTCTAAGTGATTACGTGATCCAAATCAACTAAACCATGTCCGATCATCACGTGAGATGGAGTAGTTTCATTGGTGAACATCATTATGTTGATCATATCTACTATATGATTCACTCTCGACCTTTCGGTCTCCGTGTTCCGAGGCCATATCTGTATATGCTCGGCTCATCAAGTATAACCTGAGTATTCCGCGTGTGCAACTATTTTGCACCCGTTGTATTTGATAGTAGAGCCTATCACACCCGATCATCACGTGGTGTCTCAGCACGAAGAAATTTTGCAACGGTGCATACTTAGGGAGAACACTTCTTGATAATTAGTGAGGGATCATCTTATAATGCTACTGTCAATCAAAGCAAGATAAGATGCATAAAAGATAAACATCACATGCAATCAATATAAGTGATATGATATGGCCATCATCATCTTGTGCTTGTGATCTCCATCTCCGAAGCACCGTCGTGATCACCATCGTCACCGCCGCGACACCTTGATCTCCATCGTAGAATCGTTGTCGTCTTGCCAATCTTATGCTTCCATGACTATCGCTACCGCTTAGTGATAAAGTAAAGCATTATAGCGCGATTGCATTGCATACCATAAAGCGAAAACCATATGGCTCCTGCCAGTTGCCGATAACTCGGTTACAAAACATGATCATCTCATACAATAAAATTTAGCATCATGTCTTGACCATATCACATCACAACATGCCCTGCAAAAACAAGTTAGACGTCCTCTACTTTGTTGTTGCAAGTTTTACGTGGCTGCTACGGGCTTAAGCAAGAACCAATCTTACCTACGCATCAAAACCACAATGATAGTTTGTCAAGTTGGTGCTGTTTTAACCTTCGCAAGGACCGGGCGTAGCCACACTCGGTTCAACTAAAGTTGGAGAAACTGTCACCCACAAGCCACCTATGTGCAAAGCACGTCGGGAGAACCGGTCTCGCGTAAGCGTACGCGTAATGTCGGTCTGGGCCGCTTCGTCCAACAATACCGCCGAACCAAAGTATGACATGCTGGTAAGCAGTATGACTTATATCGCCCACAACTCACTTGTGTTCTACTCGTGCATATAACATCAACATATAAAACCTGGCTCAGATGCCACTGTTGGGGAACGTAGTAATTTCAAAAAATTTCCTACGCACATGCAAGATCGTGGTGATGCATAGCAACGAGAGGGGAGAGTGTGATCTACGTACCCTTGTAGATCGACAACGGAAGCGTTTGGTTGATGTAGTTGTACGTCTCCACGGCCCGACCGATCAAGCACCGAAACTACGGCACCTCCGAGTTCTAGCACACGTTCAGCTCGATGACGATCCCCGGGCTCCGATCCAGCAAAGCGCCGGGGAAGAGTTCCGTCAGCACGACAGCGTGGTGACGATCTTGATGTACTACCGTCGCAGGGCTTCGCCTAAGCACCGCTATAGTATGACCGAGGTGGAATATGGTGGAGGGGGGCACCGCACACGGCTAAGGAACGATCACAAAGATCAACTTGTGTGTCTAGGGGTGCCCCCCTGCCCTCGTATATAAAGGAGCAAGGGGAGGAGGCCGGCCGACCCCTATAGGCGCGCCAGGAGGAGTCCTCCTCCTAGTAGGAGTAGGACTCCTACTTGGAGGGGGAAAGAAGTGGGGAGGGAGAGGGAAAGGGGGGCGCCACCCCCCCTCTCCTAGTCCAATTCGGACCAGGGGGGAGGAGGCGCGCGGCCCACCTCTGTCAGCCCCTCTCTCTCTCTCCACTAAGGCCCATATGGCCCATTACTTCTCCCGGGGGGTTCCGGTAACCCTCCGGCTCTCCGGTTTTCTCTGAAATCACCAGGAATACTTCCGGTGCTCGAATATAGCCGTCCAATATATCAATCTTTATGTCTCAACCATTTCGAGACTCCTCGTCATGTCCGTGATCACATCCGGGACTCCGAACTAACTTCGGTACATCAAAACTCATAAACTCATAATATAACTATCATCAAAACCTTAAGCGTGCGGACCCTACGGGTTCGAGATCAATGTAGACATGACCGAGACACGTCTCCGGTCAATAACCAATAGCGGGACCTGGATGCTCATATTGGCTTCTACATATTCTACGAAGATCTTTATCGGTCAGACCGCATAACAACATACGTTGTTCCCTTTGTCATCGGTATGTTACTTGCCCGAGATTCGATCGTCGGTATCTCAATACCTAGTTCAATCTCGTTACCGGCAAGTCTCTTTACTCGTTTCGTAATACATCATCTCGCAACTAACTCATTAGTTGCAATGCTTGCAAGGCTTATGTGATGTGCATTACCGAGAGGGCCCAGAGATACCTCTCTGACAATCAGAGTGACAAATCCTAATCTCGAAATACGCCAACCCAACATGTACCTTTGGAGACACCTGTAGAGCACCTTTATAATCACCCATTTACGTTGTGACGTTTGGTAGCACACAAAGTGTTCCTCTGGCAAACGGGAGTTGCATGATCTCATAGTCATAGGAACATGTATAAGTCATGAAGAAAGCAATAGCAACATACTAAACGATCGGGTGCTAAGCTAATGGAATGGGTCATGTCAATCAGATCATTCACCTAATGATGTGATCTCGTTAATCAAATAACAACTCCTTGTTCATGGTTAGGAAACATAACCATCTTTGATTAATGAGCTAGTCAAGTAGAGGCATACTAGTGACACTCTGTTTGTCTATGTATTCACACATGTATTATGTTTCCGGTTAATACAATTCTAGCATGAATAATAAACATTTATCATGATATAAGGAAATAAATAATAACTTTATTATTGCCTCTAGGGCATATTTCCTTCAGTCCGACCTCCGGATGCAGATGATTTAAGTCATATAATCAACAGCCCGGAGAGTCAGCCCGAAAGCTTTGGAACATATTCCTCACTAAGAAGAATCAAATTGTTGACTGCCCGGACGCCGAAGCCTTAGCGGCTTTCAAACACAGTGTCCGGGACGAATGGCTCGCCACCTCGGCCAGGAAAAACCGAGGACAATGGCATCCCTAACAAGCCTTCTGACCCGCTTTTGCGTGGGCGAAGATAGTTGGCTGGCCCGTAGCGGCACCAGCAGCCCAGGCACATCCGAAGTCAGGGATGGCAATGGAAAACCACGACGCAATAAAAGCAAGCGTCAAAACAATGAAAACAGCCCAGACAACACGACGGTAAATGCCGGATTCAGGAGCTCTCGACCCGGTCAACGGAAAAAGCCATTTAAAGGCAGTAGAGATGGACCATCTAGCCTAAACAAGATTCTAGACAGATTATGTCAGATTCATGGCACCTCCGACAAACCCGCAAATCAGACCAATAGAGAATGCTGGGTATTCAAGCAGGCCGGCAAGCTAAACGCCGAACACAAGGGGAGGGAGACACCAAGCAAAGACGAGGATGAGCCTCGCCAGCCGAACACTATTGGACAAAAAAAATTCCCACCAGAGGTCAAAACAGTGAACATGATTCACGTAACGAAGAGGAGGAGAAAACACGCACTCCGAGACATATGCGCCGTGGAGCCCTCTACTCCCAAGTTCAACACTTGGTCGGCCTGTCCGATCACTTTTGCTCACGGGGATTACCCGACTAGTATCCGGCACGGAGGATCGGCTGCGTTGGTAATAGACCCAATAATTGACGGATACCATCTCACTCGAGTCCTTATGGACGACGACAGTAGTCTTAATCTGATATATCAGGACACAGTCCGCAAAATGGGGATAGACCCGACAAGAATCAACCAAAGCAATACTACCTTTAAAAGAGTAATACCAGGCCCAGAAGCCCGCTACACGGGCTCTCTAGTACTAGAGGTTGTATTCGGTTCTCCCGACAACTTCCGAAGTGAAAAGTTAACCTTCGACATCGCTCCATTCCGAAGCGGCCATCAAGCACTACTTGGAAGAATGGACTTCGCTCGTTTTAGTGCAATACCGCATTACGCTTATCTTAAGCTTAAGATGCCCGGTCCACGTGGCATCATCATAGTTAGCGGAAACACAGAACGTTCCTCACGTGTGGAAGAATGTGTGGCGGCTTTAGCAGCCAAACACTGAACGCCCTCTCCAACCAGAATAAATGATCGGTCGTCAAGACCGCGGACACGGCTAGACGAGTCTGACGCACCACTAGCTATAACAACTCAGATAAACCTAAGACTGGGTCGATGGATATACCCCCCAATAGGTGGTGGTAGGGGCATCCCACATGTAAAAGGACTACTGTTCGGCTTGATCTTATTTACATTGAATTTTAATGGTTTAGTAAGAATAACCAATTTTTCTCACGAAAACTTTCACCTAGGCTTTTCTCTCTTACAGATGATAATCGTGCTACACCCTTCCAGGATACGGCACAACAGAGACACACGCGCAGACGTGTAGCAGGGCCCCGTTCAAAGGTTTCTTTTTAGATTAAGACCCTGTGTAAACCTTTTTTACTGTCTCTTGTTGCTTCACACCCTCAAGATACTCAACATAACCAAGAGGGATGCTGGCGTATTGACATTTCATCATGTCAGACTAATGCACGTACCTGGAAATTCAAGGCTTATTATCGAGGGCGTTACTCAGCCCAGTATATGTTGTAAAGACCGAATACCTTTGGGAGTGTTCGGCATCGCGAGTTTGGCCTTATATGCATCATCTCCGAATCATGTCTTTGGTCAATAGTTGGGTTTGCTCGGCTCCCGTGTTTTGCTACCTTACGTTACGCTCTATCAGCTAAGGTGGCACCGGGAGAACTACTGCGATTGTGCCCTGGTTCATCTGGATGAGCACCTCAGTAGAGAAAGCCAAAAACTGACTGTCATGATAAAGCGCAAGACTGGTCAACCACTCGAGGACTTAGCTGAATCTTCATGATTCCTCTGCATTAACGAAGGACCGGTTTCCCGGTCATGTATGTACGCGCACCGTATTCGGATAAGCGCGGAAGTACCAGTGGCTATATAGTAGCCCCACCGTCAAACTCCTCTGGCTAAGTGAAAGTGTTAAAGCAATACAGTCCGATTTCCTTGTTTGCCGCGCTATCACCTCCTTAATGGACCAAGACGTTGGATCAAGTGTGAATACGCGCTTTTCTAAACACCCCCGCATTATTTGCGTGGGGGCTGAAGCCGACGACTGCAAACTTTCAGGTTGTATACATACATAAACGGCCGCACATGAGGTATCATAATACTTTCAGGAAAAAGTATAAACACAACCTTTATAAGCCAAATAGCATTGTTTTTACAATTGGGATACATGTCACTCGAACATGATACTCTTCGAGCACTGAGCCTCTATTAAACGAGCGCCTTCTAGGACTTCTTCAAAATAGTGCTCGACCGAGACCTAGCCTACGACGGGTCCCCGGGTTGCAATAGTGGTGGCATCTGTCTCTGCCCAGTATGTATTAACACGGGCAAGAGCCATCCGCGCACCCTCTATACACGCCGACCTCTTTACAACATCGATATGCGGCACAACACTAAGGAATCGTTGCACTAAACCAAAATAACTATTTGGCCTTGGTCCTTCCGGCCAAAGATGATCCACGACAAACCTCATGGCAAGCCCGGACAACCTATGGAGCTCATCCTACTCGGCCATTTGCTCATTTAACAGCAGCGAACGCGTTGGAGCACTGAACTGCGACCAGAACAACTTTTCCACTTCGTGATCTTTTTGATCTTTGAAAAACTCAATCGCTTTAGCAGCACCCATTGCCAGGTCCGAATACGCATCTGCAGCACTCCATAATTGATTCAGAGGGGCATACTTCGGATCTTCGAACTTCGTCTGCAACAAAAAGGCCTTCCCAGCCGTGATACCTCTGGCTTGACGAAGCTCCTCCTTCGCCGCTCTGATTTTAGAGCGGGTCTCCTTGGCTGCTACCATGGCTTTCTTCAGGTCCGCCGCTTTCGCTTAGCTTTCCTTTTCAAAAAGCTCATACCGGTCGACGGCATCCTTCAGCTCAACGGCCATCTTGGCTATTTTATCTTTGCTCTGGCGATGAGCAGCCCGTTCGGCTCTTAACTCTTCGCCCGCCTTTAGGGCGGCCGCATCACTCCTCCTGGCTTGTTCTTTGGCTCGGGCAAGTTCCTCCCGATGGGTCTCTGCGGTGGCAGCTCCATCTGCAGTCACAACATATTATAGATACTAGCATCATGCTCCTCTTAATATTTTTTGACCACCCAAAAATACATACCATGTGCCTCGTCAAGCCGCTTGTTCACAAGCGCAATGTCAGCATCTTCCATGTCAAGTTGCTAGCTAAGTCTGGCAAACTCAGCAGTCTGGCCAGCCACCGGACCGTCAGCCGCCTGCACATGAAAGCAGTGCGATCATTACCTGGGACTACGATCCTCTGTTTGCCACCTCTGGACAACAACCAGAGTCTCAGGGGCTACTATCTGTATAGAGCACACCTAGCATGTGCGGTATCGTAAAAAAATTTATATATTACTTTGCGTACCTCAAAGCCTCTTAGCATACTCATAAAAGCTTCATGCAACCCACTCCTGGCAGATGAAATCCTCTCAACCACCGTACCCATTAAAGTACGATGCACCTCTGAGATAGCCGCTTGCTTCAAAAGACCCATTAGTGCGTCCGGTTGTGCACCGGACAGTCCTGGACTCTCTCTGTTGCTCTTCTTAGGATACGAATGCTTTGGACTTCGGGTGGCCGAAGGGTTACCTTTTAGCCTCGGTGGATCAGGAGAAATCCTCCGTGATGACACCTCAGGGTCGTGCGCCCCAGGAGGCGGGGAGACATGGGGAGGCGTTTCGCTCTCCATCATCTCCGGAAGAAGATCCCCCGAAGACAAACTCTATTGAGAAGGGGTATGAGCCGGACTGCAAGATATATGTCTCGGTTATTGTCCTCGGAGATAAAGCAGGATATATTTACCAAAAGTACTCTTGATTCAATTACAACTCGGTAGAGGGCTGGCCCCCTTGCGGGCACTATGCGGTAAGGACGCCCTCCGGGGCAGGCCCCCCTGGCGAAGGTTTCTTCCCTCGTTTGTAAACCTTCGTTTCCAAGTCTTCAGGGGCGATCCTTTTCCTTCCTTGGGGAGAGGGGATTCTAGATTCTTCTCCCCGATTATCCTCCTTCGCGAAGACACTAATTCCCCCGCTTTGGATGAGTAATGCGTGCGGCCCGCTTTTGGCTTCTTTATCCCTCCCTTTATCTTCCCCTGATGGCACTGGATAAAGTGCGTGCTCAAGCATCCGGGCTAGTACAGGATCCAGTGAGCCTTCGGGAAGGGGGGCCGAACACCTGATCATCTTCGCCTTTCTTATCAAGTCCTGGCCAGGAGCAATTTTTTCAGAATGATGTTATGACAAATGAAAAGACGAAGTGTTCGGCCACATAATTACTTACATGGGTATCTGGACGATTGCAGTTTAGACCCGCATCCTCGGTGGTGTCCGGACACTTTATTCGTGATCCGAAGAACAATCCATACATCCCTTCGAGCGTCATGCCGAAGAATTGCTGAATAGTTCGCGGTCCTTCCAGGTTGAACTCCCACATACGGAGAGATCGACGTTGGCATGGCAGGACCCGACGAACTAGCATAACTTGCATTACCTTAATGAGACTAACATCCCTCTTGAGGAGATCTCGGATGCGACTTTGCAATGTCGGCACGTCATTAACTGGCCCAAGTCCAGCCCCTTGTTGACCCATGACGCCAGTTGTGGCGGGGGGGGGGGGGGGAGGGGGGGGGCGAACGTAAGGCGGGGCAGCTACCCACTTAGTACTTCGGGGAGCTATGATGTAAAACCACTCCTGCTGCCATAAGTTGGACACCTCCGGGAATGAACCCTTTGGCCATGGGGCATTGGTGCCTTTTCTTATTATGGCACCTCTGCATTCTGCGTGTCACCCATCGATCATCTTCGGCTTCACATTGAAGGTCTTAAGCCATAAGCCGAAGTGTGGGATGATGCGGAGGAAGGCCTCACACACGACGATAAACGACGAGATGTGAAGGATGGAATCTGGGGCTAGATCGTGGAAATCGAGCCCGTAATAGAACATAAGCTCTCTAACGAAGGGACCAAGACTAAAGCCTAGCCCTCGGTGGAAGTGGGAAACAAATATGACACTCTCGTTGGGTTCAAGAGTGGGGATGACCTGCCCTTGAGCGGGCAGCCTGTGCGAGATTTCGGCGGTCAGATACCTTGCTTCTCTTAGCTTCTTGATGTCCTCCTCTGTGACAGAAGAGGCCATCCACTGGCCTTGAAGGTTGGATCCGGGCATGGTCGAAGGCCCGAAGCGCTTAGCCTGAGCCTTGGGTGTTGGAACTCAAGGTGGGGGAAGAAAAGGACATGCCTTGGCCCCTTTATAAAGAGGATGAATATCAAGCGTCCTCCGCGTGGCCATTCGGAACTTGCCTAAAATCGAGGAGTCATACCAGCAGGCGCGGTTGGGTTACCCACACCCATATTGATGAGAATCCCGTGATAAGGGGACACGATCTCTGCTTCGACAAGACGTGCCAAGAAAACCGCCTCGCAATATGTGTAGTAGCTGGTTGAGAAAAACGGTTCAAATAACGACTGGGCCATGGCGTGATGTCATGCTATGAAAGTTGTCAGCAGATTAGATTTATGGAAATATTATACTCTCTACGGTGGTATGTGGAATTTGTTTTGTAGAGCCGGACACTATCCTTGTGTTCGAAATCTTCTATGGAGTATTCGGAGGAGGAACCCGCCTTGCAATGCCGAAGACAATCTGCGGGCCCGACTCATTGTCATTGAAGCCTGGTTCAGGGGCTACTGAGGGAGTCCTGGATTAGGGGGTCCTCGAACAGCCGGACTATATCCTTCGGCCGGACTGTTGGATTATGAATATACAATATTGAAGACTTTGTCCCATCTCCGGGTGGGACTCTCCTTTGCGTGGAAGGCAAGCTTGGCAATTCGGATATGTAGATCTCCTCCCTTGTAACCGACTCTGTGTAACCCTAGCCCCGTCCAGTGTCTATATAAACCGAAGGGATTAGTCCGTAGGACGAGGACAATCATAATCATAGGCTAGCTTCTAGGGTTTAGCCACTACGATATCGTGGTAGATCAACTCTTGTAATACTCATATCATCAAGATCAATTAAGAAGGAAGTAGGGTATTACCTCCATCGAGAGGGCCCGAACCTGGGTAAACATTGTGTCCCTCGCCTCCTATTACCATCCGCCTTAGACGCACAGTTCGGGACCCCCTACCCGAGATCCGCCGGTTTTGACACCGATAGTAGGCGCGCCCCCCTACCTCGTGCCTTCCTCATTGATTGCTTGACGTAGGGTCCAAGTCCTCTGGATCATGTTCGTTCCGAAAATCACGTTCCCAAAGGTTTCATTCCGTTTGGACTTCGTTTGATATTCTTTTTCTGCGAAACCCTAAAATAGGCAAAAAAACAGCAATTTTGGGCTGGACCTCTGGTCAATAGGTTAGTCCCAAAAATAATATAAAAGTGTATAATAAAGCCCAATAATGTCCAAAACAGGATATAATATAGCATGGAACAATAAAAAATTATAGATACGTTGGAGACATATCACATATCATACTTTAATGAGTGCTCACAATTATAAAAGATGTCCAAGATAGTATATTTATATGTGAAAACCTCTCTTTCTTTATTACTTCCTATTAATTGCAACGATGGCCAAAACTATGTTTGTCAACTCTCAACAACTTTTTTTCATCATACTTTTATATGTGAAGTCATTACTCTCCATAAGATCCTTATGATCTCTTTATTTCTTTTTATTTATTCTGTTTATTCTATTCCCTCAAGATCATAGCAAAATAATCAAGCCCTTGACTCAACACTAATCTTTATTATATATAGCCCACGGACTCGATTACATAAGAAGATCATAAAGCAAAACTCACAACTAGATCATACTAAAACTTTATTCTACTAGATCAAGGTATTATCAAAAGGACCGAACTAAGAAAAATGGTAATGATAAAAGTGATGGTGATACGATATCGGGGCACTCCCCCAAGCTTGGCAGTTGCCAAGGGGAGTGCCCATACCCATGTGTTTATGTTTCCTTCCTCGGAGGTGGTGATGAAGGAGTTGTTGATGATGTGAGATTCTTCCTTAATTTGCGCTTGAGGACAGAATTCTGCTCCTTTAGGTCCTCGATCTGCCGCTCAAGGCTTAGTAACTTTTTGCATAGTTCTTGTTTGTTATCCTGCAAGAGACAAAAAGGGATAGACTCGATCTTAGGTTTCTTTGCTCTATTGGGGAGGCTTGACTTTTTGAACTCCACACGCATGTCCCCCGGTTGAGGTAATGGGACTTCATCTTCATCCGAGCTCGTCTCCTCCTTTCCTTTGGGCTCATAGTCTTTTTCTTCCTCTGTGGTCCAACCACAATGCTCCAAGTCCCCGTAGACCTTATGATCTGCAAGGTAATCAGCCACATAGCTTTCTCTCCGAATCTTGGGATGACATATTGCTCTAATCTGCAATAGAAACAACTCGAAACAAAAACAGAGGATATTTGCGTGATACGGTGGTCAAAACCTTTGGGAGATTATATAATGATTTTTTACCGACTAAAAGAAGTATCGTGCAAGAAAACGGAGTCCGGTGGGCACGCGAGGTGACCACGAGGGAGGGGGCGCACCCAGGGGGGTAGGGCGCGCCCTCCCCCCTCGTGGAAGCCTCGTGTCCTTTCCGGTCTGCTTCTTATTTTCCTATTTTCTTAGATATTCCAAAACGGAGAAAAAATGCCATTAGAACTATTTTGGAGTTGATTTACTTACCGTACCACATACATATTCCTTTTCGGAGTCTAAAACATTCTGGAAAGTATCTCTTATGTATTCCTCCAGGGTTACGGTTTCAATAACATTAGTTTCAACATTTATAGGATTACCTGAGATATAATGTTTGATTCTTTGGCCGTTCACCACCCTCGGATTTGTGCCTTCGAAGTTGTTGATTTTTATGGCACCGGAACGATAGACCTCCTCGACGACGTAAGGACCTTCCCATTTGGAGAGAAGTTTTCCTACAAAAAATCTTAAACGAGAGTTGTATAGCAATACATAATCACCTACATTAAACTCACGTTTTTGTATCCTTTTATCATGCCATCTTTTAACTTTTTCTTTAAACAGTTTGGCATTCTCATAAGCCTGGGTTCTCCATTCATCAAGTGAGCTAATGTCAAAAAGACTCTTCTCAACAGCAAGTTTGAAGTCATAGTTGATCTCTTTAATAGCCCAATATGCCTTATGTTCTAATTCAAGAGGTAAGTGACATGCTTTACCATAAACCATTTTATACAGAGACTGTTGGGGATCGTTGCAGAAATTTAAAATTTTTCTATGCATCACCAAGATCAATCTATGGAGAAACTAGCAATGAGAGTGAGAGGGGAGTGCATCTTCATACCCTTGAAGATCGTGGCACGAAAGCGTTACAAGAACGCGGATGAGGGAGTCGTACTCGTAGCGATTCAGATCACGGTTGATTCAGATCCAAGCGCCGAACAACGGCGCCTCTGCGTTAACCACACGTGCAGCCCGATGACGTCTCCCACGCCTTGATCCAGCAAGGAGAGAGGGAGAGGTTGGGGAAGACTCCGTTCAACAGCAGCACGACGGCGTGGTGGTGTTGGAGCAGCGTGGTACTCCGGCAGGGCTTCGCCAACCGTCGCGGGAGGAGGAGGAGGTGTTCGGGAGGGGGAGGGCTGCGCCTTGGATGTAGTACGGCTTCCCTCCCACCTCCTCTCTATTTATAGGGGCAAGGGAGAGGGGGGCCGGCCCCCTCCAGATGGATCTAGAGGGGGCGGCGGCCAAGGGGGGATGCTTGCCCCCCAAGCCAAGGGGCGCCCCCTTTAGGGTTCCCCCAAACCCTAGGCGCATGGGCCCTAGGGGTTTGGCGCCCATCCCACCTAGGGGCTGGTTCCCCCTCCATATTAAGCCCATAGGGCCCTCCGGGGCAGGTGGACCCTCCCAGTGGACCCCCGGAACCCTTTCGGTGGTCCCGGTACAATACCGATAAACCCCCGAACACTTCCAGCGACCGAATAAGGACTTACCATATATAAATCTTTGTCTCTGGACCATTCCGTAACTCCTCGTTACGTCCGGGATCTCATCCGGGACTCTGAACAACATTCGGTAACCACATACAAACTTTCCCTATAACCCTAGCGTCATCGAACCTTAAGTGTGTAGACCCTATGGGTTCGGGAATCATGCAGACATGACGGAGACATCTCTCCAGCCAATAACCAATAGCGGGATTTGGATTCCCATGTTAGCTTCCACATGTTCCACGATGATCTCATCGGATGAACCACGATGTCAAGGATTCAATCAATCCCGTATACGATTCTCTTTGTCTACCGGTATAACACTTCCCCAAGATTCGATCGTCGGTATACCGATACCTTGTTCAATCTCGTTACGACAAGTCTCTTTACTCGTTCCTTAACACATCATCCCGTGACCAACCCCTTAGTCACATTGAGCTCATTACGATGATGTCTTACCGAGTGGGCCCAGTGATACCTCTCCGTCATACGGAGTGACAAATCCCAGTCTCGATTCGTGCCAACCCAACAGACACTTTTGGAAATACCCGTAGTGCACCTTTATAGCCACCCAGTTACGTTGTGACATTTGGCACACCCAAAGCATTCCTACGGTATCCGGGAGTTGCACAATCTCATGGTCTAAGGAAAAGATACTTGACATTAGAAAAGCTTTAGCAGACGAACTACACGATCTTAAGCTATGCTTAGGATTGGGTCTTGTCCATCACATCATTCTCCTAATGATGTGATCCCATTATCAACGACACCCAATGTCCATGGTCAGGAAACCGTAACCATCTATTGATCAAAGAGCTAGTGAACTAGAGGCTCACTAGGGACATGTTGTTGTCTATGTATTGACACATGTATTACGATTTCCGGTTAACACAATTATAGCATGAACAATAGACAATTATCATGAACAAGGAAATATAATAATAACCATTTTATTATTGCCTCTAGGGCATATTTCCAACAGTCTCCCAATTGCACTAGAGTCAATAATCTAGTTACATTGTGATGAATCGAATACCCATAGAGTTCTGGTGTTGATCATGTTTTGCTTGTGGAAGAGGTTTAGTCAACGGATCTGCGACATTCAGGTCCGTATGCACTTTACAAATATCTATGTCTCCATTTTGAACATTTTCACGAATGGAGTTGAAGCGACGCTTGATATGCGTGGGCTTCTTGTGAAACCTGGGCTCCTTGGCCAGGGCAATAGCTCTAGTGTTGTCACGGAAGAGAGCCATCGGGCCCGATGCATTGGGAATAACTCCTAGGTCGGTAATGAATTCCTTCATCCAGATTGCTTGATGTGCTGCCTCCGACGCTGCCATGTACTCCGCTTCACATGTAGATCCCACCACGACGCTTTGCTTGCAACTGCACCAGCTGACTGCCCCACCATTCAAAATATACACGTATCCTGTTTGTGACTTGGAGTCATCCAGATCTGTGTCGAAGCTAGCACCGATGTAACCCTTTACAACGATCTCTTCATCACCTCCATAAACGAGAAGCATATCCTTAGTCCTTTTCAGGTACTTCAGGATATTCTTGACCGCTGTCCAGTGCTCCATTCCGGGATTACATTGGTACCTTCCTACCAAACTTATGGCAAGGTTAACATCAGGTCTGGTACACATCATGGCATACATGATAGACCCTATGGCCGAGGCATAGGGGATGACACTCATCTTTTCTCTATCTTCTGCCGTGGTCGGGCATTGAGCCGTGCTCAATCTCACACCTTGCAATACAGGCAAGAACCCCTTCTTGGACTGATCCATATTGAACTTTTTCGATATCTTGTCAAGGTACGTGCTTTGTGAAAGACCAATGAGGCGTCTCGATCCATCTCTATAGATCTTGATGCCTAATATATAAGCAGCTTCTCCAAGGTCCTTCATTGAAAAACACTTATTCAAATAGGCCTTTATGCTTTCCAAGAGTTCTGTATCATTTCCCATCAATAGTATGTCATCCACATATAATATGAGAAATGCCACAGAGCTCCCACTCACTTTCTTCTAAACACAGGCTTCTCCATAAATCTTTGTATGCCCAAACGCTTTGATCATCTCATCAAAGCGAATGTTCTAACTCCGAGATGCTTGCACCAGCCCATAGATTGAGCGCTGGAGCTTGCATACCTTGTCAGCATTCTTAGGATCGACAAAACCTTCCGGCTGCATCATATACAATTCTTCCTTAAGGAAACCATTAAGGAATGCCGTTTTGACGTCCATTTGCCATATCTCATAATCATAGAATGCAACAATTGCTAACATGATTCGGACAGACTTTAGCTTTGCTACGGGTGAGAAAGTCTCATCGTAGTCAACCCCTTGAACTTGTCGATAACCCTTAGCAACAAGTCGAGCCTTATAGATGGTCACATTACCATCCGCGTCTGTCTTCTTCTTAAAGATCCATTTATTTTCTATGGCTTGCCGATCATCGGGCAAGTCAGTCAAAGTCCATAATTCTTTTCATACATGGATCCTATCTCGGATTTCATGGATTCTAGCCATTTGTCGGAATCCGGGCCCGCCATCGCTTCTTCATAGTTCGAAGGTTCACCGTTGTCTAACAACATGATTTCTAGGACAGGGTTGCCGTACCACTCTGGTGCGGAACGTGTCCTTGTGGACGTACGAAGTTCAGTAGCAACTTGATCTGAAGTTTCATGATCATCATCATTAACTTCCTCTCTAGTCGGTGCAGGCACCACAGGAATATTTTCTTGAGCTGCACCACTTTCCGGTTCAAGAGGCAGTACCTCATCAAGTTCTACTTTCCTCCCACTTACTTCTTTCGAGAGAAACTCTTTCTCTAGAAAGGATCCATTCTTGGAAACAAAGATCTTGCCTTCGGATCTGAGGTAGAAGGTATACCCAATAGTTTCCTTAGGGTATCCTATGAAGACACATTTTTCCGACTTGGGTTCGAGCTTTTCAGGTTGAAGTTTCTTGACATAAGCATCGCATACCCAAACTTTCAGAAATGGCAGCTTAGGTTTCTTCCCAAACCATAATTCATAGGGTGTCGTCTCAACGGATTTCGACGGAGCCCTATTTAAAGTGAATGCGGCAGTCTCTAAAGCATAACCCCAAAATGATAGCGGTAGATCGGTAAGAGACATCATAGATCACACCATATCCAATAGAGTGCGATTACGATGTTCAGACACACCATTACGCTGAGGTGTTCCAGGCGGCGTGAGTTGTGAAACAATTCCACATTTCCTTAAGTGCGTGCCAAATTCATGACTGAAATATTCTCCCCCACGATCTGATCTCAAGAACTTTATTTTCCTGTCACGCTGATTCTCTACCTCATTATGAAATTCCTTGAACTTTTCAAAGGTCTCAGACTTGTGTTTCATTAAGTAGACATACCCATATCTACTCAAGTCATCAGTGAGGGTGAGAACAATGATAGCCACTGCGAGCCTCAACGCTCATTGGACCGCACACATCAGTATGTATGATTTCCAATAAGTTGGTTGCTCGCTCCATTGTTCCGGAGAACGGAGTCTTGGTCATTTTTCCCATGAGGCATGGTTCACACGTGTCAAATGATTCATAATCAAGAGACTCAAAAAGTCCATCTGCATGGAGTTTCTTCATGTGTTTGACACCAATGTGACCAAGGCGGCAGTGCCACAAGTATGTGGGACTATCATTATCAGCCTTACACTTCTTGGTATTCACACTATGAATGTGTAACATCACATTCAAGATTAAACAAGAATAAACCATTAACCAGTGGGGCATGACCATAAAACATATCTCTCATATAAATGGAACAACCATTATTCTTGGATTTAAATGAGTAGCCATCTCGCATTAAACGAGATCCTGATACAATGTTCATGCTCAAAGCTGGTACTAAATAATAATTATTGAGGTTTAAAAGTAATCCCGTAGGTAAATGTAGAGGCAGCGTGCCGACGGCGATCACATCGACCTTGGAACCATTCCCGACGAGCATCGTCACCTCGTCCTTCGCCAGTCTCCGCTTATTCTGCAGCTCCTGTTTTGAGTTACAAATATGAGCAACCGCACCGGTATGAAATACCTAGGAGCTACTACGAGCGCTGGTTAGGTACACATCAATAACATGTATATCACATATACCTTTGGCATTGCCGGCTTTCTTATCCGCTAAGTACTTGGGGCAGTTCCGCTTCCAGTGACTGTTTCCCTTGCAATAAAAGCACTCGGTCTCAGGCTTGGGTCCATTCTTTGGCTTCTTCCCGGCAGCTTGCTTACCGGGCACGGCAACTCCCTTGCCGTCCTTCTTGAAGTTCTTTTTACCCTTGCCTTTCTTGAACATAGTGGTTTTATTCACCATCAACACTTGATGTTCCTTTTTGATCTCCACCTCCGTTGATTTCAGCATTGAATATACCTCACGAATGGTCTTTTCCATCCCCTGCATATTGAAGTTCATCACAAAGATCTTGTAGCTAGGTGGAAGCGGCTGGAGGATTCTGTCAACGACCGCGTCATCCGGGAGATCGACTCCCAGCTGAGACAAGCGGTTGTGCAACCCAGACATTTTGAGTATGTGCTCGCTGACAGAACTGTTCTCCTCCATCTTACAACTGTAGAACTTATCAGAGACTTCATATCTCTCGACTCGGGCATGAGCTTGGAAAACCATTTTCATCTCTTGGAACATCTCATATGCTCCGTGCTGCTCAAAACACTTTTGGAGCCCTGGTTCTAAGCTGTAAAGCATGCCGCACTGAACCAGGGAGTAATCATAACTATGCGACTGCCAGGCGTTCATAACGTCTTGAGCTACTGGGAAAACAGTTGCATCACCTAGCGGTGCTTCAAGGACATATGCTTTCTTGGCAGCTATGAGGATAATCCTCATGTTACGGACCCAGTCCGTGTAGTTGCTGCCATCGTCTTTCAGCTTGGTTTTCTGTAGGAACGCGTTGAAGTTGAGGGCAACATTAGCGTGGGACATTTGATCTACAAGACATATTGCAAAGTTTTAGACTATGTCCATGATAATTAAGTTCATCTAATCAAATTATTTAATGAACTCCCACTCAGATTGACATCCCTCTAGTCATCTAAGTGATACATGATCCGTGTCAACTAGGCCGTGTCCGATCATCACGTGAGACGGACTAGTTATCATCAGTTAACATCTTCATGTTGATCGTATCTTCTATACGACTCATGTTTGACCTTTCGGTCTTCCGTGTTCCGAGGCCATGTCTGTACATGCTAGGCTCGTCAAGTCAACCTAAGTGTATTGCATGTGTAAATCTGCCTTACACCCGTTGTATGCGAACGTTAGAACCTATCACACCCGATCATCACGTGGTGCTTCGGAATAACGGACTTTAGCAACGGTGCATAGTTAGGGGGAACACAATTCTTGAAATTTTAGTGAGAGATCATCTTATTTAAGCTACCGTCATTCTAAGCAAATAAGATGTAAAAACATGATAAACATCACATGCAATCAAATAGTGACATGATATGGCCAATATCATTTTGCTCCTTTTGATCTCCATCTTCGGGGCGCCATGATCATCATCGTCACTGACATGACACCATGACCTCCATCATCATGATCTCCATCATCGTGTCTTCATGAAGTTGTCTCGCCAACTATTACATCTACTATTATGGCTAACGGTTAGCGATAAAGTAAAGTAATTACATGACGTTTATGTTGACACACAGGTCATAAATTAATTAAGACAACTCCTATGGCTCCTGTCGGTTGTCATACTCATCGACATGCAAGTCGTGATTCATATTACAAGAACATGATCAATCTCATACATCACATATATCATTCATCACATCCTTTTGGCCATATCACATCACACGACATATGCTGCAAGAACAAGTTAGACGTCCTCTAATTGTTGTTGCAAGTTTCTTTACGTGGCTGCTATAGGTTTCTAGCAAGAGCTTTTCTTACCTACACCAAAACAACAATGTGATATGCCAATTTCTATTTACCCTTCATAATGACCCTTTCATCGAATCCGATCTGACTAAAGTGGGAGAGGCAGACACCCGCTAGCCAGCTTATGCAACTAGTGCATGCCAGTCGGTGGAACCAGTCTCACGTAAGAGTACGTGTAAGGTCGGTCCGGGCCGCTTCATCCCGCGATGCCGCCGAATCAAGATAAGACTAGTAACAACAAGTAAATTGACAAAATCGATGCCCACAACAACTTGTGTTCTACTCGCGCATAGAAACTACGCATAGACCTAGCTCATGATGCCACTGTTGGGGATCGTTGCAGAAATTTCAAATTTTTCTATGCATCACCAACATCAATCTATGGAGAAAATAGCAACGAGAGTGAGAGGGGAGTGCATCTTCATACCCTTGAAGATCGCGACATGGAAGCATTACAAGAACGCAGATGAGGGAGTCATACTCGTAGCGATTCAGATCGCGGTTGGTTCCGATCCAAGCGCCGAACAACGGCGCCTCCACGTTCAACACACGTGCAACCCAATGACGACTCGCACGCCTTGATCCAGAAAGGAGAGAGGGAGAGGTTGGGGAAGACTCCGTCCAGCAGCAGCACGACGGCATGGTGGTGTTGGAGCAGCGTGGCACTCCGGCAGGGCTTCGCCAAGCGTCGCGGGAGGAGGAGGAGGTGTTAGGGAGGGGGAGGGCTGCGCCTTGGATGTAGTACGGCTGCCCTACCACCTCCTCTCTATTTATAGGGGCAAGGGAGATGGGGCCGGCCCCCTCCAAATGGATCTAGAGGGGGGGCGGCGGCCAAGGGGGGATGCTTGCCCCCCAAGCCAAGGTGGCGCCCCCTTTAGGGTTCCCCCAAACCCTAGGCGCATCGGCCCTAGGGGTTTGGCACCCAGCCCACCTAGGGGCTGGTCCCCCCTCCATATTCAGCCCATAGGGCCCTCCGGGGCAGGTGGACCCTCCCGGTGGACCCTCGGAACCCTTTAGGTGGTCCCGGTACAATACCGATAAACCCCCGAACACTTCCGGCGACCGAATAAGGACTTCCCATATATAAATCTTTGTCTCTGGACCATTCCGGAACTCCTCGTTACCTCCGGGATGTCATCCGAGACCCCGAACAACACTCGGTAACCACGTACAAACTTTCCCTATAACCCTAGCGTCGTCGAACCTTAAGTGTGTAGAACCTACGGGTTCGGGAATCATGTAGACATGACCGAGACATCTCTCCAGCCAATAACCAACAGCGGGATCTGGATACCCATGTTGGCTCCCACATGTTCCACAATGATCTCATTAGATGAACCACGATGTCAAGGATTCAATCAATCCCGTATATGATTCCCTTTGTCTACCGGTATAGCACTTGCCCGAGATTCGATCGTCGGTATACCGATACCTTGTTCAATCTTGTTACGACAAGTCTCTTTACTCGTTCCGTAACACATCATCCCGTGACCAACCCCTTAGTCACATTGAGCTCATTACCATGATGTCTTACCGAGTGGGCCCAGAGATACCTCTCCGTCATACGGAGTGACAAATCCCAGTCTCGATTCGTGCCAACCCAACAGACACTTTCGGAAATACCCATAGTGCACCTTTATAGCCACCCAGTTACGTTGTGATGTTTGGCACACCCAAAGCATTCCTAAGGTATCCGGGAGTTGCACAATCTCATGGTCTAAGGAAAAGATACTTGACATTAGAAAAGCTTTAGCAGATGAACTACACGATCTTGAGCTACGCTTAGGATTGGGTCTTGTCCATCACATCATTCTCCTAATGATGTGATCCCGTAATCAACGACATCCAATGTCCATGGTCAGGAAACGATAACCATCCATTGATCAACGAGCTAGTCAACTAGAGGCTCACTAGGGACATGTTGTGGTCTATGTATTCACACATTTATTACGATTTCTGTATAACACAATTATAGCATGAACAATAGACAATTATCATGAACAAGGAAATATAATAATAACCATTTTATTATTGCCTCTAGGGCATATTTCCAATAGAGACATACCCATAGGATTTTTATATGCAGTTCTATAAGCCCATAATGCATCATCAAGTTTCTTGAACCAATTCTTTCTAGATCTATTAACAGTCTTTTGCAAAATTAATTTGAGCTCTCTGTTACTCAATTCTACTTGACCACTAGACTGCGGGTGATAAGGAGATGCAATTCTATGATTAACATCATACTTAGAAAGCATTTTACGAAAGGCACCATGAATAAAATGTGAACCACCATTAGTCATTAAATATCTAGGGACTCCAAACCTCGGAAAAATAACTTCTTTAAGCATCTTAATAGAGGTGTTATGATCAGCACTACTAGTTGGAATAGCTTCTACCCAGTTAGTAACGTAATCAATAACAACTAAAATATGAGTATACCCATTAGAGGAAGGAAACGGTCCCATATAATCGAAGCCCCAAACATCAAATGGTTCAATAACGATTGAATAATTCATAGGCATTTCTTGACGTCTACTAATATTACCAATTCTTTGACATTCATCACAAGATAAGACAAACTTATGGGCATCCTTGAAGAGAGTAGGCCAATAAAAACCGGATTGCAATACCTTATGTGCAGTTCTATCTCCAGCGTGGTGTCCTCCATAAGCCTCAGAGTGACACTTGCGTAGGATCTATTCCTATTCACGCTCAGGTACACAACGTCTAATAACGCCATCTATTCCTTCTTTATAAAGGTGTGGGTCATCCCAGAAGTAATGTCTTAAATCATAGAATTTTTTTTCTTTTGCTGGTATGTGAAACTAGGTGGTATAAATTTAGCAACAATGTAATTAGCATAATCAACATACCATGGAGCAGTACGAGAAGCATTTATGACAGCTAATTGTTCATCAAGAAAGCTATCATCAATAGGTAGTGGGTCATCAAGAACATTCTCTAACCTAGACAAGTTGTCTGCAATGGGATTCTCAGCTCCCTTTCTATCAATAATATGCAAATCAAATTCTTGTAGCAGGAGAACCCATCTAATAAGTCTAGGTTTAGCATTTTTCTTTTCCATAAGATATCTAATAGCAGCATGATCAGTGTGAATAGTTACTTCAGAATCAACAATATAAGGTCTGAACTTATCATAAGCAAATACAACTGGTAAGAATTCCTTTTCAGCAGTAGCATAATTTCTCTGGGCATTGTCTAGAGTTTTACTAGCATATTGAATAACATTTAATTTTTTATCAACTCTTTTTCCTAGAACATCACCTACAACATAGTCACTAGCATCACACATGATCCCTGTCAGTGTCAAAACCGGTGGATCTCGGGTAGGGGGTCCCGAACTGTGCGTCTAAGGCGGATGGTAACATGAGGCAGGGGACATGATGTTTACCCAGGTTCGGGCCCTCTTGATGGAGGTAATACCCTACGTCCTGCTCGATTGATATTGATGATATGAGTATTACAAGAGTTGATCTACCGCGAGATCGTAGAGGCTAATCCCTAGAAGCTAGCCTATGATATGATTGTTGTTGTCCTAAGGACTAAACCCTCCGGATTATATAGACACCGGAGGGAGCTAGGGTTACACAGAGTCGGTTACAAGGGAGGAGATGTACATATCCATATTGCCAAGCTTGCCTTCCATGCCAAGGAAAGTCCCATTCGGACACGAGACGAAGTCTTCAATCTTGTATCTTCATAGTCCAATAGTCCGGCCAAAGGATATAGTCCGGCTGTCCGGAGACCCCCTAATCCAGGACTCCCTCAGTAGCCCCTGAACCAGGCTTCAATGACGATGATTCCGGCGCGCAGATTCGTCTTCGGCATTGCAAGGCGGGTTCCTCCTTCGAATACTCCATAGAAGATTTTGAACACAAGGATAGTGTCCGGCTCTGAAAAACAAGTTCCACATACCACCGTAGAGAGAATAATATTTCCACAAATCTAATCTACTGACACGTTTTGACAGCATGACATCATGTCATGGCCCGGCCTTTATTCGAACCGTTTTTCTCAACCAGCACTGCACACACTACCAAAAAAATACACTTCCGTGATGATACGTGTTTGTCATATTAGGTCGCGTTTTTTGTCATTCATGTACATCCATGACGATTTTATGATAGAATCAAGATAGTCATACCTGTGCTGTCGTAGAAGTGTTCCATGACATTACCAAAATTATCATCATGGAAGTGTCCACTTCCATGACGATAAATCACGCGTCACAAAAGTGCTTTCATCAAGGGTGACCGACACATGGCATCCACCATAACGGAACGCCGTTAAGCTATCGGGTCGGATTTTGGATCCGATAACCCGTTAACAGCCCTAACCAATGGGAAATTCCCACGTGTAAAATTCTGATTGGCCGAAGGGAACACCTGTCAGCTCGTCAGTGGGCCAGATGTCGCCCGTCCATTGGAGGAGACATGCCTATGATACGTCGACATGTGGCTGGACCCAATAGAGGCCCATATAGGTTAAAAAGGCCGGCCCAGTTAAAGGCCCGTAGAACTTAATTAGGTACTAGTGGGCCAGCCCAATAACGACCTTCTTAATAAAGGCCCATTTATGGCCCGAAGCCAGATCTGGCCTGTTAATTGTTCGCCCAATATTTGGGCCCATTTACAGCCTGAAGCCAGATCTGGCCCGTTAATTGTTCGCCCAATATTTGGGCCCATTTGCGGCCCGAAGCCAGATCTGGCCCGTTAATTGTTCGTCGAATATTTGGGCCCAACTATAGCCCAGTGACTTTCGGCCTGTTAGAGGCCTGATGTAGATATGGGACCATTTCAGCCCGGTGTGACTTTCGGCCTGGGAATGGCCCGTGCTGCCCATGGGCCATATATGGTCCGACGGGACATCGGGCCCACTAACGGCCCGTGCTAAAGGTGGCAACAGTTAAGCCCAACATGACTTTGGGCATGTTAAAGGCCTGTCGCGTAATTCGGCCCGTTGATGCCTGTGCTAAGCTTTCGGCCTCTTAAAGGCCCATGATATCAGTGGGCCAACTAAGGCCCAAGATATGTTTCGGCCTGGTAACGGCCCATGAGCTAACTGGGCCCAAAACGGCCCGGTCTACATTTCGTCCCGCTGAAGGCCCATCGACGACTAGTGAAAATTGAGTCCCAACATGCATTTTGGCCTGCTAAAGGCCCGTGGTTTCATCTCAGCCGTAACATGCCAGTACAATATTCAGCCTGTTAATGGCCCAACGCTACGTGGGCCAAACTAAGCGCTGGGTCGACAAAAGACCCAACTAAAATATAGGCCGGTGTAAGTTTGGGCCTGGCGCAATGTGTGAAGGCCCCAATCATTCGGGCCCAAGAAAGACGCAGGTCGGCCCAATTGTGGCCCGCTAAAAACCTGGCCCGTTAGAGTCAAATGTTTCGGTCCTGTCGACTATATCTGATTTTTTTTTCAGATAGCGAATGATGGCAGTAACTAGTAGGAATTAAGAACAAACCTACTCTATACAATAAAGAAATTACGACATAGTAACTAAGAATAAACCTACACTATACAATAAAGGATTTAAGGTATATTACATCCACTGGGAATCGAAGTTCGCCACCAGTGATCATAAAGCGCAACGAAGAAGCAGATTACAAAAACTGGGCACCATTGCAGCGTAACAAAATAATACTGAACCGAGACCACTTCCAAGACAGTTCAAGAAAGGTTAGCCTTGCGGGGGAACTACTGAGCAAGGCTGTGAGACCGGCCTAGCATGTCGGTCATAGCTTCCAGGTGTAGCTATTTAGCGATGAGGTTCTCATTGGTGTTCTCCGCAATCTTTCTTAGAGATAGGACTTCAAGTCGAAGTTGAGTTGCAGAATGCCTTTCTGCTAGAACTTGGGACTGAAGAAGTCGAACTGATTCAGACAACGAATTCTGTGAGCTTGTCTGACTGTTAGTCTCAAGTAACTTGAACACTGCATCAAGACAAGACTTTGGGGTTGTCTCACTATCTTCAAGATGTTTTGCCTTCTTTGCTGCAATATATGTTGGGTTTGTCTCACAGCCTTCAGCAGACTTGTGCATGCCATCAGGCATATCACCCTGAAACAAAGCAGAGAGATGATAGGTTTTGCACGTGTATAAACAAAGATGATAACTGTTCTATCAATTCTATCCAATTTCAAATTAGAAAATAAAGAGTAAGTTCAAAATATCAATAGCATAATTTGGCATTGTTCATAATGCGGGGAGCTTAACCACACTACTGGATTACCATGTCAACATAACAAGCATAGATGAAGGGCAAAGAAAATCATTGTATCTATTTTGGATAATGTGCATGGCATGTTGTTCATATGATCAGCCACATCAGTAAGATAAAATAGGAGATGACAAGGTGCAAACGTGGGCTGCTTCACCACACACTGGATTATAGATCCACAAAAACAAGCATACATATAGGGAGTATTAAGTAATGTGCATGGTATGAATAAGGAATTTGGTTTTACAAGTAAAACTTAGAACTTACGGTTCTTACGAACATGCATTTTGGTAGAAACAGCAAACTAAACAGCAGTAAACGATAGGGAGTATGAGAAAATTAAACAGCAGTTGAGGATAAAGGCTTTAGAAGGAATGACTTACATTAACAGTTAACACCGGCTTTATAATGCCCTTCTCCATGTCAAGGGAAGGATAACTCAAGAATTTCAACACAGAATCTTCTTCATAAGCATTGCCTGTACTCTACATTTTGTAGAGAGTAATTATAGATATGATAATACTGGAAGGGATAGAGGATAATGAAGATAAGATGCAGATTGATGCTACGTAATCAACTACCAACCCCTGGAAGTACAAGCGTTACAGGACAAAATGTACTGACAAGAGCAATGGGCTACACTTCTGCACTGGCATTGTCAGTGTATACTACTTGTTGGTAAGATTAAATATAGATCTGATCTTTTTTAGTGAATGGTGGGCGAGGGAGATAAGATACAGAATGCTACAAAATGAACCAATCCCTCTTCCCATAATAATCCCTCCGTTCGGAATTACTTGTCTCGGTTATGGATGTATCTAGAACTAAAATACATCTAGATACATCCATTTCTGCGACAAGTAATTCCGAACGGAGGGAGTACAAGAGTGTTTTGAACACTGGTGTACTGTACAAAACGTTCTTATATTATGGGACGGAGGGATTAGCTGTTAATGTAAGTACAGTGATAGACCACGTTCAGTCCTTACAAGAGGAAACCTCTTCAAAAGCACTGGGTTGATTCTAAATTTATGTAAGAGTCCATACGGATCTTATAATGTCCACCAAATGGACGATTATGAGGCTAACATGTGCAGTGATGCTACATAATCAAACAACTATGAAAGTAAGTATGGTCATACATGGCAAGAGGTACTCACAAGAGCAATGCAGTGTGCAGTATAGTTGCAAGATTCTGTGGTCCCTTGAGAACGAATGTTCTTCTGCTAACAGTTTTCGTACAAGTGAGACATTAAGGCAAATGCAGAAATGTAGTTCAAATTGTGATGTGATATCATAGACAGTACCTTACGCTGCAGCCGAGGCCAATGTGTAACAAGATTATTCCAGTCACCGTCGGATAAATGTAGCACCGGAGATTTTATAGAAATTTCGTTCAGAGGCTTGCCATTGAAGTGCGCTTGCCTCAGGTAGGAACGATACTTCATCAACGAGTGCTTGAAATGCGCAACCAACCCTTGCTCATCATCACAATCCAGTTTGCTCCTCGCCTATTTAAAAGAATGAAATCTTGTGTCTTCTGTCAGCAGAAACATATGTAGTAATGACCATGAATAACATTATTACATTACTTACGCGTAAGTTGCAGAGGAAGACTGGAAATTGTTCTGTGTCTACGGTATAATCTTTCCATGAAGGAAAGATGCGCACAAAGTTCCTGACAACAACATAAACTTCGTCTTCTAAACTGGGAAGAAATGGAACAGGGGTCCTATTTGCTGCAATTGGGGCTCTCTCTAGTTCGAAAAGGGATTTGGCAACTGGATTTGGTGTACTCTTTGCTGGAATGGGGGTTTTGCGTCGTACAACTGGTGCTATGTCAACTGGCATAATCATACTGTTTGCTACAGTTGGGGTCTGCTGAGTTGGGGCATCAGAAATGACCAGTGTAGTAGGGCCAGAGTCTGCTAGAGTTGGGGTATTTTGTGGGTCAGGTGATATTGCAACTACACCTAATGGGCTATTTGATTTATCAGGTGCCACTACCTTTTCCAAATACTTTGCTTGTGCTCCTCCACGATCAGCAATCGCCCTCTTCCTTTTGAACGTCTGATACACAAGAACAACATTTGAATGGATAAATATGGTATGATGACAGATGGAATGTGTACTGAAAATGGATAGGCAGGGCCTATTCACATACACGATGTGTAAACTAAGCTAATGGCAGTTCAACAAAGTAGAAGCAATGCAAAGCATCAGTTGCAAGATATGTGCGAGCAATGTAACCTTGGAAAGTTAGAGCAAGTACCTTGATGGGTGAATAAGATAGGGCATCTTCCTCTGACTCATCCACTAGGGAGCTACATTGACTTAGGTCTCCCTCTAGCTCAGAATCACTGTTAGGATCATATTCTGAGCATGAATCTGTAGGTGGAGAGCATTTGCATTGCATTGCATCCAGACTTGATTTCAGCCCCTTAATGCCAAGTTTGACAGCCATGGCACTGTTCTGCTTTATTCTTTTCTAGCGTGCAAGCTCATAATCATTATGACGCTGTTCAAAATCTGAGATTCATGAAAACATAAAAAGTAGTCAGATTATCTATGGAATGCATTGCGGATTCAACTCGGAGAGTGTCTCCCTATAAACCCCCGCATATGCAAAGTTCACCTCCCCAACCGTGCTGACCAGACCACACACGGAAATACAAACCCCTTATGTCTCTATAACAGGCAGACACACATTTCAAAACTGAAGTAGGAACATTAGAATCATATGAAATTCGTATTTGAACAAATAAACTAAGCAATTATGAGTGGCGTAATATTTAGCTTCAAGGGTGGAGTGTTGGTAGTGCGACACAAAGCAAGTAGGCAGATTGTGTTCCATCTAAAAGATCGAAACCTATGTAAAAGCTAGAAATGACACTTTCTTTCTATACAGTGCAGTGTTCGTTACCCACACATGATGGAAGAGATCACATAGAGAAATACTATTCACTCATGTCTACGGTTCCAATATTTAGAAACAGGGTGGTCCACCCTAAAAGAATATTGACAACAAATATGACAAGGCAAACATAGATGTAGTGAATCAATCATTTACTTGTGAGCTTACTAGGACAAGTATGCAGAATTGTAACTGCAGTAAGAGACCGTCCAAAATCTGAATGAAGAAATTTGTCTAGCACTTATTGTTTGCAACTAATCGACGTGAACAATTGGATATTATATCGAATGAGTAAGAAAGACAAGTAAAATTGTCAATAAACCTGGCTTGCAATAGTAATTTGGGTCAATGTCACTACGACCAATAATCCAAAATGACTAGTTTCTGTTCCGAGAGCCGGAATTTTGAAAACCCTGTGAACTTTAGAGGTACTAAAGATTATCGAAATACATATGAACCATTAAGTGTAGGTAGCACTGAGCACACAACAAACCCTAATGATAGTACTGCCTAATGAGTAATGAATCAATTAGAAAATGGGTGATGAGGAGTGGCTGCTGAGTGTTGAGGATGTATCTCAGGATAAATAGGGTTGGCTTGGTGGGTGCTGCACGCCTGAGCCCTGAACGGACTTGGAAGGTAGGCACGGCGGCACGCCCGGAGAGCGGTGACGCTGTTTGGTGAGTAGCTCCTGGCCTCCTGTTAGTCCGGCGTCTCCTCCTAGAGTCATGCCGTCTGGGGACGGCAAGTCACCGGCGAGGCAGGCGGCTGGGGGCGAGTAGAGATCGGAAGCACGCAGCAGAACAGAGGGGAATCGGGGCCTGGGACGACCCAAAATCCCAGGGTGGGCCGGCCCACCATGGGCACCCTGTAGAGATACATACCCGAGCGGCGAACATGCATTTTCAAAACTAATTTAGGAACATTTGGCTGACCAATTAAACAACTCTATTTTAATAATATCAGATTCGTATTTATCAACTAAGCTTTTTTACCTTGATGGGTGGAGCAGTGTTATTATGACACGAAGCACGTATTCTGATCGTATAGTGATCATAAAAGGGGGAAACTCTAAGCATATTTTTTAAGCAAAAGAGGGTTTCCCCTCTGATTTCTATTAAAGAAACCACCACGGAACCAACATGATCAATTAAACCCTAAGCATGATCAATTAAACCGTATTATGGCTGTGCCATGACAGATTTGAAGCTACAAACCAGAAAAATGATATTTAGCATCCATTGTTTGCTTCGAACTAAGAACTAAATTCTAAGGGCTGAAAAGAAAGTAGAGTAACCAAGTTAAGATCTATTTTTTGGTTGAGATCAAAAAGTTGAGGAGATATGAAGTACCACCTCTCTTGCGGCGCCGTGTAGGCATCGGGGGTGCGATGGCTGTCGGTGGCGTTGAAGCAGATCTGCGACGGTAGACGGGTGCATCAGGGGATAAGTCCCGTTGCGGTGGAAGAGAAGGTCGAGTGAGCGGCCCCGACAAAGAGGACGACGGCGCCGATGAAGCGAGAGGACGCGATGCAAGGCCATTGGTCCGTTGCCGAGGATGAGAAACGTCCATCTCTAGCAGTGGACAAACGCGGTCTTGGTAGGCGCTCCGGCATGGTGGAGGACGGTGGCGATGGATGTGGTGGAGGACGGCGGCGATGGATGGGGTGGCGGACGAAGGCTGGTGTGGGGATGGGGTGTTCTAGTGCGGATGGTGTATGAATGGGAAAATGGAGGGAGAGGTACGGGGAACCATGTTTCTGGGACGCGCCTGTCTGAAATATGGGAAAGTTATGAACTTAGCCCCCATTTAAAATTTGGATGTTTCGTCGGTTGGGGATAGGACGGTAATCTCGCATCTCGCCAATATTTTCCCAGAGCGATTTCGGGCGAGGAGAGGGTTGTTGGCGCCCATGGTTGGCGCCCACGGTGTATGAACAGGGCTGACAGGTAGGACGGTTGTGTCATGTCTGAGTGAAGTTACAAACCTACTCCTATTGAAAATATTTGCCTACATCGATTTCGGCCGAGTCGAGTTTGTTTTGCCGCCCACCGTGTATGGATGGGGAATGGAGGGAGAAACAGAGGTCTTTCGGATGAGCTTGAATCAAATGAGTTTTGCCCCCGATGTTTGACGCCCACTGTGTCGGAATGGGCTCAGAGGCGGTCGTGTCATGTCTAATTGAAGTCTAACCTACCCCTATTTAGAGCAGTGGAAATCGGGCCGATGGATGGTCCGTGTAATGGGTAGACAGTAATTTCCATCTCCCGAACACTTGGCTTCCGGCAGCCGACGTGGGAGTGGACATTTTGCTGCTTCTTTCGAATTTTGGGACAATAAGCATCCACGTTTACCCTGTCAACTAAATTCGAATCCATTTTGTATTCCTATATGAATCTTTATAAATCATTCTATGTGTTTTTATATATCTTCAAAAGGACGACAAAGATGTATTCCACTGTCATATATGAATATGGTTTACAAATGCCGATACTCAAATTCAGAAACTAGAATCTAGTTTAAGGTGAATTCGAATATTTGGAACACTTCATGTCCAACTCAAATGTCACACGCAGCATAATGTGTACTCCCATTTAGATATGTACACAAGCGATGTATCAAGATTCAAATACCGAGTCAATCAACCAAGAATGTACAGAACTAACAGACATATAAACACTTATAGAGTATATGGATCAATAATATCAACTAACATACATAAGCCAGGCCACTGTACTTTTTTTTGGCTACAACAACATCCTTTTTTTAGCCAACATCTTGGCCCTTTCCGATGCCTGCCACTTATGGTCCATCTATACTACTACTATTGCTGAATGCACATATAGCCCGATTAGCATATTTGTAGGTCTGGCACAGCAATCCAAATGAAATGTCTCCGAGTCTTATCAATTAATACAGACTTGTGCTCAAATAAAATTACAAACCAAAAAACAAAAAAAACAATTATTACATGATCTCTAAAACAAATGGTTTGATTGATTACATGAACAGACAACACAAAGGTTATTCAACTATGGAAAGAACATTTCACCTATGATTTACCAAGTAGGAATTTAATTTCCTTTTTTCCTTCAGGACCTTAACAATCTGGTCAGTCTCATCTTGCTTTTGAAATCCACCAAATATTTAATGGTTGTCTTGAGTACTGCTTGTGATTGTGCTGTTTGCTTCCTCAACATGTCAACTTCATATCTAAGTGCAAAAGCAGAATCTCTTTCTACCACTAGTTTAGCGTCTAGAGCATCAGCAGTTGGCAATTCATACGATTGGGCCAGTGCCACTGCTGTGGGATGATGCAACGTCCATGGGGACCTCGCTCTTTGATCTTGGGCTAACCTGTTTTGCCATTAAAGTTCCGATTGGATTCAGAAAAGTTGAAGTTAGCAAAACATCTCAATTGGGAGTTATAATAGCAAACCAGTTAAACAAACAAGGAATTAAAGAGTTTCAATTGGATGCTGAAAAGTAGTTATTAACATCATTGTAACCCGCTGTTGCAGCAGCAAAGCAGTTAAACAAACAAGTAGATATTTAAGTTAAGGCAAACAGGTAATTCTTAACAGTAAGTATCAAACACATAGATAGGCGCAGTCTACAATATGATTAACAGGCTATGCCATTATGTAATCAGTAACAAACTAAATTAAGCAAAGCAACGTAATTGAACAATTTTGCAATAAGTGGCTAACTAAAATTCCGAGAAGCAGGTAACTGGACTTACGCTAGTTCTTTGTACAGGCACACTGCAACTTCTTTTTCGCTTACAAGGTTGTACGAAGGAGTCCATGGCATCAATTGCTTGGATACGCAGTCCCAATACTTATTTCTTCCCACACTGCATGGGTAAGTCGAATGGTTAATTTGGTAAGATGGTGCGTCCTTGATATGTTATATGAGGACGTGTAGTCAGACTAGTTGTAGCCAAACACATCACACTAGCTTTTACTGTATATTTCATGCGTTTACTTTTGGCATATTGAGATCTAAGCAATCTACAATAGAATGAAAAGACTGGCATCCTTCACATTATTGGCGAACTCAGTTCATAGAAACAAGCAATTCAACTATTCTATGGGTAAATCAAAAGCGCCACTAGAATGTTTTTCACTATCCAATCATACACGCAAAAAGGGGCGACGCCACCATAGGGGCTGGTATGGGTGGCCGCCTCAGGTGTCTGGAAAGTGTGCACCTAGTTTGAGTCATCCAGGTTGGCCCATGCTAGTTTTGTTCGTCCCAACGCACGAGCAGACAATGTAAAAATGAAGAAAAATGTTTCAATTTGGATGGGCCAATAACATAAGTGCAAGGCAGGCCCTATAGCAGGCTC
Source organism: Triticum urartu (assembly GCF_056163025.1). NCBI lineage: Eukaryota > Viridiplantae > Streptophyta > Magnoliopsida > Poales > Poaceae > Triticum > Triticum urartu. Next base: position 435,074,951 of record NC_141873.1, read on the forward strand.
GCGGCCCAAACGAGCACCTCCCATATCGATCGACAGCAGGAAAAATCCCAATTCATTCGCTCCAGCCTCCAGTCTGGTTCGCTCCTAACCTAGCCGCCACTGGACAGACCGACACAACACTTCCTCGCGCCCTCGTTGGAGGGCGGTCGCCGGGCGTCAAGCGAATAGAAGGACAAGAAGATGAAGATCCAACCCTGGGTGTAGCCTGCGTGGGAGGCAGCGGCGACAGCACGGGCATGGCATCGAGCTTGCACAAACGGACAGTCGCAGCTTGCAAGAGTAGCATGCACAACGAGCAGGTACATCACATCCCTGATTATATCTAATTCAACTCTTCAATTTCTGGCCAATAGTTAAACCCGAGATGTTGTAAAACTGCTTGTATGTAGGGAATCTATGAGAAAATGAGACCAATCTCTACTTATTTTATAACTCCCCCAATCAATACTGAACTGACTGAATCTGATGTATCTAATCAAGTTTCCGGTGCAAACATACAAGCTCATGTTGTTCTTGAGCCTGAAGTGTCTAATGAACAGACTGCTAATGAAGGATTTGATGCAAACATTTTACATGCTCCTGGTGATGAACATATAGTGTCTAATGTGAGATCTAATGCAAGCATTTTGCAAGCTCATTGAAGGACTTAGTATCTAATGATGATCTACTATGTTGAGAGAGACAGAGATTTGTAGGCATTGATGACAAGCAAATTATAGTGCATTTTAATAGCTTGAGGAAACGTCAAGGCCATCTACCAGAAAGTCCCCGTATCATGACAACATAGTATAAATACTTTTCTAATATGTTGTTTGAAACTATTGACATACTTGTGCAGGATAGATATATTGATATGCAGTTTGCGCACTGGTTATACGTGCAATTACACTTTGATATTTTCAGCCAGAGAACGAATAATTCAAGCAGGTGCAGACCATGTTTGTAGTCCTTGTACACCATGTTGCATTTTGTGTTTTTTGGTGCTTGCATCATTTAGTGTTTATAATCTGAACTAATTTGGATCATTAGCTGGTTTTCAAAGTGCATGTAGCTTCACATTTCTCAAGTTATGTTGATTTCCGGAGTGCAAGTGCCTTCGTATTTTTTAAGTTAAATGTTCGCCCCTGGTAACTTGAATTCATGGATTAGCCACTGCACACAAATCATACACGAATGCCAGTACGAATTAAATGAAATGCAAGGACTTACGCTAGCTTGTTGTACAGGCTCACTGCAGCTCTGCTTGCGCTTGGGATGTTCCATGTACAAGTCCATGTTACCACTTTCTTGGATGTGCAGGCCTTGTGCTCCTTGCATCCCCCTCTGCATTTTTGACACGGCGAATGGTTGATCAAATAAGAGGAATCGACCTTGATGTTGTACCGGAGGACATATACTTACAAGGTTATACGGGTGTGCAGGATGTGTACCAGATCCCGTAGCGCTGTCATGCTTTGCTAAAAAATGGATTTGCTTGTTTCAGATGATATCTCCGGAAGAAATAAGAGTTAAAGTCAGAGTTGCATAGGCGTGTAAGCTAATAGAGCAGTGAAAGGATATCCAAACATTGTCGGAACAGTGCACAAGGGAGTGATGTGTGGATACCTAGTTCGGGCCAGCGTTTGGGCATGCTCACCTAGCTAGAGTGCGGGTCACTTCAGAGCCGTTGAGGGTGATGCGCTGGCTGGCCGCGCACGGATGCAGATCTTGAGTCGCAGCGGAGCGCTACAATGCGGTGGACGAGACCGTTGGTGAATCCCCAACGGCCTCGGGGGGCGGAGGTGCGATGATGTGCTCGGTGAAGTAGCCCCGGTGAGCTGGGAGACGGCGTCGGTGAAGCGCACCTGATGCGGTGGAACTCGGTGTCTGTGAGGCACGTCAGTTGCAGCGGCCGACGTTGTCGGTGGACCACCGGTGCGGTGGACGAGGGCGTAGATGAGGTAGCTCCGGTGCGGTGGTGAAGCGCGACCGTTGTCTTCGTCACCGCCGTCCGGCACAGAGGTGGGGAACGGTGGGGAAAGAGACGAGACGAGGGGCGATTCGAGGGTTGACGGTGAATTAGGGATTTGAGCAATCTGGGCACGGAAGGAGACGGTGGAGAAGAGAGATTTTGCAGGGCTGGAATTGGGGCTGCCAGATATTTCAATCTGAAACGTGGAAGTGCGAACTTATATTGTCGTCGTCCTTTTTTTGGGGGGAGGGGGGTGGGTGGCTGGGTGCTACTCGTCCGGTCGACACACGCGACCACCCCGACAGGACTATGCTTCGGTGCCTTAAAGCACCTGCCTTTGTGTCCATGACATGTGGGCCCAACAGGTGGCTGGCCCACATGTAAGTGACCCAAAGGCAGTTTCCTTTAAGGCACCGAAGCAGCGTCCACCCCGACACGACCCTGGTCTGCCTGGTGCGCCTACATTTGAGAATGCAAACGAATCTTCTTTCATTTGCAAACGAATCTGTATGTATTACCATGCCCGTGTTTTCCTTGCAATAATTAGTCAATCAAAACGAGATACTCCATCCGTTCACTTTTGTAAGTCGTTTCAGACAACTTAAAATGAACTGTTTTGCACATTGTCTGAAATGTCTTCAAGGTCTTATAAAAGTGAACAGAGGGAGTACTATAAATTAATTAATGAGGAGTTATTTGAAAAAAATCGAAACGGTAGCCACGCTAACGTGGATTAGAGTGTGTGTCACATAATTAGTTATTTGAATTAGAGTGTGTGTCACGTAGTTAGTTATTTGAATTAGAGTGTGTGTCACGTAGCGATCTCCAATTCTAACATGGATTTCGCATTTCACTGTATCCACACTACTTTTTTTAATACAAATTCATATGTATATGATGAACACCATGGTAGTGAGAAAACTTTTGGATGGATTCAAACATATGACCTACAAAATAACACAACAAACTGAGTCAATGTCAACTTTTCGAAACTTAGTATGGCACAAATTCGAAATAATTACCCGTATGCCTGGTTTTCGGTTCAAATCTTACAATGTACACCGAATTGAAACATCGATATTAAGTCTCGTACTATGTACATTCAAATGTTGTTTTTAGCCCCCCCTTGCAGAAATGCTACATACTTCCTGTATCGGTCAATCTTCCTCTCCTAACCACCTTAGGAAGCTATCGGTTTCCAACACACGTTCATTCTTTCTCTCCATGTTTTGATCTCCAAGTCTATCAACTACACAACCCCTTTTTCCACTCTGTTACCAAACGTATTTACCTCACACACCCGCCATTGCACCCCATGTCGAGCTCTCTCTCTCCCCCCTCTCCCTCTCACCCTCTCGCGCTAAATACATGCATTGCCTATCTAGCCCCCCAACCTCTCGTGCGCACGCACGCACGTTGTATATCTAGGTCACTCCCTCGAGACTGTCTCACTCTTTCTTCTGCACGGCGGGCCACACTCGCTCAATCTCGCTCTCTTTATCTGAGTCTCGTTTAACCTCGTTTTCTTTCACACACAAATGATATATCTCCCTGTTCGGGCCTCGATTGACACACTCTATACTCTCTCACGCAGATTTTCTATCTAGGTCAGTCCATCCAAGTTGCCGCCACTCTTTCGACCTCATGGTGGGCCACGCTCACTCAATCTCTCTCTCTCTCCGTATGTCTCTATTGACCTTGCTCTTTCTCGGACAAAAACGATATATCACCATGTTTGAGCCCAATTCGACCTATTCACATTGTATACTCTCTCACACACATCGTCTATCTAGGTCACTCTCTCCAACCCGTCTCACTCTTTCGATCGCACGACGACCCTATGTGATCGTTTGACCTTGCTTCCTCCCACGCACAAAATATATCTACACGTCTGTGACTGGATCATCTCTCAAGCTCTATCTTACAGCCCTCACCCTTGCCAAAAAGCTCAATCGGACAATATCTCTCCAGAGCATATATATTTGTTCAATGAATGTCGGACCACACTCACTTTGTCTCTCTATCTATATGTCTCCCGATTAACCTCGCTTTCTCACACCGTATCTTCCACACGTTGAAGCTACTACCTCTCCATCCCTCACAAAGACGGAGCTATTTACATTGCGAGGGGCACTCCAACCTTGGATTAATTTGTGTAGGCAATTATTCCGGTTGGTTTAGATTATATTTTCGTAGCATTCGGCCCACAACTACTCCAAACACCGTTGCAACCCACACAACTCCCCTAGTTGATTTCCCTCTGGCTCGGTCATCGCTCTCTCGCACGTCCTTTCTCGCCTTCAACGTCGCACCATGGTATTATTGAAAAAACTATGTTGTTCTCTTTAATTATTATAAATAAGCTACAAAACTACACACTGATAGTCCACTTGGAATGGAACAAATTTCGACCCACAAATTAAAGTGCTACAAACTACACACCGAGGGGACCACATGTCATGAAACAAGTTTGGACCCATATACAAATTAAAAAATAAAGGACGAGGATCGAACATGCGAACGGGCCTTCAAGCCGCACGTCAATGGGCAACATAGGTAGAATAGCAATGTTTGTTGTACCCCCTTTGTTCACATAATGTTTTTATATTACCACAGCCTAATTAATGGATAACATGTAATATTATTTTTAGTACTATTCGCCTTCACTTACTGGTGGGTTCCATGTGTGCTCTCTCTCTCTCCTCCGCTTCCGCGTTTAGACGCACGGGCAAACAGGAAGAACTCGCGGGCGATGTTGCCGTTGACCATATCTGGACGCCTTCACAAGTCACGGCACCAGTTTCATGTACTAGCAGCACTAGTCAGTGTGTACATGCAATGCACGTTAATTTGGAAGTATATTAAGTGCATGCGGATATTAAGTACTAGGATATTATTTGCGTGTTGTCATGTGATTAGCACTATTTTTGGCATGAAATTAACTGCACGCTAAACGTGTTGAGCGCTCGACATTGAAGCAGTCTAGGTTGTTGGATGACAAGGAATACATGTGGCTTGATGACGTTTTATATTTAATTTGATACGGCTCTAGCAGAACATTCAATCGATCAAACCATACATTTCGTTGAGTCTGACTCCGACTTTAAATTATACGACGATCGATATAAAATAAACGGAAATGATAAACGTTCGGATTTTAAGCATGGTAATCTGAACGTTTTTCATGGCAAATTTAGATTATGCGGCGGCGGCGGGGCGTCTCGCGGTGGGAAGCGGCTCCTCTGCCGTGCTTTGTGTGTCGTCGGGCCACTGACCGACAGCGACGGCGACGTCATGCGCCGTTGTTGGCGTACTCCTAGACGTTGGCCTAGCTTCAATGAAGGCCAAAATGTTCTGGACTTCAGAGCGAGTCAACTGGCGGGAGGAGGCGACTGGCGTTGATGCAAGGAAGCGGTCGACGGCGGCCATCCATGCCGCTGAGGGGCGCACTGGCACCCGTGCGGGGACAGGCGTTGTCATCGGCGCGGTGGAGACATTTGTGTGCACAGGAACCGGCACGGGTGCGCATGTCAGTGCACGCGCAGGCACATGCGCTGGCAGGTGCACGGGCACCGGCACGGGCGTGCGCGTCAGTGCACGCGCAGGCGTATGCGCTGGCAGGTGCACGGGCACGTGAAAGTCAGCGGGGACCTCGTGGAACCCCGTGGGATCAAGCTCGGCGACAATGTGTGGTTCCCGGCCCATCAATGCCACGGGGATGGGCGCTGGCGCAGTCGGGGCGATGGGAGCCGGAACGGGAGCAGGGACAGGCGCGGCGTCTTCCCGCAAGGCCAGTTCAAGCTCGTCCCAAAGCGACTTATGTTCTTAATACTCCGGCTGGGAGTCTTCCTAAGGAAACTGGAACACTAAGGGCAGACCATCGTGATGCGGCATGGCGTACGTTTAGGTCAGGCTAGTTGGAGCTAGAAGACAGGAGAATCAAAGAGGAAGAGAGAGGATTGTAGCGATACCGGGTAGTGTGGGGTTGATTTTAAACTGCGGCGCCGGCGACATTAAAAGTGGGAGCAGTTGGGACGACGGTGGGGGGCGGAGCCTAGTCAAAGGGCTCACCTCCCGGTGAGCCTGCACAGCGGTCTGCTCGCACGCCTCCCTGACAGCCGGCGCAGGTGTCTGCTCACATGCCTCCCGTTGACTCACACGCTTGCTCGGACGGCACCTCCCGATGAGAAGCGGGGACTCGTGGCGGCACGTAAACGCCCACGGTTTCAATAGTGAAAGCATTCACCTTAACATGACAGGTCTTTGTTCCAAAATACCTTGGCTCTTCATTTGTGCAACTTGCCATAAGCAGCTTGTCTCAAATTAAAGAAAAAACTTACGAAGTAATATTTGTGCCATATCACGTGACCATCCTTGGTTTCAAGAATTTATGCTCACTTTTGGATTTTCAGAAATTTAAGATCCAGGATTCGAAACAATATCATAACCTGCATCATGCAATAAATTTTCAAGCCGTACATATGTCCTGTTGTATTTCTTGAGAAAGGATTTGGTCAAACATTTTGCTTAGTTAGACTTCAGACAAGTTATATATGCAGAGTAAAAGGATAATCCCTCCGTACTAGTGTTGTCGGATTTCGGGTTCCGGCAGACCCTTGAGGTTCGAACACTGGGGTGCACGCGGAGATTTCGCCTCCCACCTACCTGCACCCCTCCGCCTCGGTAAGATCTAAGCAATGGAAAGGGCAACATGAATGACACAGGGTTTATACTGGTTCGGGCCACCGTTGTGGTGTAATACCCTACTCCAGTGTGTGGTGTGGTGGATTGCCTCTTGGGCTGATGATGATGAACAATACAAGGAAGAACAGCCTCGCGAGGGTCTGGTCTTGGCCGGGGTGATGAACTGCTGGGAGGAGTTCAGTCACCCCTCTCTCTCTCTCTCCTTTCTTCGTCCCCCTTGTTCTGTGGGTGGCTGGTCCTATTTATAGAGGCCCTGGTCCTCTTCCCAAATATCGAGCGGGAAGGGAGCCAACAATGGCGGGCTAATTTGAAGGGGGACAGCTAGTACTAGCTATCCTGACAAAAGTAGTCTTCGCCTGCACAAAGCTCTAGTGGTGACGCCATCTTGGGCTCCACAATGACCTCCGTCTTGCAGTCCTCCTGGTCTTGGTCTTGTTGCACCGAAACGGCAACCTTTGCCTGATGCCTCAGTACTCCGTGGCTGCGCTTGCTCCCTTTGCACCAAAGAGGAAAGGAGGCCGCTGCGTGAGCTGGCACCCGCCTGGCGCCTTTGGTCGTCATGGCTTGCGTCACGGGCTCATGAGGTACCCCGCCTTGATCTCTCCGCCTCCTCGCGAGCCAGCCTGATGAGGCCATGCCTGAGGAAGCTCCGCGTCGTCCGCCCCGCGAGGCTTGGCCCCTCGCGAGGGTCTTGGGTCTGTGTTGGTGAAGATGGGCCGTGCTGGGCCGCCCTTTGAGCCACGTCGCAGGTCGCAGGCAGGCAAGTCTGGGGACCCCCGTTCCCAGAACACCGACAGTAGCCCCCGGGCCCAACGCGCCCGGACTTGGCCGTGCATGGAGGCGGAAGGGCAAGAGCGAAGCACCGCGGGCCCTAACAGCCTGCGGCCTTGGGCACCGCGTGGTGGTTGATTGGACGTGGGCGTCTCCACTTCCCCACGGCGCCTCGGCAACCGCACGGATTGGACTAGTCCCTGCATGCGAAGCGGGTCATGATTACCTGTGATCGTGGAGGTCGACGGTTGGCCTTCACCGGCCATAAGTACGGAACGGCGCGCGCCCTTCCAGTTCATCCCCCCTTGCTTCTCCTTCTTCTTCATGGCCCCGTCGAGGAGGTTCTCGGCCGCAGAGAAGGGGAAGGCTCTCTGGGTTGAGCCTGCCTCTTCCCCGCCCAAGCGCGACCGAGGGCGCCCTCGCAAACATCCTGTGGCCACCACGGCAGCTCCCCGTGGCCGTGGAGACGATTTCCAGCGCGGCGACGGGCGGATCCCTGTGGCCGGGGGGCGCGCTCCGGTCGCGCGTCCCCCTAGGCCGCGCTTTTGCGCTGCAGAGGTGCTGCCGGAGTTCGTCGTGTGGTCGGCGGAGCCGACTAGCACCCGGCTTCCGCTTCCTCGCTTCCTCCTCGACGAGCTCCCTGCCGGCACTCCGGGCGGCCTCTGGCTTCAGGCCGACGGTTGTTGCAGCTGGGCCTCATGGGCTTCACTGGAGATCTCCGCAGCCGGGAGCCTGGCCCTGGCCTGCGGTTGGCAGACGTTTGCCCGCGCGCGTGGCCTGAGCCGTCGCTGCACCCTGCACTTCAAGTTTGACGGTGATGCCACCCTCTACGTGAGGGTGTTTGGGGAAGACGGTCGCCGCGCAGGGTGCTGCCCCGAGGACGACGACCGCGGCCGGGAACCCAGCTCCGGAGGTGAAGCGTGAGAGGGAGTCTGCCTGAGCCCCGGAGGCAGCTCGAGTCCTCCCTGCAGGCCGGTGTGAGGCGAGCTGCGCCTGATCTGTTCTTTCTTTTCCTGTTTTCCTGCGTAAAAAGACAGTAGTGTGGAGCCCCGCGGGGGCGTGTTTGGGTTATTGCCGTTAATCATTGTTTTGCTTCCGTCATCGTGCCTTCCGGCTATGTGCCCGCGTGTGGATAGTTCTCAGCCCCTGCCGTGGGGGGGCGACCGACCCAGGCCCTGTGTTCGTGTCGCGATGCCCGTGGGGCGCGGACTGGAGGGGTGCTCCTGTAATGGACCCAGGTCGCGAACCCTTTGAACGACTAGAATGGGAACACTCGCGAGGGTGCTCGGCAGTCCCCCCCTCGCGAGGCCTTGCATAAGAGAAAACGAGGCAGGAGAGTAAAAAGTCGAAGAACCACAAGCCAAAGACGGCAACAACTTCAATAAAACTTCGAATGAGAAGGAACAAGTCAACTGCGGAAAGCAAATGAAAAGCCGCGTCCGGCACCTAATCTAGTCTTCGACGTCTTCTCACCAGCGCGGAGCTAAGTGCTTCCACTGGGCGTGGGAGGGAGCCCCAGGTCCTGAGGCCGGCGCTCCTGAGACTCTGGGGCGTGTACAGCCCCAACTCATTATTACGTGAGAGTGTCACGGGCGGCGAGCTTCACAGGCATTGGCCTTCTTCACAGGCTCCGGGCCTTTTTTCCAAACACGATAGCTTCATAGGCATTCGCCTTCTTCACAGGCTCCGGGCCTTTTCCAAAACGCGACAGCTTCACAGGCATTCGCCTTCTTCAAGGCTCCGGGCCTTTTTCCAAACACGATAGCTTCACAGGAATTCGCCTTCTTCATAGGCTCCGGGCCTTTTTCCAAACGCGATAGCTTCACAGGCATTCGCCTTCTTCATAGGCTGCAGGCCTTTTCCAAAACGCGACAGCTTCACAGGCATTCGCCTTCTTCACAGGCTCTGGGCCTTTTCCCAAACGCGATATCTTCACAGGCATTCGCCTTCTTCACAGGCTCTGGGCCTTTTTAGGAGTAGAACCTCCGGAGGTGCTGAATGTTCCATGCGTTCTGGACCGGCACCCCCTCCTGAGTCTCCAAGCGCGCGGAGCCGGGCCTGGAAACATGAACAACCTTGAACGGCCCCTCCCACATGGGAGAGAGCTTGTGTAGTCCCTCCCTGGAGAGAACCCGCCTGAGCACGAGGTCTCCTACCTCGAGAGTTCTGGGGTGGATGTTGCGGCAGTGGTATTGTCGCAGTGCTTGCTGGTACCTCGCCGCTCGCAGCGCGGCTTCTCGGCGACGTTCCTCCCCCAGCACGAGGTCCATCCCCCGCATGGCGTCCTGCTGTGCCTCGTCGAACGCCAGGACCCATGCGGAGCACCGTCTGACCTCGTGAGGGAGGACCGCTTCGGCTCCGTAGACAAGGAAGAACGGGGTCTCTCCAGTCGGCTTGGTCGCGGTTGTGCGGATGGACCACAGCACGGACTGAAGCTCATCGTACCAGCCTCTGCCGCAGGCCTCCAGCTTCTTCTTGAATGTCCTGGTCTTAAGGCCCCTCAGGACCTCTGCGTTGGCTCGCTTGGCCTGGCCGTTGCTTCGGGGGTGCGCCACCGAAGTGTACCATATTTGCGTTCCAAGGTTAGCACAGTATGTTTTGAAGAGGTTACTGGTGAATTGCGAACCGTTGTCTGTGATGATGCGGTTCGGCACCCCGAACCGGCTCACGATGCCCCTGATGAACTTGACCGCGGAACCCGCGGGGATGGTGCGGACGGCTTCTACTTCAGCCCACTTGGTGAACTTGTCCACGGCGACATAGAGGTAGTGGTAGCCCCCTGGGGCTCGGGGGTCTCCAAGCCGGTGGGCTGTGCCGACGCCGCCATCTTGAAGGCGAGCTTGAGTACCCGCAGCGCGTCTCCGGTATCCCCGCGCACGGTGAGGACACCGCTGCTCCCGGGCATCTTCATGAGGTTGTACGCTGGGTGCGTCGCGGCCATGAACCGGGCCAGCGCTGGGTAGCCGAGGATGGCGTTGTAGGGGAGGCCGATGGGGGCAATGTCGAAGTCGACCAGCTCCGTGCGGAAGTTGTTGTAGGTGCCAAAGGTTATCGGGAGCCAGATCTGTCCCAAGGAGCTGGATGATCCACCCCCAACGCCTGAGAAGGGCTGGCTGGGTTGCAGCCATTCTAGGGGTATGCAGAGGAGGTTGAAGGCCTCGACTGAGAGCACGCTGAGGCCTGCACCGCCATCGATGAGAGTTTTGGTGACGGCCACCTGGCAGATGGTGGGGGTACACAACATGGGGAGCGCACCCGAGCAGGCCGAGTTGGAGGGGTGGTCCTCCGAGCTGAAGGTCAGGCCAGCCTTGGATGCCGCCCGGTCCGGGGGAGCCCCCTGCCGCGTGGAAGCGGCGCTGACCCAGCGGATGAACGGCTTGACGTGGTTACTTGTAGGCGGCGCCTGCGAGCCGCCCAGCAGGGCCGCGACGACCGGGGGTGTTGGTGAAGCGCGACGGGCGGGGAAGAGGCTGCGGGGCTCTTCCCAAGAGGCCACGGAGGTTGCCGGCAGGTGGAGCAGCCATGGGCACGGAGCGCCGGTGAGGGCCATGGGGAGCCAATTGGCCATGACCCTATCGTCACCTCCAGCTTCGAGGGGGGCCTCCTCGCTCACCGGCAAGAAGGCCAGTGGATCTGTCGCGCCGCCATAGCGCGGCGGCGTCGTTGGCCTGAACTTGTCCGGCCACCGTACCCGTCGCAGGGCTGGGGCCAGGGCTCGGACCCCCTGGCCCTCGTGTTGGCGCCGGCGGCCGGAGCGGGCGACGCGCTACTCATCGCGAGGCAGGTCGTGGTGGTGGCGGAAGGGGAAACTCCGGTGCACCCCTACCTGGCGCGCCAAATGTCGGATTTCGGGTTCCGGCAGACCCTTGAGGTTCAAACACTGGGGTGCACGCGGAGATTTTGCCTCCCACCTACCTGCACCCCTCCGCCTCGGTAAGATCTAAGCAATGGAAAGGGCAACATGAATGACACAGGGTTTATACTGGTTCGGGCCACCGTTGTGGTGTAATACCCTACTCCAGTGTGTGGTGTGGTGGATTGCCTCTTGGGCTGCTGATGATGAATAATAGAAGGAAGAACAGCCTCGCGAGGGTCTGCTCTTGGCTGGGGTGATGAACTGCTGGGAGGAGTTCAGTCACCCCTCTCTCTCTCTCCTTTCTTCGTCCCCCTTGTTCTGTGGGTGGCTGGTCCTATTGATAGAGTCCCTGGTCCTCTTCCCAAATATTGAGCGGGAAGGGAGCCAACAATGGCGTGCTAATTTGAAGGGGGACAGCTAGTACTAGCTATCCTGACAAAAGTAGTCTTCGCCTGCACAAAGCTCTGGTGGTGACGCCGTCTTGGGCTCCACAATGACCTCCGTCTTGCAGTCCTCCTGGTCTTGGTCTTGTTGCACCGAAACGGCAACCTTTGCCTGATGCCTCGGTACTCTGCGGCTGCGCTTGCTCCCTTTGCACCAAAGAGGAAAGGAGGACGTTGCGCGGGCTGGCACCCGCCTGGTGCCTTTGGTCGTCATGGCTTGCGTCACGAGCACCTCGTGAGGTACCCCGCCTTGATCTCTCCGCCTCCTTGCGAGCCAGCCTGATGAGGCCGTGCCTGAGGAAGCTCCGCGTCGTCCGCCCCGCGAGGCTTGGCCCCTCGCAAGGGTCTTGGGTCTGTGTTGGTGAAGATGGGCCGTGCTGGGCCCCCCTTTGAGCCACGTCGCAGGCCGCAGGCAGGCAAGCCTGGGGACCCCTGTTCCCAGAACGCCGACAAGTGCATTTCCTGATATATTAACTCAAGTACTTGTCGGTGGGAACGACACCTATGGGATCACAAGAATCCCTACTACGGTTAGCGGGGCGCGGGGTCGTGAGAAGAGCGGATCTAACAGGTAGCACACGGTTCTTTTATCCAGGTTTGGGCCGCGAGGATGCGTAAAACCCTACTCCTGCTTTGGTGGATTGTATATGTGTGTTCTTGAGCTAGCTATGGGGCGTGAGGAGCTCCAAAAAGCCAAATCCTTCCTCTGGTCGCCTCGGGCCTCCTTTTATAGAAAAAGGGGTTGCCACAGTGGCACACAGGAGGTGGAAAGGGTACAGTGATGCGAGGTTATCCCTCGCATTACATGACAAGGCACATTTAATGCGTCTTGCTTAGGTGTCCTTACTTTATCGGGGATGGGGGAGAAATCTGTCTCGTTCGTCGCCGCTCCTTCTTGTGTCGACACGCGCCCTGGCCAGTGACGCCTGCGATGCCACGTAGGTAGGCAGGCAGCTGAGGTGGCGCAGTGGTGGATCTTCACGAAGATCTGCATGCCGCCACGCAGGTGCCTGCCCAGCTGGTTGGGTCGGCAGCTGCATGCGAACAACGGTGGAGGTTTAGTTGGCGTGGGCATGATGGTGGCCCTGCGGGTGTCCTCGGTAAGGGCCTTGCCGGGGCCCCGGCAAGGGTCTTGCCGGGGCGCCTGCTGTCATCCCCGGCAAGGCGTTTGCCGGGGGCCTTGTGGTCTTCCTCGGCTGGGATCCCGCCAAGGGTTGTCGTCTCCTTAGTGCGTATCTGATCTTGAATGTCTTCACAAAGATCTGCATGCCGCCACGGGGATGTCTCCCGAATCCTTGCCCTTTGGGGGCAGTGGACTCAAGGGTGATTTGCTCCGTAGGCGCGGGACGAGTCGCCGCGGCAAGGTTCTTGCCGGGGCTGCTAGAACTGTCTCCCGGCAAGGATCTTGCCGGGGGAGTGCACTTCGTCCCCTTTGCTCTTTGTGGTCTTGGCCTTGGCGTCGTAGTTCTCTTGAGCTTCGGTCTTACCCTGGCTCACCTCCCTTGCCTTGCTTGGTGTGGTGGCGCCCGTGGCTCAGACTGCCCGTGCACAGTTATAGGGGTACAAAAAGTGTACCCCTCTTTTTGTACACCGACAGGAGCCCCCGGACCTGGGCCACACATAAGCGCAACGCGTTGTTGGGCTAGGCCCAAAACGGTGCGCGGGCAGGCGGGGCGGTTTTTACCGTGGTAAGATTCTTCGCACGCTGCGCTTCCCACGACTCTCGCGCGTGGCGCGGCATGGGGAGGTGTGTGTGACATGGGCAGCATGCGTGGGGTTGGTTACCGCAGGCATGCATCACATCGTAGTAAAGGGGCGGTTCACGCCTTCCCCATAAACGGAGGGAGGCGTGGAGGCGCGGCCCATTTACTGAATGGGGCTGAGGCGCGGTCTTCAAGGCGTCCACTCCCCATGATCACGGGGTGGGGAGTGGTCGTCTCACCCATCCCCTCGGTTCTGCACGTCCGCCACGTGTCTCCCATGTGCCTGGGGTGGCAAACGGTGGAGGCGGGAAAGCGGGCCATCGCTGGTTGGGGCGGCGGGTCGGTCCTGGCTCCCTGCGCCTTCTGTATCTTGATTGGCCGAGCGGGGCGGCCGAGCCCCAACCCCGATCCTTTATAAAGAGCGGGAGGGGGGATGGCGTCCCGCATTCTTTCATCTTCTACTTCCTTCAGCTTCTGCTCCTCCCTTCCATCCGTCATGGAGAGAGGGAATCCCAGTCCTTCGACAGTGGCCGCGAGGGTCGCCACTCGACAACGCATCCCTCCTTCCCCTGCGCCTGCGGTGGTAGATCCAGCCGCGAGGGGAAGGGGGAGGGGGCGAGGCCGGGGCGCTCGTGGAAGAGGAGGACGGGGCGGCGCGCCGGCCTCGCTTCCGCCAGCAGCTCCTCCTCCAATGGAGGGCCATGTTGGGGATGACCCTTGTGAGTTTTTCGTTAGGCTGCGCCGGCCGCCGCGCCGTCGCCTTCGTGTCCTGACTCCATTTGCACGGGAGATGGAGCTGGATCCGCCGGAATCGTTGCGGCTGCACATGAGGGGCTGCGGGATCAGTGGCACGCGGGTCCGCGTCGACTTCCCCGCTCCTCACGTGATATATCTCTGTCGGGGATGGAAGACGTTTGCTCATATCCACCGCTTGACAGAGGGGCTCACTCTCCATTTTAAGATGATGGAGGGTGGCCTTCTCTCCGTCAAGGTCTTTGGGTGCTTTGGGACCCATGCAAGGTGCTGCATGGAGAGCTCTTCTGATAGTGAAGACTCCTCCTCGGGCGGGAGTGACGAGGATGACAGCGGCAGCAACGACGAGGGTAGTAGGCGGCAGGATGACAGGTCCGATTAGGTGTCGGGTGCTGCTCCGTGCGGCTCCGGCGACCCCATCATCCGCGTCACCGGCTCCCTGAACTTCTCGGGGTCGTCTCCTTGGGCGGCTGGCGTTGGGAGGCTGCGGAAGAGGAAGAGGGCGGGCGGCAAGGCCGTCAAGTCAGAGTACGCGGGCGCCGACGCCTTCGACGCGTGCTGACGTCCTGCCGCCTCGTCTTCGAGCTCTGCTTCCGGCGCCTCCATCACCATCCAACCTTTGGAAGGCCACCAAGATGTTCTCTTAGCGTCTTCTGCCACCCGTAGCTCGCCTAGGCGCTCCTTTTGTCCCTTTCGCCTCCTTGACCTGCCTCCTGAGGAGAGGGACAAGAAAGGGATTACGGGCACCTTATCTCTTTTTAGTTTGTAAGCCTTCGGGCCTTTGTTGAATTTAAAACTTGTAATCCCATCATTCATGTTTTTCATTCCCTATGGACTGTACCTGAGTGGAATGTTTTTTTAATGAAAAAGGGATGCTTGCCGGGCCATTTGTTTGCGGGTGGAACCCACGACAAGGAGTAAATCCTTGATATCTTCAAGATAAACATTTCCTTGCCCGGCAACAGGCCTTGCCGTCTCCCCACTTTGCTCGACCTTCCTCACGCCTTCGGCGGAGGCAGGGATGAGGCGGGTTCAGGCTCCTTGTTTCATCCTTTCGCTGCCGCGACTATGACCAAACTTGGCCCCAGGACCGAGCCCTAGGGCCTAGAGTTATGGGAGCATGGTAGCTTAGGGGAAAACGAGGTTTCACATACCTCAGTCCATAATGGAATGCATGATAAGGGATGAAGAACTTATCTGAAGCTGCAGTCCCCGGCAACCCTGGTTTGCCGTGGGCGAATCTTTGCTCTTGCAGCCCCCGGCAATACTGGCTTGCCGGGGGCTAGATGCTGGTCTGTTCCTCTTTTTTTCTCCCCAAGTGGTTCGGCACGGATATCTGTGTGTCCTGTGAACCAAAGAATATAAAAGAAAGACAAAGAGACGCACACTCAACCTCTAAGCTAGGGGTTAGTCGCCGCTAAGCACTATCAACCCTAACCAAGGACGAGACTCGACCTAGCATGCATGCTATAACTTAGGGTGCCAACGCTTCATTTACTTATGCTTAGGGTCTGCGCCTGGCTTTGTACAGAGGGTTACATGCATCATCGGCAAGGCTCGTACAAAAGGTGGCTTGCCGGGGGGCCCGGCAAGCCGCGCCTCATGGGTAAAACTTGCGAAGATGCTCAATGTTCCAGGAGTTACTCACCGGAACGGCATCTTCGGTCTCCAGGCGGACTGCGCCATGCCTGGTGACTCGTATTACCCGATAAGGGCCTTCCCACTTTGGCGTCAACTTGTTGGAATTCTTGGCCAATTGAACGCGCCGAAGAACAAGGTCGTCTTCCTCAAAGCTTCGGGCATGAACCTTGCGGCTATGGTAGTGGCGCAAGGCTTGCCAGTAGCGCACTGCTCTCACAGCCGCCCGAAGACGATCTTCCTCAAGGAGCGTTGCGTCATCTTGGCACAGTTGCTCTTGCTCAAGCTCATCATAAGCGAGTACTCGAGGTGACCCGTATATGAGTTCAGTGGGGAGAACTGCTTCTGCCTCGTATACCAGGGCAAAGGGTGTCTGGCTGGTGGCTCGATTTGGCGTCGTTCTAATTGACCAAAGAACCGTCGGCAACTCACCAATCCAGCGCCTTCCACTCTTGCGTAGCCTGTCAAAGGTCTTTCTCCTTAAGCCTCGCAGTACTTCAGCGTTTGCCCTCTCAGCTTGACCATTGCTTCGTGGGTGAGCAACGGAAGCGAAACAAACTTTGCTGCCGAGTTCTTGGGTATATTGCATGAAGGTGCGACTTGTGATCTGTGTACCGTTGTTGGTGATGACCCTGTTGGGTACACCAAAACGACACACTAGTCCCTTGAAGAATTTGACGGCTGACTGAGCTGTGACCTTCCTCACTGCTTCCACCTCTGGCCACTTTGTGAACTTGTCGATTACGATGTACAAGTACTCAAAGCCCCCGACAGCGCGGGGGAAAGGGCCCAGTATGTCGAGCCCCCAGACCGAGAAGGGCCAGGAGAGAGGGTTTGAAGGGCTTGAGCTGGCTGATGAAGTTTCTTTGAATGGAACTGACACGCTTCACACCTGGTGACTACTGTCGTCGCATCCTGGAGGGCAGTGGGCCAGAAGAAGCCTTGCCGAAATGCCTTGCCGGCAAGGGCTCTTGACCATATGTGGGATCCACATATGCCTCCATGTATCTCCGCCAACAGCCCCAGTCCTTCCTCTCGAGGGATACACTTAAATTTCATGCCATTCGGCCTCTTTCGGTACAGGACGTCATCGACGAACTGGTACATAGTAGAGCGACAGGCTACTTTTTCCGCTTCATCCTGCTCCTCAGGAAGTTCCCCTGTTTGGAGGAATCAGACGGTATGCTGTGCCCACGCTGGAGCCTGGGGCTCGACGGCGAGGACTAAAGGCATTTCCTCCGCTACAGGAGCGGCTGTCTCGATGGCAAGAGCTTGATGCTCTGTCGAAGCTAGCCGTCCTGTGGTGGGCTCAGTGTCTCCGGCAACATCCTTGCCGGCGGCTCCGGTGAGCTCGGC
Organism: Triticum urartu; assembly: GCF_056163025.1. Classification (NCBI taxonomy): domain Eukaryota; kingdom Viridiplantae; phylum Streptophyta; class Magnoliopsida; order Poales; family Poaceae; genus Triticum; species Triticum urartu. The sequence goes on from NC_141873.1 coordinate 435,092,126, forward strand.
GGGAAAGTACTTGCCGGGCCCTGATTTTCTCCTCTTGTTCTGCTCTGTTGATGGATCAACGGATGGCTGAGTTAGCCGAAGCACAAAGGTACCTGGTTCCACAGGTAGCTTGAGGGCAGCGCGTTTTGACAGGTAATCAGCGATATCATTCTCCGCTCGGGGAACATATTCTGCCTGTATACCGTCAAAATGCTCTTCCAGCTTTCCCACATCATCGACATGGGCCTTCATCAACGGGCTCTGGTAATCCTTGTTGACTTGTTTGACGACAAGTTGCGAGTCGCCTCTGATGACGAGTTTCTTGATTCCGAGGTCCGCCGCGATCCTAAGACCGGCAAGCAGCCCTTCGTACTCGGCCGTATTGTTTGTTGACACCTGCCTGGGGAAGTGCATCTGGATCACGTACTTGAGGTGCTCTCCGGTGGGCGCGACAAGCAGTATGCCAGCCCCGTCGCCCTGTAAGGAGAAAGCTCCATCAAAGTACATGATCCAGTCGCAACTTGCCTCCTTGCCGGGGAGAGCAGTCTCTTGGGATTCTTCGTCAGGCGTCACGGTCCATTCTGCAACGAACTCCGCCAGGACCCGCTTTGAATCGTCGAGGTACTCTCAAACTTGAGGCCAAAGCTGGACAGTTCCAGTGCCCACTCTACGATCCTTCCCGTTGCGTCTAGATTGTGCAATATTCGTTGCAGAGGGAGGCGAGTGACGACCGTGATTTCGTGCGCCTGGAAGTAGTGACACAGCTTCCTCGAGGCCATAAGAAGGCCGAAGAACAGTTTCTGCACACCGGAGTACCTTGATCTAGCCCCCTGCAGGAGGGAGCTAACAAAGTAGACCGGGTGCTGCATCATTTTCTTCTTCGGCGGCACTTCAATTGGCTGCGTCGTCTCGGCATCGGTGGCATCGGGCTCTGTCGCTGCTATTACCTCATCATCAATTTCTCTCTACGCCACTAGTGCGGCGCTGACCACCTGGTTCGTTGCCGCCATGTACAGCAGCAACAGTTCCTGTGGCCTAGGCGCAACTAGTATTGGCGCGGAGGAGAGGTACCTCTTCAAATGTTGCAATGCTGCTTCGGCTTCTCGCGTCCACTCCATCGGGCCTACCTTTTTCAAAATCTTGAAAAAGGGAAGGGCGCGCTCGGCAGACTTGGAAATGAACCTGCTCATGGCGGCAACGCAACCAGCAAGCTGACGCACATCCTTGACTCGCTTGGGTGCTTCAATCTGCTCTATAGCTTTGATCTTGTTCGGATTGGCCTCTATCCCACGCTGTGACACAATGAACCCGAGAAGCTTGCCAGATGGGACGCCGAAGACGCACTTCTCAGGGTTCAGCTTGAGATTGATCTTGCATAGGTTTGCAAATGTTTCTCGTAAATCTTCTATGAGGGTTGCCCTGTTCTTGGTTTTGACCACTATATCATCCATATAAGCTTCCATATTTCTATGGAGCTGGGGTTCAAAACCAATCTGGACCGCCCTTGCAAACGTTGAACCAGCACTCTTCAACCCGAAAGGCATCCGTATAAAGCAATACGTACCACATGGGGGTGATGAATGCCGTTTTCTCTTCATCTTCCCTTGTCATGAAGATCTGGTGGTAGCCGGAGTAGGCATCGAGGAATGACAACAGATCACACCCAGCTGTGGAGTCAACAATCTGGTCGATGCGCGGCAACGGGAAGGGGTCTTTGGGACAAGCCTTATTAATATCTGTGTAATCAATACACAGCCTCCACTTACCATTTGCCTTGCGCACTACCACCGGATTGGCCAACCACGTTGGATGGAGCACTCCTCTTACCAAACCCGCTGCTTCCAGTTTCCGAATCTCCTCTGTGATGAACTCTTGTTGTTCCAAAGCTTGCTTTCTGACCTTCTGCTTACGGGCCGCGCATGAGGACAGATAGCAACGTGGTGCTCAATCACCTCCCTGGGAACGCCAGGGATGTCGAATGCTTGCCATGCAAACACATCGACATTCGCCCACAGGAAGGTAACGAGCGTGTCTTCCTATTTGTCGTCAAGGGTGGAGCTTATGGTAAAAGCTCCTCCCGTGCCGTCCTCCTTGACAGAAACCTTCTTGGTTCCCGGTGGTGTGGCCCTAGACTTCGTGTTTCTGTCGGTGGAGCTCTCTAACACATCCTCGACGGGAGTGCTACACTCCGAAGAGGTGCGCCTGCCAGAGTGCATGCCTGAGGTCTCACCGGTGTTCTTCTTTTGCCTTCTCGGGGCTCCAACGGCAGGAGCAAGCGCCTTAGCAGTGGCGGCTGCTGCAACTGCTTGTTGGTAGAGCTGGTCAGCGCAAATTAGCGCATCCTTCTTGTCTGACGGGACGGTAATGATCGCCACAGGCCCCGGCATCTTCAGGGTGTTGTAGGCGTAATGTGACGCCACCATGAACTTGGCCAGCGTTGGGCGGCCAAGGATCCTGTTGTAAGGCACGGGGATCTTGGCAACGTCGAACACAATCCTTTCTGTCCTGTAGTTCAAATCACTCCCAAAAGTCACGGGCAATGTGACCTTTCCCTTTGGTTGACTTCTTCCCGGGTTGACCCGCTGAAACGTGCCCGTCTCTTCGAGGTCTTCATCAGGAATCTGCAATTTCTCGATCACGGCAGGCGAGATTAAGTTCAGACCGGCCCCGCCATCGACTAGCATCTTTGTCACCTTGAGGTTGCGTATTGTTGGTGAAACCAGCAATGGCAAGCACCCGACTGCAGTAGTGCGATCAGGGTGATCCTCAGTGTCAAAAATGATAGGTGTGCTGGACCACTTCAGCGGCCCTCGGGCATCAAACGACGGTTCCGCCGATGTAATCTCGCGCACCCACTGTTTAAGCTGGCGGTGAGAGGTATGCAGCAAGGCGCCGCCATCGACGCACATGGCCTCTGTAGCTTTCTGGAATTCTTGGTCACCAGACTCATCGTCCTCTTCGTGATCATCGTCTTCTGGCTTTTTGTCACGGCCCCGGGCGGGCCTCTCCTGCTGTTTATCTTTGCCGCGACGGCCCGCCTGGCCGTCATGCTTCTTGCCGGACCCCTCAGCACCGTCCTGGCCTTTCTCCTTGTCCCGCCTCTCATATTCAGCCCTCTGCTTTCAGCAAGGAGCTCAACCTGTCGGCAGTTCTAGAGATCATGGCCTTTGGTGCGATGGATCTTGCAGTATGGCTTGTCGGAGTTTCCTGGCTTCTCGGCAGCCACCAAGGCCTAGCATGCGACACATCCGGCAATTTCCTTGCCGGGGTCATCTGCCTTGGTTTTCTTGGTGGAGCCGGCGTCGTCAGATCCCTCGACGGCAAGCACAGCTTTACCTTTGCGCTTCCCGTTGCGGCGCCGAGCTTTCTTCACCGGGGCGGCAATATCCTCATCTGAGAAGTCGGTTTCCACGCCGGCATCTTCACTGGGGTACTTCCTTCCCTCTTCAGCTCGGGCACATCTGCTAGCAAGAACATAGAGTTCTGCCACATCTTTCACCTTGTTCATTGCCAGTTCTTCGCGCATCTTGCGGTTACGCACGTTCTGATGGAACACGCTGGTGATGGCGGCAGGGTGAACATTAGGGATATTGTACTGTACCCGGCTGAACCTCTGTATATACTTGTGCAGACTCTCGCCTCCCTTCTGGGGAATGACATGCAGGTCGCTTGCTTGGCCATGGGCTTGGTGACCTCCAGTAAAGGCTCCCACAAACTCATGGCACAAATCCGACCAGGAGGAAATAGAGTCCACCGGCAAGTGCATCAACCACGACATGGCGTTGGGTTTAAGAGCCAATGGAAAGTAATTCGCAAGCACCTTATCATCGCGGGCTCCGGTGGCTTGCATCGCGATGGTGTAGATGCTGAGGAACTCAGACGGGTGAGTCTTGCCGTTGTACTTTTCGCCAACGTCAGGTTTGAAGGTGCGGTGAGTGGGCCACTAGAACTGCCGCAGCTCACGAGTAAAAGCCGGACAACCTACCTCGTAAGGTAGGCCTCCAGGGCTCTCCGGGGCCGGGTGGTTCACAGTAGGCCCTGCTCGCCTGTCTGACCGGTGGCGCGCTCCGCGCCGGCGCTCGATAGTGGTTCGAGTGTCTTCATGGGCTCGTTCCCGAAGAACTTGGCGCTGGTCACAGTGGGTCCACGGGTCAGACGATGCTATGGAGATGTCGTCGTCCGCGATGTCGCGACGAGCCGGCGTCCGTGGTACCGGATGGGGAAGAGGTGAATGCACCATGGTCGCGGCGCCGCCGGCTTTTCCGCCACTGATCCGCGGGTCTCCATCAGAGCATCGACCCGGGGGCCTCACCGGACTTGGTTCGTCTTTGTTGGCCACCGCAACAAGGCTTCGGATAGTGGCTCTCCATTCGTCGAGTTTCCCCATAGTGGGAGGAAAATCGAGGAGCAACTGCGCGCGCGCCAGGGCCTCTGCTGGCGTCGGTGGCAGCGAAACCTGCACGGATCGCGACACGCTTCGACTTCTGACCATGTCAGAAGGAGCTCTATCATGACCCCGCGGTCGCATGCCGTTTTCACCAGCGCCTCGGCGAGTGGGCAGGTCTTCTACGTCCCGGGAGTGGCGCTCGGGGCTCTTCCCACGGCGACGCCCGGGATCTTCAGCGTGACTACGCCGTTCGCCGTGCGCTGCCTGGGAGGAGCGTGCTGTTGGAGCCGGCATGGGAGTCATGGAGGCCCTTGCGTCGCCTTCGGGCGGGGTGGCGATGACCCTGGAAGGCCCCGCTCCACCCGCGAAGGGCTTGGCTCCTCCTTTGGATTTGGCGACGTGTGGCCCGTTACCAGGCGCACAAACATCGCCGTCTCCCAAACTCCGGCTGCTGGGATGGTGTTGGTGTTCGCGAGCAGCGCCCCGGGTCCTTTCTGCGACCGCCGCTGCTCGCCCGCGTCAGGACGGGCTATCCGGCTTCCGACTGGCCAACCGCCACCGTCGTCTTCTTCTTGGGCGCCATGATGATGAAGAAGCACCGAACTATCTGCTAAAGCCGATTCTCACAACTGCGCCCCCTGCCTGGCGCGCCAGAGATGTCAGTGGGAACGACACCTATGGGATCACAAGAATCCCTACTACGGTTAGCGGGGCGCGGGGTCGTGAGAAGAGCGGATCTAACAGGTAGCACACGATTCGTTTATCCAGGTTCGGGCCGCGAGGATGCGTAAAACCCTACTCCTGCTTTGGTGGATTGTATATCTGTGTTCTTGAGCTAGCTATGGGGCGTGAGGAGCTCCAAAAAGCCGAATCCTTCCTCTGGTCGCCTCGGGCCTCCTTTTATAGAAAAAGGGGTTGCCACAGTGGCACACAGGAGGTGGAAAGGGTACAGTGATGCGAGGTTATCCCTCGCATTACATGACAAGGCACATTTAATGCGTCTTGCTTAGGTGTCCTTACTTTATCGGGGACGGGGGAGAAACCTGTCTCGTCCGTCGCCGCTCCTTCTTGTGTCGACACGCGCCCTAGCCAGTGACGCCTGCGATGCCACGTAGGTAGGAAGGTAGCTGAGGTGGCGCAGTGGTGGGTCTTCACGAAGATCTGCATGCCGCCATGCAGGTGCCTGCCCAACTGGTTGGGTCGGCAGCTGCATGCTAACGGCGGTGGAGGTTTAGTCGGCGTGGGCCTGATGGTGGCCATGCGGGTGTCCTCGGTAAGGGCCTTGCCGGGGCCCCGGCAAGGGTCTTGCCGGGGCGCCTGCTGTCATCCCCGGCAAGGCGCTTGCCGGGGGCCTTGTGGTCTTCCTCGGCTGGGATCCCGCCAAGGGTTGTCGTCTCCTTAGTGCGTATCTGATCTTGAATGTCTTCACAAAGATCTGCATGCCGCCACGGGGATGTCTCCCGAATCCTTGCCCTTTGGGGGCAATGGACTCAAGGGTGATTTGCTCCGTAGGCGCGGGATGAGTCGCCGCGGCAAGGGTCTTGTCGGGGCTGCTAGAACTGTCTCCCCGCAAGGATCTTGCCGGGGGAGTCCGCTTCGTCCCCTTTGCTCTTTGTGGTCTTGGCCTTGGCGTCGTAGTTCTCTTGAGCTTCGGTCTTACCCTGGCTCACCTCCCTTGCCTTGCTTGGTGTGGTGGCGCCCGTGGCTCAGACTGCCCGTGCACAGTTATAGGGGTACAAAAAGTGTACCCCTCTTTTTGTACACCGACAGTACTAGGCATGAACAAACGGGCTCAATTCTGTGCTCATCATGGTGTAGTAGTAGTAGTACTAGGCAATGCAGTTGACGGGTGACCTTGACGAGCGGCGACCGAGGGAATTGAACCGTGCTCGACACGGTAGGTAACATTGTCTAGTTACTAAAGCATCCCTCAGTTGTTCATCGATAGTCATTATGGACCAGGGACATGAGGGGAATTTCCTAGGGCTAGAATTCTTGCCGCCAGATATTTCAACTTGATGCTGAGGCTCGACTGGTTGAGGTTGCCTAATGTGCGTACCACGCACGCCACCGAAGGACACGAGCCCGGTTTTTTTAGGATCAACACGAGCCAAGGTCTGGCTGGTACGCCGTTGGGTCCTACCATTCGAGAATATGAAAGGAACCTTTTAAATTGCCGAACGAATCTATGTGTATTACAATACCTGTATTTTCCTTGCAAATACTAATCTCAACGTGGTAATTGATTTATGACGAGTTGTTGAATTAGAGTGAGTTTGTGATATAGCAATCTCAACGTGGATTTCACATTTCATGGTATCCCTAGTAAGTTTTCCAATGCAAATTCAAATTTAAAAGATGAACAATATGGAGGTGAGAAAACTTTGTATGTATCAAGCATATGACCACACACACACACACACTGAGACACACACGCATGAACACAACAACAATCCAATAAGTATAGTGCATCTATTTTTCCAAACCATGCATGTATGACATGAATTCAAAAATACTCGTTCTATTCCTAAATATTAGTCTTTTAGAGAGTTCAACAAGTGACTACATACAGAACAAAATAAGTGAATCTAGACTCTAAAATATGTCTATATACATCCGTATGTGCCAGTCCATTTGAAGCCTCTAAAAAGACTAATATTTAGGAACGAAGGGAGTAAAATGTAAGACATCCATGGTCCTCAGTTCAATATTTAAAATGAACATGAAACTGAAACATGAATATTAAGTCTAGTACTACAGTACATGCAAATGTTGTGTTTAGGCGGAGCTATGATTGTCGGGGGTCAGCCCCTCGACCTTAGATAAAATTGTGGAACTCTGTTTAGGGTTGTTTAGATTATATTTGTCCCCACCCTCCCAACCACCGATTGGTTGTGCACCCCCACCCCTCCTCCCCGGGAGAATATCATGTGCCCCCATACCTTAGATGCTATATGCCGATACGAGTTTCTTGGAGCTTGTAGATCTGAGATATAGCAGCTCACATGATGTGTCTTAATATTTTTTTAGGAAACCTTGATGAGTTTGATAATTGCACACAATTTGTACAAAAACTACTTAGATGCCCTTTGATCCCATATCCAACAACCTCGAAGCTCGTATCACTGTAGCATCTAAGATGAAGGAGGACATCATATTCTCCTGTATGTAAGAATATCATGTGCTACCACACCTTAGATGCTTTGGTGATACAAGCTCTTCGAAGGCGTTGGATTTGTGACCCAACACCTCCTCAGTGGTTCGAATGGTTTTTTACATAAAAGCCCCAAAAGAGTTCGGCCACTGCTTACAAGCACAAAGACCGCTCAGATGCCATTGGATCTTAGATCAAACGACCTCCAAGCTCGTATCACCGTAGCATCCAAGCTATGATAGCACCTTATGTTTTCTCGAACAGGAGAGTATGAGGTGCTCCCGCACCGTAGATTCTATGGTGATACGAGTTCATTGAGATCTAACGGCCCACAGTAGGAGGTTTGAATGTTTTTGCAATATATGGCTGATAGAGTTTAGGAAATGCGCAGAAAGTACAAGTACTACGCATGTGCCATCTGATCACTGATCATATGACCTAGATCCTCATATCACCGTAGCGGGTAATTAAGCTACGAGGAGCACCTAATATGAGCACCGGGGAGCCGTTGGATTGAAGATGCAGCAGCACACACGAGGCCTGAATGTTTTATTTGCAAAAAAACCTTTGGAGAGTGTGGAAATTGCGCATAATTGCAAAGACTACTCCCAAGCCATTGGATCTCACTTCCAACGGTGTAAAAACTCGTATCACCATAGTATCTAAGCTACGGGGTGGATGTGATATTCTATGTCGCTGTCATTTTTGTTCGTAAACTTGCAAAATACGTGTAACTCGTGCCGTTACTTGCCTAACCGCGCAAAGTGTTTGTTCAAAAAAACCATCCTACACTGAAATATCGGAACAACACACGGGCGTCCCACTTGTCATTAATCAAATTTGGACCTAAAACTAACAAATCTGAAAGACGAGATTCGAACTGGCAACCTGGAGTACAAAGCGTAAGTCGATAGCCTGAAAAAATGAACGGTAGTTAGCTTTGTCCCATAACTTGATTTTGTACAGTACTTGCGTTGAGTACAGTAGAGGGAGTGCCTCATCAGCACGTGCATGACCGTTGTCTCACTTACTGGTGGGTCCCAGGTCTGCGATCTCAATCTCTCTTCTGTCCATCGTCTAACCTTTGCACGGGCACACACGAAGAGCAGCGCTAGCTTGCCGTGGTGTTATTACAACTAAAAAAAGCTTGGAAAATAGAAGAATCGCCTAGAACAAGAGACGTTCTGGCTGGTCGAGACGGAGCTAACCACATCTATCCTCCGTGCCACGTTTGCATGATGAAGCTGTGTGGCTAGTGGGGTGTTTTCGACCGACTGGCTGGGTCCCGAGGTCGAACCATAGGTAGTACGTCTGATACAGTATATTTTTACACGCACATTTTTCCTCCGTGCCGAGACGTGGCACACCCTACCGCGTGGTTTCGGGGTCCTCCCGGGTGGTGCACGCATATATTCTTCCTGACGTGGGACGCCCTATCGCGTTTTTCTGGGTCCTCCTCGGTCGTAGCGCCGAAGCAAGTAAATGAGTCATCAAATCACGAAAGACCACCTTTCCCATCGAGTACATCAGTGAAGCACGATGGCTAGCTAGTTGGGCTAGTTCGGCCGATTAGCTAGGCCGCCGCCACATTTGTTTTTTCACCCCTTTTTTATCTACTTGCCGACAGGTAAATTTAAATATCCACCGCGGCGTTGCTCTGGTGTTTGGGTGCGGCAGGATTTTTAATTTTTTGATTGATGGGAGCAGGCGTGACATGATTTTTAATTTTTTGATTGACGGGAGCAGGCGCGGCAGCAATTAGTCATGATGACTCCGCCTGTAAAAACCCATTGCTCCCTGATGTGAGAAGTCGTCGACTGGTGTTTTACCGTGGTGAAAACCAAAAGATTCCCCGCTCCCTCCGCCTTCCCGTAGATTGCATTGCCTTTCAGCCATTTCGCCCCCTTTGCTTCCTCTCACCATTGCTTCTACCTGGTGCCATGGCGGCGCAGCAGATCACTGAGTTCGAGGTGAGGCGCCTGGCACTGGCTCCCGTCGACCGGGAGCGGGCTCTGCGGGCGGTTGCACCCTGCATCACCAACGTCATGCGCCTCGAGAAGCAGAGGGACTTCGGTGGTGTTTAGGCGCCCTATGCATGGGCATGTCCATGTCTCGGCGCAACATGACCATTGGATCAAACTCAGACGGTGCAGATCAGTCACTGTAGCACAAAGCGTGTGAGTGTGTTTGGTTGCATTCTCATCTCAATATAGTTGTTTCCTCTTCGTTTATTTTTGTCAACCTACTAGTGTGGATTCATGCACCCTTCATGCACTCGGCCAAACACCCAAAAGTGGGTCGAGAAGGGAACTTTTGCTCCCATCATGTGCACCCTTCATACACCCTGCCTAACACTATTCGTGCTTCATATGGTTCATGTTTCATGGAGTACTGTAGCACCGTACTCTCTGTGCGCTGTGGACCTAGTTCTGTTAACATTGATCTCACCATTCATTTGTTATCGTCATATCTTACTACACTAGCAACAAGATTGTGTAGTACTGACGTATGAACCACTGCACATGCCTAGTAGCAGGAGCACTGTGTATGTTCAAGTGGCTGCCGTGTTTCGCACTCCTCCATCATAAGAGCGGAAACGCTTGTTGTAATCATTTTTCTCTTCAGAAAAACAGTGGACACGCTCTACCGTGTGGATCCTCCTCCAGCCATGCACTAAATTACTCACTTTCGCCGACGTGTGGGACAGCCAGCACCTGGGTCCACCAGCCATGCACTAAATTACTCCGTAGTAGAGTGACGGTAGACTACCCCGATCGAATTGCCGCAGTAATGCCTAATGAGCCATCAAATCACAAAACCCCCTCCTTTCCAGCAGTAAGTTGGACGAACGAAGCAACCATCATTTCACTCTTCTCTCTCATCTTCCTCTCTTGAAGAAAACCCCCCACTCGCTTCGCTTCTCCCTCATCTCATTCCTCCTTTCACTCTTCTCTCTCAGCTTCCTCTCTTGGATGGACGCTGGAGCACCGGCCGACGTGATGTCTATGGCTCTGGCCAAAACCGTCGAGGCTCATGGTACGAAGAAGCGCAAGCACCCCGCCGAGACTACCGCAGACAAGCTCAAAGCCATCGCCCCGTCCAAGCCCCCCTCTCCGGGATCCCTCATTAAGCAAGTCCAGGTAATGTCTCTTGTTAACGATCTTTTTCTCGATCTTGATCGTGTTTTTTCATCTAACACGTAGTACTAGTACTGGTAGTACAACTTTCTGGGTGATCTTGCATGTGATTTTAGTGTGCCAAATGACGGTTCTAAATTCCACTTTTGACCAAAACATGCGAGAGGTTGACACTTATTTCTTATAGATTACTTTCAACTACTCCCTCTGTCCCAAACTTCTTGTCTTAGATTTGTCTAGATACGGATGTATCTAATACTAAAATGTGACTTGATACATCCGTATCTAGACAAATCTTACACAAGAATTTTGGGACGGAAGGAGTACTTTATGAACATCAATGGTACCTTTTAAGAGGGTATATTTGCCTCAGTAACTTGTGTTATGGATATTGCATGTAATCCCTCTACTCTCATGCCTTTGAAGACATGTTCTAGTGTCTTTGTTCACTCATTTCTGTGCGTATATGTAGTCATATATGGAGTATAATATCGAAAATCATCTTATATTTCTGAATGGAGGTAGTAATAAAATATGGTTTCTGTTTGAATTAGAACCAGGTCCGTGGTGGAGATGAAGTTCTCAAAGTCATGCCGTGTGAACTTGAACACCTGTTGATGAGTTCTACTGCTGAACTATCTAGCTGCTGTGTCCTTGTCGCCACGTGTCCTGAACTAGTGTTTTCCTGTAGAATTGTTGTCAGGCATGTTCTCGAGGCTGTACTTGACCACAACAATTTCCTGGCTGTGCCTTCGATTATGAAGGGTGTGGTTCTTGTAAAGCTTCCCAACAAATCTGATGCGCCTGTCTTCATCATCATGTTTATGAGTGGAAAGACCACTCTGTTAGGTTCTCCAAGGTTGATAAGATGGTGATGGTGCATGTAGACATCTCACACGAAGTCCATGGCCTAGTCAGTTATGTGGGGTTCATCCCGTAGGTTGGTGGCAAGAAATAGTCTGCAGAGTTTAGTTAGTGCAACTTTGCTTGTCTGTAGTAAGTAGTATTGTTCAGTACTTGATTTGTGTTTGTGAACCCTATATTGTTTATTAGTACTGCCGCTTTTGGTGTGTGGTCAGTCCTGAGAATGGTCTATGTTAATGTCTGTCCACTCAATTCAGTCTATATATTTTGAAGTATCCAGATCATATTTTTTGTGAGGACGGTTTATCAATTATGGTTACACTCCAATATCTGTATGCGTTGCAGGGTTTATCGCACCCACCAGGTTTTCCAGTCCCATGGATGTTCGGTCCATACGATTTGTCACAACCTTTGGACTGTCCTGCTTGTGGGAGTAGGCGGGGCCCCTGCATGCCACGCGTAGTTGGACGATCAATCTTCTGTTTAGTGCTTCAACATAGTGATTTCCTGGTAAGGATTCACTCGTGTCACATCAAGTAAATCTTATTGATTTACTATCTAAATCTTACTGATTTAATTTCATGTTTTCTTTCTTTTCCTGCAATTTTACGATGCAGGTTTTGCCATGTGACATTCATCACAGAATAAACCGGTTGGTTTGCTCTACGATGGCTATTTTTGCAGGTTTCACTTCTTATGTCGTGTCAGTAACGAAGGCACTGTCCATCACTTATATTATTGGAAAAAATTGGATCAGTCTGTTGTCTGAGTACAAGTTGAATCCCTATGATGAACTGCGGTTTGGTTTAACAAAAATGCCACAATTAGTCCTTCTCGCGTTTAAAAGAAATGAAGAAAAAAACTGGATCACGGTCACGGATCCTAGTCAAGTTAGAAAGCTAATCATAGCAGACCAGACACGATCGCCACTGTCTCGCATAGATCGAGCATCGGGAGTTGCTCTAGCACTGATAGCGGCAGTAGCTCAGTCTGATCCAGCTGAGGATTGGGCACCGACCGCGTTAGCGGATCAGTCTGATCTACCGGAGGATCGGGCATCGACACCGGCACCTGCTCCGACACCGGCACCAGCTCTACAAGGAGCACCATCTCCAACAGCAGCAGCGGCTTCAGCACCTGCACCAACACTTGCACTTGCATCTACTCTGGCCCGTGCAGTTGCACCGGCAATAGACTGGGCTGCAGTTCGCACTTCATATACCAAAGTCCTTACAAAAACCGACATGTCCACCTTCTTGGTAAGCATTGGCCGCCCAAGTGCTTCGTTCTTTTTTCTTTCCATGTTGTTTCACATTATTCACTGTGTTGATCTAACTGTTTGGGTATGTCTTCTTGTTTGCAAACAGAGAATTCCTAGAGCAACGAGGGAGTCGTTCAACAATCCGGGCGACCGCGGCCAAGTTTCTCTTACCATGCGCAGCCTTGGTGTGAATGAACCTGCTCAATATACCGTAAGTACAAAGGATGGTCGCATGATGATTGATGCTAAAGGATGGTCAAGGTTCAAATCTAAATCATATGTTGCGGTAGGGGATGATGTCAAAATCGAACTTTCTCGGCAAGGAGAGCTGGTCCAAATCAACTTTGAAATTCTTCAGTAGCAGCACGCAACTGCCGAACTGATCTATCCCGCGAGAGATTTTGATGTAATAATCTGGCATGGTGAAACAATTGTCCTGTGTGTATAAGTAGTACAACAATATTATTTATCACATGGTATATCATTGATAGAATTGCAACTCTGATTGCTGGTTAGGAACTGTCGTTCGATTTCATTCCAATAACTGCCGTGCTTTATTCAATTTTGTGTATTCGCCTTGCGACAGCATCTAAACCCAACGCCATACCAATTGCTTGCAATATGAAAAGCGCTGAGGTAGAACACATGGCCCCCCAAACATGAAGGGTCGGCCTGCGACCCAAAGTCCAGAACCGTGAGCCTATCTGAGTATTATATTCGTCTCAAAAAAAAATCTGAGTATAATATTCTTAGCTGAACCCCCATAATGCCCGTGCGTTGCAGAGGGAGTATATTTCTCGGCAAGGTGAGCCTGTGATATAAAAGATTTGTATATTTCTTTACAGAGGGAGTATCTCTCTGTCAAAAAATATATTTATGTGTAACTAGTTACTCCTGTCTTTCTACTTCCTTTCGCTGATATGTGGGGCAACCGACAACGGGGTCCACGTGCCATATGCACAAATTAGAGTGCACAACTTCACGTAGACACACCCAGGTCGTAGCGCCGCAGTAATGCCCAATCAGCCGTCAAATCACAACCCCGCCTTTCCAGCTTTAGCAGTAAGCTGGACGGACGAAGCGACAATATTTCATTGGGCCTGAATCCCCTTCTCCCTCGTCTGCTTGTTCAGAGAAAACCCCCTCTTGGCGATTGCATAGGGTTTTCTCATGGAGAACCAGGTACGAATTCTTCATCCATCCCTAGTAAATCCAAGTCCCTTGGTCGCAGGTAATGCTAGGATGGCAGTGTAACACCCACGATGCAGCTATATCTCCCACGTGTCAGAGCACGACTTAGAGGCATAACCGCATTGTAGGCAATGTCGCAAGAGGGGTAATCCTTACACATCCCATGTACTAAATAATAAAGAGATACATAGTTGGCTTACAATCACCACTTCACACAATAGCATAAATATAGCATTACAATCATCCAGATACAATCAAGGTCCGACTACGGAACCAAAATAAAGACAACCCCAAATGCATAATGTCCCCGATCGCCCCAACTGGGCTGCACTACTGATCGTCTAGAAAGGAAACGTAGTATCGTCCTGAGTCCTCATCGAACTCCCACTTGAGCTCAGTCGCATCTCCTGGAATGGTATCATCGGTCCCTGCACCTGGTTTTTGGAAGTAATCTATGAGTCACGGGGACTCAGCAATCTCACACCCTCATGATCAAGACTATTTAAGCTTATGGGTAGGTAAAAGGTATGAGGCGGAGCTGCAGCAAGCACTAGCATATATGGTGGCTAACATACACAAAAGAGAGCGAGAATATAAAGCAAAGCACGTTCGAGAATCTATGATCAAGAAGTGATCCAAGACTACTTACGTTCAAGCATAACACGAGACCGTGTTGTCTTCCCGGACTCTGCCGAAAAGAGACCATCACGGCTACACACGCTGTTGATCCATTATAATTAAGTTAAGTTTTAGGTTTTCTACAACCGGACATTAACAAATTCCCATCTGCCCATAACCGCGGGCACGGCTTGCGAAAGTTCAAAACCTTGCAGGGGTGTCCCAACTTAGCCCATCACAAGCTCTCATGGTCAACGGAGGATATTCCTTCTCCCAAGATGACCCGATCAGACTCGGAATCCCGGTTACAAGACATCTCGACAATGGTAAAACTAAACCAGCAAAGCCACCCGAATGTGCCGACAAATCCCGATAGGAGCTGCACATATCTTGTTCTCAGGGCACACCAGATTGTCCAGACTTCCAGTAGGCCAGCCCAGAGTTTCCCCTGGTGGCCACCGACGGCTGACAAGTTGGACCAACACTCAGAGGAGCACTGGCCCGGGGGGGCGGGGGGGGGGGGTTAAAATAAAGATGACCCTTGAGTCCGCGGAACCCAAGGGAAAAACGCTAGGTGGCAAATGGTAAAACCAATGTTGGGCCTTGCTGGAGGAGTTTTATTCAAGGCGAACTGTCAAGGGGTTCCCATTATAACCCAACCGTGTAAGGAACGCAAAATCAAGGAACATAACACCGGTATGAGGGAAACTAGGGCGGCAAGAGTGGAACAAAACACCAGGCATAAGGCCGAGCCTTCCACCCTTTACCAAGTACATAGGTGCATTAAAGTAGACAAGATATAGTAGTGATATCCCAACAATAAACATGTTCCAACAAGGAACAAACTCCAATCTTCACCTGCAACTAGCAACGCTATAAGAGGGGCTGAGCAAGGTGGTAACATAGCCAAACAACGGTTTGCTAGGACAAGGTGGGTTAGAGGTTTGACATGGCAATATGGGAGGCATGATAAATCATGTGGTAGGTATCGTAGCATAGGCATAGCAATAGAGCGAGCAACTAGCAAGCAAAGATAGAAGTGATTTCGAGGGTATGGTCATCTTGCCTACAAAGTTCTCCGAGTTGACATAAGCTTGAACCTCGTAAGCGTTCTCAACGGGTTCCTTCATCACGTACTCGTCTCCCGTCTCTACCCAAAGGAAGAACACAAGCAAAGGGAACCACAATCAACCATGGTGCAATGCGCAAGCAACAAGATGCAAAACATGGCATGATATGGAGGATGTGATATGCAATGCATATGCGTGCTTCAGAAAGGAAAGACTGAACCAGGCCTCCACTTGGAAAACCAAGAGTTCCGCTGGAAAGATGAGTTGATTTTGGTCGAAATCGATATAAAGATCACCGGAATCGGACGCACGGTTGGCAAATGGCAAGCAAAACAAGGATGGCACCAAACTGCGATTAACAGCATGATGTCATCTAAACGCATCAAGAAAAATAAGCTACTGCACTCTAACATAGCAACAAAGCACATGGTAGTGATCCACTCAAGATTCTTGACAAAATATGAACACTGAGCTACGGCTAAATCACAAAATAGCAGGTTCAAACAAGCATGGCGAAAGTGCAAAAGATATCAGGTTCACAGACTTAGTGAAATAACCATCATGTCAGGATTTAACATTAGGAAGCAATGTTTAGAACAAGATAACAACATGCTACATGAACATATCATGGCAAAGCAAGGCATGGAATGAAACTACTCAAAGCATATAACAAAAGTCCCTTACTGACCATAAGCCAAAAGGGATCAGAGAATACAATGACAACCTTGTAAACGTAGCAAGTTTCGTTAACAGATTCAGACTTAGCAGAAAACTGGAACATGGCAAAACAGAGTTACATAGGCATGTTTGCGAGCTCGATGCACTCACCACAAGGCATTGCATGACAAACTAAGCATACACCCAGCAAGAAGACATGTTCAATAAGCTAACCATGGCAAGAACAACCTCATAGCATGCACAGATAAACTATAACAACCTCGGCAAAATTGATTAACATGTAAACAATCCGCCAGAAACATTTTATAGCAAAAGTAGAGCAAGATTGAGTCATGCTAGGGTACTACATAATTGCAAACAAAGAAATGGATGGATAGATCATAACAATATCTCAAAATCATCCTTACTGAACATGCTCAAAAGAGGCATGGATCACTCTGTAGCAACATGAATACATGGCATAAAAATATCATCAGGGAAATGACTTAGAAGAATTCTAAGTCCCTGAATTCAGCAACATCACGAGAGCTACTTTGCATGCTTGCGCTAGTCACCACAATGATCACAAAAATACATGGCATACACCCCTGTAAATATGGCATGGCATATAACAAAACACATGTAGGGCTCAAGTTCATAGGAGGCACACATTGAACCTGGCAAAAATGACAAATGTCCATAATCTGTTAAGAATCTGAAACTAACATTACATAGCACTCTTGCAACAACATTTATGGCATCAAGATGAACTCAAATGAACATGGTGCAATGGAATGAAATGAAGGCACATCCATACGAACAATTTGATATGCTACATGCCCAAAACGGAGTCACGGATGCAGTTATGATGCGATGAAAAATGCTAAAAATACTGGGGACTTAGGGGAGAAATGAGGTCAACCCTAATATTTCGGTTCTGGGTCTGAGGCACTCTTCCCGAGGACCACCGGAATCTCGCCGGAACAGTGCGGGGCGGTGGCCGGAGTGGTCGAGGACGGCGGATCCGGTCCTCCCGTGGCCGGATATGGACGGATGGCGGCGAGGCGGTGGTTCCCAGGCTGCAGCGGCGGATCCCGAGGCGGAGGCGGCGGTGGACGGCGGCGAACGGCGGCCGGACGGCGCGGCGGAGTGGCGAGGCGGCGGCCGGGCGGCGCGGCGAGGCTCGGGAGGTGGAGTCGAGCTGGGAGCGGCGGCGCGCGCGGGCCTGGGGGGGCCCGACCCGGGCTTGGGCGGCCGGCGGCGATGTGGGCGCGGCTGCCCACGTGTCGTCCTGTGATTAGACGCGGGCGGCGGCGCGGCGTGTCTAGTGGCGGACGGACACGTCTCGCGCGGAGAGGGGAAAGTTAGGGTAGGGTTTGATCCGAAATTTTTGGGGGAGATGCCTATTTATACACAGAAGGAGTTAGGAGGCTCCAAATTGAGCATGGTTTTCGGGCATGCGATCGTGATCGAATGACCGAGATGATGGAGGGGGTTTAGGTGGGTTTTGGGCCACTTTGGAGAGGTGTTGGGCTGCAACACACATGAGGCCTTCATGGTTCCTCGGTTAACCGTTGGAGTATCAAACGAAGTCCAAATGGCACGAAACTTGACAGGCGGTCTACCGGTAGTATACCAAGGCCGCTTGGCAAGTCTCGGTCCAATCCGAGAACGTTTAACACCTCCACATGGAAAACAGGCAAAAGGGACATAGGAGTGCTGGAATGCAAAACGGACAACAGGGAAAATGCTCGGATGCATGAGACGAACACGTATGCAAATGCGATGCACATGATGACATGATATGAGATGCATGACAAAAGACAAAAGCAACACGAAGAAAAAACCCAACAACGAGGAAATATCATAACTTAGTGCCAAAAATGGCAAGAGTTGGAATACAAATATGGCAAGTTACATATGGGGCGTTACAGGTAGCCGCCGCCGTTGATGCATTTTTCTTCCTACTGAATCTAGTGTGTTTCATTTAAAGTGCCCAAAGTGCGAGTACCCTACAGGTTTCTGCACCCTCGGCGAGATGCCACACTTGTTCCTTCTCATCCTAACACAACATTTTGAAATGCGCACAGTATGTTCCTAGAATCCTCTTTTCTATCTGGGAGGGTGGGGTTTTTTTGAACATGCTGTGTTCTCATATTATTTTTCCTGCAGTGTATTATTTGCTCTGCCAGAACACATGTACTCAAGATGCTTGGCCTTGCCATAACTGAATACACTAGTTTAATGGTCACAGTGAAGACAAGCCATGGATATAAGTTCCGAGTTGGGTTCATGAACCATGAAGATCGCTGCTTTTTTTTATGGCCGAACTTGGATAAAGTTTCTCAAGTGTTACGGACTGAAAGTTGGCGCATGAATGTTGATGGAAATAGCATAACCTGGTCTTTGTAGGATCTAGAAGTAGATGTGTCTAGAGGGGGGGGGGGGGTGATTAGACACTTAATTCTAAAGTTGCAATTTTTAAGCTTTCTCCCGTGGTTCGGATAGGTGGTGCTATCCTACATCCACGTTGATGGAGACTTCAACCCACGAAGGGTAACGATTGCGCGAGTCCACGGAGGGCTCCACCCACAAAGGGTAACGGTTGCGCGAGTCCACGAAGGGCTCCACCCACGAAGGGTCCACGAAGAAGCAACCACCCACAAAGGGTCCACGAAGAAGCAACCTTGTCTATCCCACCATGGCCATCGCCCACAAAGGACTTGCCTCACTAGCGGTAGATCTTCACGAAGTAGGCGATCTCCTTGACCTTACAAACTCCTTGGTTCAACTCCACAATCTTGTCGGAGGCTCCCAAGTGACACCTAACCAATCTAGGAGACACCACTCTCCAAGAAGTAACAAATGGTGTGTAGGTAATGAACTCCTTGCTCTTGTGCTTCAAATGATAGTCTCCCCAACACTCAACTCTCTCTCATAGGATTTGGATCTGGTGGAAAGAAGATTTGAGTGGAAAGCAACTTGGGGAAGGCTAGAGATCAAGATTCATATGGTAGGAATGGAATATCTTGGTCTCAACACATGAGTAGGTGGTTCTCTCTTTGAACATATGAGTTGGAATTGTGTATGTGTTCTGATGGCTCTCTCCACGAATGAAGAGGAGGTGGAGGGGTGTATATAGCCTCCACACAAAATCCAACCATTACACACAGTTTTCCAATCTTGGTGGGACCGAATCAACAAACTCGGTCGGACCGAAAAGGTAAACCTAGTGACCGTTAGAGATTTTCGGTGGGACTGACATGCAACTCGGTAGGACCGATATGGTTAGGGTTTGGGCATAACGTAATCTCGGTGAGACCGATTACACAAACTCGGTGAGACCGAATTTGGTAATTAGCTAACCAGAGAGTTGGTCAGGCAAACTCGGTGGGACCGATTTGCTCTTTCGGTGAGACCGAAAAGTTACAAAAAGGAAACACTGAATTTACATTGCAATCTCGGTGGGACCGATTCGCTTTTTCGGTGAGTCCGAAAAGTTACGAAAGGGAAACAGAGAGATTGCAATCCCATCTCGGTGAGACCGATATCCCTATCGGTAGAACCGAATTGCTAGGGTTTGGCAGTGGCTTATGACAAGTGAAACTCGGTGGCGCCGGATAGAAAGAATCGGTATGACCGAGTTTGGCTTAGGGTTTAGGTCATATGTGGATATGGGAAAGTAGTTGAGGGTTTTGGAGCATATCACTAAGCACATGAAGCAAGAGGCTCATTAAGCAACACCTCATCCCTCCTTGATAGTATTGGCTTTTCCTATAGACTCAATGTGATCTTGGATCACTAAAATGTAAAATGAAGAGTCTTGAGCTTGAAGCTTTAGCCAATCCTTTGTCCTTAGCATCTTGAAGGAGTTCCCACAACCTTTAGTCCATGCCACTCCATTGTTGAACTTATCTGAAACATGCTAGATAGAAATGTTAGTCCAACAAGAGATACGTTGTCATGAATTATCAAAACCACCTAGGGAGCACTTGTGCTTTCAATCTCCCCCTTTTTGGTAATTGATGGCAACATACATCAAAGCTTTAGATAAAGATATAAAGAACAGCAAGAAAGCTTTGGAAGGACATGTAACAAGCATAGGCTCCCCCTACATGTATGCACTCATGTAAATATGAAATATAGAGGCATGTGAGAGCATAACCATGACAGAGTAGGCAATGTGTTACATGTATCTTGGCCATATGCATCAGAGCAAAAGATTATCAAGGAAAATACCTTCATGCTCATGAGTCCTTCTTGCAAACAGTATGTACATAAGCAAGAACTCCTCATACTCATGATTTTGATGCATATACTTACCTTGTGGTCTTGAGTTGGCTTAGGATGGAATGAACCTGCACAAACAAAGTTAGATAACACAGGTACAACCACTAGCCAGAGCAAACAAAAGAAACCACAAGAATACCAAGACTGGGATGACATGTAGAGAGTGAGTACAAGGTACCACATTGGATTCAACATGTCCCCAAGAATAAAGATATGCAATGAATTTGACTGATTTCTTTCCCTTAGGTGTCTTGCTCCCCCTGAATCTTACATGGAAATACATGTAAATACATGTCTTTCCCCCTAAAAGACATGTGACATCTCTCCTCTTGAACATCAAGCATCAAGCATCTGGGATCCTTGAGTATTCTCTCCCCCTGGAGATTTCTTTCTCCCCCTGAATATTTTCTCTTGTAGGTTTGGTCCTTGAGACTTTTTCTCTCCCTTGATGTGATCTCCTTAAGACTTTTTCTCTCCCTTGATGTGATCTCTCTCTCCTACAAGCTTTGATGTGATCTCTCTCTCCCCCTTTGACATCAATTTCCAAGAAGGGCTTTCTGGAATCCGTCGTATAGGTTTGGTCCTTGAGACTCAGCACAAAGCAATGGATAAAACTGTGATGCTTGTAGAGGACAAGATTCATTGAGTAGAGCTGGATCAGAAGAAATATAGAACAAGTGGCAAACTGTTTTTCCTGTTGCGAAGTCGGTGGCACCGAGTGGTATGTTTCGGTGGCACCGAAAAGATTCGGTTGGACCGAAAATTACAAGTCGGTGAAACCGAGTTCACATAGAGAAAAACACTTGTCACCTTAGCTCACTAGACATGTAGGATCTCACAAAGATTTGCAATGAATTACCTGAAGGATTTGCAAGGAATTGAATGCAGAAAATGCAGAACAAAAACAAAGAGAAAAGAGAAGAAACTGAAAGATCTAGATGAAGTTTTTTTTGTTTTTGAAAAAGAGAAAGAAACTAAACATGCATGAGACAAATGCAATAACACAGAAAAGAACACAAGAGAACTTCATCTAGAGTTGGGCGGTGACATAGTCACCTATGTTAGAGTATATTCACTTAGGAGTCAAGTGAGAACACTTGATCATAGGTCATACTCATCGTTTAAGCTCAAAATGGGGTTACCATTTTTCGTTTAAGCATCTTGATGTATTCACATCTTGTTGAGTTGCTTTGACTCATGTCTTGGAGTAAAGCTTCTCTAAGATGGAATAACATACCTTGGGTGGTGCTGTGGTTCTTGCTCATGTAGTTGAACTTGTGTGGGTGTTCAAGGTTGATGTAGCTCATCAAGAGTTGGGAGCACCACTTGGAGTTTGAGTTCATCTACCTACATGGGTTAGTTCTTTGCAAGGAAGAGCACTTGTGTATCCAAAAATGACAATTATGAAGCTCAACATAGAATTTGTCAAAGGATATGTTTGAATGGTTTTGTGCTTCCTTGTCTTCAACCACCATTGTGTAGAGTCTTGGTGATGTAGAGATTGCTCAAGATGTGAGTGAGTCGCAATCTCATGGAATTAGATTCAACCAAGCACCTACATGGGTTAGACAACATGCAAGGTGCAAATATATCCAAGACATAAAATAGTTATCATAAGAGATATATCATGGATTAGTCATAAGCTCATGTCTTGCATGTGTCCAATGGAGTTTCTACTCCAAGTTCGAAGCATCAATGATGTTCAATTCTCCTCTCAACCTGCAAAACACTTTCTCATCAAGTAGTTTAGTAAATATATCCGCTAATTGCTTATCGGTGCGAACGTGCTTAAGGTTAATGTCACCCTTAGCAACATGATCTCGAATGAAATGATGACGAACTTCAATATGCTTAGTTCGAGAATGTTGCACAGGATTATGACCAATTTTGATAGCACTTTCATTTTCACAAAGTAGTGGAACATGTTTCACATAAATCCCATAATCTTTAAGAGTTTGGGTCATCCAAAGTAATTGAGCACAACATGAACCAGCGGCAATGTATTCCGCTTCGGCGGTGGATAAGGATACCGAGTTTTGTTTCTTGGAAGACCAAGACACAAGAGATCTACCAAGAAATTGACAAGTACCCAAAGTGGACTTTCTATCAACCTTGTCTCCGGCATAATCCGAGTTGGAATAGCCAACAAGATCAAAAGAAGACCTCTTAGGATACCAAATGCCAAAATTTGGTGTATGGATTAAATATCTCACTATCCTTTTCACAGCCTTAAGATGACATTCTTTAGGAGCAGCTTGATACCGTGCACACATGCACACACTTAGCATAATATCGGGACGTGAAGCACATAGGTATAACAATGAACCAATCATAGAGCGATAAACCTTTTGATCAACCGGTTCACCATCTTTGGTTAAATCATTATGTCCACTAGTAGGCATGGGTGTAGACATACCTTTGCATTCTTGCATATTGAACTTCTTGAATAAGTCCTTGGTGTACTTTGTTTGAGAGACAAATGTACCTTCCTTAGTTTGCTTGATTTGCAAACCGAGAAAGAATTTGAGTTCACTCATCATAGACATCTCAAACTTCTCTGACATTAGCTTTCCAAACTTTTCACTAAAGAGAGGGTTAGTTGAACCAAATATGACATCATCGACATAAATTTGGCATACAAATAGTTCTCCATTAACCCTTTTAGTAAAAAGAGTAGAATCAATTTTACCAATTTCAAAACCACTTGTAGTAAGGAACTTGGTCAAGCATTTATACCATGATCTAGGAGCTTGTTTAAGACCATAAAGAGCTTTGTGAAGTTTGTAAACATGATTTGGTTTCTTAGGATTGATAAAGCCGGGAGGTTGTTTGACATAAACTTCCTCCTCTATTTCACCATTTAGAAAAGCACTTTTAATGTCCATATGGTACAAGGTGATATTATGGTGATTAGCATAGGCAAGTAAGATGCGAATGGACTCAAGTCTAGCAACGGGAGCATATGTCTCACCATAGTCCATACCTTCGACTTGTGTGTACCCTTGGGCGACGAGACGTGCTTTGTTGCGAACCACTTGTCCATCTTCATCTTGCTAGTTGTGAAACACCCATTTGGTACCAATGATGTTGTGGTTGTTGTCGGGCTTCTCAACAAATGTCCAAACTTGGTTTCTCTCAAAATTGTGTAGCTCTTCATGCATAGAGTTTATCCAATCCGGATCTTCCAATGCTTCTTCAACCTTCATAGGTTCAATGCTAGAGATGAATGAATAGTTTTCACAAAAGTTAGCTAAACGAGTTTTTGAGCGAGTGATTCTCCCGGTTTGTATATCATTGAGGATTTTCTCGACAGGATGATCTTTGGCAATTCTTGCTCGAACTCGTGAGAGCTTTTGCTTGGGTCTTCGTTGAACATCTTCTTCATCTTGTTCTTCTTCTTGGCCTTCTTCATGTTGACATTGTCATTATCTTGTCATGGTGGAGAAGGAGGTTGTTGATGTTCGTCTTGATTTATTTCCTCGTTTTCTTCATCTTGGTGTGTCCCACTTGTGGATGCTTCCGTGTCGATTCTTGGTTCACCTTGTCGTGAAGTAGAAGCTTCCACTTGGACGGATGAAGTACTCTCCTTCACCTTCGTTGGACGAACTTTGCCAATGGACAAGTCTTGGATTGCTTCTGAAGGGTCTTTGTCTCCTACATCAATTGGCAATTGCTCTACTTGCGAGCCATTAGATTCATCAAACTTCACATCTACCGTCTCTTCAACCTTCCGGGTGAAATTGTTGTAGACACGGCAAGTGTGAGAGTTTGAGCCATAACCAAGTAGAAAACCTTCATGAGATTTAGGAGCAAACTTTGAACAATGATGATGGTCAAGAATGTAGCACTTTGAGCCGAATACTCGAAAGTATCCAACTTGGGGTTTGTTACCGGTGAGGAGCTCGTATGCCGTCTTGCCGAGTAGCTTGTGAAGATACAAGCGATTTGTTGCGTGACATGCTGTCTCAACCGCTTCTGCCCAAAAGTGCTTCAGCCTCTTGTATTCATCAAGCATCATTCTTGCCATTTCGATGAGCGTCCGGTTCTTCCTCTCAACAACTCCATTTTGTTGAGGTGTGTACGTAGCCGAGAACTCGTGTGAAATCCCTTCTTCGTCAAGGAAGGTGTCCACATTTGCGTTCTTGAACTCCGTTCCGTTGTCACTCCGAACCTTCTTGATCTTCATGTCAAACTAATTTTGGGCCTTCCTAGCGAAGTTTCTGAAGATCTTCTGGACCTGCGACTTGTCATTAAGAAAGAACACCCACGTAAATCTTGAAAAATCATCAACTATAACTAGACCAAAAGAATTTCCACCGAGACTCTTGTAGGCGTTGGGACCAAAAAGATCCATATGAAGTAGCTCGAGTGGCCTTCTTGTGGTCATGATGTTCTTCACGGGATGCCTTCCTCCAACCTGTTTACCTGCTTGACAAGCACTGCAAAGTCTATCCTTATCAAATATGACATCGTTAACTCCAAGGATATGATTTCCTTTAATAAGCTTGTCAAGGTTTCTCATGCCAACGTGACCTAGTTGTCTATACCACAACCAACCTTCTGAGGATTTAGCAACAAAGCAAGTTTTAGGTTGTGCCTTTTTAGAGAAATCGACAATGTAAAGATCACCTCTACGCATACTCGTAAAGACCATTTTATGATTGTCTCGATGAAATACTTGGCAATCTACCTCAGTAAATAGGACATTCAAACCGAAATCAGCAAGTCTAGATACTGAAAGTAAGTTGTAGCCGAGAGATTCAACGAGCATGACATTTTGAATGGAACTATCATGTGAGATGGCCACCTTACCAAGGCCAACCACTTTACCCTATGAATTATCACCAAAGGTGACATATTTTCGAGGGCCGTCATTTTCAGCAAGCTCACGAAACATCTCTTCATCTCCGGTCATATGATCAGAACATCCACTATCAAGAACCCATTCCTTTCCTCCTGATTCATATCCCCGAAGATTTGCCATAAGACCAAAATGTCTCATTGCATCATCAAGATCGAAGTCACTATCATCATCATCATCATCATAGTATCCATGTTAATCATGATCTTGTGACTCATCCTTTCCTAGAGAGGGTAATTCATTAGATAAATGATCATCAAAGTGGTCACTTTTATGAATTCTTATAGCTTCGAATATGATATCACTAATGATTCCAACATCTCCTTTAGCATGCTTAAGATTGGTAAGTTCAAATAGACAATTACCAAAACTAGGATCACTAGAGGTCATCTTACTCAAGGCAATAGATTTATGGAGAATTTCATCCAAAGTTTTCAAGGAATCATCGGGAAATCGTTCCTCAAGAAATTTCCATATAGTATAGGCACAATTAAGATTAGGCAGACTAGCAATCAAATTTTTGGGCAATCCTCTAATGATGAGCTCAATACTTCTAAGATTGCGAATCATGTCAATATCTTCATCTAGGGTAGGATGCAAAGGATCAATATGAGGTGCACAAGGACTAGCAATATACTTGTTCAAATGATATTGATTGAAGATTACAAGCATCTCATTTTTCCACTCATGAAAATACTCTCCATCAAGAATAGGCACTCTATGTCTAAGACTCCCTAATGTAGACACATCCATCTTCCTCCAATGGTGATTAAACCAAGGCAATGGAGACCAAAGCTCTGATACCACTTGTAGGATCTAGAAGTAGATGTGTCTAGAGGGGGGTGATTAGACACTTAATGCTAAAGATGCAATTTTTAAGCTTTTTCGGTTTAAGTGGAGTTTAGGCACAATTTCAACATACACAATACATATCAAGCAAGCATGCAAAGAGTATATGAGCAGCGGAATGTAAAGCATGCAACTTGCAAGAATGTAAGGGGAAGGGTTTGGAGAATTCAAACGCAATTGGAGACACGGATGTTTTTCCCGTGGTTCGGATAGGTGGTGCTATCCTACATCCACGTTGATGGAGACTTCAACCCACGAAGGGTAACGATTGCGCGAGTCCACGGAGGGCTCCACCCACAAAGGGTAACGGTTGCGCGAGTCCACGGAGGGCTCCACCCACGAAGGGTCCACGAAGAAGCAACCACCCACAAAGGGTCCACGAAGAAGCAACCTTGTCTATCCCACCATGGCCATCGCCCACAAAGGACTTGCCTCACTAGCGGTAGATCTTCACGAAGTAGGCGATCTCCTTGCCCTTACAAACTCCTTGGTTCAACTCCACAATCTTGTCGGAGGCTCCCAAGTGACACCTAGCCAATCTAGGAGACACCACTCTCCAAGAAGTAACAAATGGTGTGTAGGTAATGAACTCCTTGCTCTTGTGCTTCAAATGATAGTCTCCCCAACACTCAACTCTCTCTCATAGGATTTGGATCTGGTGGAAAGAAGATTTGAGTGGAAAGCAACTTGGGGAAGGCTAGAGATCAAGATTCATATGGTAGGAATGGAATATCTTGGTCTCAACACATGAGTAGGTGGTTCTCTCTCAGAACATATGAGTTGGAATTGTGTATGTGTTCTGATGGCTCTCTCCACAAATGAAGAGGAGGTGGAGGGGTATATATAGCCTCCACACAAAATCCAACCATTACACACAGTTTTCCAATCTCGGTGGGACCGAATCAACAAACTCGGTCGGACCGAAAAGGTAAACCTAGTGACCGTTAGAGATTTTCGATGGGACTGACATGCAACTCGGTAGGACCGATATGGTTAGGGTTTGGGCATAACGTAATCTCGGTGAGACCAATTACACAAACTCGGTGAGACCGAATTTGGTAATTAGCTAACCAGAGAGTTGGTCAGGCAAACTCGGTAGGACCGATTTGCTCTTTCGGTGAGACCGAAAAGTTACAAAAAGGAAACACTGAATTTACATTGCAATCTCGGTGGGACCGATTCGCTTTTTCGGTGAGACTGAAAAGTTACGAAAGGGAAACAGAGAGTTTGCAATCCCATCTCGGTGAGACCGAGATCCCTATCGGTAGAACCGAATTGCTAGGGTTTGGCAGTGGCTTATGACAAGTGAAACTCGGTGGCGCCGGATAGAAAGAATCGGTATGACCGAGTTTGGCTTAGGGTTTAGGTCATATGTGGATATGGGAAAGTAGTTGAGGGTTTTGGAGCATATCACTAAGCACATGAAGCAAGAGGCTCATTAAGCAACACCTCATCCCTCCTTGATAGTATTGGCTTTTCCTATAGACTCAATGTGATCTTGGATCACTAAAATGTAAAATGAAGAGTCTTGAGCTTGAAGCTTTAGCCAATCCTTTGTCCTTAGCATCTTGAAGGAGTTCCCACAACCTTTAGTCCATGCCACTCCATTGTTGAACTTATCTGAAACTTGTGCTTTCAATCTTCCACCCCGACGTTGTTCCAATTGTTCATCCATGTTAGTTTTGTATCTGGTTCTTGCTTGTTGCCTCGATTACTTATTAATCCACCTATTCTGTCTAACTAATCACAATTTAACTTTAGAAGTAGCAACGAATCTCTCACGAAGATGCTACTTCTAACTAATATTTTCTTATAATTGGTGGCACGTGTAGGTTTTTTCAGAGTTAAGCAGTCTGCTCGTTTGTTACTCTGTAATAACTCGGCTGTTACTAATGGCACTGAAGTTGACTGGATCGACATCCACAAGTCCCTACACTTTATTGATCGTCTTGAGGTCCTTGTGGGGCATTTCAATGCTGGAAGGCCACGTGGGATATGTGTGCCACTGTTGCACTCGTTGAACAGGTCCAACTGTGTCGAGAAACTTATGGTACGAGCTGTTTTCTGTTATATATGTTGTTCATAAACTAGTGCTTATACATAGTTTTACAGCTATGATCTTCTTGAAACAGGAACTGCTGAGTTCTATTGTTCCTATACAGATGCCTGACCATGGTCGGGTCAGACTTGCGCTTGGTCACAACATGATGTTTATGTCGACCTACTCAATTCCCCTAGGAGGTGAAAAGATACTTATTCATGCGTGGTCTCAAATAATGAAGGCCCGTCCATCTTGGAGAATAGGACAGAAGATTATGTTCATGCTTTTCCATGGCTCTAAAGCGAATATCCTGTTTATTGACCATGTTGCGAGATGAAGCCGCTTTCAGAAGGTTGTGGATGCGCGGGGTGGCGCCTGGGCCTTGTCCTGGGGCTTGGTGGCCTCACCCTTGGTTAACTGTAGGAAAAGTAGCACAGTTCGAGGCGTGCTTTGTATGGTTGAACCTGTATAAGTACTCATACTGCTTCCAGCTTTGGTTGTTAAGTGCCCCTGCTAGTTTCAGTTAAGGTTGTTAAGTACTCCTGCTGCTTTTACAGTCTGTCGTGTTTCTTCAGTCCTGTCTTCCTCCACCCGCCAAAACCAAACCAGCGCCGGCGGGGCCGCCTGCTTCCGCCTCCCACGTCTGGCTGCGCCTCAGTGCATGCATCACCGCCCCACCGTCTCCTAACACTACAAAAAAAAAGACACATCTGTGACATTTTGGGCCAAACGAAATTTTTTTTGTCATACATATGACACTTCTATGACGATAATTGTGACAAACCCCGGTATCATCATAGATGTGGTGGGCTCCTACTTCTATGACAAAAATTCATGACAGAAAATGGGCTTTTCATCCTGGGTGGGCCGGAGACGCAGCTACATGACATTCTTTGGGCCGTCCATGATGGAAAAAACCGTGGTAGAAGCCAGGGCGAGGAAAATTTTGGGGAGTTCCTGGTTACGGTGGGAGGTTGGGGGCCGAGCGATGCGCGTTTCTCTCGTACACGTACGCGCGTGTGTGCGAGGCGTTGGCTCTAACTGAACCCTAGCGAGGCGTTGGGCTCTAAGTGAACCCGAGCGATTGCACTGCAGGCTACGCGTTACTGAACCCGAGCGATCGATCGATGGCTGTTAACTGAACCCGATCAAGCGATTCCTTCGCTACTGCTGCTAACTGAAGCCGATCGATGCTACCTCTGGATGAACAGTGAGCGTTGCGGGGGGGGGGGGGGGGGGTTGGATGTACAGTTCCCGGTGGGGGTTGATGAATAGGACCCCGTGGTGTTGCCTCTGGATGAACAGGACCCCTATCAATCGAGCAGGTTGGGGCTGGATGAGCAGGACCCCGTGGAGGGCTGGATGAACAGGACCACCCCGTGGAGGGCAGGATGAACAGTAGACGGTGGAGGGCAGGATGAACAGTAGACGGTGGAGGGCAGGATGAACAGTAGCTCGTGGAGGGGTGGTTAAACAGGAGCCCGTGGAGAGGGCTGGTTGAAAAGTAGCCGGTGGAGTAGCGCGCGGTGGAGGCTGGATGAACAAGAGCCCGTGGATGAACAGTCGCAGGGTGAGGCTGGAGGAGGTCGACGGTGGATGAATAGTAGCCCGTGGTGGCTGGAGAGGGTCGACGGTGGAGATGAACAGTATCCCGTGGAGTCCCATTTTCCGGTACGCCACACCCC
This sequence comes from Triticum urartu, assembly GCF_056163025.1. Taxonomy (NCBI): domain Eukaryota; kingdom Viridiplantae; phylum Streptophyta; class Magnoliopsida; order Poales; family Poaceae; genus Triticum; species Triticum urartu. The sequence goes on from NC_141873.1 coordinate 435,122,170, forward strand.
TCCTGATGAACAGGACCCCCGTTTTGACCATAGCGCTCCAACACAAGTCTGTTTCCTCTGTTTTGCGGTACGCCACACCCCTCCCGATCAACAGTACCCCGCTTCGATCGTAGGAGGTCCGTTTCCTCCGTTTTGCGGTACGCCAGACCCCTCCCGATGAACATGATCCCGTTTCGAACGTGGCCGGTCGAACACAAGGCCGTTTCCTCTGTTTTGCGGTACGCCAGGCCTCGTTTCCATCGCCTGTTCCATCCAAGCCCTCCCGATGAACACGACCATGCATTCCGTTCCGACCCAGCCGGTTGGCTCCCACGCGTTCCGTTGCCTCCCCATGAACACGACGCATTCCGTTGCCTCCCCATGAACACGGCGCATTCCGTTGCCTCCCCATGAACACGACGCATTCCGTTGCCTCCCCATGAACACGACGACGACGCTGTTTCTCCATTCCGACCCAGCCACGTACACGAGCCCTGGCCGTACGTATGCACGAGTAGGTGTTCGAGACCCCGCCCGTATGTACACATACGTGGCCGTATTTTCTTTCTTGCACCCTGGCCGCCTCTACTACGACACGTGCACGCCTCTACATCGACCAGTATATATGTACGTACATGTTCGCGACCAAAATGACAATGCTACATACGCTTCGACCAGGTGGGTCCCGACTGTCAGGCACTTCCTTGCGTGCGAAGATGTAGCTGGTGGGTCCCAGCAGTCAGGGGGCGAAATACGGTGGTTCGTTCAGTGGGTCCCGCTGTCAGGTGGAGGAATAATTATTTTGCACGTAATAAGGAGGCGCTTCCTTGCTGCGGCCATGGACCCAGCTGTCAGCCTCTCCACGTACAGTCCATGTCCGATGGAAGCCGTTCCTTGACCACGTTGACCATGCCACGCCGAGACCACCAGGGCGGTGGATGACGGCGAGGCCTAGGAAGGGGACGACGTGGAGCCGGAGAAGACGCGACAGTGGATACCCATGCGTAGAGGAGTACGAGGGTTCACTAGTTCGCTATGATGTGAGGCTGCCGTCGCCGTAGAATAACAGGGGGTGTGGGTGAGTAGAGGGATGGCCTGGCCAGCGGTGGGAGTAGTAGGGGGCGGTGAGGCCTCCGCCGCATCGCAGCCGGCCACGGGAGGCTGGAGCACGAGGCACGACCGGTGCTGGTTTGGGCGGCTGGAGCAAGAAGACCAGAGGTTGAAGAAGCACTACGGTCGTTGGATGGACATCGTACGGTCACTGGAGCTAGAATCATGCATATTGACTAAGTTGACAAAGCCCTCCGTCCCTGTCAACTTAGTAGGCCCACAAGTCAGCCTGCCACTATACCGGGTCCCAGCTAATAGGGGGAGTATTCATTTCTTTGTGCGTAATAAGGAGGCACTTCCTTGCGTGCGAAGATATAGCTGGTGGGTCTGAGCTGTCAACGGCAGTAACGTTTTTTCGCGAAATGCAGAGGCCCTTTCGGTGGGTCCCTAATGTCAGGTGGAGGAATCATTATTTTGCGCGTAATAAGGAGGCATTTCCTTGCGTGCGGCTGTGGACCCAGCTGTCGGCCTCTCCACGTAAAGTCCACTTCAGATGCATGTCAGTCGTTGACCAGGCCGCGCCGAGAGCACTAGGGCGGTGGACTACGGCGAGGCCTAGGAAGGGAACGACACGGAAGTAGGGAAGACTCGGCAGTTGTTTCCCACGCGGAGGGGAGTACGACTGTACGAGGGTTTACTGGTTCGTCTGCCGTCGCCGGAGAATAACAGCAGGTGTGGGTGAGTAGAGGAATGGCTAGGCCAGCGATGGGAGTACGGTGGGGCGGTGAGGCCTGCGCAGCAGCAGAGCTGGCCGCGGGGAGGAGGGAGCAGGCAGTCCCGCCGGCGCCTGTTTGAGTGGCTGGAGCAGGAACAGCAGAGATTGAAGAAGCATGACGGCCGTTGGATGGCCATCCAACAGTCACTGCTTGTGCGTCAACCTTTTTTAGGAAAGCCTCAATCTGTGGAAAACAGCATACATCCCATCTGCCATTATTTCTAATAATTTATAGCCCATTTGCTAATTATTAAGGTTTTTTTGGAGCCCATATTCTTTTTGTTAGCATTACAGCCCATATTGTGGCCACGGTTAAAAAATTATACGAAATTTTGCATATTTCGGTGCGGTCCGAACTGTTTTTAATCTCGAAATTTTTACTCACATTCAAAGTAATTTTAAAAATAAATGTATATCAATATAAAATCTAACAAATTCTCCACGCATAAGAATTAATGTAATTTCAAATCTCGAAATGAAAAAAAGATATTTGAAACTAATTGCCGGTTTGATGTGTTTTAAAAATGTACATCCCATTTCTCATTACTGATGGGCCATTTTCTCGGCCAGCCGAATGAAAGCTCTCCTTGTCTTGAAATATTTGCAGCCCAACAGGCCTGACAAAGTGACTTACTTGGCAAATCACAAAAAAACTGGGCTATGGCCGTGGACCCAGCTGTCAGCCTCTCCACGTACAATACTCTTCTGATGGAATGTTGTTGACCATGTTGACCACGCCGCGCCAAGAGCACCAAGGCGGTGGACAACGGCGAGGCCTAGGAAGGGGACGATGCAGAGCCGGGGAAGACGCGGCAGTGGATGCCCACGTGGAGAGGAGTACGAGGGTTCACTGGTTCGGCTGCGGTGTGAGGCTGCCATCGCCGCAGGGCCAGGCTAGCAGTGGGAGCAGTAGGGGGCGATGAGGCCTCATCGGCAGCACAGCCGGCCACTGGAGGCAGGAGCAGGCGGTCTCCCTGGCGTTAGTTTGGGCGGCTGGTGCAAGAAGAGCAGCGATTGAAGAAGCAGCAGGACCGTTCGATTCAAATCCAACGGTTACTGCTGCTAGAATCGTTTGTTGACTAAGTTGACAAGCCCTGCGTACGCGTCAACTTAGTAGGCCCACAGGTTAGCCTCCCAACCGGTGCGCCCCAGATGTCAGTGGGCGGAGTCATTTTTTCGCGTAATAAGGAGGCAGTTGATTGCGTGCGGCCAGGCCAGCGGAGGGAGTAGGGTGGGCCGGGGAAGCCTGCACGGCATCACAGCGGGCCACAAGAGGAGGGAGCAGGCAGTCCCGCCGGTGCTAGTTTAGGCGGCTGGAGTAGGAAGATCAGAGATTGAAGAAGCACGTCGGCCGTTGGATGGACATCCAACACTAACTGCTGCTAGAATCGTGTGTTCACTGACAAAGCCTTGCGTAAACAAGTCAGCCTCGAAATCTGTGGCGTGTACAGCCCATTTTCTATTATTTTTATAATTTTTACTCATTTTCTAATTCATATGGAATTTATTGCAGCCCGTTTTCCATTTTTAGAATTGCTGGCCATTTTGTGGTCAGTACGAGGGTCAAAAAATTAACTAAATATGTCAGAAATTTTGAAAATTCGCAAATTTTTGCTGGGGAATGAAATATTCTTAATCCAAAAATTAATAGCCATACTAAAACAAATTTAAAAATAAATTAGTACTATGTCATGTTAAATCCAATGAAATACGTATAAGATATCAGTGAAGAACAAAAACAAAAAAAGAAACTTATATCCCATTTGCTATAATTTTTTTGGAATTTTCAACCCCTTTTGATATTACTTTTAATAGACATTGACCATACTCTTAAGCCAGGCCAGAATGCATCCCTCCTCGTCTTGAAAGATTTGCAGCCCAGTAATTCGGAGAAAACAAATAGGCCTAGCATGGGTATTCTTCAAAAAGAGATACTGGGCTACCTATTTTCCCAAAGAACCGTTGCATGAGCATTTAGCTTTATTTATTTATTTATTTACTTATTTATGTTTAGGGGACCATGAGCATGTACCTGGGCCGGATTCATGTGAGAGCCTCCCTTCCAGTTAATTATGGGCTTCTCTATTGGGCCTTCATTAGTGGGCTGCATGTTATCAACAAGTGGAAAATGTGTTGTGAGTTTCAAAAAAAATGTGTTCCGTACGATAATAGTATGCGCTATGTACGGTACGGGGCACTAAAGGATCGAACCGTGCAACGACTTCCAAAACATTGTGTTTGTCGTTCTAACAACACATTTATTCCACCAACAGATGAAATATACTACTGACTGTACATTGAAAACAGCAGCAGCAACCAGGGCTGGGGGTGCAACAGAAGCAGTAAGCAGGCCAGAAGAGTGAAGACGCAGCTCTCTCTTCCAAACCAAACATCAGCCATCATTACAAAAGGGCTACCAAAAAAGAACAAGTGTATGCATCAAACTAAATAAAGATCCTACTACACCAAGTGTACGCATCTAATTAACTGGCTCAGTTAGACGTTACTATTTATTAAGCTATGGAGATTGGCTTACGGCTTGAACCAGATGGGTGCCTGACGGGGAAAACTCCAGCCAGTAGGTCGAAGTCTAATACTTGCGACCCTCTCTCCTACTTTGGGCTGCAGAGCGTGGCGGCACATATCAGGGTATGGTGCATGCAGAGACGCATGGTATGCTGTGTACACACAGTTTTTCCTGATGAACGAAACCACGCTGCCATCATGATCCTTGCCGTTGGTTATCTCCTGGTTAATCGGATCATTCAGTCCGACAAACAGAGAGCATGTACCAAGGCTACTTACCAGCCTCCAGTAAAAAAATCCTGAAGGCCCAGAGAAGCTGCGATCCTGCTCAAAGACCTTGCAGTGACTGTGATTGTATTCCACGAAACAACACGTCCAGTACGTGCGAACGATCATTAATCTTTCGCCCTCGTCTGATCCTGCCAGGAACCACCTGCAACTGCCATGCCGCTTTTCTTTGAAAGGTTCTGGGATTAGGAAGGGTAGGGACACTAGGCGGCCTACAACATCATATCAAGTTGGAGTCAAATAAAAAAGGGCTCTTGGTTTAGTCAATCTTATGAACAGCATGTTTTGAGCATGAATATTTTTTCAGCAAATGTTGACAGTAATATAAGCAAGCCATCATGATATCATAGGAAAGTAACATACTGCTGTAACAACCGTTTGTAGCAATGACTGGAGTAGGCCAGCAATACATCCAGCCATAGAAGGAGTCGACAGCGTAAATGAAGCCCTTGTGTTCAGTGGCATCAGAGAACCATGGAGGATGTATGATCCTGCGATGGACATGCAGATTTATCCACTTACCGCAGTGACCTATCAGATAGGCGAGACCGCGATTGAAGAACGCAATTAGCCTGAAGTCTTTATAATTCACAGATCTTGTGGGCACTTGGCAGATTACAACCTTGAGCAAATCAAACTTGGTATCATGTTGGCTACTGTAAGATTCCGAGTATTCTGGGCCGCGGTGCCAAAGCAGTGCAGTGTTAATCGAAGGAAGGGGGATCAATCGCCGGGTGTAGACCTCCACGAGCATCCAGCTGCCACGACCGTCGACGAGCACCATCCAAGACGTGTTCATGCCGACCCAGTACATACCGTTAATGTAGTTGAGGCTGACGAGGATCGGATCAAAGTCAAGGGGGTTGATGCTCGCCACCCTACGATCGTTATGCTGCGTGACACGCCGTTTCTGAAGATCAAGCGGCATCAGCAAGCAAGGATCTGGCTTAAAAAGCTCCGGCCTGAGGGCTTTGAGTAAACGGTACAGCCCCGACGAGCACACGGCGAGCGGCATGGTACTGAGATTGTCCACACGCGAAACAATGAACTTGATTACCTCTGTGGGGAGGGAATTCCAGCCACTCTTTCGGCGGACGCTGCTCGGTTCTGCCATTGTTAGTGCTTGGGTTTCGGACGAGGGGGGAGGCGCCTTAGCGGGGATGGAAGATTGGACGAGATTATGTGCGGACAAAGATGGAGAAGCGAATATGTGCTGCGGGAAGTGGACAGGTGATGATGACTACAGCACACCGCTTGACTTACGAGACACATACCGGCAGTGTAGGGTCATGTCGATGCCAGACAACTTGCTTGAGTGATCACAGTACTGGTACTCCCTACAATGCTATGCCCTAACTTGCTTGAGTAGAGTAGTAGAGTAGGACTCTGCTCTACTACTAGCACTAGAGGAGTAGTATATTCTAATCTAAAATAGTTACAAACTTCAATGCCCGAGCGTGGAACAACTACGAACCATGCTCAAAGACCGTGTCTACGTGGTGTTTGGACATGGGCGACAACCTTAACGCCAACGGTGCTGCTCCCGTTGCACCGTATGTGTTTCTATCCTTCCTGTTCGAAATCGTGGTAGAATTCATGTTTATACTCTGTATCCTACTACTATGCTAGTCCACATGATTAGTTGTGAACAACAACTTCTTCCCCGAACTCGGCAACCTCATCCTCGACGACATGGGTGACAACGTCAACGCCGACAACCAGTGAGATACAGGGTGTAGGAAGCGGTTTGGGAATTTGCATGCCTTTCCAACCAGTGAGATACTCCATACAAAGTATGATAGAGAAATAACCACAGAGAAGGAAGCTAAAAGCAAACAATCAAACGAGCATTTTTGCATTTGTTTTGCATTGAATCGTTTCACAAGCTTGACTAGTGCTTTTTTTCTACTTTTACAAAAACCGCATCGTAATGTTAAAACGTGCATTTGCACATACATAAGTAATAGTAGTACTCCCTTCATCTAGGTGTATAAGTCTTCCCTCCTTGGTCACGGTGCACAACCGAAGATGACTTATTGACCTGGACGGAGGGAGTAGCACAGTCTGCAAGCATATATCGAGAGAGACTGTAGTGCGATAGTGGAAAAAAATTATATGAGACCAGGTCTCACGGTTAGCAGGTGAGACCCGTCCTGATGGATGACACGTGGCATTCACAAATCACAAAGCATCTAATCTCTCCCCCCTAATTTTAAGTGGGAGTGGGGGATGCTTTGTGATTTGTGAATGCCATGTGTCATCCATCAGGATGGGTCTCGCGTGAGACCTGGTCTCATAGAATTCTTTTCCTGCGATAGTATATAGTAAAGTTTGTGCTATATGCACATACTTGCAAAATGCGTACGAATACACAAGGTTTACAAAATTTCCCTTTTACATACTTAGTTAAGGACGCTAAAAATTCCTGAACGTTCGGGATTTATCATTTGCCTCCCAAAACTAATGAGATCGCCTTACGAAACAAAAATTATACTCCTCCTAAAAGCCACGATGCTCGCAGGAGCGCTTGCTGCGCGCCACGAGTGCCCTGGTGCGCGGCCGTTTCCCAGCGCGCCGACACAACGCCTCTTCCTCAGCCTTGCAACTCGCGAGGTGCTGATTGGCGGCTTGCCGGCGGGCGAGCGCGATCTCACCGGTGTGGTGATTTGGCGCCAACAGGTACTCCTCCTCGCTGGAAGCGTGCATCCGGTCCAGGTACCGCCAAGCGCAGATGAGGTGCTTGGGCCCGACTGCAATCAGGGCATAGGCACGGGCATCCTCCGCCACCCTCACGGCCCTCGCACGAGCCTTCTGCCAAAGAGCCAATTGCCTGACTCTCTCGGACGCGACATAGGCCTCCCATGCAGCTTGTTCCGCGGTGCGCTTCTCTTCCTCGGCCTTCTTCTCCGCCTCTATTTTGGCGTGCTCTGCTGGAGGCAAAGCCTCCCACAAGGCGACATCCATTTCTTTCCAAAGCTCCTCAAGGCTGGGGGCTCGGTGGGCGGCGCAGCGTTCTCCTCGTAGCGAGGAGCCGACGCGTCCTCCGGCGCGCGTGCTGGCGAGATTGGGAACACCGACGTGTCCACCTCGACGCGTCGCGGCGAGGAGCGGAACACCGACGCGTCCTCCTGACTAGTGGCGGCGAGGAATGGAACGGCGACGCGTCACGTAGCGGCGAGGAGCGGAACACCGACGCGTCCTCCTAGACTAGTGGCGGTGAGGAACAAAACGGCGACACGTGACCGTCCGCGCGGTGCAGCGAGGGGCTCCTAGGGCTTGGGAGGGGCGATGCCATGGTGGTCGACGTGAGAGGGAGGGGGAGGATATAGCGATGAACGTGAACGTGAGGGGGAGGAGATAGCGATGTCATGGGAGGCGCAGTATTTATAGTGAGCAATGGCACACCTACGTAAGATATGGACTGAGCTGCACTGACTTAACTGCCGGTCCAGTTGCGTCACTGACATGTGGGCCAGACCCCTGTTGGGCCCATATGTCAGTGACCGAATGCGCCTGCAGTTAAGTAACAGCTACGTGGGCATATTTGTTGGAGTAAATTACGGGGGTGCGAAGGGGTGGAAATATTGCTGGTCACAACAGATTGGACGAGCATGGGGGGAGGAGAGTCATGCATGCAGATTTTTTCACACAGGGTGGAGTGGTGGGACCGCCGGAGGGAGATGGAGAGTTTGGCAGGCATATTGTTTCCACACATGGAGAGGAAAAAATTTGGAGACGAACGGGCTTCCTGCAGGTATGGGGAACGGTGCATAATAAGTTATCTTGCATGACGGGCTAGGTATAGTCTCAAGTCATTAAAAAAACACGCCCCACACATGTTCATATTTCAAGGTGCACTAAATTATTGCATGCGATGATTAAGGCTGGCATAATGGTGGTATCTTAGCTGGTATCATGCACACGGGAATAGCAAACATGCTGATGTGGCAAAGAATTAAAGGAGGGAGGGGGTTAGAGTAAATAGAGTTCATGCATGCATTGGTAAACACATTTTTTTGTGGAGAACGACAGCACTAGTTGAGTACTTTTGCAAACTTCAAAAACTATTCCACAATGTGTCAACATTCACAATGTCAAATCAATATTTTTACACTCATTATAAAACGTAGTTCTTATACTCCCTCCTTCCATCTATATAGGGCCTAATGCATTTTTCGAGGCTAACTTTGACCAAATGTTAGAGGAATAATATATGACATGCAACTTACACGAAGCACATCATCAAATTCGTATGTGAAAGGAGCTTTCGATGATATAATTTTCACATTATGCATGTCATGTAGTATTAATTTTATCAATAGTCAAAGGCAGTCTTGAAAAACGCATTAGGCCCTATATAGATGGAAGGAGGGAGTACTCATTATAATCAATACTCCCTCCGTCTAGGTGAGCAAGTAATCTTAGATTGTGCACTGTGACCAAGGAGGAGGGGAAAACGAGAGATCTTAATGTTTATTTGCTAATTAATAGCATTGCATGCAACGAACTAACCACTGCATGTCGTGTTTGGTAGTCTCAAGTCATTAAAAGCATGCACACCCACATCTCCTATTGGTTGATATGTCAAGAAACAAGAAACGAGGTAGAAGTTAATCCACCGTGCCTAAGTGTTTTGGGAGTATTGTAGATATTGATATTTTTAGTATAAATTTGGTCGTGAGATTTCATTGATGCCTGTCAAAGCGTTGACAGGTCTGCTATGCGTGACCTGAAGATGAAAGCGTTGAGCATCTCGAAGTTGATCAACAATCTTCAATTGTCAAAGATTAGCCGTTCGGCCAATAAGGTGGCACACTTAATCGCTAAGTATAGCTTTGACAATAGATTAGATGCTATTCTTGTAAATAACGTACCGCCTTGTGTGGTGAATATTGTATCGAATGAGTGTACTGGTGTGACTGGTTAATTAATATAAGGTGGTGTTCAAAAAAAGTATAAATTTGGTCAAATACTTTGCAAACGGTTGACGGGAGTAAAAAGGACCAGAGGGAGTATCATGCATGCGGAGTAGGCAAAAAAAATTGCTTGTCTAAAAAAAGCCAAAAAATGCTCATTTATAGCCGGTCGAAGTCTCAAAGGGCGCGACCGCGTGAGGGAGGCGAAGGTCGTGCGAGGCGCGACGTTTTACGGAATTAAGTGAAGTTACATCCACGCGCCGGCATGGCGTGCGAACAGGCAGAAGCTATACCGTCAGGCCTACGATATGGGTCTAGTAGACATGACATCTAGTGGGTTCCGCATAGTTCTTGAGGACTCTTTGGGGGCTTGCAGCCGTTTATCCGCCGGGCAAGCTAGCAACCCCACGCCGTTCGCACGCCCTACTCGTCCCCGTCTTCTACCTTACAACAGTTCGCTCCCAGTCGTCCCGTCCTTTCACATTAGTTCGCTCCCTTTTTTTGCGGGGTGCAACAGTTCAACTTCTCCTAACCCTCCTCCAAAATCCATGGCCTCCCAAATCTCCATGGTCGCCGCTGAGTACTAGGTTAGAGCCATCACCGGCGATCAGTTCATCGTCATCTACACACGTGGATCCGAGACGGTGAAAGCATGGCTTGCTCGCTTCCTACGCATGTTCAACAGTTCAACGGATGAGTGGGTCGCTGGGCTAGATGTTGAGTACACCACAGTCCTGGGACGAGAGAAGGATCTAAAGGACGAAGAGAGGAAGAAGCCCACCATGATCCAAGTTTGCATACATAACATTTGCTTGGTCTACCACATATGCCATGCCGACGTTGAGTGCCAGGATTTTAAGAACTTCCTCAAGGATAAAAGAGTGAAATTTGTTACTGTAGGCTTTAAGAATGACAGTGACGTCCTGCGTCGGATAGGTCTCGTTGTAGGCCAGCCCTTCGATCTCCAGAAGGCAAGCCTGGTGTCCTCCTCTCAACCTTCAATGCTGACCCTGGCAACAGCCATGGTTGATCCTTCGTACGTTAAACTGAAGAAACCTCATCACAAGTTTCATCGTGCATGGGAGTCGAAGACATTAGATGAAGATCACATCATGTACGTAGCAATGGATGCCTACCTTTGTTTAAATATCTACAAGGGTTGGATGAAGAAGCAGAGCCCAGTGTCCGGTTCAAGTAAAGAAGCATCGGCGAAGAGGAAGAGGAAGAGGGACGAGGACGAAGTCGAGGACGTGGACTCGGACTCCAAGTAGGTGGCAGTGCCGTCGCTCATGCTGGTTCTACTGCAGTGTCAAGCGGACTAGTTTCTTATTAGTTTATTTTCAAGGGTGTGTTGTGCGGAGGCCCCAGCAGAACTATGTTTATGCTCTTTCTCGTTATTTGAACTCTTTAGTATGTACAGTAGTACTAGTACTATGTCTTACTACTGTTCTTCTTGCAGTTGGTACTACTGCTCGTATCTTCGTGTTCCTACTGTACTTAATACATTCGTACTAGTAGTATAATTTGGGTCAGTCAATTTGTGAAAGAAGTTCGACGGAGCGAAGGAAGAAGACGACAGAAGAGGTGGAATAAGCCCTTCTAGCCATCCATGTTGCATCAAACGGCTCACATGAGTCGACTGACCCAAATTGCTCCTTTAGATTGCAGGATCCACGTGGCATTCAAGGTCTCGAAGGTAGATTCCGCGTCCGCACCCGGTTTGCGGGCTCAACGCACACGCGACCGACTTCTGCCACGACAGCCACCATGCGCGCCTCCTCCGCGCGGGTGGAGACGACAATGACACACTAGTTCCTCCTTGCCGGCGTGCTGGAGCACGCGCTCGTCCTCCTCTTCATATGCTGTGTGCATAGACGCGGCTCCACCAGCTGCTCGCGTGCTTGGCAGCGCGGCGGCATCGCGAGGAGGGACTACAGACGACGTGAGCGGGCGAGCCTTCGGCTTCATGGCACAGGGATGGTGGCGACATGGCGGTGATGGGCGAGAAATTTTTGGCCGGAGCAGGCGGGCGCCGGCATGTGCAACGGCGGCGGCATATTGATGAGTGCGCGTGTGGAGCTTACTTTAGTTTTATATATAAGGTTGGTTAAACTTAAAAGAAAACCGTACTAGTACACGTAAACATTAGACTTAGGCAGCACTTTTATTAGTTACTAGGTTATGTTCTTGCCCATTGTGACCAGCCTTAGTACCACGGCCACGATACAGAATCCTGTGCAAGCGTGTGAATCGCTGCCGCACGGTCGATCGAATGGTGCGTCACCGTGTCGCGCTCGAAGGACATCCACCGAACCTTTTTGTGTGTGTGAAAACAATCCTCGAATTTTTCTCAACTTATTTTTCCTGTGAAAGTTCTTGACGCTGCAATATTTCCATATATTTGAATTTAGCTCCAGTTCGTGTTTATTTGGATTTGGACGTTTTAGGTGCGCCCTAGTTTTTTTAATACTGATTTTGTGTGTGTGACTAAGAGAGAACATGTGTATGTGTCCATACGTGTGTTGTGGAGGAAGGGCAATGTGGAGACGGTGTGCGTGTGATACAGACATAGAGATGTGTGAATGTGCAAATGATCGTGCATGAGTGAGACATAGACAGATGCCGATACATTGTGTATACATGAGAGAACGGTCTTCTAGTTTACTTGTGTGTGTGAGAGAGAGAGGGAGAGAGAGACAGAGAGAGGAGCATCCGTAACACAACAACCATCTCTCTCGATTCGTCCGTCCCTCGCACGGTCGCATGCAACACATGCATCAACACGCACATTTTGACACCCTCACCCGGCCCCTGCCCACCTCAAGGCCCGCACAATCTCTTCGTGAATACCCATTTCTATCCTTAGGTTTGTTTTCTCTCAATATCTGACACACACACACACACACAGAGACACACGCAGCACAACACACACACTCCCCCGAGCACACAATTCATCCCCATCCAAGGTTATACGGCGACCACTCTCGCTTGTGCTTCTTTGCACCCCAACATGCACAACACCTCAATCTTCAAAAGAGGGCAACGAGCAGATTGAAGACGGCGACCACACTGCCCTAGAGAATGCGGGGTCATTTGGAAGCAGGGTGATGTGACGATGGCTGACTGACTCCTCCCCCACCCTCTCTCTCTCTCTTGCACAAAATTACCAATCCCTCTCTCCCCCGCACAAAATTGTCAATCCCTCAACCCACGAGATCCTTCCCCTCTCATCCATGTTTTTCCTGCTCTCTCATCAAACATGTTGTCTCTTCTCCTTCCACGTATACAGAATCCAGATGCACACGCATCTCATGTATATTACATGTATGCATCTTTCTCACATACCTAACTTCTTCCTCTCTCTTTCTCTCTCTATCTCTCTCTTTCTCTCTGTCTCATTAGGTTTGTCTCCTACTCTCTCGTCCACATACATACAATCTTTCCCGCCCTATCTGCTCCATCTTCAAAAGCTCTCTCTGCACGTTTCATTCACACTTTGGGATATGTCAAAATGTTCCTTCTATAATGGCTGATGTAGAGTTATGGTTGTTCTTGTTGCATCCTACAAAGTAATAACTATGAAATGCATTTAGATTCTCATTTGACTGGGATTATATGAGTTTGAGCATGTTGTGAAGTACTATAGACCTCGTATACATCTTGGGATTCGACAATGATTGTAACTATTGAATTGTATAGACTATTGCATTCGAAGTTAATAGCCTAATATATTTATTTCACAATTTCAACAAATGATTAGTTCACTACAAACTAAGAAAACAAATGTGTACTCCCTCCGTTTTTATTTAAGTCCGCGTATTAGCATTGGTCAAAGTCAAGTTTTGTAAACTCGCAGAAAGCTTATAACAAAAAATATTAACATATACAATAACAAATAAATACCATTAGATTCATTATTGAATGTACTTTCACATCATACATATTTGTTATGGTAAATGTTTATATTTTTCTATAAACTTTGTCAAACTTTAGGAAGTTTGACTTCGGTCAAACCTAATATGCAGAGTTTACTACTACTACTCGCTAGTTGCTTAGCCGAATCACTCAACACGCCACACGGGGAGTCCAGTGTCACAAAATTTTGAGGTCGGAGGGAAAATCTCCCGCGACCCTGATTCGAGCAGTGGGAAGTTACCATCATAGCCTTCGGAACAGGCCTACGAATGACGCTTGGTAGGGGGCTGTTTTCATAAATTCAGGTTCACCCTACCCAGCCAACCCCACCCCGGCACCCAGAGTAGTACTCCTAAATACTCCCCAATTTCTATCCCCACCGCAAAATAGACTTCTCCACGGCACCGCAGACTTCGTGCTCCTCCCCTTTACATCGGCACACTCGTCCACCGCAGCGCATCTGCCTCATCGACGACCTCGTACGCCGCCCTGGAGCCGGTCCACCGTCTCGTACACGGAGCCTCTTACCCGGCATCGTCTTCCACGGTCTCGGATCTGCTTCCCGGAAGCCAACGCCAAGCGTAGAAGTACCACCATGGTGGACAATGAACTGACTCCCGTTGCCGACCATGTCTCACAGAGGCCGCCGCGACCACCGTTCTCCTCCTCGATTGGTAATGTGTGTATTGAATCACTTAGCAGTACATGTGCAGTTCCAATTTTTTTCATACCCACCCTTCAAATTTCCCTAGTGCTATTGTTCCCGTAAAAGTAATTTGTTATAGCCTCCATTGTCCAACAGAATATCAGCTTGTAATTATGCGTCGCTCTTGTATCGCGCTGTGCTTGGGTAGGTTTTTCATCTGCAACCAGTAGTGTGGCAAATGTTGGAAAGGTTTTTAGAACTAGCAAAATGCCCATGCATTGCACGCATCAAGATGCATTTGTATGAGTAGTTTATATTGTTGGAGATGCTCTAACATGGCAGACGAGTGCTTTAATGTTGCCCACAAGATGCGCGAGTATTACTAGTAGTATATTTTTCTTGCCATGTTGAGATTTTAAAACCACGAGTGCGAACATGCAGAGGAGCAATGAAGACCAAACACGGGATATTTGGGACATCTTCAAGGAGCGTGGCAAGTTAAAGAGGAGCTGCACCGAACTTGTAAAACGAGCTTTGGTAAGTAACACCCTTTCAATTACTTTCGTGTAGCCTCGTGTTCTTCGATGTGTATATGTTGTAGTTTCTGTTTCTCTTAAGCGTGGTGTTCTTCGATGTGTATATGTTGTAGTTTCTGTTTCTCTTAAGCGTGGTGTTCTTCGATGTGTAATAAGAAGAGTCTTAATCGTCCTAATGCTTTTGTTTTTAGCTTGATGTAGGAAGTGGGTGTTCTCACCTTGTAGTCTGTTTTTATTTATTTTTTCCTTTTGAATTCACTTCTCCGAGTTCTGTTTATCTGGCTTCTACTAAATGGATCTAGGTTGCTCTAAGTATTGATCTAAAAAAGAAGTAACTTCATGTCAGGATGCAGTTCCTACGAGGAGGGAAGTATGGTCAACCTCGAGATCATGTTTCCAAAATGAGGCTGGATTACACACAAGGTGCCAGTTCCCTAATGATGTTGGATTAGACACAAGGTGCAAATTCCCAGATGATGCTGGATTACACACAAGCCAGGTGGAGTCATCAGCTGTTCGTGTCCTCGTGGCATTAGTAAAGGCTGAAAGAAAGCGTGCAGCAGCCCTTGAGAATGTAGCTGAGTTCCTGAAGAAGCGAAAAGAGCAATCAGATGCTCTCCTCACCCAAGCCAAAGAAGAGATGGAAGAAGCCAGAAATAAGCTAGCAGAGGCAGAGTAGGCTAGGCGTCTCCTGCTATCTAAAACTGTTGTCAATACAAAATTTCCTTGATAATAGCTAGGTTCAAATGTTTATCCAGTCAGCATGCCTGTTTTGATGTCCGTGCATCTACTGATGTGCCACAAAATGTTTTTTTTCGGGTCATGTAATTACAGCAATTACTTTCCAAACAATAACAGACGAAGCATTGGACATGGTATAGTTCACGCGCAAGCCCGACATTCCAAGTTCAACTTCCACATCAAACTCATGTTCACAGATATCTGCACATTCATACATAATGTCCACAACCATGATTCATTTCAAAGCCAAAAAAATGTGAGGAGAGTTATAAATAAAGAAAATCCTCTACTAGTTCCTGCTACCAGTGCGAGCACAACAAGTCAAGGCCATGCGTAAATTAATTATATTTTAGTCATTTTTTGTGTTCTAAAATGCCTGCCGGCTCGTGGAAGGACGTGTTGCCGGCACACGCGCGGATTCAATCAAGGTAGGCAGGGCAGTCTTAAGCTGGTTGCACGCGGCGAGGAGGCGTGCTCAGCCGGGCCTGCAGCGAGTGCGGCCCCCTTGGCCGGCGCGCCGGTTCAATGCCTGCGCTATGAGAGGTCGCGTCTGTGTCAGAGCAATCACTCCCTCCAGTCCTTTTTTGTTTGGGTATAACAAAATCTCATTTTTCATTCACATTTTAGTGGTAGGAGTTGTGCGTGTGTGTCTATGAGAGAGAGAGAGAGGAGACGGTAGTCGGGGTTGTCTGATCGGTAAACAGATGAATAATGTCAGTCTGGGATGGAGACGAAAAGGAGACCGCAACAAATGTTGTGTCTACAAGACAGATAGAGAGAGTAATTTTAGTGGTCTGAGTCATATGTAGAGACATATAGGGTGTGTGAGAGAATCCCATAGAGAGAAAGACAAAGTGAAAGACGAGTGGAGACTGTGTGTTTGGCGGTGAAAAAGAAAGCTTAGGTACCGAGTGATACCAGAGAACAGTAGAGATGTGAGAGATAATGAAAACCGTGTAATTTATAATGATAGGGAGAGTGTGACACTTCTCAAGGGAGACGTCGAGAGACCATGTTTGCGAGGATAGGAGCAGCATGAAGTGAGCGTGCGGGTGAGCTGGAGAAAAGAGAGTGATAGCTACCTGAAGGAGCATGCATGCGAGAGAGATGTGCATGAAAGGAGTGAACAAAAAAGGGATTCAAATATTTGAATTCGAGATGATGATACATGTAATCCATACTCAAACCAAAATTGATCTATCAAACATGCATACCCATATGAATTCACGCACATCTATGTTATTTAATATGTAGATATTACTGATGCATACATTTTAGTAGAACATAATTTGGTTAATTTTTTTTGAATTCAACCTTAAGGTTTCGAGATCGTTGTATTTGTAAATCATATTATACATATAAAGGAGCAGAATTCTTTGTTGTGCTTTTGAAAGTATATATAAAAAATGATGTATATAGAATGTAATTCCAATTGAAAATGGATCCCGCCCGAAAAAAAAGAATACAAACGGGATTCTAATTGAGTTGGCATGGTAAACGTGCACTCTGCAAAATTTGAACGAAGCGGGGAAAGTCGCAGTAACCGCCCGAAACCAAAATCTGCGAGATGGAAATCACTACTGCCTATCCCTGCCACGCAAAGCCTATATGCTGGATTTCTATAGGTTTCTATAGGGGTAGGTTTGTAATTTCACCCAAACATGACGTAACCGCCTCTCACCCGGATTCATACACAGTGGGCGCCAAAACACAGTGTGTCCTTGGCCGAAATCGACTCCCTCCCCGATTCATATTCATACATGGTGGGCGCCAAAAACAAACTCTCGTCGGCAAATATTCGGTGTATGCGAGATTACCGTCCTATCCCCAACCGACTAGTGTTGCTGTGATGTAGTAGAAATTTGAAACGGGGGCTAAGTTTGTAAATTTCCTCGCATTTGAGACAAGCGCGCCCTGAATACATGGTTCCCCCCTTCCTCTCTACCTCCCTTTCCCCATTCGTATTCCGTGGGCGCCAAAACACCCTCTCCACCCACCCTCCTCCGTCCGCCGCCATCTGCCACCCCATCCACCGCCGTCCTCCTCCACCATGCCGAAGCTGATACCCCGACGCTGCCGTCCATTACAAGAGATCGACCTCTCTCATCCACGGCTTCGGACCGGGATCCTTGCATTCCGTCCTCTCGCTTCATCCCCGCCGTCGTCCACCTTGCCGGCACCGCTCCTACGACCGTCTCGTCCACTGTGCCCCGCCGCCACCGTCGACCCTCCTAGATCTGCTTCCATGCCGCTGACAGCCATCGCTACCGCAGCACCGTCAAATTCTCAGCAGATGTGTACACGGCGCCGCACCAGAGGCGGTACTCTTTCGTATCTGCTCAACTTATTTATCGCAGTAAGAAAATAGATCTCCACTGCTTTACTCTGATTTCTTGTCTTGGTTGCGAAGTTGCCTTTGTCCGGTTTGCACCTTCAGATCCACCATGGCACGCTCAACACCATACTCGCAATGCTTATGGTTTTCCCCTTTTATATTCCACACTAGTTAAATCACAGTAGACTAAATTTCAAAATTGGGTCAGTTGATTTTTTAGAGCTCGCCGGAGTTCGCCAGTGCGATCAAAGGGGCTCGGGTGGTTGTGGGGCCTTGCCGAACAAAGAAAACTTGACGCGGGTGGGGGTTGGGGTGGGGGTGGGGGTGGCGGAGGAACACAGGCGGTGGGGGCGGTGGTCCGGCCGGCGGCCCATGCGGTGTTCTGTATGGGAAGAATCAGAGACGAGGAAGAAGAAGGGTTAGGAGACGTAGGATCTTCATCCAACCTCCTGAAATGGTCGAGAGACAGCTAGCAGTTGCATTCTTAATGTGCTTTGGTTCATCATGTGTGGGCACTACGCAACCAACATTTTATTATCCAAAATCTGCTTACTCTTCTTTACCATGTTCCTCTTCCGTTCTTCTTTAATATATACTCTCTCCATTCCTAAATACAAGTCTTTGTACAGATTCCACCATGGACTACATATGGAGCAAAATGAGTGAATCTACACTCTAAAATGTACCTGGATACATCTGTATGTGATCCATAGTGGAAATCTCTACCAAGACTTATATTTCTGAACAGAGGGAGTATGATAGTAGTACAGTATGTTCCTTGTACTGAAGATGAGTAGGGACATTTGCAGTGTAGAGGTCTATACGGTCGGTTGTGATGGACACTTTGAGCCTCTTTGATTCGTAGGATCTTCTAAACATAGGAATAGGATTTGTAGTGGCCTGCCCACTTGAATCCTATAAGAATAGCAAGGAAATGCGGGGAGCTGTGTCGCCTTTGAGAGTTACATTGATATTAACAGTACCGCACCTTCACTTGAAGAGAGCTGGTATCCGAAGCCTTTCTAGCCGTACTGGCAATACTAGCACATATATTCCAGCAAGTTCCACTTTGCTGATTTTACTCTGATGCTTAAGGTTTTCCCGTTATATCTACACTATGATCTGTGTAGCTGCTTTGTGTCGCACTAGCAGCAGTCCACTCTTGAAGCTAAGCACTGCAATGACTTACAAAATTGGCACCAAGGCATTGAGTGCCATTCTGGATGCAATGAAACTCATACGCTCCCCACCTGTTGATTCTTGTTCAGAATATGATCCTAATGACTATTCTAACCTCGAGGAGTCAAAGGCAGATGGCCTGTCCTGTTCACCCATCAAGGTGCCTGTTCTAATTTGGAAATGTTTTATTGATTGCGGGTATCTTGCATATGTTTTCTTGCATTTCTTCTACTTTGTTGCACCGCCATCTGCTTAGTTTACTCATCATATATGTCGAGATGCCATGCCCATCCATTATCAATACATATTCCATCTGTCATCATACCATGTTTTTCCACTCAAATTATATTCTTGTGCATAAGACATCAAAAAGGAAGAGGGTGATTGCCGAACCTGAAGGAGCACCAGCAAAGTCCTTGAAAAACGTGGTGGTGCCGAAGAAATCAGACATCACCCCACTTATATTGGCTGTACAACCAGTGACACAAAACGTAGGACTGACTCCAGCAGACTGTACCCATACATCACTAGCCACACCACTAGCCCCACCACACAGGACCTGCACTCCAACAAAAGGTATACCAATTTCATTTGCCATAGCACCAGTTGTACCATCGAAAAATCCCACTCCAGCAAAAAGTACAGCAAGTCCACCGGTCGAAGACCTATCCCAACTGCAGAGACGGCCAATTCCTGCAGATTGGAACCCCATTCCATTTATTCCCAGTTTAAAAGACAATGCTTTCAATGTTGTTAGGGACTACGTGCATATATTCCCATCATGGGAAGATTATTGTGAAGACAAACACCATTTTCGCATCTTCCTGTCCAACTTACGTGTAAGTGCTATTATTCATGGCTATTATTTTCCTGTTTTCTGCTGATTGAACACATCAATGATTTACATTACATTGTTGTAACTAGGCGAGGGTCAATCTGGATAGTCATGACGAGCAAAGCTTGCTTGTGCTTTTCAAGGAAGCATTGCAGCAGTATCAGTGTTACCTGAGGAAATCACACTTTGATGGCAAGTCTATAAACGAATTTCCGGTGAAGTCTCCTGTGCTAAATTTAGAAGACATTGAATGGAAAAACCTTGTTATGCACTGGTCTTGTTCCCAGGATGAGGTACTGTCTATGAAATCACATGACAATTTGAACTTCTACTTTTCCGCATCTGCCTTATGGATCTTTTTTGCAGGAAATCTGTGCGAAGAAGAATTCCGGTTTGACAAGAACGACAGGATATCGCAAATATGCTGCCCGCTGCTTTGCTCTTGTTAGTACATGTTGTCCTGTATCACTGTACTTGCATACATACCTGGTTCATTATGTGACAGCAGTATGCATGATAGCTTGCTTATAAATTGTCCGCTCCAAATTATCTGATCTGTATGAATGGTTACATTAGTGTAGAATATATCCAATGCCAATGTTTTTTTAGCTCTGCATTGTTCTTGTAAGTACATGTTGTCCTTTATCAGTGTACTTATAATGATAGGTAGTTGTTCATGTACCATCACTCTGCAGCTTATTTTCCTTTGCCCTTCATTTTCTACACATCAGATCTATATTTACTCTTACCATAAGGTTGGTACTGAAGAAGTTTAGCTGTGCATTGCTCTTGGCTGTACCGTTTGCCTGTATCGCTGCACTTACATTTATAGCTACTTGGTTATGTAGCATCACTCTTCATCTTATCTTAAATATTCTCCATTTTTTCGTATATTATCACATCTATATTTACTCTTAACAAAATGTAGAATAAAGGCAACGCTTTTGAAGAAGATTCTGTGGTAAACTTCTTGAATCCCCCCCATCAGCATGGACAAGGCCTTTATAGAGCCTGTCTTCACCAATAATGTAAGTTTGTCCATCTCAAGCCTTCAAACTTTGTTGTATATATTTGGTTAGGCATGACTGCAACAGATGTTTATTTTTGGTGTTTGCATCAAATTGCTTGTTTAAAGTTTATTATATGTAGTTCATAAACAAAACTTTGCCCTTTCTCAATTTAAGTTTTCAGTTGTACAACCAAGTTCCTTCTTCATACCATGTAAATTAAACTATACAGAGCAAGTGATCTTCTTTTGCACTGCATGTATGCTTCTGTTCTTCATCTGTAATCCAGTGGTGTGGTGAACCTACCCACTACAGCACAATGTCATATTCTCCAATGTCTTAACTATGAAAAATGTCATATCATTCTACTATTATTTAAATCGTCTCTTTATTTGCCAATCTGAAATGGTATAAATTGAGAACACACTAACCATTGATACTTATGAGTTCTTGATCTGTAATCCAGTGGTGTCGTGAAGCTGCCAACTCCTTCACAATGTCATTTCCTGCCATGTCTTGACCTGAGCAATACCATATTGTGTTAATGCAATTTTAAACTGTGTCACTTTATTCGTCAGTAAGAAATGTGATGAATTGTCAGCACTGATACTTTTATGTGCAAAACCTGTCATCTGTCTGCTTGTTTATCTTTCAGAGTGAGGAAGATATAAGTGTTGAACAAGCGCAGTCTCATCATCTTGCTCAGCTGCTTGCGCTGCAGCTCCCCAGCAGGGCTAACCTTTCTTGAACTCTATTGAAGTGTTGTCGGTTTTTTATATTATTTTGTCGGCGTGTTTATTTGCACTGGTAGCGATCTTTGATGCCCAGTGTATGTAATCTGTTGCCTGCTTGTGCTTTATTATCATAGTGGCGAACTTTGATGCCCAGTGGATGTAATATACCGTAATTTCTTTATTGTATAGTATAGGTTTTTTCTTATTCACGATGCTACAGTTATTTTACTGTATATATCCTGTCTTCGTAGTAAACCGGCCAAACCGTAAAATTACGGTACATAATCAGGCCGTCATGCAATCACGATGTAGGTTGGGCCTGAAACGTGCCGATCAGCTCACGGCCGGCAGCAGCCCGAAATGAACCCCGACCCATGATTGTGCGAATCAAATCACGGGCTTTTAACAGGACGAAAAATTGTCTCGGTCCTTGTTTGGCCCAATCAGTTATCGGCTGCAAGCAGGCCGGATGCAAACCGGGCCATAGTTAGGCCCAACTATATGACGAGCTTTTAACAGGCTGAAATTAATATAGGGCCAAAATGTTAAACGGACCCTTAACAGGCCAAAACTAATATCAGGCCGAATTACTAAGTGGGCCTTTAGCAAGTGGGCCCAAAAGCATAATGTCCAGTTGACGGGCTGAATCTGATATGGGCCATAATTATGCCCAAAACCTCTTAAAGGGCCGGACCTGATCTGGGCCATAATTTGGCCCAGAACGTGGTAGGCTTTTAACGGGCCGGATCTCATATGAGCCACTATTAGGCCCGGAGCGTGGCAGGCCATTAATAGACCGTATCAAATATGGGCCGGCATTTGGCCCAAAACATGGCAGCCAGTTAACGGGCCGGCCTACTAGGGTCCTCAAAATCTTGTGGGCCTACAGCTGAGTCGGCCCATTAATGTCGCTGAAATATCGTGGGCCTTTAGCTGGGCCGGCCCATTATGATCCGCAAGAATTTTGTGGGCCTTTACCTGGGCCGGCCTATTATGGCACACAAAAATCTTGTGGGCCTTTACCTGGGCCGGCCCATTATGGCCCGCGAAATCTTGTGGGCCTTTAGCTGGGCCAGCCCATTATGGTCCGCAAAATCTCATGGGCCTTTAGTTGGGCGGCCCATTATGGTCCGCAAAATTTTGTGGGCCTTTAGTTGGGCCGGCCCATTTAAACTTGTTGGGCTGTGCCACGTGTCGACGTATTGTAGGTGCCTTCTGTCCAGTGAGTGGATGACATCTGTCCCGATGATGAGCCGACACATGTTTCCTCTAGCCAATGAAGATTTTACATGTGGAAAATCCCCATTGGTCAGGGCTGTTAACGGGCTATCGTATCCAAAACCCGACCCGATAGCTTAACGGCGTTCCGTTACGGTGGATGCCACGTGTTGGTCACCCTTGACGAAAGCACTTCTGTGACGCGCGATTTATCGTCATGGAAGTGGACAATTCCGTGATGATAATTTTGGTAATGTCATGGAACACTTCTATGACAGCACAGGTATGACTATCTTGATTGTGTCATAAATTTGTCATGGATGTACATGCATGACAAAAAAAGCGACCTATTGTGACAAACATGTATCATCACGGAAGTGTATTTTTTGTAGTGTAAATCGTTAACGCCGACGTCCTCCGCGCGCTTTGGTGCGCTCGCCGCGGCGCCGCCCTCTCGCGTTGTCAACATGGTCAACAAACAACAGGAATCGGCAGAAGTACATGGAGAGGATGACAGTAGGGGCACACCACGTTAGCATATGGAAAAAATAAAATGCTTCTTCCTTGTGTTTTCCTGACATCTGGGACCCACGACATTGTGAGCGTATATAGTCAATAGACAAGAGAACATCACAAGATCGGCTGACACCTGGGACGTAGCTACTCGAGCAGTATTTTTTTTGTTTGGTATTGTTGAGATGGAGCAGGGTTTGAACTGGGCTGTGGCCCGTCTAGCCCAGGCTTATATTTTGTGTTCACCATGTGACCATCCCAGCTATTTTTTCTTTGTGAAAATGAGCCCAGTTTATTTTTTCTGAAGAATACCCAATCCAGGCCTACTTATTTTTCTACGCCCTGATGGGATGCAACTCTTTCAAGACGCCTGCAAATCTTGAAAGTAATATGAAATGGGTTGTAAATATAAAAACAGATGACAAATTGGCAATTACTTTATAATTTCTGAATTTTTTCACATTTTCAGATTCCTATTTCACTGGGCATTAACTTATTTAAATATATCTTCAAAGTACTTTAAATCTGGCTCCACATTTCGATATTAAAAATAGTTTGGAACCCACGGAAATATGTGAAATTGGACCTGGCCAACCAAAAAAACAACTGCAATAAATTGCATAAGAAGTTGCCATAAGCTATATATAAATTATTAAAAAAAAGAGGGAGTGGTCTGATGTGTGGGCCTGTTTAGTTGACGCGTATGCAAGATTTTTTTAGTTATTATATACGTCAACAAACGATTCTAGCAGACGTAACCGTTGGATGTCAATCCAACGGCTGTTGTGTTTCTCAAATCTCTGATCTTCTTGCTCCAGCCGCCAAAGCAGTGCCGGCGGGACCGCCTTCTCCCGCCTCTTGTGGCCGGCTGTGCTGCCGCACAGGCCTCAGCACCCCCTACTACTCCCACCGCTGGCCAGGGCATCCCTCTACTCACCCACACCCCCTGCTATTCTGCGGCGACGATAGCCTCACACCGTAGCTGAACCGGAGAACCCTCGTACTCCTCTCCGCGCAGGCTTCCACTGCCGCGTCTTCCCCGGCTCCGCGTCGTCCCCTTCCTAGGCCTCGCCGTCGTCCACCGTCGTGGTGCTCTCAGCGCGGCTTGGTCAATGTGGTCAACGACCGACTTCCATCGGAAGAGTACTGTACATGGAGAGGCTGACAGCCGGGTCCACGGCAGCCGCAAGGAAGTGCCTCCTTATTACGCGGAAAATAATTATTCCTCCACCTGACTGCAGGGACCCACCGGACGGGCCACCAGTATGTCGCGAAAAAAAACGTTTCCCCCTGACTGATGGGACCCACAGGATGGGCCACCGTATTTCGTGAAAAAAATGTTCCCCCCGCTGTCAGCTCGGACCCACCGAAAGTGCCTCCATATTACACACAAAAAATGAATACCCCCTGCTAGCTGGGACCCACCTTGGTGGGAGGCTGACTTGTGGGCCTGCTAAGTTGACTGGGACGGAGGCCTTTGTCAACTTTAGTCAATATATGAACGATTCTAGCTCCAGTGACCGTACGATATCCATCCAACGGCCGTAGTGCTTCTTCAACCTCTGGTCTTCTTGCTTCAGCTGCCCAAAGCAGCGCCGGTTGTGCCGCCTACTCCTGCCGCCCGTGGCCGGCTGTGATGCCACGGAGGCCTCACCGCCCCCTACTACTCCCACCGCTCGCCAGGCCAACCCTCTACGCACCCACACCCCTTGTAATTCTACGGCGACGGCAGCCTCACACCACAGCCGAACAAGTGAGCCCTCATACTCCTCTACGCGTGGGCATCCACTGTCGTGTCTTCCCCGGCTCCGCGTCGTCCCCTTCCTTGGCCTCGCCGTCGTCCACCGCCCTGGTGCTCTCGGCGCAGCGTGGTCAACATGGTCAAGTAATGGCTTCCATCAAACGTGGACTGTACATGGAGAGGCTGACAGCTGGGTCCACGGCCGCAGCAAGGAACTGCCTCCTTATTACGCGCAAAATAATTATTCCTCCACCTGACAGCAGGGACCCACCGGACGGGCCACCGTATTTTGGGAAATAATTGTTTCCCCTGACTACTGGGACCCACCAGCTACATCTTCACACGCAAGGAATTGCGTCCCAAAAAAGATTCGCCCCCCTGACTGCTGGGACCCACCAGCTACATCTTCGCACGCAAGGAAGTGCGTCAGAAAAAACAATTCGCCCCCCTGACTGCTGGGACCCACCAGCTACATCCTCGCACGCAAGGAAGTGCATCCGGGCAAAAAAAACAAAACGATTCCCCCCCTGACTGCTGGGACCCAACAGCTACACCTTCGCACACAAGGAAGTGCGTCCGGGCAAAAAAAAACAAAAAAAACGATTCTCCCCCCTGACTGCTGGGACCCACCAGCTACATCTTCGCAAGAAAGGAAGTGCCTGACAGTCGAGACCCACCTGGTCAAAGCGTACGTAGCGTTGTCATTCTGGTCGCGAACGTGTACGTACATATATACTGGTTGATGTAGAGGTGCGCACGTGTGGTAGTAGAGGCGTGTACGTGTCGATGTAGAGGCGCGCACGTAGCATGTACACGTACGTATAGCAGCCAGGGTGCAAGAAAGAAAATACGGCCACGTATGTACATACGGGCAGGGTCTCGAACGCCTACTCGCGCATACGTACGGCTAGGCCTCGTGTACATGGCTGGGTCTGAACGGAGAAACAGCATCGTCGTCGTGTTCATGGGGAGGCAACGGAATGCGTCGTGTTCACGGGGAGGCAACGGAATGCGTCGTGTTCATCGGGAGGCAACGGTACACGTGGGAGACAACCGGCTGGGTCGGAACGGAATGTGTGGTCGTGTTCATCAGGAGGGCTTGGATGGAATAGGCAATGGAAACGAGGCTTGGCGTACCGCAAAACAGAGGAAAATGGCCTTGTGTTCGACCGGCCATGTTTGAAACGGGATCCTGTTCATCGGGAGGGGTCTGGCGTACCGCAAAACAGAGGAAACGGACCTCCTACGGTCGAAATGGGGGTCCTGTTGATCGGGAGGGGTGTGGCGTACCGCAAAACGGAGGTAACGGACTTGTGTTGGAGCGCTACGGTCGAAACGGGGGTCCTGTTGATCGGGAGGGGTGTGGCGTACCGCAAAACGGGACTCCACGGGATGCTATTCATCTCCACCGTCGACGTCCTCCAGCGTCCACGGGCTACCGTCGACCTCCTCCAGCCTCCACAGCCTCCTGTTCATCCAGCCTCCACCGCGCGCTACTCCACCGGCTACTGTTCAACCACCCCTCCACGTGCACCCCTCCACTGTCTATTGTTCATCCAGCCCTCCACACCACGGGGTCCTGTTAAACCACCCCTCCACGGGAACCCCTCCACCGTCTACTGTTCATCCAGCCCTCCACACCACGGGGTCCTGTTCATCCAGAGGCAACGTCACCGCTCACTGTTCATCCACCCCCCCCCCCCCCCGCAACTCTCACTGTTCATCCAATCGACCGGCTTTAGTTAGCAGCAGTATCGAAGGAATCGCTCGACCGGGTTCAGTTAACAGCCATCGATCGATCGCTCGTGTTCAGTAACGCGTAGCCTGCAGTGCAATCGCTCGGGTTCAGTTAGAGCCCAATGCCTCGCACACGCGCGCGTACGTTTATGAGAGAAACGCGCATCGCTCGGCCCCCGACCTCCCATCGTAAGCAGGAACTCCCCGAAATTTTCCTCCCCCTCGCTTCTACCATGGTTATTTCCGTCATGGACGGCCCAAAGAATGTCATGCAGCTGCGTCTCCCTCCCGCCCAGGACAAAAAGCCCATTTTCTGTCATGATTTTTTGTCATACAAGTAGGAGCCCACCACATCTATGATGATACCGGGTTTTGTCACAATTATCGTCATAGAAGTGTCATATGTATGACATAATTTTTTTCATTCGGCCCAAAATGTCATGGATGTGTCTTTTTTTTGTAGTCACATATCGCGAGGCGGTTTTCCTGACACGTCTTGTCAAAGCAGAGATCGTGCCCCCTTATTACGGGATTCGCATCAATATGGACGTGGGTTACACAATCGTGCCTGTTGGTATGACCCCTCGATTTTAGGCAAGTCCCAAACGGCCACGAGGAGGACGCTTTATATTCACCCTCTTTATAAAGAGGTCAAGGCCTGTCCTTTTTTCCCTGTCGTGCTCAATCGAATCCTTCCCCCGCCTCGAGTTCCAACACCCAAGGCTCAGGTCAGGCGCTTCGGACCTTCAACCATGTCCGGATCCAACCTCCAAGGTCGGTTGATGTCTTCCTCTGTCACAGAGGAGGACATCTAGAAGCTGAGAGAGGCCAGGTATCTGACCGCCGAAATCTCACACAGGATGCCTACCCGGGGGCAGGTCATCCCCACTCCCGAACCCAACGAGAGTGTTGTGTTCATCTCTCACTTCCTCCGAGGGCTAGGCCTCACTCTGGATCCCTTTGTTAGAGGGCTCGTGTTCTATTATGGGCTGGATTTCCACGATCTGGCCCCAGATTCCCTCCTTCACATCTCGTCGTTCATCGTCGTGTGTGAGGCCTTCCTTCACATTACCCCACACTTCGGCATGTGGCTCAAGACTTTCAATGTGAAGCCGAAGATGATCGAGGGGCGTCACGCAGAGTGCGGAGGTGCTGCAATAAGCAAAAGTGCTAATGTTCTGTGGCCAGAGGGTTCCTATCAAGAGGTGTCCGGTTTATGGCAACGGGAGTGGTTTTATATCACAGCTCCCCAAAGTGCCAAGTGGGTAGCTGCCCCTGTCTTTCGCTCGGGCCCTCCACCACAACTGACGCCATGGATCAACAAGGGGCTGAACCGGGGGGCAGTAAATGATGTGTCGATATTGCAGAGTCGCATCCGAGATCTTCTTGAGAGAGATGTCAGCCTGGTCATGGTAATGCAACTCATGCTAGTTCGTCGAGTCCAGCCTTGCAAACGTCGACCCCTGATAACCCACAAGTATAGGGGATGGCAATAGTTTTCGAGGATAAAGTATTGAACCAAAATTTATTGATTTGACACAAGGGGAGCCAAAGAATACTCTCAAGTATTAGCAGCTAAGTTGTCAATTCAACCACACCTGGAAACTTAATATCTGCAGAAAAGTATTTAGTAGCAAAGTAATATGATAGTAGTGGTAACGGTAACAAAAGGTAACAGTGGTAAAAGTAGTGTTTTTGGTATTTTCTAGTGATGATAGCAATAGCAACGGAAAAGTAAATAAGCGAAGAACAATATAAGGAAAGCTCGTAGGCAATGGATCGGTGATGGAGAATTATGCCGGATGCGATTCATCATGTAACAGTCATAACCTAGGGTGACACAGAACTAGCTCCAGTTCATTGATATAATGTAGGCATGTATTCCGAACATAGTCATACGTTCTTATGGAAAAGCACTTGCATGACTCTTTTGTCCTACCCTCCTGTGGCAGCGGGGTCCTTACGGAAACTAAGGGATAATAAGGCCTCCTTTTAATAGAGAGCCAGAATAAAGCATTAACACAGAGTGAATACATGAACTCCTCAAACTACGATCATCACCAGTAAGTATCCCGATTATTTCCACTTCGGGGTTAACGGATCATAACACATAATAGGTGACTATAGACTTGCAAGACAGGATCAAGAACACTCATATATTGATGAAAACATAATAGGTTCACATCTGAAATCATGGCACTCGGGCCCTAGTGACAAGCATTAAGCATAGCAAAGTCATAGCAACATCAATCTCAGAACATAGTGGATACTAGGGATCAAACCCTAACAAAACTAACTCGATTACATGATAGATCCCATCCAACCCATCACCGTCCAGTAAGCCTACAATGAAATTACTCACGCACGGCGGTGAGCATCATGAAATTGGTGATGGAGGATGGTTGATGATGACGATGGCGACGGATTCCCCTCTCCGGAGCCTCGAACGGACTCCAGATCAGCCCTCCCGAGAGGTTTTAGGGCTTGGCGGCGGCTCTGTATCGTAAAACACGATGAATTCTTCTCTCCGATTTTTTTCTCCCCGAAACACAATATATGGAGTTGGAGTCGGAGAGGCATCAGGGGGGCCACGAGGTAGGGGGCGCGCCCTAGGGGGGCAGACGCGCCCCCCACCCTCATGGACAGGCAGTGGGCCCCTTGGACTTCATCTTTTGCAGGTATTTTTCATATTTTCTAAAAAGTTGCTCCATGAAGTTTCAGGTCATTCCGAGAATGTTCGTTTCTGCACATAAATAACACCATGGTAATTCTGCTGAAAACAACGTCAGTCTGGGTTAGTTCCATTCAAATCATGCAAGTTAGAGTGCAGAACAAGGGCAAAAGTGTTTGGAAAAGTAGATACGACGGAGACGTATCAACTACCTCAAGCTTAAACTTTTGCTTGTCCTCAAGCAATTTAGTTGATAAACTGAAAGTGATAAAGAAAAACTTTTACAAACTCTGTTTGCTCTTGTTGTTGTAAATATGTAAAGCCAGCATTCAAGTTTTTAGCAAAGATTATAACTAACCACATTCACAACGACGCTTACGTCTCAAGTTTACTCATATCAATAGCATAATCAACTAGCGAGCAATAATAATAAATCTCGGATGACAACACTTTCTCAAAACAATCATAATATGATATAACAAGATGGTATCTCGCTAGCCCTTTCTGAGACCGCAAAACATAAATGCAGAGCACCTTTAAAGACCAAGGACTGAATAGACATTGTAATTCATGGTAAAAGAGATCCAGTCAAGTCATACTCAATGTAAATTAACAGTAATGAATGCAAATGACAGCAGGGCTCTCCAACTGGTGCCTTCTAATAAGAGGATGATGACTCGGCATAAAAGTAAATAGATAGGCCCTTCGCAGAGGGAAGCAGGGATTTGCAGAGGTGCCAGAGCTCGGTTTTGAAACAGAGGTAAATAATATTTTGAGCGGTATACTTTCATTGTCAACATAACAACCAAGAGATGGCGATATCTTCCATGCTACACACATTATAGCCGGTTTCCAAATAGAATGGTAAAGTTTATACTCCCCCTTCCACCAGCAAGCATCAATCCATGGCTTGCTCGAAACAACGAGTGCCTCCAACTAACAAGAGTCCCAGGGGGAGTTTTGTTTGCAATTAATTTGATTTAGTTTGCATAAGGCATGGGACTGGGCATCCCGGTGACCATCCATTTATCTCGTGAGTGAGGAGCGGAGTTCACTCCTCTTGAGAATAACCCGCCTAACATGGAAGATACAGACATCCCTAGTTCATACATGAGCTATTCGAGCATACAAAACAGGATATTTATTTGAAGGTTTAGAGTTTGGCACATACAAATTTACTTGGAACGGCAAGTAGATACTGTATATAGGTAGGTATAGTGGACTCATATGGAATAACTTTGGGGTTTATGGAGTTTGGATGCACAAGCAGTATTCCCGCTTAGTACAGGTGAAGGCTAGCAAAAGACTGGGAAGCGACCAG
Organism: Triticum urartu; assembly: GCF_056163025.1. Classification (NCBI taxonomy): domain Eukaryota; kingdom Viridiplantae; phylum Streptophyta; class Magnoliopsida; order Poales; family Poaceae; genus Triticum; species Triticum urartu. The sequence goes on from NC_141873.1 coordinate 435,152,833, forward strand.
CTAGAGAGCGACAACAGTCATGAACATGCATTAAAATTAATCAACACCGAATGCAAGCATGAGTAGGATATAATCCACCATGAACATAAATATCGTGAAGGCTATGTTGATTTTGATTCAACTACATGCGTGAACATGCGCCAAGTCAAGTCACTTAAATCATTCAGAGGAGGATACCACCCTATCATACCACATCACAACCATTTTAATAGTATGTTGGCACACAAGGTAAACCATTATAAGCTCCTAGCTAATCAAGCATGGCACGAGAAACTATGATCTCTAGTTGTCATTGCAAACATGTTTATTCATAATAGGCTGAATCAGGAACGATGAACTAATCATATTTACAGAAACAAAAGAGGTCGAGTTCATACCAGCTTTTCTCATCTCAGTCAGTCCATCATATATCATCATAATTGCCTTTCACTTGCAAGATTGAACGACGTGAATAATAATAATAGTGCACGTGCATTGGACTAAGCTGGAATCCGCAAGCATTCAATAAACAGGAGAAGACAAGGCTATATGGGCTCTTTTGTTAGATCAACAATAATGCATATAAGAGCCACTTCAACAATTCAATAATGGTCTTCTCCTATCGACCCCAAAGAAAAGAAAATAAATAAAACTATTTACACGGGAAAGCTCCCAACAAGCAAAAGAATAACAGGAAATATATTTGGGTTTTCTTTTTAATTACTACTACAAGCATAGAAAGTAAACTAATTAAACACTACAACTAATTTTGTTTTGGTTTTTCTTAAAGTTTATCAAACACACAAGAAGAAGGCATAAAAAGGAAATTAAACTAGCATGGATGATACAATGAAAAGGTATGAGCACCGACATCTAGCAATGAGTGTGTGAACATAAATGTAATGTCGGTGGGAAATACGTACTCCCCAAGCTTAGGCTTTTGGCCTAAGTTGGTCTATGGCCATGACTGGCCTGGCTGATATCCGCAGTAGAAGTTGGGGTCGTACTGCAATGCAGCGGCTATCGCCTGCTGAGCTGCAGCTTGGCGACGAGCGGCCTCCGCTCTCCTCTCGTACTCATCCGCCTCCTCTCTGGTAATAGTATATGTTCCTTTTGCCTGATGATCAAATAAGGCAGGAGCAAGGAGAGTAATATGGACAGCATGGCATCTGTCAAATATTAGTCGATACTAGAGAGGTGATTCATTCCTCTTGACAAACTGGTGGTGAACCATAGCATTAAAGTCCAGTTAAGCAGGAGGTAATTCAATATTATCTTCGCGTATGGCTATACCAAGAAAATTAGCTATGCGGGTTGCATAAATTCCTCCAAAGAAATCTCCATTAAATCTATTAAGATGCAACCTACGTGCAACAATGGCTCCCCAATTATATCCTAACGCAACACTCCTAAGAATACTGAGGTCAGGGACACACATATGACATGCCTCATCCTTACCAATAATGCATCTACCTATGAAGAGAGCAAAATAATGTATAGCAGGAAAATGAATGCTCCCTATGGTGGCTTGTGTTATATCTCTAGATTCTCCTACAGTTATACTAGCAAGAAAATCTCTAAATTCAGATTTGCGAGGATCCCTTATACTACCCCATTGTGGAAGTTTGCAAGCAGTGGTAAAGTCCTCTAAGTCCACATTATAAGAATTTTCATAAAGATCAAACAGGACAGTGGGAGAACTATGCGAAGTTGAAAATTCAAACCTCCTCATAAAGGTACTGGTTAGGTTGTGATACTGACTGCACTTCTCTTCCTCGAAGCTCACAAGATCGGCGTTACACAAATATGCGTTGAATTCTTCTTTAATTCCTGCTCGATCCATAAAATTTTCAGAAGGCCACTCACAAGGACGCACTGGAGCGTCTCTTGGTGGCTCTTCATCAGCATCACGCATCGCAAGCCTGGGTCCTTGCTTCCTTGAGGAACCACCTTGGAACATTTTCCTAAGCATTTTTATTCCTCCGAAAAATTCTGAATTTTTTTAGTAACTTCAAAATAAAAGTAAACCAAACTCAATAATATTGATAGCAACTAACTCATACAAGTGCCTAGAGCCTATATCATGCATCAAAACTACTTGGAACCATATAAATTTGGCATGCAAGCTCCAGAATAGGGTCACCTAAGCAGCAAAAATTTGCAATGAATAAAGCACTAGAACAAAAACTAATTGGACCAAAGGAGGAGTCACATACCAAGGAACAATCTCCCCAAGCAGTTCTGTGAGAGGTGCTTTGAGCAAGGAGATCGAAAACGAGCTTGGACTTGGGTTTGAGCTGGCTATTCGTGTTTGGGGGAGGAAGAAGGAGTGTGTAGGTGAAAGGATAAGTGGAGGAGAGCCACTGTGGGCCCACGAGGTAGGGGGCGTGCCCAGGGGGTAGGGCGCGCCCTCCACCCTCGTGGACAGGTGGTTGCCCCCACTGCTGTGTTCTTAGTGCCAAATATTCTCAAATATTCTGGAAAAAAATCATATTTAAATTTCAGGGCATTTGGAGAACTTTTATTTTCGGGGTATTTTTATATTGCACGGATAATCAGGTAACAGACAGAGAAATATTTATTTTATTTTATTTAATATAAATAACAGAAAGTAAAAGTGGGGTAGATAAGGTTGTGCCTTCTAGTTTCATCCATCCCATGATCATCAAAAGGAATCCACTAACAAGGTTGATCAAGTCTTGTTAACGAACTCATTCCGAATAACATGGAACCAGAGAAATTTCGAATAACACTATGTTACCTCAACGGGGATATGCACATCCCCAATAATAAGAATATTATATTTCTTCTTGACAGTACGAAGAGGAAATTCAAAACCTCCAAATATAATCGATGGAATTTATCCAATAGAGTTGATACTATGAACTTGAGGTTGTTTCCTCGGAAAGTGTACCGTGTGCTCATTACCATTAACATGAAAAGTGACATTGCCTTTAGTGCAATCAATAACAGCCCCAGCAGTATTCAAAAAGGGTCTTCCAAGAATAATAGACATACTATCATCCTCGGGAATATCAAGAATAACAAAGTCCGTTAAAATAGTAACGTTTGCAACTACAACAGGCACATCCTCACAAATACCGACAGGTATAGCAGTTGATTTATCAGCCATTTGCAAAGATATTTCAGTAGGTGTCAACTTATTCAAATCAAGTCTATGATATAAAGAGAGAGGCATAACACTAACAACGGCTGCAAGATCACATAAAGCAGTTTTAACATAGTTTCTTTTAATAGAGCATGGTATAGTGGGTACACCGGGATCTCCAATTTTCTTTGGTATTCCACCCTTAAAAGTATAATTAGCAAGCATGGTGGAAATTTCAGCTTCCAGTATCTTTCTTTTATTTGTAATTATATCTTACATGTACTTAGCATAAGGATTGGTTTTGAGCATATCAGTTAATCGCCTACGCAAAAAGATAGGTCTAATCATTTCAGCAAAGTATTCAAAATCCTCATCATCCTTTTTCTTGGATGGTTTGGGAGGAAAAGGCATGGGTTTCTGAACCCAAGGCTCTCTTTCTTTACCATGTTTCCTAGCAACAAAGTATTTCTTATCATAATGTTGATTCTTTGATTGTGGATTATCAAGATCAATAGCAGGTTCACTTTCTATATCATTACCATTACTAGGTTGAGCATCATCAGGAACATTATCATTAACATTATCACTAGTTTCAGGTTCATTACCAGCTTGAGTTTCAGCATCAGAAAAAAAATCATTTGGATTCTCAGGTGGTTCAATAACAGGTTCACTAGAAGCATGCAAAGTCCTATCATTTTTCTTTTTCTTCCTTTTAGAAGGACTAGGTGCATCTATATTATTTCTCTGAGAATCTTGCTCAATTCTCTTAGGGTGGCCTTCAGGATACAAAGGTTCCTGAGTCATTTTACCACCTCTAGTCATAACTCTAACAGCATGATCATTATCTTTACTATTCAATTCATTGAGCAAATCAATTTGAGCTTTAAGTACTTGTTCTACTTGAGTGGTAACCATAGAGGCATGTTTACTAATAAGTTTAAGTTCACCTTTTGCATTAGCCATATAATCACCCAAGTGTTCAAGCATATTTGAATTGTATTTCAATTGTCTACCAAAATAAGCATTAAAGTCTTCTTGCTTAGCCATAAATTTATCAAACTCATCTAAGCATGGGCTAGCAAACTTAGTAAATGGGATTACAGCTTTATCATATCTATAGAGAGAATTTACCTTTACTATGTGTGTCGGGTTATCAAGACCATGAGTTTCTTCAACAAGTAAAGGATTAAGATCATATGTTTCTTCAACAGGCGGTAAATTAAGACCGTGTATTTCTTCAATAGGAGGTAAATTCTTAACATCTTCAGCTTTAATACATTTTTCTTTCATAGATTTCTTTGCCTCTTGCATATCTTCAGGACTGAGAAATAGAATACCCTTCTTCTTCGGAGTTGGTTTAGGAATTGGCTCTGGAGGTGTCCAATTATTTTCATTTGTCAACATATTATTCAATAGAATTTCAGCTTCATCCAGTGTTCTTTCCCTAAAAACAGAACCAGCACAACTATCCAGGTAATCTCTGGAGGCATCGGTTAGTCCATTATAAAAGATATCAAGTATGTCATTTTTCTTAAGAGGATGATCAGCAAAGCACTAAGTAATTGGAGAAGCCTCCCCCAAGCTTGTGGGAGACTCTCTTCTTCAATTTGCACAAAATTATATATATCCCTTAAAGCAGCTTGTTTCTTATGAGCAGGGAAATATTTAGCAGAGAAGTAATAAATCATATCCTGGGGACTACGCACACAACCAGGATCAAGAGAATTAAACCATGTCTTAGCATCACCCTTTAATGAGAATGGAAATATTTGAAGGATATAAAAGTAGCGAGTTCTCTCATCTTTATTGAACAGGGTGACTATATCATTCAGTTTAGTAAGATGTGCTACAACAGTTTCAGATTCATAACCATGAAAAGGATCAGATTCAACCAAAGTAATTATATCAGGATAAACAGAGAATTCATAATCCTTATCAGTAACACAAATAGGTTAAGTATCAAAAGCAGGGTCAGGTTTCATTCTAGCATTTAGAGATTGCTTATTCCCTTTAGCTAATAACCCCTTAAGTTCGTTTCTATCTTTGCAAGCTAAAATAGCTAAAGAAGCTTCTCAATCAAAAACGTAACCCTTAGGAATAACAAGTGATTCTTCATCATCACTTTCATCAGTATTATCAGATTCAATATTTTCAATCTCTCTAGCCCTAGCAAGTTGTTCATCAAGAAATTCACCAAGTGGCACAGTAGTATCAAGCACAGAAGTAGTTTCATCATAAGTATCATGCATAGCAGAAGTGGCATCATCAATAAAATGCGACATATTAGAGCGAATAGCAGAAGCAGGTTTAGGTGTCGCAAGCTTACTCAAAACAGAAGGTGAATCAAGTGCAGAGCAAGCCTATGATGAAATTACTTACGCACGGCGGTGAGCATCATGAAATTGGTGATGGAGGATGGTTGATGATGACTATGGTGACAGATTCCCCTCTTCGGAGCCCCGAACGGACTCCAGATCAGCCCTCCCGAGAGGTTTTAGGGCTTGGCGGTGGCTCCGTATCGTAAAACGCGATGAATTCTTCTCTCCAATTTTTATCTCCCCGAAACACAATATATGGAGTTGGAGTTGGAGTCGGAGAGGCATCAGGAGGGCCACAAGGTAGGGGGCGCGCCCCCACCCTCGTAGACAGGTGGTCGGCCCCCTGGCCTTCGTCTTTTGCAGGTATTTTTCATATTTTCTGAAAAGTTGCTCCGTGAAGTTTCAGGTCATTCCGAGAACGTTTGTTTCTGCACATAAATAACACCATGGTAATTCTGCTGAAAACAGCGTTAGTCCGGGTTAGTTCCATTCAAATCATGCAAGTTAGAGTCCAAAACAAGGGCAAAACTGTTTGGAAAAGTAGATACGACGGAGACGTATCAAACCCTCCGTATGTGGGAATTCAACCCAGAAGGACCGCAAACTATTCAGCACTTCCTCGGCATGACGCTCTAAGAGATGTACAAATTGTCCTTCGGACCCCAAATAGAGTGTCCGGACACCACCGAGGATGCGGGTCTGAGCTGTAATCGCCCCGATACCCAAGTAAGTAATCCCATGGCCGAACATGCTGTCTTTCTATTTATCATAACATCATTATGAAAAGTCGCTCTTTGACCAGGACTGGATAACAAAGGCGAAGATTATCAGGTGTTCGGCCCCCCTTCCCGAAGGCTCGGCCAATCTAGTACTAGACAGAATGCTCGAGCCGGTGCCTTATCAGGCGCCCTCAAAGGAAGATAAAGGGGGGAATAAAGAGGCTGAAAGCGGGCCTCACTCACTATTCGTCCAAACCAGGGGAGTTAGCGCCTCCACGAAGGAGGATAGCCAGGGAGAAGAATCTGAAATCCCTCTCCCCAAGGAAGGAAGAGGACCACCTCGGAAGACCCGAAAACAAAGGTTTCCAAACGGGGGAATAAATCTCCGCCAGAGGGTCCTGCCTCGGAGGGCACTCTTGCCGCACAGTGTCCGCAAGGGGATCAGCCCTCTACCGAGCTGTAAGTAAACAAAAAGTACTTAATAGTAAAAATATCTTACATTAATTCTGAAGATGATAACCGAAGCATATATCTTGCAGTTCAGATTGTATCTCTTCTTGACAGAGTTTGTCTTCGGGGGATCTTCTTACGGAGATGATGGAGAGCGAAACACCTCCCCCTGCCACCCCGCCTCATGAGGTGGGCGACCCTGAAGTGTCGTTGCGGAGGGCTTCTCCTGATCCGCCAATGCCAGAGGGTAATCCTTTGGCCACCCAAAGTCCCCAGTATTCGGCACCTAAAGAGAGCAACAGAAAGAGTCCGGAACCATACAGTGTGCGGTCGGACGCATTGAAGGATCTTCTGGAGCAAGTGGCCATCTCAGAAGCGCATCGTACGCTAGTGGGTACGGTGATTGAAAGGATTTCATCTGCCGAAAGCGGGTTGCATGAAGCTTTTATAAGTCTGCTGAAAGGCTTTGAGGTACGTGAAATAGTGTATGTTTTTTACAGTACCGTACACGTTAGGTGTGCCCTATGCGATTCTGGTTGCCGTTGAGAGCGGCGGCAAACAGAGGATCATAGTCCCAGGTAATAATCAGACCGCCTTCATGTGCAGGTGGCTGAAGGTCCGGTGGCTAGCCGGACTGGTGAGTTTGCCGAGCTGAAGCGGCAACTTGATGCGGCACATGCCGACATCGTTCTTGTCAACAAGCGGCTCAACGAGGCACGGGGTATGTGATTTCTCTGGTGATCAACACATAGTAGGAGCATGATGCCAGTATCTTTAATATGTTATGACTGCAGATGGAGCTGCCACCATGGAGACCCTTCGGGAGAAACTTGCCCGAGCCAAGGAACAAGCCAGGAATAGTGATGCAGCCGCTCTAAAGGCGGTCGAAGAGCTGAGGGCCGAACAAGCCGTGCATTGCAAAAGCAAGGAAAGAATAGCCAAGATGGCCGTTGAGTTGGAAGATGCCGCCGACCATAACCAGCTTCTCGAAAAAGAAAGCCGAGCGAAGGCGACGGACCTGGAGAAGGACATGGTAGCAGCCAAGGAAGCCCGCTCCAAAATTAGATTGACGAAGGTGGAGTTGCGTCAAGCTGGAGATATCGCGGCTGGGAAGCCCTTTTTGTTGCGGACTAAGTTCGGAGATCTGAAGTATGCCCCACTTGATAAACTATGGAGTTCTGCAGATGCATACATGGATTTGGCAGCAAGTGCTGCTGATGCGACCGAGTACTTCAAGGATCAAAAAGATCGCGAAGTGGAAAAGCTGTTCTGGTCACAATTCCATGCTCCAGTGCGTCCGCTGCTGTTGAATGAGTGAATGGTTGAGTGGGCCGAGCTCCATAGGTTGTCCGAACTTGCCATGAGGACTGTTGTGGATCATCTCTGGCCTGAAGGGCCAAGGCCGAATAGTTACTTTAGTTTAGTGCAACAATTCCTTGGTGCTGTGCCGCACATCGATGCTATGAAGAAGTCGGTGTGCATAGAGGGTGCGCGGATGGCACTTGCCCATGTCAAGACATACTGGGCAGAGATGGAGGCCACCACTATTGCAACACAGGGTTTAGCCGTGGGCCGAGTAGCTGCCGAGCACTACTTTGAAGAAGTCCTTGAAGGCGCTCGTTCGATAGAGGCGCAGTGCTCGAAGAATATTATGTTCTAGTGACATGTATTCCCATTGTAAAAACAATGTTTTATTGAATTGTAAAGGCTGTGTTTATACTTTTGCCTGAAAGTATTATGATGCCTCCTGTGCGGTCGTTTATGTATATATGTATATAACCTGAAAGATTGCAGTCGTCGGCTTCAGCCCCCACGCATATAATGCAGGGGTGTTCACAGAAAATGTGTATTCACACTTGATCCAATGTCTTGGTCCATGAAGGAGGTGTTAGCGCAGCGAACGAGGCAATCGAACCATAATGCTTTAACGCTTTCACTTAGCCATAGGAGTTTGACGATGGGACTACTATATAGCCCCTGGTACTTCCGCGCTCGTCCGAATACGGGGCGCGTACGTACATGACCAAGAAATGGCCCTTCATTAATGCGTAGGAATCCCAAAGATTCCGCTAAGTCATCGAGTGGTTGACCAGTCTCGCGCTTTATCATGACAGTCAGTTTTCGGCTTTCTCTACTGAGGTGCTCATCCGGATGAACCAGGGCACAATCGCAGTAGTTCTCCTGGTGCCGCCTTAGCCGATAGAGCGGAACGTAAGGTAGCAAAACATGGGAGCCGGGCAAACCCAACATTTGACAAAAGACATGATTCGGAGCTGATGCATATAAGGCCAAACTCGCGACGCCAAACACTCCCTAAGGTATTCGGTCTTTATAACATATGCCGACTGAACGATGCCCTTAATAATGAACCCCGAGTGTCCAGGTACGTGCAATATCCTGAAGTGGCCACATGCCAATAACGTTGGCATCCTTCTCAGTTGTATTGAGTATCCGGAGGATGTGAATCAACAAGAGACAGTAAAAAAGGTTTACACAGGGTCTTAATCTGAAAAGAAACCTTTGAGCGGGTCCCTACTGCACGTCTGCGCCTATGTCTCCGTTGTGCTGTGTCCTAGACGGGTGTAGCACGATTGTTATCTGTAAAAGAGAAGAACTTAGGTGAAAGTTGTCGTGCCAAAAAAACGTTGGTTATTCTAGATAAACCATTAAAATTCAAGATAAGTCAAGTTGAGCCGAACTAGCCCTGATTATATGCGTGAAGCCCCTTGTGGTGTCTATGAGGGTTTAACCATCAAACCAATCTCAGGTATATGTAGTGATGCGCCAGACTCGTCTAACCGTGTCCGTGGTCTTGACGACCTGTCATTTATTCTGGTTGGTGAGGCCGTCTAGTGCTCGGCTATTAAAGCCGCCGCACGTTCTTCCGCACGTAGACAACGCTCAATATTTCCACTAACTATGATGGTGCCACGTGGACCGGGCATCTTAAGCTTGAGAGAAGCGTAATGCGGTACTGCATTAAAACGAGCGAAAGCCGCTCTTTCGAGTAGTGCTTGATAGCCACTTCGGAATGGAGCGATGTAGAAAGTTAAATTTTTGCTTCGGAAGTTGTCGGAAGAACTTAATACAACCTCGAGTAATAGAGAGCCCGTGCAGCGGGCCTGTGGGCCTGGAATTACTCCCTTGAAGGCAGTATTACTGCGGCTGATTTTTGTCGGGTCTATCCCCATTTTGCGGACTACGTCCTGATATATCAGATTTAGACCACTGCCGCCGTCCATAGGGACTCGTGTGATATGGTATCCGTTTATTATTGGGTCTAACACCAAGGCAGCCAATCCTTCATACCGGATGCTTGTCGGGTGATCCCTGCGATCGAAAGTGATCGGGCAGGCCAACCAGGGGGTGAACTTGGGGGTGACGGGCTCTACGGCGCGTATGTCTCAGAGTGCAAGTTTGCTTCTCCTCTTCATCACATGGATCATGTTTACTGTTTTAACCTCTGGTGGGAATTTTTTCTGTCTTCCGGTGTTTTGCTGGCGAGGTTCATCCTCGTCTTCGCTTGGTGTCTCCCTCCCCCTTGTGTTCGACGTTTAGCTTACCGGCCTGCTTGAAGACCCAGCATTCTCTGTGGGTGTGATTTGCAGGTTTATCGGGGGTGCCGTGAATCTGACATAGTTTGCCTAGAATCTTGTTTAGGCTAGACGGTCCATCTCTGCTGCCTTTGAAAGGCTTTTTCCGCTGACCTGGTCGAGAGCCCCTGAATCTGGCGTTTACCGTCGTATTATCTGTGCTGTCTTCTTTATTTCGACGCTTAATTTTACTACGTCGTGGTTTTCCATTGCCATCCCTGACTTCGGATGTGCTTGGGTCGCTGGTGCTACTGCGGGCTAACCAGCTATCTTCGCCCGTGCAAAAGCGGGTCATGAGGCTTGTTAGGGCTGCCATTGTTCTCGTCTCGGACGTTGTGTTTGAAAGCTACTAAGGCTTCGGCATCCGGACAGTCGACGATTTGGTTCTTCTTAGTGAGAAACCTATTCCAAAGCTTTTGGGCTGACTCTCCGGGCTGTTGAATTATGTGACTTAAATCGTCTGCATCCGGAGGTCAGACATAGGTCCCTTGAAAATTTGCCCGAAAAGCATCCTCGAGCTCATCCCAACTTCCAATTGAATTTTCGGGGAGGCTTTTCAGCCAGTGCCAAGCTGGTCCTATAAGCTTGAGGGGCAAGTACTTGATGGCATGGAGATCGTCTCCGTGAGCCATATGGATATGGAGGATAAAGTCCTCAATCCAGACCCCAGGGTCTGTGGTCCCGTCGTACGCCTCTATGTTCACTGGTTTGAATCCTTCTGGGAATTCGTGGTCTAGCACCTCATCGGTGAAACATAGGGGGTGTGCGGCACCACTACAAAAAAATACACTTCCGTGATGATACGTGTTTGTCACAGTAGGTCGCGTTTTTTTTCATGCATGTACATCCATGACGATTTTATGACAGAATCACGATAGTCATACATGTGCCGTCGTAGAAGTGTTCCATGACATTACCAAAATTATCATCACAGAAGTGTCCACTTCCATGACGATAAATCGCGCGTCACAGAAGTGCTTTCATCAAGGGTGACCGACACGTGGCATCCACCGTAACGGAACGCCGTTAAGCTATCGGGTCGGATTTTTTGGATCCGATAACCCATTAACAGCCCTGACCAATGGGAAATTTCCACGTGTAAAATTCTGATTGGCCGAAGGGAACACCTGTCAGCTCATCAGTGGGCCAGATGTCGCCCGTCCATTGGAGGAGACATGCCTATGATACGTCGACACGTGGCTGGGCCCAACAGAGGCCCATATAGGTTAAAAAGGCCGGCCTAGTCAAAGGCCCGTAGAACTTAATCAGGTACTAGTGGGCCAGCCCAATAACGGCCTGCTTTATAAAGGCCCATTTACAGCCCGAAGCCAGATCTGGCTCGTTAATTGTTCGCCCAATATTTGGGCCCATTTACGGCCCGAAGCCAGATCTGGCCCGTTAATTGTTCGCCCAATATTTGGGCCCATTTGCGGCCCAAAGCTGGATCTGGCCCGTTAATTGTTCGCCGAATATTTGGGCCCAACTACAGCCCAGTGACTTTCGGCCTATTAGAGGCCTGATGTAGACATGGGCCCATTTCAGCCCGGAGTGACTTTCGGCCTGGGAATGGCCCGTGCTGCCCATGGGCCATATATGGTCCGACGGGACATCGGGCCCACTAACGGCCCGTGCTAAAGGTGGCAACAGTTAAGCCCAACGCGACTTTGGGCCTGTTAAAGGCCTATCGCGTAATTCGGCCCGTTGATGCCTGTGCTAAGATTTCGGCCTCTTAAAGGCCCATGATATCAGTGGGCCAACTAAGGCCCGAGATATGTTTCGGCCTGGTAACGGCCCATGAGCTAACTAGGCCCAAAACGGCCTGGTATACATTTTGGCCTGCTGAAGGCCCGTCGATGACTAGTGAAAATTAAGGCCCAACATGCATTTTGGCCTGCTAAAGGCCCGTGGTTTCATCTCGGCCGTAACAGGCCAGTACGATCTTCAGCCTATTAATGGCCCAACGCTACCTGGGCCAAACAAAGCGCTGGGTCGACAAAAGGCCCAACTAAAATATAGGCCGATGTAAGTTCGGGCCTAGCGCAATGTGTGAAGGCCCCAATCATTTCGGCCCAAGAAAGACACAGGCCGGCCCAATTGTGGCCCGCTAAAAACATGGCCCGTTAGAGTCGAATGTTTCGGTCCGATCGACTACATCTGATTTTTTTTAGATAGCGAATGATGGCAGTAACTAGTAGGAATTAAGAACAAACCTACTCTATACAATAAAGAAATTACGGCATAGTAACTAAGAATAAACCTACACTATACAATAAAGGATTTAAGGTATATTACATCCACTGGGCTATACAATAAAGAAATTACGGCATAGTAACTAAGAACAAACTTACTCTATACAATAAAGAAATTACGGCATCGAAGTTCGCCACCAGGGATCATAAAGCGCAACGAAGAAGCAGATTACAAAAACTGGGCACCATTGCAACGTAACAAAATAATACTGAACCGAGACCACTTCCAAGACAGTTCAACAAAGCTTAGCATTGCAGGGGAACTGTTGAGCAAGGCTGTGAGACTGGCCTAGCATGTCGGTCATAGCTTCCAGGTGTAGCTGTTTAGCGATGAGGTTCTCATTGGTGTTCTCCGCAACCTTTCATAGAGATAGGACTTCAAGTCGAAGTTGAGTTGCAGAATGCCTTTCCGCTAGAACTTGGGACTGAAGAAGTCAAACTGATTCAGAAAACGAATTCTGTGAGCTTGTCTGACTGTTAGTCTCAAGTAACTTGAACACTTCATCAAGACAAGACTTTGGGGTTGTCTCGCTATCTTCAAGATGTTTTGCCTTCTTTGCTGCAATATATGTTGGGTTTGTCTCACAACCTTCAGCAGACTTGTGCATGCCAGCAGGCATATCACCCTGAAACAAAGCAGAGAGATGACAGGTTTTGCACATGTATAAACAAAGACGATAATTGTTTTGTCAATTCTATCCAATTTCAAATTAGAAAATAAAGAGTAAGTTCAAAATATCAATAGCATAATTTGGCATTGTTCATAATGCGGGGAGCTTCACCACACTACTGGATTACCATGTCAACATAACAAGCATAGATGAAGGGCAAATAAAATCATTGTATCTATTTTGGATAATGTGCATGGCATGTTGTTCATATCATCAGCCACATCAGTAAGATAAAACAGGAGATGACAAGGTGCAAACGTGGGCTGCTTCACCACACACTGGATTATAGATCCACAAAAACAAGCATACATATAGGGAGTATTAAGTAATGTGCATGGTATGAATACGGAATTTGGTTTTACAAGTAAAACTTAGAACTTACGGTTCTTATGAACATGCATTTTGGTAGAAACAACAAACTAAACAACAGTAAATGATAGGGAGTATGAGGAAATTAAACAGCAGTTGAGGATAAAGGCTTTAGAAGGACTGACTTACATTAAAAGTTAACACCGGCTTTATAATGCCCTTCTCCATGTCAAGGGAAGGATAACTCAAGAATTTCAGCACAGAATCTTCTCCATAAGCATTTCCTGTACTCTACATTTTGTAGAGAGTAATTATAGATATGATAATACTGGAAGGGATAGAGGATAATGAAGATAAGATGCAGATTGATGCTACATAATCAACTACCAATCCCTGGAAGTACAAGCGTTACAAGACAAAATGTACTGACAAGAGCAATGGGCTACATTTTTGCACTGGCATTGTCTATGTATTCTACTTGTTGGTAAGATTAAATATAGATCTGATCTTTTTTAGTGAATGGTGGGCGAGGGAGATAAGATACAGAATGCTACAAAATGAACCAATCCCTCTTCCCATAATACAAGAGTGTTTTGAACACTGGTGTACTGTACAAAACGTTCTTATATTATGGGACGGAGGGAGTTGCTGCTAATGTAAGTACAATGATAGACCACGTCCAGTCCTTACAAGAGGAATGCAGAGCTAAACCTCTTCAAAAGCATTGGGTTGATTCTAAATTTATGTAAGAGTCCATACGGATCTTATAATGTCCACCAAACGGACGATTACGAGGCTAACATGTGCAGTGATGCTACATAATCAAACAGCTATGAAAGTAAGTATGGTCATATAGGGCAAGAGGTACTCACAAGAGCAATGCAGTGTGCAGTATAGTTGCGAGATTCTGTGGTCCCTTGAGAATGAATGTTCTTCTGCTAACAGTTTTCATACAAGTGAGACATTAAGGCAAATGCAGAAATGTAGTTCAAATTGTGATGTGATATCATAGACAGTACCTTACGCTGCAGCCGAGACCAATGTGTAACAAGATTATTACAGTCACCGTTGGATAAATGTAGCACGGGAGACTTTACAGAAATTTCATTCAAAGGCTTGCCATCGAAGTGCGCTTGCCTCAGGTAGGAACGATACTTCATCAACGAGTGCTTGAAAAGCGCAACCAACCCTTGCTCGTCATCACAATCCAGTTTGCTCCTCGCCTATTTAAAAGAATGAAATCTTGTGTCTTCTGTCAGCAGAAACATATGCAGTAATGACCATGAATAACATTAGTACATTACTTAAGCGTAAGTTGCGGAGGAACACTGGAAATTGTTCTGTGTCTGTGGTATAATCTTTCCATGAAGGAAAGATGCGCACAAAGTTCCTGACAACAACATAAGCTTCGTCTTCTAAACTGGGAAGAAATGGAACAGGGGTCCTATTTGCTGCAATTGGGGCTCTCTCTGGTTCGAAAAGGGATTTGGCAACTAGATTTGGTGTACTCTTTGCTGGAATGGGGGTTTTGCGTCGTACAGCTGGTACTATGTCAACTGGCATAATCATACTGTTTGCTGCAGTTGGGGTCTGCTGAGTTGGGGCATCAGAAATGACCAGTGTAGTAGGGCTAGAGTCTGCTAGAGTTGGGGTATTTTGTGGGTCAGGTGATATTACAACTACACCTAATGGGCTATTTGATTTATTAGGTGCCACTACCTTTTCCCCAGAACTCAGTACACACCCGAGCGGCGAACATGCATTTTCGAAACTAATTTAGGAACATTTAGCTGACCAATTAAACAACTCTATTTTAATAATATCAGATTCGTATTTGAACAACTAAGCTTGTTTAGCTTGATGGGTGGAGCAGTGTTAATATGACACAAAGCACGTATTCTGATCGTATAGTGGTCATAAAAGGGGGAAACTCTAAGCATATTTTTTTCAGCAAAAGAGGGTTTCCCCTCCGATTTCTATTAAAGAAACCACCAAGGAACAAACATGATCAATTAAACCCTAAGCATGATCAATTAAACCATGTTATGGCTGTGCCATGGCAGATTTGAAGCTGCAAACCAGAGAGATGATATTTAGCATCCATTGTTTGCTTCGAACTAAGAACTAAATTCTAAGAGCTGAAAAGAAAGTAGAGTAACCAAGCTAAGATCTATTTTCTGGTTGAGATCAAGAAGTTGAGGAGATATGAAGTACCACCTCTCTTGCGGCACCGTGTAGGCATCGGGGGTGCGATGGATGTCGGTGGCGTTGAAGCAGATCTGCGACAGCAGACGGGTGCATCGGGGGATAAGTCCCGTTGCGGTGGAAGAGAAGGTCGTGTGAGCGGCCCCGACAAAGAGGACGATGACGCCGATGAAGCGAGGGGACGCGATGCAAGGCTATTGGTCCGTCGCCATGGATGAGAAACGTCCATCTCTAGCACTGGATGACGCGGTCTTGGTAGGCGCTCTGGCATGGTGGAGGACGGTGGCGATGGATGTGGTGGAGGACGGCGGCGATGGATGGGGTGGCAGACGGAGGCTGGTGTGGGGATGGGGTGTTCTAGCGCGGACGGTGTATGAATGGGAAAATGGAGGGAGAGGTACGGGGAACCATGTTTTTGGGAAGCGCCTGTCTGAAATATGGGAAAGTTACGAACTTAGCCCCCGTTTAAAATTTGGACGTCTCGTCGGTTGGGGATAGGACGGTAATCTCGCACCTCGCCAATATTTGCCCAGAGCGATTTGGGGCGAGGAGAGGGTGGTTGGCGCCCATGGTTGGCGCCCACGGTGTATGAACGGGGCTCATATGTAGGGCGGTTGTGTCATGTCTGAGTGAAGTTACAAACCTGCCCCTATTGAAAATATTTGCCTACATCGATTTCGGCCGAGTCGAGTTTGTTTTGCCGCCCACCGTGTATGAATGGGGAATGGAGGGAGAAACAGAGGCCTTTCGGACGAGCTTGAATCAAATGAGTTTTGCCGCCCATGTTTGGTGCCCACCGTGTCGGAATGGGCTCAGAGGCGGTCGTGTCACGTCTAATTGAAGTTACTAACCTACCCCTATTTAGAGCAGTGGAAATCGGGCCGATGGATTGTCCGTATAATGGGTAGACAGTAATTTCCATCTCCCAAACACTTGGCTTCGGGCAGCCGACGTGGGAGTGGACATTTTGCTGCTTCTTTCGAATTTTGGGATAATAAGCATCCACGTTTACCCTGGCAACTAAATTCGAATCCATTTTGTATTCCTATATGAATCTTTATAAATCATTCTATGTGTTTTTATATATCTTCAAAAGGACAACAAAGATGTATTCCACTGTCATATATGAATATGGTTTACAAATGCCGATACTCAAATTCAGAAACTAGAATCCAGTTTAAGGTGAATTCGAATATTTGGAACACTTCATGTCCAACTCAAATGTCACATGCAGCATAATGTGTACTCCCATTTAGATATGTACACAAGCGATGTATCAAGATTCAAATACCGAGTCAATCAACCAAGAATGTACAGAACTAACAGACATATAAACACTTATAGAGTATATGGATCAATAATATCAACTAACATACATAAGCCAGACCGCTTATTTTTTTTGGCTACAACAACATCCTTTTTTTAGCCAGCATCTTGGCCCTTTCCGATGCGTGCCACTTATGGTCCATCTATACTACTACTATTGATGAATGCACATTCATCCCGATTGGCATATTTGTAGGTCTGGCACAGCAATCCAAATGAAATGTCTCCGAGTCTTATCAATTAATACAGACTTGTGCTCAAATAAAATTACAAACCAAAAAACAAAAAAACAATTATTACATGATCTCTAAAACAAATGGTTTGATTGATTACATGAATAGACAACACAAAGGTTATTCAACTATGGAGAGAACATTTCACTATGATTTACTAAGTAGGAATTTAATTTCCTTTTTTCCTTCAGGACCTTAACAATCTGGTCAGTCTCAGCTTGCTTCGTTTTGAAATCCACCAAATATTTAATGGTTGTCTTGAGTACTGCTTGTGATTGTGTTGTTTGCTTCCTCAACATGTCAACTTCATCTCTAAGTGCAGAAGCAGAATCTCTTTCTACCACTAGTTTAGCCTCTAGAGCACCAGCAGTTGGCAATTCATAATGCACGATTGGGCCGGTGCCACTGCTGTGGGATGATGCAACATCCATGGGGACCTTGCTCTTTGATCTTGGGCTAACCTGTTTTGCCATTAAAGTTCCGATTGGATTCAGAAAAGTTGAAGTTAGCAAAACATCTCAACTGGGAGTTATAACAGCAAACCAGTTAAACAAACAAGGAATTAAAGAGTTTCAATTGGATGCTGAAAAGTAGTTATTAACATCATTGTAACCCGCTGTTGCAGCAGCAAAGCAGTTAAACAAACAAGTAGATATTTAAGTTCAGGAAAACAGGTAATTTTCTAAAACAATTATTACATGATCTCTAAAACAAATGGTTTGATTGATTACATGAACATACAACACAAAGGTTATTCAACTATGGAAAGCACATTTCACTATGATTTACCAAGTAGGAATTTAATTTCCTTTTTCCTTCAGGACCTTAACAATCTGATCAGTCTCAGCTTGCTTCGTTTTGAAATCCACCAAATATTTAATGGTTGTCTTGAGTACTGCTTGTGATTGTGTTGTTTGCTTCCTCAACATGTCAACTTCATCTCTAAGTGCAGAAGCAGAATCTCTTTCTACCACTAGTTTAGCCTCTAGAGCATCAGCAGTTGGCAATTCATAATGCACGATTGGGCCGGTGCCACTGTTGTGGGATGATGCAACGTCCATGGGGACCTCGCTCTTTGATCTTGGGCAAACCTGTTTTGCCATTAAAGTTCCGATTGGATTCAGAAAAGTTGAAGTTAGCAAAACATCTCAACTGGGAGTTATAACAGCAAACTAGTTAAACAAACAAGGAATTAAAGAGTTTCAATTGGATGCTGAAAAGTAGTTATTAACATCATTGTAACTCGCTGTTGCGGCAGCAAAGCCGTTAAACAGACAAGTAGATATTTAAGTTAAGGCAAACAGGTAATTCTTAACAGTAAGTATCAAACACATAGATAGGCGCAGTCTACAATATGATTAATAGGTTGTGCCA
The DNA here is from genome assembly GCF_056163025.1 of Triticum urartu. Taxonomy (NCBI): domain Eukaryota; kingdom Viridiplantae; phylum Streptophyta; class Magnoliopsida; order Poales; family Poaceae; genus Triticum; species Triticum urartu. The sequence goes on from NC_141873.1 coordinate 435,171,368, forward strand.
TTATGTAATCAGTAGCAAACTAAATTAAGCCAAGCAACATAATTGAACAATTTTGCAATAAGTGGCTAACTAAAATTCCGAGAAGCAGGTAACTGAACTTACGCTAGTTCTTTGTATAGGCACACTGCAACTTCTTTTTCGCTTACAAGGTTGTACGAAGTAGTCCATGGCATCAATTTCTTGGATATGCAGTCTCAATAATTCTTTCTTCCCACACTGCATGGGTAAGTCGAATGGTTAATCTGGTAAGATGGTGCGTCCTTGATATGTTATATGAGGACGGTAGTCAAACTAGTTGTAGCCAAACACATCACACTGGCTTTTACTATATATTTCATGCGATTACTTTTGGCATATCGAGATCTAAGCAATCTACAATAGGATGAAAAGACGGTCATCCTTCACATTATTGGCGAACTCAGTTCAGAGAAACAAGCAATTCAACCATTCTGTGGGTAAATCAAAAGCGCCACTGGAATATTTTTCACTATCCAATCATACACGCAAAAAGGGGCGATGCCACCATAGGGGCTGGTATGGGCGGCCGCCTCAGGTGGCTGGAAAGTGTGCACCTAGTTTGAGTCGTCCAGGTTGGCCCACGCTAGTTTTGGTTGTCCCAACGCACAAGCAGGCAATGTAAAAATGAAGAAAAATGTTTCAATTTGGATGGGCCAATAACATAAGTGCAAGGCAGGCCCTATTGTCGGTGTTCTGGGAACGGGGGTCCCCAGACTTGCCTGCCTGCGGCCTGCGGCGTGGCTCAAAAGGGGGCCCAGCACGGCCCATCTTCACCAACACAGACCCAAGACCCTCGCGAGGGGCCAAGCATCGCGGGGCGGTCGACGCGGAGCTTCCTCAGGAACGGCCTCATCAGGCTGGCTCGCGAGGAGGCAGAGAGATCAAGGCGGGGTACCTCACGAGGTGCCCGTGACGCAAGCCATGACGACCAAAGGCGCCAGGCGGGTGCCAGCCCACGCAGCGTCCTCCTTTCCTCTTTGGTGCAAAGGGAGCAAGCGCAGCCGCGGAGTACCGAGGCATCAGGCAAAGGTTGCCATTTCGGTGCAACAAGACCAAGACCAGGAGGACTGCAAGACGGAGGTCATTGTGGAGCCCAAGACGGCGTCACCACCAGAGCTTTGTGCAGGCGAAGACTACTTTTGTCAGGATAGCTGGTACTAGCTGTCCCCCTTCAAATTAGCCCGCCATTGTTGGCTCCCTACCCGCTTGATATTTGGGAAGAGGACCAGGGCCTCTATAAATAGGACCAACCACCCACAGAACAAGAGGGGACGAGGGGAGAGGAAAAAGACGAGAGGAAAGAAAGGAGAGAGAGAGAGAAGGGTGACTGAACTCCTCCCAGCAGTTCATCGCCCCAGCCAAGAGCATACCCTCGCGAGGCTGTTCTTCCTTGTATTGTTCGTCATCATCAGCCCAAGAGGCAATCCACCACGCCACACACTGGAGTAGGGTATTACACCACAACGGTGGCCCGAACCAGTATAAAGCTTGTGTCATTCATGTTGTTCTTTCCATTGCTTAGATCTTAGTGAGGCGGAGGGGTGCAGGTAGGTAGGAGGCGAAATCTCCGCGCGCACCCCAGTGTTCGAACCTCAAGGGTCTGCCGGAACCCGAAATCCGACATTTGGCGCGCCAGGTAAGGGTGCGCCGGAATCCACCTTCTACCGCTTCGTGCCCCGTCGCGTCATCATCACCATGTCCGGCGACCAGGCGGGCAACCCAGATCCATGGGTGGCGTGGCCCGCCCGTGCAGAGCCGCTCGCCTCGGGCGACCCCGTGCCCCAGGCAGCTCGCGGTCCGCAGGGCGCTGCGGGCCGCGGGCGACGCAGACAGGCTTCAACAGCTCTCACACCGCGGCAGGCGCGGTCGGCAGCAAGGGCCTCCAATCACGCCGCGACCACGGCACCGTACACCCGCCGGGAGCAGGCGAACTCGAGGGCCGTGCTCACGGTGGCCCGAGAGCTGCTGCAGTGCAGGCTGCTGGAGGGCGGTCACGACGTGCTGCTGGAGCGGGTGGCAGAGCTCCTGGGCTTCACCGCCTCGGGGGCTCACCCCTTCTGCACCCAGCTCCCATCTCAAGCCCAGGGCGGCCCGCGCGGGGCTCTGCACGCGCCTGCGGGCTCCAAGGCTACTCCAACGCCAGCGAAGCTGTCAGCACCGGACCGGCGGCGGCGCTGCCCCCACTCCCGGTCCATGAAGAAGAAGGACTCGACGCGACCCGCGGCCCCAGTGGACAGCCGCGCTGCCACCCCACGGTGGGCGTGTCAGGCAGGACCGCGTGGCATGCGGAGCACGATGGCGTGGCCTTCAGGATGACGGCACCAGAGGAATACATGCCCCTCATGATGGACCAAGGACACCCTCACGAGAGCGAACAAGGCTCGCTCCTCAGCCCAAGATGGGGGGACGAGGCACTAGAAGCTGAGCCTTTCCAGGAGCCTCGGGACAGTCCCACTGGCCACGCTGGAGGCAACGATTATCGGGTACCGCTAATTCTTCAGGAGCAGGTATACGCTAACCATGGATCGCAGGAGGTGCAGGTCACCACAGCGAGCAGCTGCCCCGCTCCCACAGTCTCCTACCCCTAAGGAGGAGGGCGCAGGGGGCTGCAGGAGAGGGGCCGAGATCCGACATCACCACCGCGGCGTTCGGAGCAAGGTGTTCTCAGGAGGTAGGCCCTCTGCTGGGGAGGTGCCTCAGGGCCTGCCCCTGGCGGAGGACCCGTGGTCGTCGGGGGAACCGCTGGCGACCGCTCTACCCCATCGGCGGTGTCCTGGTTTTCGGTCGTCGTTGATGGCACTAGAGTGTGGCGCAAGGAGGGGCCCTCATCTGGCGATATGAAGCAAGGTCAGTACCTGTGAAGAAGGCCGAGTGCCTGTGAAGCTCGCCGCCCCGTGACACTCTCACGTAATAATGAGTGGGGCTGTACATGCCCCGGAGTCTCAGGGGTGCCGGCCTCAGGCCCGGGGGCTCCCTCCCACGCCCAGTGGCAGCACTTAGCTCCGCGCTGGTGAGAAGACGTCCAAGACTAGATTAGGTGCCGGATGCGGTCTTTTGTCTGCTTTCGTTGCTTTTCCCCTTGGTTGTCGCTTTCCCCCCGCTGGATTCAAGTTGGATTCGAATTTGAGATTTGCGTGTGTTCGGGGAAGGGGTGCTTAGTCTCGTTCGAGCAATTTCTCGCGTTTTGGTTACCACTTCGCCCCAGCTGCCTCCCCTCGTGAGCCCCTCGCGAGCCGGGTCAGGCCTAGCTTGCGCGCAGCCCAGACTGCCGCCGCCGCGTCCTCTCAGGAGGGTGTTTTGCTGCAGGTCCTACGGATCCAATCAGGGAACACTCGGGACACACAACCTCCCACATGCTACCTTAGGGCCAGCACGGGACCAAGGTAAACTAGCCGACCAGCGCGTCGCTTAAGCCAACCACTTGGCGCGGGCGCATGGGCAATGTAGCAACTACTAATACGATGAACACAAGTTTTACATAAGGGGCTCCCCCTCCCAAGTGCTCTCACCGCCATCAGGCCAAACCTGAGTTCTATTCATGCAGGGCAAGGAAGTAGGAACGATGCACAATCAGTCGGATAAATCCCCCAATGCGTCCTCAAGAGCACCACCCGAGCCGCTGCTGGCGCCGCTGAACTCGCCATCGCTGTCCGTGTTGCCGCCAGCGGCGTCAGGGCCGTGCGCAGCACCGCCCTCGTCTGCAGCCATGACCACGCCGTCGTTGTCTGAAGCGAAGGCCCTGATAAGAGCATCCACATTGTCTTCCACCCAGTGCGCCAGGTCGCCTCGGACGGCCTGGGGGACTGGGGCGATGGCAGCGTAGAAATCAAAGTGGGGATCCATGTTCTGGAGATGGCTGAAGACGCGAGAAAAGGCACGCCCGAGCAGGGCGCGGCTCCTCTCCTCCACCAACCTGTCAGCCCTGACCGACCGCGCCTCCAGCTGCGTCACCACGTCAGTGAATAACTGAAGATTGTCGGCGTAGTTGACTGCATGCGGCTCGCCAACAGCCGCCTCGCAGATGTTGCCCAAGGCTGTGTTGGCTCTCTTTCGGAGCGTGGTGAGCATGGGGCCGTGCTCATGCTCCAGGATCCGCCGCTGACGTATCTCATCCGCATTCTGGCGCGCGACAGCCTTAGCCTCCTCCACCCGCTGGCGAAGAAGGAGCACCTCGGCCTGGGAGGTGGTTAACTCACCTTGCGCCACCTCAAGGGAGGCCCGGAAAGCATCGGCCCGCCGTGTCGCCCCCTCCAGCTTGGCTCTCAAGGCAGCAGTCCTGCCTTCAGCCTTGGCCCGGATCAACCACAGCTTCTCCTCGAACTCATGCTCGAGGTTCAAATGCGCCATCGCCACTCGACGCCCGACCTCCTCCAGGACACGGGCTTCCTGTGCAGCGACATCGTCCTCCGCCGGCGTCACCAAGCGCTCCCTCGTCTCCAGACGCTCGTACTCGCGGGTACGTTCGGCGGCTTCCAGCGTCAGCGCCTCCTCACGCTTCTGGAGCTCTACTGAGTCACCAGAGGCCACCTTCATCGACACGAGGGCTGCCTCGCGCAGCTCCACCTGCTCCTCCAGTGAGTGGCACCAGGCCAGGAGCTCTCGAGCCCACTCCTCCACCGCCATCCGCCGCCGGTCAGCTTCCTGGGCCTCCTCAGCGTCCCAAGATCGAGCCTCCCGAGAGGCCACCAGCGACGCCTTGGCCTCCGCGTCGTCAAGATCGCGCTGACGGCACGCAAGGGCGATGGCGCCCTCCAGCTCGCGCCTCTCTGCAGCCAGGCGCAGGCCCTCGGCCTCAAGGCGCGCGTCTTCATCAGCAAGCTTCTCACCAAGCAGGCTTACCGCGTCAGCCGCCCTTCGAAGGAATCCTTGGCGGAGAGCGCGACGCTCCCGAGCGCGCTCGAGCACGTCTTCCACGCCATCATCTGCCCCAAGCAAGCACCGGGGGCCATGAATCAGCACCCCCCCTCCGGGCTGGGGGCTGCGGGCTGGCACCCTCATGACAGTCGGGCACACCGCGCCAGAAGCCCGGCCTGGGGCCAGCCCGTCCCCAGGTGAAGAGCGCAGGGAGCGCCTCAGCCAATCGCAGTCCACGACCAGGCGGGAGGCCCACAGCAGGCTGGCTATGCCACGAGAAGGCCCGCGGAAGAGGATCGCGAGGTGCGCAGGGCCACGATGCGCCTCGGGACGGTCCGCCTCTTCGATCGCCCTCACCATAAGAGCTCTGCTGCTCGGGGCGCTAGAGGGCGATGGAGGGGGTGAAGCCAAGGGGGATGGCACCTCAGCCGTCTCCGCAAGCTCGGCTGGAAGGGGCCTGCGGAGCAAGGGTCAGTAAAAGCAACAGAAGGATCGGGAGCTGGGAAAGGAGAAGGCTTACTCATCAGTGGCAAAGTACTTCCTACGCTTCAGCAGGCGACAAGGGTAATCGTCGCCCAGGGCCTCCCTTCTCTTCCGGAGGGCCTCAAAGTCCACGCGGAAGCGGCCCAAGAGTTGGGCGCAGGGATCAACCTGCGATGAAGACGGAGCGTCAAGGCGATCTGCGTCAGGGGCGCCTGCCTGATGCGCGCTGCCAATCGCCTCGCCAAGGGGAGCAGCCGGAGCCTCAGGGGCCTCAGTCGCAAGCATTGAGGGCAGCTGCTCGTCACCCTCAGCCTCAGCGGCACGGGCCCCAAGAGCCGCTCCCTCATGAGCATCGCCCGGCACCGTCACCCTGCCGGGAGCCCCCTCGGCCTCTGGCGCCTCATGCCTCCCTGCTCCGCCGCTCGAGGAAGAGCCGCCTTGGCCAACTGGAAGGGCGGTCACCACCACTGGGTTCTCGCGAGGCCCCTGGAGGCCGGCGGGGCGCGACCCCCACTCATCAAAGATAGGCATCTGCTTCACAAAATCGCCCCTCCTCCAGCAGAGGTACAGCAAGGCCCCTCCCTGCTGGATGCTGCCAGGGTTGGGGTCCCCAGTCAGGGTCAAGAGCGTTGTCCTCAGCACTTCAGGAGTCAGGTCCTCTCCCTGGAGCCTCATACGATCATCGCGCCCGCTGAAGGCCCATCTGGCGGGAGTGGCGTTGGAGAGGAGCAACGCGGCGTAGCAGGAACTCCTTCACCACCTTGGGCGCTGTCACGCCAAGCGACCTCAAGAACGCGAAGCGGTGGCAGACGAAGACGAGCCGGGGGCTCTCAAGCGTCTCCTGGCCCCAGCCCGAATTGGGGACAGCAGGCGAAGTTGGCTTCGGTAGCAGGGGGCTGGGCACCCCTGCGTCCACATACAGCCACCGCTCGCGGAACCCAGCCGCGGGCGGGGGGAGCTTGAAGTCAATCCCAGAGGCCGCAGTCTCAGACGCGGCAACGAAGCTCACGCACGCCCAGCATTGGGTAGGGTCGACAAGGCGCAGCGAGAAGAAGTGGCGCAGCAAGGCAACCGAAGGAAGGATGCCCATCATAGCCTCGCAAACAAAGGCGAAGACCGAAAGGAGGGTGATGGATTCAGGACCCAGATGCATCGTGTGGATCTGATAGTGGGAAAGCACGGCATTGAAGAAATCAGAAAATGGAGGAACCAGACCCGCCCACAGGGCGTCGGTGAAATACGGGACCTCGGTGACTATCCTGTCGATGGAGGAGTGGGACGCGGGCCAGGCCGTCGTCCTCCCGCATTTGTTGAAGATAGTGGCCAGAGCCGAGCTGACCTTGCCTAAGCCCTCGGCGGGGGCCGCCAACGGCGGCGGACCAGTCGGAGGCATGGGTTTCTTCCCCCTTCCCTTCTTTGTCGGAGCCATGGCAATGGAAAAAGGGGGGGAAGGTTCGAGATTGGGTCAAAAACAGAAGCTGGAGTTCGAGCAGAGGAAGGACAGAGGGCACTCGAGCGACAGAAAGGGGAGCGGTTGTGTACAACTACAAGTCCGCCTAGCATGGCGCAAAATCAGGGGGGCGTGGGGGAGCAGTACGGCCCACGTCCAATCAACCGCCACGCGGCGCCCAAGGCCGCAGGCTGTTAGGGCCCGCGGCGCTTCGCCCTCGCCCTTCTTCCTCCCTGCACGGCCAAGTGCGGGTGCGCCTTGGGCCCGGGGGCTACTGTCGGCGTTCTGGGAACGGGGGTCCCCAGACTTGCCTGCCTACGGCCTGCAGCGTGGCTCAAAAGGGGGCCCAACATGGCCCATCTTCACCAACATAGACCCAAGACCCTCGCGAGGGGCCAAGCCTCGCGGGGCGGTCGACGCGGAGCTTCCTCAGGCACGGCCTCATTAGGCTGGCTCGCGAGGAGGCGGAGAGATCAAGGCGGGGTACCTCACGAGGTGCCCGTGACGCAAGCCATGACGACCAAAGGCGCCAGGCGGGTGCCAGCCCGCGCAGCGTCCTCCTTTCCTCTTTGGTGCAAAGGGAGCAAGCGCAGCCGCGGAGTACCGAGGCATCAGGCAAAGGTTGCCATTTCGGTGCAACAAGACCAAGACCAGGAGGACTGCAAGACGGAGGTCATTGTGGAGCCCAAGACGGCGTCACCACCAGAGCTTTGTGCAGGCGAAGACTACTTTTGTCAGGATAGCTGGTACTAGCTGTCCCCCTTCAAATTAGCCCGCCATTGTTGGCTCCCTTCCCGCTCGATATTTGGGAAGAGGACTAGGGCCTCTATAAATAGGACCAACCACCCACAGAACAAGAGGGGACGAGGGGAGAGGAAAAAGACGAGAGGAAAGAAAGGAGAGAGAGAGAAGGGTGACTGAACTCCTCCCAGCAGTTCATCGCCCCAGCCAAGAGCATACCCTCGCGAGGCTTTTCTTGCTTGTATTGTTCGTCATCATCATCCCAAGAGGCAATCCACCACGCCACACACTGGAGTAGGGTATTACACCACAACGGTGGCCCGAAGCAGTATAAACCCTGTGTCATTCGTGTTGTTCTTTCCATTGCTTAGATCTTAGCGAGGTGGAGGGGTGCAGGTAGGTAGGAGGCGAAATCTCCATGCGCACCCCAGTGTTCGAACCTCAAGGGTCTACTGGAATCCGAAATCCGACACCTATAGCAGGCTCGCGGCCCAAACGAGCGCCTCCCATATCGATCGACAGCAGGAAAAATCCCAATTCATTCGCCCCAGCCTCCAGTTTGGTTCGCTCCTAACCTAGCCGCCGCTGGACAGACCGACACAGCACTTCCTCGCACCCTCGTTGGAGGGCGGTCGCCGGGCTTCAAGCGAACGGAAGGACAAGAAGATGAAGATCCAACCCTGGGTGTAGCCTGCGTGGGAGGCAGCGGCAGCAGCACGGGCATGGCATCGAGCTTGCGCAAACGGACAGTCACAGCTTGCAAGAGTAGCATGTGCAACAAGCAGGTACATCACATCCCTGATTATATCTAATTCAACTCTTCAATTTCTGGCCAATAGTTAAACCTGACGGTGTTGTAAAACTGCTTGTATGTAGGGAATCTATGAGAAAATGAAACCAATTTCTACTTATTTTATAACTCCCCCAATCAATACTAAACTGACTAAATCTGATGTATCTAATCAAGTTTCCGGTGCAAACATACAAGCTCATGTTGTTCTTGAGCCTGAAGTGTCTAATGAACAGACTGCTAATGAAGGATTTGATGCAAACATTTTACAAGCTCCTGGTGATGAACATATAGTGACTAATGAGGGATCTAATGCAAGCATTTTGCAAGCTCATTGAAGGATTTAGTGTCTAATGATGATCTACTATGTTGAGAGAGACAGAGATTTGCAGGCATTGATGACAAGCAAATTATAGTGCATTTTCATAGCTTGAGGAAGCGTCGAGGCCATCTACCAGAAAGTCCATGTATCACGACAACATAGCATAAATACTTTTCTAATCTGTTGTTTGAAACTATTGGCATACTTGTGCAGGATAGATATATTGATATGCAGTTTGCGCACTGGTTATGCGTGCAATTACACTTCGATATTTTCAGCCAGAGAACGAATAATTCAAGTAGGTACAGACCATGTTTGTATTCCTTGTACACCATGTTTCATTTTGTGTTTTTTGGTGCTTGCATCATTTAGTGTTTATAATCTGAACTACTTTGGATCATTAGCTGGTTTTCAAAGTGCATGTAGCTTCACATTTCTGAAGTTATGTTGATTTCCGGAGTGCAAGTGCCTTCGTATTTTTTAAGTTAAATGTTCGCCCCTCGTAACTTGAATTCATGGATCAGCCACTGCACACAAATCATACACAAATGCCAGTACGAATTAAATGAAATGCAAGGACTTATGCTAGCTCGTTGTACAGGCTCACTGCAGCTCTGCTTGCGCTTGGGATGTTCCATGTACAAGTCCATGTTACCACTTGCTTGGATGTGCAGGCCTTGTGCTCCTTGCATCCCCCTCTGCATTTTGGACACGGCGAATGGTTGATCAAATAAGAGGAATCGACCTTGATGTTGTACCGGAGGACAGATACTTACAAGGTTATACGGGTGTGCAGGATGTGTACCAGATCCCGTAGCGCCGTCAAGCTTCGCTAAAAAATGGATTTGCTTGTTTCAGATGATATCTCCAGAAGAAATAAGAGTTAAAGTCAGAGTTGCATAGGCGTGTAAGCTAAGAGAGCAGTGAAAGGATATCCAAACATCGTCGGAACAGTGCACAAGGGAGTGATGTGTGGATACCTAGTTCGGGCCGGCATTTGGGCATGCTCGCCTAGCTAGAGTGCGGGTCACTTCAGAGCCGTTGAGGATGATGCGCTGGCTGGCCGCGCACGGATGTAGATCTTGAGTGGCAGCTGAGCGCTACGATGTGGTGGACGAGACCGTTGGTGAAGCCCCAACGGCCTCGAGGGGCGGAGGTGCAACGATGTGCTCTGTGAAGTAGCCCCGGTGAGCTGGGAGACGGCGTCGGTGAAGCGCACCTGATGCGGTGGAACTCGGTGTCTGTGAGGCACGTCAATTGCGGCGGTCGACATTGTCGGTGGACCACCCGGTGCGGTGGACGAGGGCGTAGATGAGGTAGCTCCGGTGCGGTGGTGAAGCGCGACCGTCGTCTTCGTCGTCGTCGTCCGGCACAGAGGTGGGGAACTATGGGGAAAGAGACGAGACGAGGGGCGATTCGAGGGTTGGCGGCGAATTAGGGATTTGAGCAAAATCTGGGCGCGGAAGGGGACGGTGGAGAAGAGAGATTTTGCAGGGATGGAATTGGGGCCGCCAGATATTTCAATCTGAAATGTGGAAGCGAGAACTTATATTGTTGTCGTCCTTTTTTTGGGGGGAGGGGGTGTGTGGCTAGGTGCTACGCGTCCATCCGACACACGCGACCACCCCGATAGGACTATGCTTCGGTGCCTTAAGGCACCTGCCTTTGTGTCCATGACATGTGGGCCCAATTGGTGGCTGGCCCACATGTCAGTGACCCAAAGGCAGTTGCCTTTAAGGCACCGAAGCAGCATCCACCCCGACACGACCCTGGTCTGCCTGGTGCGCCTACATTTGAGAATGCAAACGAATCTTCTTTCATTTGCAAACGAATCTGTATGTATTACCATGCCCGTGTTTTCCTTGCAATAATTAGTCACTCGAAACGAGATACTCCATCTGTTCACTTTTGTAAGTCGTTTCAGACAACTTAAAATGAACTGTTTTGCACATTGTCTGAAATGTCTTCAAGGTCCTATAAAAGTGAACAGAGGGAGTACTATAAATTAATTAATGAGGAGTTATTTGAAAAAAAAATCGAAACGGTACCCACGCTAATGTTGATTAGAGTGTGTGTCACATAATTAGTTATTTTAATTAGAGTGTGTGTCACGTAGTTAGTTATTTGAATTAGAGTGTGTGTCACGTAGCGATCTCCAATTCTAACGTGGATTTCGCATTTCACTATATCCACGCTACTTTTTTAATACAAATTCATATGTATATGATGAACACCATGGTAGTGAGAAAACTTTTGGATGGATTCAAACATATGACCTACAAAATAGCACAACAAACTGAGTCAATGTCAACTTTTCGAAACTTAGTATGGCACGAATTTGAAATAATTACCCGTATGCCTGGTCCTTGGTTCAATTCTTACAATGTACACCGAATTGAAACATCGATATTAAGTCTCGTACTATGTACATTCAAATGTTGTTTTTAGCCCCCCCCCCCCCCCCGCACAAACGCTACATACTTCCTGTATCGGTCAATCTTCCTCTCCTAACCACCTTAGGAAGCTATTGGTTTCCAACACACGTTCATTCTTTCTCTCCATGTTTCACAACCCCTTTTTTCACTCTGTTACCAAATGTTTTTACCTCACACACCCGTCATTGCACCCCATGCCGAGCTCTCGCTCTCTCCCCCCTCTCCCTCTCACCCTCGCTAAATACATGCATTGCCTATCTAACCCCCCCCCCCAACCTCTCGTGCGCACGCACGCACGTTGTATATCTAGGTCACTCCCTCGAGACTGTCTCACTCTTTCTTCTGCACGGCGGGCCACACTCGCTCAATCTCGCTCTCTTTATCTGAGTCTCGTTTAACCTCGTTTTCTTTCACACACAAATGATATATCTCCCTGTTCGGGCCTCGATTGACACACTCTATACTCTCTCACGCAGATTTTCTATCTAGGTCAGTCCATCCAAGTTGCCGCCACTCTTTCGACCTCATGGTGGGCCACGCTCACTCAATCTCTCTCTCTCTCTCCGTATGTCTCTATTGACCTTGCTCTTTCTCGGACAAAAACGATATATCACCATGTTTGAGCCCAATTCGACCTATTCACATTGTATACTCTCTCACACACATCGTCTATCTAGGTCACTCTCTCCAACCCGTCTCACTCTTTCGATCGCACGACGACCCTATGTGATCGTTTGACCTTGCTTCCTCCCACGCACAAAATATATCTACACGTCTGTGACTGGATCATCTCTCAAGCTCTATCTTACAGCCCTCACCCTTGCCAAAAAGCTCAATCGGACAATATCTCTCCAGAGCATATATATTTGTTCAATGAATGTCGGACCACACTCACTTTGTCTCTCTATCTATATGTCTCCCGATTGACCTCGCTTTCTCACACCGTATCTTCCACACGTTGAAGCTACTACCTCTCCATCCCTCACAAAGCCGGAGCTATTTACATTGCGAGGGGCACTCCAACCTTGGATTAATTTGTGTAGGCATTTATTCCGGTTGGTTTAGATTATATTTTCGTAGCATTCGGCCCACAACTACTCCAAACACCGTTGCAACCCACGCAACTCCCCTAGTTGATTTCCCTCTAGCTCGGTCATCGCTCTCTCGCACGTCCTTTCTCGCCTTCAATGTCGCACCATGGTATTATTGAAAAAACTATGTTGTTCTCTTTAATTATTATAAATAAGCTACAAAACTAAACACCGATAGTCCACTTGGAATGGAACAAATTTCGACCCACAAATTAAAGTGCTACAAATTTCGACCCACATGTCATGAAACAAATTTGGACCCATATACAAATTAAAAAAATAAAGGACGGGGATCGAACATGTGACCGGGCCTTCAAGCCGCACGTCAATAGGCAACATACGTAGAATAGCAATGTTTGTTGTACCCCCTTTGTTCACATAATGTTTTTATATTACCACAGCCTAATTAATGGATAACATGTAATATTTTTTTAGTACTATTCACCTTCACATACTGGTGGGTTCCATGTGTGCTCTCTCTCTCCTCCCCTTCTGCGTTTAGATGCACGGGCAAACAGGAAGAACTCGCGGGCGATGTTGCCGTTGACCATATCTGGACGCGTTCACAAGTCACGGCGCCAGTTTCACATACTAGCAGTACTAGTCAGTGTGTACGTGCAATGCACGTTAATTTGGAAGTATATTAAGTGCATGCGGATATTAACTACTAGGATATTATTTGCGTGTTGTCATGTGATTAGCACTATTTTTGGCATAAAATTAACTGCACGCTAAACGTGTTGAGCGCTCGACATTGAAGCAATCTAGGTCGTTGGATGACAAGGAATACATGTGGCTTGATGACGTTTTATATTTAATTTGATACGGCTCTAGCAGAACATTCAATCGATCAAACCATACATTTCGTTCAGTCTGACTCCGACTTTAAATTATATGACGATCGATATAAAATAAACAGAAATGATAAACGTTCGGATTTTAAGCATGGAAATCTGAACATTTTTCATGGCAAATTTAGATTACGCGGCGGCGGTGGGGGCGTCTCGCAGTGGGAAGCGGCTCCTCTGTCGTGCTCTGTGTGTCATCAGGCCACTGACCGACGGCGACGACGGCGTCTTGCGCCGTTGTTGGCGTACTCCTGGACGTTGGCCTAGCTTCAAGGAAGGCCAAAATGTTCTGGACTTCGGAGCGAGTCAACTGGAGGTAGGAGGCGACTGGCGTTGGTGCAAGGACGCGGTCGACGGCGGCCATCCATGCCGCTGAGGGGGCACTGGCACCCGCGCGGGGACAGGCGCTATCAACGGCGCGACGGAGACATTCGTGTGCACGGGCACCGGCACGGGCGTGCACGTCAATGCACACGTAGGTGCATGCGCTCGCAGGTGCACGGGCACCGACATGGGTGTGCGCGTCAGTGCACGTGCAGGAGAGGAGTTTTCTATTATATATGTTGTTCATAAACTATTGCCTATACACAGTTTTACAGCTGTGATCTTCTTGAAACAGGAACTGCCGAGTTCTATTGTTCCTATACAGATGCCTGACCATGGTCGGGTCAGACTTGCGCTTGGTCACAACATGATGTTTATGTCGACCTACTCAATTCCCCTTGGAGGTGAAAAGATACTTATTCATGGGTGGTCTCAAATAATGAAGGCCCGTCCATCTTGGAGAATAGGACAGAAGATTATGTTCATGCTTTTCCATGGCTCTAAAGTGAATATCCTGTTTATTGACCACATTGCGAGATGAAGCCGTTTTCAGAAGGTTGTGGATGCACGGGGTGGCGCCTGCGCCTTGTCCTGGGGCTTCGCGGCCTCACCCTTGGTTAACTGTAGGCAAAGTAGCACTGTTCAAGGCGTGCTTTGTACGGTTGAACCTGTATAAGTACTCATACTGCTTTCATCTTTGGTTGTTAAGTGCCCTTGCTGGTTTCAGTTAAGGTTGTTAATTACTCCTATTGCTTTTACAATCTGTCGTATTTCTTCAGTCCTGTCTTCCTCCAGCCGCCAAAACCAAACCAGCGCCGGCGGGGCCGCCTGCTTCCGCCTCCCACGGCTGGCTGCGCCTCAGCGCACGCATCGCCGCCCCACCGTCTCCTAAATCGTTAACGCCGACGTCCTCCGCACGCTTTTGTACGCTTGCCGTGGCGCCGCCCTCTCGCGTTGTCAACATGGTCAACAAACAACAGGAATCGGCAGAAGTACGTGGAGAGGATGACAGTAGGGGCCCACCACATCATCGTATGGAAAAATAAAATGCTTCCTCCTAGTGTTTTCCTGACATCTGGGACCCACGACATTGTGACGTATATAGTTAATAGACAAGAGAACAGCACAAGATCGGCTGACACCTGGGACGTAGCTACTCGAGCAGTATTTTTTTGTTTGGTATTGTTGAGATGGAGCAGGGTTTGAACTGGGCTGTGGCCCATCTAGCCCAAGCTTATATTTTATGTTCACCATGTGACCAGCCCAGCTATTTTTTCTTTGTGAAAATGAGCCCAGTTTATTTTTTCTAAAGAATACACAATCCAGGCCTACTTATTTTTCTACGCCCTGATGGGCTGCAACTCTTTCAAGACGCCTGCAAATCTTGAAAGTAATATGAAATGGGTTGTAGATATAAAAACAGATGACAAATTGGCAATTACTTTATAATTTCTGAATTTTTTCACATTTTCAGATTCCTATTTCACTGGGCATTAACCTAATTTAAATATATATTCAAAGTACTTTAAATCTGGCTCGACATTTCAGTATTAAAAATAGTTTGGAACCCATAGAAATATGCAAAATTGGTCCTGGCCAACCAAAAAAACGACTGCAATAAATTGCATAAGAAGTTGCCATGAGCTATATATAAATTATTTAAAAAAGAGGGAGTGGTCTGACTTGTGGGCCTGTTTAGTTGATGCGTATGCAAGATTTTTTTAGTTATTATATACGTCAACAAACGATTCTAGCAGACGTAACCGTTGGATGTCAATCCAATGACCGTCGTGTTTCTTCAATCTCTGATCTTCTTGCTCCAGCCGCCAAAGCAGCGCCGCCGGGACCGCCTACTCCCGTCTCCCGTGGCCGGCTATGCTGCCGCGCAGGCCTCAGTGCCCCCTACTACTCCCACCACTGGTGAGGGCATCCCTCTACTCACTCACACCCCCTGTTATTCTATGGCGACGGCAGCCTCACACCACAGCCGAACCGGTGAACCTTCGTACTCCTCTCCGCGCGGGCTTCCATTGCCGCGTCTTCCCCGGCTTCGCGTCGTCCCCTTCCTAGGCCTCACCTCATCCACCGCTGTGGTGCTCTCGGTGCGGCGTGGTCAATATGGTCAACGAACGACTTCCATCGGGAGAGTACTGTACGTGGAGAGGCTGACAGCTGGGTCCACGGCAGCCGCAAGGAAATGCCTCCTTATTACGCGGCAAATAATTATTCCTCCACCTGACAGTAGGGACTCACCAGACAGGCCACCAGTATGTCACGAAAAAAACGTTTCCACCTGACTGCTGGGACCCACAGGACGGGCCATCGTATTTCGCGAAAAAATGTTCCCCCCGCTGTCAGCTCAGACCCACCGGAAGTGCCTCCTTATTACGCACAAAAAAATGAATACCCCCCTGCTAGCTGGGACCCACCTTGGTGGTAGGCTGACTTGTGGGCCTACTAAGTTGACTGGGACGGAGCCTTTGTCAACTTTAGTCAATATATGAACGATTCTAGCTCCAGTGACCGTACGATGTCCATCCAACGACCGTAGTGCTTCTTCAACTTCTGGTCTTCTTGCTCCAGCCACCCAAAGCAGCGCCGGTCGTGCCACCTACTCCTGCCGCCTGTGGCCGGCTGTGATGCCGCGGAGGCCTCACTGCCCCTACTATTCCCACCGCTGGCCAGGCCCTACGGCGACGGCATCCTCACACCGCAGCCGAACCAGTGAACCCTTGTACTCCTCTCCGCGCGGGCTTCCACTGCCGCGTCTTCCCCGGCTCCCCGTCGTCCCCTTCCTAGGCCTCGCCGTCGTCCACCGTCGTGGTGCTCTCGGCGCGGCATGGTCAACGTGGTCAAGGAACGACTTCCATCGGACGTGGACTATACGTGGAGAGGCTGACAGCTGGGTCCACGGCCACAGCAAGGAAGTGCCTCCTTATTATGCGGAAAATAATGATTCCTCCACCTGACAGCGAGGACCCACCGGACGGGCCACTGTATTTCACGAAAAAATGTTTTCCCTTGACTGTTGGGACCCACCAGCTACATCTTCGCACGCAAGGAAGTGTGTCCGAGCAAAAAAAATGATTCGCCCCCTGACTGCTGGGACCCACCAGCTACATCTTTGCAGGCAAGGAAGTGCCTGACATTTGGGACCCACGTGGTCGAAGCATACGTAGCGTTGTCATTCTGGTCGCGAACATGTACATACATATATACTGGTTGATGTAGAGGCGCCCACGTGTCGTAGTAGAGGCGCGTACGTGTCGTAGTAGAGGCACGCACGTAGCATGTACACGTACATACAACGGCCAGGGTGCAAGAAAGAAAATACGGCCATGTATGTGTACATACGGGCGGGGTCTCAAACGCCTACTCGCGCATACGTACGGCCAGAGCTCGTGTACATGGCTGGGTCGGAACGGAGAAACGGCGTCGTCGTCGTGTTCATGGGGAGGCAACGGAATGTGTTGTGTTCATGGGGAGGCAACTGAATGTGTCGTATTCATCGGGACACAACGGAACGCGTGGGAGCCAACCGGCTGGGTCGGAACGGAATGTGTGGTCGTGTTCATCGGGAGGGCTTGGACAGAACATGTGATGGAAACGAGGCCTGGCGTACTGCACAACGGAGGAAACGAACCTCCTACGTTCGGAACGGGGTCCTATTGATCGGGAGGGGTCTGGCGTACCGCAAAACGGAGGAAACGGACCTCCTACGGTCGAAAAGGGAGTCCTGTTGATCGGGAGGGGTGTGCGTATCACAAAACGGACGAAACGAACCTCCTACGGTCGAAACGGGGGTCCTGTTGATCGGTAGGGGTGTGGCGTACCGCAAAACGGACGAAACGGACTTGTGTTGGAGCGCTATGGTCGAAACGGGGGTCCTGTTCATCGGGAGGGGTGTGGCATACCGCAAAACGGGACTCCACGGGATAATGTTCATCTCCACCGTCGACATCCTCCAACCTCCACGGGCTATCGTCGACCTCCTCCAGCCTCCACGGGCTCCTGTTCATCCAGCCTCCACCGCGCGCTACTCCACCGGCTACTGTTCAACCACCCCTCCACCGTCTACTGTTCATCCAGCCATCCACACCACGGGGTCCTGTTCAACCGACCCTCCACGGGCACCCCTCCACTGTCTACTGTTCATCCAGCCCTCCACCACACCACGGGGTCCTGTTCATCCAGAGGCAACGCCACCGCTCACTGTTCATCCACCCCCCCCCCCCCCGCAACGCTCACTGTTCAACCAATCGATTGGCTTCAGTTAGCAGCAGTAGCGAAGGAACCGCTCGATCGGGTTCAGTTAACAGCCATCAATCGATTGCTCGGGTTCAGTAACGCGTAGCCTGCAGTGCAATCGCTCGGGTCCAGTTAGAGCCCAATGCCTCGCACATGTGCGCGTACGTGTACGAGAGAAACGCGCATTGCTCGGCCCCCGACCTCCCACCGTAACCGGGAACTCCCCGAAATTTTACTTGCCCTCGCTTCTACCACGGTTTTTTCCATCATGGATGGCCCAAAGAATGTCATTGAGCTGCATCTCCGGCCCGCCCAGGATGAAAAGCCCATTTTCTGTCATGATTTTTTGTCATAGAAGTAGGAGCCCACCACATCTATGATAATACCAGGTTTTGTCACAATTATCGTCATAGAAGTGTCATATGTATAACAGAAAAAAAATCATTCGGCCCAAAATGTCACGGATGTGTCTTTTTTTTGTAGTGCATCCCTGTATTTGGATGTATCATGGCGTTCGGATGGTTGTAGTATTCGGTTTTGATTTTGTGCCGGAGCGCGCTTCCTAGATCCATAGATGGATCTGGTCATACTGGTTTTTTGGCGCATGTCTTCATGTAAATCGTGTGTTGACTTATGTGTGGCCTTGTAAGCCGCTCTATCGCGGTCACAAGGTGGTTGATCCGGCCGGTTGGCCGTTTTATTTTTCGGTTGTATGGGCTCTAAGGCCTCATCGTCGAATTCAGGTAATAGCTTGCACATTGGATAGCTCTTTGTGTGGTAACCTCCACCATACTTTTCTTCGTTGTCGAGCACTTTGTTCCACCTGCTGTTGAGCGTATTTTGTTCGGCCTTAATCCTTTGCTTTTGCTTCTTCAGACTCCTCACTGTGGCAATAAGCCTTCTGCGGAGATTCTCTTGCACCAAGTGTGTTTCCGGGATGATGTGTGCATCTTCGTCCGGAGTGTTTTCCTCCCCAGAGGGGGTTTGATGAGGTTTATCCTCGGCGTCGCTGTGTTCGGACATCGAATCTGTACTGTGTTCGCCGTTTGCAGTTTCGTCATGCTCTGCCGCCGGGGCAATGTGGTCGTCGTTTCCTCCGGAGTCGACTGGAGTGTTATTTTCTCTTGCGCTGTTATCGCTGCTTTTGCCGAGGAAGGATTTGGAGCGGGGCCTACGCCGACGCTTTGTTTGCTTCTTGGAGGGGTCATCCTCCGCTGTCTCCTCCCGTTCCTCATCATCGTTTTCTTTGGGTGTATCCACCATGTATATCTCATGTGGTGAAGTGGTTGTCCAGCGCCTTGTGGGTACTGTTTCCTGTTCCTCTTCCGCATTGTCGTCCATGCCGTCGATGTCTTGGGAGTCGAAATCAAGCATGTCGGTTAAATCGTCGACAGAGGCTACTAAGTGGGTGGTGGGTGGGCGGCGAATTTCTTCGTCGTCCGCATCCCATTCTAGCCGGACATAGTTCGGCCAAGGTTCTCCTGACAAGGAGAGAGACCTTAATCAATTTAGCAAATCGCTGAAAGGCGAGTGCCGAAAGATATCCGCGGAGGTGAACTCCATGATCCGTGCCCAATCGGATTCGATAGGCACGGATGCAGGCGGCTCGGAGTCCGTGGCCGGAGATGAATCCAGTGGTTCGGCAACATGGCTCTCGTAAGGGGGTGAAGTCAGTATCCGGCTCCATCGCCAATGAGAGTGTGGCCTCCATGGCGGGGTCTATCCCTCCGTCCTCGGATGGCGCAATTTGCTCCGGATTGAAGGCCGGAGTAGTTGCAGATGCGATCTCCCGAACACTGTCCGACGACAGAGTTACGTCATGCTCGTCGTGATTGTGTGGCGCACATGACATGTGCTCGAATCCATCGAAGATCAAGTCTCCGCGGATGTCGGCAGTGTAGTTTAAGTTTCTGAAGCTAACCTGATGGCCAGGGGCGTAGCTCTTGATCTGCTCCAGATGGCCAAGTGAATTGGCCCGCAGTGTGAAGCCGCCGAATACGAAGATCTGTCCGGGGAGGAAAACCTCACCCTGGACCGCATCGTTACCGATGATCGAGGGGGCCATCGAGCCTTACGGTGACAACACAGTGGAACTCTCAATAAAAGCACCAATGTCGGTGTCAAAACCGGCGGATCTCGGGTAGGGGGTCCCAAACTGTGCGTCTAAGGAGGATGGTAACAGGAGGCAGGGGACACGACGTTTACCCAGGTTCGGGCCCTCTTGATGGAGGTAAGACCCTACGTCCTGCTTGATTGATCTTGATGATATGAGTATTACAAGAGTTGATCTACCACGAGATCGTAGAGGCTAAACCCTAGAAGCTAGCCAATGGTATGATTGTTGTTGTCCTACGGACTAAACGCTCCATTTTATATAGACACAGGAGGGGGCTAGGGTTTCACAGAGTCGGTTACAAGGGAGGAGATCCACATATCCATATTGCCAAGCTTGCCTTCCATGCCAAGGAAAGTCCCATCCGGACACGGGACGAAGTCTTCAATCTTGTATCTTCATAGTCCAATAGTCCGGCCAAAGAATATAGTACGGTTGTCCGGAGACCCCCTAATCCAGGACTCCCTCAATCCCAAAGGGTAAATTCCAATCAGGTGGCTGAACAATAGGTGCAGAAATCAAGGCTTTCTTAAGTATTTCAAATGCTTCTACACAATCATCATCAAAGACAAAAGGAATATCTTTTTGTAATAGGTTAGTCATAGGCTGGGAAATTTTTGAGAAGTCCTTAACGAACCTCCTATAAAAACCGGCATGACCAAGGAAACTTCTTATACCTTTGATGTCCTTGGGACACGACATCTTTTCAATAGCATCAACTTTAGCTTTGTCAACTTCAATAACTCTTTTAGAAATTTTATGCCCCAAGACAATACCTTCATTAACCATAAAGTGGCACTTCTCCCAATTCAAGACAAGGTTAGTTTCTTCACATCTCTGCAAAACTCGATCAAGGTTGCTCAAGCAATCATCACAAGAGGATCCATAAACAGAGAAATCATCCATGAAAACTTCACAAATCTTTTCACAAAAGTCAGAGAATATAGCCATCATGCATCTTTGAAAGGTAGAGGTGCATTAAATAAACCAAAAGGCATACGCCTATAAGCAAAGGTACCGAAAGGGCAAGTAAAAGTACTCTTTTCTTGATCATCAGCTAACACAGGTATTTGAGAGAAACGAGAGTAACCATATAGAAAGAAAAAATGTGTATGTTTGGATAATCTTTCTAGTATTTGATCAATGGAAGGACATCAAAGGTATAAGAAGTTTCCTTGGTCATGCCGGTTTTTATAGGAGGTTCGTTAAGGACTTCTCAAAAATTTCCCAGCCTCTGACTAACCTATTACAAAAAGATATTCCTTTTGTCTTTGATGATGATTGTGTAGAAGCATTTGAAATACTTAAGAAAGCCTTGATTTCTGCACCTATTGTTCAGCCACCTGATTGGAATTTACCCTTTGGGATTGAGGGAGTCCTGGATTAGGGGGTCTCCGGACAGCCGGACTATATCCATTGGCCGGACTGTTGGACTATGAAGATACAAGATTGAAGACATCGTCCCGTGTCCGGATGGGACTTTCCTTGGCATGGAAGGCAAGCTTGGCAATATGGATATGTGGATCTCCTCCCTTGTAACCGACTCTGTGAAACCCTAGCCCCCTCCTGTGTCTATATAAAATGGAGCGTTTAGTCCGTAGGATAACATACAATCATACCATAGGCTAGCTTCTAGGGTTTAGCCTCTACGATCTTGTGGTAGATCAACTCTTGTAATACTCATATCATCAAGATCAATCAAGCAGGACGTAGGGTCTTACCTCCATCAAGAGGGCCCGAACCTCGGTAAACCTGCCTCCTGTTACCATCCGCCTTAGACGCACAGTTTGGGACCCCCTACCCGAGATCCGCCGGTTTTGACACCGACATTGGTGCTTTCATTGAGAGTTCCACTGTGCCGTCACCGTAAGGCTGGATGGCTCCTTTGATCATCGATAACGATGCGGTCCAGGGTGAGGTTTTCCTCCCCGGACAGATCTTCATATTCGGCGGCTTCGCACTGCAGGCCAACTCGCTTGGCCAACTGGAGCAGATCGAGAGCTACGCCCCTAGCCATCAGGTCAGGTTCGGAAACTTAAACTACACTGCCGACATCCGCGGAGACTTGATCTTCGACGAATTCTAGCCCATGTCAGGTGCGCCGCACAATCACGACGAGCATGACGTAACTCTGTCGTCGGACAGTGTTCGGGATATCGCATCTGCAACTACTCCGGCCTTCAATCCGAAGCAAATTGCGCCATCCGAGGATGGAGGGATAGACCCCGCCATGGAGGACGCACTCTTAGTGGCGATGGAGTCGGATACTGACTTCACCCCTTATGAGAGCCATGTTGCCGAACCACTGGATTCGTCTCCAGCCATGGACTCCGAGCCGCCTGCATCCGTGCCTATCAAATCTGATTGGGCGCCGATCATGGAGTTCACCTCCGCGGATATCTTTCAGCACTCGCCTTTCGGCGATGTGCTAAATTCATTAAGATCTCTCTCCTTGTCAGGAGAACCTTGGACGAACTATGTCCGGCTAGAATGGGATGCGGACGACGAAGAAATTCGCTGCCCACCCACCACCCACTTAGTAGCCATTGTCGACAATTTAACCGACATGCTCGACTTCGACTCCGAAGACATCGACGGCATGGACGACGATGCAGGAGACGAACAGGAACCACCGCCCACAGGGCGCTGGACCGCCACCTCATCATATGATATATACATGGTGGACACCCCCAAAGAAGGCAATGGCGACGAGACAGCGGAGGATGACTCCTCCAAGAAGCAACCCAAGCGCCGACGTTAGCGGCGCCGCTCTAAGTCCCACCATAGCAAAAGTAGTGATACCGGCACAAGAGACAATAACACACCGGATAGTGCCGAAGACAACAACAATCCCCGCCAGCACGATATAGAGCGGGAGGGTGAACAAGCTAGCCCTCCAGAGCAGGCAGCAGATGGAGAATCGGAGGAGGACAATTACATGCCTCACTCCGAAGACGAGGTGAGCCTCAGCGACGAAGAATTTATCGTGCCTGAGGATCCCATCGAGCAGGAGCGCTTGAAGTGCCGACTTATGGCCACAACACATAGCTTGAAGAAAAAGCAACAACAGCTTCAAGCTGATCAAGACTTGCTAGCAGATAGATGGACCGAAGTCCTTGCGGCCGAGGAATACGAACTCGAGCGCCCCTCCAAGAGTTACCCAAAGCGCAGGTTGCTACCTCACCTCGAGGAGGAAGCATTGAAATCTACATCACCAGTGTACGATGCGGCTGACCGGACACCTCGTGGCCGAGCCAGAGAGGCATTTCAGCCTGAAGTTCAGCCTGCACCCCGCCGCCACTCAAACAAAAATATCAAGGCCCAGGGCAACACACGGGACCTGCGAGACGTATTGGACAGCAGGGCAAAACATGCAAGGTCGATATACGGGTCACGGGGGCGCGCGCCAACGCGGGAAGATGACTGTCACGCCGGATACACTAAAAGTAAATCCGGCTGGGCCGAATATAGCAGACAAGACTCATATGAACTGCGTCGTGATATAGCCCGGCACAGAGGCGCTGCACGCCCCCTATGCTTCACTGATGAAGTTATGGATCACGAATTCCCAGAGGGTTTTAAACCCGTGAATATCGAATCGTATGATGGTACAATAGATCCCGCTGTATGGATTGAGGATGTTCTCCTCCACATCCACATGGCCCGCGGTGATGATCTGCATGCCATCAAGTACCTCCCACTAAAACTCAAAGGACTAGCTCGGCACTGGCTGAATAGCTTGCCAGTAGACTCCATCGGCAGTTGGGAGGATCTGGAAGACGCATTCCTTGACAACTTCCAGGGCACTTATGTGCGACCACCAAATGCTAATGACTTGAGCCATATAACTCAGTAGCCAGGGGAATCGGCCAGGCAATTCTGGACATGGTTCCTAACTAAGAAAAACCAAATTGTCGACTGTTCGGATGCAGAGGCCTTAGCGGCATTCAAGCATAACATCCGTGACGAGTGGCTCGCCCGGCACCTTGGCCAAGAGAAGACGAAGTCTATGGCAGCCCTCACGACACTCATGACCCGCTTTTGCGCGGGCGAGGATAGCTGGCTGGCTCGCAGCAACAACACATCAAGGAATCCGGGCACTTCGGATACCAAAGATGCCAACGGCAGACCACGTTGTAACAGACAAAAGCGCCGCAAAAATGGCGATAACACCGATGATATGGCAGTCAATGCCAGATTTAGAGGCTCTAGATCCGGTCAGCGGAAAAGGCCATTCAAAAGAAGTACTCCGGGCCCGTCCAGTTTGGATCGCATACTTGATCGCTCGTGTCAAATCCACGGCACCCCCGATAAGCCAGCCAATCACACCAAGAGAGACTGCTGGGTGTTCAAGTAGGCCGACAAGTTGAATGTCGAAAATAAGGACAAGGGGCTGCATAGTGATGACGAGGAGGAGCCCCGGCCGCCGAACACGGGAGGACAGAAGAGTTTCCCCCCACAAGTGAAGATGGTGAACATGATATACGCAACCCACATTCCCAAAAGGGAACAGAAGCGTGCACTAAGGGGCGTCTATGCAATGGAGCCCGTCGCCCCAAAGTTCAACCCATCATGGCAGATTGCAGGGACCACCCCACTTGTATCCGTCATGGCAGATCCGCCGCACTGGTCCTAGACCCCATCATCGACGGATTTCACCTCACTGGAGTCCTTATGGACAGCGGCAGCAGCCTGAACCTGCTCTATCAGGATACAATGCCAAAAATGGCTATAGATCCCTCGAGGATAAAACCCACCAAAACCACCTTTAAGGGCGTTATCCCAGGTGTAGAGGCCCATTGCACGGGCTCAATCACACTGGAAATGATCTTCGGATCTCCGGACACCTTCTGAAGCGAGGAGTTAATCTTCGATATCGTCCCGTTCCGCAATGGCTATTGCTACCTCTTGAGCACTGCGTTGGTTTTCCCCGAAGAGGAAGGGATGATGCAGCAAAGTAGCGTAAGTATTTCCCTCAGTTTTTGAGAACCAAGGTATCAATCCAGTAGGAGGCTACGCGCGAGTCCCTCGCACCTGCAAAAAACAAATAAAGCCTCGCAACCAACGCGATAAGGGGTTGTCAATCCCAACACGGCCACTTACAAGAGTGAGATCTGATAGATATGATAAGATAATATTTTTGGTATTTTTGTGATAAAGATGCAAAGTAAAATAAAAGCAAAGGAAATAACTAAGTATTAGGAGATTAATATGATGAAGATAGACCCGGGGGCCATAGGTTTCACTAGTGGCTTCTCTCGAGAGCGTAAGTATTCTACGGTGGGTGAGCAAATTACTGCTGAGCAATTAACAGAATTGAGGATAGTTATGAGAATATCTAGGTATGATCATGTATATAGGCATCACGTCCGAGACAAGTAGACCGACTCCTGCCTGCATCTACTACTATTACTCCACTCATCGACCGCTATCCAGCATGCATCTAGAGTATTAAGTTAATGAAAACAGAGTAACGCCTTAGGCAAGATGACATGATGTAGAGGGATAAACTCATGCAATATGATGAAAACCCCATCTTGTTATCCTCAATGGCAACAATACAATACGTGTCTTGCTGCCCCTACTGTCACTGAAAGGACACCGCAAGATTGAACCCAAAGCTAAGCACTTCTCCCATTGCAAGAAAGATCAATCTATTCAGCCAAACCAAACTGATAATTCGAAGAGACTTGCAAAGATAACCAATCATACATAAAAGAATTCAGAGAAGATTCAAATATTGTTCATAGATATACTTGATCATAAAAACCCACAATTCATCGGTCTCAACAAACAGACCGCAAAAAGAAGATTACATCGAATAGATCTCCACAAGAGAGGGGGAGAACATTGTATTGAGATCCAAAAAGAGACAAGAAGCCATCTAGCTACTAACTATGGACCCGTAGGTCTGAGGTGAACTACTCACACTTCATCGGAGGGGCTATGGTGTTGATGTAGGAGCCCTCCGTGATTGATGCCCCCTCCGGCGGAGCTCCGGAACAGGCCGGAAGATGGGATCTCGTGGATACAGAAAGTTGCGGTGGTGGAATTAGGGTTTTGGCTCCGTATCTGATCATTTGGGAGTACGTAGGTATATATAGGAGGAAGGAGTACGTCGGTGGAGCAACAGGGGGCCTACGAGGGTGGAGGGCGCGCCTGGGGAGTAGGCGCGCCCCCCTACCTCATGGCATCCTCTTTTGTGTCTTGACGTAGGGTCCAAGTCTCTTGGGTCTTGTTCGTTGAGAAAATCACGTTCCCAAAGGTTTCATTCCATTTGGACTCTGTTTCATATTCCTTTTCTTCGAAACCCTAAAACAGGCAAAAAAACAGCAATTCTGGGCTGGGCCTCCGGTTAGTAGGTTAGTCCCAAAAATAATATAAAAGTGGATAGTAAAGCCCAATAATGTCCAAAACAGTAGATAATATAGCATGGAGCAATCAAAAATCATAGATACATTGGAGACGTATCAAGCATCCCCAAGCTTAATTCCTGCTCGTCCTCGAGTAGGTAAATGATAAAAACAGAATTTTTGATGCGGAATCCTACTTGGCATAATTTTAATGTAATTCTTCTTAATTGTGGTATGAATATTCTGATCCGAAAGATTCAAGACAAAAGTTCATATTGACATAAATATAATAATAGTTCAAGCATACTAACAAAGCAATTATGTCTTCTCAAAATAACATGGCCAAAGAAAGTTCATCCCTACAAAACCATATAGTTTAGTCATGCTCCATTTTCGTCACACAAGAATGCTCTCATCATGCACAACCCTGATGACAAGCCAAGCAATTGTTTCATACTTTAGTAATCTCAAACCTATAAACTTTCACGCAATATATGAGCGTGAGCCATGGACATAGCACTATGGGTGGAATAGAATATAATAAGGGGGGTTATGTGGAGAAGACAAAACAGAGAAAGTCTCACATCAACGAGGCTAATCAATGGGCTATGGATATGCCCACCGATTGATGTTAATGCAAGGAGTAGGGATTGCCATGCAACGGATGCACTAGAGCTATAAATGTATGAAAGCTCAAAAAAAGAAACTAAGTGGGTGTGCATCTAACTTGCTTGCTCATGAAGACCTAGGGCACCTGAGGAGGCCCATTGTTGGAATATACAAGCCAAGTTCTATAATGAAAATTCCCACTAGTATATGGAAGTGACAAAACAAGAGACTCTGTATATGAAGATTACGGTGCTACTTTGAAGCACAAGTGTGGCAAAGGATAGTAACATTGTCCCTTCTCTCTCTCATATAATTTTTTTGGCCTTTCTTTATATATATATATATGGCCTTTCTCTCCTTTTTTTCTAATTCCTCACTTGGGACAATGCTCTAGAAAATTATGATCATCGCACTTCTATTTATTTAGAACTCAATGATTACAACTCGATACTAGAACAAAAGATGACTCTATATGAATGCCTCCGGCGGTGTACCGGGATATGCAATGGACCAAGAGTGACATGTATGAAAGAATTATGAACGGTGGCTTTGCCACAAATACTATGTCAACTACATGATCAAGCTAAGCAATATGACAATAATGAATGTGTCATGATAAATAGAATGGTGGAAAGTTGCATGGCAATATATCTCGGAATGGCTATGGAAATGCCATAATAGGTAGGTATGGTAGCTGTTTTGAGGAAGATATAAGGAGGTTTGTGTGTGAAAGAGCGTATCATATCACGGGGTTTGGATGTACCGGCGAAGTTTGCGCCAACTCTCAATGTGAGAAAGGGCAATGCATGGTACCGAAGAGGCTAGCAAGGATGGAAGGGTGAGAGTGCGTATAATCCATGGACTCAACATTAGTCATAAAGAACTCACATACTTATTGCAAAAATCTACAAGTCATCAAAAACCTCGACACTACGCGCATGCTCCTAGGGGATAGATTGGTAGGAAAAGACCATCGCTCGTCCCCGACCGCCACTCATAAGGAGGACAATCAAATAACACCTCATGTTTCAAATTTGTTACATAACGTTTACCATACATGCATGCTACAGGACTTGCAAACTTCAACACAAGCATTTCTCAATTTCACAACTACTCAACTAGCACGACTTTGATATTATTACCTCCATATCTCAAAACAATCATCAAGCATCAAACTTCTCTTAGTATTCAAAACACTCATAAGAAAATTTTACTAATCTTGAATACCTAGCATATTAGGATGTTAAGCAAATTACCATGCTATTTAAGACTCTCAAAATAATCTAAGTGAAGCATGAGAGATCAATACTTTCTATAAAACAAATCCACCACCGTGCTCTAAAAGGTATAAGTGAAGTACTAGAGCAAAACTATATAACTCAAAAGATATAAGCGAAGCACATAGAGTATTCTAAAAAATTCCAAATCATGTATGGCTCTCTCAAAAGGTCTGTACAGCAAGGATGATTGTGGTAAACTAAAAATTAAAGACTCAAATCATACAAGACGCTCCAAGCAAAACACATATCATGTGGTGAATAAAAATATCGCTCCAAGTAAAGTTACCGATAGAAGTAGACGAAAGAGGGTATGCCTTCTGGGGCATCCCCAAGATTTGGCTTTTAGGTGTCCTTAGATTATCTTGGGGGTGCCATGGGAATCCCTAATCTTAGTCTCTTGCCACTCCTTGTTCCATAATCCATCAAATCTTTACCCAAAACTTGAAAACTTCACAACACAAAACTCAAAGTAGAAAATCTCGTGAGCTCCGTTAGCGAAAGGAAACAAAAGACAACTTCAAGGTACTGTAATGAACTCATTCTTTATTTATATTGGTGTTAAACCTAATGTATTGCAATTTCTCTATGGTTTATAAACTATTTTACTAGCCATAGATTCATCAAAATAAGCAAACAACACACGAAAAACAGAATCTGTCAAAAACAGAACAATCTGTAGTAATATGTAGCTAGCGCAAGATATGGAACCCCAAAAATTCTAAAATAAATTTCTGGACGTTAGGAATTTATATATTAATCATATTCAAAAATAATTAACTAAATAGCACTTTCCAAATAAAAATGGCAGCAGTTCTCGTGAGCACTAAAGTTTTTGTTTTTTACAGCAAGTGTAACAAGACTTTACCCAAGTCTTCCCAATGGTTATACTTGGCACAAACACTAATTAAACACAAAAAACACAACCTAAACAGAGGCTAGATAAATTATTTATTACTAAACAGGAGCAAAAAGCAAGGAATAAAAATAAAATTGGGTTGCCTCCCAACAAGCGTTATCGTTTAACGCCCCTAGCTAGGCATAACAAGCAAAGGATAGATCTAGGTATTGCCATCTTTGGTGGGAAATTCTTCAATGAGGCATCTTCCATCTTTAGGAATTTCTTTATTTTTATTTATTATCAAACTTTTAGGCACAAGATTGAAAAAATCATTTGTAACAAATGGTTCCTTAATGATATCAAAAAGATTGGGATGAATACTTATAGATTTGAGATCCGCAGTTTCCTTACTAGAGGATTCACCCTTATTTTTAGGAACATACATAAGCTTGGCAATTTCAGTGGGAGGACTTGGAGTATTCTTTACGGAAGAAAAAGCGGTTCCCAAGTTGGTAATAATATCCTCAAGTTTATCGATTCTAGTGGAATCGTGATTTATTTTCTCATTAACTATGGGTTCCTTCTCTTTAATATTTTTCAAAGTGGCTCCTACTTTAGATCCATATTGAGAGATTCGGTTGTGGATATTTTTATCCAAATTTTCAATTAACTCTACGGTATCAACATTATTTTCAATAATTTCAAGTCTTTGCATTACATGCTCCAAAGTTAATACAGTTCCATTAACCAAAAGAGGGGGTGAGCCAAACAAATCTATCATAGCATTATAAGAATTAAAAGTATGGCTACCCAAGAAGTTCCCTCCAGTAATAGTATCAAGGACATATTTGTGCCAAGGAGTAACGCCTACATAAAAATTGCAAAGAAGAACGGAAGTAGATTGCTTCCTGGTAGATCTATTTTGAGCATTGCAAATTCTATACCAATCGTCTTTTAGATTTTCCCCCTCCCTTTGCTTAAAATTTAGAATTTCATTCTCGGGAGACAACGGAGAAGATAAGGGGCTAGCCATAAAGACAAGCAAACAAACTAACGCACAAGGAAACAAAAAGCAAGCAGGCAAAAAGGGGCAAATAGAGAAAGAGAGGGAGGATAGAGAGAGAGGGCGAATAAAACGGCAAGGGTGAAGTGGGGGAGAGGAAAATGAGAGGCAAATGGCAAATAATGTAATGCGGGAGATAAGGGTATGTGATAGGTACTTGGTATATTGACTTTTGCATAGACCTCCCCGGCAACGGCACCAGAAATCCTTCTTGCTACCTCTTGAGCACTGCGTTGGTTTTCCCCGAAGAGGAAGGGATGATACAGCAAAGTAGCGTAAGTATTTCCCTCAGTTTTTGAGAACCAAGGTATCAATCCAGTAGGAGGCTACGCGCGAGTCCCTCGCACCTGCAAAAAACAAATAAAGCCTCGCAACCAACGCGATAAGGGGTTGTCAATCCCAACACGGCCACTTACAAGAGTGAGATCTGATAGATATGATAAGATAATATTTTTGGTATTTTTGTGATAAAGATGCAAAGTAAAATAAAAGCAAAGGAAATAACTAAGTATTAGGAGATTAATATGATGAAGATAGACCCGGGGGCCATAGGTTTCACTAGTGGCTTCTCTCGAGAGCATAAGTATTCTACGGTGGGTGAGCAAATTACTGCTGAGCAATTAACAGAATTGAGGATAGTTATGAGAATATCTAGGTATGATCATGTATATAGGCATCACGTCCGAGACAAGTAGACCGACTCCTGCCTGCATCTACTACTATTACTCCACTCATCGACCGCTATCCAGCATGCATCTAGAGTATTAAGTTAATGAAAACAGAGTAACGCCTTAGGCAAGATGACATGATGTAGAGGGATAAACTCATGCAATATGATGAAAACCCCATCTTGTTATCCTCAATGGCAACAATACAATACGTGTCTTGCTGCCCCTACTGTCACTGAAAGGACACCGCAAGATTGAACCCAAAGCTAAGCACTTCTCCCATTGCAAGAAAGATCAATCTAGTAGGCCAAACCAAACTGATAATTCGAAGAGACTTGCAAAGATAACCAATCATACATAAAAGAATTCAGAGAAGATTCAAATATTGTTCATAAATAGACTTGATCATAAACCCACAATTCATCGGTCTCAACAAACACACCGCAAAAAGAAGATTACATCAAATAGATCACCACAAGAGAGGGGGAGAATATTGTATAGAGATCCAAAAAGAGAGAAGAAGCCATCTAGCTAATAACTATGGACCCGTAGGTCTGAGGTGAACTACTCACACTTCATCGGAGGGGCTATGGTGTTGATGTAGGAGCCCTCCGTGATTCATGCCCCCTCCAACGGAGCTCCGGAACAGGCCCCAAGATGGGATCTCGTGGATACAGAAATTTGCGGTGGTGGAATTAGGGTTTTGGCTCCGTATCTGATTGTTTGGGGGTACGTAGGTATATATAGGAGGAAGGAGTACGTCGGTGGAGCAACAGGGGGCACACGAGGGTGGAGGGCGCGCCCCCCTACCTCCTCTTTTGTGTCTTGACGTAGGGTCCAAGTCTCCTGGGTCTTGTTCGTTGAGAAAATCACGTTCCCGAAGGTTTGATTCCGTTTGATATTCCTTTTCTTCGAAACCCTAAAACAGGCAAAAACAGCAATTTTGGGCTGGGCCACCGGTTAATAGGTTAGTCCCAAAAATAATATAAAAGTGGATAATAAAGCCCAATAATGTCCAAAACAGTAGATAATATAGCATGGAGCAATCAAAAATTATAGATACGTTGGAGATGTATCAACTATCACGGACTGCATGGGCGAACCGCATTTGCAAAATTCAATGTGGTACCGCATTACGCATACCTCAAGCTCAAGATGCCAGGACCTGGGGGGTTATAACAGTCAATGGAAAAACAGAACGCTCGCTCCGCACGGAAGAGCACACTGGGGCCCTCGTAGCAGAAGCACAAAGCAGCCTTTTAAGGCAAACCACCAATTCGGCGATACAGCCCCCGGACACCGTCAAGCGAGTCCGGAGTAAACTGCAACAGCATCGCCTGGCACGTTCAGAGCTCGCCTAGCAATTCGTCCCTCGTCCCAGTCCCAGTCAAGCGACAAAATCCGTGCCGCGCGTAAATAATTACGCACTGAAAATACCATGGGCATAGGCGGGGGCACAATCAGGGAACGTCCCACAATGCGGCTTAATCGCCCTAGGGGTTGCATACCTTTATCATTTTTTCTCTTTCAGGACCTTACTCTCTGGAAGCCCTATCCGACAGTACGATTGCCGGACACATTACGGGAAGGAACAATAAGGGAGACAAGAAGCTAAGATGTACAAGGGAACCCCTAGGTGGTCTCTAATAATAATCGATATACCCGCTTTTTACTATCCATACGCAGCTTGCCCTTGGATAGGACATGTCAAATAGTCCTATTTTGTTCTTATTGCACTACTTTTATCGGTACGCTTCGACGTATTATTTAAATAACAATGCATAGCATTAGTCTATTATTGCATTATCCGTCCCTTTTTTCTTATATGTTCATTTACAACAACTTGCACTTGTACATTCTGGTACGGTCAGTACGCCAGGGGCTTTCGTTTACCCCATAATACGGCATGAGAAGTCCGAACACTTTCGACAGTGCGGCACCCCGAACTTATAGCATTATATGCATCAGCTCCGAATCATGTCTTGGGTCAATAGTTGGGTTTGCCCGGCTCCCATGTTTTGGTACCTTACGTTCCGCTATATCGGCTAAGGTAGCGCTGGGAGAACTACTGCGATTGTGTCCCGGTTCTTCCGGACGAGCACCTCAATAGAGAAAGCCGAAAACTGACTGTCATGATAAGGCGAGAGCTGATCGCTGTTCGAGAGGTCTCAAGTCCTTAAAGACTTTTTCCTTTTCGGGCGAGGAGTCGGCCTTGTTCGACTTAGGCGTATATAGCGCCCCCAATTCAGCCTTCCGAATAGTAGGGGCTTCGCCAAAATTTAAAATTGTAGACTTCTATGGCTAAGTGAGAGTGATAAAGCCTTATAGTCTGATTGCCTGGTTCGTTGTGCTGAACACCTCCCTCGAATGACCCAAAATTGGGATAAAGAGTGCTAAGGTTTATCCCGAACACCCCAGTACTAGTTACATGGGGGTAGAAGCCAACGACTGGCCAACTCTCATATTTCATAAACGGCCGCACAGAAGGTAATATTTTAAATTCAAAAAGCGTTGCATAGCACAAATGAACTCGTTTCATATTACAGGATCACATGAGCATGTTCATTCAAAAATTACATCTCTGGCACATTCCTCTGGCACAAGGCAGGAACCCTTCAGGACAATGTCACAATACATTTCGGGGCAGCGATGCTCCTTGCCCTCCGGCGGCCCCTCCTTCACCAGCTTCACGGCGTCCAGCTTCGCCCAGTGCACCTTAGCCCGGGCAAAAGCCCTGCATGCACCCTCGATGTAGATGGACCGCTTTATGATGTCAAGCCGTGGGCAGGCATCCACAAGCCGCCTCACCGGACCGAAGTAGCTGCTAGGCAGGGGATCGCCAGGCCACATCAGGACTATAAGACCCTTCATGGCCTGTTCAGCCGCCTTGTGAAGCTCGACCAGTTGCTTCAGCTGGTCGCTCAAGGGCATTGGGTGTTCGGGCCCAGTATACTAAGACCAGAACAACTTTTCCGTCAAGCTCCCCTCCTCAGCTCGGTAAAACTCCGCGACATCCAGTGCACTGCGGGGAAGATCTGCGAACGCTCCTGGAGAGCTCCGAACTTAGGTAAGTCAAAGGAAAGTTTCCTTCACATGCTTTCTTTGCATAATGAATGCCTTACCCTCTATTATCTTCTTCACCGCATCCATCTCCTGGAGGGCCTTGTGGGCTTCAGCCTTGGCGCTCTATGTGCTTTCGAGCGCCTTCGCAAGCTCGGACTCTCGCGTCTTAGAGTCAAGCTCCAAGGACTCATGCTTTTTGGCGAGAGCCTCGAGCTCTTACCGCACCTCGCCTACCCGGTCTTCTTGCTTTTCCTGCTCAATGCGCTCCTTGGCCGCTTTGTCTTCAGCCTCAGACAACGCCTTCTTCAGGGTCGCCACCTCGGTTGTGGCCCCTAACAAATTCATAACGATCCTATTACTTTACAACCGAATTTATTTTTAATATATAGACAAGGTATTGCTTAACTTTTCTCTCCTCGAGCTGCCTCTTGGTAAGGCCGAGCTCTTTCTCGGACTGCTCAAGGTCCTGCTTCAGTGCAGCGACCTCCGCAGTACGTGCGGCAGCAGCCAGCAGTGAAGCATGCACATGCACATAGACATATTCTGATTAGACTCCTGAGTCATTATTTGATCCTCTATTCAGCCTTTCTTCGTGAACGCCAAACAGAGCATCAGGGGCTACTGTCTACGCGGTAATATTTTCCTATATTTTGATTGCTTACCTCAAAGCCTGTTAGGAGGCTGGCGCAATCTTCGGTCAGTCCATTTTTGGCGGACTAAACTTTCTCGATCACCGCACTCATGATAGTGCGGTGCTCTTCGTCAATGGAAGCATCGTGAAGCGCTTCAAGCAAGTTGTCCGGTGCCTCTGGATGGACAGAGGCCACCGGCACCGATGGCTCGCCCCTCTTAACGGGGGATTGCCTGCCGGAGTCCGGAACCACCGATGGTTCCCGGCACAGTGTTTGGCTAGGGGCCGAACTTGGAGCTCGTGGGAGTCTTGCTCCCTTTGCGCCCAGGGTCCGGAAGGTCGCCTCGAGGCGCCCCCAGGACTACCTCCCCTCGGCTCGGTGCCTTTTTAGACAACACCTCAACGTTGTCCGTAGGGCAAGGGGTGGAGGCGGTCGGAAGTGAATCGCTATTCATATCCGACGAGTCCAAAGAACCATCTGACGAAGATACGTCAAGACGGGCTCGGGACAGGCTGCATAATCATATTCGGCGTAAGGAGAAGCAGTGCAATAAAACATACCATGAATTACTATGGTATCCGGATACTTATGACTTCGCCAGGGGCTTCTCCCTGGGTAGCCACTCGTCGCCGATGTAGGCGGCCGTCGTGGAGCAGTCCGGAAGGAGGGTCCTTCCCTTCTTGGACCCTTCGGCCTCCTCGGTTGGGGCGGCCTTCCTTTTCTTGTCTCCCCCGGCTGGGGGGGGGAGAACTTTCCTCTTCCTCCTCCTCGTTTTCGTGGGAGGAGGGCGCGTCGGAGTTCTCAGACGATGAGTCCGATATAACCTTGCGCCGGAGACCCTTTCGGGTCCCCGTGGCCTTCTTCTTGGCCTTCTTCGCCGGCACCTCGTAAGGCATCGGAACCAGCATCTCCGTTAGGAGAGCATCTGCTGGATCTTCAGGCAGGGGGGCTGGGCAATTGATCTGCTCCGCCGTCTCTACCCAGTCCTGTTAACGACATGGAAGCTTAGATTCCGCACATGATTAAACTGGGGCAAATAAATATCATGTGAGATATAAAAACTTACCGGATTGGCATGGCGCTTTGCGCTAAGTCCGCGGTCCTCGGTAAGGGGAGGAGGTACCTCGGCTCCCTTGAACAGGACCTTCCAGACGTCCTTGTGTGTCGTGTCGAAGAGCTCTCGCAGCGTCTGGTGCTTGGCCGGGTCGAACTCCCACAAATTGAATGTCCGTCGTTGACACGGGAGGATCCGGCGGAAGAGCATGACCTGGACCACGTTGACGAGCTTGATTTTCTTGCTCATCATGTTCTTGATGCAGGTCTGGAGTCCGGTCAGCTCTACCGGGGAACCCCAGGACAGGCCCTTCTCTTTCCAGGAGGTGAGCCGCGTGGGGATTCCTGATCGAAATTCGAGGGCCGCCACCCAGTTGGTGTCGCACGGCTCGGTGATGTAGAACAACCCCGATTGCCATCCCTTTATGGTCTCCACATAGGAGCCCTTGAGCCAGGTGACGTTAGGTATTTTTCCCACCATGGCGCCTCCGCACTCCACTTGCTGGCTGACTACCATCTTTGGTTTAACAAGGAAGGTCTTAAGCCACAGGCCAAAGTGGGGCCTGATGCGGTGGAAGGCCTCGCACATGACGATAAATGCCGAGATGTTGAGGATAAATTGGGGGCCAAATCATGAAAATCCAGCCTATAGTAGAACATGAGCCCGCGGACAAACGGGTGAAGGGGAAATCCCAGTCCACGAACAAAGTGGGTAAGGAAAACTACCCTCTCATGGGGTGCGGGCATAGGGACGATCTGCCCTGCATCTGGTAGCCGGTGCGCGATGTCCGCGGCCAGATATCCGGCTTCCCGTAGCTTTGTGATGTGCTCCTCCGTGACGCAGGAGACCATCCACTTGCCTCCCGCTCCGAACATGCTTGGAGTGGTTTGAGAAGAAAGACGCGAACTTGGGCGCTAGAGCTCGAGTGCGTGAGAATGGATAAGCAAGGAGGAAGAATGCGTGGGTAAAAAGGGTGAATCTTTGTCCCTTTATAAGGGCGGAAGAGGCGATACGCCTCCCCACTTACCTGGTAAGATCGCTTACTCCCCGAACGCCGTAATTGATGGCGCGGTTGGGTTACCCATACCCATATTGATGAGAATCCCGTGATAAGGGGACACGATCTTTGCTTTGACAAGACGTGTCAAGAAAACCGCCTCGCGATATGTGCAGTGCTGGTTGAGGAAAACGGTTCGAATAATGACTGGGTCATAGTATGATGTCATGTTGCCAAGCGTGTCAGCAGATTAGATTTGCGGAAATATTATTCTCTCTACGGTGGTATGTGGAACTTGTTTTACAGAGCCGGACACTGTCCTTGTGTCCAAAATCTTCCATGGAGTATTCGGAGGAAGAACCCGCCTTGCAATGCCAAAGACAAATCTGCGCGCCAGACTCATCATCATTGAAGCCTGGTTCAGGGGCTACTGAGGGAGTCCTGGATTAGGGGGCCTCCGGACAGCCGGACTATATCCTTTGGCCGGACTCTTGGACTATGAAGATACAAGATTGAAGACTATGTCCCGTGTCCGTATGGGACTTTCCTTGGCGTGGAAGGCAAGCTTGGCAATACGGATATGTGGATCTCCTCCCTTGTAACCGACTCTGTGTAACCCAAGCCCCCTCCGGTGTCTATATAAACCGGAGGGTTTAGTCCGTAGGACAACATACAATCATACCATAGGCTAGCTTCTAGAGTTTAGCCTCTACGATCTCGTGGTAGATCAACTCTTGTAATACTCATATCATCAAGATCAATCAAGCAGGACGTAGGGTATTACCTCCATCAAGAGGGCCCGAACCTGGGTAAACATCGTGTCCCCTGCCTCCCGTTACCATCCGCCTTAGACGCACAGTTCGGGACCTCCTACCCGAGATCCGCCGGTCTTGACACCGACAGTGCTGGTGAAGATGTTGATGGAGATTGACCCCCTCCTGATGAGAGGATCGTTGGTGATGACAATGATGATGATTTCCCCCTCCCGGAGGGAAGTTTACCCAGCAGAACAACTCCGCCGGAGCCCTAGATTGGTTCCGCCAAGGTTCTGCCTCGTGGTGGCGGAGTTTCTTCCCGAAAGCTTGCTTCTGGTTTTTTCTCGGATGAAAGACCTCATATAGCAGAAGATGGGCATCAGAGAGCCACCAGGGGGCCCATGAGGCAGGGGGTGCGCCCAGGGGGGTAGGGCGCGCCCCCCACCCTCGTGGCCATGGTGTGGGCCCCCTCTGGTGCTTTCTTCACTCAATATTTTTTATTAATTCCAAAAATGACTTACGTGAAGTTTCGGGACTTTTGGAGTTGTGCAGAATAGGTCTCTAATATTTGCTCCTTTTCCAGCCCAGAATTCCAGTTGTCGGCATTCTCCCTCTTCATGTAAACCTTGTAAAATAAGACACAATAGGCATAAGTATTGTGACATAATGTGTAATAACAGCCCATAATGCAATAAATATCAATATAAAAGCATGATGCAAAATGGACGTATCAATAAGTTGCACTATCATTATTAACTTTGCATCTTTTGGCTTCAATATTATGAATATGTGTATCACTACGGTCGAGATTCAATAAACCAGTCACCTTGGGTGTATGAACTCACAAGGTTTTATTCATGTAAACAGAATAACAATTATTCTTTGTCTTAAATTAACCGTATTGCAATAAACATGATCCAATCATATTATGCTCAACCCAAACACCAAATAACATTTATTTTAGGTTCAACACTAATCCGGAAGGTAAAGGGAGTGTGCGATGGTGATCTTATCAACATTGGAATCACTTCCAACTCACATCATCACTTCGCCCTTAACTAGTCTCTGTTTATTTTGCAACTCCCGTTTCGAGTTACCACTCTTAGCAACTGAACCAGTATCAAATACTGAGGGGTTTCTATAAACACTAGTAAAGTACACATCAATAACATGTGTATCAAATATACCTTTGTTCACTTTGCCATCCTTCTTATCCGCCAAGTATCTAGGGTAGTTCCACTTCTAATGACCATTTCCTTTGAAGTAGAAGCACTGAGTTTCAGGCTTGGGTCTAGCTTTGGGCTTCTCCATGGGAGTGGCAACTTGTTTGCCATTCTTCTTGAAGTTCCCTTTTTTCCTTGCCTTTTACTTGAAACTAGTGGTCTTGTTAACCATCAACACTTGATGCTTTTCTTGATTTCTACCTTCGCTAATTTCAGCATCGCGAAGAGCTCGGGAATCGTTTTCGTCATCCCTTACATATTATAGTTCATCACGAAGTTCCAGTAACTTGGCGATAGTGACTAGAGAACTCTGTCAATCACTATCTTATCTGGAGGATGAACTCCCACTTGATTCAAGCGATTTTAGTACTCGGACATTCTGAGCACATACTCACTGGTTGAGCTATTCTCCTCCATCTTGTAGGCAAAACACTTGTCAGAGGTATCATACCTCTCGACTCGGGCATGAGTCTGAAATACAAATTTCAGCTCTTGGAACATCTTATATGCTCCGTGGCATTGAAAACGTTTTTGAAGTCCTGGTTCTAATCCGTAAAGCATGGTGCACTAAACTATCAAGTAGTCATCATACCGAGCTTTGCCAAACGTTCATAACGTCTGCATCTACTCCTACAATAGGTCCGTCACCTAGCAGTGCATCAAGGACATAATTCTTCTATGCAGCAATGAGGATAATCCTCAAATCAAGGACCCAGTCTGCATCATTGCTACTATCATCTTTCAACATAGTTTTTCTTGATGAACATATCAAAAATAAGCAAGGAGCTACATCGCGAGCTATTGATTTACAACATAGTTATGCAAATACTATTAGGACTAAATTCATGATAAATTAAAGTTCAATTAATCATATTACTTAATAACTCTCACTTAGATAGACATCCCTCTAGTCATCTAAATGATCACGTGATCCAAATCAACTAAACCATGTCCGATCATCACGTGAGATGGAGTAGTTTTCAATGGTGAACATCACTATGTTGATCATATCTACTATATGATTCACACTCGACCTTTCGGTCTCCAGTATTCCGAGGCCATATCTGCGTATGCTAGGCTCGTCAAGTTTAACCCGAGTATTCCGCGTGTGCAAAACTGGCTTGCACCCGTTGTATGTGAACGTAGAGCTTATCACACCCGATCATCACGTGGTGTCTCGGCACGATGAACTGTTGCAACGGTGCATACTTAGGGAGAACACTTATACCTTGAAATTTAGTGAGAGATCATCTTACAATGCTACCGCCGAACG
Source organism: Triticum urartu (assembly GCF_056163025.1). Lineage (NCBI taxonomy): Eukaryota > Viridiplantae > Streptophyta > Magnoliopsida > Poales > Poaceae > Triticum > Triticum urartu. Next base: position 435,210,893 of record NC_141873.1, read on the forward strand.
AAGAAAAATAAAATACATAAAGGATAAACATCACATGCAATCAAAATATGTGACATGGTATGGCCATCATCATCTTGTGCCTTTGATCTCCATCTCCAAAGTACCTTCATGATCTCTATCATCACCGGCATGACACCATGATCTCCATCATCTTGATCTCTATCAACGTGTTATCACTTGGTCCTCTTACCAACTATTGCTATCGCATAGCGATAAAATAAAGCAATTATTTGGCACTTGCATCTTATGCAATAAAGAGACAACCATAAGACTTATGCCAGTTGTCGATAACTTCAACAAAACATGATCATCTCATAGAACAATTTATATCTCATCACGTCTTGACCATATCACATCACAACATGCCCTGCAAAAACAAGTTAGACGTCCTCTACTTTGTTGTTGCAAGTTTTACGTGGCTGCTACGGGCTGAGCAAGAACCATTCCTACCTACGCATCAAAAACCACAACGTGGTATAGTGATTGCTTTTTGATCTTCAGAAAGAACCCTGTTCACTGAATCTGATTCAACTAAAGTTGGAGAAACTGACACCCACTAGCCACCTGTGTGCGAAGCACGTCGGTAGAACCAGTCTCGCGTAAGCGTACGCGTAACATCGGTCTGAGCCGCTTCATCCAACAATACCGCAGAATCAAGAATCAACTAGTGACAACAAGCAATATGTATATACCCACGCCCACAACTCCTTTGTGTTCTACTCGTGCATATAACATCTACGCATAGACCTGGCTCGGATGCCACTGTTGGGGAATGCAGTAATTTCAAAAAAATTCCTACGCACACGCAAGATCTATCATGGTGATTGTCGGTGTCAAAACCGGCGGATCTCGGGTAGGGGGTCCCGAACTGTGCGTCAAGGCCGGATGGTAACAGGAGACAAGGGACACGATGTTTTTACCCAGGTTCGGGCCCTCTCGATGGAGGTAATACCCTACTCCTGCTTGATTAATATTGATGATATGGGTAGTACAAGAGTAGATCTACCACGAGATCAAGGAGGCTAAACCCTAGAAGCTAGCCTATGGTATGGTTGTTGTATATGGAGTTGATGTCCTACGGACTACAACCCTCCGGTTTATATAGACACCGGATAGGGTTAGGGTTACAAAGAGTCGGTTACAATGGTAGGAGATCTTGAATATCCGCATCGCCAACCTTGCCTTCCACGCCAACGAAAGTCCCTTCCGGACACGGGACGAAGTCTTCAATCTTGTATCTTCATAGTCCTGGAGTCCGGCTGAAGGTATAGTCCGGCTACCCGAACACCCCCTAATCCAGGACTCCCTCAGTAGCCCCTGAACCAGGCTTCAATGACAACGAGTCCGGCGCGCAGATTGTCTTTCATAGAAGATTGTAAACACCAAGAGTAGTGTCCGGCTCTGCAAAATAAGTTTCCACATATTGCCATAGAGAGAATAATATTAACACAAATCAAATCTGCTGATGTATTCTGCAGTGTGTCATCGCACTACGGCCAAGTCCTTTACTCGAATCGTTTTTACTTTTCCACCTCAGCATGTTTTGCGAGGCGGTTTCCTTGGCACGTCTTGTCAAAGCAGAGATCGTGTACCCCTTTTACGGGATTCTCATCAATACGGACGTGGGTAACCCAACCGTGCCCGTTAGCACGTTTCCTCGATTAAAGACGAGTCCCGAACGGTTGCGGGGAGGGCTCTTGGTATTCAACCTCTTATAAAGAGACCAAGGCCTTCCTCCTTTTTTCAATCTCAAGCGAGTTCGCCCGTCGCCTCGAGTTCCAACACCCTAGGCTCCAGATTCCAGGCACTTCAGACCTTCGACGATGTCCGGTTCTGACCTTCAAGGCCGATGGACGCCCTCCTCCGTCACGGAGGAGGACGTACTAAAGTTGAGGGAGGCTAAGTTCCTGACCGGCGAAATTTCGCATAGGTTTCCTGCTCAAGGGTAGGTCATTCCCAATCCCCAGCCCGGTGAGAGCGTGGTGTTCATGTCTCACTTCCTTCGGGGGTTGGGCTTCCCAATGGATCCCTTTGTGAGGGGACTGCTGTTTTATTACGGGCTGGAATTCCATGACTTAGCTCCGGAGTCCATCCTCCATATCTCCTCGTTTATTGTCGTGTGTGAAGCATTCCTCCGTGTTACCCCTCACTTCGGATTATGGCTCAAGACCTTCAAAGTGGAGCCGAAGATGATCAAGGGACGACACGCAGAGTGCGGAGGCGCTGTTATAAGCAAAAATGCTGATGCTCCATGGCCCGAGGGCTCTTTTCAAGAGGAGCTAGGCTTGTGGCAACGAGAGTGGTTTTATATCACCGCTCCCCGGAGCACCAAGTGGGTGGCGCCTCCTGCCTTTCGCTCGGGTCCCCCACCACGGCTAGCATCATGGGTCAACAGAGGGTTAGATTGGGGTTTGCCCAAAGACATGCCCTTGTTACAGGGCCGCATTAAGGATCTCTTGGAAGGAGACCTCAGCCTGGTCAAGGTGACGCAGGTCATGCTGATTCGCCGAATATTGCCCGGCAAACATCGCTCCCTTCGCCTGTGGGAGTTTAATCTAGAGGGACCGCGAGCTCTCCAGAATTTCATGGGCACAACGCCCGCGAAGATGTATAAACTGTTCTTCGGATCACAAGAGATGTGTCCGGATTTAACCGAGGACGCAGGCCTAAGCTGCAATCGCCCGATTACTCAAGTAAGCAACCTTGTGCCCGGACCTTCTATCCGTATAATTGTCATAAACTTGCCCCTAAAAGAGCTGTCCTTTTAAACAGGAGTGGATAGCGAAGGCAAAGCTGATTAGGTGTCCGGCTCCCCTTCCCGAAACTAGGCCGGATCCCGTGCTGGTCAGGATGCTGGAGATAATGCCTTTGGAGGGAAGCAAGGGGGAGGACAAGGAAACAATGGCCTCCTCGAAGGAGGCTGCTCCGAAGGGAGGAACCGACAATTCCTCTCCTAAGGGGAAGAAGAGAGCCGCCTCTGACGACCCGGAAACCATGGCATCGAAGCGGGGGAAAAATCCTCGTCAGAGGGTCCGACGCCGGGGAGTTCCTCGGCCGGACTACGCCCTCAAGGGGATCAGCCCTCCAGCGAGCCGTAAGTAGAGAAAGATTTTCCTTTTGAGTGATGAGGGAAATCCTTGATTTATATCTGAGAAGATTAACTGAATTTTTACCTTGTAGCTCGGACCTCAGCCCTTCTCAGCAGAGCTCGTCTTCGGGGGATCTCCTTCCGGAGATGATGGAGAGCGGGACGCCTCCCCCTGCCGTGCCGCCTAGCGAGGCGGGCGACCCTGAGGTGTCGTCGCGGAGGGTTTCTCCGAATCCGGCAGGGGCGGAAGATAGCTATCTACCCCCCTGAGGTTCTCCGCGTCCGGCCTTCCAAAGAGGTCGTGGGACAAGTCTGGCACCGTCTGGTGCTCGGCCGGAGGAGCTAAAGATTTTGCTGGGGCGAGCTTCTATCTCGGAGGATCACCGTGCATTGATGGGCACGGTGATTGAAAGGATCTCATCCGCAGAGAGCGGATTGCATGAGGCCGTCAAAAGTTTACTAACGGGTTTTGAGGTACATTAGATAATGTACACTTTTGTCAGTTGCGCATGAATAAGATGCGCCCTGTGTAGATAGTAACCCCTAAGACTCTGCGCGTCGTCAAGAAATGACGGCACGCGGAGGATCATAATCCCAGGTCTAAGATGTCGCCTTTGAATGTAGGCGGCAGGGTGTCCGGAATCGAGCCGAACTGATGATTTTGCCGAACTAAAGCGGCAACTAGACGTGGCAGATGCCGACATCGCGCTTGTCAACAAGCGGCTTGATGAGGCTCAAGGTATGTAATTCCTCGGGCGGCATCAGGTAAGAAGAGTTTTATGCCAGTGTCTTACGATGTGTGTGCTTGACGCAGATGGTGCGGCCGCCATGGAGAGTCTTAGGGGAAAACTTGCTCGAGCTAAAGAACAAGCCAGAGAAAGTGATGCAGCTGCCAAGAAAGCCCTTGAAGAGCTGAGAGCCGAACAGGCTGCTCATTGCCGAAGCAAGGAAGAGATGGCCGAGATGGCCGAAAAGTTAAAGAGTGTTGCAGACCGTTGCAGACTTCTTGAGAAAGAAGACCAGGCGAAACAGACGGACTTAGAGAAGGCCGTTGCCAATGCCAAGGACGCGCGCTCTACGATGAGAGCTGCGAAGGAGGAGCTGCGTCAGGCCGAACAGATTGCGGCTGGAAAGCCCTTTATGCTGCAAAGGAAATTTTGCGATCCGAAGTTTGCTCCGTTGGACCGGATGTGGAGTGTGGAGGATACCTATCTGGATTTGGCAGCGAGTGCTGCTGATGCGACCGAACACCTTCGAGATCAGAAAGATCGCGAAGTGGAAAAGCTTTTCTGGTCGCAGTTTCACAATCTAGAGCATCCACTGGCAGTGGACGATCGTTTGGCTCAATGGGCCGAACTGAATAGGTTGTCCGGACTCGCCATGAAGTACGTCATGGGTCATCTGTTGCCGGGGAGATCGGAGCCGAAGAGTTATTTCAGCTTGGTGCAGCAATTCCTTGACGCGGTGCCGCGTATTAATGCAATGAAGAGGTCAGCATGCATAGAGGGCGCAAGGATGGCTCTTTCCCGTGTCAAGACATACTGGGCAGAGATGGAGACCACCGTTGTTGCGTCCCGAGATTCGGACAAAAGCCGAGTACCCTCTGAGCACTATTTTCAGGAAGTCCTTGAAGGCGCTCATGTAATAGAGACGCAGTGCTCGAAAGATGCTATGTTATGATAGCATATGTAATTATAAAGTAATATTTTGATAAACTGTAGTGGCCTTTTTATACTTGTGCCTTCAAGTATTGGGAACACCTCCTGTGCGGCCGTTTTAAGATATATATATATACAAAATCTAAAAGATGGCAGTCGTTGGATTCAGCCCCCACGCACATAGTGCGGGGGTGCTCACAGAAGACACATTTTCACACTTAACCCAACGTCTTGGTCCTACAAAGAAGGTGATAGCGCAGCGGGCCAGGCAACCGGACTATAATGCTTTAACACTTTCACTTAGCCATAGGAGCTTGACAGTGAGACTATTTAGGTAGCCCCTTGGTGGCGACTGCGCTCGCCCGAGTTTGGGACGCGTATGTGCCTGACCGGGAAGCGGCCCTTCGTTAAAGCGGAGGAATCCGATAGATTCCGATAGGTCATCGAGTGGCTGACCAGTCTCACGCTACATCATGACAGTCAGTTTTCGGCTTTCTCTACTGAGGTGCTTGCCCGGCCGAACCGGGGCACAATCGCAGTAGTTCTCCTGGTGCTACCTTAGCCGATAGAGCGGAACGTAAGGTAGCCGAACTCAGGAGCCGGGCAACCCAACATTTGACCAAAGACATGATTCGGAGCTGATGCATATAATGCCAAAACTCGCAACGCCGAACACTCCCTAAGGTGTTCGGTCTTTATGAGTGCGGGTGAAACAACACTCTTTATTAAAAAGGCCCCTAGTGTCCAGGTACGTGCAAAAATTCTGACGTGGCCACATGCCAAGACACTAGCCTCCTCCTTGGTTATATCAGAAAAAACCAGGGGATGTGTAGCAACAAGAGACAGTAAAAAAAGGTTTACGCAGGGTCTTAATATAAAAAGAATCCTTTAGGACGGGTCCCTACTGCACGTCTGCGCCTGTGTCTCCGTTGTGCCGTATCCTGGACGGGCGCCGCACGACGTTCATCTGTAAAAGAGAGGAACTGAGTTGAAAACGGGTCGTGCCGAATAAAAGTTTAAAATAAACAAAGTATAAAGTAAAATATATAAAATTGAGCTTTATTGTCTCTTATTGTATATGCATGGAGCCCCTAGTGTGGGGGTATATGGCCACTAAGCCTGCATCAATGATGATTTTGTACCGAACTCGTCTGTCCGCGTTCGTGGTCTTTAATGACCTATTTCGAAGTTTTTTGGCCGGTGAGGCCATTTTACTGTGGGGCTGTCAAAGCGGCCGCACAGTCCTCCGCTTGGGGAGGCGCACTTTAGTGCTTCCCCTTCAAAGAGATGATGCCTCATGGACCGGGCATCTTAAGCGTGAGAGATGCATAATGCGGTATTGCGCTAAAGCGAGCGAAAGCTTCGCTTCCCAGTAGTGCTTGATAGCGACTTGAGAACGGGACGATATGGAAGGTCAGCTTTTCGCGCGGAAGTTATCGGCAGGGCTGAATATAACTTCGAGCCGGAGAAAACCCATACAATGGGTGTCCGGACCAGGTGTTACCCCTTGAAAGGAGGTTTTGCTGTGGCGGATTCTTGCTGGGTTTATCCCCATGTGATGGATTGTATCCTGGTATATCAGGTTTAGTCCGCTGCCGCCGTCCATAAGGACATTTGAAAACTGGAGTCCGCCAATTATTGGATCGAGTATCAAGGCAGTCCAGCCTGCATTCTTGATATTTCTAGAATAATCTAGCTGATCGAAGATGATTGGTTTTGACAACCAGTGGCGGGACCCTTTGGGGATAGGTCATGTGGTGCGTACCTTTATGGGCGCTGCACGTTTTGTTATGTGAAGTAAGTTCACTGTTTTTACTTCTTGTGGGAAGTTCTTTTGTTTCCTGGTGCTCTGCTTTTGGGGTTCGTCCTCGTCTTCGCTTGGTGTGTCGAGCCCCTTGTGTTCGGCATTGAGTCTACCGGATTGTTTGAAAACCCAACAATCTCTGTGGGTATGGTTAGCAGGCTTCCCGGGAGTACTGTGTATCTGACATATCCTGTCCAGGATTTTATTTAAGTTGGATGGATCGTCCCTGTTATCCTGGAGGGGCGGTTTTGTCTGATTTTGTCGTGAGCCTTTGAATCCGGCATTGACTGCCGTGCTCTTCGGACTTTTTTCCTTAGTCCGGCGACGGTCCTTGTGGCGTCGCGGTTTTCCGTTTCCATCCATAGTTTCGGATGTACTTGGGTCGTTGGGGCTGCACCTTGCCAACCAGCTGTCCTCTCCTGCACAAAAGCGGGTCATGAGGCTTGTTAGTGCGGCCATTGTTCTTGGCTTTTCTTGGCCGAGGTGTCTGGCGAGCCATTCGTCTCGGACCTTATGCCTGAAAGCTGCTAAGGCTTCGGCGTCCGAACAGTCGACTATCTGATTCTTTTTAGTGAGGAATCTATTATAGAACTGCCGAGCTGATTCTCCAGGATGTTGAGTTATGTGACTAAGATCGTCTGCATCCGGAGGGCGGACATAGGTCCCTTGAAAATATGCTCGGAAAGCATCCTCGAGCTCTTCCCAACTTCCAATTGTGTTTTCAGGAAGGCTTTTAAGCTAATGTCGGGCTGGCCCTTTAAGCTTAAGGGGTAAATATTTTATGGCGTGGAGATCATCTCCTCTAGCCATGTGTATGTGGAGGATATAATCCTCGATCCAGACTCCAGGGTCTGTTGTTCCATCATATGCCTCTATGTTTATGGGTTTGAATCCCTCTGGAAATTCATAGTCCAGGACCTCATCGGTGAAACATAGGGGGTGTGCGGCGCCCCTGTATTTGGGTGTGCCGGATTCTCATGATGGCTTTATTGCATTGCTTACGAGAGCTTGCTTTCTTGGCCCATAAATGGACCTAACTGGGCCATGATGCGAATCCTTGGGTGGGTCGCATGCCGATTTAAGTGCGACGCCGCTTGCCACTTTATGGGGTCGTCTATCCGACCGTGTGGCTTTCTTATTTTCTGAATGCGAGGGCTCTAGGGCCTCTTCATCGAATTCATGCAGTAGCTTTCTTTTCGGATAGCTTTTAGTGCGGCTACCGTCGCCGTATTTATTTGCGGTATTGATTACTTTGCTCCATCTAATCCGGAGTGCATCTTCCGCTGTTTTTAGCTTCCGCTTCTGCTTTTTCAGGCTGCATGCAGTTGCAACGAGCCTCTCGTGGAGATTCTTCTGCTCCATGGGTTTATCCAGCGTGAGGTCGTCCGGAATGCCGTTTTCGCCGGAGGAGGGATGTTCGGTTTCTCTATCCGTGTTGCCCTATTCGGATGGTTGCTCTAAGGCCTGCTGCTCGTCTACCGGCTCGTCCTGCTCTATGGCTGGGTTTTTATCAAGGCGGGGCTTGGGTCGGTGTTTACGCTGACGCTTTGATTGCTTTTCGGGGGGTCGATCTCCCGTTCCATCCCCTTTTTCCTTGTTGTCGCTTCCTTTAGGGGTATCCACCATGTACACAACGTGAGATGAGGTGGTTGTCCAATGCCCTATGGGCGTTGGTTCATCGGTATCTCCTGCATCGTCATCCATGCTGTCGATGTCTCTGTAGTTGAAGTTGAGCACGTCGTTTAAATTGTCGACAATGGCTACCAAGTGGGTGGTGGGTGGGCTTTGAATTTCTTCATCGTCCGTATCCCATCCTCGCTGACCACAGTTCGGCCAGGGCTCTCCTGATAAAGAGGGAAACTTGAGAGAATTCAGGATATCGCCAAAAGGTGAGTGCCGAAAGATGTCCGCGGCGGTGAACTCCATTATTGGCGCCCAATCGGATTCGATCGGCAGGGGTGCGGGGGGTTCGGAGTCCGGAGAGGAGTCCGGATCCTCGGAGTCGTGAGTCACGCGAAGTGTGGGGCCGGCGTTTGGCTCGATCGCCCTTGAGATCACAGCCCCCGAGGTGACCTGCAACCGCTCATCCTCGATTGACACAACTGGCTCCGAATTAAGGGTCAGAGCTGGTGCGTTTGCGGCCTCCGGGATACTGTTCGGTGACAGAGCTAGACCATGCCCCGCGAGACAGTGCGGTGCACTTGGTTGTGGCTCGAATCCGTAGAAGATCAAATCTCCGCAGATGTCTGCCATGTAATTTAGGCTTCCAAACCTGACTTGATGGCCAGGGGCGTAGCTTTCGATCTGCTCCAGGTGGCCAAGCGAATTGGCCCGCAGTGCGAAGCCGCCGAAGACGAAGATCTGTCCGGGGAGAAAAGTCTCACCCTGGACCGCATCGTTGTTGATGATCAAAGGAGCCATCGGGCCTAAAGGCGACGACACAGAGGAACTCTCAATGAAAGCACCAATGTCGGTGTCAAAACCGGCGGATCTCGGGTAGGGGGTCCGAACTGTGCGTCAAGGCCGGATGGTAATAGGAGATAAGGGACACGATGTTTTTACCCAGGTTCGGGCCCTCTCGATGGAGGTAATACCCTACTCCTGCTTGATTAATATTGATGATATGGGTAGTACAAGAGTAGATCTACCACGAGATCAAGGAGGCTAAACCCTAGAAGCTAGCCTATGGTATGCTTGTTGTATATGGAGTTGATGTCCTACGGACTACAACCCTCCGGTTTATATAGACACCAGATAGGGTTAGGTTACACAGAGTCGGTTACAATGGTAGGAGATCTTGAATATCCACATTGCCAACCTTGCCTTCCACGCCAAGGAAAGTCCCGTCTGGACACGGGACGAAGTCTTCAATCTTGTATCTTCATAGTCCTGGAGTCCGGCTGAAGGTATAGTCCGGCTACCCGAACACCCCCTAATCCAGGACTCCCTCAGTGATGCATAGAAACGAGAGGTGAAGAGTGTTGTCCATGTACCCTCATAGACCGTAAGCGGAAGCGTTATGACAACGCGGTTGATGTAGTCGTTCGTCTTCACGATCGACCGACCCTAGTACCGAAAGTACGACACCTCCATGATCTGCACACGTTCGGCTCGGTGACGCCCCACAAACTCACGATCCAGCAGAGTGTCGAGGGAGAGCTTCGTCAGCACGACGGCATGATGACGGTGATGATGATGCTACCGGAACAGGGCTTCGCCTAAGCACCGTTACGATATGACCAAGGTGGATTATGGTGGAGGGGGGCACCGCACACGGCTAAGGGATCAATGATCAACTTGTGTGTCTATGGGGTGTCCCCTGGCCACGTATATAAAGGATGGAGGGAGGAGGTGGCCGGCCCTCATAGGGCATGCCCAAAGTGTGGAGTCCTACTAGGACTCCCTAGTCCTAGTAGGATTCCACCTCCCACGTGGAATAGGAAAAAGGGAAGGGAGAAGGAGAAGGAAGGAAGGGGGCACCCCCTTTCCCTAGTCCAATTCTAACCAGTCCATGGGGAAGGGGCGCGACCACCCTTGAGGCCTTTCTCTCCTTTCCCGTATGGCCCATTAAGGCCCAATACGAATTCCGTAACTCTCCGGTACTGCGAAAAATACTCGAATCACTCGGAACCTTTCTGATGTCCGAATATAGCCTTCCAATATATCGATCTTTACAGCTCGGCCATTTCATCCGGGACTCCGAACAAACTTCGTTCATCAAATCACATAACTCGTAATACAAATCGTCACAGAATGTTAAGCGTGCAGACCCTACGGGTTCGAGAACTATGTAGACATGACCGAGACTCATCTCCAGTCAATAACCAATAGCAGAACCTGGATGCTCGTATTGGTTCCTACATATTCTACGAAGATCTTTATCGGTCAAACCGCATAACAACATATGTTGTTCCCTTCGTCATCGGTATGTGACTTGCCCGAGATTCGGTCGTCGGTATCCTCATACCTAGTTCAATCTTGTTATCGGCAAGTCTCTTTACTCGTTCTGTAATGCATCATCCCGCAACTAACTCATTAGTCACAATGCTTGCAAGGCTTATAGTGATGTGCATTACCGAGAGGGCCTAGAGATACCTCTCCGATACACAGAGTGAAAAATCCTAATCTTGATCTATGCCAACTCAACAAACACCATCGGAGACACCTGTAGAGCATGTTTATAATCACCCAGTTACGTTGTGATGTTTGATAGCACACAAGGTGTTCCTCCGGTATTCGGGAGTTGCATAATCTCATAGTCTGAGGAACATTCATAAGTCATGAAGAAAGCAGTAGCAATGAAACTGTAATGATCATCGTGCTAAGCTAATGGATGGGTCAAGTCAATCACATCATTCGCTAATGATGTGATCCCGCTTATCAAATGACAACTCTTTGTCCATGGCTAGGAAACTTAACCATCTTTGATTAATGAGCTAGTCAAGTAGAGGCATACTAGTGACATTCTGTTTGTCTATGTATTCACACATGCACTAAGTTTCTGGTTAATACAATTCTAGCATGAATAACAAACATTTATCATGATATAAGGAAATATAAATAACAACTTTATTATTGCCTCTAGGGCATATTTCCTTCATAACCCCTCTTTTACCTGCAGTAATCTCTACTTAAACATGGTGCTCAACGCTATATATTATTTCCCAATGATGTATGGCTATCCTATGATGTTTGAGTAGATCCATTTTTTCCTATGGGTTAATTGATGATCGTGATTGGTTTGAGTTGCATGTTTTATTATTGGTGCTGTCCTATGGTTCTCTCCGTGTCGCGCAAGCATGAGGGATCCCCGCTGTAGGGTTTGCAATATGTTCATGATTTGCTTATGGTGGGTGGCGTGAGTGATAGAAACACAGACCCGAGTAAGTAGGTTGTTTGCGTATGGGACTAAAGAGCACTTGATGCCTTATGATCATCATTATTAGAACATTGTCCCATGATCACAATAAAAGTGGCCAAAGAAGCCCCCCCCCAAAAAAAAAGATAGAGGCCAAAGAAGCCTACAAAAAAAGAAGAAGAAAGAAAAAAAGGAAAAAAAGAGAAGGGACAATGTTACTATCCTTTTACCACACTTGTGCTTCAGAGTAGCACCAAGTTCTTCATATAGAGAGTGTCTTGAGTTATCACTTTCATATACTAGTGGGAATTTTCATTATAGAACTTGGCTTGTATATTCCAACTATTCCCCAAATGCCCTAGGTCTTCATGAGCAAGCAAGTTGGATGCACACCCACTTAGTTTTCAGTTTGAGCTTTCATACACTTATAGCTCTTAGTGCATCCGTTGCATGGCAATCCCTACTCCTCGCATTGACATCAATTGATGGGCAACTCCATAGTGATACGTCTCCATCGTATCTACTTTTCCAAACACTTTTGCCTTTGTTTTGGACTCTAACTTGCATGATTTGAATGGAACTAACCCGGACTGACGCTGTTTTCAGCAGAATTACCATGGTGTTATTTATGTGCAGAAACAAATGTTCTCGGAATGACCAGAAACTTCATGGAGCAACTTTTCAGAAAATATGAAAAATACCTGCAAAAGATGAAGGCCAGGGGGCCCACCACCCGTCCACGAGGGTGGGGGCGCGCCTGCCCCCCTAGGGCGCGCTCCCTACCTCGTGGGCCCCCTGTTGCCTCTCCGACTCCAACTCCATATATTGTGTCTCGGGGAGAAAAAATCAGAGAGAAGAAATCACTGCGTTTTACGATACAGAGCCTCCTCCAAGCCCTAAAACCTCTCGGGAGGGCTGATCTGGAGTCCGTTCGGGGCTCCGGAGAGGGGAAGCCGTCGCCATCGTCATCATCAACCATCCTCCATCACCAATTTCATGATGCTCACCGCCGTGCGTGAGTAATTCCATCGTAGGCTTGCTGGACGGTGATGGGTTGGATGAGATCTATCATGTAATCGAGTTAGTTTTGTTAGGGTTTGATCCCTAGTGTCCACTATGTTCTGAGATTGATGTTGCTATGACTTTGCTATGCTTAATGCTTGTCACTAGGGCCCGAGTGCCATGATTTCAGTTCTGAACCTATTATGTTTTCATCAATATATGAGCGTTCTTGATCCTATCTTGCAAGTCTATAGTCACCTATTATGTGTTATGATCCGTTAACCCCAAAGTGACAATAATCGGGATACTTACCGGTGATGACCGTACTTTGAGGAGTTCATGTATTCACTATGTGTTAATGCTTTGTTCCTATTCTCTATTAAAAGGAGGCCTTAATATCCCTTAGTTTCCGTAAGGACCCCGCTGCCACGGGAGGGTAGGACAAAAGATGCTATGCAAGTTCTTTTCCATAACCACGTATGACTATATTCGGAATACATGCCTACATTATATTGACGAACTAGAGCTAGTTCTGTGTCACCCTAGGTTATGACTGTTACATGATGAACCGCATCCGGCATAATTCTCCATCACCGATCCATTGCCTATGAGCTTTCCATATATTGTTCTTCTCTTATTTACTTTTCCGTTGCTATCGCTATCATCACTACAAAATACCAAAAACATTACTTTTACTACTGTTACCTTTTGCTACCGTTATCACTACTATCATATTACCTTGCTACTAAACACTTTGCTGCAGATATTAAGTTTCCAGGTGTGGTTGAATTGACAACTCAGCTGCTAATACTTGAGAATATTCTTTGGCTCCCCTTGTGTCGAATCAATAAATTTGGGTTGAATACTCTACCCTCGAAAACTGTTGCGATCCCCTATACTTGTGGGTTATCACATAGCATGTTGATTAGCCGCGTCGATGTGAGACTTTCTCCTTTTTTGTCTTCTCAACACAACCCCCACCATCATATTCTATTCCACCTATAGTGCTATGTCCATGGCTCACGCTCATGTATTGTGTGAAAGTTGAAAAGGTTTGAGAACGTTAGAAGTATAAAAAATTGCTTGGCTTGTCATCGGGGTTGTGCATGATTTGAATATTTGTGTGGTGAAGATGGAGCATAGCCAGACTATATGATTTTGTAGGGATAACTTTCTTTGGCCATGTTATTTTGAAAAGACATGATTGCTTTATTAGTATGCTTGAAGTATTATTGTCTTAATGTCAAATGATAGACTATTGCTTTGAATCACTCGTGTCTTAATATTTTTTTTGACCTGGACGTGTCTTAATATTCATGCCATGATTAGATCACTTGATCAAGATTATGCTAGGTAGCATTCCACATCAAAAATTATCTTTTTTATCATTTACCTACTCAAGGACGAGCAGGAAATAAGCTTGGGGGTGCTGATATGTCTTCGTCGTATCTATAATTTTTTGATTGTTCCATGCCAATATTCTACAACTTTCATATACTTTTGGCAACTTTTTATACTATTTTTGGGACTAACATATTGATCCAATGCTCAGTGCCAGTTCCTGTTTGTTGCATGTTTTTTGTTTCGCGGAAAATCCATATCAAACGGAGTCCAAACGGGATAAAAACTGACGGAGATTTTTTTTGGAATATATGTGATTTTTGGGAAGAAGAATCAATGCAAGACGATGCTCGAGGGGGGCACGAGGCAGGGGGTGCGCCCCAGGGGGTCAGGCGCGCCCTGGGCCCTCGTGGCCACCCCGTAAGGCGGTTGGTGCCCTTCTTTCGCCGCAAGAAATCTAATATCCGGATAAAAATCGTGTCCAAAATTCAGCCCAATTGGAGTTATGGATCTCCGGGAATTTAAGAAACGGTGAAAGGGCAGAATCTGGGACGCAGAAAGAGAGAGAGAGAGAGAGAGAGAGAGAGAGAGAGATCCAATCTCGGAGGGGCTTTCGCCCCTCCACCGCCATGGAGGCCATGGACCAGAGGGTAAACCCTTCTCCCATCTAGGGGGGAGGTCAAGGAAGAAGAAGAAGAAGGGGGGCTCTCTCCCCCTCTCTCCCGGTGGCGCCGGAACGCCGTCGTGGCCATCATCATCACCGCAATATACACCAACAACTTCACCGCCATCATCACCAACTCTTCCCCCCTCTATGCAGCGGTGTAACCCCTCTTTTACCTGTTGTAATCTCTACTTAAACATGGTGCTCAACGCTATATATTATTTCCCAATGATGTATGGCTATCCTGTGATGTTTGAGTAGATCCGTTTTGTCGTGTGGGTTAATTGATGTTCGTGATTGGTTTGAGTTGCATTTTTTATTATTGGTGCTGTCCTATGGTGCTCTCCGTGTCGCGCAAGCGTGAGGGATCCCTGCTGTAGGGTTTGCAATATGTTCATGATTTGCTTATGGTGGGTGGCGTGAGTGATAGAAACACAGACCTGAGTAAGTAGGTTGTTTGCGTATGGAATAAAGAGGACTTGATGCCTTATAATGCTATGGTTGGATTTTTACCTTAATGATCTTTAATAGTTGCAGATGCTTGCTAGAGTTCTAATCATAAGTGCATATGATCCAAGAAGAGAAAGTATGTTAGCTTATGCCTCTCCCTCAAATAAAATTGCAATAATGATTACCGGTCTAGTTATCGATTGCCTAGGGACAAATAACTTTCTCGTGACAAAAAGCTCTCTACTAAAACTAACTTAGTTGTGTCTTCATCTAAACAGACTGTCGGTGTCAAAACCGACGGATCTCGGGTAGGGGGTCCTAAACTATGCGTCTAAGGCGGATGGTAACAGGAGGCAGGGGACACGATGTTTACCCAGGTTTGGTCCCTCTTGATGGAGGTAATACCCTACGACCTGCTCGAGTGATATTGATGATATGAGTATTACAAGAGTTGATCTACCACGAGATCGTAGAGGCTAAACCCTAGAAGCTAGCCTATGGTATGATTGTTATCGTCCTACGGACTAAACCCTCCGGTTTATATCGACACGGGGGGGGCTAGGGTTACACAAAGTCGGTTACAAGGGAGGAGATCTACATATCCATATTGCCTAGTGTCGGTGCGAAAACCGGCGGATCTCAGGTAGGGGGTCTCGAACTGTGCGTCTAAGGCAGATGGTAACAGGAGGCAGGGGACACGATGTTTACCCAGGTTCGGGCCCTCTTGATGGAGGTAAAACCCAACGTCCTGCTTGATTTATTCTTGATGATATGAGTATTACAAGAGTTGATCTACCACGAGATCGAAGAGGCTAAACCCTAAAAGCTATCCTATGGTATGATTGTATGTTATCCTACGGACTAAAACCCTCTGGTTTATATAGACACCGGAGGGGGCTAGGGTTACACAAGGTCGGTTACAAAGGAGAAGATATACATATCGTATTGCCTAAGCTTGCCTTCCACGCCAAGTAGAGTCCCATCCGGACATGAGACAAATTCTTCAATCTTGTATCTTCATAGTCCAACAGTCCGGCCAAAGGATATAATCCGGCTGTCCAGAGACCCCCTAATCCAGGACTCCCTCAGTAGCCCCTGAACTAGGCTTTCAATGATGATGAGTCCGGCGCGCAGTATTATCTTCGGCATTGCAAGGCGGGTTCCTCCTCCGAATACACCACGGAAGAATTGGAATACAAGGATAGTGTCCGACCCTGCAAAATAAGTTCCACATACCACCATAGAGAGAATAATATTTCCACAAATCCAATTTGCTGACTTGTTTTAGCAACATGACGTTATGCCATGGCCCGGTGATTATTCGAACCGTTTCCTTTAACTAGCCCCGCACATAACGCGAGGCAGTTTTTTGACATGTCTTGTCAAAGCAGAGATCGTGTCCTCTTATCATGGGATTCTCATCAATACGGGCGTGGGTAACCCAACCGCGCCATCGATTATGGTGCTTGGGGGATAAGCGAGTTTTACCAGGCTAGTGGGGGCGCATAGTTTTGGCCGCCCATATAAAGGGATAAGGATTCACCTTTTCATCCATGCCTTCTTCCTCCTTTGCTCATCCATTTTTGCACACTCGAGCTTCAGCGCCCAAGTCCGCATTTCCCACCTCGACCTTCTCCAACCATGTTCGGAGCGGGAGGCAGGTGGATGGTCTCCTCTGTCACGGAGGGACACATCAAGAAGCTGAGGAGAGCTGGATACCTGCCCGATGACATCGTGCACCGGCTCCCAGATGAGGGGCAGCTCATCCCCACCCCAAGACCCCATGAGAGGGTAGTGTTCCTTACCCATTTCCTCCGCGGACTGGGATTCCCTCTCCACCCATTCATCTGGGGGCTCATGTTCTACTACGGACTGGATTTTCATGATCTGGCCCCGAACTTCATCCTCAACATCTCGGCGTTTATCGTCGTTTGCGAGGCCTTCCTCCGCATCAAGCCCCACTTCGGCTTATGGCTGAAGACCTTCAATGTCAAGCCGAAGGTAGTGAGCGGCCGCCAGGTAGAGTGCGGAGGCGACATGGTGGGCAAGATGCCCAACGTCACATGGCTTGAGGGCTCCTTCGTGGAGACCATAAAGGGGTGGCAATCGGGATGGTTCTACATCACCGAGCCGCGTGACCCTAAATGGGCAGCGGCCCCCGAGTTCCGATCTGGCATCCCCACGCGGCTCACCTCCTGGCAAGAGAAGGGCCTGTCCTGGGGTAGTTCAGGAGAGTTGACCGGACTCCAAACATGTATTCAAAACATGGTGAACAAGAAGCTCAAACTCGTCAACGTAGTCCAGGTCATGCTCATCCGCTGGATCCTCCCGTGCCAACAATGGGCTTTTAACTTGTGGGAGTTCGACTCGGCCCAGCACCGAGCTCTGAACAGGCTCTTTGACACAACTCATGAGGATGCCTGGAAGGTGCTATTCAAGGGTGCTGAGGTTCCCCTACCACTACCGAGGATCGCGGGTTCTGCGTGAAGCGCCAAGCTAGCGCGGTAAGCTGTTTTACCTCTAACAAGATACTTGTTTTTCATACTTTGACTCTATGCGGGATCTAAGCTCCCGTACCTTTGACAGGACTGGCAGGAGACGGCCGGACAGATCGACTGTCCGACTCCTTTGCCCGAAGGCCCAGCAGACGCTCTCCTGACAAAGATGCTAACTCCGGCTCCTTACAAGGTGCCGGAGAAGACCAAGAAGGCCAAGGGAACCCGAAAGAGTTCCCGACACCAGGCGTCACCGGACTCATCGTTCGATAACTCTTCGACACACTCCTCCCCCGAAGATGAGGAGGGAGAAGAAGATGCTCCCCCTTTAGTTGGGGGAGACAAGAAAAGGAAGGCCGCCTGTAACATCCGAGTAGTGCTTGAGAGAAGCGTAATGCGGTACTGCATTAAAATGAGCGAAAGCCACTCTTCCGAGTAGTGCTTGATAGCCACTTTGGAATGGAGCGATGTACAAAGTTAACTTTTCGCTTCGGAAGTTGTCAGAAGAACCGAATACAACCTCGAGTAATAGAGAGCTCGTGCAGCGGGCCTCTAGGCCTGGAATTACCCCTTGAAGGTAGTATTACTGTGGCAGATTTTTGTTGGGTCTATCCCCATTTTGCGGACTGTGTCCTGATATATCAGATTTAGACCACTGCCACCGTCCATAAGGACTCGTGTGAGATGGTATCCATTTATTATTGGGTCTAACACCAAGGCAGCCAATCCTTCATACCGGATGCTTGTCGGGTGATCCCTGCGATCGAAAGTGATCGGGCAGGCCAACCAGGGGGTGAACTTGGGGGTGAAGGGCTCTACGGCGCGTATGTCTCGGAGTGCAAGTTATCTTCTCCTCTTCGTCACATGGATCATGTTTACTGTTTTAACCTTTGGTGGGAATTTTTTCTGTCCTCCGGTGTTTTGCTGGCGAGATTCGTCCTCGTCTTCGCTTGGTGTCTCCCCCCCCTTGTGTTCGGCGTTTAGCTTACCGGCCTGCTTGAAGACCCAGCATTCTCTGTGGGTGTGATTTGCAGGTTTATCGGGGGTGCCGTGAATCTGACATAGTTTGTCTAGAATCTTGTTTAGGCTAGACGGTCCATCTCTGCTGCCTTTGAAAGGCTTTTTCCGTTGACCTGGTCAAGAGCCCCTGAATCCAGCGTTTACCACCGTATTATCTGGGCTATCTTCTTTATTTCGACGCTTGCTTTTACTGTGTCGTGGTTTTCCATTGCCATCCCTGACTTCGGATGTGCTTGGGTCACTGGTGCTACTGCGGGCTAACCAGCTATCTTCACCCTCGCAAAAGCGGGTCATGAGGCTTGTCAGGGCTGCCATTGTTCTCGATTTTTCTTGGCCAAGGTGTCTAGCGAGCCATTCGTCTCGGACGCTGTGTTTGAAAGCTGCTAAGGCTTCGGCGTCCGGACAGTCGACGATTTGGTTCTCCTTAGTGACAAACCTATTCCAAAGCTTTCGGGCTGACTCTCCGGGTTGTTGAATTATATGACTTAAATCGTCTGCATCGGAGGTCGGACATAGGTCCCTTGAAAATTAGCCCGAAAAGCATCCTCGAGCTCCTCCCAAGTTCCAATTGAGTTTTCGGGGAGGCTTTTCAGCCAGTGCCGAGCTGGTCCTTTAAGCTTGAGGGGCAAGTACTTGACGGCATGGAGATTGTCTCCGTGAGCCATATGGATATGGAGGATAAAGTCCTCAATCCAGACCCCAGGGTCTGTGGTCCCGTCGTACGCCTCTATATTCATTGGTTTGAATCCTTCTGGAAATTCGTGGTCCAACACATCATCGGTGAAACATAGGGGGTGTGCGGCACCCCTGTATTTGGATGTATCATGGCGTTCGGATGGTTGTAGTATTCGGTTTTGATTTTTTGCCGGAGCGCGCTTCCTAGATCCATAGATGGATCTGGTCATACTAGCTTTTTGGCACAAGTCTTCACGTAAATCGTGGGTTGACTTATGTGCGGCCTTGTTAGCCGCTCTATCGCGGTCACAAGGTGGTTGATCCGGCCGGTTGGCCGTTTTATTTTTCGGCTGTATGGGCTCTAAGGCCTCATCATCGAATTCAGGTAATAGCTTGCGCTTTGGATAGCTCTTTGTGTGGTAACCTCCACCATACTTTTCTTCGCTGTCGAGCACTTTGTTCCACCTGCTGTTGAGCGTATTTTGTTCAGCCTTAAGCCTTTGCTTCCGCTTCTTCAAACTCCTCGCTGTGGCAATAAGCCTTCTGCGGAGGTTCTCTTGCTCCAAGTGCGTTTCTGAGATGATGTGTGCATCTTCGTCCGGACTGTTTTCCTCCCCATAGGGGGTTTGATGAGGTTTATCCTCGGCGTCGCCGTGTTCGGACATCGGATTCGTACTGTGTTCGCCATTTGTAGTTTCGTCGTGCTCTGCCACCGGGGCAATGTGGTCGTCGTTTCCTCTGGAGTCGACTCGAGTGTTATTTTCTCTTGCGCTGTTATCGCTGCTTTTGCCGAGGCGGGATTTGGAGCGGCGCCTTTGTTCGCTTCTTGGAGGGGTCATCCTCCGATGTCTCCTCCTGTTCCTCGTCATCGTTTTCTTTGGGTGTATCCACCATGTATATGTCATGTGGTGAAGTGGTTGTCCAGCACCCTATGGGTACTGGTTCCTGTTCCTCTTCTGCATCGTCGTCCATGCCGTCGATGTCTTCGGAGTCGAAATCGAGCATGTCGGTTAAATCGTCGACAGAGGCTACTAAGTGGGTGGTGGGTGGGCGGCGAATTTCTTCGTGGTCCGCATCCCATTCTAGTCGGACATAGTTCAACCAAGGTTCTCCTGACAAGGAGACAGACCTTAATGAATTTAGCACATCGCCGAAAGGCGAGTGCTAAAAGATATCCGCGGGGGTGAACTCCATGATCGGCGCCCTGTCGAATTCGATAGGCACGGATGCAGGCGGCTCAGCGTCTGTGGCCGGAGACGAATCCAGTGGTTCGGCAACACGGCTCTCGTAAGGGGTGAAGTCAGTATCCGGCCCCATAGCCACTGAGAGTGCGGCCTCCCTGGCGGGGTCTATCCCTCCATCCTCGGATGGCGCGATTTGCTCCAGATTGAAGGCCAGAGTAGTTGCAGATGCGATCTCCCGAACACTGTCCGATGACAGAGTTACGTCATGCTCGTCGTGATTGTGCGGCGCACCTGACATGGGCTCGAATCCGTCGAAGATCAAGTCTCCCCGGATGTTGGCAGTGTAGTTTAAGTTTCTGAACCTGACCTGATGTCCAGGGGCGTAGCTCTCGATCTGCTCCAGATGGCCAAGCGAATTGGCCCGTGGTGCAAAGCCAGCGAATACGAAGATCTGTTCGAGGAGGAAAACCACACCCTAGACCGCATCGTTACCGATGATCGAAGGGGCCATCAAGCCTTATGGTGATGGCACAGTGGAACTCTCAATGAAAGCAGCAATGTCGGTGTCAAAACCGGCGGATCTCAGGTAGGGGGTCCCGAACTGTGCGTCTAAGGCGGATGGTAATAGGAGGAGGGGACACGATGTTTACCCAAGTTCGGGCCCTCTTGATGGAGGTAATACCCTATGTCCTGCTCGATTGATATTGATGATATGAGTATTACAAGATTTGATCTACCACGAGATTGTAGAGGCTAAACCCTAGAAGCTAGCCTATGGTATGATTGTTATCGTCCTACGGACTAAACCCTCCGGTTTATATAGACAACGGGGGGGCTAGGGTTACACAACTCGGTTACAAGGGAGGAGATCTACATATCCGTATTGCCTAGCTTGCCTTCCACGCCAAGGAGAATCCCATCCGGACACGGGACGAAGTCTTCAATCTTGTATCTTCATAGTCCAACAGTCCGGCCAAAGGATATAGTCCGGCTGTCCGGAGACCCCCCTAATCCAGGACTCCCTCATAGCCCCTACTTTTTATTTGCACGCTCTTTATTATCTTGCAAACCTATCCAACAACACCTACTAAGTACTTCTAGTTTCATACTTGTTCTAGGTAAGGCGAACGTTAAGCGTGCGTAGAGTTGTATCGGTGGTTGATACGTCTCCAACGTATCTATAATTTTTTATTGCTCCATGCTATATTATCTACTGTTTTGAATGTTTATGGGCTTTATTATACACTTTTATATCATTTTTGGGACTAACCTATTAACCCAGAGCCCAGTGCCAGTTTCTGTTTTTACCCTATTTTAGGGTTTCGAAGAAAAGGAAAATCAAATGGAGTCCAATTGACCTGAAACTTCATGGAACTCATTTTTGGAAGGAAAGAAGCCCAGAAGACTTGGAGTGCACGTTGGGGGATCTGCGAGGAGGTCACGAGGCAGGGGGGCGCGCCCACCCCCCTGGGCGCGCCCTCCACCCTCGTGAGCCCCTCGTGGCCCCCCTGACGTACTTCTTCTGCCTATATATCTCCATATACCCTAAAAACATCCGTGAGCAAAATAGATCGGGAGTTCCGCCGCCAGAAGCCTCCGTAGCCACCGAAATCCAATCTAGACCCGCTCCGGCACCCTGTCGGAGGGGGCAATCCTTCTCCGGTGGCCATCTTCATCATCCCGGTGCTCTCCATGACAAGGAGGGAGTAGTTATCCCTCGGGGCTGAGGGTATGTACCAGTAGCTACGTGTTTGATCTCTCTCTCTCTCTCTCGTGTTCTTGATATGATACGATCTTCATGTATCGCGAGCTTTGCTATTATATTTGGATCCTATGATGTTTCTTCCCCCCTCTACTCTCTTGTAATGAATTGAGTTTCCCCTTTGGTGTTATCTTATCGGATTGAGTCTTTAAAGATTTGAGAACACTTGATGTATGTCTTGAGTGGGATACCTGTGGTGACAATGGGGTATTCTATGATCCACTTGATGTATGTTTTGGTGATCAACTTGCGGGTTCCGTGACCTTGGGAACCTATGCAATAGGGGTTGGCACACGTTTTCGTCGTGATTCTTCGGTAGAAACTTTGGGGCACTCTTTGAGGTTCTATGTGTTGGTTGAATAGATGAATCTGAGATTGTGTGATGCATATCGTATAATCATACCCACGGATACTTGAGGTGACATTGGAGTATCTAGGTGACATTAGGGTTTTGGTTGATTTGTGTCTTAAGGTGTTATTCTAGTACGAACTCTAGGGCTTTTTGTGACACTTATAGGAATAGCCCAACGGATTGATTGGAAAGAATAACTTTGAGGTGGTTTCATACCCTACCATAATCTCTTCGTTCGTTCTCCGCTATTAGTGACTTTGGAGTGACTCTTTGTTGCATGTTGAGGGATAGTTATGTGATCCAATTATGTTAGTATCGTTGAGGGAACTTACACTAGCGAAAGTACGAACCTTAGGCCTTGTTTCCTATCATTGCAATACCATTTATGCTCACTTTTATCACTTGCTACCTTGCTGTTTTTATAATTTCAGATTACAAAAACCTTTATCTACCATCCATATACCACTTGTATCACCATCTCTTCGCCGAACTAGTGCACCTATACAATTTACCATTGTATTGGGTGTGCTGGGGACACAAGAGACTCTTTGTTATTTGGTTGCAGGGTTGCTTGAGAGAGACCATCTTCATCCTACGCCTCCTACGGATTGATAAACCTTAGGTCATCCACTTGAGGGAAATTTGCTACTGTCCTACAAACCTCTGCACTTGGAGGCCCAACAACGTCTACAAGAAGAAGGTTGTGTAGTAGACATCAAGCTCTTTTCTGGCGCCGTTGCCGGGGAGGTTAGTGCTTGAAGGTATATCTTTAGATCTTGCAATAGAGTCTTTTAGTTTCTTGTTTTATCACTAGTTTAGTTTATAAAAGAAAACTATAAAAAAATGGAATTGAGTTTGCCTCATACGCTTCATCTTTTTAATATCTTTCGTGAGTATGATGGAAAGGAAAATTGTGCTCAAGTGCTAGAAGAAGAATGCATTAGAATGTTTGGAACTAAATATTTGAATGATGAGCATGATTGCAATGTTGTTAGTACGAATTCTTTGAATATCCATGACACTAATGATGATTGCACTAGTTATGATGAAAATGTCTCCTATAATCATGTCAATTTTTGTGGAGTGCATTGGGTTTGTAAGTACACACCAAATAGAGAAGATAAATATTGCAAGAAGCATAAGTACTTAGAAACTAAATTGTTGGAAGAAGAGCTAGATGATTGTGCTGAAAATTTAATTTTTCTTGGCCGTACTTGTGAGCTTTGTAATGAACGTGGCCATTTAATTATCCGATGCAAATTGTTTCATGATCTAATCGTGTCCAAAAATTGTGATGACTTGATTTCCCTTGCACATCATAATGAACTTAGTTTGCTCTTGGGTTATGAAGAAATTAAACGTATAACTAAGGATATTCCAAAATTTGCCCTTGATAAAGTTCTTCATTTTGATCTAGAGAAAATTTATATGTATTGTGAGGTGAATTGCATTGAAAATCCTTATATTGCCAACTACATAAAGAAATGAAAACAAATAGAAGATGAAGAGAATACTAATGAAAGGGAAGAGACTTCCCAATATCCTCCTATTATTTCTTATGATGAATCAGGTAACGAGGAGGAGCCTCCTATTCAACCAATCTCATTAATAAGGAGCTCCAAAAGGAGGATTGAACCCACACATTATGTGGTGAAGAAGAAGAAAAGAAAAAGGAAGAGAGGTAAAAAGATATCTCTCTCAAATAATGCTGCTCCTATTACTATTGTGCCTCATGAAAATATAATTGTGGAAGATAATGATACTTCTTATGATCTTGAAAATCTGTTTGGCACTTGCTTGGAAGAATATGATAATTACTATACTATTGGTGCTATCTATACTATTAATGATGAGAGTGATTATGCTTATGATATGAAAAGGCCCAAGCTTGGGGATGCTATGTTTGATGAAGATGATGTTTTTGAGAATATATTTGCTGCAATTAATGTTTGTCCCAAGCTTGGGGGTGCTACGCTTAATGAAGATGATATTTTTAGTCTCCCAAGTTTTGATATGCAAATTTATAATGATGATAGCATGCCTCCTACTTATGATAATTATTATGATGATACATATGCTATAAAAATTAGTGATTATATTTATAAAACTTGTCATGATTAAGATTATCCCTTCTCTGAACATTACTCTTTTAATGTGGAAACAATTTATAGTATCCAAGTCTCTTATGATACTCCCACTATCCCGAATGAGAAGAATTTTGCTTATGTGGAGAGTAATAAAATTTCTATGCTTGTAGATCATGAAAAGAATGCTTTAGGTGCTGGTTATATTGTTGAATTCATTCATTATTCTACTGAAAATTATTATGAGGGAGGAATATATGCTTGTAGGAATTGCAATAATATCAAGTTTCCTCTCTATGTACTTAAAGTTTTGAAGTTATGCTTGTTTTGCCCTCCTATGCTAGTTGATTATTGTTCCCACAAGTTGTTTGCTCACAAAATCCCTATGCATAGAAGCATGTTAGACTTAAATGTGCTAGTCATATTCTTCATGATGCTCTCTTTATGTTTCAATTCTTGTCCTTTATGTGAGCATCATTGAAATCATCATGCCTAGCTAGGGGCCTCAAACGATAGCGCTTGTTGGGAGGCAACCCAACTTTAGTTTTGTTCCTTACTTTTTGGTCCTGTTTAGTAATAAATAAATCATCTAGCATCTGTTTAGATGTGGTTTTATGCTTTTAATTAGTGTTTGTGCCAAGTAGAACCTTTGGGAAGACTTGGGGAAAGTCTTTGTGATCATACTGTAAAAAACAAGAAACTTTAGCGCTCACGAGAATTGCTTCCATTTTATTTAGAGAGTGATATTTAGTTAATTCTTTTTGAATATGATTAATAGATAAATTCCTCAGGTCCAGAAATTTATTTGAGAATTTTATGAGTTCCAAAAGTATACGTTTGATTCAGATTACTACAGACTGTTCTGTTTTTGTCAGATTCTGTTTTTCGTGTGTTGTTTGCTTATTTTGATGAATCTATGGCTAGTAAAATAGTTTATAAACCATAGAGAAGTTGGAATACAGTAGGTTTAACACCAATATAAATAAAGAATGAGTTCATTACAGTACCTTGAAGTGGTCTTTTGTTTTCTTATACTAACAGAGCTTACGAGTTTTCTGTTAAGTTTTGTGTTGTGAAGTTTTCAAGTTTTGGGTAAGGATTCGATGGACTATGGAATAAGGAGTGGAAAGAGCCTAAGCTTGGGGATGCCCAAGGCACCCCAAGGTAATATTCAAGTACAACCAAGAGCCTAAGCTTGGGGATGCCCCGGAAGGCATCCCCTCCTTCGTCTTCGTTCATCGGTAACTTTACTTGGAGCTATATTTTTATTCACCACATGATATGTGTTTTGCTTGGAGCGTCAATTTATTTTGTTAGGATTTGCTTTCTGTTATTTATAACAATGTTTTGCATCTTTTATTTCAATAAAAGTGGCATTGATAGCCTTTACTATGCCTATGTTACAAGTATACATGTCGCTGTTTGAAAACAGAAAGTTTACCGCTGTTGCAATAATTCCCTAGAAAAGTCAGAATGTGATGAAACCTTTTGCATATTAGGCTCTGATAAATTTACTACAGTGGGAATTTTATTTCATAATTTTTGGAGCTAGGGAAGTATGGATGTTGCAGCATTCTTTACAGACTATCCTGTTTAGGCAGATTGCTGTTATGTTTGCATTGTTTGCATATGGTTGCTACTTTAATGATTCTATTTGAGGATAGGACTATTAAATATTCAGAGGCATTTAGTATGCAATGTTCAATAATAATTTTAGTGATTTTCTACAGTAGAGTATGATAAGGTTTTTGCAATGGTTTATACTAACTTATCTCACGAGTCCTTGTTGAGTTTTGTGTGGATGAATCTTTTGAGATTTAGGGAGACCGTGATATGAGAGGAATTAAGGAGACACAAAAGCTCAAGCTTGGGGATGCCCAAGGCACCCCAAGATAATATTTCAAGAAGTCTCAAGCATCTAAGCTTGGGGATGCCCGGTTGGCATCCCACCTTTCTTCTTCAACAACTATCGGTTAGTTTCGGTTAATCCTAAGTTTTTGCTTCTTCACATGATGTTTGTCATTCTTAGAATGTCATTTTATTTTGCTTTGCTTGCTGTTTGAATAGAATACCGAGATCTGAAATAATTAAATTTTAGAGAGTCTTCACATAGTTGCATAATTATTCGACTACTCATTGATCTTCACTTCTATCTTTCGGAGTAGTTTGTCATCTGCTCTAGTGCTTCACTTATATCTTTTAGAGCATGGTGGTAGTTTTATTTTGAAGAAATAGATGAACTCTCATGCTTCACTTATATTATTTTGAGAGTGTTTAGAACATCATGGTAATTTGCTTAAAATCCTAATATGCTAGGTATACAAGATTAGTAAAAACTTTCATATAGAGTATTGAATACTAAGAGAAGTTTCATGCTTGATGATTGTTTTGAGATATGGAGGTAATAATATCAAAGTCATGCTAGTTGAGTAGTTGTGAAATTGAGAAATGCTTGTGTTGAAGTTTGCAAGTCCCGTAGCATGCACGTATGGTAAACGTTGTGTAACAAATTTGAAACATGAGGTGTTATTTGATTGTCCTCCTTATGAGTGGCAGTCGGGGACGAGCGATGGTCTTTTCCTACCAATCTATCCCCCTAGGAGCATGCGCGTAGTGCCGCGGTTTTTGATGACTTGTAGATTTTTGCAATAAGTATGTGAGTTCTTTATGACTAATGTTGACTCCATGGATTATACGCACTCTCACCCTTCCATCCTTTCTAGCCTCTTCGGTACGGTGCATTGCCCATTCTCACATCGAGAGTTGGCGCAAACTTCGCCGGTGCATCCAAACCCCGTGATATGATACGCTCTTTCACACATAAACTTCCTGAAAGGATCGATATGGTTGACTAGAGGGGGGTGAATAGGCAACTAACAATTTTTAGCTTTTCTTTAACAATTTAAACTTTGCATCAAAGTAGGTTGTCTAGATATGCAACTAGATGAGCAACCTATATGATGCAACAAGGATAGGAACACAAGAAAGCAAGAGATATATCACAAATAAGCTTGCACAAGTAAGGCATGAGATAACCAAGAGTGGAGCCGGTGGAGATGAGGATGTGTTACCGAAGTTCCTTCCATTTGAGGGGAAGTACGTCTCCGTTGGAGCGGTGTGGAGGCACAATGCTCCCCAAGAAGTGACTAGGGCCACCGTATTCTCCTCACGCCCTCACACAATGCAAGATGCCATGATTCCACTATTGGTGCCCTTGGAGGCGGCGACCGGACCTTTACAAACAAGGTTGGGGGCAATCTCCACAACTCAATTGGAGGCTCCCAACGACACCACGAAGCTTCACCACAATGGACTATGGCTCCGCGGTGACCTCAACCGTCTAGGGTGCTCAAACACCCAAGAGTAACAAGATCCGCAAGGGATTAGTGGGGGGAATCAAATTTCTCTTGGTGGAAGTGTAGATCGGGGCCTTCTCAACCACACCCGAGCAAATCAACAAGTTTAATTGGCTAGGGAGTGAGATCGGGCGAAAATGGAGCTTGGAGCAACAATGGAGCTTAGGGTTGGAAGAGTTGGTCAACTAGAGGAAGAAGACACCCCTTTTATAGCTTAGGACAAAAATCCAACCGTTATCCACCTACCAGCCCGCGACCAGTGGTACTACCGCCTCAGACCAGCGGTACTACCGCAGGGCCACGAGGTACTTCCGCTTGCTGACAAGCGGTACTACCGCAAGGCCACGCGGTACTACCGTGCGGACCCGCGGTACTACCGCAGCAGCAGCAGCTAGGGCAGACCTGTAGCACAAGAGCTGAGGGCGATACTGCCGCGGGCGCGGTACTACCGCTCCCCCTTGCGGTACTACAGCAAGGCAGGAAACCCCTAGCATGGGAAGAGCACGGATAAAGATACATCCATGCCTACTTCCGCTGGTAAACGGAAGAAGCAAAATCCGACACAGTACTACCGCAGAGGAGCGGTACTACCGCCTGGCAACTGATCCAGGCCGCGCACGGTACTACCGCGCAAGGGATGCAATACTACCGCAGTGGTGCGGATGTAAAAAATTACATCCGCCCCTACTACCGCGAAGGAGCGGTACTTGGCCTGGGGGCCACGGTACTGCGGCTCCAGAGGAGCGGTACTACCGCGTCGAAGTGCGGTCCTACTGTGGGTGCCTGCGATACTACCGCTCAACAAGGAGCAGTACTACCGCAAGCACACCAACAACAGTCAGGACAAGGGAAAAGAGGATCAACGGAGGATGCTCCAAAGTGCAGGGGAAAGGAGGGAACAAGGAAGAAAACGTGTACATGATGATTCCACCCAAACCTTTCCAACGCGGACCCCCTCTTGATAGTACGGCTTTCCTACGACTCAAATCCACCAAAAAGAAACGTAGAAAAGACGCCGTCTTCAACAGTCTTCAAGGGGCACCAAACCATCTTGTGCCTAGCGATGAAACGTCTGGGAAACTCAAGGCACACGATTAGTCCGCAAAAGCATTGTCATCAATCACCAAAACACCTTAGGGATAAATATGCCCTTACAATCTCCCCCTTTTTGGTGGATTGATGACAATACGGGATTTGCAAAGAGGAAATAAGGTTAAGCAAACGCAAACCCCTCCTCTCTAGAATATAGACGGGCTCCCCCTAGATGTGTGCCAACTAGATGGGTGCTTTGGACTGCACGGCACACATACTAAGATCAAAGCTCCCCCTATATTATAGAGACAAGGCATATCTTGCAAAAGTAAGGCTAACACTAGACAAGATAGCAAACACGAGCATAACAAGTAGCACAAACATAAGCTCACTAGGATAGAATAGAGTGCATATGTCTTACACCATATGAAGGATAAGTCTCAAAGGCGCAAATTAAACAAAAGCAAATGACAAAGCAAACACCAAAGATGACACGACTCGCAAGCACGCAAATCCCTACACTCTGTCCCCCTTTGGCATCGAGACGCCAAAAAGGTAGAGAGGACACCTACACAAAAGGGGTGGCTCAGGCAGAGAAATCATCCCAATGCTCCTCGTGCTCCTCGTCAGACCCGGCGGCGGGGACAGTCTCCTCGATGTCCTCCTCAGAACTAGTCCACTTGAAACCTTGCTTCGCCATCCATGTAGCCTCTGGCGAGATGGCATCCTCAGAACCGCCAGAGACATCCTCGCCAAAGAGCCTCATGACCTTCTTGTCGCGGCGGCGACTCTCCTTGGATGCCACGTGAGTCCTGTACTGCCCCTTCGCCTGCATGAAGAAGAGAGTCTTCATCTTGTCCTTCAACTTCTTGGCCCACGACGGCTCAGAGGAAGGTGGGGAAGACCTAGCAGCACGGTCCTCAGCAACATCCTCTGCACCAGCCTCCTCCTCACCAACAGCCCTCCTAGAAGCAGACGCCTCAGCACGAGTAGTAGTGTTGGCCCAGTTGGGCTTGATGCGGAGACTGATGGACTCATGCCGAATCCAGTCTGGAGCAACGAACTCATCACCAGGGTACATCTTCTCCCAAGTCGTGGAGATCAACAGAAACATGTATGGTCCATAGATAGGTACCTCGCGGGTGTACACCGCAAACCTAAGCTCACACCACATGATGTGTGAGACATCAAGTGGCTGAGTCTAAGACGAACGTGCCTCCACGCACAGGAGCATCATGTCCACCAGATAGGAATGAACCTTGTCCTTGTCGCCAATGCGAGGGAACAGAGTGTTGCAGAAGATGCGATGCATGATATCCAGAAAAGAGTTCAACACCCAAGTCGACTTGCCACTGGGAAGCACCTTCTCAACATAGTACGGCTGAAGCAAGTTCTTGTTAGCAGACTCAGAATTGGCGTGGGGGCGAACACCAATGGGCGTGTGAAGCGCGTCATCAGGAATGTGGAGCAGACCCATGAACTCCTTCCAGGTAGCAGACAACTGACGGCCATTGGTCATCCAGGTCATCCTCCGCTCATCCCCGGGGTGAAAGTGAACTGAGGCAAAGAACTGACAGATAATCTCAGGATCATAGTCAAGGTGGAAAGAGATCACATGTTCAATACCGAACTGCTCCACCAAATCCAGAGCTTCTCCAAAGTAGTCACGAAACCTGTCCTTCCTCATGTGATTCATGTCTATCCACTTGACATCCACATAGGTGTTTTGCTTGTTCTTGATTACATCCATATAAATGAGAGCCTGCTGCTTGGTACAAAACAACTCAGAGCCTCTGAGGATAGCACGAGCATTCACATAAGGGTTGATCTTCCGGCGTTCGATGTACTCGTCGAGGGGAATCTCATCCATGCCCTTAGCAGGTTCCTTTTGCTTGCTGGCAGTGGTCTTGACATTGCGCTTGGGGGCATTGGAGCCCTCTGGTGCTTCATCTTGAGGATTGCGCAGTCGCTTGGAGCCAGTGTCATGACTGGGATTGGAACGGCGAGAGCCACCACCTAAGACACAAGAGAAAGCACACACAAAGAGCGAGAATAATCAATGCAAAGACCATGGCAAAGCAAGGGAAACAAGTAGAAAGCATACGGTATAACTGCCACGAGGAAGATGGGACAACAACGGTAGTGCCGCCTGGTCGTGCGATACTAAAATTTTAGTACCGCTCCTAGTCGCGGTAGTACCGTGTGAGGATATGGTAGTACCGTGGCTTGGAGCGGTAGTAAGACCTTAGTGCCACAGAACGTGCGATAGTACCGCACCGAACGGGCGGTAGTACCGGACAAGCGGTAGTACCGCACTAGTAGCACGGTAGTACCGCACCGCGTCAGATCCGAACCTACTTTTGAATCTGAGAAGACGCACGCAACCACGGCGGAACTACGGTTGCTCAAATCTACCACGGGACAATATATCAAGTATAATTTCTACGCAACACTACTCTCCTACAACCTTCTCTTTCAAAGACTTGGACTAAAATCTCAAGAACACAAGCATCTCCCCAAAAACCTAGAAGCGAAAGAACAACCAAGAAAGAGAGGGATTTTGGGGAGAAACCTTGGCCCATGGCAAGAGGAAGTGGTGGGGAACGATCCCACCGGTCGGAATCCGAGGAGAGTGGCCGGAGATGGAGATCCGGCGAGGACCTCTGGTGCCGTTCTTGAGCGAGAGAGAGAGAGGCGGTGGGGAGAGAGACAAGTGAATGGGTATGGGGAGTTGGAACTCCCCTGGCCGAGTCATAACCCCTCACGCACTCGTCAGCACGGTAGTACCGCGCTTCATCGCGGTAGTACCGCTCGGCGGAAGTACCGCACCTGAGCGGTAGTACCGCTCTCCCAGGTGGTAGTAAAAAATTACTTCCGTGCTAGGTGCGGTAGTACCGTGCACTCCATGCGCGGTAGTACCATGGCTCACCGTGGTAGTACCGTGGGCTCAAAAAGAAGCAGTTTCCAAACACAAGAAAAGAGAGGTCTTCGCAAGGAAACTTCAAACAAGCAGGACACCACAAAAAGCTCAAACACAAAGAGAAGAAGGGGCAAAACGACAACAAGAGACGACCACGAGACACCACCACTCCAAAAAGAGAGGGCGGTGGCTGGAGCCACCTATGTTTGAGTCAATTGGTATGGCACTGCAAAGAATTATCCTTGGGCCCATGACCAATACTCGTCTTTGAAGCACAAGAACCATCAAAAATGTATAATGTGAAAGATTTGATCAATTTATGCATAATGGGGGGAGGGAGAGTTCATTGAGAGAACAACACTCCCCCTATGTCCATGCCTACACCTAAACAAGACAACAAGTTGAGTGTGGTGGGGTGTGCAAGGGTTCAAGCAACATTGCTCGAATTAATGATATTTAGCTCATGCCTTATATCACAAAATCTTGATTCATACAATGGCTTCGTGAAAATATCTGCAAGGTTATCATGAGTGTTGACGTAGTTGAGCTCGATCTCCCCTCGCCTAATGTGATCCCGGATGAAGTGGTACCGAATCTCAATATGCTTCGTCTTGAAGTGTTGCACCGAGTTGAGAGAAATCTTGATGGCACTTTCATTGTCACATTGAGGGAATCCTGGATTATGGGGTATCCGGACAGCCGGATTATATCCTTTGGCCGGACTGTTGGACTATGAAGATACAAGATTGAAGACTTCGTCTCGTGTCCGGATGGGACTCTACTTGGCGTGGAAGGCAAGCTAGGCAATACGGATATGTATATCTCCTCCTTTGTAACCGACCTTGTGTAACCCTAGCCCTCTCCGGTGTCTATATAAACTGGAGGGTTTTAGTCCGTAGGACAACATACAATCATACCATAGGCTAGCTTCTAGGGTTTAGCCTCTCCGATCTCGTGGTAGATCAACTCTTGTAATACCCATATCATCAAGAATAAATCAAGCAGGATGTAGGGTTTTACCTCCATCAAGAGGGCCGAACCTGGGTAAAACATCGTGTCCCCTGCCTCCTGTTACAGCATCATCATATCCGGACCGGTGATAGACTTCATATCCGGGGTTGTGCAGCGTTATGGTGTCCCCCACAGCATCATCACTGAAAATGGCACGAACTTCATGGCCGACGAGGTAAAACTCTGGTGCAGCAAAATGGGCATCAAGCTCGATTATGCTTCAGTTTATCACCCACAAACCAACGGTCAAGTCGAGCGAGCAAACGGTCTTATAATGAGCGGCATTAAACCCAGATTAGTGCGCTCCTTAACAGAGTCTAACACGCACTGGGTAGAGGAGCTCGACTCCGTACTCTGGGGGCTGCGGACCACGCCGAATCATAGTACCGGATATACACCCTTCTTTATGGTGTATGGCGCAGAGGCAGTCTTGCCCTGTGACATAATTCATGACTCACCTCGAGTGCGCATGTATGAAGAAAGAGAAGCCGAGCTCGATCGACAGGACAGTTTGGACACCCTGGAGGAGGAGCGCGACGTAGCTAAAGCCCGTTCCGCATTTTATTAGCAACAGGCTCGCAGATACCAAAGCAGAGAAGTACGGGCCAAAACTTATAACATTGGCGAACTAGTTCTACGCCTGCCGGATAAGAAAAAGAACAAGCTTGAGCCCAAACGGGAAGGTCCCTTCATTATTGACCAAGTTCTGACCGGTGGAGCGTACCGACTGCGGCATGCATCGACTAGTCGACTCGAGCCGAACCCATGGAACGCGGCCAGGCTCTGAAGATTCTACGCCTAGCACCGGACTCTATGTTAGTCCCCTCCCTTTGTCCATTTTCTGCATATACATTATCTATCTTGTTTCTCTTTCTTTCTTTTATTATTTCTCTAGGACTTCAAGGGTCACCTTGTGCCTCGCTTGCACATTACAGATGCGCTAGCCACACTCTTCATACCTGGGGGCTTCTTTCACAGAAGCTTAAATTATTTATCTGGGCCTCATGCCCCACACATGTGTTATACTTTCGCATGTACCTTTTTTCACCATTATATGCATCGATATGACTTAAGTTTTGGCCAAGCTGGGTTGCCTGGCTCTTGTATTTATGCCCTACGTTCCCGTTAATTCGGCTAGGGTAAAAGGGGAGCACCTCTGCGATTGTTACTGTCAGGTCAGCCGGATGTGTACCTCAGACTGGGTGAAGCCGAAAGCTAGCGTTCTTAAGGGAATATTCGGTCGGTGAACAAAAGATGATTTTTATTTATTGTCCATATCTGCCCCCAGATGTTTTTCCTGCGTTATCTATCACAGTCCGGACATGCACTTTAGGGCATGCTTACCCAGGGAAAGGAACCCTTAACGGAACTGTTCTCCCTGGAAGATGTTTCTTACTACCCATGTAATATAACATAACTAGTTGGGCACTTGTCTGATAAAGCACTAATGACCCCTATGCCAGGTCTCCATGGTTCTTATATAACTGAGCGGGTATTCGGATACACTCCGGACTATTAGGCCCGGAGGTTGAAGTGAAAAAGTCCGCAACGACAAATGATCTACAATCCGGCTAGAAGGCATTATACATGTCACTTTAATTACATAGTCATGCAGACTGACTAAATTCCTCTTCTATACCATCCCATAGGCGGTCTAGCTTACAATCCTGTTGAGAATACTTTGCGGCTAATTCTACTTGCCCATAAACTAAGCTAACAGGGATCTATTTTCCGTCGGGGCCCACAGGTCCGACCTCGGCCATGTGATTTGGGTCTGCCTTGGTATACCGCGTCTTCACCATGGCCCAGGCTTCTCTGGCACCCTGTCGGCAGGCTGATATCTTCCATAATCGGAAGCGTCGCCGTGCTCCCTTGAGCTTCTCCGCAAGCTCGGCAATGCCCTCTGGCAGGGAGACGGACGGCCACAAGGCCTGGGCAACACCCTGCATCACCTGCCGAACTTGTTCGTGCAGATGTGACAGCTCGGACAGAAGATCACCCGCAGACCCGAGCATTTCCTCCGCAGGACGACCCGTCAGCATACCTACAGACATAACGCTGTTAGTTGGCTTCTTTGTCGAACTCCTTTAAAAGGATTCGTTCAATCACTTATCGAAAATGCCGCGCCGAAGCCGCTTATTCTCCTTCTCGGAGTCTGCAAGCTGGCCCCGAACGTCTTTTAGTTCCACGCTCAGCTTAATATTGGCATCTTGGAGATTGTTTTTCTCCCGCCTAACC
This sequence comes from Triticum urartu, assembly GCF_056163025.1. NCBI lineage: Eukaryota > Viridiplantae > Streptophyta > Magnoliopsida > Poales > Poaceae > Triticum > Triticum urartu. The sequence continues at coordinate 435,245,887 of NC_141873.1, forward strand.
TCAGTCAGCACGCGTTTGCCAGCCTCTAGCTGTCGCATAACATGCTGGTCCTCCGGATTCTCTCCGGATTCATCTGCAACATCTGTTGTTAGATCTGCAGCCATGTCGCACGTTATATGGTAACCATCATTCTTTAAAGTAAACGTTACCAGCATGTGACTTTTTCGGTTCCTGCAATGCGGCCACAGTAGCCCGCAGTTGGGTCTTGCATTCCTCCAGCTCCTGTGACAACCTAGTATTCTTCTCTGTAAGAACCTGCACAATAAAGATGATCCTTAAATCACTTCTGCTAACTGTTTCAAATCTTAGGGGCTACTAATACATATAAATCGTCAGATTTACTCACCCGTACATCCTTTACATACTGATCCGTGGCTCTGGCTAGACCATCTTGAGCAGCACGGAGGTACGCCTCTCCAGAATTGAAGGCGTCAAACGCCTCTGGTGAGAAACAAGCGTCACGGAGTACGGCCCGGCGGCGCCTGTGATTCATGGCGCTTTCTACTTCTGAGTTTGTAGCAGATAATCTATCTGCATCCTCTGTAGGGGGATTATCCGGCGCCTGCACCATATCGGCTTCTGCCTCCATGTCCGGTCCTGGCGCCTGACTGGTGGAAGCATGATTGGCAACATCGCCGGACATATTCTGGCGAGCGTTTTTTCTGTTAAAGAAACACGGGCATCATTATATTTCAAGAAAGGCGACAACCATGGAGCGGGGTTTGTTATACCTTTGCGCCGGCGTCTTCGTCCTGACCGCCTTCCTTTTTGGCCTACCCGGCCTCGGTGCCTCCTGTTGGCGCGTTGCCGTGGGTTCGGCAGGGCGTCCCGAATACCTTCCCTATAAAATGCCATGTGTATATGGTGGGTGAAGTGTCTAAAAGAGGATCCTAGTTTTGGAGTTGGGATTTTTGGTTTTTCTTACGTGCGATGCAGGGAGCAGTCCGGGATAGTCGGCCGTAATGGCCACCATGGCATCGTCGCAGCTTAACTGATAGAACTGTCGGTCTATTAGCTCCACGGATATAACCGAATCTTCTTCGAGCCCGGAGTCGAGGGCCCGGTCAGGGTCCTCTGGTTGTGGAGAAGGGATGCTGACCTCCTTTATGGCTTTTCGCAGTTCCTGCCGCAAAGTGGCAAGGTGAATACTTACGACAAAGAATGCGGGAAAAATGGGAGCAGGGAGATATAACTTACCCAGCTTGGAGGATTGTACATGGAGAACCCATCCCGTGGCCTGATGCGGGTGAACTCCTCTTCCTCACCCTTGAACAATTCGGACAGAATTTTCGCTAAAGCGGCGGAATTGTCCGGACCCTTACGCCCGCAGCGGGTGGCGTCATCCGCCCCGTTATAACACCACAAGGGGTGCCCACGATATTGAAGTGGTTGCACTCCCCGCATTACGCAAATCGACATAACTTCGATTATTGTCAATCCTTATTGAGCCAGAGCTTTGATCTGGTTCATCAGATAGAGGACTTCTTTGTTGTCTTCCACCTGGGGGCTTCGTGGGCGCCAACTTCGGCGTTTCTTCAGAGGGGCATTGTTGAACTCAGGAAGACCCCGCCGAACAGGGTCCGGAAGGGGAACGTCCTCCATATAAAACCATTCTGAAGGACAATCTTCGGGCGACTTCTTCGGAGTACCGGATAGGTATCCAGTATCGGTGATGCGCCATATTTCGGTGCCGCCCACTTGATAAAGTGACCCACTCTATGTGCGAGGGACGAGGCAAAATAGCCTTTTCCACAGCTTGAAGTGAGCCTCGCAGCCCAGGAACAACTCGCAGAGAGAAACATAGCCGGCGATATGTAGGATGGAGGCGGGGGTAAAATTGTGTAATTGGAGGCCGTAGAGCTCCAGGAGCCCACAGAGGAACGGATGAATTGGAAATCTGAGTCCCCTTAATAGATAGGGAACAAGGCAGACCCGTTCCCCCATAGAGGGACAGGGAAAGCTCTCCGCTTGCTCCCCGCCATTATAGGTGGCGAGCCCGGCTCGAACGGGCACCATGTACGCCGGAGGGAGAAATCCCTTAGTTTGCAGTTCGACTAAACGACTGTGCGGGACTGAACACCTCTCCCAATCACCGGGCTTAGGGCTTCCGCGGCGGGAGGAGGAGTTGAGGAGGTCGGCCATGCTGGAATGGATCTTTCCGGAACGCGCTCTGATGGACTCTCACTGGGGGAGGATGGTATCGATCAGATCTAAGGATCCCCATCCCTTTAATAGACAATTTATTTATCTGGCTAGGGGGGCGAATGTAAAAACGCCCTGGCGCCTCGTATTCATTCGACGCGTGGGAGAAAGCCCTTATTGCGCACCGAAGCCAAGAGGTCCAAACATTTATGGGACCGGACACTGCTTTACAGACGTTCGAAAGATGGAGAAGAACCCGCCTTGCAATGCCGAAGACAATACTGCGCGCCGGACTCGTCGTCATTGAAGCCTGGTTCGGGGGCTACTGATGGAGTCCTGGATTAGGGGGTATCCGGATAGCCGGATTATATCCTTTGGCCGGACTGTTGGACTATGAAGATACAAGATTGAAGACTTAGTCTCGTGTCCGGATGGGACTCTACTTGGCGTGGAAGGCAAGCTAGGAAATACGGATATGTATATCTCCTCCTTTGTAACCGACCTTGTGTAACCCTAGCCCCCTCCGGTGTCTATATAAACCAGAGGGTTTTAGTCCGTAGGACAACATACAATCATACCATAGGCTAGCTTCTAGGGTTTAGCCTCTCCGATCTCGTGGTAGATCAACTCTTGTAATACCCATATCATCAAGAATAAATCAAGCAGGACGTAGGGTTTTACCTCCATCAAGAGGGCCCGAACCTGGGTAAAACATCGTGTCCCCTGCCTCTTGTTACCATCCGCCTTAGACGCACAGTTCGGGACCCCCTACCCGAGATCCACCGGTTTTGACACCGACACACACCAAAGAGGCACTTTGTCACAAATGACACCGTAATCCTTTAAAGTTTGCCTCATCCATAAGAGTTGTGCACAACAACTACCGGTCTCTACATACTCTGCTTCGGTGGACGAAAGAGATACACAACTTTGCTTTTTGGAAGACCAACTCACCAAAGAGCAACCAAGGAATTGGCACCCTCTGGAAGTGGACTTCCTATCCACTTTGTCTCCCGCCCAATCGGAATCCGAATACCCTACAAGCTTGAAGTTTGCTCCTCTTGGGTACCATAAGCCAAAGTTTGGGGTATGAGCCAAATATCGAAAGATTCGCTTGACTGCCACATAGTGACTTTCCTTAGGTGCATTTTGAAACCGTTCACAAATTCCCACACTCAACATGATATCCGGTCTAGATGCACAAAGGTAAAGCAAGGATCCAATCATGGAGGGATATACCTTTTGATCCACCGCTTTACCATTGGGACCTATGTCAAGTTGGCACTTGGTGGGCATTGGAGTGGAAGCCGGCTTGACATCACTTAGCTTGAATCTCTTGAGCATGTCTTGAGTGTATTTGGCTTGGTTGATGAAGGTTCCTTCTCTTCTTTGCTTCACTTCGAACCCTAGAAAGAACTTCAACTCTCCCATGGAAGACATCTTGAACTTAGACGTCATGAGAGCTGCGAATTCCTCATTGAAAGCTTTGTTAGGGGAACCAAAGATAATGTCATGAACATATAGTTGGCATACAAACAACTCCCCTTTGACCTTCTTAGTAAAAAGAGTGGGGTCGATTAGCCCAACTTCAAACCCACAATCTTGTAACAATTCGGTAAGGTGGTCATACCACGCACGTGGGGCTTGTTTAAGCCCATAGAGTGCCTTATCAAGTTGATACACATGATTGGGAAAGTAGGGATCCTCGAACCCGGGGGGGTTGCTTGACATAGACCAATTCATTAATAGGACCATTAAGAAAAGCACTCTTCACATCCATTTGTTGCAATTTAAATTTATGATGAGAAGCATAAGCAATCAACAAACGAATGGATTCAAGGCGAGCAATGGGAGCAAAGGTTTCACCGTAGTCGATACCCTCGACTTAGGAGTAGCCTTGTGCCACCAATCTTGCCTTGTTGCAAATGATGGTCCCATGAGCATCTTGCTTGTTCTTGAATATCCACTTGGTTCCAATGACATTGTGGTTCCCGTTGGCCTTGGTACCAATCTCCACACCTTGTTGTACTTGAAGTTGTTGAGTTCTTCATGCATGGCATTAAGCCAACCCGGATCTTCGAGTGCTTCATATACCTTTTGGGGTTCAACACAAGAGACAAACTGTAACGCCCCGAGACCGATGTGCCAGGTTTCCTCCAGTTATTCGTTGTTGTTGCCTTGTCATTGCTTGTGTGTCATGCATTGCATATCATGTCATCATGTGCATTTCATTTGCATACATGTTCGTCTCATGCATCCGAGCATTTTCCCCGTTGTCTGTTTTGCATTCCGGCGCTCCTATCTCCTCCGGTGGTCCTTTCTACCTTTCTTTTCGTGTGTGGGGGTTAAACATTTCCGGGTTGGACTGAGACTTGCCAAGCGGCCTTGGTTTACTACCGGTAGATCGCCTATCAAGTTTCGTACCATTTGGAATTCGTTTGATACTCCAACGGTTAACCAAGGGACCGAAAAGGCCTCATGTGTGTTGCAGCCCAACACCCTTCCAATTTGGCTCAAAACCCACCAAAACCTCCTCCATCATCTCGGTCGTTCGATCACGATCGCGTGGCCGAAAACCGCACCTCATTTGGACTCTCCTAGCTCCCTCTACCTATAAATATGTGATCCCCTCCGAAAATCCCGCAGTCCAAACCCTAGCCCCGCTCCCTCTCCGCCGCCGGACAAAAATTCCCGCGCCCGGACATGTCCAACCGCCGCCGCCGGCGAATCCCAGCTTGACACGTCATGCACCGCCACCCTCTCTCTCCTCCAGCCCCACCGCCGGCCCGCGCGGCCCGGATCGGGCCCGCGGGACCCATCTCCGCCGCCGCCATATCCCGCGCGCCCCGCCGCCTGGCTCTTCCCGAGCGCCTCACTGCGCCGCCTCCCGCCGGCGACTTGCTCCGCCGCCTCGCTCGCCGGCCGGCGCTACCGTCTCTGCCGCCGCTTTTTGCTCCGCCCCACCCGCGAGATGCCGCGCCGCCCCGCTCCTCCGTTGCTCGCTTGCCGGCGCGCCATGCCTCGCACCACCGCCACTGTCCGTCATCCGGCGCCCTGCCTCGTCACGTCGGCGAGCCGCCTCTCGCCGGAGTTGCCTCGCCAGACCCCGTCCCGGCCAGATCTGCCCCGGTGGATGAGATCCACCGAGAGATGAACCAAATGGCCCCGTCCAGATCCGGATCCCTCCGTCCCGCACCACCTCGTCCGCCCGTTGACTTTTCCGGAGGTATAATTTTCACTAAGTCCCCGAGATTCCCAGATTCAAATGCCCATGTTCATCATGTCGTAACTTTACATCCGTAGCTCCGATTCATGCGTGTAGCATATCAAAATGTTCGTCTCAGAGAGTACATCATTTCATCTCATTGCATCATTTTCATTTGAGTTCATCTTGATGCCCGAAATGCTGTTGGAAGAGTGCTATTTGAGTTAATTGTGAGATCTCCTGCACCAAATAGCTATTTGTCATTTTTTCCATGATTAATGTGTGCGTGATATGCCCCTGAGTTCTACATGTGTTTTGTTATATGCCATGCCATCTTTACAGAGGTGCCTTCCATGTATTTTTGTGATATGTGTGGTGACTAGCACAAGCTTGCAAAGTAGTGCATTCGTTAATGTAGATTTCAGGGACTTAGCAATTCCACTAAGTCCTTGAGATGTTCTTATTAATATCTCATATGTTCATGTTGTTTCCTAGTGATCCGTGCCTCTTTTGAGGATGATCAGTAAGGATGATTTGTTAATCTTGTAGTGATCTATCCATCCATGTCTTCGTTTGCAATTATGGAGCACCCTAGCTTGAGTCGATCGAGCTCTACTTTTGCTATTTCGTGAATCTTGGCAGATTGTCTACTTGTTAGCAATTTTGCCGAGGATGTTGTAGTTGATCCGTACATGTTATGTTATTGTTCTTGCCATGTCTAGCTTGTATAATGTGTATTCTTGATGGGTGTATTCTTAGATTGTCATGACATGCTCTGTAGTGAGTGCATCGAGCTCGTAAACATGCCTACTTGATATCTGATTTGCATGCTCCAGTTTTTCTCCAAGTCTGTAACCTGATTATGTTTTTGCCATGTTCACGTGCTTGCAATTGTATTTTCTGTTCCCTTTTGGCTCAAGGTCACTAAGGGACTTTTGTTAAGCTCTTTGAGTAGCTCCATGCCATGCTTTACTTTGCCACGTTAAGTTCCTGTAGCATATAGTTTTCATGCTCCAAAGTGTGCTACCTGATCTGAAATTTCAGACTTGTGTTAATTTCACTAAGTCTGAAACTTGTTTTCAATTGCACTTTTGCCATGCTTGTTTGAACCTGTTAATGGATGAATTCGCCGTATCTCAGTGTTTATATTTTGTTAAGAATCATGAGTGGGTCCCTGCCATGTATTTTGTTGCCATGTTTGAGAGCTGTGGCATGTTTGTCTTGTTGCATTTAGATGGCTACTTGCTGTTTATCGCAGACCGGTGCCATATTTATTTAGCTTGCCATTTCCAAACCGTGCATCCGATTCCGGCGATCTTTATATCATTTTCAACCGAAATCACCTCAACTTTCCAGTGGCACTCTTGGATTTCCAAGTTGAGTCCAGGTTCAATCATTTCTTTGCAATCTTGCATATGCATCACATACCGCATCCCGCATATTCATACCATGTTCATGTGTTGGTTGTTTACTATGTTGCGTGCTTCTTTCCGGTGTTTTCTTCTTCGGGTTGGTTCCGGTAATGTCGTGTTTGTGAGGACCTATTCGACTACGTCCGTTTGTCTTCTTCATGGACTCGTTCTTCTTCCTTGCGGGATTTCAGGCAAGATGACCATACCCTCGAAATCACTTCTATCTTTGCTTGCTAGTTGCTCGCTCTTTTGCTATGCCTATGCTACGATGCCTACCACTTGCTTATCATGCCTCCCATATTGTTGAACCAAGCCTCTAACCCACCTTGTCCTAGCAAACCATTGATTGGCTATGTTACCGCTTTGCTCAGCTCCTCTTATAGCGTTGTTAGTTGCAGGTGAAGATTGAAATTTGTTCCCTGTTGGAACATGGAGATGTTGTTCCTTGTGGGAACATGTTTACTTGTTGGGATATCACAATATATCTTATTTTATTAATGCATCTATATACTTGGTAAAGGGTGGAAGGCTCGGCCTTTTGCCTAGTGTTTTGTTCCACTCTTGCCGCCCTAGTTTCCGTCATATCGGTGTTATGTTCCCAGATTTTGCATTCCTTACGCGGTTGGGTAATAATGGGAACCCCTTGATAGTTTGCCTTGAATAAACTCCTCCAGCAAGGCCCAACATTGGTTTTACCATTCGCCACCTAGCCTCTTTTTCCCTTGAGTTAGGCCAGCCCAAGGGTCATCTTTATTTTTAACCCCCCCCCCCCGGGGGCAGTGCTTTTCTAAGTGTTGGTCCAACCGAGCGATGTCCGGAGCTACCAGGGGCAACTCTGGGCTGGCCCACCCGACGTCTTGCTCATCCGGTGTGCCCTGAGAACGAGATATGTGCACCTCCTATCGGGATTTGTCGGCACATCTGGGTGGCTTTGCTGGTCTTGTTTTACCATTGTCGAAATGTCTTGTAACCGGGATTCCGAGTCTGATCGGGTCTTCCCGCTAGAAGGAATATCCTTCGTTGACCGTGAGATCTTGTTATGGGCTAAGTTGGGACAGCCCTGCAGGGATTGAACTTTCGAAAGCCGTGCCCGCGGTTATGGGCAGATGGGAATTTGTTAACGTCCGGTTGTAGAAAATCTGAAGTTGACCTTAATTAAAATACATCAACCGCGTGTGTAACCGTGATGGTCTCTTTCCGGCAGAGTCCGGGAAGTGAATATGGTGTTGGGGTTATACTTGATGTAGGTTGTTCTAGGATCACTTCTTGGTCATAGTTTATCGATTGTGCTTTGCCTTCTCTTCTCGCTCTCATTTGCGTATGTTAGCCACCATATATGCTAGTCGCTTGCTGCAGCTCCACCTCATACCTTTTACCCTTCCTATAAGCTTAAATAGTCTTGATCGCGAGGGTGCGAGATTGCTGAGTCCCCGTGGCTCACAGATTACTTCCAAAACCAGGTTGCAGGTGTCGTTGAACCGTGCAGATGATGCAACCAAGCTCAAGGAGGAGCTCGATGAAGATCTTGTACTTGGTGTTGTTTCGTTCTAGTTGATCAGTAGTGGAGCCCAATCGGGACGATCGGGGATCTGTGTAGCTTTTGGGGTAGTCTTCTTTTATTTTGGTTCCATAGTCGGACCTTGATTGTATCTGGATGATGTAATGCTTTATTCATGTAATTGTGTGAAGTGGCGAGTGTAAGCCAACTATGTATCTTTTTCCCTTATGTATTACATGGGTTGTGTGAAGATTACCTCACCTGCGACATTGCTTTCAATGCGGTTATGCCTCTAAGTCGTGCTTTGACACGTGGGAGATATAGCCGCATCGAGGGCGTTACAAGTTCGTATCAGAGCATTCCCCGACCTTAGGAGCCCCATTGCTTGACCAAATTAGCGGACGAGTTGAGTCTAGAAAAATGTTTTGAGTCATTTAGGAATTATATATATCGGAGAGTTTAGGAATTCTTTTTACTCCCCAGTCCCTTCATCGCTCTGGTAAGGCATCCTGACGTAGAGTTTTGACTCTTCTCTTCTCAAATTTCACTTAAATTTTTTAGGATCACGCGGGTATCTTGGAATCGTTTCGATGGTTTTGTGACGAGAACATTGTTCTTGGTGCCTCCTGTCATTTAGGGGTTGTGGCAGTGTCCCGGGGAGTTGAGCTCCGAGGTGTTGTCGTCACAATTTTATCGTTGCAGTTCTGGAATACCTGAGTTTAGTTTCGCCGACATCGAAAATCTCTTTTATGCAGTTGTTGGTGAGATAACCTCGACGCCACCCAGTACTGGGGCGGGAGTTCGGGAGTATTGCCATAACTTGTATAACGGATGCTTTTCGAAGGTTGAGGTAGACGAATTCCGAAGGTTTCTTGGTTATGTGTTGAAGGATGGATACAGCTGGATGTAGGATTTGCTAGTTTTGGGTGAGATATTATGCTTCCCCTGTATCCCCAACACATGATTGCATAACCGGAAAATTTCGGGAGTTTATAAGTGGGAATTCAAGTAGCTCCTAGGACATCTTTCCGACAAATGTATGATATGAAATTGGGGTTCGACGTCTAGTGGTCCGCCTATTCACGGTCGGTTTTACAGTGGTCTCGTTGTGTCTTAAAGAGTCCTTGGCTATGCCGGCTCGGGGATGCTTCGTATGTCATGTGCACTGCCTTGTACACGATGGTGTTGTATGATCGAGCCCATGTAGGCCCCACCACGAAAACTTCAGACAAAATCTCTATCATATATTTGTTCCGGCTTATTCTGCAAGCCAATCCTTTCTTTTGTTTTGAGTTGTGGTATTCAAGTTGCTTCGAAGTCAAATGTTGATTCCATACCTTTTCCTAAGCGGTGTTCTCATACCCCGATGTGAACACTAATCCTTCTCGATCATCGAGTTTGTCATGTCAATACTTTTCAACCGGCGTGTTTCTCTTCAAGTGGATCCGATCACTTCAACATTCGCAAGATCAACTCAGTCTTCTCAATGGTGTTTGTTTCATCCGTCTCCAAGTTGCCTTTGTTTTTCCCGCCCTCCCACCCTTGTTTCTTCAAGGACCCAGATTTCTTAGTCAAGTATCCATTTTATTGATGGAAGTCTCTCCATTCCTTTTCCATCAATGTTCTTATCCGGTGATTCTCAGGAAGATTCTAATGGAGCTTCAAGTTCGTCATTCTTCATTCTTGTCATCTCCGGCGGATTCTATTCAAGCTTTCGGTGTTTGATCACATTCTTTTCCATGTTTCAAATGTTTTTCATGACGGTGCACCTTATATTCAATCATTTCTCGATATTCAATTGTTCCGGAGTCCTCAAGATATCCCAGAAGATTCGTTTCCATTCTCAATCCTTTCAAGCTCTTTCGAGATTGTTATCTCATTCTAGCCATTTAATTCAACCGGTGCAACCTCTCTTTTAAATATTTTCAACGGTGTTTCTTTTGAGTGGGCCCTAACCCACAGGTCTTTTTCCAGGATCTTACCTGACTCTTCTTATTTTACCGGAGCTATTCTCAAATCTTTCAAAGTTTGACGTAAGAATGAATTATCATCAGTCATATGTATTTCTCCAAGATCTTTCAAATTCTTTCACCGTTGACTCAACCTTTCCATTTTTCATTCCGGAGTATCTCAACAATTTGGTAGTGCTCCTCATCGTCATTCTCAGATCTGGAAGACCGAAGAAGAGTTTCTTTTAAATATTGCCCCCATTCTCTGCCATCCTCTCATAATTGTTTTCGTTTGTGAGATTTTCACCCATCCGGAGCAATTCAAGATTTTGTTCGGTTTGATTATCCGGAGCCCATCATCTAAGATTTATTCATTCCAGCTTTCAGCTCTCATACTCAAAATCTTACCGGTGCATAATTCAAGTATTCTCTTATCAGCTCGTGATCTCTTCGTTCTCATGTATCTAAATTCTCTCAAGCATCTTCATTCATTTGCTTAATTCTTCCCGGTGTTTCTTTATATTCTCTTCGTTCATTTTCAATCCTTACGGTGGTTCTTCCAAGATTCTTCTTCCTTCTTTTAGCATATCAATGTATTTGTTGTTTTCCATCCTACCGGTGACTTGTTGAAGACTATCTCAAGTTGGCGCTATATCTATCATAATCCTTCCAATGGGAATAAGTTTTTTGTAATCCGTTGCTTGTCATCAACTTAAATTGATGAAGGATACGCATAACATAATTCTTATTCTTGTTCATCCAAGTGATTAATTCCTTATCCCGGAGGCCCATCAAAATTCTTGATCTCATTTGTTTATCTTTCTTTTCCGGAGTTCCAAGCTCTCGCAATTATATCTTCACGGAGATACACCTAAAGCATTACAAGGTTTCACCTCGTGTTTTCAACTTCCTTTTTCTTCTCGTTATCCTTTTGTTACCGGAGTTCTTCACAGAGGTTCTACATGATGGTTCATCTATGATTTAATTCATTCTCGAAGTGTTCATCGAGATTCTTTTCTAAGAAGCTCAAGCTTTCTTCATACTGTAAAACGGAGTGCAATTCTTTCTTCCGTATCATTGGAGGTGGTATTATGTCATTCTTCATAATTTGAGTTCATGCTTCATGATTCACATGTTGTTAAGATTGAGGTATTTTAAATCCGTCAATCTCGTCATTGGAATTATCTTGGGTTATATTTCACCAAAAGCCTTCCCTAAGGATTGTTGCTACCTATGGTGCTCATAAGTGACCCAAGTTCTTCTTTTATTCTCCCGGTGAAATAGTTTTCTCGTCTCCTTGTTGATAGCAATCCAATTCTTTTCCCGTAAGTGGCTGGTTGTCACCTCATAATTTGAGATGTATTCCATAAGACCATATCAAGCGTATTCTTTTCGTTGTTGGTGTTCCAACAACTCCGTTCGACCCTTCCCCTAAAGATGTCTTTTCAAACTCTTTTGTGGCAGAAGTTGTCATTTTCTTCTCCATTCTTTTATTTTAATCATCTATTTTCTATTACTCTCTCCCGGAGGAATTGTGTTGCTGCTCTCTTCAAACCTTCTTCTTGTCCTTGTCATGCTTATCCTTTTAACCAGAGTGTTGTCCCCCTTTACTCAAGCTCTTTCATTTTATCAAGTCTTTCATCTCTTTTCAACCGAAGTGTTTTCCGAATTTGTAATTCCTTGTTTCCTCTTCCCTATGGGAGTGCTTTCAACTTCATTTATCTCCGTTGTATTCTTTTCTCGATATGGTTAACCTTTTCAAGGTTCTTTGGTTTCACTCCTTTGTCAAAAGAGCAACTTAGTTTTTACCTATTCTCTCTCTCTTCCGTTTTTCCCCTCCGATGTCATTCTAGATCTCGGGACGAGATCCTCTCGTAGTGGTGGAGTGTTGTAACGCCCCGAGACTGATGTGCCAGGTGTCCTCCAGTTATTCGCTGTTGTTGCCTTGTCATTCCTTGCATGTCATGCATTGCATATCACGTCATCATGTGCATTTCATTTGCATACATGTTCGTCTCATGCATCCGAGCATTTTCCCCGTTGTCTGTTTTGCATTCCGGCGCTCCTATCTCCTCCGGTGGTCCTTTCTACCTTTCTTTTCGTGTGTGGGGGTTAAACATTTCCGGGTTGGACCGAGACTTGCCAAGCGGCCTTGGTTTACTACCGGTAGACCACCTGTCAAGTTTCGTACCATTTCGACTTTGTTTGATACTCCAACGGTTAACGGAGGGACCGAAAAGGCCTCGTGTGTGTTGCCGCCCAACACCCTTCCAATTTGGCCCAAAACCCACCAAAACCTCCTCCATCATCTCGGTCGTTCGATCACGATCGCGTGGCCGAAAACCGCACCTCATTTGGACTCTCCTAGCTCCCTCTACCTATAAATATGTGATCCCCTCCGAAAATCCCGCAGTCCAAACCCTAGCCCTGCTCCCTCTCCGCCGCCGGACAAAAATTCCCGCGCCTGGACATGTCCAACCGCCGCTGCCGGCAAATCCCAGCTTGACACATCATCCACCGCCGCCCTCTCTCTCCTCCAGCCCCACCGCCGGCCCACACGGCCCGGATCGGGCCCGCGGGGCCCATCTTCGCCGCCGCCAGATCCCGCGCGCCCCGCCGCCTGGCTCTTCCCGAGCGCCTCGCTGCGCCGCCTCCCGCCGGCGACTTGCTTCGCCGCCTCGCTCGCCGGCCGGCGCCGCCGCCTCTGCCGCCGCGTTTTGCTCCGCCCCGCCCGCGAGATGTTGCGCCGCCCCGCTCCTCCGCTGCTCGCTTGCCGGCGCGCCGCGCCTCGCACCACCGCCACTGTCCGTCGTCTGGCGCCCTGCCTCGTCACGTCGGCGAGCCGCCTCTCGCCGGAATTGCCTCGCCGGACCCCGTCCCGGCCAGATCTACCCCGGTGGATGAGATCCACCGGGAGATGAACCAAATGGCCCCGTCCAGATCCGGATCCCTCCGTCCCGCACCACCTCGTCCGCCCGTTGACTTTTCCGGAGGTATAATTTTCACTAAGTCCCCGAGATTCCTAGATTCAAATGCCCATGTTCATCATGTCGAAACTTTGCATCCGTAGCTCCGATTCATGCGTGTAGCATATCAAAATGTTCGTCTCAGAGAGTACATCATTTCATCTCATTGCATCATTTTCATTTGAGTTCATCTTGATGCCCGAAATGCTGTTGGAAGAGTGCTATTTGAGTTAATTGTCAGATCTCCTGCACCAAATAGCTATTTGTCATTTTTGCCATGATTAATGTGTGCGTGATATGCCCCTGAGTTCTACATGTGTTTTGTTATATGCCATGCCATCTTTACAGAGGTTCCTTCCATGTATTTTTGTGATATGTGTGGTGACTAGCACAAGCTTGCAAAGTAGTGCATTCGTTAATGCTGATTTCAGGGACTTAGCAATTCCACTAAGTCCTTGAGCTGTTCTTATTAATATGTCATATATTCATGTTGTTTCCTAGTGATCCGTGCCTCTTTTGAGGATGATCAGTAAGGATGATTTGGTAATCTTGTAGTGCTCTATCCATCCATGTCTTTGTTTGCAATTATGGAGCACCCTAGCTTGAGTCAATCGAGCTCTACTTTTGCTATTTCGTGAATCTGGGCAGATTGTCTACTTGTTAGCGATTTTGCCGAGGATGTTGTAGTTGATCCGTGCATGTTATGTTATTGTTTTTGCCATTTCTAGCTTGTATAATGTGTATTCTTGATGGGTGTATGCGTAGATTGTCATGACATGCTTTGTAGTGAGTGCATCGAGCTTGTAAACATGCCTACTTGATATCTGATTTGCATGCTCCAGTTTTTCTCTAAGTCTGTAACCTGATTATGTTTTTGCCATGTTCACGTGCTTGCAATTGTATTTTCTGATCCCTTTTGGCTCAAGGTCACTAAGGGACTTTTGTTAAGATCTTTGAGTAGCTCCATGCCATGCTTTACTTTTCCACGTTAAGTTCCTGTAGCATATAGTTTTCATGCTCCAAAGTGTGTTACCTGATCTGAGATTCCAGACTAGTGTTACTTTCACTAAGTCTGAAACATATTTTCAATTGCACTTTTGCCATGCTTGTTTGAACCTGTTAATGGATGAATTGGCCGTAGCTCAGTGTTCCTCTTTTGTTAAGCATCATGAGTGGGTCCCTGCCATGTATTTTTTTGCCATGTTTGTGTGCTGTAGCATGTTCATCTCGTTGCATTTAGATGACTACTTGCTGTAAATCGCAGAACGTGGTCATTTTTGAATCGCTTGCCATTTCCAAACCGTGACTCCGATTCTGGCGTTCTTTATATCGTTTTCAAGCGATTTCATCTCATCTTTCCAGTAGCACACTTGGATTTCCAATTTGAGGCCAGGTTCATTCATTCCCTTGCAAATCATGCATATGCATCGCATAGCACACCTCGCATATCATACCATGTTCATGTGTGGTTTGTTTACTATCTTGTGTGCTTCCTTTCCGGTGTTTGATCCTTCGGGATGGTTCCGATAACGTCGCGTTGTGAGGATCCGTTCGACTACGTCCGTTTGTCTTCTTCATGGACTTGTTCTTCTTCCTTGCGGGATTTCAGGCAAGCTGATCATACCCTCGAAATCACTTCTATCTTTGCTTGCTAGTTGCTCGCTCTTTTGCTATGCCTATGCTGCGATACCTACCACTTGCTTATCATGCCTCCCATATTGTTGAACCAAGCCTCTAACCCACCTTGTCCTAGCAAACCATTGTTTGGCTATGTTACCGCTTTGCTCAACCCTCTTATAACGTTGTTAGTTGCAGGTGAAGATTGAAGTTTGTTCCTTGTTGGAACATGGAGATGTTGTTCCTTGTTGGAACATGTTTACTTGTTGGGATATCACAATATATTTTATTTAATTAATGCATCTATATACTTGCTAAAGGGTGGAAGGCTCGGCCTTATGCCTGGTGTTTTGTTCCACTCTTGCCGCCCTAGTTTCCGTCATGTCGGTGTTATGTTCCCGGATTTTGCGTTCCTTACGCGGTTGGGTAATAATGGGAACCCCTTGACAGTTCGCCTTGAATAAAACTCCTCCAGCAAGGCCCAACATTGGTTTTACCATTCGCCACCTAGCCTCTTTTTCCCTTGGGTTAGGCCAACCCAAGGGTCATCTTTATTTTTAACCCCCCCCCCCCCGAGCCAGTGCTTGTCTAAGTGTTGGTCCAACCGAGCAATGTCCGGAGCTACCAGGGGCAACTCTGGGCTAGCCCACCCGACGTCTTGCTCATCTGGTGTGCCCTGAGAATGAGATATGTGCAGCTCCTATCGGGATTTGTCGGCACATTGTAACGCCCTCGATGCGGCTATATCTCCCATGTGTCGAAGCACGACTTAGAGGCATAACCGCATTGAAAGCAATGTCGCAAGTGAGGTAATCTTCGCAAACAACCCATGTAATACATAAGGGAAAAAGATACATAGTTGGCTTACAGTCACCACTTCACACAATTACATGAATAAAGCATTACATCATCCAAATACACTCAAGGTCCGACTACGGAACCAAAATAAAAGAAGAACCCCAAATGTGACAAAGGTCCCCGATCGACCCCAACTGGGCTCCACTACTGATCAACTAGAACGAAACAACACAAAGGACAAGATCTTCATCGAGCTCCTCCTGAGCTTGGTTGCGTCACCTGGAATGGCATCATCGACACCTGCAAGCTGGTTTTGGAAGTATCTGTGAGCCACGGGGACTCAGCAATCTCGCACCCTTGCGATCAAGACTATTTAAGTTTATAGGAAGGGTAAAAGGGATGAGGTGGAGCTGCAACAAGCGACTAGCATATATGGTGGCTAACATACGCAAATGAGAGCGAGAAGAGAAGGCAAAGCATGATCGAGAAACTATGATCAAGAAGTGATCCTAGAACAACCTACGTCAAGCATAACTCCAACACCGTGTTCACTTCCCAGACTCCGCCGGAAAGAGACCATCACGGTTACACACGCGGTTGATGCATTTTAATTAAGGCCAACTTTAGGTTTTCTACAACCGGACATTAACAAATTCCCATCTTCCCATAACCGCGGGCACGGCTTTCGAAAGTTCAAAACCCTGCAGGGGTGTCCCAACTTAGCCCATGACAAGCTCTCACGGTCAACGAAGGATATTCCTTCTAGCGGGAAGACCCGATCAGACTCGGAATCCCGGTTACAAGACATTTCGACAATGGTAAAACAAGACCAGCAAAGCCACCCAGATGTGCCGACAAATCCCGATAGGAGCTGCACATATCTCGTTCTCAGGGCACACTGGATGAGCCAGACGTTGGGTGGGCCAGCCCAGAGTTGCCCCTGGTAGCTCCGGACATCGCTCAGTTTGGACCAACACTCAGAGGAGCACTGGCCCGGGGGTTTAATAAATATGACCCTTGGGCAGGCCTACCCAAGGGAAAGAAAAAAGGCTAGGAGGCGAATGGTAAAACCAAGGTTGGGCCTTGCTGGAGGAGTTTTATTCAAGGCGAACTGTCAAGGGGTTCCCATTATTACCCAACCGCGTAAGGAACGCAAAATCCGGGAACATAACACCGATATGACGGAAACTAGGGCGGCAAGAGTGGAACAAAACACCAGGCATAAGGCCGAGCCTTCCACCCTTTACCAAGTATATAGATGCATTAATTAAATAAAAGATATTGTGATATCCCAACAAGTAAACATGTTCCAACAAGGAACAACATCTCCATGTTCCAACAAGGAACAAACTTCAATCTTCACCTGCAACTAACAACGCTATAAGAGGGGTTGAGCAAAGCGGTAACATAGCCAAACAACGGTTTGCTAGGACAAGGTGGGTTAGAGGCTTGGTTCAACAATATGGGAGGCATGATAAGCAAGTGGTAGGTATCGCAGCATAGGCATAGCAAAAGAGAGAGCAACTAGCAAGCAAAGATAGAAGTGATTTCGAGGGTATGATCAGCTTGCCTGAAATCCCGCAAGGAAGAAGAACAAGTCCATGAAGAAGACAAACGGACGTAGTCGAACGGATCCTCACAACGCGACGTTATCGGAACCAACCCGAAGGATAATCACCGGAAAGGAAGCACACAAGATAGTAAACAAACCACACATGAACATGGTATGATATGCGAGGTGTGGTATGCGATGCATATGCATGATTTGCAAGGGAATGAATGAACCTGGCCTCAACATGGAAAGCCAAGTGTGCTACTGGAAAGATGATATGAAATCGCTTGAAAACGATATAAAGAACGCCAGAATCGGAGTCACGGTTTGGAAATGGCAAGCGATTCAAAAATGACCACGTTCTGCGATTTACAGCAAGTAGTCATCTAAATGCAACGAGATGAACATGCTACAGCACACAAACATGGCAAAAAAATACATGGCAGGGATCCATTCATGATGCTTAACAAAAGAGGAACACTGAGCTACGGCCAATTCATCCATTAACAGGTTCAAACAAGCATGGCAAAAGTGCAATTGGTAAACAGATCTCAGACTTAGTGAAAGTAACACTAGTCTGGAATCTCAGATCAGGTAACACACTTTGGAGCATGAAAACTATATGCTACAGGGCCTGAACATGGCAAAGTAAATCATGGCATGGAGCTACTCAAAGAGCTTAACAAAAGTCCCTTAATGACCTTGAGCCAAAAGGGATCAGAAAATACATTTGCAAGCATGTGAACATGGCAAAAACATAATCAGTTCTCAGACTTAGTGAAAAGCTGGAGCATACTGAAACAGATATCAAGTAGGCATGTTTACGAGCTCGATGCACTCACTACAGAGCAAGGCATGACAATCTAAGCATACACCCATCAAGAATACACATAGTATGAGCTAGACAAGGCAGGAACAACAACATAGCATGCACGGATCAACAACAACATCCTCGGCAAAATCGCTAACAAGTAGACAATCTGCCCAGATTCACGAAATGACAAAAGTAGAGCTCGATTGACTCAAGCTAGGGTGCTCCATAATTGCAAACAAAGACATGGATGAATAGATCACTATAAGATTAACAAATCATCATTACTGATCATCCTCAAAAGAGGCACGGATCACTAGGAAACAACATGAACATATGGCATCATGAGATAAACAGACCAAAGACTTAGTGGAATTGCTAAGTCCCTGAAATCAGCATTAACAAGTGCACCACTTTGCAAGCTTGTGCTAGTCACCACACACATCACAAAAATAAATGGGTTGCACCTCTGGATAGATGGAAAAACATATAACAAAACTCATGTAGAGCACCTGGGCATATCATGCACATAATAATCATGGCAAAAATGACAAATATCTAAATGGAGCAGCAGATCTGACAATTATCTCAACTAGCATATTCCAACAGCATTTCGGGCATCAAGATGAACTCAAATTAAAATGATGCAATGAGATGAAATGATGTGCTCTCTAAGACGAACATTTTGATATGCTATATGCATGAATCGGAGCTACGGATGCAAAGTTATGATGCGATGAACATGAGCATATGAATCTGGGAATTTCGGGGACTTAGTGAAATATTACCTCCGCGAAAGTCAACGCGGGACGGAGGGATCCGGGACGGAGAGGATCGGGACGCGGGGAGGCTGTTTGGTTCGATGCGTTGGTGGATCTGGTCCGGCCTCACCAGATCCGGGCGGCAGATCTCTCCGGCGAGCTCGCGACTCCGGCGATGACTGGAGAGGACGGAGGAGGGCGCGAGGCGGTGCGAGGAGGTCGGGGCCGGCCGGGCGGCGCGGTTGCCGGCGAGAGGCGGCGGCGAGGGAGCTCGGCGGCGGCGAGAGCGAGGCGGCGGAAATGGCGGCGCCGGCGAACGAGGCGGCCGGCGGCGAGCGACGACGGGCGGCGGCGCGTGGCTGCCGGTGGCAAAGGCGCGTGGTGGTCGGCGCATACTCCAGCGAAGGGCGACGAGCCGCGGTGTGGGCACGCGCTCGTGGGCGTGCGGTGGCGGCGAACGGGCTCGTGCGGGCCCGATCTGGGCTCCACGGGCCGGCGCGGTGGGGAGGAGAGAGGCGGCGACACATGGCGCAAGATGGTTGGCTCGCGGCGGCGGTGGCGGTGGGGTGACGTGGCACGACGGGATTCGCCGGAGTGAGGTGGAGGGCGCAGCGGACATGTTTGGTGTGGAAGAAAAGTTTCCGATGGCGCGAGGATGAAGAAGACTAGGGTTTCGTCCGCGAATTTGGAAGGGTTGCACATATATATAGGTAGAGGGAGCTAGGAGAGTCCAAATGAGGTGCGGTTTTAGGCCACGCGATCGTGATCGAATGACCAAGAGGATGGAGGAGGTTTTGGTGGGTTTTGGGCGAAAATGGAGGGGTGTTGGGCTGCAACACACACGAGGCCTTTTCGGTCCCTCGGTTAACCGTTGGAGTATCAAACGAAGTCCAAATGGTACGAAACTTGACAGGCGGTCTATCGGTAGTAAACTAAGGCCGCATGACAAGTCTCGGTCCAATCCGGAAATGTTTAACCCCCACACATGAAAGAAAGGTAGAAAGGGCCACCGGAGGAGAACGGAGCGCCGGAATGCAAAACGGACAATGGGGAAAAAGCTCGGATGCATGAGACGAACATGAATGCAAATGAAATGCACATGATGGCATGATATGCAATGCATGACACGCAAGCAATGACAAGGCAACAACAGCGAATAACTGGACGACACCTGGCACATCGGTCTCGGGGCGTTACACACATCTGGGTGGCTTTGCTGGTCTTGTTTTACCATTGTCGAAATGTCTTGTAGTCGGGATTCCGAGTCTGATCGGGTCTTCCTGCTAGAAGGAATATCCTTCGTTGGCCGTGAGAGCTTGTTATGGGCTAAGTTGGGACACCCCTGCAGGGATTGAACTTTTGAAAGCCGTGCCCGTGGTTATGGGCAGATGGGAATTTGTTAACGTCCGGTTGTAGAAAATTTGAAGTTGACCTTAATTAAAATACATCAACCGCATGTGTAACCGTGATGGTCTCTTTCCGGCGGAGTCCGGGAAGTGAACACGGTGTTGGAGTTATACTTGACCTAGGTTGTTCTAGGATCACTTCTTGGTCATACTTTATCGATCGTGCTTTGCCTTCTCTTCTCGCTCTCATTTGCGTATGTTAGCCACCATATATTCTAGTCGCTTGCTACAGCTCCACCTCATACCTTTTACCCTTCCTATAAGCTTAAATAGTCTTGATCGCGAGGGTGCGAGATTGCTGAGTCCCCGTGGCTCACAGATTACTTCCAAAACCAGCTTGCAGGTGTCGTTGAACCGTGCAGATGACGCAACCAAGCTCAAGGAGGAGCTCGATGAAGATCTTGTACTTGGTGTTGTTTCGTTCTAGTTGATCAGTAGTGGAGCCCAGTCGGGACGATCGGGGATCTGTGTAGCTTTTGGGGTAGTCTTCTTTTATTTTGGTTCCGTAGTCGGACCTTGATTGTATCTGGATGTTGTAATGCTTTATTCATGTAATTGTGTGAAGTGGCGAATGTAAGCCAACTATGTATCTTTTTCCCTTATGTATTACATGGGTTGTGTGAAGATTACCTCACTTGCGACATTGCTTTCAATGCGGTTATGCCTCTAAGTCGTGCTTCGACACGTGGGAGATATAGCCGCATAGAGGGCGTTACACAAACGTGTGATGTTCACAATAGTTTGCCAATTGTATACGAGTGCCTACCCCCTTTTGAATGCTTCCAAGTACATTCTTCATGAGATGACCCTTGTTGGAGAGCTTGGAAGCAATCTTGGCGGCACGACGCTCCAATTCCTCCTCGGTGGTGAGTTGAGGAGCGGTCACTTGATCATCTTGAGCGACATCTTGATCTTGTTCTTGATCTTGAACTTGCTCAGAGGAGAGAACTTGACCTTGGGCATAACTTGGTGTGTCAACACCGTCTTGAACATTATCTTGCCCTTGGTCTTGTTCACGAGGATGAGGGCCTTCACTTTGTTCTTCGGAAGCGTGTGGGCCTTGGGTTGGTGATGGATCCACTTGAGTGGAGCATTGTCCTTCTCCTTCGGCCACAAGGGGTTCCTCAATGGGTAGGATAAAACCAACACCCTTCTTCTTATGGCTTGAGGAGGAATTTCATCACCTACATCACAAGTACCACTTTGCTCCACTTGGGAGCCGTTATTCTCATCAAACTCCACGTTACACGTCTCCTCAATAAGTCCCGTGGATTTATTGAGGACATGGTAAGCATGAGAGTTTGTAGCATAACCAACAAATATGCCCTCATAAGCTCTAGCCTCAAATTTAGACAACCGAACACCTTTCTTGAGAATGAAACACTTGCACCCGAACACCTGAAAGTACTTAAGGTTGGGCTTGTTACCGGTGAGTATCTCATATGGAGTCTTGTTCAAGCCCTTGCGGAGGTAGAGCCGATTGGATGCATGACATGCGGTGTTGATGGCTTCGGCCCAAAAGTTGTATAGAGACTTGAACTCCGCCATCATGGTTCTTGCTGCATCCATCAACGTCCGGTTCTTCCTCTCCGCAACACCATTTTGTTGAGGGGTGTAAGGTGTGAAATGTTGATGCTTGATCCCCTCATCACTAAGAAACTCATCCAAGGTGTAGTTCTTGAACTCGGTGTCGTTGTCACTTCTTATTGTCAAGATCTTTGCATTGTGTTGACGTTGTGCTTCATTTGCAAAGTCAATGACGGTTTGTTGGGTCTCGCTCTTCCTTTTGAAGAAATACACCCAAGTATATCTTGAGTAGTCATCCACAATCACCAAGCAATACTTCCTACCCCCAAGACTATCAAAGGATGGAGGCCCAAAGAGATCCAAGTGAAGGAGCTCCAAAGGCTTCTTTGAGTAAATGATAGTCGTGGGAGGGTGAGCCTTCTCATGAAGCTTTCCTTCGATACATGCACTGCAGGCACAATCTTTAGCAAAACTAACATTCGTTAGTCCACGGACATGGTCCCCCTTGAGAAGACTTTGCAAAGATCTCATATTGACATGGGCTAAATGGCGATGCCAAAGCCATCCCACATCAACTTTAGCCATTAGGCACGTCGCGGTCTTAGTGGGTCACTTCGAAAAGTTAATCACATATAGACCGTTCTCGATGTGCCCAACAAAGGCTACTTTAAGAGTCTTGCTCCACAAGAGGGCCACGGTATCAATATCAAAGAAAGTGGCAAAGCCCATGATTGCAAGTTGACGAACGGAAAGTAAATTGTATGCAAGGGACTCAACAAGCATGACCTTCTCGATCGTGAGATCATGAGAGATGACAACCTTGCCAAGTCCCAACACCCCACTCGACATTGGTGGGCATAGATGGAATCTTGTGCACGTCCACCACCAAGTCCTTGCTTCCGGTCATATGATTTGTAGCTCCACTATCAAGTAACCATGATCCCCCACCGGATGCAAACACCTACAAGAGATCAATGCTTGGTTTTAGGTACCCATTTTGTAATGGGTCCTTTGATGTTAGTAACAAGGGTCTTGGGAACCCAAATAGACCATTCAATGTACTCATGAGGAGAACAAACAAATTTGGCATAGACATGCCCATCACTAGCATGGCATAACAGATAAGAAGGATTAAAGTCGCCGGCTTTGTTGGGAGGGGTGACATTTCCCTTTTTGACACTGTCACCCTTCGCATTGTTCTTCTTCTCCTTGGAGGCACTCTCTCCCTCCTTCACAAACATTTGCTTGAGAGGAGGAGGTCGTTTGGTCTTGTTATCCTTCTTGTTCTTGGGGTTGGGTGCGAACCCAATCCCCTCCTTGGCCACAACTCCCTTTTGATTTCTCAAAAGGTTGTTTAGGATCTTCTCACCTTGTATGCATGACACCAGGCCTTTCTCAAGTTGCTCCTTCAACCGAACATTCTCCTCAATAAGATGCACATGCTCACAACAAGGGTTAGTAGCATTTGCATTATCCATTAACACCATATGAGGAAAAGTGGCTTTCTCCTTGGTTAGCTTCACTTGGAGTTGATCATGAGACTCCTTGAGGGTAGCATGAACACCCTTCAAGACTTTGTGAGCCTTGTCAAGAATGTCAAACTCCTCTTTGAGTCTAGCAAGATCAACCCCAAGCTTTGCCTTCTCGGAGTTTAGCACACGAGAAACAACAAGTGCATGATCAAGATCTTTCTTTAATTTAGCATGATCATTGTTATGAGACTCCTCAAGAGCCAAACGAAGACCACACTCTTCCTCAAGAGAATTGGAAAGATCTGAAATCTCATCGGCATAGTCACGACTATGCCCCTCCATCTTAGAGATGGTATCTTCGTGAGCCTCGATCATGTCATTGGCTTCACCAAGTTGTTCCAAGAGAGCAACAAAGTGCTTCTTGGATTTACCCTTGAGTTTACCCATAAAGGTCTCAAACTCATTCACCTCCACATTGTCTCCCTCATGTTCATCAATGTTGTCCGTCGAAGAGGGATGATTAATGATGGTAGTTTTGATGTTGGGGGTTACCTTGTTGGTGGCTTTAGCCATGAGGCACTTGGTGGTGATGCTCTCACTGGGTGAGTCGAAGAGAGACACCTGTGGAGTTGTCGCAATGGCAACAGAGGCCATGGCAACCGACTCACCATCTTCATCATCGTCATCATCCTCATTGTACTCTTCTTGTACCACCAATGCCTTGAGTGGAGTCTTCTTGGTGAAATTGCTCTTGTTGGGGAAAGACTTGGCCTTGTCCTTTCGGATGAGCTTTCCACCATTGTCTTCCCTCTTCTCATAAGGGCACTCCGCAACAAAGTGACTTACATTGCCACAATTGAAACAAGTCCTCACTCGTTGCTTGCCCTTTGTGCCACTTGAAATGTTCTTGTTGAAGTTGGGCCTTGAGTTCTTCTTGCTCCAAAATTGCCTTGAAGCAAGGGCCATGTGTTCATGATAGGCATACTTCATATCTTCGAGGTTACTCTCCTTTTCTTCCTCTTCGTCCTCTTCCTCCATACTAACCTTGGCATTTAAAGCAAGGTTGGGTTTCTTTACTCTTTGAGAGCGAAGTACCGCATTGTCGGCGGTCTTGTCCAAGATGCTCATCGCAACAAACTCATCCAACACATCACTTGAGGACAAGGTGTGGAAGTCCGGCCTTTGACGAATGACGGAGGACATGGCTTTGTGGTAGGGCATCATTGCCTTGAAGAATTTGCGCTTGATCCAATTGTCATCCGTGTCCTTGCTTCCATGATCTCGGAGAGACCGCGAGTTTGGTTACCCTCCGATAGAGCTCACGAGGTTCTTCATCTTCTTTCATTGCAAACTCATCGGCTTCATATTGCACCACTTCATAGTTGGAGCGTTGAATGCTTGCGCTTCCCCGGTAGAGGGAAACCACTTGGCGCCAAGCATCTTTGGCCAAGGAGTAAGGCCAGAGATGAAGAAGGTCTTCGGGTGGGATAGCTTCTTGAATGATGAAGAGAGCATTCTCATTGAATTGATTATCCACGGCTTCTCTAGGAGTGAAGTTGCTTCGGTCATGCGGATAGAAACCTTCTTCAATGATTCTCCAAAGGTTAGTGTTCACATGATTTAAATGATGCTTAAAACAATAGACCTAAGAGTCAAATTCAACATTCTTCTCAATCTTAGGGGCCGGCCCGACATGATTCAAATGAGTGGAGGGGAGAGGTCCACCATAGACAAGTGGAGGTTCCACATGGGTAAAGATGCCGGTGCCACTCTTACCACTAGTATGAAGGGCTTTCTCGCTAGTAGCTTCCCCCTTGTCGGAGGGAGCATCCGACACCTTGTTGGTGGGATCACCCACTTCACTACAAAAAAATACACTTCCGTGATGATACGTGTTTGTCACAGTAGGTCGCGTTTTCTGTCATGCATGTACATCCATGACAAATTTATGACAGAATCAAGATAGTCATACATGTGCTATCGTAGAAGTGTTCCATGACATTGCCAAAATTGTCATCACAGAAGTGTCCACTTCCATGACGGTAAATCGAGCGTCACAGAAGTGCTTTCGTCAAGGTTGACCGACACATGGCATCCATCGTAACGGAACGCCGTTAAGCTATCGGGTCGGATTTTGGATCCGATAACCCATTAACAGCCACGACCAATGCCGATTTTCCATGTGTAAAATTCTCATTGGCTGACGGATCCACGCGTCAGCTCCATGTTGGCACAGGTGTCACTCATCCAACGGTCGAGATGGGCCTATGATATGTTGACACGTGGACCGGCCCAAAAGTGGCCCACAAAGATTAAATGGGCCGGCCCAACCGAAAGCACATAAGATTTCACGGACCATAATGGGCCGGCCCAGCTAAAGGCCCACAAAATTTAGCGGACCATAATGGGTTGGCCCAGCTAAAGGCCCACACGATTTTGCAGACCATAATGGGCCGGCCCAGCTAAAGGCCCACAAGATTTTGCGGACCACAATGGGCCAGCCCAGCTAAAGGCCCACTAGATTCTGCCGACCATAATGGGTCGGCCCAGCTAAAGGCCCAACATTCTCTGTCAAAACGGCCCGTCAACGGCCTGTCCTAAACTTGTCATCAACGCGGCCCATGGTCATTTCTGGCCTGTTAACAGTCTGCTAAGTAATTGGGCCAAATTACGGCCCGGTGTATTTCCGGCCTGTTAAAGGTCCGGCTTCATTTGGGCCCATTTACAGCCATCAAAACTTTCGGCCCATAAACGACCGTGAAGTATTTGTGTCATATTCGGCCATGTCTGACATTCGTCCTGTTAGAGGCCCACTATAGCTTTGGGCCACTTTCGGCCTGTTGTCATTTTCGGCATGTTAACGTTGGACGTAAACCATGGGCCATATGTGGCCCAACGTCAAATCGGGCCTGAGGGAGTCCTGGATTAGGGGGTGTTCGGGTAGCCGGACTATACCTTCAGCCGGACTCCAGGACTATGAAGATACAAGATTGAAGACTTCGTCCCGTGTCCGGATGGGACTTTCCTTGGCGTGGAAGGCAAGCTTGGCGATGCGGATATTCAAGATCTCCTACCATTGTAACCAACTCTGTGTAACCCTAACCCTATCCGGTGTCTATATAAACCGGAGGGTCCTAGTCCGTAGGACAACTCCAGCATACAACAATCATACCATAGGCTAGCTTCTAGGGTTTAGCCTCCTTGATCTCGTGGTAGATCTACTCTTGTACTACCCATATCATCAATATTAATCAAGCAAGAGTAGGGTTTTACCTCCATCGAGAGGGCCCGAACCTGGGTAAAAACATCGTGTCCCTTGTCTCCTGTTACCATCCGCCTAGACGCACAGTTCGGGACCCCCTACCCGAGATCCGCCGGTTTTGACACCAACATTGGTGCTTTCATTGAGAGTTCCTCTGTGTCATCACTCTTGGGCTCGATGGCTCCTTTGATCATCAACGACGATGCGGTCCAGGGTGAGATTTTTCTCCCTGGACAGATCTTCGTCTTCGGCGGCTTCGCACTGCGGGCCAATTCGCTTGGCCACCTGGAGCAGATCGAACGCTACGCCCCTGGCCATCAGGTCAGGTTTGGAAGCTTAAACTACACGGCAGACACCCGCGGGGATTCGATCTTTGACGGATTCAAGCCACAGCTGAGCGCGCCGCACTGTGTCGAGAGGCATGATCTAGCTCTGCTGCCGAACAGTGCCCTGGAGGCCGCACAAGCACCGGTTCCGACCCTTTATTCGGAGCCTATTGCGCCAATCGAGGATGAGCGGTTGGACGTCACCTCGGGGGCTACGATCTCAAAGGCGATCGAGCCGAACGTCAGCCCTGCGTTCCGCACGGCCCGTGACTCCAAGGAGCCGAATTCCTCTCCGAACTCCGAACCCCCCTGCCCCTGCCGATCGAATGCAATTGGACGCCGATAATGGAGTTCACCGCCGCGGACATCTTTCAGCACTCGCCTTTTGGCGACATCCTGAATTCTCTAAAGTCTCTCTCTTTATCAGGAGAGCCCTGGCCGGACTACGGTCAGCGAGGATGGGATACGGACGATGAAGAAATTCAAAGCCCACCCACCACCCACTTGGTAGCCACTGTCGACAATTTAAACGACGTGCTCAACTTCGACTCCGCAGACATCGACAGCATGGACGACGATGCAGGAGATACAGATGAGCCAACGCCCATAGGGCATTGGACAGCCACCCCATCTCACGATGTGTACATGGTGGATACCCCTAAAGGAAACGACAACGAGGAAAAAGGGGATGGAATGGGGGATCGATCCCTCGCAAAGCAATCAAAGCGTCGGCGTAAACGCCGACCCAAGCCCCGCCTTGATAAAGACCCAGCCATAGAGCAGGATGAGCCGGTAGACGACGAGCAGGACTTAGAGCAACCGTCCGAACAGGGCAACATGGATAGAGAAACCGAACATCCCTCCCCCGGCGAAAACGGCACTCCGGACGACCTTACGCCGGATAAACCCACGAAGCAGAAGAATCTCCACAAGAGGCTCATTGCAACAGCATGCAGCCTGCAAAGCAGAAGCGGAAGCTAAAAACGGCGGAAGATGCACTCAGGATCCGATGGAGAAAAGTAATCAATACCGCAGATAAATACGGCGACAGTCACCGCACTAAAAGCTATCCGAGGAGAAAGCTACTGCCCGAATTCGACGAAGAGGCCCTAGAGCCCTCGCATTCAAAAAATAAGAAAGCCACACGGTCGGATAGACGACCCCATGGCCAGCATAAAGCGGCAAGCGGCGCCGCACTTAAATCGGCATGCGAACCACTTAAGGATTCGCATCAGGCCCCAGTCAGGTCCATTTACGGGCCAAGAAAGCAAGATCTCGTAAGCAATGCAATAAAGCCATCATCAGAATCCGGCACACCCAAATACAGGGGTGCCGCACACCCCCTATGTTTCACCGATGAGGTCCTGGACTATGAATTTCCAGAGGGATTCAAACCTGTAAACATAGAGGCATATGATGGAACAACAGACCCTGGAGTCTGGATCGAGGATTATATATTCCACATACATATGGCTAGAGGAGATGACCTCCACGCCATAAAATACTTACCCCTTAAGCTTAAAGGGCCAGCCCAGCATTGGCTTAAAAGCCTTCCTGAAAACACAATCGGAAGCTGGGAAGAACTCGAGGACGCTTTCCGAGCAAATTTTCAAGGGACCTATGTTCGCCCTCCAGATGCAGACGATCTTAATCACATAACTCAACAGTCCGGAGAATCAGCTCGGCAATTCTGGAATAGATTCCTCACTAAAAAGAATCAGATAGTCGACTGTCCGGACGCCGAAGCTTAGCAGCTTTCAGGCATAACGTCCGAGACGAATGGCTCGCCAAACACCTCGGCCAAGAAAAGCCAAGAACAATGGCCGCACTAACAAGCCTCATGACCCGCTTTTGTGCAGGAGAGGACAGCTGGTTGGCAAGATGCAGCCCCAGCGACCCAAGTACATCCGAAACTAGGCATGAAAATGGAAAGCCGCGACGCAACAAGGACCGTCGCCGGACTAAGGAAAAAAGTCCGAAGAGCACGGCAGTCAACGCCGGATTCAAAAGCTCACGACAGAATCAAACAAAGCCACCCCTCCAGGATAACAGGGATGATCCATCCAACTTAAACAAAATCCTGGACAGGATATGTCAAATACACAGTACTCCCGGTAAGCCTGCTAACCATACCCACGGAGATTGTTGGGTTTTCAAACAATCCGGCAGACTCAACGCCGAACACAAGGGACTCGACACACCAAGCAAAGACGAGGACGAACCCCAAAAGCAGAGCACCAGGAAACAAAAGAACTTCCCACAAGAAGTAAAAACAGTAAACTTACTTCACATAACAAAACGTGCGGCGCCCATAAAGGTACGCACCACACGACCTATCCCAAAGGGTTCCTGCCATTGGTTGTCAAAACCAATCATCTTCGATCAGCTGGATTATTCTAGAAGTACCAGGAACGCAGGCTGGACTACCTTGGTACTCGATCCAATAATTGGCGGACTCCAGTTTTCAAATGTCCTTATCGACGGCGGCAGTGGACTAAACCTGATATATCAGGACACAATCCGCCACATGGGGATAGACCCAGCAAGAATCCGCCGCAGCAAAACCGCCTTTCAAGGGGTCACGCCTGGTCCGGACACCCATTGCATGGGTTTTCTCCGGCTCGAAGTTATATTCGGCTCTACTGATAACTTCCGCCGCGAAAAGCTGACCTTCCACATCGTCCCATTCTCCAGTCGCTATCAAGCACTACTGGGACGCGAAGCTTTCGCCCGCTTTAACGCAATACCGCATTATGCATCTCTAACGCTTAAGATGCCCGGTCCACGAGGCATCATCTCTTTGAAGGGGAAGCATTGATGTGCCCCTCCCCCAAGCAGAGGACTGTGCGGCCGCTTTCACAGCCCCATAGTAAAATGGCTTCACCGGCCAAAAATTTCGGAGTAAGTCATTAAAGACCACGAACGCGGATAGACGAGTTCGGTACAAAATCATCATTGATGCAGGCTTAGTGGCCATATACCCCCGCACTAGGGGCTCCATACATATACAATACGAGACAATAAAGCTCAGTTCTATATATTTTACTTTATACTTTGCTTATTTTAAACTTTTGTTCGGCACGACCCATTTTCAGCTCAGTTCCTCTCTTTCGCAGATGAACGTCGTGCGGCGCCCGTCCAGGATACGGCACAACGGAGACACAGGCGCAGACGTGCAGTAGGGACCCGTCCTAAGGATTCTTTTTAGATTAAGACCCTGCGTAAACCTTTTTTACTGTCTCTTGTTGCTACATATCCCCTGGTTTTCTCTGATATAACCAAGGAGGAGGCTGGCGTCTTGGCATGTGGCCACGTCAGAGTTTTTGCGCGTACCTGGACACTAGGGGCTTTTTAATAAAGAGTGTTGTTTTGCCCGCACTCATAAAGACCGAACACCTTAGGGAGTGTTCGGCGTCGCGGGTTTTGGCATTATATGCATCAGCTCCGAATCATGTCTTTGGTCAAATGTTGGGTTGCCCGGCTCCTGAGTTCGGCTACCTTACGTTCCGCTCTATCGGCTAAGGTAGCACCAGGAGAACTACTGCGATTGTGCCCCAGTTAGGCCGGGCGAGCGCCTCAGTAGAGAAAGCCGAAAACTGACTGTCATGATGTAGCATGAGACTGGTCAGCCACCCGATGACCTATTGGAATCTATAGGATTCCTCCGTTTTAACGAAGGGCCGTTTCCCGGTCAGGCACATACGCGCCCCGAACTCGAGCGAGCGCAGTCGCCACCAAGGGGCTACCTAAATAGTCCCACTGTCAAGCTCCTATGGCTAAGTGAAAGTGTTAAAGCATTATAGTCCGGTTGCTTGGCCCGCTGCGCTATCACCTCCTTTGTAGGACCAAGACGTTGGGTTAAGTGTGAAAATGCGTCTTCTGCGAGCACCCCCGCACTATGTGCGTGGGGGCTGAAGCCAACGACTGCCATCTTTCAGATTTTGTATATATATATCTTAAAACGGCCGCACAGGAGGTGTTCCCAATACTTGAAGGCACAAGTATAAAAAGGCCACTACAGTTTATCAAAATATTACTTTATAATTACATATGCTATCATAACATAGCATCTTTGAGCACTGCGTCTCTATTACACGAGCGCCTTCAAGGACTTCCTGAAAATAGTGCTCGGAGGGTACTCGGCTTTTGTCCGAATCTCGGGACGCAACAACGGTGGTCTCCATCTCTGCCCAGTATGTCTTGACACGGGCAAGAGCCATCCTTGCGCCCTCTATGCATGCTGACCTCTTCATCGCATTGATACGCGGCACCGCGTCAAGGAATTGCTGCACCAAGCTGAAATAACTCTTCGGCTCCGATCTCCCAGGCCACAGATGACCCATGATGTACTTCATGGCGAGTTCGGACAATCTATTCTGCTCGGCCCATTGAGCCAGGCGATCGTCCACTGCCAATGGACGCTCTGGATTGTGGAACTGTGACCGGAAAAGCTTTTCCACTTCGCGATCTTTTAGATCTCGGAAGTGTTCGGTCGCATCAGCAGCACTTGCTGCCAAATCCAGATAGGTGTCCTCCACACTCCACATCCGGTCCAACGGAGCAAACTTCGGATCGCAAAACTTACTCCGCAGCATAAAGGGCTTTCCAGCTGCAATCTGTTCTGCCTGACGTAGCTCCTCCTTCGCAGCTCTCATCGCAGAGCGAGCGTCCTTGGCATCGGCAACGGCCTTCTCAAAGTCCGTCTATCTCGCCCGGTCTTCTTTCTCAAGAAGTTTGCAACGGTCTGCAGCGCTCTTTAACTTCTCGGCCATCTCTTCTTTGCTTCGGCAGTGAGCAGCCTGTTCGGCTCTCAGCTCTTCAAGGGCCTTCTCGGCAGCCGCATCGCTTTTTCTGGCTTGCTCCTTAGCTCGGGCAAGTTCTGCCCTAAGATTCTCCACGGCGGCCGTACCATCTGCATCAAGCACACACATTATAAGACACTGGCATGAAGCTCCTCTTACCTAATGCCGCCTGAGGAATTACATACCTTGAGCCTCATCAAGCCGCTTGTTGACAAGCGCGATGTCGGCATATGCCACATCCAGTTGCCGCTTTAGTTTGGCCAAATCATTAGTTCGGCTTGATTCCGAACACCTCGCCACCTACATTCAAAGGCGACATCTTAGATCTGGGATTATGATCCTCTGTGTGCCGTCATTTCTTGACAACACGCAGAGTCTCAGGGGCTACTATCTACACATGGCGCATCTTACTTATGCGCAACTAACAAAAGTGTACATTATCTAACGTACCTCAAAACCCGTGCCCATCAATGCACGGTGCTCCTCTGAGATAGAAGCTCACCCCAGCAGAATGTTTAGCTCCTCCGGCCGAGCACCAGACGGTGCCGGACTTGTCCTATGGCCTCTTTCGAAGGCCGGACGCGGAGAACCTTGGGGGGCCACATAGCTATCTTCCGCCCCTGCCGGATTCAGAGAAACCCTCCGCGACGACACCTCTGGGTCGCCTGCCTCGCTAGGCGGTACGGCAGGGGGAGGCATCCCGCTCTCCATCATCTCCGAAAGAAGATCCCCCTAAGACGAGCTCTGCTGAGAAGGGCTGAGGTCCGAGCTACAAGGTAAAATTTTGGTTAATCTTCTCAGATATAAATCAAGGATTTCTCTCATCCCTCAAAAGGAAAACCTCTCTCTACTTACGGCTCGCTGGAGGGCTGATCCCTTTGAGGGCGTAGTTCGGCCGAGGAACTCCCCGGCGTCGGACCCTCTGCAAGGATTTTCTCCCCTGCTTCAAGGCCATGGTCTCTGGGTCGTCAGAGGCGGCCCTCTTCTTCCCCTTAGGAGAGGAATTGTCGGTTCCTCCCTTCGGAGAAGCCTCCTTCAAGGAGGCCATAGTTCCCTTGTCCTTCCCCTTACTTCCCTCCAAAGGCATTATCTTCAACATCCTGACAAGCACGGGATCCAGCCTGGTTTCGGGAAGGGGAGCCGGACACCTGATCAGCTTTGCCTTCGCTATCCACTCCTGTTTAAAAGGACAGCTCTTTTAGGGGCAAGTTTATGACGATTATATGGATAGTAGGTCCGGGCACAAGGTTACTTACTTGGGTATCTAGGCGATTGCAGCTTAGGCCTGCGTCCTCGGTCAAATCCAAACACATCATTTGTGATCTGAAGAACAGTTTATACATCTCCACGGGCGTTGCGCCCATAAAATGCTGGAGAGCTCGTGGTCCCTCCGGATTAAACTCCCACAAACGAAGGGAGCGACGTTTGCCAGGCAGTGTTCGGCGAATCAGCATGACCTGCGTCACCTTGACCAGGTTGAGGTCTCTTTCTAAGAGATCCCTGATGCGGCCCTGCAACAAGGGCACGTCTTTGGATAACCCCCAATCTAATCCTTTGTTGACCCATGACGCTAGCCATGATGGGGGACCCGAGCGAAAGGCAGGAGGCGCCACCCACTTGGCGCTCCTGGGAGCGGTGATATAGAACCACTCTCGTTGCCACAAGCCGAGCTCCTCTTGAAAGGAGCCCTCGGGCCATGGAGCATCAGCATTCTTACTTATGACAGCGCCTCCGCACTCTGCGTGCCGTCCCTCGATCATCTTCGGCTCCACTCCAAAAGTCTTGAGCCATAATCCGAAGTGAGGAGTAACACGGAGGAACGCTTCGCACACAACGATGAATGAGGAAATGTAGAGGATGGACTCCGGAGCTAAGTCATGAAATTCCAGCCCGTAATAAAACAGCAGCCCCCTCACGAAGGGATCCATCGGGAAGCCTAACCCCCGAAGGAAGTGAGACATGAACACTACGCTCTCACCGGGCTGGGGACTGGGAATAGCTTGCCTTTGAGCAGGCAACCTATGCGAAATTTCGGCGGTCAAGAACTTAGCCTCTCTCGACTTTAGCACGTCCTCCTTTGTGACGGGGGAGGGCATCCATCGGCCTTGAAGGTCGGAACCGGACATTGTCGAAGGTCCGAAGCGCCTGGAATCTGGAGCCTAGGGTGTTGGAACTTGAGGCGACGGGCGAACTTGTTTTGAGATTGGGGAAAAGGAGTAAGGCCCTGGTCTCTTTATAAGAGGTTGAATACCAGGAGCCCTCCCCGTAACCGTTTGGGACTCGCCTTCAATCGAGGAAACGTGCTAACGGGCACGATTGGGTTACCCATGTCCGTATTGATGAGAATCCCGTAAAAGGGGGGACACGATCTCTGCTTTGACAAGACGTGCCAAGGAAACTGCCTCGCAAAACACGCTGAGGTGGAGAAGTGAAAACGACTTGAATAAAGGCTTGGCCGTAGTGTGATGTCACGCTGCGGAATACGTCAGTAGATTAGATTTGTGTTGATATTATTCTCTCTATGGCAATATGTGGAAGCTTATTTTGCAAAGCCGGACACTATCCTTGGTGTTTAAAATCTTCTTGAAGGACTTGGAGGAGGAACCCGCCTTGCAATGCCGAAGACAATCTGCACGCCGGACTCGTCGTCATTGAAGCCTGGTTCAGAGGCTACTGAGGGAGTCCTGGATTAGGGGGTGTTCGGGTAGCTAGACTATACCTTCAGCCGGACTCCAGGACTATGAAGATACAAGATTGAAGACTTCGTCCCGTGTCCGGATGGGACTTTCCTTGGCATGGAAGGAAAGCTTGGCGATGCGGATATTCAAGATCTCCTACCATTGTAACCGACTCTGTGTAACCCTAACCCTATCTGGTGTCTATATAATCCGGAGGGTCCTAGTCCGTAGGACAACTCCATCATACAACAATCATACCATAGGCTAGCTTCTAGGGTTTAGCCTCCTTGATCTCGTGGTAGATCTACTCTTGTGCTACCATATCATCAATATTAATCAAGCAGGATTAGGGTTTTACCTCCATCGAGAGGGCCCGAACCTGGGTAAAAACATCGTGTCCCTTGTCTCCTGTTACCATCCGCCTAGACGCACAGTTCGGGAGCCCCTACCCGAGATCCGCCGGTTTTGACACCGATAGGGCCCATTAACAACCCATATAAAAATGACGATAATCTAGCCCGACCGAAGTTCCGGCCTGTTAAAGGCCCGTGTATTAGGTCGGCACATTTACGGCCCATCTGAATTTTGGCCTGTTAAAGTCCAGTGGGTTATTTGGCACAATCAGGGCCCAATCTCACTTTCGGTCTATTAAAGGCCCATGTATTTTATGGGCTCGAGATATTTACACCTGTAAACGGCCTATTTTTACTGAGGGCCCAAATTATGTTTAGGCCTATTAAAGGCCCACTATGGGCACAGGCCTACCAGAAAAAAAATGAAAGCTTATGCTGATTTAGGCCTAGATATTTTTTGTGGGCTACATGCCAATTTCGGCCCGTAATCGTTTTTAGCCCAATTGGAATGGGCCCAACGAATGTTGGCATGTTGGGCTCCTATGAAGGTTTCGGACGAATACATTACTAAGATAAACCTACACTATACAAAAATAGCGTCGTAATTACTACAACCTGGGGCAGCATCATAAATGTTGTATCACAACAAAATAAATTCCAACCATACAACAAAAGGCCTGTTGGCATAAAGTTTATAGTCCTTCCAGATAAAAGCACCATCAGATGTATAGAAGCACAGATCATTTGACCTGAGTGCTAATGTTTCAGGCTATAGAATCTGATGGAGCAGCACGATCTCCACCTTTTTCCGCCATTGCTCTTGAACAACGAAGCGAATGTCTGATAGTCTGGTTTCAAAACCATTCGTATCTTGACGACATTTCTCAACCACTATTCTTGTTTCCGAAACAACGTCCATTAGGGATTGGACTTGTGTCTGGAGCACAGATATATCACTCTGTCTAGCAGGAAGATTTTGTTCAGTAGGCGATTTGGACAAGGTTACCTTGACAACCAACCCAGAATTACGCAGGAAGGTGCTTTTTGCACTGTTAGTGGAGAGATACTAACGCACTGCAGCAAGAGGTGACATTGTGCATGTAGTAGCCTCGTCACCTTCAGGTGGTTGTGGCTGTTCAATCATTTGTTCCATAGCTTCCTGAAAGTTTGAACTTGTAGATTAGCGTACCAGATAAGTTACTAATGAGATAAAAACAAACAAAGTAGGTTAAATGTTATACATAACTTATTTTGGTGAACTACTGTAATACATTAGCATGTATTGTAGTGCCAACTACATAATAAAATCACTTTCGGAACATATGTCCATGTAGCATGCCTACTGTATTGTCTATTTCCTCAGATTTGTTGACATCTAAGGATAAAGAGACATGGTTTAAAGTAGGATGAACATAGTATGACATCATTCATATCATGGGCAAACAGATATAAAACAAACAGGCTATTTTATCATTGTGTGCGCACGTGAACATAACAACTAGATTACAGATCAAGACCAAAATAATATCCTTCATCTCTTTTAAACCATGTAAGGTGAAATGATACATTAAGACAACAGTGAATAAAAGTGAACAGAGTAACTGACATTGGCTGCAAACCAAGTAGTTAAATGAACAAATCACAGTACCAATCAGTTCAAGGCAGGAGGAGTAAGGACTTACAACAGCGGCTTGAACTGGTGTGCTCATGCCCTTCATCTTGCTGGTGTGGCAATCCTTGAAGATTTGCACTGCATTCGATTTAGGTTCTTTTTGGTCCGCACAGGATTTCCTATGTATTTGGAACAAGTCAATATAGATACGATAATATGGCACAAAAAAAGAAGGAAGTAGCAGCTATTTACAAGAGCCTCGTAGTGTGCAATATAGCTACGAGATCCTGTGGTCTGTTGGAATTTCACTTTAGAACGGTTGGTTTTGTTCTTCAAACAGTTAGCCTAGAAGAAGATACACTTGTAAGGCACATACATAAATACAAGTTCAATATGTGGTCTGATCAAATACATATAGCCTACCTGATACTTTGGATCAGACCAATGTTTAACAAGGGTTGTCTAGTCTTCATCTGTAATATATTTCACTAGAGATGTTTGGGCGATTTCATTGTTAGCCTTGCCTTCAAAGTGAGATTTTCTAAGGTGGTACCGATACTGTCGCAGAGCAGACTGAAAAACATGAGTGCATGCTTGTCTAGTTGCATCATCTTTCGGATCCAACTTGAACCTCATCTGTTGAAAAAAGAATGTAAGTCTTATTAGGAGGAAGCTAGAAAGTATGGGACAGAGCAAGACAATATTACTAATTGCGATGAATAACATTACTTACGGATAAATGGTCAAGGAAGGTATTAAACTGGGTATTGTCTTTCTCATTCCTGTACTGGATCCACGTTCGGAGGATACGTGCATGACACCTAACGGCAACGGCTGCCTCTGATACTAACTTGGCTGACTCTGTAGCATCACGTGGCCTTTTTAAACCTGCCTCAAAATGGATCTCCATTCTTCCTCCTTTAGATTTTGTTAATCTGTCAAGCATTATCCCAGATGTCTGTTTCCGCTTGCGTCGTGGTGCTAGTTCAACAATGAATATGGAAAGTGTTACTGTACATCAAACTGTGAGAGTACATATAAAGGAGCATGCAACTGCAACTTGACTCAGTCAGGTACTGTCTTGGTGTTGATGCTCATGAGGTTCATCTGATCTTGCCAAGTTGTAACACCCTCAATGCGACTATAGCTCCCACGTGTCAAGGCACGACTTAGAGATATAATCGCATTGAAGGCATATGTCGCAAGTTAGGCAATCTTCACAACATCCCATGTAATATAAATAATAAAGGGGAGATAACATAGTTGGCTTACACTCGCCACGTCAATCAAGTACATAAATAACATTACATCATCCAAACACTCATGGCCCGACTACGGCGCCAAAATAAAAGAGAACCCAACATGCGACACGGTCCCAATCACCCCAACTGGGCACCACTACTGATCATCGGGAAAGGAAACATAGTAACGTTGAGAGTCTTCGTCGAACTCCCACTTGAGCTCGTACGCGTCTGCTGGAGCGGAATCATCGGGCCCTGCATCTGGTGTAATAGTAATCTGTGAGCCACAGGGACTCAGCAATCTCGCACCCTCGCGATCAAGACTATTTAAGCTTATAGGTATGGCAAGGTAAATATAAGAGGAGCTGCAGCAGGCGACTAGCATATATGGTGGCTAACTTATTCGCAAAAGAGAGCGAGAAGAGGAGGCAAAGCGCGAGCGAGAAACTAGATAGCAACCTGCGCAAACATTACTGCAACACCGTGTCCACCTCCCGGACTCCGCTGAGAAGAGGCCATCACGGTAACACACTCAGTTGATTCATTTTAATTAATTAAGGTTCAAGTTATCTACAATCGGACATTAACAAATTCCCATCTGCCCACAACCGCGGGCACGGCTTTCGAAAGTTCAATCCCTGCAGGGGAGTCCCAACTTAGCCCGTGACAAGCTCTCACGGTCAATGAAGGAATAGACCTCCTCCCAAGACGTTCTGATCAGACTCGGTATCTCGGTAACTCAAGACACTTCGACAGGTTAAAACAAGACCAGCAACACCGCCCGAATGTGCCGACAAATCCCGATAGGAGCTGCACATATCTCTTTCTCAGGGCACACTCAGATTGTCCTAGGTACAGGTAGGCCAGCCCAGATTTTCCCCTGGTGGCCACCAGTAGCTGACAGGTGGACCAACACTCAGAGGAGCACTGGCCCGGGGGGGTTAAAATAAGGATGACCCTTGAGTCTGCAGAACCCAAGGGAAAGAAAAGGCTAGGAGGCAAATGGTAAAACCAAGGTTGGGCATTGCTGGACAAGTTTTAATCAAGGCGAAATATCAAGGGTTCCCATTATAACCCAACCGCGTAAGGAATGCAAAATCCGGGAACATAACACCGATATGACGGAAACTAGGGCGGCAAGAGTGGAACAAAACACTAGGCGAGAGGCCGAGCCTTCCATCCTTTACCAAGTATATAGATGCATTAAGATAACATAGCCATATAATGATATCCCAACAAGTAAATAAATGTTCCAACAAGGATCGGCCTCCAATCTTCACCTGCAACTAGCAACGCTATAAGAGGGGCTGAGCAAAGCGGTAACATAGCCAATCAACGGTTTGCTAGGACAAGGTGGGTTAGAGGTTTGACATGGCAATTTGGGAGGCTTGCAAACAAGTGGTAGGCATCGTAGCATTGGCATAGCAAAAGAGCGAGCAAACTAGCATAGCAAAGATAGTAGTGATTTCGAGGGTATGATCATCTTGCCTCCACAGTTGTCTGAGTTGACTGGATCCTCAAAAGCAAACTCAACGGGCTCCTCGTTAGCGAACTCGTCTCCCGGCTCTACCCAAACAAGACAAACAAGCAACAAGGATACAATCAACCACGTGCAAGGATCAAGCGATACGATGCAAGGATGATATGCTATGCGGGATGTGATGCAGGATGCAAAATGCAAGATATGACAGGAAATGCATGAACCTGGCCTCAACTTGTAAAACCAAGTGTTCCACTGGAAAGATGAGATGAAATCGCTTGAAAACGATATAAAGAACGCCGGAATCGGAGTTACGGTTTGGAAATGGCAAGCGATTCAAAAATGACACCGGTCTGCGATTTACAGCAAGTAGGCCTCTAAATGCAATGAAATGAACATGCTACAGCACCCAAACA
The DNA here is from genome assembly GCF_056163025.1 of Triticum urartu. Taxonomy (NCBI): domain Eukaryota; kingdom Viridiplantae; phylum Streptophyta; class Magnoliopsida; order Poales; family Poaceae; genus Triticum; species Triticum urartu. The sequence goes on from NC_141873.1 coordinate 435,285,173, forward strand.
TGACAACGAAATACATGGCAGGGATGCACACAAGATGCTTAACAAAAGTATAGCACTGAGCTACGGCCAAATCATCCATTAACAGGTTCAAACAAGCATGGCAAAAATGCAAATGGCAAACAGATCTCAGACTTAGTGAAATCAACGCTTGTCTGGAATTTCATATCAGGTAGCCCTCTTCGGAGCAACAAAACTACATGCTACAGGACCTGATCATGGCAAAGTAAAGCATGGCATGGAGCTACTCAAATAGCTTAACAAAAGTCCCTTAGTGACCTTGAGCCAAAAGGGATCAGAAAATACAATTGCAAGCACGTGAACATAGCAAAAACATAATCAGTTTTCAGACTTGGTGAAAAACTGACACATGCTGAAATATAACTCAAGTAGGCATGTTTATGAGCTCGATGCACTCACTACGGTGCAAGTCATGGCAAGACAAGCATACATCCATCAATAAGGCACAAAATGCAATCTATACATGGCAAGAACAATAGCATAGCATGCATGGATCAACTACAACATCACCGGCAAAATTGCAAACAAGTTGACAATCTGCCCAGATTCACAAGGTAGCTAAAGTAGAGCTCGATTGACTCAAGCTAGGGTGCTCCATAATTGCAAACAAAGACATGAATGGATAGATCACTACAATATTAACAAAACTCCCTTACTGATCATCCTCAAAAGAGGCACGGATCACTAGGAAACAATATGAACATATGGCATCATGAGATAAACAGCCCCAGGACTTAGTAAAATTACTAAGTCCCTGAAAACAGAATTAGCAAGTGCACCACTTTGCAAGCTTGCACAAGTCACCACACACATCCTAAAAATACATGGGTTGCACCTCTGGAAAGATGACAAAACCCTTAACAAAACACATGTAGAACTCATGGGCATATCATGCACACAATAATCATGGCAAAAATGACAAATACCTAAATGGAATAGCAGATCTGACAATTAACTCAAGTAGCCCTCTTCTAACAGCATTTCGGGAATCAAGATGAACTCAAATGAAAATGATGCAATGGAATGAAATGATGTACTCTCTGATATAAACATTTTGATATGCTATATGCATGAATCGGAGCTACGGATGCAAAGTTACGGAGCCGCAAGCATGTGCATATGGACTGAGATGTATGGGACTTAGGGAAAAAATCACCACCTAGGGTTTCACTGTTCACCGGATCTGGATCTGGGCACGGAAATCGAGGATCGCCGGGATCCCACCGGAGCTGACCCGGAGCTCGCCGGAGTCGGTCGGGGAAGGAGGAGGAGTCGCCGGAGTGGCGGAGCTTGGCAGGGCGGTGGGAGACGGCGCGGAGCGACGCGGGCGGCTCGGCGGCGCGCGGCGGAACGGGGCGGCGCGGCTGGCAGCGCGGCGGCACGGCAGGCGGCACGGTGCGGTTGGCGGCAGGCGGCGCGTCGCGGCTGGGGAGGAGAAGGGCGGCGGGCGGCGCGGCTGAGGAGGCGGCGGCCCGGTAGGCGGCGGCGGGGGCCCGTCCTGGGCCGAACGGGCCTCGGCGGCGGCTCGGCTGTCATGCCACGTGGCAGCGAGCGATTCGCGGCGGCGGGGAAGCGGACGCGTCCGGCCAGATTCGGACGTGTCCGGCCGGCGCGGATCTGGGAATTTAGGGTTAGGGACGAGGGGAGACCCGGGATTTGGAATGGGAGGTGTTTAAATAAGCATAGAGGGAGCTAGGAGAGTCCAAATGAGGTGCGGTTTTCGGCCACGCGATCGTGATCGAACGCTGTAGATGGTGGAGCAGAGTTTGGTGGGTTTTGGGCCAACTTGGAGGGTGTTGGGCTGCAACACACACGAGGCCTTTTCGGTCCCTCGGTTAACCGTTGGAGTATCAAACGAAGTCCAAATGATACGAAACTTGACAGGCGGTCTACCGGTAGTAAACCAAGGCCGCTTGGCAAGTCTCGGTCCAATCCGGAAATGTTTAATCCCCACACACAAAAGAAAGCTAGAAATGACCACCGGAGGAGAACGAAGCGCCGGAATGCAAAACGGACAATGGGGAAAAAGCTCGAATGCATGAGACGAACACGTATGCAGATGCAATGCACATGATGACATGATATGAGATGCATGACAACGACAACAACACACGGAGACAAAAACCCGAACCCGAGGAAATAAATATAACTTAACGCCGGAAACGGCAAGAGTTGGAATACAAATTGGGAAAGTTACATCCGGGATGTTACACAAGTCCTGTTGTGTCAGCAGTGCTTCGGAAGTAGTGTTAGGTGTGAAGGTAGCTTGGGAACTGGCCAGTTCCGGAGCAAACGAACGAGTAACTGGTTGAGATGCTGGTACAGTTGAAGCGGATGCTGCAGCTGGTGGAGCAGGTGATACTGTGTTTGTAGATTTAGCCGGTGGACTTGGACCTTCTACTGCACTATAAGTACCAGCAGAATCTCGATGGCAGAACCTTTTCCGTTTCACCCGACGAGTAACAGCACTCCCTACTATATTATTTTCCTTGCCCTTTTTTGACTTTGCCATGTCAAGCTGTACCCACAACTCAAAAGAATAAAATCACTCTTCAGAACTCATTGATGCATGATACACACAAGCAATACTTTGATGTAAGACAACCGTATGAGGATGGAATATGTAAGAAAAATAGGACGGCATGACATATTCACCGCTACGATGTGCAAACTAAGCAGAAGGATTTTCAAGAAAATAGAAGTAATGCAAGCTAGACACCATAGGAAAGATGCAACCAATATTACTCTGCCAAGTTAAAAGTGTCTTGTCATAAGTGGCAATTCGAAAAATTAGAAGTAGTACAATGTAGAAATCAATGCAAGATGCAACCACTATCAAACTGCCATGTTAGAAGCGTCCAATCATGAGTGACTGATGCAGGATACACAACAGCAGTACTTTGATGTAAGAACATGGTATGATAGATAGATGCAGTGTATTCTAGACACACAAAGCCATGTCATATGCACATGTATAACGTATAAACTCAGCAGGTGCAATTTAATCAAAATAGAAGAAATACAGACTAGACAACATATGCAACATGAAACCAATTATCACACTGTCAACTTAGAGCAAGCACCTACGATGGTGGAGTACTGGAGATGAACTCATCATGTAGACTTGGGACTTCAACTTCATTAGCAGTAGCAGTGGCAAATCTAGAGAGTCTCTGTTTGTGTCGGTGCGGAGGACCACCAACATCCCCTAACTTACTCTTTTCCTTCCTATTTTCTGATATTGCCTTATGAAGTCAAAACCGCAAGAAGATGAATAAAATTAGCTTTGCATAACTGGTTGATGCATGATACAGACAAACACTACTTTGATGTAAGGCAAGCGCAGGATAGGAGGATGGAATATATACAAAAAACAGCGTTTCATATTCACACGTACGATAGGAGGATGGAATATGTATGAAAAAACAGTAAGCGGAAGGCATTTCAACAAAATTAGAAGAAATGAAAGCTAGGCACCATATGAACATGCAACCAATATCACTCTATTAGGTAAAAAGTGTCTCGTCGTAAGAGCCATTTCAAGAAATTAGAAGCAGTACAAGCTAGAAGACAATGCAAGATGCAACCTACATCACAATCCCAAGTTAAATGTGTCTTATGGGTAAGTGATCATTGCAGGTATAAGTTGTAAGCTACGCAGATGCAATTCAACATAATCAGAAGCAATACAAACTAGACATCATACGAAAAACGCAACCATGTATAACAGTTCCAAGTAAGAGCAAGCACCTGTGATGGTGGAGTAGGGGAGATGTGCTCATCATGTACACGTATGTTCTAGAAACAGGAACACGTGTCATATTCACAGGCATTATGTGTAAAGTAAGCAGATGCAATTCAAGTTATAAGCAATACAAGCTAGACATCATACGCAACATGCAACCACATATAATAGTGTCAAGTTAGAGCAAGCACCTGTGATGGTGGAGTAGGGGAGATGTGCTCATCATCTACATAGCTACGTTGACTGTCCAGCCTTGTGTTGTCTTGCGAATCTTCTTGGGAGGATGGCGGAGTAGAATCTGTAGAGACCCCCTGTTTGAGTTGCTCTGAAGGACCACCATCATCCACTGCCGGACTAATTTCCTTCAGTTGTAATGATTTTGCATTGTGAAGTCAAACCGATAAGAAAAAGGAATAAAATTCACTCTTCAGAACTCATTCATGCATGATACTGACGAACGCTACTCGGATGAAAGGCAAACACATGATGCGAGGATGGAATATGTATGAAAAACAGGATTTTGTGACATATTCACACCTATGATGTGGTAACTAAGCAGAAGGCATTTCAACAAATTAGAAGCACTGCAAGCTAGACACCATATGAAAGATGCAATCAATATCACTCTGCCAAGTTCAAACTGTATGGCGTTTCAATAAATTAGAAGCAGTACATGCTAGAAATCATATGCAAGACACAACCAATATCACAGTGGCGACTTAAAGGTGCCTTATCATAAGTGACTGATGCGGGATATGCAAGAATAGTAGTCTGATGTAGAAACAGGAACACATGTCATATTCACAAGCATTATGTGTAAAGTAAGCAGATGCAATTCAACAAAGTTAGAAGCAATACAAGCTAGACATCATACGCAACATGCAACAACATATAATAGTGCCAAGTTAGAGCAAGCACCTATGATTGTGGAGTAGGGGAGATGTGCTCGTCATCTACACAGCTACATTGACTGTCTAGCCTTGTGTTGTCTTGCGAATCTTGTTGGGAGGATGGCGGAGTAGAATCTATAGAGAACCTCCATTTCAGTTGCTCGGAAGGACCACCATCATCCAATGCCTTGCCTATTTCCTTCAGCTTTATTGATTTTGCATTGTGAGGTCATACCGACAAGAAAAAGGAATATCATTCGCTCTTCAGAACTCATTCATGCATGATACTGACGAACACTACTCTGATGAAAGGCAAAGTCATGATACGAGGACGGAATATGTACGAAAAAAATGGACGGCTTGGCATATTCACACCTATGATGTGGTAACTAAGCAGAAGGCACTTCAACAAATTAGAAACACTACAAGACACCATATGGAAGGTGCAATCAATATCACTCTGCCAAGTTAAAACTGTCTCGTCATAGGTGGCATTCATCAAACTAGAAGCAATACATGCTAGAAATCATATTCAAGATGCAAACCAATATCACACTGCCAACTTAAAGGTGTCCCATCATAAGTGACTGATGCAGGATACACAAGAAGAGTAGTTTCATGTAAGAACATGGTGTGATAGACAGATATAGTATGTACCAGAAACAGGAACACATGTCATATTCACATGTATCATGTGTAAGCTAAGCAGATGCAGTTTACACTAATTAGGAGCAGTACGAGCTAGACACCATATGCAACATGCAACCAGATATCACACTGCCAAGTTAGAGCAAGCACCTTGGATGGTGGAGTAGGGGAGCGGAGACTTGGACCTTGTAATGCACTATCAGTACAAGGAGAATCGGTATAGATGCTCCATTTACGTTGCTGCACAGGACCACCATCATCGCCTTCCTTACTCTTTTCCTTCCTCTTTCTTGATTTTGCCTTGTCAAGTCAAACCCACAAGAAAAAAGAATAAAATTTGCTCTTCAGAACTCATTGATGCATGATACTGACGAACACTACTTTCATGTAAGGCAGCCGCATGATAGGAGGATGGAATATATATGAAAAACAGGACGGCGTGACATATTGACATGTATGATGTATAAAGTGTAAACTAAGCACAAGGTGCTTGAACTTGTTAGAATCGATGCAAGCTAGAAACCATATGAAAGATGAAACCAATATCACTCTGCCAAATTAAAAGGGTGCCCTAACAAATGTATTTGACCAAATTAGAAGCAATACATGGCAATAGGTTAGAAATAATATGCAATATGCAACGAATAAAGGTGACTCATCATAAGTGATTGATGCAGGATACAGAAGAGAGGTAGTTTCATGTAAGAACAAGGTTAACACATAGATGTAGTGTGTACCAAAAATAGGAAGGCATGTCATATTCACAAGTATAGTGTGTAAACTAAGCAGATGAAATTTACCCTAATTAGAAGCATTACAAGCTAGACACCGTATGCAACATGCAACCACATATCACACTGCGAAGTTAGAGCAAGCACCTGTGATTGTGGTGTAGGGGAAGTGCGGTCTTCAGGTACAGAGCTACGTTCAATATCTTCATTTAGGCTTGCTGTTTCTTGAGAATCATGTGGAGAGGATGAAATTGCATTCTTTATAAGAGTATTGCGTCTCATATTAACCCACGCGCATGACTGTCTCATCATAAGCGATAGACGCAGGATACACAAGAACAGTAGTTTGATGTAAGAACATGGTGTGATAGGCAGATGTAGTATGTACCAAAAACAGGAAGGCGTGTCATATTCACATGTATAATGTGTAAGCTAAGGAGATGCAATTTAACAAATTAGGAGCATTGTTGCGGGATACACAAGAAAAGTGCCTTATCATAAGATATAGTATGTACCAAAAACAGGAAAGCATGTCATATTCACATGTATCATGTGTAAGCTAAGAAGATGCAGTTTACACTAATTAGGAGCAATACGAGCTAGACACCATATGCAACATGCAACCAGATATCACACTGCCAAGTTAGAGCAAGCACCTTGGATGGTGGAGTAGGGGAGCGGAGACTTGGACCTTGTAATGCGCTATCAGTACAAGGAGAATCAGTACAGATGCTCCGTTTACATTGCTACAGAGGACCACCATCATCGCCTTCCTTACTCTTTTCCTTCCTCTTTCTTGATTTTGCCTTGTCAAGTCAAACCACAAGAAAAAGGAATAACATTTGCTCTTCAGAACTCATTGATGCATGATACTGACGAACACTACTTTCATGTAAGACGAACACTACATATCACACTGCCAAGTAAGAGCAAGCACCTGCGATGGTGGTGTCGGGGAATTGCGGTGATCAACTAGAGAGCTACGTTGACTATCTTCATTTAGCCTTGCTGTTTCTTGAGAATCATGTGGGGAGGATGAGACTACACTCTTTAAAGGAGTATGGCGTCTCACAGAAACCCACCCGGGTGACTGTCTCATCATAAGTGATTGACGAGGGATACAAAAGAGCATTAATTTGATGTACGAACATGGTTAATAGACATATGTAGTATGTATCAAAAACAGGAAGGCATGTCATTATCAAAGGTATAATGTGTAAAGTAAGCAGATGCAATTTAACCAAATTGGAAGCAATACAAGCTAGACACCATATGCAACATGCAACCACATTTGACAGCGCGAAGTTAAAGCAAGCACCTAGGATGGTCATGTGTGGCAATTCAGATCATCAACTACAGAGCTAAGTTTACTGTCTCCAACTGCTGACACTGCACCCGTTAGAGCGCTGGAACGCTTAGTGCTTATCTTCGAATTACACTGGAGCGACTTCTGTCTTTTCTTTTCTGCATTCATCAACACTGCGTCAGAGTCTGAAATACCCATGCATAAAAAAATAGTGTGAGTATGGGTGAAGTGTGTGCACAAGTAATACAGTGTAAAGGTAGCAGATAGCAGGTCGGTGAGAAATAAATGACGGGAGACATATGATAGCTCTACAACATGCATGGCACACTAAATTACTACAGGATTCCATGAAAATAACAGTCGACTGAAAGCAAATAGGTCAGTCCATTTTTTCTGCACCGTCTGATGTACAAAGAACGGGCAGATCGCCTTCATCTACCTCCAGCGAGTCAGTGTTGACGATCTTCCTCGAAACGCCAGTGACCACCGGCCCAGTATTCCTCCCCTGTCTGCGCCCTCCCCTCGACCTCACCGCACCGACGTGCTTGGAACCGCCCCCGGACCATCCATTCAAGCCCCGCCGACCTCCAGATCGGGCGCAAGCAGCTCCTGCGCCCCACACCCCTATGGTAGACACCGATGCACCGCTTCCCCGGGGAACGGGCGAACTAGGTGCTCCGCGCGCCTAAGCGGGTGCTGCTTCTTTTAATTGCGGTTCGACTGACCCTAAATTGAAATCCAGGCGGGCTACTGACCTCTAGCAAAGGTGAAATAGTAAAAGGGAGGAAACGTTGTGCATTTAGTATCACAAATAAGATGCAGTAAGAAGCGCTCAACTAGTTTCTTTCGTGGGATGAATACGGTGTGAGCGGAGACGTAAGATTTGCACGAATAAGGGAAGAGGAGTACCTCTTTCTGCTGGCAGTGTTGTGTCCTCCTTCTATTTTTCCGACGATCTTCTTGTTGTTCGCCGGAAACCAGAAGTTGTGGAGGATGGTGCAGCCTTGGACGAACCCATGGCCAAGTTGTTGAGTGTGGTGCGGTGGCCGTCTGTCAGCGGCGGGGAAGCAGATCCGAGGCGGAGAACGACGGCATAGCGGGAACAACTCCGGTGTGGTGGACGGTTGCGATAGTGGAGCCGTAGAAGTGAGGCGCAGGACTGCGTGGTCGGAGTGGTTCTGGTACGGCGCACGTCGGCGTCGGTGTCGTGGAGGCAGCTCTGCCTCGGCTTAAGCTGCTAAGTCCTTGAGGGCGTTGCGGTTGCGTTTGCGTTGGACGACGACGTCGGGGTACCGGCTCCGGCGTGATGGAGGAGGGCGGCGGTGGATTGGCCGCTATGGGGTGGAGGACGGAGGAGGCTGGGGTTTCGCAGCTGGTGGAGAGGGCGTTTTCGCGCCCACGGAGTATGAATGGGGAAACGGAGGGAGGCGGGGAACTAAGGGGGAACAATGTTTCGGTTTGAGACGCGCTTGCTTGAAATTTGGGGAAAGTTACAAACTTTCCCCCCATATAAATTTCGGACATATTGCGGGTTGGGGGTAGGACAGTCATGTCAGGTGTCCCAAATGTGGGTGGGATAGATTTCGGCCGAGCGCATGGGTAGGCGCCCACGGTGTATGAATGCTTCTCTGGCGTCTTGGTGAAGTTACAAACCTACCCCGGTTTAGACCTTTGGACATCGGGCTGATAGGCTACATGGGCCAGAGTCCGGACAGAAATTTCCTACCACCAAAACATTAGTCTCGCGCGGTTTCGGGTGACCAGAGGCCTATTTGGCGCTTCGTTCAATATTTGGGAGCAGAAGCATTTAACGTTTTCGGTTCTCTTGAATTGAACTTTCAGGATTTGTCAAACTTCACAAATCTTTACACTTGAAAATCCTAAATCTACGATTATTTTGGAATGGAGGGGGTACATTTGAATATACATTGTACACGAGTATATATTAAAAATATGCAACTTACCTCAGTTCATACATGGTTCTAGATATAATCTCCTTGGTTGCAAAAAAAAAGTTAGATATGCGTATGAATATATATAGCATGTTCAAACTCACAACAAAGATTGATGCCCCCTTTTACATCTGATTTACAAATGCCATTATCTCGGGTTCAAATAGATGAACGCACTTCCTATGAATTCAAATCTTCGAAACCCCATTTATGTTGAATTTGACATGTATTCTATTTCGTAGCTAGCAATTTGGAATGTACCCATGCAAGTGACAAATGTATAAAGTGCTTCACACTAACAACATGGAGTGCGCTAATTAATGTTTATATATGAATTGCAAAAGCATCCATTGCCTGTATTTCAAACCGCTCTCACTCTATGGATCGATAATATGAAATAAACACATGCACATGCTAGAATTCAATTGCAGTTGAAGAAAGAGCCTACACCTGGTACTGTATATTAGTGATAGGGGTGTGTACAAAGTACACGTGAATACCAGGCATTGTGCGTGTGTGTGTATACTATCGACGAACTAGCCCCCAAGCTTGTATAACATACTAAGGGCCTAGGGTTACAAATCATATATAGTCGGCTTATCACCAATGGGGATAGAGTCCTCCACGACTCTGGTAGCTTCGTGTTGTACGCCGAGTCCTCCACATGGGTCTTCGTATAACACGCCTCGGTCCAACCTATATGTGGCGCAGGATGGAACCGACCCATGAGTCTTCATGTTGACCCACCACAACTAGAAATGATGTACCCACCACACCACACACGCAATCGGCCACTAAGAAAATAAGCATATACAATTGTACAACAGTATCTAGCTCACGATACGTCTCCATATTTTGTTGATGACACTGACGGACTTTGCATTTTATGCGTGCTCCGTATTTTGTTGACGACACTTACGGTCATTGTATTTGAAGCTAAAGCACGATATGGTCACTGGACTTTAGAATAAGCTCATCACGGTCACCACATACATTTTGTCGTGCTAACCAACATGTGGTTGGATGGTTAGAGGACAGTGGTTTCTCGAGCCCACCAAAGTTAAAGTCTCGGTGCTCGCATTTATCTTGTGTTAATTTTAGTATTTTCCGGCGACGTACGTTCAGTGGGAGGAGACGTTCCACTCGACTACGAGGCACCTATGGTGACTTCGTAAAATCTCAAGATCATATATATGCTGTCCCACTCTCTCGAAGGTGCTCATAGGGGTAGGGTTCGCATGTGTGCGCTTATAGCGGTGAGTGCTTGCGCGTATATATGAGCCCTTGCGTCTGTACCGTCTTAAACAAATACATATCACGATTATACGGTCACTGGCTCACCCGTACAACTCCGTATTTTGTTGATGACACAATCAATTGACCAGTCAAACATTCCATGCGGCGCAACTAGTGTTGCACCATCGGGGCGCGTAACCGTGGGGCCCACCTGTCAGCCCGTATATGAAAGAAAGAAATGGTAGTTTGAGTCTGTACTGTGTTAATAAAATAGGAGTACATTTTAGGGTGATCATACGGTCACTGGCTCACCATACAGCTCCGTAATTTGTTGATAACATGATCAATTGACCAGTCAAACGGTCCACATTCAGCAGCGCACATTACCATAGGGCCCACCCGTCAGCGCGTATATGAAGGACAAAAATGGTAATAAATGAGTGGTTTCAGGGAGGGCGGGCCGGCCGCGGGTGGCGGGGGCTAGCGGTTCGGCCGGTGGTGGCTGGCGGCTCAAGGGGGTGGAGTTTGATGATAAACTGGAGGCCCTTGATTTCGTATCCAACGGCTGGAAAATCTAATGACCAGAGATGAAAAAGTCAGTCGACTGACGTGTAGCCTCACCCCGCACGTACACATGCACGCACGCAAGACACGCATGCAAGACACGCATGCATGTAGGCGTGCAACACTGACACGTACACATGCACGCATGCTGGCATGCAACACTGACACATACACATGCACTCACGAACACACGCACATACGCACCCATGCATGCAACACCCAAACGTACCCTTGCACACACGCAACACTCGCACGCCTGCATGCACACAGCACAGGACGCAAGACACACGTTCAACCTATACATGCATGCACCCTTTGTTAAGGACATGGATTGTTACGGGTATTAATCAATCTTATCTGTGATAAGCAGAACATTGATGTTTGCAGCGGTCTTTATGAATCACAACGTATCGAACGGGCTATCAACATAGTAGGCTTATCTACATGAAAAAGATGACGTCACACTCAATGAACAAGCATAGGTTTATGAAATGCCCGTTTCTGACCGCCCTGGCCCACCAAAGGTTCCTCTGATGTGCGTTGCCTGCGTTGGGTCACTGACATGCATGCCATGCACCCAAAGAGCCCACATGTCAGTTGGAAGAACGGCGCGGTGTCCTAGGTTAGAGTCGAGGGCGCCACTCACGACACGCCCGGCTGAACACGCCTCCGTGCCGCATTCAAATGCCTCCATGAAACCCGCCCGTGTGGAAGCTAAGAAACCCACTCTGGCAACACGTCCGTTCATGACCGGGCCGCTCCCCTATCTCCTCCACCATTTTTTCCACTCTTACAATGGCTTACTAAGAGTAGTTATTCCACATCCAAGACGGTTGGGTAGCCTGCCGGATACGAGCTATGCAGCTTGCTGATCCACCTCCCTGCCCTCGCCCGACGGAGCCAGTTGCCGCCCCAAGCCGTGGAATTTTGCCATGTGTTGTTTTCATGGACTAGCAAGATGCCCGTGCATTGCACGGAACATCAAGATGCATTTTTTACAAACTCCCGCATGCATGCAAGGGATAATTAATGTCCTCCTTTGCTAGTACCACGAGGCAAACACCATTAATATTGCATCGATTAGTGTTAGTGGCCTTGTATATCTGCAAATTGTAAATTTGATAGTGGCCCCTTGTATATAAAAATGGAGGGAGAAAGATGAGAGATAAGGTGAGGAGGAGTGGGGCGTGGTGGTGACTGGTGGTCGGACTGGGCGGAGGCATGGGGATGGACGGCGCATTATGTCTAGGTTTGTATCTCTCTCACACACACCCACGTAGGTGGGGGACGTGCATGAAGAGAAGAGGTGCACGCACGGCGCACGTACTCCCGTCTCTTTCCCAACCACACCCGCGCGGGTACACGATGGAGCTCATTTTTGTATGAAAAAGGCAGCCCACGTGGTAATTTGGCACGTGTACTGGTTGTCCACTTGGTGGAGGGAGGATCGTCTACCATGGGTGAACAAACAAATTGCGACTTGACGCATTAGGTTAAATTAAAAAAAGAGGCAAACCATGTGGGGCCTACCTTAGGGGCAAGGCTCTATACACTGGAGTACTTTTGATGTGTCCCGTCAACTCGCAGAACGAGGAGAAGCTTGCTTAGTACACCGTCTCCCCCGCCCACGGGCACGGTGGCTCGCAGGATGAGGTGAAGCTTGCTTACTAGTACGCCTTACGCCCGCTCCCTCGCCCACGCGCGCGGTGGCTCACAGCATGAGGAGAAAATTTTACTACTCCCTCCGTTTACTCCTCGTCCCTACTATGTACTTTGGTTAGTACTCCCTCCATTTACTTATACAAGGCCACTATAAAAAATACATTTTGCATCTATACAAGGCCACAAATAGTAATCGAGACAAAAGTTACTACTCCCTCCTTTCCAGTTTATGGCTCAATTTCAAAATCTCTCCAACCAAGGTAGACGGTGAGTGGTCGAATTAATTTCGTATTTTGCACAAGTAATTAGTACGCTCGTTTTTTCTCAAGAAGTTATGTTTACCGAGGCATTAATTAGAACGAATGCATGAATGACCACTAAATTTCCATGAACTTGTACATGCATTGGTTAGTTTCCTCTTGACACTGCTTGCGTTGGGTGATCTAACGCACCTCGAAATCCAACATGTAATGGTACTACTACTAGTATAGTAGAATTGAGAATTATCAAACGGAAAAACGAATGTTTTTAGATGAGCCCTGTAAACCCTAGTGGGCACGTACTCCGTAAAAAAAATCCAAAACTAAGTCGCTCCCTTTCATGAATTTTGTAGTATACTCCTCCGTCGACGCTCCCTTTCATGAATTCTGTACTTCCTGTCGCCGACATGTGGGACATATAGCAACCGGGTCGATGTGTCAAGCACCAAATAACAGTGCAGAATAGCAGGGGGACGCACGCCACTCGTACCGGCCCAGTAGTAGTAATGAGCAATGAGACGTCAAATCACAATGCCGCACTTTCCCAGACGGACGAAGCAACCATTATTTCACACTTCGGTTCGCCATCATCTCAAACCATGTACTAGTATTGCTTCTGCCTCAAGAGGGACACGCGCATCGCCTTGGTACATCATGACACGTGGGACCGCATGACAGGACATGCTCCCCGCCGATCGCTCGGTAAAATCACCTCATTTTTACTATACTTCCTCCATATCGGTTTACTACATGGCATGCACGTCGTTCTAGGTTGAGAATTTAACTGGCTATATATGTGATGAACAGTACTCTAGCCTTTTAAAAAATGTATAATTTTGTACAGCAGTACTATCGATGGATTGCGCTATGGAGCAAAAATTGAAATTAAAAAAAAGTGGTACATATAGAGAGCGCTCGTCGCCAAATTATGCATATAGTACTATTAAAAAGGCTAGTCACAATAATGGTGTCCAGCACAACCCACCCCTCAAATAAAACTAAGAGGGTGCTTGGATACGTTTTAGTCCCATGACTAAAAGTAGTGGGACTAAAACATGCTAGCCTCACCCATGCTTGGATCCAAATACTAAAAAGGCTAAAATCAAGTTAATGAGCATTTATTATCCTCCAAACCCTCCAATCCAGAACTCGACTGTGTTAAAGGAGAGGAGTTAAATGAGTAGAGAGAGGACTAGTCCACATTTTAGTAGGGGTACCCCTGACTAAAAAAATTAGTCTCAAGACTAGTTTTAGCCCCTCTTTAGTCAGGGGTGCTTGGAACTTTAGCCTCTTAAAGAGACTATTTTTAGTTAGACTAAAATAAGTCCCTTGGATCCAAGCACCCTCTAAGCATCCTGGAATTCTTTGGCAAAACTAAGCACCCTGAAATTCTTTGACAACTAAACTGCTGGCCATATGATGTTGGCCATATATATTGTACGTATATAATGTGAAGAAACGAGTGGTAGTACTATACCAACTAAAAGATGAAATGTAAGAAATACTAGTATGTATGTACTGAAGAGTTAAAGTAACGAGAAGAAACATAACATAGTTCTGCTGGGGGCTCAGCACAACACACCCCTCAAATTAAATTAAGCACACCTGAAATTAAACTTTGCAACTATTCCGGTAGACACTGCATTAGAACCACCATGAGCAACGACACTGCCACCTTACTCGGAGTCCTCGTCCACGTCCTCGACTTCGTCCTTGTCCCTCTTCCTCTTGGCCGATACTTCCTTGCTTGAACCGCACACTTGGTTGTTGCTCTTCACCAACCCTTGTAGATATTGAAGCAAAGGTAGCCATCCATTGCAGCATAGTGGATGTGGTCTATATCTAGTACATTCCGCTGCCATGCATGACGATGAAACGTGTAATGAGGTTTCTCCAGTTTACCATATGAAGGATGAACCATGGCTCCTGCCAGGGTCAGCATTGAAGGCTGACGAGAGGACACCAGCCGATTCTTCTGGAGGTCGAAGGTGTTGCCTACAACGAGGCCTACCCGATGCAGGACTTCTTTGTCGTTACCAAAGTCTATAGTAACGAATTTGACCAGGTTGCTCTCGAGGAAGTCCTTAAAATCCTGGCACTCAATGTCGGCATGGCATATGTGGTAGACCAAGCATAAGTCATGCACGCAAACCTGGATCACGGCGAGCTTATTCCTCTCTTCGTCCTTTAGATCCTTCTCTCGTCCCAGGACTGTGGTGTACTCAACATCTAGCCCAGCGACCCACTCATCATCTGAGTCTTCGAACATGCGTCTGAAGCGAGAAAGGCATCCTTTCACCGTCGCGGAAGAACGGGTGTAGATGACGTCGAACTCATCGCCGGTGATGGTTCTAACCTTGTACTCACCGCCGATCGTGGAGATTTGGGATGCCATGGATTTGGGAGGAGGGTTAGGATTAGTGGAACTGCCGTAATGTGAATGGACGGGATGACTAGGAGTGAACCGCCGTAGTATTGAAGGACGTGCGGGGACGAGTAGGAGCGAACTTCCAGCGTGCGAATGATAGGGTAGTGGCTTTCCATTCTCCCATGATACAGGCTTCCGAGAGCCCTTGGATCTGAGATCGAACGGTTGCATGGCGTGATTCTAGACCTATGGGTGAATATCCTATCCTGGAGGGTTATTTTGCAAATTTTTAGCAACTTAGCATGCGACCGTTTGATCTCAGATCCAAGGGCTGCCAGCAGCCCATATCATGGTCGCGCCTACCACGAACGTCACGTCGCTCGCGCGGTCGTGCCCTTGGAGATTTAACACGGTGCGTTAGGCTATCTGATGTTGGCATGTCATACATAGTCATCACTTAGTCACTCATACTACAACAAGGTTGGCTATAAGTGTATTTTTTTACTCCTCTCTATCTCTTTCTTCGTACTCAAGGAAGAAACGGTGCTAAGCGCGTGTATTTATTGCATTTGCCAAGGAGTGACCTCTTCCAATGAAATGGTGTTGCTAACTTTACTTCATTTAATTAGCTATAGACTCAAAATTGTCTTTTCACCTAGGTACATGCGCTTAGCACCGTTTCTTCCTTGGGTCACCAAACTAGTCTCTCTCTCTTCTTGATTAACTTGCCACATCATACTTTATGCTTATGTGGCAAGCTTAAGCACCTGTAGGAGCAAGTAAAAGTAAGTACAATAGTGCGCTTTACATGGCATTTTTGCATATGTGGAGGAAAGAGAGGCAAGGAAAAAGTGGAGAAATGGGCTCTCATGCAAGATCCAGCCTCTACTACATGGTGGAGCATTGGGAGAGGCACCTGTATGGAGGTGGTCAGGAATCTGGGAGACCCACGCCGGTCGTAGCGCCGCAGTTAAAATGATAATGGCAAGTCAAATCACGGGGCCCCACCTGTCCAGCAGTAACTCGCTTTCAAATCACACAACCCTATGTTTATAGGGTGAAGCAACCATCATAGGAATAGAAAAGTCATAGGGTAGGGAAATCATAGGAATAGAAAAGTCATAGGAAATGAAATGACATGCATCTCAAATCCTATGAGATGACAATGCACAACCTGTCCAGAGTGAAGCAACCATCATTTCACTCTAGGGTGCAAGAGCATAAAGAAAAGAGAAAACAATGATGCGTGCGGCAGCTAGCTAGGGCACCCTAGGGTAGGGGTCTCCACTATAGATCCTTTTTCTGAAAGCGCCTCCACTACAAATCGGCTTCTCCCTCGTCCTCTTGAAGAAAACCGATGATGAGTGCAGCGTTAGGGTTTGTAGGAGTACTACGGCGTGTGGGGCCACGTCGTAGTAAACGGGTTCGAGTCGACGCCTTAAATATGTGTGGGCCGCTTGGTTTTACGGGAACGAGGCAGCATTTTGGGTTCGGGACCAGTGGAGATATAGTACGTACAAAAAATTGTGGACGTAGGTTCGACCGAAAGGCAATGATGCATGGGCCCTGCATTTTGATATACCCGGGGCCGCGTGAAATTTGCTACTCTACTCAAAACTAGTAAGGTACACATGTATTGAACACATGAGATTTCGAAACCAAATTATGAATAAATACACACTGTAGGATGTAAAGCTTTGAGTCATATATGCATGATGTAGATGTTCGTTTAGTTCTTATAGTTCATCTCATTCAAAATCAATAAGTTTTATAAAAATGTTAAGATTCATGGGGTTGTGCATTGTACTCCCTCCGTTCCAAAATAGATGACCCAACTTTGCACTAACTTTGTACAAAGTTAGTGCAAAGTTGGGTCATCTATTTTGGAATGGAGGGAGTAAATCATAAGTAAAAAACAAATAATGGCAATTCATTTAGAAAAAAAATAATAAATTATGATACAAAATATTCTAGAACAAAGGAGAAGTGCTTGT
The DNA here is from genome assembly GCF_056163025.1 of Triticum urartu. Taxonomy (NCBI): domain Eukaryota; kingdom Viridiplantae; phylum Streptophyta; class Magnoliopsida; order Poales; family Poaceae; genus Triticum; species Triticum urartu. The sequence goes on from NC_141873.1 coordinate 435,302,547, forward strand.
GTTTTGAGGTTTGTGCATTATGCTTAAGTTCAACCATGGAGTCTTCTAAATTGTACATGTGGCAGATCTGGTGGAATGTTGATGATATCCAATGGCCAGTAGTGCTTGGATTTGCCTATCTCTACACTATCGGGTTAGCTTCATCCGGCGACCATCTTTCAAAGTTATTGGCACACTATATAGTTCGTGTGCCATAGTTGCATGTTTTCGAAAAAAGCTACTAGTGGGTTGTACTATCTATTTAGGAATAGAAGATGTATACATGGAAGTTGTAGGGAAAGAGATGACATGGAGCATCTCAATTCCTATGAGTAGGGATTGGAAAAGAGATGTCATTTGGTTCACATCATAGGAACTTTTCTATTGAATATAGAGATGACATGTTTCTCAATTCCTATGAGAAGGGATTAGAAAAGAGATGTAATTTGGTTCATATCATAGGAACTTTTCTATTGAATATACACTAATGTTTATTTTCCTTTGAAATTAAGGGAGTATAGGAATCCATTCATATGAAGCAAGTGGCTCTAAAGCTATAGAAATGATATCATGTTTATTTCCTTTGAAATGTGGAGTATATGAATCTATTCCTATGAACCGATTGGCTCTGAAGGAAAAAATCCTATAAAAATCATATCATATAGAGTTCCTATGATATTCCTCGACACTAAAGGATGCTTGAAATTGCTGCAGGTGATACGATGGTCTTTCTTTGTAGACTCCTCACCCAACTTTATAGTTACCTCTCGAATATGAATGAAATGATATATACATGGTATTCTAAATGTGCAATTTGGTACACGAAAACTCGGTACAAGTTTGCGAGGTTCGAATTTTCAATAAAGCTATATGCACTGCATTTCGGAACGGAGGGAGCATACGGCAGTTGCTAACACTCACGTGGAAGATTTGTGTGTAGGAGGAGTGGCTGTTCTGTTAAATGACATGGCAAAACTGACACTATCGGATGCCGATCTAAACGTCCTTACGGCGTTCGTCAGGAAAAGGCTTGTGGCGAACGTTTGTCGGATAATGATTTACGGACACATGCATTGCATTGATACGTGCCCCCCTCTCTCTCACGCACACGCACCCTCACGAGTCACGACTCTCCTGAGTCCTCTCGCAGACTCGCACATCGCACCCACCGTCTATCTGCAGGTAGACGTCACGCACATATGTGCTCTTCACACCCTACCCTCGGAACTTCTAAAAACAAAAGACGGTGCGCACATTTTATTTTAGCTCACACGTCACACACTTGTACTATTACTCTTGCAGCGAACGTTCTTTGGGCATAGTATATTGTACTCTCATGAAGAGAAGCAGTGCACACACGCACTAGTTCTCTCACACCCACTCGCGGGTACACGTAGGAGCGCATTTTTTTGAAGCTGGTACAACAAAATCACTCCACTATATATAAAAGCAGGAGCCTTAGCGCTTGCTTTACTAGGGTTCCTCTCGTTCACTCTCTCATGCTCTCCAGATCTAAGCAACACATAGGTGGCCACACTCTCTCTCAGCTCACGGCTGGTCACAAATCCGGCCAGACAACCTCGACCGGGGCAGGGGTGTAGGTGCATCGTTCACGCTGTCGTCGGCGGCGAGGGAGGAGACCAACGGTTGCCCGCATGTCCCGATCAGCGGCCGTGTCATTCTCTCCGAGAGAGCGCCGGCTCGGGAGGGCCTCCGACCCCTTCTTCCTCCCTACGGTATTGTGGCCAAGATGTGGCCTCCCGACGCCATATTTGCGACATGCCGATGACCCTCAGGTATATATTCCTTCGAAACCTGCCTTGCTCTACTGCCCCAGCTCCCTTCATGTGGATCCTTTTCTACTTCCGTCCGCTGTTCCAAAGCCACCTAGACTTCTACTAAGGCACGTGCTTTGCACGTATGTTTTGTATGATAGATACTCATATACCTTCTTTTTAGAGAGAGAAATGGGTACTCGTATCTTGAGTAGATATCATAGTGTGTTTGTTTGCATGATCTAAGGACTATTCTGAAATAAGAAGCAAATCACTTGCACAAATCAAACTGAGTTCCAAGTAAGAATTTGATTACAAGATAAAAGTTGTAGTTTTATTATATGTTGTTTCCTGGGTTCCACTGATGTATAGTTCCAGAGTCGTTTGACGGTTTACATGCATGTTTATGGACTATTTTGTGCAACTAAATAAGTCATTTAGGTCTGACAGACACTCATGTCCTGTATTAGCTTGAGGTATAGCTTATGTATGACTGAAATAAAATATTACACTTTTTCTGCGAATAATAAAAATATTACATTTCTCGATGAAGCAGAATAAAACTTTAGCTAGCATCAGTCATGCAATGTTATGTTATGTGAACAGTGTAAACTTTGCAGTATAGCGGCATCTAAAAAATCCATTTTTATAGTAATCTAAAAAAATTTGTTAGTAGTAGAGTGTTTATTTCCCAGGTGACAACGGGGAACCAAAATGTGCTAGCTATTTGCCAACTTGTCGTACTTGCATGTGAGGAGGTGGTAGCAGTTTCTAGACATTTCTCAACTTCAGTAGGTGCAATCCAGATTCAACAGGGACTTCTTTATTTGTTTACTTGGAGAGCAGAGTCGGCCATGTGCACAAGGAGAGGGAGCGAATCCGGCAGCTCTTAGCCGTCAGATCATGACATCCTTTGTTTGATGGACGGCAGTGATATGCATGGGAGGAGAAATGAACGGTGGATTTTGAGCCAATGCTTGTTTGGGTCGGAGAACCGAAGCTGGAGTGGTAAATCCAATTTCAAAACTGCCGCATTATAGTAGTAGTAGATTAGAAGTAAAGCTATTTCATACAGTCGACTCAAAGCGTTGGTTCAAACAGGGAAGGAAGTGGGAAAGCTGTAGCATGAATTTAGGACTTGGTTCTAAGAGTAAACGGGGGAAAGTAGTAATATCTGTCACTGTTTAAATAACCGTATATCTTATTTGCGCAAACAGGGATGTCTGTCTCCATATCGTTTCAGGATGTCTGTCTCCGTATCGTTTCTATCCGCGCAATCAAAAGAACACACCTCAGTTTTAGTACAACTGTGCAAAATGAGATGGCTATCCCTCGCTGCCGTCGTCTAACCTCCCATCTTCAAGGTATCCCTACATTGGTAGTAACTAAGGTAGAATGACCAACGCAATCTAAAAGAAGCTGATTCATACGTTTTACTTCATGATTGCAGTGCAGGGACGAGCGAAAACAACTGCATCCTAGTCCGGAATGCACTTTCTACCAGTTCATCCATGGACCAAGGACTAGCTAGCACGGCTGCACAGCGGTTTTTTGGACAGGTGCGCGGACAAGAGGCATTGTGGTCTGCTTATTTCTGCAAATAGCGGTGCTTAAATTTAGTGGAATGCACAAGCATTTCAGCTGGTCAGTACACTGCATGGTTCAGTTCAGCATTGCAGCTGATACCACAATTATAATTGGTTATTCTGGAATGAGAGAACCTAACCCTGAATGGTGGCAACAAGAAAAAACCAGAGTGAACTCTAGGAAATTTAAGCCTGCCGGGAGGCCCTTTGCTCAGAGAGAAGCCTTGCTTGTTTTTTCCTGATTTGTAAACCTTCTCACAACTTTGTCATTTGCTGTGAACTAGTATATGTTTGTTATGTTCTATGAATCATTGAGATGTATAAAATTGCTTAACTTATGCTTTTCAAGTTTTTTATGAAGACGAGTTTAATGTGAGTGTTCCACATGAGCGCAGGACTAGCGTGTGAACGTTTGGAATTTATTACATTATGGCCTCAATTAACTGCAGGAACCACTGTAACAAGATACATAGTTGCTTATATGTCAGATAGCAGATTGTTGATTGTTAGCTGGTCGATAGCCTAGTGTTGAAGCAAGCTGAGCCAATGTGTCGTGTTTTGCACAACTGCTTACAAGTGGGGTAGCACCAATAGTGTTTACAAGTACTTATGTATACGTCGGTGCACGGTTCTCGGACGAGTGCTCTATTTCATCAAAACACACACTGCTCGTATGATAAACCGTGACAACTTATGTCTTACCATGCCATATTCATGAAAAAACTAGTGAGGACGCATCTGTTTCGGCAACAATTACGATGGTTCTCACATGATTCACGGGCACACAAAAGTAGCAGCAGTTCCCATAGACGGATTCAAACAGAGTACTAGCCCCAGAGGGGTCGATAACAGGCAAGGTTCGGATAATTAGACACAATCCAAACTACTATTAAACACTAGCTGGGGCAACTATTTCATGCCTCGATCTAATTTGGGCTGGACACAAGACGGACCTTGCCATGAACATCATCGAGGACGTCCAGCAGCAGCTCAATCCTGTAATCCTTGTGGCCTTGCCACTGATAAACTTGTTTGTGGAGGCATGCCACGTCATCTTCCTGCGTAAGCTTGACAAGAACAGTATTCCTCACAAACGAAGGAGTAGCTTTGAACTTCTTGTGCTTCAGTACACCCTGGACAACACGCCTGACAACAGTGAGGCTGGAATACAACTCTTCATTGGTATAACCGCAAATGGCTTCCAGGATCCAACAGCCTAAGAACTCTATATTAACAGTGCGTATAATCAGGTCGTCCACCTCATAGCGAGTGACATGTACAACCACACAATCCTTGTCTACATGAGGGCTCTAATTGAAACAGAAACAAATTCTGAATTACTTTTCAGTATAAGAAACACAAGTTATTTAAACCACTACGTATACCATGGCATCAAAGCTAATAAAATTGTGCATTATTAATCACCACATACTTCCTTTTCTAAAAAAAATCACCACATACTTAGATGAAAAACCACAATCGAGATCGGCAAAGAAGGAAATCACCTTGGGAAGCTCAGCGGCGGGGGACACATCCTCGAAGGGGGAAAACTGCTCCTGCAGTGCCACGGGGGCTGTAACCTCAAACAGGGCGTTGACCATCTCAGTATCTGGGGTCGCCTCGGTGGTTACCTCCATCTTCTTGGAGCTCTATGTCTCGTGGGGATCATCCTCCCGCGTCTGCTCTAATATCGGCAGATCTTTGCCTGGTTCTCCTTGGTCCATCATGAAACTAACGAATACTAGGAGTCCACTGAAAGGAAAACACAATCGCAATGACAATGAAACAAAATAGAGAGTGAGGATCGGTTACTGCTTTGCAAAAGTTCTTTTTTTCCTCTGAACGAAAATATACCAACATCACGGATCCGCTTACCTTCCCTTCGTTCGGAGAGAAGAACAGTGGCAGATGCAAGTGTTGCCTTTCTTGAAGACGGTGAGGGAGAAGAGGATTCAGCGAAGAGTGAAATGATGGTTGCTTCGTCCATCAAACTTAGACTACGGGGAGGTGGGGTTTTGTGATACGACGGCTCGTTACTGTCGCGCTACGACCGGGGTGACTCTCTGCCTGCATACTACCTTCTAATTTGGTGGATGGCATTTGGGCCCGCGCGCTGCATGGCCCGCATGTCGGTGAACAAAAGTATAACGGCATTCAGTAGAGGGAGATGTTTCAATGACCTAGGAGGAGCCAGAAGCGGTAGAGTGTCTCCACTATACTAGTAGTAATTGTTTTTCTAGGTAGTTGTAGAGTGTCTCCACTTTACTAGTAGTAATTGTTTCTCGGGTCCCAAGACAAAACAGCCCATCCACACTAGTAAATAGCAAAATCAATTCAAAAACCTGGGTGCTCTTCTTCCTCCTCACTCCCACCCACCTCACGTCAGCTCGCTCCACTCGTACCCCCAAATTCCTCACCTCACTCCTACAGAAAACCCCAGCTCCCCTTCTTCCTCACTCCTACAGAAAACCCCCAGCTCCCCTTCTTCTTCGCTCACACTACAACTAGGCTCGTCATTCGTTACTCTACTCAAATCCGTGAGCGCGACGTGACGCCCTCGAGGAAAATGGAGTCGGCTGACCCCAGCGCCAAGAAGATGAGGCTCCCGCCAGCGGCGATGCCTGTTGTAGATCCCGCACCCGGCAGCGCGGGGAGAAGCGGCGACCCCGCCCCCACCGGATCCCAGGAACCCTTAGAATCTCGAGTGGACCGCATCAGCGATCTCCCGGACGCCATCCTTGGGGAGATCATCTCGCTTCTCCCCACCAAGGATTGCTGCCGCACCCAAGTCCTCTCAATTCGGTGGCGCCCTCTATGGCGCGTCGTTCCCCTTAATCTCGACTGTCATCAGCTATCTCTCTTCAATGATTTTGAAATCCCCAGAGCCATCATCTCCTCCCACCAGGGCTCCATTCAAAGCCTCCGCATCCCGTCATGCTACCTGAGCAAGCATACCATGCCCTGCACGGTGGACGCCTGGCTGGAATCCCCTGAATTCACAGAACTACAGCTGCTTGAGTTCTACTATTCCCCTGGAAATCACATACCACATACCGAACGCCATGAACTTGTGCCCTTAGCACCGATGTCCATCTCGGGGTTTTCGTCCTCTCTCCACACCGCCACCTTTGCGCAGTGCTACCTACCAGACAATCTGGTACTAAACCTTCGACTCCCATTTCTCAAGAAACTTTCACTTGTGCGGGTTCGTATATCGGAGGCCTCATTGCACAGCATCATCCACTCCAGTTGCCCTGCGCTGGAGTGCTTGGTGCTTGTTTTCACAGTTAGAATTGGTTGTCTCCAAATAAAGTCGCATAACCTTGTAAGAATTGGAATTTCTTTTAACGGAAGGCAGCTCATCATCCAAGACGCCCCTTCACTTCGAAGGTTGATCCTTGATTCTAGTTATTCACCGTTGCAAATAACCGTCCTCTCTGCGCCTAAACTGGAGACCTTGGGTGTAATACATGATCTTTGTGCTCATTTCAATATGGTGTTTGGCTCCACAGTTCTTCAGGTACTTTATATTATCATCTACACTTGTAACCATAAGCTGCATTTTAAATTTCTGCGCATAATTTATATATCATCTTGGAGTACACATTTTGTACTAATATTATGTTCTATTCTCAATGAAGAGTTTCTCCATGGATGGCCTATCAATGGTGCTGGATTCTGTCAAGATCTTATATATCCAAATGAATAGTTTTGATCTGAACAAGATTATCGGCTTGCTGCAATGCTTCCCATGTCTGGAGAATTTGTATATAAAGGTGATAATTTCACGCACATTGGAAGCCCGCATATAGTGTACTAGAATTAACCGTTCAGCTATTGCTCTTTCGACACTCTTCTTTTAGACCTTAACTATTTTCAATCTTCATGTCCATTTAGGCAACAGGACGGGGTAAGAAAGTTATAACTAATCGGTGGATCCGTAAGCACCGGGATTTTCTCACTTCTCATGAGATTCGATTGAAGACAATAACGCTAGAACGATATGTAGCCAACCATGCAAACACAAGATTTGTCACATTCTTCCTGCTGAATGCAAGGTTACTATTGTCCATCAGGCTTAAGTTTATCAGCAGCATGGTTTTGACGGATGGGTATGTCGAAAAGCAAAAAAAGGAGTTTCAGGTGGGCAAAAGAGCTTCTGAACGTGCCGGGCTTCTAATTACAACATATTGTGGTCATAATCCAGTAAATTTTATGACCCAGGATGTTCATTCTATGGACTTGACCGATCCATTTGACTGTGACTGCCAAAATAGTGCTGGAGTTAGATGTTGTTGCCCTTTTCAATCTGGTTTTTTTGTAAACCTGATGAACAATTAACCCTCGTGCTTTTGTACAGTTTGTAAGCTGGAGTTAGATGTTCCTGCCCTTTTCAACTCGGCTGTGACTGTCATATTTTCTTTGAAACAAGGCAAATGGCTTGCCATTCGTTTAATTTAGAGTGAAATATTGTAACAAATCCAAACCAAGGGAAATAACATCACTCTCGCCGGCTGCTTGAGCTCACTGTGCATTACAGAAGCCAAGTGATTAGCCCCCACCAGCACCCACAAACTTATTTCGAACTAGCACATCAAATGGGCTGTAAATTTTCATAGGAAAGGCTGCATGACCGTGAAAGATTTGGATTCTGACATTTGGGACCCGCGAGGAAATAGCCTATCCAAGGTGGTGTCAACTTACTAGCCAGTCAACAAACGATTCTGCCTACCAGCCGTTGGATTGACATCCAACATCTGTCGTGTACCTTCTATCTCTTGTCTTCTTCTTCCTCCAATCGCCCAAACCAAACCACCCCGTCGGCTCCGCCTGCTCCAGCCTCCCATGGCTGGTTGCGCCTCCGCCGCCCTACCGTGCGTACCCTCCAATGTTGGCCAGTCCCTCCCACTATTCCCCCACACGTCCTGTTATTCTCCGGCGATGTCAGCCCCAACACGCACCCGCGCCTGAACCAGTCAACCCTCGTACTCCCCTCCGCCTGCGACTGGACCAGCGCATCTTCAACGGCTCCTGTTCGTTCCGTCCGAGGCCTTGCCGTCGTCCTCCGCCTTGCGGCCTTGGTTCGCTCGCCGTGCGCGGTGCGCCGCCCTCTTGCGTTGTCAACGTCGTCAACAACCGAGAGGAACAGGGAGATGACTGTACATGGAGAGGATGACAGTAGGGACCCACCAGCGTCATGGCAGTACGCAAGCAAGTGCCTCTATAGTACAAGCCCAAAAATATGGTTCCTCCTAATGGTTGGACATCTGGAGCTCACGCTATTGTCAACGTAGTCAATAAACGAGAGAATTACACTATGAGCGGCTGACACCAGGGACCCAGCAAGTCGCGCAGTTTTTTAAAGGAACAACCAGTTGTTATTTATACTAGTTTTAGCGATGGATCAGGGTAACAACGGGGCTGTGCGGGGGCTGTGGCCCGTCTAGCCAGGGTTTTATTTATGTTTACCACATCATGAGCCCAGTTGTGTTTTTTTCTTGCTGAAAATGGCTAGCCCAGTTCTATTTTTTTAAGAAATACCCAAACAAGGCCTACTTGCTTTATCGGCCCTCCTGGGCTGCAAATCTTTCAAGACGAGGAGAGTTTCATTCGGTTTACCCAGAAATGGGTTGTACATTTTTAAAACACATCAAACCGGGAATTAGTTTCAATTTTTTTTCATTACAAGATCTTAAATTCCATTGATTTTTATGCGTGGACAATTATTTGGATTTTATATTTATATAAATTATTTTTCAAAATAGTTTGAATGTGAATCGATATTTCTGGATTAAAAATAGTTGACCGCACGGAAATATGCAAAATTTTGTATACTTTTTAACCGTGGCCACAATATGGGGTGTGATGCTAACAAAAACAAGATGGGCTCCAAAAAAATTCTTACGAATTAGCAAATGGGCTGTACATTATTAGAAATAATGGCAGATGGGTTGTATGTTGTTTTCCACATATTTGAGGCTGACTTGTGCGCCTACTACAGGTTGACGCGTATGCTTTCATAAAAAAAAGGTTGACGCACACGCAACGCCCTGTCAACTTAGTCAACACACGAGAGCAGTGAATGTTGGATGTCCATCCAACGGCTGTCGTGCTTCTTCAATCTCTGCTCTTCATGCTCAAGCCGCTCAAACAAGCGCCGGCAGGACTGCCTGCTCCCTCCTCCCGCGGCCGGCTATGCTGCCACACAGGCCTCACGGCCCCACCATACTCCCATCGCTGGCCTAGCCATCCCTCTACTCACCCACACCTGCTGTTATTCTCCGGCGACGGCAGACGAACTAGTAAACCCTCGTACTCCTCCGCGTGGGAAACAACTGCCGAGTATTCCCTGGCTCCGTGTCGTTCCGTTCCTAGGCCTCGCCGTCGTCCACTGCCCTGGTGCTCTCGGTGCGGCCTGGTCAACGTGGTCAATGAACGACATCCATCGAAACTGGACTGTACGTGGAGAGGCTGATAGCTGGGTCCACGGCCGCACGCAAGGAAATGCCTCCTTATTACACGCAAAATAATGATTCCTCCACCTGACAGCTAGGACCCACAGGAAGGGCCTCTATATTTCACGAAAAAAACGTTCCCCCAGCTGACAGGTCAGACCCACCAGCTATATCTTCGCACGCAAGGAAGTGCCTCCTTATTACGCCCAAAAAAATGAATACCCCCCTGCAAGCTGGGACCCACCATATTGTTGGGCTGACTTGTGGGCCTACTAAGTTGACAGGGACAGAGAGCTTTGTTAACTTAGTCAATACTCCAGTGACCGTATGATGTCCATCCAACGGCCATAGTGCTTCTTCAACCTCTGGTCTTCTTGCTCCAGCCGCCCAAAGCAGCGCTGGTCGTGCCGCCTGCTCCTGCCTCTCGTGGCCGACTGTGCTACCGCGGAGGCCTCACCGCACCCATACTACACCCACCACTGACCAGGCCATCCCTCCACTCACCCACACCCCCTGTTATTCTGCGGCGATGGCAGCGGAACCAGTGAACGCTCGTACTCCTCTCCGCGTGGGCATCCACTGCCGCGTCTTGCACGGCTCCGCGTCGTCCCCTTCCTAGGCCTCGTCGTCGTCCACCGCCGTGGTGCTCTCAGCGCGGCGTGGTCAATGTGGTCAACGACCGACTTCCATCGGAAGAGTACTGTACGTGGAGAGGCTGACGGCTGGGTCCACGGCAGCCGCAAGGAAGTGCCTCCTTATTACGCGGAAAATAATTATTCCTCCACCTGACAGCGGGGACCCACCGGACGGGCCACCAGTATTTTGCAAAAAAAATCGTTTCCCCCTGACTGCTGGGACCCACCGGACTGGCCACCATATTTCACGAAAAAACGTTCCCCCCGCTGTCAGCTCGGACCCACCGGAAGTGCCTCCTTATTACGCACAAAAAAATGAATACTCCCCCGGCAAGCTGGGACCCACCTTGCTGGGAGGCTGACTTGTGGGCCTACTAAGTTGACGGGGACGAAGGGCTTTGTCAACTTAGTCAATATGAACGATTCTAGCTCCAGTGACCGTACGATGTCCATCCAACGGCCGTAGTGCTTCTTCAACCTCTGGTCTTCTTGTTCCAGCCGCCCAAAGCAGCGCCGGTCGTGCCGCATGCTCCTGCCTCCCGTGGTCGGCTGTGCTGCCGTAGAGGCCTCGCCGTCCCCTACTATTCCCATCGCTGGCCAGGCCCTGCGGCGACGGCAGCCTCACACCACAGCCGAACCAGTGAACCCTCGTAGTCCTCTCCGCGCGGGCTTCCACTACCGCGACGTCCCCTTCCTAGGCCTCGCCGTCGTCCATCGCCGTGGTGCTCTCCGCGCGGCGTGGTCAACATCGTCAGGGAATGACTTCCATCGGAAGAGTACTGTACGTGGAGAGGCTGGCAGCTGGGTCCACGGCCATCGCCCAGTTTTTTTGTGATTTGCCAAGTAAGTCGCTTTGTCAGGCCTGTTGGGCTGCAATTCTTTCAAGACGGGGAGAGCTTTCATTCGGGTGGCCGAGAAAATGGCCCATCAGTAATGAGAAATGGGTTGTACATTTTTAAAACACATCAAACCGGCAATTAGTTTCAAATATCTTTTTTTCATTTCAAGATTTTAAATTACATTAATTTTTATGCGTGGAGAATTTGTTGGATTTTATATTGATATACATTTATTTTTAAAATCAGTTTGAATGTGAGTCAAAATTTCAAGATTAAAAACAGTTCAGACCGCACCGAAATATGCAAAATTTCGTATAATTTTTTAACAGTTGCCACAATATGGGCTGTAATGCTAACAAAAAGAATACGGGCTCCAAAAAAACCTTAAGAATTAGCAAATGGGCTGTAAATTATTAAAAATAATGGCAGATGGTTTGTATGTTGTTTTCCGTAGATTTGAGGCTTTCCTAAAAAAGGTTGACGCACAAGCACTGACTGTTGGATGTCCATCCAACGGCCATCGTGCTTCTTCAATCTCTGCTCCTCCTGCTCCAGCCGCTCAAACAAGCGCCGGCGGGACTGCCTGCTCCCTCCTCCTCGCGGCCAGCTGTGCTGCCGCGCAGGCCTCACCGCCCGACCGTACTCCCATCGCTGGCCTAGCCATCCCTCTACTCACCCACACCTGCTATTATTCTCCGGCGACGGCAGACGAACCAGTAAACCCTCGTACAGTCGTACTCCCCTCCGCGTGGGAAACAACTGCCGAGTCTTCCCTGCCTCCGTGTCATCCCCTTCCTAGGCCTCGTCGTCGTCCACCGCCCTGGTGCTCTCGGCGCGGCCTGGTCAATGTGGTCAACGACCGACATGCATCTGAAGTGGACTTTACGTGGAGAGGCCGACAGCTGGGTCCACGGCCGCACGCAAGGAAATGCCTCCTTATTATGCGCAAAATAATGATTCCTCCACCTGACATCGGGGACCCACCGAAAGGGCCTCTGTATTTCACGAAAAAAACGTTACCGCCGCTGACAGCTCGGACCCACCAGCTATATCTTCGCACGCAAGGATGTGCCTCCTTATTACGCACAAAAAAATGAATACTCCCCCTGTTAGCTGGGACCCAGTATAGTGGCAGGCTGACTTGTGGGCCTACTAAGTTGACGGGGACGGAGGGCTTTGTCAACTTAGTCAATATGCACGATTCTAGCTCCAGTGACCGTACGATGTCCATCCAACGGCCGTAGTGCTTCTTCAAGCTCTGGTCTTCTTGCTCCAGCCGCCCAAACCAGCGCCGGTCGTGCCTCGTGCTCCTGCCTCCCGTGGCCGGCTGCGATGCGGCGGAGGCCTCACCGCCCCCTACTACTCTCACTGCTGGCCAGGCCATCCCTCTACTCACCTACACCCCCTGTTATTCTGCGGCGACGGCAGCCTCACACCGCAGCGAACCAGTGAACCCTCGTACTCCTCTACGCGTGGGCATCCACTGCCGCGTCTTCCCCGGCTCTGCGTCGTCCCCTTCCTAGGCCTCGTCGTCGTCCACTGCCCTGGTGCTCTCAGTGCAGCATGGTCAACATGGTCAAGGAACGGCTTCCATCGGACGTGGACCGTACGTGGAGAGGCTGACAGCTGGGTCCACGGCCGCAGCAAGGAAGTGCCTCCTTATTATCTGCAAAATAATTATTCCTCCACCTGACAGCAGGATCCACCGGACGGGCCACCGTATTTCGCCCCCCTGACTGCTGGGACCCACCATCTACATCTTCACACGCAAGGAAGTGCCTGACATTCGGGACCCACCTGGTCGAAGCGTACATAGCGTTGTCATTCTGGTCGCGAACGTGTACGTACATATATATTGGTCGATGTAGAGGCGCGCACGTGTCGTAGTAGAGGCGGCCAGGGTGCAAGAAAGAAAATACGGCCACGTATGTGTACATACGGGTGGGGTATCGAACACCTACTTGCGCATACGTACGGCTAGGGCTCATGTACATGGCTGGGTCGGAACGGAGAAACAGCGTCGTCATCGTGTTCATGGGGAGGCAACGGAATGCGTCGTGTTCATGGGGAGGCAACGGAATGCGTCATGTTCATGGGGAGGCAACGGAATGTGTCGTGTTCATCGGGAGGGCTTGGACGGAACAGGCGATGGAAACGAGGCCTAGCGTACCGCAAAACGGAGGAAACGGCCTTGTGTTCGACCGGCCACGTTCGAAACGGGATCTTGTTCATCGGGAGGGGTCTGGTGTATCGCAAAATGAAGGAAACGGACCTCCTACGGTCGAAACGGGGGTCCTGTTGATCGGGAGGGGTGTGGCGTACCGCAAAACGGATGAAACGGACTTGTGTTGGCGCGCTACGATCGAAACAGGGGGTCCTGTTCATCGGGAGGGGTGTGGCATACCGCAAAACTGGACTCCACGGGATACTGTTCATCTCCACCGTCGACCCCCTCTAGCCTCCACGAGCTACTGTTCATCCACCGTCGACCTCCTCCAGCCTCCACCTGTGACTGTTCATCCACGGGCTCCTATTTATCCAGCCTCCACCGCGCGCTACTCCACCGGCTACTGTTCAACCAGCCCTCTCCACGGGCTACTGTTCATCCTGCCCTCCACCGTCTACTGTTCATCCTGCCCTCCACGGGGTGGTCCTGTTCATCCAGCCCTCCACGGGGTCCTGTTCATCCAGCCCCAACCGTCTCAATCGATCGGGGTCATGTTCATCTAGAGGCAACACCACAGGGTCCTGTTCATCCACCCCCACAGGGAACTGTTCATCCAACCCCCCCCCCCCCCCCCCGCAACGCTCACTGTTCATCCAGAGGCAGCATCGATCGGCTTCAGTTAGCAGCAGTAGCGAAGGAATCGCTCGATCGGGTTCAGTTAATAGCCATCAATCGATCGCTCGGGTTCAGTAACGCGTAGCCTGCAGTGCAATCGCTCGGGTTCAGTTAGAGCCCAACGCCTTGCTCGGGTTCAGTTAGAGCCAATGCCTCGCACACACGCGCGTCCGTGTACGAGAGAAACGCGCATCGCTCGGCCCCCGACCTCCCACCGTAACCGGGAACTCCCCGAAATTTTCCTCCCCCTCGCTTCTACCACGGTTTTTTCTGTCATGGACGGCCCAAAGAATGTCATGCAACTGCGTCTCCGGCCCGCCCAGGACGAAAAGCCCATTTTCTGTCATGATTTTTTGTCATAGAAGTAGGAGCCCACCACATCTACGACGATACCGGGTTTTGTCACAATTATCGTCATAGAAGTGTCATATGTATGACAGAAAAAAATCGTTCAGCCCAAAATGTCACGGATGTGTCTTTTTTTTGTAGTGCTTTCAACGGTGCGGTGGAAAGTTTAAGCTCTTCTAAGAAATCTTTAAACATGCTTTTGACCTCGGTCATCATGGAGGTTTTCAATGTGTCCAACGCCACATTGAACTCCTCACGAGAGACCACGGTTCCCCCATCTCCCGTAGAAGATACCAGATTTGCACCGGAGTGCTCCTCCTCACCTTCTACGACGTCAACCATACTCTTAGACGGTAAAGTCCTTAATAAAGAGACGAGGCTCTGATACCAATTGAAAGGATCGATATGGTTGACTAGAGGGGGTGAATAGGCAACTAACAATTTTTAGCTTTTCTTTAACAATTTAAACTTTGCATCAAAGTAGGTTGTCTAGATATGCAACTAGATGAGCAACCTATATGATGCAACAAGGATAGGAACACAAGCAAGCAAGAGATATATCACAAATAAGCTTGCATAAGTAAAGGCACGAGATAACCAAGAGTGGAGCCGGTGGAGATGAGGATGTGTTACTGAAGTTCCTTCCCTTTGAGGGGAAGTACGTCTCCGTTGGAGCGGTGTGGAGGCACAATGCTCCCCAAGAAGCCACTAGGGCCACCGTATTCTCCTCACGCCCTCACACAATGCGAGATGTCGTGATTCCACTATTGGTCCCCTTGGAGGCGGCGACCGGACCTTTACAAACAAGGTTGGGGCAATCTACACAACTCAATTGGAGGCTCCCAACGACACCACGAAGCTTCACCACAATGGACTATGGCTCCGCGGTGACCTCAACCGTCTAGGGTGCTCAAACACCCAAGAGTAACAAGATCCGCAAGGGATTAGTGGGGGGAATCAAATTTCTCTTGGTGGAAGTGTAGATCGGGGCCTTCTCAACCACACCCAAGCAAATCAACAAGTTTGATTGGCTAGGGAGTGAGATCGGGCGAAAATGGAGCTTGGAGCAACAATGGAGCTTAGGGTTGGAAGAGGTGGTCAACTAGAGGAAGAAGACACCCCTTTTATAGCTTAGGACAAAAATCCAACCGTTATCCACCTATCAGCCCGCGACTAGCGATACTACCGCCCCAGACCAGCGGTACTACCGCAGGGCCATGCGGTACTTCCGCTTGCTGACAAGCGGTACTACCGCAAGGCCACGCGGTACTATCGTGCGGACCCGCGATACTATCGTAGCAGCAGCAGCTAGGGCAGACCTGTAGCACAAGAGCTGAGGGCGGTACTGCCGCGGGTGCGGTACTACCGCTCCCCCTTGCGGTACTACCGCAATGCAGGAAACCCCTAGCCTGGGAAGAGCGCGGATAAAGATACATCCGTGCCTACTTCCGCTGGTAAATGGAAGAAGCAAAAATCCAACACGGTACTACCGCAGAGGAGCGGTACTACCGCCTGGCAGCTGATCCAGGCCGCGCACGGTACTACCGCGCAAGGGATGCGGTACTACCGCAGTGGTGTGGATGTAAAAAATTACGTCCACCCCTACTACCGCGAAGGAGCGGTACTTGGCCTGGGGGCCACGGTACTGCGACTCCAGATGAGCGGTACTACCGTGGGCACCTGCGGTACTACCGCGCCGAAGTGCGGTCCTACCGCGGGTGCATGCGGTACTACCGCTCAACAAGGAGCAGTACTACCGCAAGCACACCAACAGCAGTCAGGACAAGGGAAAAGAGGATCAATGGAGGATGCTCCAAAGTGCAGGGGAAAGGAGGGGACAAGTAAGAAAACGTGTATGTGATGATTCCACCCAAACCTTTCCGACACGGACCCCCTCTTGATAGTACGGCTTTCCTACGACTCAAATCCACCAAAAAGAAACGTAGAAAAGACGTCGTCTTCAACAGTCTTCGAGGGGCACCAAACCGTCTTGTGCCTAGCGATGAAACGTCTGGGAAACTCAAGGCACACGATTAGTCCGCAAAAGCATTGCCATCAATCACCAAAACACCTTAGGGATAAATATGCCCTTACACCTCCTTATATCTTCCTCAAAACAGCCACCCTACCTACCTATTATGGCATTTCCATAGCCATTCCGAGATATATTGCCATGCAACTTCCCATCATTCCATTCATCATGACACATTCATCATTGTCATATTTCTTAGCATGATCATGTAGTTGACATTGTATTTGTGGCAAAGCCACCGTTCATAATTCTTTCATACATGTCACTCTTGATTCATTGCATATCCCGGTACACCGCCGGAGGCATTCATATAGTCATCTTTGTTCTAGTATCGAGTTGTAATCATTGAGTTGTAAATAAATAGAAGTGTGATGATCATCATTATTAGAGCATTGTCCCAGGTGAGGAATAAAAAGAGAAAGGCCATAAAAAAGAGAAGGCCCCCAAAAAAGAGAAAGGCCATAAAAAAGAGAAAAGGCCCAAAAAAATGAGATAAAAGAGAGAAGGGACAATGTTACTATCCTTTTACCACACTTGTGCTTCAAAGTAGCACCATGATCTTCATAGTAGAGAGTCTCTCATGTTATCACTTTCATATACTAGTGGGAATTTTTCATTATAGAACTTGGCTTGTATATTCCAATGATGGGCTTGTATACCAGTGCCAGTGCCACTTTTATATCATTTTTGGGACTAACCTATTAACCCAGAGCCCAGTGCTAGTTTCTGTTTTTACCCTGTTTTAGGGTTTCGAAGAAAAGGAAAATCAAACGGAGTCCAATTGACCTGAAACTTCACGGAACTCATTTTTGGAAGGAAAGAAGCCCAGAAGACTTGGAGTGCACGTCGAGGATCTACGAGGAGGTCACGAGGCAGGGGGCGCGCCCACCCCCCTGGGCACGCCTCCACCCTCGTGAACCCCTCGTGGCCCCCCTGACGTACTTCTTCCACCTATATATCTCCATATACACTAAAAACATTCGTGAGCACAATAGATCGGGAGTTCCACCGCCAGAAGCCTCCGTAGCCACCGAAAGCCAATCTAGACCCATTCCGGCACCCTGCCGGAGGGGGCAATCCTTCTCCGGTGGCCATCTTCATCATCCCGGTGCTCTCCATGACAAGGAGGGAGTAGTTCTCCCTCGGGGCTGAGGGTATGTACCAGTAGCTATGTGTTTGATCTCTCTCTCTCTCTTGTGTTCTTGAGATGATACGATCTTGATGTATCGCGAGCTTTTCTATTATATTTGGATCCTATGATGTTTCTTCCCCCCTCTACTCTCTTGTAATGAATTGAGTTTGCCCTTTGGAGTTATCTTATCGGATTGAGTCTTTAAAGATTTGAGAACACTTGATGTATGTCTTGCTTGGGATACCTGTGGTGACAATGGGGTATTCTATGATCCACTTGATGTATGTTTTGGTGATCAACTTGCGGGTTCCGTGACCTTGGGAACCTGTGCATAGGGGTTGGCACACATTTTCGTCGTGATTCTCCGGTAGAAACTTTGGGGTACTCTTTGAGGTTCTATGTGTTGGTTGAATAGATGAATCTGAGATTGTGTGATGCATATCGTATAATCATACCCACGGATACTTGAGGTGACATTGGAGTATCTAGGTGACATTAGGGTTTTGGTTGATTTGTGTCTTAAGGTGTTATTCTAGTACGAACTATAGGGCTGTTTGTGACACTTATAGGAATAGCCCAACGGATTGATTGGAAAGAATAACTTTGAGGTGGTCTCGTACCCTACCATAATCTCTTCGTTCATTCTCCGCTATTAGTGACTTTGGAATGACTCTTTGTTGCATGTTGAGGGATAGTTATGTGATCCAATTATGTTAGTATCGTTGAGGGAACTTACACTAGCGAAAGTATGAACCCTAGGCCTTGTTTCCTATCATTGCAATACTGTTTATGCTCACTTTTATCACTTGCTACCTTGCTGTTTTTATAATTTCAGATTACAAAAACCTTTATCTACCATCCATATACCACTTGTATCACCATCTCTTCGCCGAACTAGTGCACCTATACAATTTACCATTGTATTGGGTGTGTTGGGGACACAAGAGACTCTTTGTTATTTGGTTGCAGGGTTGCTTGAGAGAGACCATCTTCATCCTACGCCTCCTACGGATTGATAAACCTTAGGTCACCCACTTGAGGGAAATTTGCTACTGTCCTACAAACCTCTGCACTTGGAGTCCCAACAACGTCTACAAGAAGAAGGTTGTGTAGTAGACATCAAGCTCTTTTCTGGCGCCGTTTCCGGGGAGGTTAGCGCTTGAAGGTATATCTTTAGATCTTGCAATCGAGTCTTTTAGTTTCTTGTTTTATTACTAGTTTAGTTTATAAAAGAAAACTATAAAAAATGGAATTGAGTTTGCCTCATATGCTTCATATTTTTAATATCTTTCGTGAGTATGATGGAAAGGAAAATTGTGCTCAAGTGCTAGAAGAAGAATGCATTAGAATGTTTGGAACTAAATATTTGAATGATGAGCATGATTGCAATGTTGTTAGTACGAATTCTTTGAATATCCATGACACTAATGATGATTGCACTAGTTATGATGAAAATGTCTCCTATAAACATGTCAATTTTTGTGGAGTGCATTGGGTTTGTAAGTACACACCAAATAGAGAAGATAGATATTGCAAGAAGCATAAGTACTTAGAAACTAAATTGTTGCAAGAAGAGCTAGATGATTGTGCTGAAAATTTAATTTTTCTTGGCCATACTTGTGAGCTTTGTAATTAATGTGATCATTTAATTATCCGATGCAAATTGTTTCATGATCTAATCGTGTCCAAAAATTGTGATGACTTGATTTCCCTTGCACATCATAATGAACTTAGTTTGCTCTTGGGTTATGAAGAAATTAAATGTATAACTAAGGATATTCCAAAATTTTCCCTTGATAAAGTTCTTCATTTTGATCTAGAGAAAATTTATATGTATTGTGCGGTGAATTGCATTGAAAATCCTTATATTGCCAACTATATAAAGAAAAGAAAACAAATAGAAGATGAAGAGAATACTAATGAAAGGGAAGAGACTTCCCAATATCCTCCTATTATTTCTTATGATGAACCAGGTAACGAGGAGGAGCCTCCTATTCAACCAATCTCATTAATAAGGAGCTCCAAAAAGAGGATTGAACCCACACATGATGTGGTGAAGAAGAAGAAAAGAAAAAGGAAGAGAGGTAAAAAGATATCTCTCTCAAATAATGCTGCTCCTATTACTATTGTGCCTCATGAAAATATAATTGTGGAAGATAATGATACTTCTTATGATCTTGAAAATCTTTTTGGCACTTGCTTGGAAGAATATGATAATTGCTATACTATTGGTGCTATCTATACTATTAATGATGAGAGTGATTATGCTTATGATATGAAAAGGCCCAAGCTTGGGGATGCTATGTTTGATGAAGATGATGTTTTTGAGAATATATTTGCTGCAATTAATGTTTGTCCCAAGCTTGGGGATGCTACGCTTAATGAAGATGATATTTTTAGTCTCCCAAGTTTTGATATGCAAATTTATAATGATGATAGCATGCCTCCTACTTATGATAATTATTGTGATGATACATATGCTATAAAAAGTAGTGATTATATTTATAAAACTTGTCATGATTACGATTATCCCTTCTCTGAACATTACTCTTTTAATATGGAAACAATTTATAGTATCCAAGTCTCTTATGATACTCCCACTATCCTGAATGAGAAGAATTTTGCTTATGTGGAAAGTAATGAAATTTATATGCTTGTAGATCATGAAAAGACTGCTTTAGGTGCTGGTTATATTGTTGAATTCATTCATGATGCTACTGAAAATTATTATGAGGGAGGAATATATGCTTGTAGGAATTGCAATAATATCAAGTTTCCTCTCTCTATGTGCTTAAAGTTTTGAAGTTATGCTTGTTTTGCCCTCCTATGCTAGTTGATTATTGTTCCCACAAGTTGTTTGCTCACAAAATCCCTATGCATAGGAAGCATGTTAGACTTAAATGTGCTAGTCATATCCTTCATGATGCTCTCTTTGTTGCATGTATTTTTGGGACTAACATATTGATCCAGTGCCCAGTGCCAGTTCCTGTTTGTTGCATGTTTTTTGTTCCGCAGAAAATCCATATCAAACGGAGTCCAAATGGGATAAAAACTGACGGAGATTTTTTTGTGATATATGTGATTTTTGGGAAGAAGAATCAACGTGAGACGATGCCCGAGGGGGCCACGAGGCAGGGGGCGTGCCCTGGGCCCTCGTGGCCACCCCGTAAGGTGGTTGGTGCCCTTCTTTCGCCGCAAGGAAGCTAATATCCGGATAAAAATCGTGTCCAAATTTCAGCCCAATCGGAGTTACGGATCTCCGGGAATATAAGAAACGATGAAAGGGCAGAATCTGGAACGCGGAAATGGAGAGAGACAGAGAGACGGATCCAATCTCGGAGGGGCTCTTGCCCCTTTGCCGCCATGGAGGCCATGGACCAGAGGGGAAAGCCTTCTCCCATCTAGGGAGAAGGTCAAGGAAGAAGAAGAAGAAGGGGGCTCTCTCCCCCTCTCTCCCGGTGGCGCCAGAACATCGTTGGGGCCATCATCGCGACAACGATCTACACCAACAACTTCACCATTGTCATCACCAACTCTTCCCCCCTCTATGCAGCGGTGTAACCCCTCTTTTACCTGTTGTAATCTCTACTTAAACATGGTGATCAACGCTATATATTATTTCCCAATGACGTATGGCTATCCTATGATATTTGAGTAGATTCGTTTTGTCCTATGGGTTAATTGATGATCGTGATTGGTTTGAGTTGTATGTTTTATTATTGGTGCTATCCTATGGTGCTCTTCGTGTCGCACAAGCATGAGGGATCCCCTCTGTAGGGTTTGCAATATGTTCATGATTTGCTTATGGTGGGTGGCATGAGTGACAGAAGCACAGACCCGAGTAAGTAGGTTGTTTGCGTATGGGAGTAAAGAGGACTTGATGCCTTATAATGCTATTGCTGGGTTTTACCTTAATGATCTTTAGTAGTTGTGGATGCTTGCTAGAGTTCCAATCATACGTGCATATGATCCAAGAAGAGAAAGTATCTTATCTTATGCCTCTCCCTCAAATAAAATTGCAATAATGATTACCGATCTAGTTATCGATTGCCTGGGGACAAATAACTTTCTCGTGACAAAAAGCTCTCTACTGAAACTAATTTTTTTTGCAAGGTCTACTGAAACTAATTTAGTTGTGTCTTTATCTAAACAGCCCCTAGCTTTTATTTACATGCTCTTTATTATCTTGCAGACCTAGCCTACAACACCTATAAAGTACTTCTAGTTTCATACTTGTTCTAGGTAAAGCGAACGTTAAGCCTGCGTAGAGTTGTATCGGTGGTCGATAGAACTTGAGGGAATATTTGTTCTACCTTTAGCTCCTCGTTGGGTTCGACACTCTTACTTATCGAAAAAGGCTACAATTGATCCCCAATACTTGTGGGTTATCATGCACCGGCTGCCTTGGCCTCGTGTCGACTGGCATGGAGGCACCGGTTGTTGGGGATCGTTGCAGAAATTTAAAATTTTCTACGCATCACCAAGATCAATCTATGGAGAAACTAGCAACGAGAGTGAGAGGGGAGTGCATCTTCATACCCTTGAAGATCGCGACACGGAAGCGTTACAAGAACGCGGATGAGGGAGTCGTACTCGTGGCGATTCAGATCGCGGTTGATTCTGATCCAAGCGCCGAACAACGGCGCCTCCGTGATCAACACACGTGCAGCCCGATGACGTCTCCCACACCTTGATCCAGCAAGGAGAGAGGGAGAGGTTGGGGAAGACTCCGTCCAGCAGTAGCACGACGGTGTGGTGGTGTTGGAGCAGCGTGGTACTCCAGCAGGGCTTCGCCAAGCGTCGCAAGAGGAGGAGGAGGAGGAGGAGGTGTTGGGGAGGGGGAGGGATGCGCCTTGGATGTGGTGCGGCTGCCCTCCCACCTCCCCTCTATTTATAGGGGCAAGGGAGAGGGGGTCTGACCCCTCCAGATGGATCTAGAGGGGGGCGGCGGCAAGGGGGGAAGGCTTGCCCCCCAAGCCAAGGGGGGCACCCCCTTTAGGGTTCCCCCAAACCCTAGGCGCATGGCCCTAGGGGGTTTGGCACCCAGCCCACCTAGGGGCTGGTCCCCCCCCTCCATATTCAGCCCATAGGGCCCTCCGGGGCAGGTGGACCCCAGGAACCCTTTCGGTGGTCCCGGTACAATACTGATAAACCCCCGAACACTTCCGGCGACCGAATAAGGACTTCCCATATATAAATCTTTGTCTCCGAACCATTCCGGAACTCCTCGTTACGTCCGGGATCTCATTTGGGACTCCGAACAACATTCGGTAACCACGTACAAACCTTCCCTATAACCCTAGCGTCATCGAACCTTAAGTGTGTAGACCCTACGGGTTCGGGAATCATGCAGACATGACCGAGACATCTCTCCGGCCAATAACCAACATCAGGATCTAGATACCCATGTTGGCTCCCACATGTTCCATGATGATCTCATCGGATGAACCACGATGTCGAGGATCCAATCAATCCCGTATACAATTCCCTTTGTCTACCGGTGAGGGAGTCCTGGATTAGGGGGTCTCCGGGCAGCCGGACTATCTCCATTGGCCGGACTATTAGACTATGAAGATACAAGATTAAAGACTTCGTCTCGTGTCTGGGTGGGACTCTACTTGGCATGGAAGGCAAGCTAGGAAATATGGATATGGATATCTCCTCCTTTGTAACCGACCTTGTGTAACCCTAACCCTCTTCGGTGTCTATATAAACCGAAGGGTTTTAGTCCGTAGGACAACAACCATAACATACAATCATACCATAGGCTAGCTTCTAGGGTTTAGCCTCTCTGATCTCGTGGTAGATCTACTCTTGTACTACCCATATCATCAATATTAATCCAGCAGGACGTAGGGTTTTACCTCCATCAAGAGGGCCCGAACCTGGGTAAAACATTGTGTCCCCTGCCTCCTGTTACCATACGGCCTAGACGCACAGTTCGGGACCCCCTACCCGAGATTCGCCGGTTTTGACACCGACATTGGTGCTTTCATTGAGAGTTCCTCTGTGTCGTCGCCGTTAGGCCCGATGGCTCCTCCGATCATCAACAACGATGCAGTCCAGGGTGAGACTTTTCTCCCCGGACAGATCTTTGTATTCGGCGGCTTTGCACTGTGGGCTAATTCGCTTGGCCATCTGGAGCAGATTGAAAGCTACGCCCCTGGCCATTAGGTCAGATTTGGAAGTTTGAACTACACGGCCAACATCCGCGGAGACTTGATCTCGACGAATTCGAGCCACAGCTGGGCGCGCCGCACTGTCACGATGGGTATGACCTAGCTCTGCCGCCGAACAGTACCCCAGAGGCCGCTCCCGCATCAGCTCCGACCCTTAGCTCGGAGCCAACTGCGCCAATCGAGGACGGGTGGCTAGGCACCACCTCAGGGGTTGCAGTCTCAACGGCGATCGAGCCGAACACCTGCCTAATCCTCTACGAAGCCCGTGACTCCAAGGCGCCGGACTCTTTTCCGGACTCCGAACCATCCGCGCCCCTGCCAATCGAATTCGATTGGGCGCTGATCATGGAATTCACCGCCGCGGATATCTTTCAGCACTCGCCCTTCGGCGACATTCTGAATTCACTAAGGTCTCTCTCTTTGTCAGGAGAGCCCTGGCCGGACTATGGCCAACAGGATTGGGATGCGGACGACGAAGAAATTCGACGCCCACCCACCACCCACTTCGTAGCCATTGTCGATGATTTAACCGACATGCTCGACTTCGACTCCGAAGACATCGACGGTATGGACGACGATGTAGGAGACGAACATGAACCAGCACCTACAGGGCACTGGAAAGCCACCTCATCATATGACATATACATGGTGGATACACCCAAAGAAGGCAATGGCGATGAGATAGCAGAGGATGACCCCTCCAAGAAGCAACCCAAGCGTCAACGTCAGCGGCGCCGCTCTAAATCCCGCCAAAGCAAAAGTGGTGATACCGGCAAAGGAGATAATAACACTCCGGATAGTGCCGAAGGCAATAACAATCCCCTCCAGCAAGATTTAGAGCAGGAGGATGGAGAAGCCAGCCCTCCTGAGAGAGCGGCAGATGGAGAGGAGGAAGATGACAATTACATGCCCCCCTCCGAAGATGAGGCAAGCCTCGGCGACGATGAATTCGCCATACCAGAGGATCCCATCGAATAAGAGCGCTTCAAGCGTCGGCTTATGGCCACGGCAAATAGCCTCAAGAAAAAGCAGCAGCAGCTTCAAGTTGATCAAGATCTACTAGCTGACAGATGGACTGAAGTCCTCGTGGCCGAGGAATATAAACTCGAGCGCCCCTCCAAGAATTACCCAAAGTGCAGGTTACTACCCCGACTGGAGGAAGAAGCGTATGATACGGCTGATCAGCCACCTCGTGGCCGCGATAGAGAGGCATTCCAGCCAAAAACTCAGCCTCCACCCCGATGCCATTCACATAAAAAGGCCTGGGGAGATACGCCAGACCTGCGGGACATATTGGAGGACAAAGCAAAGCATGCAAGATCGATCTATGGATCACGAGGGCGCACCACTCTGCGAGACGATAAACGTCATGCCGGATACAGTAAAAGCAAATCCGGCCGGGCCGAACACAGCGGGCAAGACCCATTCGAGCTGCGTCGCGATATAGCCCAATACAGAGGTGTCGCACACCCCTTATGCTTCACAGATGAAGTAATGGATCGTCAATTCCCAGAAGGTTTCAAACCCGTAAATATTGAATCATACGACGGCACAACAAATCCCGCAGTATGGATCGAGGATTTCCTCCTCCACATCCACATGGCCCGCGGTGATGACTTACACGCCATCAAATACCTCCCACTAAAGCTCAAAGGACCAGCGCGGCATTGGCTTAACAGCTTGCCAGCGAACTCCATTAGTTGTTGGGAAGATCTGGAAGCCACATTCCTCGACAACTTTCAGGGCACTTATGTGCGACCACCAGGCGCCGATGACTAGAGCCACATAATTCAGCAGCCAGAAGAGTCGGCCAGGCAATTCTGGACTCGGTTCCTTACAAAGAAAAATCAAATCGTCGACTGTTCGGATGCAGAGGCCTTAGCGGCTTTCAAACACAACATCCGAGATGAGTGGCTAGCCCGGCACCTTGGTCAGGAAAAGCCGAAATCTATGGCAGCTCTCACGACGCTCATGACCCGCTTTTGTGCGGGAGAAGACAGCTGGCTGGCTCGCAGTAATAACATATCAAAGGACCATGGTACCTCGGATACCAAGGACGGCAATAGCAGGTCACGTCACAACAAACATAAGCGCCGCATTAACAGCGAAAATACCGAGGATATGGCAGTCAATGTCGGATTCAAAGGCTCTAAACCCGGTCAGCGGAAAAAGCCATTCAAACAAAGTACACCGGGTCCGTCCAGCTTGGACCGTATACTCGATCGCTCGTGTCAAATACACAGCACCCCAGACAAGCCAGCCAATCACATCAACAGGGATTGTTGGGTGTTCAAGCAGGCCGGCAAGTTGCTTGCCGAAAACAAAGACAAGGGGCTGCATAGTGATGACGAGGGGGAATCACGGCAGCCACACACCGGAGGACAGAAGAGGTTTCCCCCACAAGTGCGGACGGTGAACATGATATACGCAACCCACATCCCCAAGAGGGAGCTGAAGCATGCGCTCAGGGAGGTATATGTGTTGGAGCCGGTCGCCCCAAAGTTCAACCCTTGGTCCTCCTGTCCGATCACCTTCGATCGCAGGGACCACCCCACTAGTATCCGTCATGGCGGATTTGTCGCACTGGTCCTAGACCCAATCATTGACGGATTTCACCTCACTCGAGTCCTTATGGATGGCGGTAGCAGCCTGAACCTGCTTTATCAGGACACAGCGCGCAAAATGGGTATAGAACCCTCAAGGATCAAACCCACAAAAACGACCTTTAAAGGCGTCATTCCAGGTGTAGAGGCCCATTGCACAGGCTCAATTACACTGGAAGTGGTCTTCGGATCCCTGGATAACTTCCGAAGCGAAGAGTTAATCTTCGACATAGTCCCGTTCCGCAGTGGTTATCATGCGCTACTCGGGCGAACCGCATTTGCTAGATTCAATGCGGTGCCACATTATGCATACCTCAAGCTCAAGATGTCAGGACCTCGCGGAGTTATTACAGTCAATGGAAACACAGATCGCTCTCTCCGAACAGAGGAGCACACCGCGGCCCTCGCAGCAGAAGCGCAAAGCAGCCTCTCAAGGCAATCAACCAGTTCGGCGCTTCAAAGCCCGGACACCTTCAAGCGCGCTCGGAGCAATCGGCAAATGGACCACCTAGCACGATCTGAGCTCGCGTAGCAATACGGCGCCCACCCAAATCCCAGCCCAACGGCAAAACTCGTGCCACGCGTACATAATTACGCACTAAAAATACCATGGGCACAGGTGGGGAGGGGGGCAAAACTGCGTCACACCCCAAGACGCGGCTTAAACCGCACTAGGGGCTTCCCGTTTTGTAATTTTTCTCTTTTTTCAGGACCTTAATCTCTGGAAACACTGTCCGGCAGCACTATTGCCGAACACATGATGCAGCAACCAAGGAGGCAACCAGCTACGTCATACCACGGAATTCCCAGGTGGATTACAGTAATGAGCAAAATATTCGATTTCATATCATTCCTCAGCTTGCCCTTGGAATGGACATAGTCCTACTCTTTGCTTATCGCACTACCTGTATCACTCTGCTTTAACGCGATCTTTTGACTAAACAATGCATGACATTACAACTATTATTGCATTCCTGTTATATATATATATCAATGTGTTCATTAATGACGCCTTGCAACCATACACTTTGGTACGGCCAACACACCAGGGGCTTACATACCCCACAATACGGTGTGAAAAGTCCAAACACTTTCACAAGTGCGGCACCCCGAACTTATAGCATTATATGCATCAGCTCCGAATCATGTCTTTGGTCAAATGTTGGGTTTGCCCGGCTCCTATGTTTTGGTACCTTATGTTCCGCTCTGTCGGCTAAGGTAGCGCTAGGAGAACTACTGTGATTGTGCCCCGGTTCTGCAGGGTTCAGCGCCTCAGTAGAGAAAGCTAAAACTGTCTGTCATGATAAGGCGAGAGACTGGTCGCTGTTCAGCGAGGTTTTCGAGTCCCTAAAGACTTATGCCGCTTAGAGGGAGGGGCCGGCCCTGTCCGGCTTAAAGGCGTGTATCGCGCCCCGAATTCGGCCTTCCGAATACCAGGGGCTTCGCCGAAATTTAAAATTATAGAATTCTATGGCTAAGTGAGAGTGATAAAGCATTATTAGTCTGGTTGCCTTGTTCGTTGTGCTGAGCACCTCCCTCAAAGGACCCAAACATGGGAACAAGAGTGCTCAGGTTTATCCCGAACACCCCAGCACTCGTGGCATGGGGGCAGAAGCCGAGGACTAGCCATCTCTCAGATTGGATAAACAGCCAAACAGAAGGCAATATTTTAAATCCAAACAAGCGTTGCATAGCGCATATGAAACAAGTTTTCATAAATACAGGATAAAACAAGCAAGTCTCACTCAAATATTACATCTTTGGAACACTAGTCCGCTATGAGACGGGCACCCGGCAGAACACCCTCGTAGTACATTTCGGGGTGGCGGTGCTCCTTGCCCTCCGGCGGCCCCTCCTTGATCAGCTTCGCGGTGTCTAGCTTGACCCACTGCAATTTCACACGAGCGAAAGCCCGGCGTGCACCTTCAATGCAGACAGATCGCTTGACGACCTCCAGCCGTGGACAGGCATCCACAAGATGCCTCACCAGGCCGAAGAAGCTGTTCGGAAGGGCGTCGCCAGGCCACAGCCGGACTATAAAGCTCTTCATGGCCCGATCGGCCGCCTTATGTAGCTCGACCATCTGCTTCAGCTGGTCGCTCATTGGCACCGAGTGTTCGGCCTCAGCATACTGAGACCAGAACAGCTTCTCCGTTGAGCTTCCATCCTCGGCCTGGTAAAATTGTGCGGCATCGGACACGCTGCGGGGCAAATCTGCGAATGCTCCTGGAGAGCTCCGGATTCGGGTAAGTAATCGGTAATTTACTCTTACATGCTTGCTTTGCATATAGAAAGCCTTACCCGCCGCTATCTTATTCATTGTGTCGATCTCCTGGAGGGCCTTTTGGGCTTCGGCCTTGGCACTTTTTGCACTCTCGAGGGCCGCCGCAAGCTCAGACTCCCGCGTCTTTGAGTCAAGCTCCAACACCTCGTGCTTCGCCACGAGAGCTTGGAGCTCTTGCTGCACCTCGCCCACCCGAGCCTCGTGCTTCTCTCGCTCGGTGCGCTCCTTGGCCGCTTTATCTTCGGCCTTGGTTAGCGCTTGCTTCAGGGTCGCCACCTCGGCTGTGGCCCCTGGCAAATATAGGATGATCCTGTCATTTTGCAATCGTGTCATATCTATAGACAGGGTATTACTTACCCTTGTTCTCCTCGAGCTGCCTCTTGGCAAGGCCGAGCTCTTTCCTGGACCCCTCGAGGTCCTGCTTCAGTATGGCAACCTCCGCAGTCAGTCCGGCGGACGCCAGCAGCGAGGCCTGCATACGCATATTGACATACTTATATTAGACTCCTGCGATATTATTTGATCCTCTGTTCGGCTTTTCTTTGTGAACACCGAACAAAGCATCAGGGGCTACTGTCTATGCGGTAATATTTCTACTACATTTTAAAACACTTACCTCAAAGCCTGTTAGAAGGCTGGCACAGGCTTCAGTCAACCCGCTCTTGGCGGACTGAACCTTCTGGACCACCGCACTCATAACAGTACGATGCTCCTCGTCAATGGAAGCGCTGCGAAGCACTTCCAGCAGATTGTCCGGCGCCTCTGGATGGACAGAGGTCACCGGCACAGGCGTCTTGCCCCTCTTAGAAGGAGGCCGCATGCCCAATCCTGGAACCGCTGGAGGTTCCGGTGCGGTGTTCGGCTGAGGGCCGAACTCGGAGCTCTTAGGGGCCCCGTCCCCTCGGCTCCCGGAATCCGGAAGGTCGCCTTGAGGCGCCTCCGGGACTGTCTCCCCTCGGTCCGGTGCCTCTTGAGACAACACCTCGGCGTCGTCGGCAGGATGAGGGAGGTGGCGGTCAGGACTGGATCGCTATCCATGTCCGACGGGCCCAGGGAGCCGTCCGATGATACATCAATACTAGCTCATGGCGGCCTGCATAATCATGTTCGGCGTTAGGGAAAGCAGTGCGACAAAGGAATGCTATGAGTTACTCTGGTATCCGAATACTTACGATCTCCCCGGGGGCTTGGCCCTGGGCAACCACTTGTCTTCGCCTTCGTCGGCGGCGGTGGAACTGTCCGGAAGGAGAGTCCTTCCCTTCTTGGACCCTTCGATGCCCCCAGTTGGGGCGGCCTTCCTTTTCTTATCTCCCCCAGCTAGAGGGGGAGCATCTTCTTCTTCTTCCCCGTCTTCGGGGGAGGAGTGCGCCGCAGAGTCATCGGACGGAGAGTCCGACGACGCCTGGCGTCGGGAACTCTTTCGGGTTCCCTTGGCCTTCTTGGTCTTCTCCGGCACCGTATAAGGGGCCGGAGTCAGCATCTTCGTCAGAAGAGCGTCTGCTGGGCCTTCGGGCAAAGGAGCCGGATAGTCGATCTGTCCGGCCGTCTCTTGCCAGTCCTGTCAAAGGTACGGGAGTTTAGATCCCGCATGGAGTCAATCTATAAGAAATAAGTATCCTGTGAAAGGTAAAGCAGCTTATCGCACTGGCTTGGCGCTTCGCGCTGAATCCGCGATCCTCAGTAATGGGAGGGGGGACCTCGGCGCTTTTGAACAGCACCCTCCAGGCATCTTCGTGAGTTGTGTCGAAGAGCCTGTTCAGAGTTCGGTGCTGCGCAGGGTCGAACTCCCACAAGTTGAACTCTCGTTGTTGGCACGGAAGGATCCGGCGGTGGAGCATGACCTGGGCCACGTTGACAAGTTTGAGCTTCTTGTTCACCATGTTTTGAATACATGTTTGGAGTCCGGTCAGCTCTCCCGAACTACCCCAGGACAAGCCCTTCTCTTTCCAGGAGGTGAGCCGCGTGGGGATGCCAGATCGGAACTCGGGGGCCGCTGCCCATGCAGGGTCGCACGGCTCGGTGATGTAGAACCACCCTGATTGCCACCCCTTTATGGTTTCCACAAAGGAGCCCTCGAGCCATATTACGTTGGGCATCTTTCCCACCATGGCGCCTCCGCACTCCGCCTGGCGGCCGCCCACAACCTTCGGCTTGACATTGAAGGTCTTCAACCATAAGCCGAAGTGGGGCCTGATGCGGAGGAAGGCCTCGCACACGACGATAAACGCTGAGATATTGAGGATGAAGTTCAGGGCCAGATCATGGAAATCCAGGCTGTAATAGAACATGATCCCCCGGACGAATGGGTGGAGAGGGAATCCCAGTCCGCGGAGGAAATGGGTGAGGAACACTACCCTCTCATGGGGCCTGGGGGTGGGGATGAGTAGCCCCTCATCGGGGAGCCGGTGCGCGATGTCGTCGGGCAGGTATCTGGCTCTCCTCAGCTTCTTGATGTCTCCATCCGTGACGGAGGAGACCATCCACCTACCTCTCGCTCTGGACATGGTTGGAGAAGGTTGAGGTGGGAAGTGCAGACTTGGGCGCTAGAGCTCGAGTGTGCGAAAACGGATGAGCGAAGGAGGAAGAAGGCGTGGATAGAAAGGTGACTCCTTATCCCTTTATATGGGCGGACGAAACTAAGCGTCCGCACTAGCCTGGTAAAACTCGCTTATCCCCCGAGCGCCATAATCGATGGCGCGGTTGGGTTACCCACGCCCGTCTTGATGAGAATCCCGTAATAAGGGGACACGATCTCTGCTTTGACAAGACGTGTCGAAAAACTGCCTCGCGTTATGTGCGGGGCTAGTTAAAGGAAACGGTTCGAATAATCACCGGGCCATGACATAACGTCATGCTGTCAAAACAAGTCAGCAAATTAGATTTGCGAAAATATTATTCTCTCTACGGTGGTATGTGGAACTTATTTTGCAGGGTCGGACACTATCCTCGTATTCAAATTCTTCTGTGATGTATTCGGAGAAGGAACCCTCCTTGCAATGCCAAAGACAATACTGCGTGCCGGACTCATCGTCATTGAAGCCTGGTTTAGGGGCTACTGAGGGAGTCCTGGATTAGGGGGTCTCCGGGAAGCCGGACTATCTCCATTGGCCGGACTGTTAGACTATGAAGATATAAGATTGAAGACTTCGTCTCGTGTCCGGGTGGGACTCTACTTGGCGTGGAAGGCAAGCTAGGCAATACGGATATGGATATCTCCTCCTTTGTAACCGACCTTGTGTAACCCTAACCATAGGCTAGCTTCTAGGGTTTAGCCTCTCTGATCTCGTGGTAGATCTACTCTTGTACTACCCATATCATCAATATTAATCCAGAAGGACGTAGGGTTTTACCTCCATCAAGAGGGCCCGAACCTGGGTAAAACATTGTGTCCCCTGCCTCCTGTTACCATCCGGCCTAGACGCACAGTTCGGGACCCCCTACCCGAGATCCGCCGGTTTTGACACCGACAACCGGTATAGCACTTGCCCGAGATTCGATCATCGGTATACCGATACCTTGTTCAATCTCGTTATGGCAAGTCTCTTTACTCGTTCTGTAACACATCATCCCGTGACCAACCCCTTAGTCACATTGAGCTCATTACGATGATGTCTTACCGAATTGGCCCAGAGATACCTCTCCGTCATACGGAGTGACAAATCCCAGTCTCGATTCGTGCCAACCCAACAGATACTTTCGGAGATACCCGTAGTGCACCTTTATAGCCACCCAGTTACGTTGTGACGTTTGGCACACCCAAAGCATTCCTATGGTATCCGGGAGTTGCACAATCTCATGGTCTAATGAAAAGATACTTGACATTAGAAAAGCTTTAGCAGACAAACTACACGATCTTGTGCTATGCTTTGGATTGGGTCTTGTCCATCACATCATTCTCCTAATGATGTGATCCCGTTATCAATGACATCCAATGTTCATGGTCAGGAAACCGTAACCATCTATTGATCAACGAGCTAGTCAACTAGAGGCTCCGTAGGGACATGTTGTGGTCTATGTATTCACACATGTATTACGATTTCTGAATAACACAATTATAGCATGAACAATAGACAATTATCATGAACAAGAAATATAATAATAACCATTTCATTATTGCCTCTAGGGCATATTTCCAACAGTCTCCCACTTGCACTAGAGTCAATAATCTAGTTACATTGTGATGAATAGAACACCCATAGAGTTCTGGTGTTGATCATGTTTTGCTCGTGGAAGAGGTTTAGTCAACGGATCTACGACGTTCAGGTCCGTATGCACTTTACAAATATCTATGTCTCCATTTTGAACATTTTCATGAATGGATTTGAAGCGACGCTTGATATGCCTGGTCTTCTTGTGAAACCTGGGCTCCTTGGCAAGGGCAATGGCTCTAGTGTTGTCACAGAAGAGAGTCATTGGGCCTGACGCATTGGGAATAACTCCTAGCTCGGTAATGAACCCCTTCATCCAGATTGCTTCATGTGCTGCCTCCGAGGCTGCCATGTACTCCGCTTCACATGTAGATCCTGCCACGATGCTTTGCTTGCAACTACACCAGCTGACTGCCCCATCATTCAAAATATACACGTAACCGGTTTGTGACTTGGAGTCATCCAGATCTGTGTCGAAGCTAGCATCGACATAACCCTTTACGACGAGCTCTTCGTCACCTCCATAAACGAGAAACATATCTTTAGTCCTTTTCAGGTACTTCAGGATATTCTTGTCCGCTGTCCAGTGTTCCATGCCAGGATTACTTTGGTACCTTCCTACCAAACTTACGGCAAGGTTTACATCAGGTCTGGTACACGGCATGGCATACATAATAGACCCTATGGCCGAGGCATAGGGGATGACACTCATCTTTTTCTATCTTCTGTCGTGGTCGGGCATTGAGCCGTGCTCAATCTCACACCTTGCAATACAGGCAAGAACCCCTTCTTGGCCTGATCCATATTGAACTTCTTCAATATCTTGTCAAGGTACGTGCTTTGTGAAAGACCAATGAGGCGTCTCGATCTATCTCTATAGATCTTGATGCCTAATATATAAGCAGCTTCTCCAAGGTCCTTCATTGAAAAACACTTATTCAAGTAGGCCTTTATGCTTTCCAAGAATTCTATATCATTTCCCATCAATAGTATGTCATCCACATATAATATGAGGAATGTTGCAGAGCTCCCACTCACTTTCTTGTAAACACAAGCTTCTCCATAAGTCTGCGTAAACCCAAACGCTTTGATCATCTCATCAAATCGAATGTTCCAACTCCGAGATGCTTGCACCAGCCCATAGATTGAGCGTTGGAGCTTGCACACCTTGTCAGCATTCTTAGGATCGACAAAACCTTATGGCTGCATCATATACAATTCTTTCTTAAAGAAACCATTAAGGAATGTCGTTTTGACGTCCATTTGCCATATCTCATAATCATAGAATGCGGCAATTGCTAACATGATTCGGACGGACTTCAGCGTCGCTACGGGTGAGAAAGTCTCGTCGTAGTCAACCCCTTGAACTTGTCAATAACCCTTAGCGACAAGCCGAGCCTTATAGATGGTCACATTACCATCCGCGTCTGTCTTCTTAAAGATCCATTTATTTTCTATGGCTCGCCGATCATCGGGCAAGTCAGTCAAAGTCCATACTTCGTTTTCATACATGGATCCTATCTTGGATTTCATGGCTTCCAGCCATTTGTCAGAATCCGGGCCCTCCATCGCTTCTTCATAGTTCGAAAGTTCACCGTTGTCTAACAACATGATTTATAGGACAGGGTTGTTGTACCACTCGGGTGCGGAACGTGTCCCTGTGGACCTACGAAGTTCAGTAGCAACTTGATCTGAAGTTTCATGATCATCATCATTAACTTCCTCTCTAGTCGGTGCAGGCACCACAGAAACATTTTCTTGAGCTGCGCCACTTTCCAGTTCAAGAGGCAGTACCTCATCAAGTTCTACTTTCCTCCCGCTTACTTCTTTCGAGAGAAACGCTTTCTCTAGAAAGGATCCATTCTTGGCAACAAAGATCTTGCCTTCGGATCTAAGGTAGAAGGTATACCCAATAGTTTCCTTAGGGTATCCTATGAAGACGCGTTTTTCCGACTTGGGTTCGAGCTTTTCAGGTTGAAGTTTCTTGACATAAGCATCCCATCCCCAAACTTTTAGAAATGACAACTTAGGTTTCTTCCCAAACCATAATTCATACGGTGTCGTCTCAACGAATTTTGACGGAGCCCTATTTAAAGTGAATGCGGCAGTCTCTAAAGCATAACCCCAAAATGATAGTGGCAGATCGGTAAGAGACATCATAGATCGCACCATATCCAATAGAGTGTGATTACGACGTTCGGACACACCATTACGCTGAGGTGTTCCAGGCGGCGTGAGTTGTGAAACAATTCCACATTTCCTTAAGTGCGTGCCAAATTCGTGACTCAAGTATTCTCCCTCACGATCTGATCGCAAGAACTTTATTTTCCTGTCACGTTGATTCTCTACCTCATTCTAAAATTTCTTGAACTTTTCAAAGGTCTCAGACTTGTGTTTCATTAAGTAGACATATCCATATCTACTCAAGTCATCAGTGAGGGTGAGAACATAACGATAGCCACCGTGAGCCTCAACGCTCATTGGACCGCACACATCAGTATGTATGATTTCCAATAAGTTGGTCGCTCTCTCCATTGTTCCGGAGAACGGAGTCTTGGTCATTTTGCCCATGAGGCATGGTTCGCACGTGTCAAATGATTCATAATCAAGAGACTCCAAAAGTCCATCTGCATGGAGTTTCTTCATGCGTTTGACACCAATGTGACCAAGGCAGCGGTGCCACAAGTATGTGGGACTATCATTATAACCTTACACTTCTTGGTATTCACACTATGAACATGTGTAACATCACGTTCGAGATTAAACAAGAATAAACCATTGACCAGCGGGGTATGACCATAAAACATATCTCTCATATAAATGGAACAACCATTATTCTCGGATTTAAATGAGTAGCCATCTCGCATTAAACGACATCCAGATACAATGTTCATGCTCAAAGCTGGTACTAAACAACAAATATTGAGGTTTTAAAGTAATCCCGTAGGTAAATGTAGAGGCAGTGTGCCGACGGCGATCACATCGACCTTGGAACCATTCCCGACGCGCATCGTCACCTCGTCCTTCGCCAGTCTCCGCTTATTTTGCAGCTCCTGTTTTGATTTAAAAATATGAGAAACCGCACCGGTATGAAATACCCATGAGCTACTACGAGCGTTGGTTAGGTACACATCAGTAACATGTATATCACATATACCTTTGATATTGCCGGTCTTCTTATCCGCTAAGTACTTGGGGCAGTTCCGCTTCCAGTGACCGTTTCCCTTGCAATAAAAGCACTCAGTTTCAGGCTTGGGTCCATTCTTTGGCTTCTTCCCGACAGCTTGCTTACCGGGCGCGGCAGCTCCCTCGCCGTCCTTCTTGAAGTTCTTTTTACCCTTGCCTTTCTTGAACTTAGTGGTTTTATTCACCATCAACACTTGATGTTCCTTTTTGATCTCCACCTCCGCTGATTTCAGCATTGAATATACCTCAGGAATGGTCTTTTCCATCCCCTGCATATTGAAGTTCATCACAAAGCTCTTGTAGCTAGGTGGAAGCGACTGAAGGATTCTGTCAACAACCGCGTCATCCGGGAGATTAACTCCCAGCTTAGACAAGCGGTTGTGCAACCCAGACATTTTGAGTATGTGCTCGCTGACAGAACTATTCTCCTCCATCTTACAACTGTAGAACTTGTCAGAGACTTCATATCTCTCGACTCGGGCATGAGCTTGGAAAACCATTTTCAGCTCTTGGAACATCTCATATGCTCCATGTTGCTCAAAACGCTTTTGGATCCCCAGTTCTAAGTTGTAAAGCATGCCGCACTGAACCAGGGAGTAATCATCACTACGCGACTACCAGGCGTTCATAACGTCTTGAGTCGCTAGGAAAACAGGTGCGTCACCTAGCGGTGCTTCAAGGACATATGCTTTCTTGGCAGCTATGAGGATAATCCTCAGGTTACAGACTCAGTCCGTGCAGTTGCTGCCATTGTCTTTCAGCTTGGTTTTCTCTAGGAACGCGTTGAAGTTGAGGGCAACATTAGCATGGGCCATTTGATCTACAAGACATATTGCAAAGTTTTAGACTATGTTCATGATAATTAAGTTCATCTAATCTAATTATTTAATGAACTCCCACTCAGATTGACATCCCTCTAGTCATCTAAGTGATACATGATCCGAGTCAACTAGGTCGTGTCCGATCATCATGTGAGATGGACTAGTCATCATCGGCGAACATCTTCATGTTGATCGTATCTTCTATACGACTCATGTTCGACCTTTCGGTCTTCCGTGTTCCGAGGCCATGTCTGTACATGCTAGGCTCGTCAAGTCAACCTAAGTGTATTGCGTGTGTAAATCTGGCTTACACCCGTTGTATGCGAACGTTAGAACCTATCACACCCGATCATCACGTGGTGCTTCGGAACAACGGACCTTAGCAACGGTGCACAGTTAGGGGGGACACTTTCTTGAAATTATTGTGAGGGATCATCTTATTTATGCTACCGTCGTTCTAAGCAAATAAGATGTAAAACATGATAAACATCACATGCAATCAAATAGTGACATGATATGGCCAATATCATTTTGCTCCTTTTTGATCTCCATCTTCGGGGCGCCATGATCATCATCGTCACCGGCATGACACCATGACCTCCGTCATCATGATCTCCATCATCGTGTCTTCATGAAGTTGTCTCGCCAACTATTACTTCTACTACTATGGCTAACGGTTAGCGATAAAGTAAAGTAATTACATGATGTTTATGTTGACACGCAGGTCATAAATAAATTAAGACAACTCCTATGGCTCCTGCCGGTTGTCATACTCATCAACATGCAAGTCGTGATTCCTATTACAAGAACATGATCAATCTCATACATCACATATATCATTCATCACATCCTTTTGGCCGTATCACATCACATGGCATATGCTGCAATAACAAGTTAGACGTCCTCTAATTGTTGTTGCAAGTTTTTATGCGACTGCTATAGGTTTCTAGCAAGAACGTTTCTTACCTACGCAAAAACCACAACGTGATATGCCAATTTCTATTTACCCTTCATAAGGACCCTTTTCATCGAATCTGATCCGACTAAAGTGGGAGAGACAGACACCCGCTAGCCACCTTATGCAACCAGTGCATGTCAGTCGGTGGAACCTGTCTCACGTAAGAGTACGTGTAAGGTCTGTCCGGGCCGCTTCATCCCACGATGCCGCCGAATCAAGATAAGACTAGTAACGGCAAGTAAATTGACAAAATCGATGCCCACAACAACTTGTGTTCTACTCGTGCATAGAAACTACGCATAGACCTAGCTCATGATGCCACTGTTGGGGATCGTTGCAGAAATTTAAAATGTTCTACGCATCACCAAGATCAATCTATGGAGAAACTAGAAACGAGAGTGAGAGGGGAGTGCATCTTCATACCCTTGAAGATCGCGACCCGGAAGCGTTACAAGAATGCGGATGAGGGAGTCGTACTCGTGGCGATTCAGATCGCGGTTGATTCTGATCCAAGCGCCGAACAACGGTGCCTCCGTGTTCAACACACGTGCAACCGGATGATGTCTCCCACGCCTTGATCCAGCAAGGAGAGAGGGAGAGGTTGGGGAAGACTCCGTCCAGCAGCAGCACGACGGCGTGGTGGTCTTGGAGCAGCGTGGTACTCCGGCAGGGCTTCGCCAAGCATCGCGGGAGGAGGAGGAGGTGTTGGGGAGGGGGAGGGTTGCGCCTTGGATGTGGTGCGGCTGCCCTCCCACCCCCCCTCTATTTATAGGGGCAAGGGAGAGGGGGTCGTCCCCCTCCAGATGGATCTAGAGGGGGGGGGCGGCGGGCAAGGGGGGAAGGCTTGCCCCCCAAGCCAAGGGGGCGCCCCCTTTAGGGTTCCCGCAAACCCTAGGCGCATGGGCCCTAGGGGGTTTGGCGCCCAGCCCACCTAGGGGCTGGTTCCCCCTCCATATTCAGCCCATAGGGCCCTCCGGGGCAGGTGGACCCCCGGAACCCTTTCGGTGGTCCTGGTACAATACCGATAAACCCCCGAACACTTCCGCGACTGAATGAGGACTTCCCATATATAAATCTTTGTCTCTGAACCATTCTGGAACTCCTCGTTACGTCTTGGATCTCATCCGGGACTCCGAACAACATTCGGTAACCACGTACAAACCTTCCCTATAACCCTAGCGTCATCGAACCTTAAGTGTGTAGACCCTACGGGTTCGGGAATCATGCAGACATGACCAAGACATCTCTACAGCCAATAACCAACAGCGGGATCTGGATACCCATGTTGGCTCCCACATGTTCCACGATGATCTCATCGGATGAACCACGATGTCGAGGATCCAATCAATCCCGTATACAATTCCCTTTGTCTACCGGTATAGCACTTGCCCGAGATTCGATCATCGGTATATCGATACCTTGTTCAATCTCGTTACGGCAAGTCTCTTTACTCATTCCGTAACACATCATCTCGTGACCAACCCCTTAGTCACATTGAGCTCATTACGATGATGTCTTACCGAGTGGGCCCAGAGATACCTCTCTATTATACGGAGTGACAAATCCCAGTCTCGATTCGTGCCAACCCAACAGATACTTTCGAAGATACCCGTAGTGCACCTTTATAGCCACCTAGTTACATTGTGACGTTTGGCACACCCAAAGCATTCTTACGGTATCCGGGAGTTGCACAATCTCATGGTCTAATGAAAAGATACTTGACATTAGAAAAGCTTTAGCAAACGAACTACACGATCTTGTGCTATGCTTAGGATTGGGTCTTGTCAATCACAGCATTCTCCTAATGATGTGATCCCGTTATCAATGACATCCAATGTCCATGGTCAGGAAACCGTAACCATCTATTGATCAACGAGCTAGTCAACTAGAGGTTCACTAGGGACATATTGTGGTCTATGTATTCACACATGTATTACGATTTCCGAATAACACAATTATAGCATGAATAATAGACAATTATCATGAACAAGAAATATAATAATAACCATTTTATTATTGCCTCTAGGGCATATTTCCAACACGGGTCACACCGGTGGTGCCTCGGGTTGGCTCCTTGCTGGCCTGTGCTCGCGGCGGCAACTTGGATCTGGTGGGCATGGAGACGGGCGGCGGGTCGGCGCGCTGGGACACATGGACTTGATCCAGCCAATGCGTGCGTCCTCTAGCGTCGCTTGGGCCGGGCCTTGCTAGATGGCGGCTCGGTCTTCCCTCATCTGTGCGTGGTATCTCGAGCGGTAACGGTGATCCAGATCTCGTTCGGCCTAGCGATGGCGGCCACAACCTGTGATGGTGCGGCGACCTCTTGTGGCTCCACGACGACGAAAGATCTTCGGGAGTTCATCTCTTGAGATCCGATGGTTCACTTCGGCAATGAGATGCAAACTATGGACATCGGCTTGACGCAGAGGAATGATTGTGCAGCGGCGCATCGCATGTAGCTGCTGGGATAATGGAAAAGTGGTTGCGACAACACATTTGTGACGTCGACGGCGGTGCTTCTTAAGTACCCGATATCGAGCTCCGGGGTGAAAGCCCATATTAGAATTCTGGCAATGGCGATGGTTATACATCGTTACCTTGTTGAAGGCATTGCTCGGATATGCTCAGACAGTTTCTTCAAGGTGAAAACCTAGATTCCGGCGTTGACCGCTGGATCCAGTGATGACGGCGTTGAGTGTTGCTCCATTCCTGAAGGCGTTACTGTTGAAGAATCACGAAGTTCATACGGTGTCTTGAGACGGTTGGTGCGGATATGGTCTTTCTTGTAGTTTGCCGATCATGGAACTGATCACTTTTTTTTTCTTTCTTTTTCTCGCTCATGCATAGCTTTGGTTTTATATGAGTTTGCTATTTGCAGGCGTGTATTTTGTGTGGGTTGGTGTTGGTTGTGTGCATTCTAATTGTGTAGAGGCCGGGTGTGTGCTTATCGTGTTTGTATTATCTTGATGCTTCATTTTAAGCTAATAAAATCCACCATTTTTCGAAAGAAAAAAAAGAAAAACATCAAACTGAACAGAGCCACACATTTTGATTCCACAAACTTCAAACCGTTCCCCCGCCGTACATTTCAAAGCCTGACAATTCCTCAAAGCTGCCGAGAGAGCGCAACGAACTACTAGCCGTTCTGCGACGTGTCAGACGGCACGAGCGATCCAGAGCAACGAACCAAGCAGAGAGAGTCCCGTATGCCGTACACCTTGGCACAGAGCCGAAACAAAACCGACGCAGACGGGACGAGGCACGGGCGGCACAGCGCCGAAAACGTCGCCTCGCTCCCCCGCCCGCGGACCCGACCGATCCCGCCATCCGCCGCGCGGGCGCGCACAGGCGGCAGCAACGCATATCCCCCACCCGCCCGGGCCACGCGGAGCGGCTCGTGGGGCGCGGGCGGCAGGGGGGCCGGGAAGCCGGAACGCGGCAAATGGATGGGCGCCCCGGGCGCGGTCATCGGCGCGGTCTCGTCTCCGTCTCGTGCCTCCACATGCGGACGGGCCAGTGCGGGCCGCTTTGATCCCCGCGCTGCTGCTGCTGCTGCAGACGGACCACCTGCCCCCCCGGCTGACTGCTCCGCTGGATCTTGCGCGGCTCCGCTGGCCCTGCCTGCCTCCACCATCACCACCAATTTATCCGCTTCTCTTCTCGACTCGTCACATCGTCTAGGTCTAGGCCTAGGTCTAGGGTAGGAGTACTGCTGCTGCTAGCCTGCTTTAACCCGGAGCTACAGGCTGGTCCAGGAAATGACTGTTCGGGTTTCTCCGTGACACGGCAAGAGACAAAATACTTATATTTCAAATCAAGACGCCAATTACTACTCCACAGCACTATACTATACTACTAGTGCTGCACGTAAAAAGTGCAATGTCTGCCGGAAATCCCATGTCGAATCTCTCGTGCACATGCTGCACTTTCAACAAAGAGTCCTCTCGCACGAACGAAAATACAATAGAGAGGGAAGTGGAACAGTAGCCAAAAGTGGTGGCGGAAAGTGCATTATTGCACGCTCATCGAAGGCTCATCTCCACACCACACCACAGGGCGCCATTATTAATCCCTGATTGAGTAGGAGTAGTAGACTAGTAACTGTCCAATCAAATCAAACCGAGGAGGGACGGTGCAGTCCCTCGTTAATTTTACTGGACCATCTCTCTGACTCTCCTCTCCACCTCGCCCGCTTCTCTTCTTTACCTAGCCTTCTCGGGTAAGCTGGCTAGGACCAGTGGCAGCAGCAGTAGTGGGAGCAGGAGCTGCTTGGCTTGCCGTTGCTGCCTTTCACGTCCACCTGCGCGGGCGTGAGGCGTGGAATCCAAACAATGGCGCTGGGATCCGCGGATCTATAGGCGAGGCCAGGCGCGGGATGGGATCTGGGACCAGCAAGGCCGCTTCGCCGGCGCCGGCGCCGGCCGGCGGCGAGGCCAAGGCGCGGAATGGGAAGCCGAGGGGGAGGAGCCTGATGCGCCTGCCCAGCTACTCCTGCTTCCGGGGCTTCACGCCCGAGTCTGACCCTTCTTCTTCGCTGCCGGCGCCGCCGCCGCTAGGGGTCGAGGTAAGCCGGACTGCCGCTTCGTTTTTTTGCCATTGGTGGAATCGGTCGCGGAGCTCCTTTGGTCCAAAATAACAATACAGACTGTATTTCCCGAATCGGGTCAATGGAAAGCGTTTCAGTACATAGGATGTGCATGTTCCTTTGTGGTAGATCCTGCGTTTGTCCGTGATTGATCTGTCTGTCATTTCTAGTCTCGGTTCTAGGATTTCTGCAGAGTTGTCGAGCCATTATTCTTTTTATTAATGGGGAGATGATTGTTCAGTGTGCCTCGCCAGTAGATTCATAACTTTTTACAATGAGTGAATTCTGGTGAATTATATGTGCCAGGATATATCGTTGTT
Source organism: Triticum urartu (assembly GCF_056163025.1). Taxonomy (NCBI): domain Eukaryota; kingdom Viridiplantae; phylum Streptophyta; class Magnoliopsida; order Poales; family Poaceae; genus Triticum; species Triticum urartu. Next base: position 435,345,254 of record NC_141873.1, read on the forward strand.
GGAAAATGATCGTGTTCCCTTATGACAAATGTATATGGATTTTCTTGTTGTGAAATGAGTATAGATGATTTTCTGAATGATTATTATTGTGTTGAATGTAAGAGATGTGTAGTCTTTGGAGTAATCCTACCTTTTGTAATCAAATGGCACATTCCTGTGTTTGCAGTCAAGCAAGGGAGGGGAGACGCCTTCACTCGCTCACATTGGCATATCAGATAATGATGCTCCATCAGCTCCTAAACTGAATCCAAGTGAAGGCAGAACGACGCCTTCATCAGATACCGACAGAGATCAAGGTGATGATGTATTGCAGAATGTCACTGCTACCAGGACTGCAGTCGACGACGACCAATCGCCAAATCCTTCTGACCGGCCGCGTCCATGCTTTGGTGTCAACTTTGGGTTGAGTAGAGCCGTCAGCTTGGGATCATCAGTGGCATGCTCCATTATGTCAACCGGCCTCTCCTCTTCAGCTAATCCTAGTATTGGAAATGTGGACCATCCTTCCGATGCAAGCATCCCTCAACAAGTTGGTGCATCAACTTCTGGGATTTATTCAAGTCTGGATATGCTAAGGGATAGCGTCACAACACAAGCTAGAGCCGCTCATCAGGCTAGGAGAAATTTGCTGGAATCTGAAGATGCTAACTTGAGGCATTCGCACAGAAGGATGGGACCCCAGGAACCTTCTGAAGGCAGTGTCCGGTTTAGCCGGACACTTAGTGTTGGAAGACTTCGTGACAGGGTCCTCAGGAGGACTCCATTCTCAGATAGTTTATTCACCTCTTCACTTTATGATAGACCAGTGTGGACAGCAGGAAATGCCAGTGCGAGGCAAGATTCATCTGTGATGCAACGGACTAATTCAGACAGAGGTTCCGAACCGCAATCAGAACCTTCAACTAACAGCACGTACAATTCTGGCTCTGCAACTCTAAGAGAGGCCAGTAATCGGGATCTTCTTGAGCGGAGATCAGCTTTTCTTGAAAGGAGGAGGAGGATACGATCTCAGGTGGTGTACAGTTCGACTATTTTGATCATTTCTGACTTGCCTGCTTGCATATTTATAGCTTTTGCTTTCTTGGCAGGTCCGAGCTCTCCAAAGGTTGGGCAGCAGGTTTGAAAATTTATCAGGTCATGAAAGATCATGCATTCTATCTGGTCAACATAGAACAGGAAATTGCAACTGCAGGGCAAGCAGTCGACCAGGTAATCCTGATGAAGAATCCGGCACAAGGGCTAGCATATCAAGAATTGTTATGCTAGCAGAAGCACTCTTTGAGGTATGTGCTGCACATTTTTCTAGTTAGTGCTGTTTTCTTTTTTGGAGAAATGCCAACTTACACCCACATGCTTATGCCTCTCATAGGTCTTGGATGAAATCCACCAACAGTCTGCTGCTTTATCCTCAAGGACATCATTACCTTCAATTGGATCCGTTCCTGCTCCAAAGGAGATCGTCGAGAGTCTTCCTGTCAAGGTGTACAGAAAGCCGTTGAAACACCAAACTGATGAGGCTGCACAGTAAGCCATTAAGCTTGTTTTGAAATTCTTTAATTGATAATACTCGGTGGTGCACGTTTGGGCATACTCAGTAACGTAGCTTGCGTGCGCGTGATGGGAAGTTGGTACACCTGAAATGTCAATACCCTTGTTCACTTGTGCATAGACATTATTGTTGCTGATAATTCTAAGGACTGCAAGTGAAGCAGAGGCTTGTGTATCCACTATATAAAAGGATCTAGATCCACTGCCTTTGAACTGCGGCTGCATGCTTAGTTGAGCCATTTGATTACAAAATTAGCCGAGCTATTTGATAAGAAATCAAGTTCTTGGACACAAACATGAGATATTTTAGGTGCTTGAGGACTCCAATTTTCTCATATTCTACAGTCTACCATTCACGATAAAATAGTTCATATGACTGGAAAGACACCTGTGGGCATTTATAATTGAATTTTAAGTGCAGGGAAGCAGAATATATATAATTATTAAAAAATGTGCTTTGGTGGTAGGATCAAGTACTCTACCAGGTCTAGGGCGTAGGTGGTAAGGGAAGGATGGAGGGAGACGTGGCGAGGATCGGGCGCGCCGGCGGCAGGGCGCCGTCGCGGCTAGGAGAAGGGCGGTGGCTAGGGCTGTTGGCGGCTAGGGTTCCGGCTCCTCAGGGAGCCGGGCAATAGGAGATAATATTCTTCTTATTGCTTGCCTTCAAAAAGAGCCTTACAACCTATATTTATATCCTAGATAACTTGTAGAAGAATCAACCTAAGATAACTTGCCTAATCTGAAAATAAAAACTAAGATAACTTGCGGGCCTAAGCCGGCCGGCCATAACACTTCTCCCCGCCTGCACAAACAGCTCGTCCTCGAGCTGTAAGGTGGGGAAGCGCTTGCTTGAACTCTTCGAGGTAATCAACCAGCGTCAAACACCTTCTCGACATCTGGGGCGGCCAGGTCAGCGGCGACGGCGTCCTCCGGAATGTAGTCTGCCACCTCCAGGTAGAAGAGTCGCGGGCAGGCGTGGCCGGGCTTGTAGGGTTCGTCGCAGTTGAAGCACAACCCTTGGCGGCGACGCTCGAGTATCTCAGCTGGGGTGAGCCGGCGGAACGGGCGCCCCGCGGTCGCGGCGAGGGGTGCCGCAGAAGCCTGCACAGGCCGACCCTGCGTGGAATCCGGTCCGGGTAGCGACCCAGCAGTCTGGGACGGTGATTCCTACTGGATGGCCACCGCGCGGCGCTCGAACGCGCGGGCGTAATACATGGCTGACTGGAGATCCTGGGGTCCCCGAAGCTCCACGTCCACGCGGATATGGTCCGGTAGACCGCCCACAAATAACTCGGCGCGCTGAGTGGCGGAGACGCCCGGCGCGTGGCACGCCAGGGCCTGGAAGCGGTCGGCGTAGTCCTGCACCGTGGATGTGAAAGGTAAGCGGCCGAGGGCCGCCAGTCGGCTCCCGCGGATAGGAGGCCCGAACCGGAGGAGACAGAGCTCCCGGAAGCGCTCCCATGGTGGCATGCCGCCCTCGTCCTGCTCGAGGGCGTAGTACCAGGTCTGCGCTGCGCCTCGAAGATGATAGGACGCGAGCCAGGTGCGATCCGAAGCGAGCGTCCGCTGCCCTCGAAAGAACTACTCGCACTGGTTGAGCCAGTTGAGGGGGTCCTCCGTGCCCTCGTAGGTGGCGAAGTCCAGTTTGGCGAAGCGAGGGGGTGTCGGCCCGCCGTGCCCGGGGGCGGCCGTAGTCGCCGCCAGCACGTATGCTGGGTCGGGAAGCGCCGGGGCGTAGTTCGCCGAGCTGGAGGGGTGATCAAACCGCAGGGAGGGCGTCGGGTGTTCCGGCGCCGTGGAGTAGACCGGCCCCGAAGACGAGCCGGTCGCCCAAGCGGGGATCGGCGATGGTGACGGTGGAAACTGCACCTGGTGCAGGGGCCGACCCGTAGCCCTAGGCGCGGGTGGTGGTACTGTCGATGGCGGCGGCGCCTGGTGGAGCTGCACCGGCGCCTGCGGCGTGGGGGCCGGCGGTGACGCCAGAAGAAGCTGCTGGGTCTGGCCCTGCTCCGAGGCGCCGGTGCCCAGGTTAGGGCTGGGCGGGGCCGGTGGAGGACCCTGCTCCGAGGCCGCTGGAAGGTAGGGCGCGACGGAGGACGGCGCGGCCGGCGCGGTCCAAGTGGGCCACTGCGGCCCCGTGGTGGCGAGAAGTGGCGGGGCTGCCGGCGCGACCTGTGGCGGCCACTGCGCCCAAGGCGGCGGTGCGGCCGCTGGGGCGGGGAGCGCCGGGTAGCCTCCGGTGATGGCCCCCGGTGCCGAGTACCATGGAAGCGCCTGCTGACCTGCGGCCATGGCTGGATGGAGTCCGGTGATGGCCCCCGGTGCCGAGTACCACGGAAGCGCCTGCTGACCCGCGGCCATGGCTGGATGGAGTGGTGGGGGCGGCCCGTACGGACCTGCCAGGTAGAGGCGGATCCCTTGAACTGCGGTGACGAGGTCGTTGAGGACGCCCGCCATGGTCTCCGGCGTGAACTGTTGCGGCTGCGGGGGAGGTGATGGCGGCGGCGAGTGTTGGACGGGGGCCTGTGGCTGCCCTTGGCCCGGCGTGGTGCCGGGTGCCGTTAGGACCGGCGCTGAGAGCGACGCAGTGGTGCCCGCCGAGAGCGAGGCCGTGACGCCCGGCGCAGAGGCGGCGGTGGTGGAGGAGTTGGCGGGCAGCGGTGGTGGTGGTGGTGGCGGTGGAATTGGCGGAGACATGGTCGAAACCCGGTTACCTGATACCAAATTGGTAGGATCAAGTACTCTACCAGGTCTAGGGCGTAGGTGGTAAGGGAAGGATGGAGGGAGACGTGGCGAGGATCGGGCGCGCCGGCGGCAGGGCGCCGTCGCGGCTAGGAGAAGGGCGGTGGCTAGGGCTGTTGGCGGCTAGGGTTCCGGGCTCCTCAGGGAGCCGGGCAATAGGAGATAATATTCTTCTTATTGCTTGCCTTCAAAAAGAGCCTTACAACCTATATTTATATCCTAGATAACTTGTAGAAGAATCAACCTAAGATAACTTGCCTAAGATAACTTGCCTAATCTGAAAATAAAAACTAAGATAACTTGCGGGCCTAAGCCGGCCGGCCATAACATTTGGACTGTTCAATAGAATGTGCTTTGGACTGTATATAATTATAAAGAATGTATATAACACCCTAAGCAAGATCCTGAGCCTCGGTTGTGCATGTGGATTTGTACAGTTGCCATTTAAGCTGCAGGTTCTTTTTCAGTTTTAAGACAGTGGAGTCTTTGGCACTATATGTCTGTTTACTTGTTTGTTAACATTCTTTTTTCAGTTTTTTATGATAGTAGATATGTACTGAATAAATCTAAACAGCCACGTCTATTTATTTATTATTTATTCCCATTCCTTCTCCACAATGCAGATGCTACATTTGCCTTGTCGAATATGAAGAAGGAGACTGTGTTCGCATACTTCCATGCAATCACGAATTTCATCTAACATGTGTAGATAAGTGGCTGAAAGAGATTCACAGGTATTGTTCATGAAACTTACCAATTCAGATCAAGGAAAAGATTGATTCAACATGATATGATAATTTCCTTGGTATGAGAGCTCTATACTATTCCTTGACATGCTGTCTAGCACGACAATTGGTTCTTCTCTAAAGGAAGAGCTGCATACTTGAAAAACTTATTTTCTGGTAAATGATTTTTGGGCAACTTTTGGGGATTTCGTTCGAACTACAAAGTTCAACCATAAACTAAGCTGTACACTTCTTTGATGGGTACATTTGAATCTTACTGCCAGTATGACCAGATAATAGAGAGGTATTACAGCATTAATCTTTGATGATAATCGATAAATATCATCCTTATGCTCTGTGAAAGAGGCGGCAACTAGACTTACCGATAGACATTATGGGGGTATAGTCACACCTCACAAGTCACTACTCACGAGCAGTGAATCTATCTGTATTACAGAATTAAATGTGCTTTCACGTGAATGTTGTGTGATTGAAGGCTGTCTTTGAAATGTTTCAACGCCTAGCAATCAGTGAACTTAAAAGGTAGTAGTGTTTTAAATCTTTCAGAATAATAAAAGTAAATAAGTTTGGGTGCTTACATTTATGCAGTTTGAATTTTTTAATTCAAAAGATGAGAAGAAATTAATACTGATTCCTCTAATTCATATTTAAGAGATACTAACTTGGTTTTCCTGAGTTGCTTTTGCTTCATACAGTAGGCATCAGTTAGTTTTTCGCAGTGCCCTGTATCAGTATTTATTTTTGTGCTAAGCTGAACCTATGTCCTGTATTTGTAGGGTTTGTCCACTCTGTCGTGGCGATATCTGCCGATCGGATTCGTCGAGCATAGGGAAATTCAGCTGATTCCTTTTATCTCTTAAGGATCCAGCTTCTTGCGAGAAAAAAATGGAGCTTCCGACATGGTTATTTGATCCAGCCGGGTAGAGCCCGCAGAATGTTGCGGGTGTGATTCGATCTTCATTTCTAGTCTGGTCTGAACAACTCAGGATGCTCCTGTGTGTTATAGCAGATTTGCATGGCGGTCATCCCATTATAAACGATGAGCTTCCATGCGAATTTGAGATTTGTTGTACGGTGGTGTGAAGCCTGTTGATATATTGGTTATATATATGGCTTGCGTTTTCGTGATGTTTGAAATTAGCGTGATATATCCGTTTCAAAAAAAGAATAGTGTGATATTGACAATCTCTTCAGATGCTGCGTCATGAGGAAACTGTCAAACAATGTCACGGACCCTTGTACTGCTAGATGGGGGTTCGAGGGGGAATTGGGGTCTAGGGAGCCAGACAGAGAGGGTTGGTGGCAAAGATTCAAATAGTTGGCAGGTACTGTGGTTCATTTTTGATTCACTGATTAAAGTTCAGTCCTGCCCCTTGTACTGCTGGCCGGCGCAGCGACAGCCACTTGGGCCTATGGGTTCTAGCTCGGCTCTTTCGGCCTAAAGTTATGCTCTATGTGTCTGTCCTTTAATTTCAGAAGAAAAGGAGAAGTACCTAGGGCACCAAGGGTTAATTCAGATGATGATGCCTACAACAATTACTTTATATAGAGTTAAACTATGAAATTATCTCCTCTGTTTAGTTATTCATTATTGATTGCATCCGTAGATTCTTATGTGGCAAGGTGTATTTGCTAATGTCATATCGGAGTTTGTTGGCAACATGCCAATATATGCTTTTTCAAGATGAATTATGATATATTTTACAAAAAATATAACAGTACCTATATTTTCTATGCTTGGCCTAAAGGCTATTTTGCTCCATCACCAATTCGGTACCAATTTTCATTAAACATAACAATTCTCTTTTGCCCTAAAATTCATCTTCATGTGAAAAGCTAGATAAATAGAATTTTTTATTGCCATCAGAAATAAGAAATAGAACATAGAGATGTCAAATTGTTTATCGTTAGGCTAGATATTTCCATTTATGATTCAAGCAAGATGGTCATGATCAAAGCCAAAGTTCAGAACATAAATCATAGGAGTATTTGTTGATGGTGTTAGATTTAAATTTGTTGGTGAGATGTTTAACATCATCTCAGCTCTTTGTGTGTGTGTGTGTGTGTGTGTGTGTGTGTTGGGGGGGGGGGGGGGGGGGGTTTACTGTACTGAATCCTTGAAATTCTACCTCATCATTGGGATGACCATCCATATGTCGTTTGCCATCAATCTAAGCATCGAGTGGGTCATTGGGTTCAACCTAGCAATGTGTCCAGACTATACCTGGCCATGGGATACCCGACCTGACCTGGTCTTTCCCGCCGGCCGAGCCTGGGCTGGGCCCGCCATATTTGGGCCTGATTTCTAGGCCCGGCGCCTGGGTCGGGCCGGGCCCAGACCTATTTTTTCCTTCGGGCTTGGTTAGGCCCGGCCCGACAGATGGCCAGGTATAGTCCAGACATATAGAAATTCGAAGGTTCAGGTTCCTTAGTATGTTTTCCTTTTCTCAACATTAGGCTACTGAAGAAGTAGATTGTGTTGGGGAACGTAGTATTTCAAAAAATTTACCTACGATCACGCAAGATCTATCTAGGAGATGCATAGCAACGAGAGGGGAGAGTGTGTCTACGTACCCTCGTGGACCGAAAGTAGAAGCGTTTAGTAACGCGGATGATGTAGTCGAACGTCTTCGCGGTCCAACTGATCCAAGTATCGAACGCACGACACCTCCGCGATCAGCACACGTTCAGCTCGATGACGTCCCTCGAACTCTTGATCCAGTTGAGGCCGAGGGAGAGTTTCGTCAGCACGACGGTGTGGTGACGGTGATGATGAAGTTATCGACGCAGGGCTTCGCCAAAGCACTACAACGATATGACCGAGGTGTGTAACTGTGGAGGGGGCACCGCACACGGCTAAAAGATCAACTTGTGTGTCTTTGGGTGCCCCCTCCCCATGTATATAAAGGAGGGAGGAGGAGGAGGCCGACCAAGGGGTCGAGTCCTACTTGGACTCCCGGTCCAAGTAGGATTCGCCCCCCTTTCCTATTCCTACAAGGAGAAGGGGGGAAAGAGGAGAAGGAGAGAAGGAAAGGCCCCCCCAACCCTAACCCAATTCGGATTGGGCTTGGGGGGGGGGCGCCTCCTCCTATCTTCCACTAGGTCCCATGAAGGCCCATTAACCCCCCGGGGGGTTCCGGTAACCCCCAGGTACTCCGGAAAATGCTCGAACCTATCTGAAACCATTTCGGTGTCCAAACATACCCTTCCAATATATCAATCTTTATGTCTCGACCATTTCGAGACTCCTCGTCATGTCCGTGATCTCATCCGGGACTCTGAACAAACTTCGGTTCATCAAAACACGAAACTCATAATACAAATCGTCATCGAACATTAAGCGTGCGACCCTACAGGTTCGAGAACTATGTAGACATGACCAAGACATATCTCCGATCAATAACCAATAGCGGAACCTGGATGCTCATATTGGCTCCTACATATTCTATGAAGATCTTTATCGGTCAAACCGCATAACAACATACGTTGTTCCCTTTGTCATCAGTATGTTACTTGCCCGAGATTCGATCGGCGGTATCATCATACCTAGTTCAATCTCGTCACCGGCAAGTCTCTTTACTCGTTCTCTAATGCATCATCCCGTGGCTAACTCATTAGACACATTGCTTGCAAGGCTCATAGTGATGTGCATTACCGAGAGGTCCTAGAGATACCTCTCAGATATAAGGAGTGATAAATCCTAATCTCGATCTATGCCAACTCAACAAACACCATCGGAGACACCTGTAGATCACACAAGGTGTTTCTCCGGTATTCAGGAGTTGCATAATCTCATAGTCTGAGGAACATGTATAAGTCATGAAGAAAGTAATAGCAAAAAAACTAAACGATCATTATGCTAAGCTAACTGATGGGTCTTGTCCATCACATCATTCTCTAATGATGTGTCCTCGTTAATCAAATGACAACACATGTCTATGGCTAGGAAACTTAACCATCTTTGATTAACGAGCTAGTCAAGTAGAGGCATACTAGAGACATTCTGTTTGTCTATGTATTCACACATGTACTAAGTTTCCGGTTAATACAATTCTAGCATGAATAATAAACATTTATCATGATATAAGGAAATATAAATGACAACTTTATTATTGCCTCTAGGGCATATTTCCTTCAGTCTCCCACTTGCAGTAGAATCAATAATCTAGATTACATAGTAATGATTCTAACACCCATGGAGTCTTGATGCTGATCATGTTTTGCTCGTGAGAGAGGCTTAGTCAACGTGTGACACCCGGATAGTTAAGCTACAGTAACCATCTACTAATGATGCCACATCACCACACTTACTGTTGTTAGTTTCATGATGATTCAAATCTCGTTCCGAATTCAAATTCAAAATCAAGCCAGACAATAAAAGTTTTCAAATGTTAAATCTAAAGTGTTCGAAATGTAGCAAATAAATTCTAGATGATTATGATGGTAAAACCACATTTTTATAAATTATTTAAATACACTAAAATAAATAAAATGACATCTTAAACAATTAAATAAATGCCTTTTATATTTAGTAAAATGCTAAACTATTTTATTTGGGTGCCATAGTTAATATGGCAGTAGTATATATAGTTATACTAAATTAGGAACTACTTTTATCTTTTTAGAATATAAAATAAATTAGAGACTAAAAGAAAACAGAATAAGAAAATAAGTAAAAGAAAAAAAAACAAAAAAACCAACAAGCTCCTGTGCGGGTGGGCTCTATGTAGCTATAGTGTTTTGGCCCAGCTCACAAAGGCTTTTCCTCCCACCTACAGTGCTGCTTTTCCTCCCACCTACAGTGCTGCAGAGGAGGCCATGGTGCTGTGCACGCACGCACGCCGTCCACGCCGCCGATTGTCGCCGTATCGATCATCTGGAAGTACCTTGGAGTTGGATAAGAAGACCCCGCGACCCCCTGACGAAACCCTAACCCTCACTTTCCCCTCCCTCGCTCGCTCTCGTCCAAGTGGTCACCGCCCGTCCGCCGCTCGTCACGGTCGTCGTCGTCACCACAGCCACCGTGCTTCCCGACGCACGGGAACACGTCCAGGAGGACCGCCACCCTCTCATTCGTCCGTCCCGGGGGCCAACCCAAGCTAGGGAATCGCGTAACCTCGCCATCGCTTCTTCTTCCCGCCACGGTCGCCGCGCGTCCCCGCCATTGATCTCCACCACCGGGCCTCCCCGACCATCTTGAGCTCTCCTACAACTTCCCGGTGAGCTCCTCCTCCATTCCCCCCTACTAGCCCCCTTGATTTGTCGTCGTATCGTCGTCCTCGTGCTTCGGTCGCCATGGCCGCAACTCAGTGTCCGCGTACGCGCTCCTGCTGCTCTTGCGTTGCTTCTGATGCTGTCACTGTTCTGCCTTGCTGCTTGCTGCCACTTCAGCCGCGCCCGCTTACATCACCTCGCGCGGCATCTGCCTATCCCCGCTGTGCCCGGCCTGCGCCTGCCTCTGCCGCTCCGTGCGTCGCTCGCCCCGCCGTACTTCCCCGCGCGCCACCTGCTCCTGACCGCGTCCCACCGCGCCGAGGCTGCGCTCACACCGCGCGCCCAGCCCGCGCGTGCGTGCGTGCACTCCCGCTGGTGCTGCACTGCTGTAGGCTGCTGGCACGACTGGCTTCAGCCGGCGGCGCCCTGTACGCACGCGCGTTCGAGCCAGCGTGAGGCCGCGTTCGCTACCACATGGGCTCTGGCCCAAGTTAATTAGGGAGGCCTAATTAAGTTAGGCCTAAACCCCCTCTTGTTAGCTTAATTGATAGAACGTGTCTTCTCAAAAAAAATTGATAAAACGTGTGTGGGTCGACTAAAAAAAGATAAAACATGTGGGCCCGTTCAGTTAATCAACTATTTATTTAACTCTAAAAATGCCAAGTCAATGACATATGGGCCCTGCTTTGACCCTGTTGACCAGTCAGGGTGACCCCCACCTGTCATACACTATGGCTAGAATAGCACTAGGTGACAAAACTAATTTCTGTTTTATTTTCAAATTAAAAGAATTCCAAAATACTATTAAAACTTTAAAAAATAATATAAAATGAACCGTAACTTGGATGAAAATACTTTATACATGAAAGTTGCTCAGAACGACGAGACAAATCCGTATACGCAGCCTGTTCGTCCGCCACACATCCCTAGCATAGCGAACATGCAACTTTCCCCCTCCGATTCATCTGTCCGAAAACACAAAACACCGGGAATACTTTCCCGGATGTTTTCTCCCTTCGCCAGTATCACCTATCCCCGTGTTAGATTACCCCTGACACCGCGTATTGCCTTGTTATATTTTGTGTGATGCTTTGTTTGCTCCATATTTACTATTTCTTCCCTCTCTTCTTCTTCGGTAGACCCTGAGCCCGGCCCTGATACCACCGAGTACGACTACGTCACCGACGACCCTTCTTTCTTGGTAGAGCAACCAGGCAAGCCCCCCCTTGATCACCAGATATCGCCTACTCTCCTCTATGCTGCTTGCATTAGAGTAGTGTAGCATGTTACTGCTCTCCGTTAATCCTATTCTGATGCATAGCCTGTCATTGTTGCTACAACTGTTGATACCTTACCTGCAATCCTAAATGCTTAGTATATGATGTGGGCATAGACACGTCTACAAATATTACACGACACAATTTTCAGGTAATTTCTATTGATCATTATATGTTACTATATTTTATTATCAGGGACAAAAATACTACACCATTTTATTTCTTGTGCAAAGTTCTTGAAGGCATTCGCAACATAAATATGAAGATGTTGAAGATTGCATGGCCCATGCAAGTGCACACACACACGCATCAGAAAGGAGCAAAGGTGCTTGGAGAGATGAGGGCCATCCATGTTGCATGCTACATGCACAAGTCTTTTAAAATACAAAAGAAGAGAAGAAGGATTAGACTTAATGGACCAGAGAAGCTACGTGCACACCAGCCCATCTCATTGATTAAAGAAGGAATTAGTCTCAGAAGGCCTAATATCTTGTCAAACATATGGGCCGGCTCCTAGTGAACTTTTCCTTCGACGCGTAGCAGTCCACGCTGGACACGTCGACGCGCAGCGCCACAGTTAGGCGGCGGCCGCGTATAATAAATACTTAGTATAGATTAGGGTTTAGACTCGGGTTTTGTTTACAGAAGTTTAGCTATATTGCTACTTATTTGTCTACGCTCGTAGCGGCTAGTGCGACCGTCAAGACATCCTATCAGAACTCCATCTTGTGAGATTAATCCCATCTAGCATATTTGCAATTTTTGAGATTGCTTGGCTATTATTTTCTTGCATGTTCTTCGATTTGCTTGCAGGAAAAATCCTTCGTGGATCTTTCGATGAGAGAGAGATAACTACGATTTTGGATGGGACTTGACCCTCACGATCTGGCTACCAACCGTACAGGGAGAACTGTACACGACTGATATCCACGGCAATCGCTGAACCAATGAAGGATTTTTCCTGCAAGCAAATCGAAGAACATGCAAGAAAATAATAGCCAAGCAATCTCAAAAATTGCAAATATGCTAGATGGGATTAATCTCATAAGATGGAGTTCTGATAGGATGTCTTGACGGTCACACTAGCCGCTACGAGCGTAGACAAATAAGTAGCAATATAGCTAAACTTCTGTAAACAAAACCCGAGTCTAAACCCTAATCTATACTAAGTATTTATTATACGCGGCCGCCGCCTAAATGTGGCGCTGCGCGTCGACGTGTCCAGTGTAGACTGCTACGCGTCGAAGGAAAAGTTCACTAGGAGCCGGCCCATATGTTTGACCGGATATTAGGTCTTCTGGGACTAATTCCTTCTTTAATCAATGAGATGGGTTGGTGTGCATGTAGCTTCTCTGGTCCATTAAGTCTAATCCTTCTTCTCTTCTTTTGTATTTTAAAAGACTTGTGCATGTAGCATGCAACATGGATGGCCCTCATCTCTCCAAGCACCTTTGCTCCTTTCTGATGCATGTGTGTGTGCACTTGCATGGGCCATGCAATCTTCAACATCTTCATATTTATGTTGCAGATGCCTTCAAGAACTCTGCACAAGAAATAAAATGGTGTAGTATTTTTGTCCCTAATAATAAAATATAGTAACATATAATGATCAATAGAAATTACCTGAAAATTGTGTCGTGTAATATTTGTAGACGTATCTATGCCCACATCATCCCCCCTTCCTTGAAAACAAAGCCGTCCTTGGCTTTTATTTATCTGGAACACATCATAGAACAAAGCAAAAATAGATGCAACACATATAGACCATTGCAACGGCGTTAGCGCATCAGGGTGTGATAATTTTGTAATAACGCCATTATGAATATCATGACAAATTTTATCCCACACATAGTCTATATATGAATGATATGGATGCAAATTAACTATTTGAGCACACGGTATATCCAGAGCACAAGTTGGGACATTGAATGGAAAATTTTCAGAATTGATGGCAAGCATAGTGTAGGTAGTACGATCCGATGATTTAGCCTTCTCATCATTTATTATTTCATCGGGGGTCATGGGAAGCAAGTTAATGGTTTTTCCTTCAAACATGAGAGTATACGAATTTGTTCTACCATGATGGGTGACACTATTATCATATTGCCAAGGTCGACCTAACAATAAAGAACAAGCTTGCATAGGAGCGACATCACAGTCAACAAAATCATGGTACGAACCAAGTGTAAAATGGACTCTCACACGACGCGTTACCTTCAACTTACCACAGTCGTTGAACCATTGGATGTAATATGGATGTGGGTGTCTCGTAGTGGTGAGGCAAAGCTTCTCTACCATTTCAATACTCGCCAAATTATTGCAGCTTCCACCATCAATGATCACACGAACAGAATGCCCTTTGATAACAAACTTAGTTTGAAAAAGGTTATGGCGTTGAGGCATCTCATCATGCCCCACCTGGGCACTAAGTACGCGCATGATTACAAGGCTTGGGTACTGATCTGCCATCTCAGCATTAATATGTATCTCATCCGTGTCATGCTCCTTAGAGTCACCTGCATTATTAGTGGCAAGCATAGCACGTGTATCTTCATCCAAATCACTAGCAGAAGAGTACTCACCATCTTCCCGCACAATGAATGTTCGTTTATTTGGACAGTCCTTCATCAAGTGCCCGCCACCTTTGCATATATGAGACTTCATGTCTCTTGTGCATCCAGACGAGGTGGTGGGTGCTAGATTTATTACTTTCGAAGTCGCAGAGGATTGTGGAGCTGATTTTGAACTTGTTGGGAATGCACCATTGTTCGAGTTATGTGGTGTTGCCTCGATAGTGGGTGGGATAGTTGGAGAGTATGTCCATGATGAGTGACGACCTGCAGAAAAGTTACCTCGTCCCTTGTTGTGTCGTCCCTGTACTTCCCTTTCAGCTTTACAAGCAAAATGAAACAAACGAGTAATAGAATTGTACTCCTTATAGCCCAATATATCCTGAATATCACGATTCAAACCACCTAAAAATCTAGCCATCATAACATCGTCGGTTTCAACTAAGCCACATCGCACTAAGCCAGTTTGCAATTCTTGATAATAATCCTCTACAGAGCTGCTACCTTGTTTTAAACGTTGCAATTCATTTAGTTTATCACGAGCATAATATGAAGGAACATAACGCTGTCGCATAGCTCGTTTTAAAACATCCCAAGTAGTAGGTATATTATTTGCATTAATACGACAATATTCACTCCACCACATGGAAGCAAAGTTTATAAATTCACTAGTGGCTGCCCTAACTCTTTGGTTCTCAGGAATATCATGACATGCAAATTTTTGTTCAACAGAAAGTTCCCAGTCAAGATAAACATCTGGATTATATTTACCATTGAAAGCAGGCATAGTAAATTTGATTTTGGCACTAGAGTGTTCATAATCTCTAACATCATACCTGGGTTGGCCTCGTGCCATACCATGACGGTTGAAACGTAGTTGTCAATGAGCACGGCCATTGTGGTGGTTGACCATTTGGTCGTCTTCGGTGTCACCAGAATAATCCTCGTAGTTGTCCCCATGTTGCTCGACGCGGGGAGGAATTTGTTGGTGCTGATTTATGGTGGCGGCATCAGTAGCAGTAGCTGGGTGTTGTGGATGACCCATGGGCACACGCCGAGCTCGCGAAATAGCGCCGCCACCCGTGGAGTTGCGAGGATCAGCATAGTTGTTGATGGGGGGTGCAGTCCGCAACTCGTCAAGATGTGACAAGATGTCCTTTAGCTGTGTGTTTGCAACACCCTGTGCATCCTCTATGGCCTTGAGCCTTTCTTCGGTCGCAATCTGAGCACCCTCAAGTTGGGCAAGACGCTCGCTAGTGACTTTCACATCCGCGGTGAGACCCTCAAGTGTGGGCTGATCCTGTGCCATTGTTAGCGAACGAGAAAAAAAACAATGTATAATCCCTATCAACTAACAGGATGTGGTGGACACAATTCACTCACACTCAAACTTAGTATCAAATTCTTACTTGTTCTTACCAATGCAACAGGTGGTGATCGACGCGTTGGTGTTGGCTTCAAACGACCGATGAAGATTGGATGGAGCGATAACCAGGAATCAGTAGTGTCGGGACCTGTACTTATTGGTAGGAAAAAGTGTAGCTTGGCAAAGGTTTCTCAACTCACAATATCAATGGCACAATTTAGCAAAAAGCAATGCAAGTTGAATAATTGCTCAAACTTCTAACTAGTGCTGGCAGTCGACTAGTAAGAGAGAAAACAATCTAAGCCCAGATACTGAATCAAGGGAGTGAAAACCGAATGAAAATATGTGACAGCTTTAAGTAGCTAGATATAAGTGAAGTACAAACGAGTGTATGACAAAGCTCGGAAATATATAATAGATGGAGCGGCGATCGCAAGAAAAATAATGTCCAGAGTAGCTAAACAGTCTCAAAAAATATGCTAGCCGGCCTGATCTTTTTTTCTCTCAACTTTTTTTTGTTCTTTTTTTTTTTGCTATTTTCCAACTGTTTTTCTTCTCTTTTTTTGTCTTTTTTTTACCAGGCCGTACGTGTATACTCCAGATTAGCTACAAGATGTAAACAAAAGATAAAGATGCAACCGAAGTGACCAGGTGACGTACTACTCCTTTAAAAATTAAAGGCAAGTGTGGTTAGGCAACACCAAACGTGCAACAGTAGCAGGTAGCGTTGTCTGGACACAGGAGTAGTCTTGGTGGAGTACTGCGAAGCAACGTTGCAGTTGGGGACGCGACAGGCGGACAGGCGGCAGGCGCGAGAATCGGCAAGAGGTGAAACAGGCCGATGCAATCTTGCTTTGTTTTTCTCAGATTAGGAATGAGCTTGCGGTAGAAAAGGTAGGGCGGACAAAAACATATTGATCTAGTAGATGATTTTCTCCCAAACAAATCTAAACCAGCACTAGTATTAGATGAATGCAACCAAAAATTCAACTATACAAATACTAGATGCAAAAATTGCTAGAGGCTAAAAAGGTAGGTGCAGCGGATGAACTAATCTAATTTTTTTTGGCTTTTTTTGGGTTGTAGGACTAAAATCAATCTAATCTAATAAAACTGTAAATCTCTCACCGATGAACCTGAAAACTGATACCACTTGATGTGAACTGGGGTCCGATCTTTCGATGAGAGAGAGATAACTACGATTTTGGATGGGACTTGACCCTCACGATCTGGCTACCAACCGCACAGGGAGAACCGTACACGACTGATATCCACGGCAATCGCTGAACCAACTCCATGGCGTTATCGACCGAGCCAATGGCGCGATCGACCTATCCACGAAGGATTTTTCCTGCAAGCAAATCGAAGAACATGCAAGAAAATAATAGCCAAGCAATCTCAAAAATTGCAAATATGCTAGATGGGATTAATCTCACAAGATGGAGTTCTGATATGATGTCTTGACGGTCGCACTAGCCGCTACGAGCGTAGACAAATAAGTAGCAATATAGCTAAAATTCTGTAAACAAAACCCGAGTCTAAACCCTAATCTATACTAAGTATTTATTATACGTGGCCGCCGCCTAACTGTGGCGCTGCGCGTCGACGTGTCCAGCGTGGACTGCTATGCGTCGAAGGAAAAGTTCACTAGGAGCCAGCCCATATGTTTGACCGGATATTAGGCCTTCTGGGACTAATTCCTTCTTTAATCAATGAGATGGGCTGGTGTGCACGTAGCTTCTTTGGTCCATTAAGTCTAATCCTTCTTCTCTTCTTTTGTATTTTAAAAGGCTTGTGCATGTAGCATGCAACATGGATGGCCCTCATCTCTCCAAGCACCTTTGCTCCTTTCTGATGCGTGTGTGTGTGCACTTGCATGGGCCATGCAATCTTCAACATCTTCATATTTATGTTGCAGATGCCTTTAAGAACTCTGCACAAGAAATAAAATGGTGTAGTATTTTTGTCCCTGATAATAAAATATAGTAACATATAATGATCAATAGAAATTACCTGAAAATTGTGTCGTGTAATATTTGTAGACGTATCTATGCCCACATCAGTATAGGATGCTAGATTATCATCAGTGGCCCTACATTCTTGTCAGTCTGCCATGCTATACTACCGGGCCATGATCACGTCGGGTGTTGATCACGTCGGGTGTTGATCACGGGTGTATACTATACATACATACTATACATGTTGTGACTAAAGTCGGGTCGGCTCGTTGAGTACCCGCGAGTGATTCCGATGTTGGGGGCTGAAGGGGCAGGTGGCTCCATCCCGGTAGAGGTGGGCCTGGGTTCCCGAAGGCCCCCTACTGTTACACTGTGGCAGAGCGACAGGGCAGGTTGAGACCACCTAGGAGAGAGGTGGGCCTGGCCCTGGTCGGCGTCCGCGGTTATTTCTAAATAACACGCTAAACGAGATCTTGGTATTTGATCTGAGTCTGGACACTGGTCTATACGCACTAACCAACTACGCGGGAACAATTATGGGCACTCGACGTTGTGGTATCAGCCGGAGCCTTCGTGACGTCAGCGACTGGGCGGCGCGCGTCGGGTTGGACCGCGTAACGCAACTTCCTTTGTAATGGAGGTTGCTAGGTCTGTTCTCCGGCCGCCCTCGCAACGTGCAGGTGTGCAATGGGCGATGGTCCCAGACCCCTGCGCCATAGGATTTAGACCGGCGTGCTGACCTCTCTGTTGTGTCTAGGTAGGGCTGCGACGTGTTGATCTTCCGAGGTCGGGCATGACCCATACAAGTGTGTCCAGACAAAGGGATCGAGCGTGTTGGGAAATGTGGTGCACCCCTGTAGAGAAGTTAATTTATTCGAATAGCCGTGATCTTCGGTAACAGGACAACTTGGAGTTGTACCTTTGACCTTATGACAACTAGAACCAGATACTTAATAAAACACACCCTTCCAAGTGCCAGATACAACCGGTGATCGCTCTCTCACAGGGCGACGAGGGGAGGATCACCGGGTAGGATTATGCTATGCGATGATACTTGGTGAACTTACTATCTACTCTCTTCTTCTGCTGCAAGATGGAGGTTACTAGAAGCGTAGTCTTCAAAAGGACTAGCTATCCCCCTCTTATTTCGGCATTCTGCAGTTTAGTCCACATATGATACCCCTTTTTTATTTGATACCAATGCATACATATGTAGTGTAGCTCCTTGCTTGCGAGTACTTTGGATGAGTACTCACGGTTGCTTTGCTCCCCCTTTTCCCCCTTCCGATACTCGATTGCTGCGACCAGACGATGGAGCCCAGGAGCCAGACGCCATAGCTGACGATGACTCATACTACACTGGAGGTGCCTACTACTACGTGTAGGCCGCTGCCGGCGACCAGGAGTAGTTTATGAGGATCCCAGGCAGGAGGCATGCGCCTCTTTCGATATGTATCCCAGTTTGTGCTAGCCTTCTTAAGGCAAACTTGTTTAACTTATGTCTGTACTCAGATATTGCTGCTTCTGCTGACTCGTCTATGATCGAGCTCTTGTATTCGAGCCTTCGAGTCCCTGGCTTGTAATATGATGCTTGTATGACTTATTTTATTTGTAGAGTTGTGTTGTGATATCTTTCCGTGAGTCCCTGATCTTGATTATACACGTTTGCGTGTACGATTAGTGTACGATTGAATTGGGGGTGTCACAAGTTGGTATCAGAGCCGACTGCCTGTAGTAACCCCCCTTCCTCACTCCTTAGCCGAAGTTGAGTCTAGACATTGCAAAACTTTTTACTAACATGGATGTGTGTCTTACAGGCCCACGTCGCCATTGGATGGTATTAGGATCCTTTATTCCTCGTCTTTGCTCTGGGATTCTGTTCTCTCTTCTTTTCGGGTTAAATGAATTTTGCTAAATCTAACATTAGGATCTCGTGATCACCTTCACCCGAAGAGCACCTTATTACAGATGATCGTCTGCTGCACCAGAAGATTCTGAGGTTACTCTACGATGTTCTCCCGAGACACTTGTAACCACCACCTTTGCAAATTCCCTACCACTGTTCTATACTTATAGATAACTACATGCACTTGCCATTCTTACATTAGTCCCATTGATCTTGTTATTACAAGGTGCCCCGAACTGCTCTCTGTTGTTTCGAGAATCCTTTGAGCTTACTGCCTTGCAGTTCCTTGTCACCTGAATACCCCTACGGATAACTTTGTGCACCTATCGAGTATCCGCTCATCCTCAGTTGATTCATGTATTTCACAAAAGTCTTCGGAATACCATTCATTCTTCTGAAAATCCTCAACATCCTATTTGTTCTTGAATTTCTTGCTTGCTTGCATTATGGTTAATACCATAAGTCTAGTAATCTTATTGTCATACTTTGTCATTATCATTTTGAGTCTGTTGATACAATATGTTGCGAATGCTCACAATCCTCAATCAGATCCTAGAATTCATCCTTCCTGCTCAGACGTCATTTTAAACATGAGGTGGATCTCGACCAATCAAATTGCCATCGATTGTACCCCTAAGGCTATTCAACTTATCCATCCCTAATCAGAGCATTGCTTCTGATCCCTTGTCTTGGAATTCATAATTCCTTTGCATTTGAGCTTTGAGTTAGTCAGTTGTTTCTATAATCTGACCTCCTTGCATTCTTTCTTTCTCTGGTTGAGTACCGATGCTCACATCAGATCCCTTATGGACCACCAGGTCCTTTGTTGAATTTTGTCCGACACCGTTCTTCATATTCATTAAACTTGCGAGCCTTTCATCAGATACATAATGCCTTTGGTAAAATTGTATCCCCTACTTTTGTCAACCATGCTCTGCTCCCGAGCTTGAGTTATTCGCTCCTGAAGTTTGTGGTATATGTTTCTACGATGCCCCGATGGGTTGAACCTATGCCTTCCTTAATCTGTGTGATCCTGAAAGACTTCACATGTCATACTTATCTGGTATTGCACCAGTTAAAACTTTCAACAACTAATGCCATTTTTTGAAAAGCGAGAGCTGAATGGAAGGTTATACATTGAAGAAGTGGGAGTCGACCTTGAACTTTGTGTTCATGCCCATGGACACGATGTAGATCCTATCATGGAAGCTTCTTGTAATAATAACTATTCCCTTGATATAATATCATTTGGTATCTGTGAATTGAGCCTTTGCAATCGTGGTTCCGATCATATTTTCTCCTTGATTCCATTTCCTGGACTAGTTAAAGCACTTGTCTTCTACAGATCAATACACCTCCACAGCCTTTATTATGTTCTACCTTTGAGTATTACCCCGTGGTATCTCGATAAAATCACATAACCATATTACTTCTTATGAGTTCTTCCTCAAGTATTATTTCCCACTGATTCCGATGTTTCCCCGGGTTCTGGGTTGTTAGACACTCAGGGACACCGATAGTGAATCAGGTCTGTAATCTGATTCATTAACTCTAAGTAATTTTTGTTGCTTATGAGTTTAATAATCCTTCAAGTCATTCCTAGCCCGATCGGCTATATCATTATCGTGCTAAATTTTAATTGTGCTACCCGGTCCTTCTTCTTGAAGCACAAATTTTCGACGATGAGCTAATCTTACGTCGAACTTCCTCGTCATATCATTTCTCCTTGGACATCAAACTTGATTTCGAGTTTATGTCGTACCCTTGGTTCCCATAACCTTTCGCTTCATCATCATTTGACTTGATGGCATCGCCGACCGATTACATCTTCATGAGATCTCTCGACAAATGTGTCGTGATCATCATCAACATTTTGACTCCTTCCAGGATATCCATGGAATTCTTGATGATAAGTTCCATCCTCGTTCCTTGGTAATTTGAGTTACCATCAACAACATCCTTACCTTCCTTTCGTCACAAACTTGTTCATGTTATGGATGCAACTTGCTATCCAGCTCGTATTATGATGTACCTTGAAGTATTACTGCCTTTTTGTCAAGGATGTTGTGAGAATTTCACCACATCTTGAGAATTCTTGATATAAGTGATATTTCACCATCACCATTCTTTTCTTGGCCCCCCTGTTGTTCCTAACAGGAATACCGACAGATGGACTAGTAATTTTAAAAACTCCTAGCAACCTTATTGCTTTAAAGTTTGGTCGACATTTCATTCTTAGACCATTGGTTATCGAATCACCATTCTAACATTGTTTATGGTACCTAAGACCGTATTTCGGGTGCACCGTCAACCAATGTTTAATCGTGTATGTCTTCCTCGAGCATACCTCATTATATCATTTGATCTGACAAAAGCTATCTCCTTGTTCACATAATTGTGGAAATCCATCTTTGGGAAATCTCGATGAATTGTCGCTGAGTTCATCAGCCACCTCCTCATTCTCTCCTTGATTTAATAATGGACTCATGATTCGGAACTTGTTTCCATAGTTCATTTACCGAGAATCTTACAATGTCGTATCATCAATTTGTGTTGCACCTTTTCTTCTCACACATCCTGGGTCTGAGGTATCCTGACCCCAATCAGATCTGAATCTCGTTCGGATATGATGGTTGGAACATAATCCCAAGAGTTATAACACTCGTCTTTTATGACCCGGTAAGGTGATGTCATGCCTCGCACATCTGGCCGAAGGCCCTATTGATATAGTTTCCTCTTAACAAGGTTATCCATTCTTCCATGAGGAAATGGTAAGACTCATCCTACAAATTGTTCTGATGAATCCTTCGTGTATCTAAGGTTTGACCTTTGCTTGAAGACCATGTCAATGCTATCTCGAAGCATATCTGTGGTACTCTGATTTTTAATAAGAACATTTGAAGCACAATGCTAAATGTTTCTTGCTAAATTATCCAAACACCGTTGCATGGGTATTGTCATGAAATTTCTCTCCCCTTACCTAAAGGGTTTTCTACATTATATCCTGCCATAGATATCTTGATCTGCTTGTCCTTGTGAAGGATATACCCCTGAAATATGTGTTTAAACAACTTTTCCTTTCCATTATTCTGTTTAATCTGATAATCATATTTTCCTTTCCATTGTTTGGTTTAACCCTTCTTGTGGTCTATATGATCTAAGCAGTATTATTCTCCTGCTTATGTAAACACCTCGATGTACAATTCTGTCAACAAGACCCTGTTTCTATTGTTGATGACATTTCGGTAACCATCGATGGATGAGAACTTTGCCTATTGGTCTGCCTCATTCAACGAGCAAGAAAATGGTTCTCTTCGTCCCTCGCCCTTGGTACCAAGGTTGTTGCCAACATAACTGACCGGCTATCCTCTGACATACCCTTCTATTTTAACCATGCAAGATGTCACTGCTCTTTCTACTTTTAAAACCATATGGTGGGCCCATAACCCACAGTTCCACAGGATCAAAACCTGACTCTCCTGTACACCCTTGTTTGCCATAGTTATTCCTCGTGTTTGACCGGGCCACCTTCCTAGAGATGATCTATTCTGGTATCAGGCACAATACTTATTCCCGCTGCTCTAAACCCCTTTTCAGGCCCTTTTACAAGCGTGAATAATTGCCTATGCGCTTGAAACTTCTATTTTGCACCTTCTTACTTTGCCCTCGATAGTTTCTTAACTTTCAATTCGAGAGTTACTTTCCGCCACCTTCCCCAATATTATCTACCAGATAAGCAACCTTGTAGAGGTCCGTCCTTTCGAAGTTACCCCTTATCCTTTCTGTAAGTACGATGAAGATCCGGAAGAAAGGATGCGTACTACATCATGATGACATGAAGTAGAGAAATGAAGACATCAACATAATGGATCGACCACTTCGAGAAGAGCAACCAAGACCGAGAAGACCCGTTAGAATTTCATAACCAAATCCCTTCCCCTTACACCAGCTCCTAAATCTCGGGACGAGATTTCTTGTACTGGAGGAGAATTGTGACGCCCGGATAGTTAAGCTATAGTAACCATATACTAATGATGCCACATCACCACGCTTACTGTTGTTAGTTTCACGATGATTCAAATCTCGTTCCGAATTCAAATTCAAAATCAAGTCAGACAATAAAAGTTTTCAAATGTTAAATCTAAAGTGTTCGAAATGTAGCAAATAAATTCTAGATGATTATGATGGTGAAACCACATTTTTATAAATTATTTAAATACACTAAAGTAAATAAAACGACATCTTAAATAATTAAATAAATGCCTTTTATATTTAGTAAAATACTAAACTATTTTATTTGGGTGCCATAGTTAATATGGCAGTAGTATATATAGTTATACTAAATTAGGAACTACTTTTATCTTTTTAGAATAGAAAATAAATTAGAGACTAAAAGAAAACAGAATAGGAAAATAATTAAAAGGAAAAAAACAAAAAAAACAAACATGCTCCTGTGCGGGTGGGCTCTATGTAGCTATAGTGTTTTGGCCCAGCCCACAAAGGCTTTTCCTCCCACCTCTGTACAGTGCAGAGGAGGCCATGGTGCTGTGCACGCACGCACGCTGTCCACGCCTGGAGTACCTTGGAGTTGGATAAGAAGACCCCGCGACCCCCTGACGAAACCCTAACCCTCACTTTCCCCTCCCTCGCTCGCTCTCGCCCAAGTGGTCACCGCCCGTCCGCGGCTCGTCACGGTCGTCGTCATCACCACAACCACCGTGCTCCCCGGCGCACGGGAACACGTCCAGGAGGACTGCCACCCTCTCCTTTGTCCGTCCCGGGGGCCAACCCAAGCTAGGAATCGCGTAACCTCACCACCGCTTCTTCTTCCCGCCACGGTCGCCGCGCGTCCCCGCCATTGATTCCACCACCGGGCCTCCCCGACCATCTTGAGCTCTCCTACAACTTCCCCGTGAGCTCCTCCACTCCCCCTGAAGGAAATATGCCCTAGAGGCAATAATAAAGTTATTATTTATTTCCTTATAATCATGATAAATGTTTATTATTCATGCTAGAATTGTATTAACCGGAAACATAATACATGTGTGAATACATAGACAAACAAAGTGTCACTAGTATGCCTCTACTTGACTAGCTCGTTAATCAAAGATGGTTATGTTTCCTGACCATGAACAATGAGTTGTTATTTGATTAACGAGGTCACATCATTAGTTGAATGATCTGATTGACATGACCCATTCCATTAGCTTAGCACCCGATCGTTTAGTATGTTGCTATTGCTTTCTTCATGACTTATACATGTTCCTATGACTATGAGATTATGCAACTCCCGTTTGCCGGAGGAACACTTTGGGTGCTACCAAACGTCACAACGTAACTGGGTGATTATAAAGGAGCATTACAGGTGTCTCCAAAGGTAGATGTTGGGTTGGCGTATTTCGAGATTAGGATTTGTCACTCCGATTGTCGGAGAGGTATCTCTGGGCCCTCTCGGTAATACACATCACATAAGCCTTGCAAGCATTACAACTAATATGTTAGTTGTGAGATGATGTATTACGGAACGAGTAAAGAGACTTGCCGGTAACGAGATTGAACTAGGTATTGGATACCGACGATCGAATCTCGGGCAAGTAACATACCGATGACAAAGGGAACAACGTATGTTGTTATACGGTCTGACCGATAAAGATCTTCGTAGAATATGTAGGAGCCAATATGGGCATCCAGGTCCCGCTATTGGTTATTGACCGGAGACGTGTCTCGGTCATGTCTACTTTGTTCTCGAACCGTAGGGTCCGCACGCTTAACGTTACGATGACAGTTATTATGAGTTTATGCATTTTGATGTACCGAAGGTTGTTCGGAGTCCCGGATGTGATCACGGACATGACGAGGAGTCTCGAAATGGTCGAGACATAAAGATTGATATATTGGAAGCCTATGTTTGGACATCGGAAGTGTTCCGAGTGAAATCGAGATTTTACCGGAGTACCGGGAGGTTACCGGAACCCCCCGGGAATCATATGGGCCTTAGTGGGCCTTAGTGGAAAGGTGAAAGGGCTGCCCATAAGGGCTGCGCGCCTCCCCCCTCCCCTAGTCCTATTAGGACTAGGAGAGGTGGCCGGCCACCCCTCTCCCTCTTTCCCCCCTTGGGAGTCCTATTTGGAATAGGATTGGGGGGGGGGAGTCCTACTCCCGGTAGGAGTAGGACTCCTCCTGCGCCTCCATAGGGCTGGCCGCACCCCTCCGCCTTGGCTCCTTTATATACGGAGGCAGGGGGCACCTCTAGACACACAAGTTGATCATTGAGATCATTCCTTAGCCGTGTGCGGTGCTCCCTGCCACCATATTCCACCTCGATCATATCGTTGTAGTGCTTAGGCGAAGCCTTGCGTCGGTAGAACATCAAGATCGTCACCACGCCGTCGTGCTGACGGAACTCCTCCCCGAAGCTTTGCTGGATCGGAGCCCGGGGATCGTCATCGAGCTGTACGTGTGCTAAGAACTCGGAGGTGCCGGAGTAACGGTGCTTGGATCGGTCGGATCGGGAAGAAGACGTACGACTACTTCCTCTACGTTGTGTCAACGCTTCCGTTGCAATCTACAAGGGTATGTAGATGAGACTCTCCCCCTCGTTGCTATGCATCACCATGATTTTGCATGTGCGTAGGAATTTTTTTGAAATTACTACGTTCCCCAACAGTGGCATCCGAGCCTAGGTTTTATGGTTTGATGTTATTTGCACGAGTAGAACACAAGTGAGTTGTGGACGATACAAGTCATACTTCCTACCAGCATGTCATACTTTGGTTCGGCGGTATTGTTGGACGAGACGACCCGGACCAACCTTACGCGTACGCTTACGCGAGACTGGTTCCCTCGACGTGCTTTGCACATAGATGGCTTGCGGGCGACTGTCTCTCCAACTTTAGTTGAACCGAGTGTGGCTACGCCCGGTCCTTGCGAAGGTTAAAACAGAGTCTATTTGACAAACTATCATTGTGGTTTTGATGCGTAGGTGAGATTGGTTCTTACTTAAGCCCTTAGCAGCCACGTAAAACTTGCAACAACAAAGTAGAGGACGTCTAACTTGTTTTTGCAGGGCATGTTGTGATGTGATATGGTCAAGGCATGATGCTGAATTTTATTGTATGAGATGATCATGTTTTGTAACCAAGTTATCGGCAACTGGCAGGAGCCATATGGTTGTTGCTTTATTGTATGCAATGCAATCGCGATGTAATGCTTTACTTTATTACTAAACGGTAGTGATAGTCGTGGAAGCATAAGATTGGCGAGACGACAACGATGCTACGATGGAGATCAAGGTGTCGCGCCGGTGACGATGGTGATCATGACGGTGCTTCGGAGATGGAGATCACAAGCACAAGATGATGATGGCCATATCATATCACTTATATTGATTGCATGTGATGTTTATCTTTTTATGCATCTTATCTTGCTTTGATTGACGGTAGCATTATAAGATGATCTCTCACTAAATTATCAAGAAGTGTTCTCCCTGAGTATGCACCGTTGCCAAAGTTCGTCGTGCCCAGACACCACGTGATGATCGGGTGTGATAAGCTCTACGTCCATCTACAACGGGTGCAAGCCAGTTTTGCACACGCAGAATACTCAGGTTAAACTTGACGAGCCTAGCATATGCAGATATGGCCTCGAAACACGGAGACCGAAAGGTCGAGCGTGAATCATATAGTAGATATGATCAACATAAACGATGTTCACCATTGAAAACTACTCCATCTCACGTGATGATCGGTTATGGTTTAGTTGATTTGGATCACGCAATCACTTAGAAGATTAGAGGGATGTCTATCTAAGTGGGAGTTCTTTACTAATATGATTAATTGAACTTAAATTTATCATGAACTTAGTCCCTGATAGTATCTTGCTTGTTTATGTTGATTGTAGATAGATGGCTCGTGCTGTTGTTCCGTTGAATTTTAATGCGTTCCTTGAGAAAGCAAAGTTGAAAGATGATGGTAGCAATTACACGGACTGGGTCCGTAACTTGAGGATTATCCTCATTGCTGCTCAGAAGAATTACGTCCTGGAAGCACCGCTGGGTGCCAGGCCTGCTGCTGGAGCAACACCAGATGTTATGAACGTCTGGTAGAGCAAAGCTGATGACTACTCGATAGTTCAGTGTGCCATGCTTTACGGCTTAGAATCGGGACTTCAACGACGTTTTGAACGTCATGGAGCATATGAGATGTTCCAGGAGTTGAAGTTAATATTTCAAGCAAATGCCCGGATTGAGAGATATGAAGTCTCCAATAAGTTCTATAGCTGCAAGATGGAGGAGAACAGTTCTGTTAGTGAGCATATACTCAAAATGTCTGGGTATAATAATCACTTGATTCAATTGGGAGTTAATCTTCCAGATGATTGCGTCATTGACAGAATTCTCCAATCACTGCCACCAAGCTACAAGAGCTTCGTGATGAACTATAATATGCAAGGGATGAACAAGACTATTCCCGAGCTCTTCGCAATGCTGAAAGCCGCGGAGGTAGAAATCAAGAAGGAGCATCAAGTGTTGATGGTTAACAAGACCACTAGTTTCAAGAAAAAGGGCAAAGGGAAGAAGAAGGGGAACTTCAAGAAGAACGGCAAGCAAGTTGCTGCTCAGGAGAAGAAACCCAAGTCTGGACCTAAGCCTGAAACTGAGTGCTTCTACTGCAACCAGACTGGTCACTGGAAGCGGAACTGCCCCAAGTATTTGGCGGATAAGAAGGATGGCAAGGTGAACAAAGGTATATGTGATATACATGTTATTGATGTGTACCTTACTAGAGCTCGCAGTAGCACCTGGGTATTTGATACTGGTTCTGTTGCTAATATTTGCAACTCGAAACAGGGACTACGGAATAAGCGGGCACTGGCAAAGGACGAGGTGACGATGCGCGTGGGAAACGGTTCCAAAGTCGATGTGATCGCGGTCGGCACGCTACCTCTACATCTACCTTCGGGATTAATATTAGACCTAAATAATTGTTATTTGGTGCCAGCGTTGAGCATGAACATTATATCAGGATCTTGTTTAATGCGAGACGGTTATTCATTTAAATCAGAGAATAATGGTTGTTCTATTTATATGAGTAATATCTTTTATGGTCATGCACCCTTGAAGAGTGGTCTATTTTTATTGAATCTCGATAGTAGTAATACACATATTCATAATGTTGAAGCCAAAAGATGCAGAGTTGATAATGAAAGTGCAACTTATTTGTGGCACTGTTGTTTAGGTCATATCGGTGTAAAGCGCATGAAGAAACTCCATACTGATGGACTTTTGGAACCACTTGATTATGAATCACTTGGTACTTGCGAACCGTGCCTCATGGGCAAGATGACTAAAACACCGTTCTCCGGTACTATGGAGAGAGCAACAGATTTGTTGGAAATCATACATACCGATGTATGTGGTCCGATGAATATTGAGGCTCGTGGCGGATATCGTTATTTTCTCACCTTCACAGATGATTTAAGCAGATATGGATATATCTACTTAATGAAACATAAGTCTGAAACATTTGAAAAGTTCAAAGAATTTCAGAGTGAAGTTGAAAATCATCGTAACAAGAAAATAAAGTTTCTGCGATCTGATCGTGGAGGAGAATATTTGAGTTACGAGTTTGGTGTACATTTGAAAAACTGTGGAATAGTTTCGCAACTCACGCCACCCGGAACACCACAGCGTAATGGTGTGTCCGAACGTCGTAATCGTACTTTACTAGATATGGTGCGATCTATGATGTCTCTTACTGATTTACCGCTATCGTTTTGGGGTTATGCTCTAGAGACGGCTGCATTCACGTTAAATAGGGCACCATCAAAATCCATTGAGACGACACCTTATGAACTGTGGTTTGGCAAGAAACCAAAGTTGTCGTTTCTTAAAGTTTGGGGCTGCGATGCTTATGTGAAAAAGCTTCAACCTGATAAGCTCGAACCCAAATCAGAGAAATGTGTCTTCATAGGATACCCAAAGGAAACTGTTGGGTACACCTTCTATCACAGATCCGAAGGCAAGACATTCGTTGCTAAGAATGGATCCTTTCTAGAGAAGGAGTTTCTCTCGAAAGAAGTGAGTGGGAGGAAAGTAGAACTTGACGAGGTAACTGTACCTGCTCCCTTACTGGAAAGTAGTTCATCACGGAAAACTGTTTCAGTGACACCTACACCAGTTAGTGAGGAAGCCAATGATAATGATCATGAAACTTCAGATCAAAATACTGCTGAACCTCGTAGATCAACCAGAGTAAGATCCGCACCAGAGTGGTACGGTAATCCTATTCTGGAAGTCATGCTACTAGATCATGATGAACCTACGAACTATGAAGAAGCGATGGTGAGCCCAGATTCCGCAAAGTGGCTTGAAGCCATGAAATCTGAGATGGGATCCATGTATGAGAACAAAGTATGGACTTTGGTTGACTTGCCCGATGATCGGCAAGCAATTGAGAATAAATGGATGTTTAAGAAGAAGACTGACGCTGATGGTAATGTTACTGTCTACAAAGCTCGACTTGTCGCAAAAAGGTTTTCGGCAAGTTCAAGGGATTGACTACGATGAGACCTTCTCACCCGTAGCGATGCTTAAGTCCGTCCGAATCATGTTAGCAATTGCCGCATTTTATGATTATGAAATTTGGCAGATGGATGTCAAAACTGCATTCCTGAATGGATTTCTGGAAGAAGAGTTGTATATGATGCAACCGGAAGGTTTTGTCGATCCAAAGGGAGCTAACAAAGTGTGCAAGCTCCATCGATCCATTTATGGACTGGTGCAAGCCTCTCGGAGTTGGAATAAACGTTTTGATAGTGTGATCAAAGCATTTGGTTTTATACAGACTTTCGGAGAAGCCTGTATTTACAAGAAAGTGAGTGGGAGCTCTGTAGCATTTCTGATATTATATGTGGATGACATATTGCTGATTGGAAATGATATAGAATTTCTGGATAGCATAAAGGGATACTTGAATAAAAGTTTTTCAATGAAAGACCTCGGTGAAGCTGCTTACATATTAGGCATTAAGATCTATAGAGATAGATCAAGACGCTTAATTGGACTTTCACAAAGCACATACCTTGACAAAATTTTGAAGAAGTTCAAAATGGATCAATCAAAGAAAGGGTTCTTGCCTGTGTTACAAGGTGTGAAGTTGAGTAAGACTCAATGCCCGACCACTTCAGAAGATAGAGAGAATATCAAAGATGTTCCCTATGCATCAGCCATAGGATCTATCATGTATGCAATGCTGTGTACCAGACCTGATGTGTGCCTTGCTATAAGTTTAGCAGGGAGGTACCAAAGTAATCCAGGAGTGGATCACTGGACAGCGGTCAAGAACATCCTGAAATACCTGAAAAGGACTAAGGATATGTTTCTCGTATATGGAGGTGACAAAGAGCTCACCGTAAAAGGTTACGTTGATGCAAGCTTTGACACTGATCCGGATGATTCTAAATCGCAAACCGGATACGTGTTTACATTAAACGGTGGAGCTGTCAGTTGGTGCAGTTCTAAACAAAGCGTCGTAGCGGGATCTACATGTGAAGCGGAGTACATAGCTGCTTCGGAAGCAGCGAACGAAGGAGTCTGGATGAAGGAGTTCATATCTGATCTAGGTGTCATACCTAATGCATCGGGTCCAATGAAAATCTTTTGTGACAATACTGGTGCAATTGCCTTGGCAAAGGAATCCAGATTTCACAAAAGGACCAAACACATCAAGAGACGCTTCAACTCCATCCGGGATCTAGTCTAGGTGGGAGACATAGAGATTTGCAAGATACATACGGATCTGAATGTTGCAGACCCATTGACTAAGCCTCTTCCACGAGCAAAACATGATCAGCACCAAGGCTCCATGGGTGTTAGAATCATTACAGTGTAATCTAGATTATTGACTCTAGTGCAAGTGGGAGACTGAAGGAAATATGCCCTAGAGGCAATAATAAAGTTATTATTTATTTCCTTATAATCATGGTAAATGTTTATTATTCATGCTAGAATTGTATTAACCGGAAACATAATACATGTGTGAATACATAGACAAACAAAGTGTCACTAGTATGCCTCTACTTGACTAGCTCGTTAATCAAAGATGGTTATGTTTCCTGACCATGAACAATGAGTTGTTATTTGATTAACGAGGTCACATCATTAGTTGAATGATCTGATTGACATGACCCATTCCATTAGCTTAGCACCCGATCGTTTAGTATGTTGCTATTGCTTTCTTCATGACTTATACATGTTCCTATGACTATGAAATTATGCAACTCCCGTTTGCCGGAGGAACACTTTGGGTGCTACCAAATGTCACAACGTAACTGGGTGATTATAAAGGAGCATTACAGGTGTCTCCAAAGGTAGATGTTGGGTTGGCGTATTTCGAGATTAGGATTTGTCACTCTGATTGTCGGAGAGGTATCTCTGGGCCCTCTCGGTAATACACATCACATAAGCCTTGCAAGCATTACAACTAATATGTTAGTTGTGAGATGATGTATTACGGAACGAGTAAAGAGACTTGCCGGTAACGAGATTGAACTAGGTATTGGATACCGACGATCGAATCTCGGGCAAGTAACATACCGATGACAAAGGGAACAACGTATGTTGTTATACGGTCTGACCGATAAAGATCTTCGTAGAATATGTAGGAGCCAATATGGGCATCCAGGTCCCGCTATTGGTTATTGACCGGAGATGTGTCTCAGTCATGTCTACATTGTTCTCGAACCGTAGGGTCCGCACGCTTAACGTTACGATGACAGTTATTATGAGTTTATGCATTTTGATGTACCGAAGGTTGTTCGGAGTCCCGGATGTGATCACGGACATGACGAGGAGTCTCGAAGTGGCCGAGACATAAAGATTGATATACTGGAAGCCTATGTTTGGACATCGGAAGTGTTCCGGGTGAAATCGGGATTTTACCGGAGTACCGGGAGGTTACCGTAACCCCCCGGGAATCATATGGGCCTTAGTGGGCCTTAGTGGAAAGGTGAAAGGGCTGCCCATGAGGGCTGCGCGCCTCCCCCCCTAGTCCTATTAGGACTAGGAGAGGTGGCCGGCCACCCCTCTCCCTCTTTCCCCCCTTGGGAGTCCTATTTGGAATAGGATTGGGGGGGGGAGTCCTACTCCCGGTAGGAGTAGGACTCCTCCTGCGCCTCCATAGGGCTGGCCGCACCCCTCCCCCTTGGCTCCTTTATATACGGAGGTAGGGGGCACCTCTAGACACACAAGTTGATCATTGAGATCGTTCCTTAGCCGTGTGCGGTGCCCCCTGCCACCATATTCCACCTCGATCATATCGTTGTAGTGCTTAGGCGAAGCCCTGCGTCGGTAGAACATCAAGATCGTCACCACGCCGTCGTGCTGACGGAACTCCTCCCCGAAGCTTTGCTGGATCGGAGCCCGGGGATCGTCATCGAGCTGTACGTGTGCTAAGAACTCGGAGGTGCCGGAGTAACGGTGCTTGGATCGGTCGGATCGGGAAGAAGACGTACGACTACTTCCTCTACGTTGTGTCAACGCTTCCGTTGCAATCTACAAGGGTATGTAGATCAGACTCTCCCCCTCGTTGCTATGCATCACCATGATCTTCCGTGTGCGCAGGAATTTTTTTGAAATTACTACGTTCCCCAACACCCCCCTTGATTCGTCGTCGTATCATCGTCCCCGTGCTTCGGCCTCCATGGCCGCAGCTCAGTGTTCGCGTACGCGCTCCTGCTGCTCTTGTGTTGCTTCTGATGCTGTCGCTGTTCTACCTTGCTGCTTGCTGCCACTTCAGCTGCGCCTGCTTACATCACCTCATGCGACATCTGCCTGTCCCTGCTGCGCCCGGCCCGCGCCTGCCTCTGTCGCTCCGTGCGTCGCTCGCTCCGCCGTACTTCCTCGCGCGCCACCTGCTCCTGACCGCGTCCTGATGACCCACAAGTATAGGGGATCTATCAGAGTCCTTTCGATAAGTAAGAGTGTCGAACCCAACGAGGAGCAGAAGGAAATGATAAGCGGTTTGCAGCAAAGTATTCTCTGCAAGTACTGAAATAAGTGGTAACAGATAGTTTTGTGATAGGATAATTTGTAACGAGCAACATGTAACAAAAGTAAATAAAGTGCAACAAGGTGGCCCAATCCTTTTGTAGCAAAGGACAAGCCTGGACAAACTCTTATATGATGTAAAGCGTTCCCGAGGACACATGGGCATATCGTCAAGCTAGTTTTCATCACGTTCATATGATTCACGTTCGGTACTTTGATAATTTGGTATGTGGGTGGACCGGTGCTTGGGTGCTGCCCTTACTTGGACAAGCATCCCACTTATGATTAACCTCTATTGCAAGCAACCGCAACTACAACAAAAGTATTAAGGTAAACCTAACCCTAGCATGAAACATATGGATCCAAATCAGCCCCTTATGAAGCAACACATAAACTAGGGTTTAAGCTTCTGTCACTCTAGCAACCCATCATCTACTTATTACTTCCCAATGCCTTCCTCTAGGCCCAAACAATGGTTAAGTGTCATGTAGTCGACGTTCACATAACACCACTAGAGGAGAGACAACATACATCTCATCAAAATATCGAACGAATACCAAATTCACATGACTACTAATAGCAAGACTTCTCCCATGTCCTCAGGAACAAAAGTAACTACTCACAAGGCATAAACATGTTCATAATTAGAGGGGTATTAATATGCATATAGGATCTGAACATATGATCTTCCACCAATTAAATCAACTAGCATCAACTACAAGGAGTAATTAACACTACTAGCAACCTACTAGCACCAATCCCGGACTTGGAGGCAAGAATTGGATACAAGAGATGAACTAGGTTTTGAGATGAGATGGTGCTAATGAAGATGTTGATGGAGATTGCCCTCTCCCGATGAGAGGAGCGTTGGTGATGACGATGGCGATGATTTCCCCCTCCGGGAGGGAAGTTTCACCGGCAAAACAGCTCCGCCATAGCCCTAGATTGGTTCCTCCAAGGTTCCGCCTCGTGGCGGCGGAGTTTCATTCGAGAAGATGGCTTATGATTTTTTTCTCATCGAAAGACTCCATATAGCAGAAGATGGCCACCAGGGGGCCCAAGAGGTAGGGGGGCGCGCCCCCCATCCTTGTGGGCAAGGTGTGGCCCCCCTGGTGAAGTTCTTGCTCTTAGTATTTTTTATATATTTGGAAAACATCTTCCGTGAAGTTTCAGGACTTTTGGAGCTGTGTAGAATAGGTCTATAATATTTGCTCCTTTTCCAGCCCAGAATCCCAGCTGTCGGCATTCTCCCTCTTTATGTAAACCTTGTAAAATAAGAGAGAATAGGCATAAGTATTGTGACATAATGTGTAATAACAGCCCATAATGCAATAAATATTGATATAAAAGCATGATGCAAAATGGACATATCAACTCCCCCAAGCTTAGACCTCGCTTGTCCTCAAGCGAAAAGCCGAAATCGAAAAATATGTCCACATGTTTAGAGATAGAGGTGTCGATAAAAATAAAATACGGACATGAGGGCATCATGATCATTCTTAGAACAACAACTTATATAATTCTTGTCATATAATCTCTTATGCTAGAGTAATAATTCAATCACAATATCAAGTATGAATCGTAAACTTCATTCAAAACTAACAAACTACAATCTCAGTCATTAAAGGAATTGCAATTTATCATAACATATGAAAGAGTCAATGTATAAGAGCTTTTCAACAAGTCCACATACTCAACTATCATATAGTCTTTCACAATTGCTGGCATTCACGCAATACTTATGGATATGGAGTTTTAATCGGACACAGAGAAAGATAGGGGCTTATAGTTTTGCCTCCCAACGTTTTACCTCAAGGGTAATGTCAACAGTAATAGTTCATGAAGACTCACATCCAATTAGCCATATATAACAGGATCTTTCCAACATATTGTGATTCCCAAAAGATAAAATGTAAAAAGGAAGGGTGAAGATCACCATGACTCTTATGCAATGTAGGAGATAAAAGTAAAAGATAGGCCCTTCGCAGAGGGAAGCAGAGGTTGTCATGCGCTTTTATGGTTGGATGCACAAAATCTTAATGCGAAAGAACTGAAGGAAATATGCCCTAGAGGCAATAATAAAGTTATTATTTATTTCCTTATAATCATGATAAATTTTTATTATTCATGCTAGAATTGTATTAGCCGGAAACACAATACATGTGTGAATACATAGACAAACAAAGTGTCACTAGTATGCCTCTACTTGACTAGCTCGTTAATCAAAGATGGTTATGTTTCCTGACCATGAACAATGAGTTGTTATTTGATTAACGAGGTCACATCATTAGTTGAATGATCTGATTGACATGACCCATTCCATTAGCTTAGCACCCGATCGTTTAGTATGTTGCTATTGCTTTCTTCATGACTTATACATGTTCCTATGACTATGAGATTATGCAACTCCCGTTTGCCGGAGGAACACTTTGGGTGCTACCAAACGTCACAACGTAACTGGGTGATTATAAAGGAGCATTACAGGTGTCTCCAAAGGTAGATGTTGGGTTGGCGTATTTCGAGATTAGGATTTGTCACTCCGATTGTCGGAGAGGTATCTCTGGGCCCTCTCGGTAATACACATCACATAAGCCTTGCAAGCACTACAACTAATATGTTAGTTGTGAGATGATGTATTACGGAACGAGTAAAGAGACTAGCCGGTAACGAGATTGAACTAGGTATTGGATACCGACGATCGAATCTCGGGCAAGTAACATACCGATGACAAAGGGAACAACGTATGTTGTTATACGGTCTGACCGATAAAGGTCTTCATAGAATATGTAGGAGCCAATATGGGCATCCAGGTCCCGCTATTGGTTATTGACCGGAGACGTGTCTCGGTCATGTCTACATTGTTCTCGAACCGTAGGGTCCGCTCGCTTAACGTTACGATGACAGTTATTATGAGTTTATGCATTTTGATGTACCGAAGGTTGTTCGGAGTCCCAGATGTGATCACGGACATGACGAGGAGTCTCGAAATGGTCAATACATAAATATTGATATATTGGAAGCCTATGTTTGGACATCGGAAGTGTTCCGGGTGAAATCGGGATTTTACCGGAGTACCGGGAGGTTACCGGAACCCCCCGGGAATCATATGGGCCTTAGTGGGCCTTAGTGGAAAGGTGAAAGGGCTGCCCATAAGGGCTGCGCGCCTCCCCCCCTCCCCTAGTCCTATTAGGACTAGGAGAGGTGGCCGGCCACCCCTCTCCCTCTTTCCCCCCTTGGGAGTCCTATTTGGAATAGGATTGGGGGGGAGTCCTACTCCTGGTAGGAGTAGGACTCCTCCTGCGCCTCCATAGGGCTGGCCGCACCCCTCCCCCTTGGCTCCTTTATATACGGAGGCAGGGGGCACCTCTATACACACAAGTTGATCATTGAGATCGTTCCTTAGCCGTGTGCGGTGCCCCCTGCCACCATATTCCACCTCGATCATATCGTTGTAGTGCTTA
Organism: Triticum urartu; assembly: GCF_056163025.1. Taxonomy (NCBI): domain Eukaryota; kingdom Viridiplantae; phylum Streptophyta; class Magnoliopsida; order Poales; family Poaceae; genus Triticum; species Triticum urartu. Next base: position 435,382,089 of record NC_141873.1, read on the forward strand.
GGCGAAGCCCTGCGTCGGTAGAACATCAAGATCGTCACCACGCCGTCGTGCTGACGTAACTCCTCCCTGAAGCTTTGCTGGATCGGAGCCCGGGGATCGTCATCGAGCTGTACGTGTGCTAAGAACTCGGAGGTGCCGGAGTAACGGTGCTTGGATCGGTCGGATCGGGAAGAAGACGTACGACTACTTCCTCTACGTTGTGTCAATGCTTCCGTTGCAATCTACAAGGGTATGTAGATCAGACTCTCCCCCTTGTTGCTATGCATCACCATGATCTTGCGTGTGCGTAGGAAATTTTTTGAAATTACTACGTTCCCCCACAGTGGTATCAGAGCCTAGGTTTTATGGTTTGATGTTATTTGCACGAGTAGAACACAAGTGAGTTGTGGACGATACAAGTCATACTGCCTAACAGCATGTCATACTTTGGTTTGGCGGTATTGTTGGACGAGACGAACCGGACCAACCTTACGCGTACGCTTACGCGAGACCGGTTCCCTCGACGTGCTTTGCACATAGATGGCTTGTGGGCGACTGTCTCTCCAACTTTAGTTGAACCGAGTGTGGCTACGCCCGGTCCTTGCGAAGGTTAAAACGGAGTCTATTTGACGAACTATCGTTGTGGTTTTGATGCGTAGGTGAGATTGGTTCTTACTTAAGCCCGTAGCAGCCACGTAAAACTTGCAACAACAAAGTAGAGGACGTCTAACTTGTTTTTGCAGGGCATGTTGTGATGTGATATGGTCAAGGCATGATGCTGAATTTTATTGTATGAGATGATCATGTTTTGTAACCAAGTTATCGGCAACTGGCAGGAGCCATATGGTTGTCGCTTTATTGTATGCAATGCAATCGCGATGTAATGCTTTACTTTATTACTAAACGGTAGTTATAGTCGTGGAAGCATAAGATTGGCGAGACGAAAACGATGCTACGATGGAGATCAAGGTGTCACGCCGGTGAAGATGGTGATCATGACGGTGCTTCGAAGATGGAGATCACAAGTACAAGATGATGATGGCCATATCATATCACTTATATTGATTGCATGTGATGTTTATCTTTTTATGCATCTTATCTTGCTTTGATTGACGGTAGCATTATAAGATGATCTCTCACTAAATTATCAAGAAGTGTTCTCCCTGAGTATGCACCGTTGCCAAAGTTCGTCGTGCCCAGACACCACGTGATGATCGGGTGTGATAAGCTCTACGTCCATCTACAACGGGTGCAAGCCAGTTTTGCACACGCAGAATACTCAGGTTAAACTTGACAAGCCTAGCATATGCAGATATGGCCTCGAAACACGGAGACCGAAAGGTCGAGCGTGAATCATATAGTAGATATGATCAACATAAACGATGTTCACCATTGAAAACTACTCCATCTCACGTGATGATCGGTTATGGTTTAGTTGATTTGGATCACGTAATCACTTAGAAGATTAGAGGGATGTCTATCTAAGTGGGAGTTCTTTAGTAATATGATTAATTGAACTTAAATTTATCATGAACTTAGTCCCTGATAGTATCTTGCTTGTTTATGTTGATTGTAGATAGATGGCTCGTGCTGTTGTTCCGTTGAATTTTAATGCGTTCCTTGAGAAAGCAAAGTTGAAAGATGATGGTAGCAATTACACGGACTGGGTCCGTAACTTGAGGATTATCCTCATTGCTGCTCAGAAGAATTACGTCCTGGAAGCACCGCTGGGTGCCAGGCCTGCTGCTGGAGCAACACCAGATGTTATGAACGTCTGGCAGAGCAAAGCTGATGACTACTCGATAGTTCAGTGTGCCATGCTTTACGGCTTAGAATCGGGACTTCAACGACGTTTTGAACGTCATGGAGCATATGAGATGTTCCAGGAGTTGAAGTTAATATTTCAAGCAAATGCCCGGATTGAGAGATATGAAGTCTCCAATAAGTTCTATAGCTACAAGATGGAGGAGAACAGTTCTGTCAGTGAGCATATACTCAAAATGTCTGGGTATAATAATCACTTGATTCAATTGGGAGTTAATCTTCCAGATGATTGCGTCATTGACAGAATTCTCCAATCACTGCCACCAAGCTACAAGAGCTTCGTGATGAACTATAATATGCAAGGGATGAACAAGACTATTCCCGAGCTCTTCGCAATGCTGAAAGCCGCGGAGGTAGAAATCAAGAAGGAGCATCAAGTGTTGATGGTTAACAAGACCACTAGTTTCAAGAAAAAGGGCAAAGGGAAGAAGAAGGGGAACTTCAAGAAGAACGGCAAGCAAGTTGCTGCTCAGGAGAAGAAACCCAAGTCTGGACCTAAGCCTGAAACTGAGTGCTTCTACTGCAACCAGACTGGTCACTGGAAGCGGAACTGCCCCAAGTATTTGGCGGATAAGAAGGATGGCAAGGTGAACAAAGGTATATGTGATATACATGTTATTGATGTGTACCTTACTAGAGCTCGCAGTAGCACCTGGGTATTTGATACTGGTTCTGTTGCTAATATTTGTAACTCGAAACAGGGACTACGGAATAAACGGGCACTGGCAAAGGACGAGGTGACGATGCGCGTGGGAAACGGTTCCAAAGTCGATGTGATCGCGGTCGGCACGCTACCTCTACATCTACCTTCGGGATTAATATTAGACCTAAATAATTGTTATTTGGTGCCAGCGTTGAGCATGAACATTATATCAGGATCTTGTTTAATGCGAGACGGTTATTCATTTAAATCAGAGAATAATGGTTGTTCTATTTATATGAGTAATATCTTTTATGGTCATGCACCCTTGAAGAGTGGTCTATTTTTATTGAATCTCGATAGTAGTAATACACATATTCATAATGTTGAAGCCAAAAGATGCAGAGTTGATAATGAAAGTGCAACTTATTTGTGGCACTGTTGTTTAGGTCATATCGGTGTAAAGCGCATGAAGAAACTCCATACTGATGGACTTTTGGAACCACTTGATTATGAATCACTTGGTACTTGCGAACCGTGCCTCATGGGCAAGATGACTAAAACACCGTTCTCCGGTACTATGGAGAGAGCAACAGATTTGTTGGAAATCATACATACCGATGTATGTGGTCCGATGAATATTGAGGCTCGTGGCGGATATCGTTATTTTCTCACCTTCACAGATGATTTAAGCAGATATGGATATATCTACTTAATGAAACATAAGTCTGAAACATTTGAAAAGTTCAAAGAATTTCAGAGTGAAGTTGAAAATCATCGTAACAAGAAAATAAAGTTTCTGCGATCTGATCGTGGAGGAGAATATTTGAGTTACGAGTTTGGTGTACATTTGAAAAACTGTGGAATAGTTTCGCAACTCACGCCACCCGGAACACCACAGCGTAATGGTGTGTCCGAACGTCGTAATCGTACTTTACTAGATATGGTGCGATCTATGATGTCTCTTACTGATTTACCGCTATCGTTTTGGGGTTATGCTCTAGAGACGGCTGCATTCACGTTAAATAGGGCACCATCAAAATCCATTGAGACGACACCTTATGAACTGTGGTTTGGCAAGAAACCAAAGTTGTCGTTTCTTAAAGTTTGGGGCTGCGATGCTTATGTGAAAAAGCTTCAACCTGATAAGCTCGAACCCAAATCAGAGAAATGTGTCTTCATAGGATACCCAAAGGAAACTGTTGGGTACACCTTCTATCACAGATCCGAAGGCAAGACATTCGTTGCTAAGAATGGATCCTTTCTAGAGAAGGAGTTTCTCTCGAAAGAAGTGAGTGGGAGGAAAGTAGAACTTGACGAGGTAACTGTACCTGCTCCCTTACTGGAAAGTAGTTCATCACGGAAAACTGTTTCAGTGACACCTACACCAGTTAGTGAGGAAGCCAATGATAATGATCATGAAACTTCAGATCAAAATACTGCTGAACCTCGTAGATCAACCAGAGTAAGATCTGCACCAGAGTGGTACGGTAATCCTGTTCTGGAAGTCATGCTACTAGATCATGATGAACCTACGAACTATGAAGAAGCGATGGTGAGCCCAGATTCCGCAAAGTGGCTTGAAGCCATGAAATCTGAGATGGGATCCATGTATGAGAACAAAGTATGGACTTTGGTTGACTTGCCCGATGATCGGCAAGCAATTGAGAATAAATGGATCTTTAAGAAGAAGACTGACGCTGATGGTAATGTTACTGTCTACAAAGCTCGACTTGTCGCAAAAAGGTTTTCGGCAAGTTCAAGGGATTGACTACGATGAGACCTTCTCACCCGTAGCGATGCTTAAGTCTGTCCGAATTATGTTAGCAATTGCCGCATTTTATGATTATGAAATTTGGCAGATGGATGTCAAAACTGGTGAAGGGTTCAAAATGGATCAAGCAAAGAAAGGGTTCTTGCCTGTGTTACAAGGTGTGAAGTTGAGTAAGACTCAATGCCCGACCACTTTAGAAGATAGAGAGAATATGAAAGATGTTCCCTATGCATCAGCCATAGGATCTATCATGTATGCAATGCTGTGTACCAGACCTGATGTGTGCCTTGCTATAAGTTTAGCAGGGAGGTACCAAAGTAATCCAGGAGTGGATCACTGGACAGCGGTCAAGAACATCCTGAAATACCTGAAAAGGACTAAGGATATGTTTCTCGTGTATGGAGGTGACAAAGAGCTCACTGTAAAAGTTTACGTTGATGCAAGCTTTGACACTGATCCGGACGATTCTAAATCGCAAACCGGATACGTGTTTACATTAAACGGTGGAGCCGTCAGTTGGTGCAGTTCTAAACAAAGCGTCGTAGCGGGATCTACATGTGAAGCGGAGTACATAGCTGCTTCGGAAGCAGCGAACGAAGGAGTCTGGATGAAGGAGTTCATATCCGATCTAGGTGTCATACCTAATGCATCGGGTCCAATGAAAATCTTTTGTGACAATACTGGGGCAATTGCCTTGGCAAAGGAATCCAGATTTCACAAAAGGACCAAACACATCAAGAGACGCTTCAACTCCATCCGGGATCTAGTCCAGGTGGGAGACATAGAGATTTGCAAGATACATACGGATCTGAATGTTGCAGACCCATTGACTAAGCCTCTTCCACGAGCAAAACATGATCAGCACCAAGGCTCCATGGGTGTTAGAATCATTATAGTGTAATCTAGATTATTGACTCTAGTGCAAGTAGGAGACTGAAGGAAATATGCCCTAGAGGCAATAATAAAGTTATTATTTATTTCCTTATAATCATGATAAATGTTTATTATTCATGCTAGAATTGTATTAACCGGAAACATAATACATGTGTGAATACATAGACAAACAAAGTGTCACTAGTATGCCTCTACTTGACTAGCTCGTTAATCAAAGATGGTTATGTTTCCTGACCATGAACAATGAGTTGTTATTTGATTAACGAGGTCACATCATTAGTTGAATGATCTGATTGACATGACCCATTCCATTAGCTTAGCACCCGATCGTTTAGTATGTTGCTATTGCTTTCTTCATGACTTATACATGTTCCTATGACTATGAGATTATGCAACTCCCGTTTGCCGGAGGAACACTTTGGGTGCTACCAAACGTCACAACGTAACTGGGTGATTATAAAGGAGCATTACAGGTGTCTCCAAAGGTAGATGTTGGGTTGGCGTATTTCGAGATTAGGATTTGTCACTCCGATTGTCGGAGAGGTATCTCTGGGCCCTCTCGGTAATACACATCACATAAGCCTTGCAAGCATTACAACTAATATGTTAGTTGTGAGATGATGTATTACGGAACGAGTAAAGAGACTTGCCGGTAACGAGATTGAACTAGGTAGGCAGGGGGCACCCCTCCGCCTTGGCTCCTTTATATACGGAGGCAGGGGGCACCTCTAGACACACAAGTTGATCATTGAGATCATTCCTTAGCCGTGTGCGGTGCCCCCTGCCACCATATTCCACCTCGATCATATCGTTGTAGTGCTTAGGCGAAGCCCTGCGTCGGTAGAACATCAAGATCGTCACCACGCCGTCGTGCTGACGGAACTCCTCCCCGAAGCTTTGCTGGATCGGAGCCCGGGGATCGTCATCGAGCTGTACGTGTGCTAAGAACTCGGAGGTGCCGGAGTAACGGTGCTTGGATCGGTCGGATCGGGAAGAAGACGTACGACTACTTCCTCTACGTTGTGTCAACGCTTCTGTTGCAATCTACAAGGGTATGTAGATCAGACTCTCCCCCTCGTTGCTATGCATCACCATGATCTTGCGTGTGCGTAGGAAATTTTTTGAAATTACTACGTTCCCCTACAAGAACATCACTTTATATTGCCACTTGTGATATGGACCTTTATTATGCAGTCTGTAGCTTTTATTACTTCCATATCACACGATCATATAAAGCTTATTTCCTCCACACCAATCAATCATACATATTTAAAGAGCAATTTTTATTGCTTTGCACCAATGACAACTTACTTGAAGGATCTTATTCAATCCATGGGTAGATATGGTGGACTCTTATGGCAAGACTGGTTTAAGGGTATTTGAAGCACAAGTAGTATCTCTACTTGGTGCAATGAATTTGGCTAGCATGAGGGGGAAAGGCAAGCTCATCATGTTGGAAGATCCAAGACAATATAATTTATCTCAGATGTAAGAAAACATAACCCATTACGTTGTCTTCCTTGTCCAACGTCAACTCTTTAGCATGTCATATTTTAATGAGTGGCCACAATCATAAAAGATGTCCAAGATAGTATATCTATATGTGAAGACCTCTCTTTCTTTATTACCTCCTATTAATTGCAACGATGACCAAAACTGTGTTTGTCAACCCTCAACAACTTTTATTCATCATACTCTTTCTATGTGAGCTCATTACTCTCCATAAGACTCACGTCTCTTTGTTTCTTTTTATTTCTTTCTCTTTTATTTTATTCCCTTAGGATCATGGCAAAATAATCAAGCCCTTGACTCAACACTAATCTTTATTATATATAGCTCACGGACTCGATTACATAGAAGGATAATAAAGCAAAACTCACAACTGATCATACTAAGAACTTTTATTCTACTAGATCAAGATATTACTAAAAGGACCGAACTAAGAAAAGGGTAAAGATAAAAGTGATGGTGATACGATACCGGGGCACTCCCCCAAGCTTGGCAGTTGCCAAGTGGAGTGCCCATACCAGATACTCAATTCTTCTTTGTTGGTGGAGACGGTGGTGATTTTGTTGATGGTGTAGGCTTGTCGTCCTTCTTCCAAGGCATAGGCTCTCCATCATAGAATAATGACCGAGTCTGCTGAAACCTCAAATCTGCAGCCAAACTCATCCTCTTGAATCTATATTCATACTCACAGTTTTGGTTTTGCAGGTCATAGATCTGGGCTTGGAGGTGCTCGTTTTTATCATGAAGCTTGAAGATGGCCTCCCCAATGTCCTTGACGTTCAACTTGTGGTTGTTGGTGAACTCCGTGATCATAATGTGATTGGAATCGAGTCCACGCTCCATCATCTCCTGAAACTTGAAAACTTCTTGCTCCAATGCCTCGAGCCTTGCCTCCGTGCTTCCGATCTTCCTTGGTCCCTCAGCATCGCAGATGTGCAACAACCCCTCACGCATCTCAATGGTTTGAGGGTGTTGCAGCACTTCTGCGAGGTAGGGGTTGATGACCTTCTCAAAGAATTGGTCCTTGGGGGCGCTTGAAGACGACATGACAGCCTGGATCTGTTAGAAAAATAGCTCGAAACAAAAACAGGGGATTTTTGCGTGATACGGGGGTCAAAACCTTCGGGAGATTATATAATGAATTTTTACCGACCAAAATACGTGTCGTGTACGAAAACGGAGTCCGGAGAGCACACGAGGTGCCCACGAGGTAGGGGGGCGCGCCCTCCACCCCCGTGGAGTCCCCGTGTCCTTCCCGGACTGCTTCTTATTTTTCTATTTTTTTTAAATATTCGAAAACGGAGAAATATTGCCTTAAAAACTGTTTTGGAGTCAGTTTACTTACCGTAGCACATACCTATTCCTTTTCGGAGTCTGAAACGTTCCGGAAAGTGACCCTTATGTATTCCTCCGGGGTTACGGTTTCAATAACATTGGTTTCAACATTTATGGGATTACCTGAGATATAGTGTTTGATTCTTTGACCGTTTACCACCTTCGGATTTGTGCCTTCGAAGTTGTTGATTTTTATGGCACCGGAATGGTAGACCTCCTCGATAACGTAAGGACCTTCCCATTTAGAGAGAAGTTTTCCTGCAAAAAATCTTAAACGAGAGTTGTATAGCAATACATAATCACCTACATTAAACTCATGCTTTTGTATCCTTTTGTCATGCCATCTTTTAACTTTTTCTTTAAACAACTTGGCATTTTCGTAGGCTTGGGTTCTCCATTCATCAAGTGAGCTAATATCAAATAACCTCTTCTCACCGGCAAGTTTAAAATAATAATTAAGTTCTTTAATAGCCCAATAAGCCTTGTGTTCTAGTTCAAGAGGTAAGTGACATGCTTTTCCATAGACCATTTTATACGGAGACATACCCATAGGATTTTTATATGCAGTTCTATATGCCCATAATGCATCATCTAGTTTCTTGGACCAATTCTTTCTAGACCTATTAACAGTCTTTTGCAAAATTAATTTGAGTTCTTTATTACTCAATTCTACTTGACCACTAGACCGAGGGTGATAAGGAGATGCAATTCTATGATTAACATCATATTTAGCAAGCATTTTACGGAAAGCACCATGAATAAAATGTGAACCACCATCAGTCATTAAATATCTAGGGACTCCAAATCTTGGAAAAATAACTTCTTTAAGCATTTTAATAGAAGTGTTATGATCAACACTACTAGTTGGAATAGCTTCTACCCACTTAGTAACGTAATCAACAGCAACTAAAATATGTGCATAACCATTAGAGGATGGAAAAGGTCCCATATAGTTAAAGCCCCAAACATCAAATGGTTCAATAACAAGTGAATAGTTCATAGGCATTTCTTGACGTCTACTAATATTACCAATTCTTTGACATTCATCACAAGATAAGACAAACTTACGGGCATCCTTGAAGAGAGTAGGCCAATAAAAACCAGATTGCAGTACCTTATGTGCAGTTCTATCTCCAGCATGGTGTCCTCCATAAGCTTCGGAGTGACACTTGCGTAGGATCTATTCCTGTTCATGCTCAGGTACACAACGTCTAATAACACCATCCACTCCTTCTTTATAAAGATGTGGGTCATCCCAAAAGTAATGCCTCAAATCATAGAAGAACTTTTTCTTTTGCTGGTATGTGAAACTAGGTGGTATAAACTTAGCAACAATGTAATTAGCATAATCAGCATACCATGGAGTAGTATGAGAAGCATTTATGACATTTAATTGCTCATCAGGAAAGCTATCATCAATAGGTAGTGGGTCATCAAGCACATTTTCTAACCTAGACAAGTTGTCTGCAACGAGGTTCTCAGCTCCTTTTCTATCAACAATATGCAAATCAAATTCTTGTAGCAAGAGAACCCATCTAATAAGTCTAGGTTTAGCATCTTTCTTTTCCATAATATATTTAAGAGCGGCGTGATCAGTGTGAATAATTAGAATCAACAATATAAGGTCTAAACTTATCACAAGCAAATACAACTGCTAAGAATTCTTTTTCAGTGGTAGCATAATTTCTTTGAGCATTGTCAAGGGTTTTACTAGCATATTGAATAACATTTAGTTTCTTATCAACTCTTTGTCCTAGAACAGCACCTACAACATAATCACTAGCATCACACTTAATTTCAAAGGGTAAATTCCAATCAGGTGGCTGAACAATAGGTGCAGAAATCAATGCTTTCTTAAGTATTTCAAATGCTTCTACGCAATCATCATCAAAGACAAATGGTATATCTTTTTGTAATAAATTAGTCAGAGGCCGAGAAATTTTTGAGAAGTCCTTAATGAACCTCCTATAAAAACCGGCATGACCAAGGAAACTTCTTATACCTTTGATGTCCTTGGGACATGGCATCTTTTCAATTGCATCAACCTTGGCTTTATCAACTTCGATACCTCTTTCAGAAACTTTATGCCCCAAGACAATACCTTCATTAACCATAAAGTGGCACTTTTCTCAATTCAAGACAAGATTAGTTTCTTCACATCTCTACAAAACTCGATCAAGGTTGCTCAAGCAATCATCAAAGAAGATCCATAGACGGAAAAGTCGTCCATGAAAACCTCACAAATCTTTTCACAAAAGTCAGAGAATATAGCCATCATGCATCTTTGAAAGGTAGCAGGTGCATTACATAAACCAAAAGGCATACGTCTATAAGAAAAAGTACCAAAAGGGCATGTAAAAGTAGTCTTTGATTGATCTTTGGCTGACACATGTATTTGAGAGAAACCAGTAACCATCTAGAAAGGAAAAATGTGTATTCTTGGATAATCTTTCTAGCATTTGATCGATAAAAGGTAAGGGGTAATGATCTTTTTAGTAGCCTTATTTAATTTGCGGAAATCAATTACCATCCTATAACCTATAATAATTCTTTGAGGAATCAATTCATCTTTATCATTAGGAGCAACAGTAATACCTCCCTTCTTAGGGACACAATGGACAGGGCTTACCCACTGACTATCAGCAACGGGATAAATTATACCTGCCTCAAGGAGCTTTAGTATCTCCTTTCTTACCACTTCTTTCATTTTGGGATTCAGCCGGCGTTGATGATCACGAACTGGTTTAGCATCTTCTTCCAAATTGATTTTATGTTGACATAGAGTGGGACTAATGCCCTTAAGATCATCAAGAGTATACCCAATAGCAGCACGGTGCTTCTTCAGAGTTTTCAATAATCTCTCTTCTTCATGTTCTGAAAGGTTAGCACTAATAATAACATGATATATCTTTTTCTCATCAAGATAAGCATATTTAAGAGTACCAGGTAACGGTTTAAGCTCAAACACGAGATCACCCTTGGGTGGAGGAGGATCCCCTAGGATTTCAACAGGTAAATTGTTTTTCAGAATAGGTTCCCGTTTAAATAATACTTCATCTAATTCCCTTCTTTCATTCATAAACATATCATTTTCATGGTCTAGCAAATATTGTTCTAAAGGATCACTAGGAGGTACGACAATAGAAGCAAGACCAATAATTTCATCCTTACTAGGTAATTATTCCTCACGGTGTTGTCTACTAAATTTAGAAATGAAATTCATGAGTCATACCATCTAAACCGACAGTAACAACATCCCTTTTGCAATCTATGGTAGCATTAACAGTGTTTAAGAAGGGTGTACCAAATATAATGGGGCAAAAGCTATCTTGTGGGGAACCAAGAACAAGAAAATCAGCAGGATATTTAGTTTCCCCACACAAGACTTCAACATCTCTAACAATTCCCATTGGTGAAATAGTATCTCTATTGGCATGTTTAATTGTGACATCAATATCTTCTATTTCAGCAGGTGCAATCTCATGCATAATTTCTTTGTATAAGGAATGAGGTATCACGCTAGCACTGGAACCCATATCACATAAGCCATGATAACAATGATCTCCTATTTTAACAGAAATAACAGGCATGCCTATCACAGGTCTAGGTTTATCTTTATCACAGGGTTTAGCAATTCTAGCAGTTTCATCACAGAAATAAATAACATGCCCATCTATATTATTAGACAAGAGATCTTTAAAAATAACAATATTAGGTTCAACTTTAACTTGCTTAGGAGGTGTATATGTTTTAATATTGCTTTTTACGAACTACACTTGAAGCTTTAGCATGATCCTTTATCCTAACATGGAAAGGTGGTTTCTCAACATAAGAAGTAGGAACAATAGGATCATTATAAGTGATAGTCTTTTCTTCAACTTTAGTAGGTGCAGCTACTTTTACTTCTATGGGAGGATGATATTTAAACCACTTCTCCTTGGGAAGATCAACATAAGCAGCAAAAGATTCACAGAAAGAAGCTCCTATCTCAGAGTCAAGTCCATATTTAGTGCTAAATTTGCGAAAAATATCGGTATCCATAAAAGATTTAACACAATCAAAACTAGGTGTCATACCTGACTCCTTACCATTGTTGAGGTCCCAATCTTCAGAGTTGCGTTTAATTCTTTCCAATAAATCCCATTTGAATTCAATAGTCTTCATCATAAAAGAGCCATCACAAGAAGTATCAAGCAAGGTGCGATTTTTACCAGAGAGCCGAGCATAAAAATTTTGAATAATCATTTCTCTTGAGAGCTCATGATTGGGGCATGAATATAATATTGATTTAAGCCTCCCCCAAGCTTGAGCGATGCTTTCTCCTTCGTGAGGCCAAAAATTATATATATAATTGCAATCACGATGAACAAGATGCATGGGGTAAAACTTCTGATGAAATTCCAATTTCAATCGTTTGTAATTCCAAGACCTCATACCATCACATAGCCTATACCATGTCGATGCATCTCCCCTCAAAGATAAAGGGAAGACCTTCTTCTTAACAACATCTTCGGGTACACCTGCAAGCTTAAATAATCCACAAACTTCATCAACATATATCAGATGTTCATTAGGATGTTTTATTTCATCTCCTAAAAAGGATTAGCTAGCAGCTTTTCTATCATACCCGTAGGAACTTCAAAGCAAGCATTTTCATTTTCATTTTCATTTTCATTTTCAGTAGGCTCAGTAGGTTGAGGAGCAACTCTTTGCTCTACTGGTTGGGGTGAAGATACCCCGAACAAGCCCCTCAGAGGATTACTTTCCATGGTGACAAGTAATAGTAAATTTCAGCACACTATATAATTTTTTCCTTACCAAATTCCACCTACCAAAGGCGCTTCACTCCCCGGCAACGGCGCCAGAAAAGAGTCTTGATGACCGACAAGTATGGGGGATCTATCGTAGTCCTTTTGATAAGTAAGAGTGTCGAACCCAACGAGGAGCAGAAGGAAATGATAAGCGGTTTCCAGCAAGGTATTCTCTGTAAGTACTGAAATAAGTGGTAATAGATAGTTTTGTGATAGGATAATTTGTAATGAGCAACAAATAACAAAAGTAAATAAAGTGCAGCAAGGTGGCCCAATCCTTTTGTAGCAAAGGACAAGCCCGGACAAACTCTTATATGATGTAAAGCGCTCCCGAGGACACATGGGCATATCTCAAGCTAGTTTTCATCACGTTCATATGATTCACGTTCGGTACTTTGATAATTTGGCATGTGGGTGGACCGGTGCTTGGGTGCTGCCCTTACTTGGACAAGCATCCCACTTATGATTAACCTCTATTGCAAGCATCCGCAACTACAACGAAAGTATTAAGGTAAACCTAACCATAGCATGAAACATATGGATCCAAATCAGCCCCTTACGAAGCAACGCATAAACTAGGGTTTAAGCTTCTGTCACTCTAGAAACGCATCATCTACTTATTACTTACCAATGCCTTCCTCTAGGCCCAAACAATGGTGAAGTGTCATGTAGTCGACGTTCACATAACACCACTAGAGGAGAGACAACATACATCTCATCAAAATATCGAACGAATACCAAATTCACATGACTACTAATAGTAAGACTTCTCCCATGTCCTCAGGAACAAAAGTAACTACTCACAAAGCATAAACATGTTCATAATCAGAGGGGTATTAATATGCATATAGGATCTGAACATATGATCTTCCACCAATTAAACCAACTAGCATCAACTACAAGGAGTAATTAACACTACTAGCAACCTACTAGCACCAATCCCGAACTTGGAGACAAGAATTGGATACAAGAGATGAACTAGGGTTTTGAGATGAGATGGTGCTGATGAAGATGTTGATGGAGATTGCCCTCTCCTGATGAGAGGAGCGTTGGTGATGACGATGACAATGATTTCCCCCTTCGGCAGGGAAGTTTCCCCGGCAAAACAGCTCCGCCAGAGCCCTAGATTGGTTCCGCCAAGGTTCCGCCTCATGGCGGCGGAGTTTCGTCCGAGAAGATGGCTTATGATTTTTTTCTCATTGAAAGACTCCATATAGCAGAAGATGGCCACCGGAGGGCCACTAGGGGGGCCCATGAGGTAGGTGGGCGCTCCCAGGGGGTAGGGTGCCCCCCCACCCTCGTGGGCAAGGTGTGGCCCCCTGGTGAAGTTCTTGCTCTTAGTATTTTTTATATATTTGGAAAACATCTTCCATGAAGTTTCAGGACTTTTGGAGCTGTGCAGAATAGGTCTCTAATATTTGCTCCTTTTTCAGCCCAGAATCCCAGCTGCCGGCATTCTCCCTCTTTATGTAAACCTTGTAAAATAAGAGAGAATAGGCATAAGTATTGTGACATAATGTGTAATAACAACCCATAATGCAATAAATATTGATATAAAAGCATGATGCAAAATGGATGTATCACGTCCCCCGCGCCGAGGCTGCGCTCACACCGTGCGCCCAGCCCGCGCGTGCGTGCGTGCACTCCTGCTAGTGCTGCACTGCTGCTGGCTGCTGGCACGGCTGGCTTCAGCCGGCGGCACCCTGTACACACGCGCGTTCGAGCCAGCGTGAGGTCGCCGTTCGCTACCACATGGGCTCTGGCCCAAGTTAATCAGGGAGGCCTAACTAAGTTAGGCCTAAACCCCCTCTTGTTAGCTTAACTGATAGAACGTGTGTGGGTCGGCTCAAAAAAAGATAAAACATGTGGGCCCCTTCAGTTAATCAACAATTTATTTAACTCTAAAAATGCTGAGTCAATGACATATGGGCCCCGCTTTGACCCTGTTGACCAGTCAACCTTGACTGGTCAACCGTTGAATTTGACCCTGACCCCCACCTGTCATACACTATGGCTAGAATAGCACTAGGTGACAAAACTAATTTCTGTTTTATTTTTGTATTAAAAGAATTCCAAAATACTATTAAAACTTAGAAAAATAATATAAAATGAACCGTAACTCGGATGAAAATACTTTATACATGAAAGTTGCTCAGAACGACGAGACGAATCCAGATACATCCCTAGCATAGCGAACATGCAACTTTCCCCCTCCGATTCATCTGTTCGAAAACACAAAACACCAGGAATACTTTCCCGGATGTTTTCCCCCTTCGCCAGTATCACCTATCCCCGCGTTAGATTACCCCTGGCACCGCGTATTGCCTTGTTATATTTTGTGTGATGCTTTGTTTGCTCCATATTTACTGTTTCTTCCCTCTCTTCTTCTCCGGTAGACCCCGAGCCCGGCGTTGATGCCACCGAGTACGACTACGTCACCGATGACCCTTCTTTCTTGGTAGAGCAACCAGGCAAGCCCCCCCTTGATCACCAGATATCGCCTACTCTCCTCTATGCTACTTGCATTAGAGTAGTGTAGCATGTTACTGCTCTCCGTTAATCCTATTCTGATGCATAGCCTGTCATTGTTGCTACAACTGTTGATACCTTACCTGCAATCCTAAATGCTTAGTATAGGATGCTAGATTATCATCAGTGGCCCTACATTCTTGTCAGTCTGCCATGCTATACTACCGGGCCGTGATCACGTCGGGTGTTGATCACGGGTATATACTATACATACATACTATACATGTTGTGACTAAAGTCGGGTCGGCTCGTTGAGTACCCACGAGTGATTCCGATGTTGGGGGCTGAAGGGGCAGGTGGCTCCATCCCGGTAGAGGTGGACCTGGGTTCCCGAAGGCCCCCTACTGTTACACTATGGCAGAGCGACAGGGAAGGTTGAGACCACCTAGGAGAGAGGTGGGCCTGGCCCTGGTCGGCGTCCGCGGTTATTTCTAAATAACACGCTAAATGAGATCTTGGTATTTGATCTGAGTCTGGACACTGGTCTATACACACTAACCAACTACGCGGGAACAATTATGGGCACTCGACGTCGTGGTATCAGTCGAAGCCTTCGTGACGTTAGCGACTGAGCGGCGTGCGTCGGGTTGGACTGCGTAACGCAACTTCCTTTGTAATGGAGGTTGCTAGGTCTGCTCTCCGGCCGCCCTCGCAATGTGCAGGTGTGCAATGGGCGATGGTCCCAGACACCTGCGCCATAGGATTTAGACCGGCATGCTGACCTCTCTGTTGTGCCTAGGTAGGGCTGCGACGTGTTGATCATCTGAGGCCGGGCATGACCCATACAAGTGTGTCCGGACGAATGGGATCGAGCGTGTTGGGAAATGTGGTGCACCCCTCCAAGGAAGTTAATCTATTCGAATAGCCGTGATCTTCGGTAACAGGATGACTTGGAGTTGCACCTTGACCTTATGACAACTAGAACCAGATACTTAATAAAACACACCCTTCCAAGTGCCAGATACAACTGGTGATCGCTCTCTCACAGGGTGACGAGGGGAGGATCACCGGGTAGGATTATGCTATGCGATGATACTTGGTGAACTTACCATCTACTCTCTTCTTCTGCTGCAAGATGGAGGTTACCAGAAGCGTAGTCTTCGAAAGGACTAGCTATCCCCCTCTTATTCTGGCATTCTGAAGTTCAGTCCACATATGATACCCCTTTTCCATTTGATACCAATGCATACATATGTAGTGTAGCTCCTTGCTTGCGAGTACTTTGGATGAGTACTCACGGTTGCTTTGCTCCCCCTTTTCCCCCTTCCTATACCCGATTGCTGCGACAAGACAATGGAGCCCAGGAGCCAGCCGCCACCGCTGACGACGACTCCTACTACACCAGAGGTGCCTACTACTACGTGTAGGCTGCTGCCGGCGACCAGGAGTAGTTTAGGAGGATTCCAGGCAGGAGGCATGCGCCTCTTTCGATATGTATCCCAGTTTGTGCTAGCCTTCTTAAGGCAAACTTGTTTAACTTATGTCTGTACTCAGATATTGTTGCTTTCGCTGACTCGTCTATGACCGAGCTCTTGTATTCAAGCCTTCGAGGCTCCTGGCTTGTAATATGATGGTTGTATGACTTATTTTATTTGTAGAGTTGTGTTGTGATATCTTTTCGTGAGTCCCTAATCTTGATCGTACACGTTTGCGTGTATGATTAGTGTACGATTGAATTGGGGGCGTCACACAACGGGTCTGCAACATTCAGATCCGTATGTATCTTGCAAATCTCTATGTCTCCCTCCTTGACTTGATCGCGGATGGAATTTAAGCGTCTCTTGATGTGCTTGGTTCTCTTGTGAAATCTGGATTCCTTTGCCAAGGCAATTGCACCAGTATTGTCACAAAAGATTTTCATTGGACCCGATGCACTAGGTATTACACCTAGATTGGATATGAACTTCTTCATCCAGACTCCTTCATTTGCTGCTTCCGAAGTAGCAATGTACTCCGCTTCACACGTAGATCCCGCCATGACGCTCTGCTTAGAACTACACCAACTGACGGCTCCACTATTCAGTAAAAATATGTATCCAGTTTGTGACTTAGAGTCATCCGGATCAGTGTCAAAGCTTTGCATCGACGTAACCGTTTACGACGAGCTCTTTGTCACCTCCATAAACGAGAAAAATATCCTTAGTCCTTTTTAGGTATTTCAGGATGTTCTTGACTGTTGTCCTGTGATCCACTCCTGGATTACTTTGGTACCTCCCTGCTAAACTAATAGCAAGGCACACATTAGGTCTGGTACACAGCATTGCATACATGATAGAACCTATGGTTGAGGCATAGGGAATGACTTTCATTTTCTGTCCATCTTCTGAAGTGGTCGGGCATTGAGTCTGACTCAACTTCATACCTTGCAACACAGGCAAGAACCCTTTCTTTGACTGATCCATTTTGAAAGTCCAATTAAGCGTCTTGATCTATATCTATAGATCTTGATACCCAATATATAAGCAGCTTCACCGAGGTCTTTCATTGAAAAATTCTTATTCAAGTATCCTTTTATGCTATTCAGAAATTCAGTATCATTTCTGATCAACAATATGTCATCCACATAAAATATCAGAAATGCTACACAGCTCCCACTCACTTTCTTGTAAATACATACTTCTCCAAAAGTCTGTATAAAACCATATGCTTTGATCACACTATCAAAGCGTATATTCCAACTCCGAGAGGCTTGCACCAGTCCATAAATGGATCGCTGGAGCTTGCGCACTTTGTTAGCACCTTTAGGATCGACAAAACTTTTGGTTGCATCGTATACAACTCTTCTTTGAGATATCCATTAAGGAATGCAGTTTTGACATCCATTTGCCAAATTTGATAATCATAAAATGCGGCAATTACTAACATGATTCGGACAGACTTAAGCATCGCTACAGGTGAGAAGGTCTCATCGTAGTCAACTCCTTGAACTTGTTGAAAACTATTTGCAACAAGTCGAGCTTTGTAGATAGTAACATTACCGTCAGCGTCAGTCTTCTTCTTGAAGATCCATTTATTCTCTATTGCTTGCCGATCATCGGGCAAGTCAACCAAAGTCCATGCTTTGTTCTCATACATGGATCTCATCTCGGATTTCATGGCCACAAGCCATTTTGCGGAATCTGGGCTCATCATCGCTTCCTCACAGGACGTAGGTTTGTCATGGTCAAGTAACATGACCTCCAGAACAGGATTACCATACCACTCTGGTGTGAATCTTGCTCTGGTTGACCTACGAGGTTCGGTAGTAACTTGATCAGAAGTTTTATGATCATCATCATTAGCTTCCTCACTAATTGGTGTAGGAATCACTGTAACTGATTTCTGTGATGAACTACTTTCCAATAAGGGAGAAGGTACAGTTACCTCATTAAGTTCTACTTTCCTCCCACTCACTTATTTCAAGAGAAACTCCTTCTCTAGAAAGGATCCATTCTTAGCAACGAATATCTTGCCTTTGGATCTGTGATAGAAGGTGTACCCAACAGTCTCCTTTGGGTATCCTATGAAGACACATTTCTCTGATTTGGGTTCAAGCTTATCAGGTTGAAGCTATTTCACATAAGCATCACAACCCCAAACCTTAAGAAATGACAACTTGGGTTTCTTGTCAAACCACAGTTCATATGGTGTCATCTCAACGGATTTCGATGGTGCCCTATTTAATGTGAATGCAGCTGTCTCTAAAGCATAACCCCGAAACGATAGCGGTAAATCAGTAAGAGGCATCATAGATCGCACCATATCTAATAAAGTGCGGTTACGACGTTCGGACACACCATTACGCTGTGGTGTTCCAGGTGGCGTGAGTTCCGAAACTATTCCACATTGTTTCAAATGAAGACCAAACTCATAACTCAAATATTCACCTCCACGATCAGATCGTAGAAACTTAATTTTCTTGTTACGATGATTTTCCACTTCACTCTGAAATTCTTTTAACTTTTCAAATGTTTCAGACTTATGTTTCATCAAGTAGATATACCCATATCCGCTCAAATCATCTGTGAAGGTCAGAAAATAACGATCCCGCCGTGAGCATCAAGACTCATCGGACCGCATTCATCAGTATGTATTATTTCCAATAAGTTTGTTGCTCGCTCCATTGTTCCGGAGAACAGAGTCTTAGTCATCTTGCCCATGAGGCATGGTTCACAAGCATCAAGTGATTCATAATCAAGTGATTTCAAAAGTCCATCAGCATGGAGTTCCTTCATGCGCTTTACACTAGTATGACCTAAACGGCAGTGCCACAAATAAGTTGCACTATCATTATTAAACCTATATCTTTTGGCTTAAATACTATGAATATGTGTATCACTACTATCAAGATTCAATAAAAATAGACCACTCATTAAGGGTGCATGACCATAAAATATATTACTCATATAAATAGAACAACCATTATTCTCTGATTTAAATGAATAACCGTCTCTCATAAAACAAGATCCAGATATAATGTTCATGCTTAACGCTGGCACCAAATAACAATTATTCAGGTCTAAAACTAATCCCGAAGGTAGATGTAGAGGTAGCGTGCCGACTGCGATCACATCGACTTTGGAACCATTTCCCACGCGCATCGTCACCTCGTCCTTAGCCAATCTTCGCTTAATCCGTAGCCCCTGTTTCGAGTTGCAAATATGAGCAACAGAACCAGTATAAAATACCCAGGCGCTATTGCGAGCATTACTAAGGTACACATCAATAGCATGTATATCAAATATACCTTTCACTTTGCCATCCTTCTTATCCGCCAAATACTTGGGGCAGTTCCGCTTCCAGTGACCAGTCCCTTTGCAGTAGAAACACTCAGTCTCAGGCTTAGGTCCAGACTTGGGCTTCTTCACTTGAGTAGCAACTTGCTTGCCATTCTTCTTGAAGTTCCCCTTCTTCCCTTTGCCCTTCTTCTTGAAACTAGTGGTCTTGTTGACCATCAACACTTGATGCTCCTTCTTGATTTCTACCTCCGCAGCCTTTAGCATTGTAAAGAGCTCGGGAATTGTCTTATCCATCCCTTGTATATTATAGTTCATCACGAAGCTTTTGCAGCTTGGTGGCAGTGATTGAAGAACTCTGTCAATGACACTATCATCAGGAAGATTAACTCCCAGTTGATTCAAGTGGTTGTGGTACCCAGACATTCTGAGTATATGTTCATTGACAGAACTATTCTCCTCCATTTTGCAGCTATAGAACTTATTGGAGACTTCATATCCCTCAATTCGGGCATTTGCTTGAAATATTAACTTCAACTCCTGGAACATCTCATATGCTCCATGACGTTCAAAACGTCGTTGAAGTCCCGATTCTAAGCCGTAAAGCATGGCACACTGAACTATCAAGTAGTCATCAGCTTTGCTCTGCCAAACGTTCATAACATCTGGTGTTGCTCCTGCAGTGGGCTTTGCACCTAGCGGTGCTTCTAGGATGTAATTCTTCTGTGTAGCAATGAGGATAATCCTCAAGTTACAGACCCATTCCGTGTAGTTGCTACCATCATCTTTCAACTTAGCTTTCTCTAGGAACGCATAAAAATTCAAAGGAACAGTAGCACGGGCCATTTATCTACAACAGAATAGACATGCAAAATAGTATCAGGTACTAAGTTCATGATAAATGAAAGTTCAATTAATCATATTACTTAAGAACTCCCACTTAGATAGACATCTCTCTAGTCATCTAAATGATCACGTGATCCATATCAACTAAACCATGTTCGATCATCACGTGAGATGGAGAAGTTTTCAATGGTGAATATCACTATGTTGATCATATCTACTATGTGATTCATGCTCGACCTTTCGGTCTCAGTGTTCCGAGGCCATATCTTCATATGCTAGGCTCGTCAAGTTTAACCCGAGTATTCTGCATGTGCAAAACTGGCTTGCACCTGTTGTATGTGAATGTAGAGCTTATCACACCCGATCATCACGTGGTGTCTCGGCACGACGAACTGTAGCAATGGTGCATACTCAAGGAGAACAGTTATACCTTGAAATTTAGTGAGAGATCATCTTATAATGCTACCGCTGTACTAAGCAAAATAAGATGCATAAAGGATAAACATCACATGCAATCAAAATAAGTGATATGATATGGCCATCATCATCTTGTGCCTTTGATCTCCATCTCCAAAGCACCGTCATGATCACCATCATCACCGGCTTGATGCTACCTCTTGAGAACTGCGTTCGTTTTCCCTTGAAGAGGAAAGGGTGATGCAGCAAAGTAGCGTAAGTATTTCCCTCAGTTTTTGAGAACCAAGGTATCAATCCAGTAGGAGACTACATGCAAGTCCCTCGTACCTACACAAGCAAATAAGAACCTCGAAACCAACGCGATAAAGGGGTTGTCAATCCCTTCACGGTCACTTACGAGAGTGAGATCTGATAGAGATAATAATAACAAGATAAACATTTTTGGTATTTTTATGATATAGATTGAAAGTAAAGATTGCAAAATAAAATAGATTGGAAACTTATATGATAAAAGATAGACCCGGGGGCCATAGGTTTCACTAGTGGCTTCTCTCAAGATAGAATAAGTATTACGGTGGGTGAACAAATTACTGTCGAGCAATTGATAGAAAAGTGCATAATTATGAGAATATCTAGGCATGATCATGTATATAGGCATCACACCCGCGACAAGTAGACCGAAACGATTCTGCATCTACTACTATTACTCCACACATCGATCGCTTTCTAGCATGCATCTAGAGTATTAAGTTCATAAGAACAGAGTAATGCATTAGGCAAGATGACATGATGTAGAGGGATAAACTCAAGCAATATGATTTAAACCCCATCTTTTTATCCTTGATGGCAATAATACAATACGTGCCTTGCTTGCCCTGCTGTCACAGGGAAAGGACACCGCAAGATTGAACCCAAAGCTAAGCACTTCTCCAATTGCAAGAAAGATCAATCTAGTAGGCCAAACCAAACTGATAATTCACAGAGACTTGCAAAGATAACCAATCATACATAAAAGATTTCAGAGAAGAATCAAATATTGTTCATAGATAAACTTGATCATAAACCCACAATTCATCGGATCTCGACAAACACACCGCAAAAACAGTTACATCAAATATATCTCCAAGAAGATCAAGGAGAACATTGTATTGAGATCCAAAGAGAGAGAAGAAGGCATCTAGCTAATAACTTTGGACCCGAAGGTCTGTGGTAAACTACTCACACATCATCGGAGAGGCTATGGTGTTGATGTAGAAGCCCTCCATGATCGATTCCCCCTCTGGCGGAGCTCCGGAAAGGGCCCCAAGATGCGATCTTGTCGGTGTCAAAACCGGCGGATCTCGGGTAGGGGGTCCCGAACTATGCGTCTAAGGCGGATGGTAACAGGAGGCAGGGGACACGATGTTTTACCCAGGTTCGGGCCCTCTTGATGGAGGTAAAATCCTACGTCCTGCTTGATTATTCTTGATAATATGAGTAGTACAAGAGTTGATCTACCACGACATCGGAGAGGATAAACCCTAGAAGCTAGCCTATGGTATGATTGTATGTTGTCCTACGGACTAAAACCCTCCGGTTTATATAGACACCGGAGGGGGCTAGGGTTACACAAGGTCGGTTACAAAGGAGGAGATATACATATCCGTATTGCCTAGCTTGCCTTCCACGCCAAGTAGAGTCCCATCCGGACATGGGACGAAGTTTTCAATCTTGTGTCTTCATGGTCCAACAGTCCGGCCAAAGGATATAGTCCGGCTGTCCGGAGACCCCCTAATCCAGGACTCCCTCAGATCTCTTGGGTACAGAAGGTTGCGGCGGTGGAAATAGGGTTTCGTGGTGCTCCTGCATGTTTTCGGGGTATATGGATATATATATATAGGAGGAAGAAGTAGGTCGATGGAGCTACGAGGGGCCCACGAGGGTGGGGGTGCTACCTCTTGAGCACTGCGTTGGTTTTCCCTTGAAGAGGAAAGGGTGATGCAGCAAAGTAGCGTAAGTATTTCCCCCAGTTTTTGAGAATCAAGGCATCAATCCAGTAGGAGACTACATGCAAGTCCTTCGTACCTATACCTCGCAACCAACGCGATGAAGGGGTTGTCAATCCCTTCACGGTCACTTACGAGAGTGAGATCTGATAGAGATAATAATAAGATAAATATTTTTGGTATTTTTATGATATAGATTGAAAGTAAATATTGCAAAATAAATGACGCCAGAGATAGCTAGTTGACGGGAGATTAATATAATAGAGAATAGACCCGGGGGCCATAGGTTTCACTAGTGGCTTCTCTCAAGATAGCATAAGTATTACGGTGAGTGAACACATTAGTGTCGAGCAATTGATAGAAAAGTGAATAATTATGAGAATATCTAGGCATGATCATGTATATAGGCATCACGTCCACGACAAGTAGACCGAAACAATTCTGCATCTACTACTATTACTCTACACATCGACCGATATCCAGCATGCATCTAGAGTATTAAGTTCATAAGAATAGAGTAACGCATTAGGCAAGATGACATGATGTAGAGGGATAAACTCAAGCAATATGATATAAACCCCATCTTTTTATCCTCGATGGCAACAATACAATACGTGCCTTGCCGCCCCTACTGTCACTGGGAAAGGACACCGCAAGATTGAACCCAAAGCTAAGCACTTCTCCCATTGCAAGAAAGATCAATCTAGTAGGCCAAACCAAACTGATAATTCGAAGAGACTTGCAAAGATAACCAATCATACATAAAAGATTTCAGAGAAGAATCAAATATTGTTCGTAGATAAACTAGATCATAAACCCACAATTCATCGGATCTCGACAAACACACCGCAAAAAGAGTTACATCAAATAGATCTCCAAGAAGATCGAGGAGAACGTTGTATGGAGATCCAAAGAGAGGGAAGAAGCCATCTAGCTAATAACTATGGACCTGAAGGTCTGAGGTAAACTACTCACACATCATCGGAGAGGCTATGGTGTTGATGTAGAATCCATCCGTGATTGATTCCCCCTCCGGTGGAGCTCCGGAAAAGGCCCCAAGATGGGATCTCTTGGGTACAGAAGGTTGCGGCGGTGGAAATAGGGTTTCATGGTGCTCCTGGATGTTTTCGGGGTATATGGGTATATATAGGAGGAAGAGGTAGATCGGTGGAGTTACGAGGGGCCCACGAGGGTGGAGGCGCGCCCAGGGGGGCAAGCGCGCATCCCTGCCTTGTGGCTCCTCGTTGGTTTCTTGACATCTACTCCAAGTCCCATGGATCACGTTTGTTCCAAAAATAACTCTCTCGAAGGTTTCATTCCGTTTGGATTCCGTTTGATATTCCTTTTCTGCGAAACACTGAAATAGGCAAAAAAACAACAATTTGCACTGGGCCTTGGGTTAGTAGGTTAGTCCCAAAAATAATATAAAAGTGTATAAATAAGGCCATTAACATCCAAAACAGATAATATAATAGCATGGAAGAATCAAAAATTATAGATACGTTGGAGACGTATCAGGGGGGGGGGGCGCCCAGGGGGGCAGGCGCGCCCTCTGCCTCGTGGCCACCTTGTTTCTTTCTTGACGTCTACTCCAAGTCCCCTGGATCACGTTTGTTCCAAAAAAACTCTCCCGAAGGTTTCATTCCGTTTGGATTCCGTTTGATATTCCTTTTCTGCGAAACACTAAAATAGGCAAAAAACAACAATTTGCACTGGGCCTTGGGTTAGTAGGTTAGTCGCAAAAATAATATAAAAGTGTATAAATAAGACCATTAACATCCAAAACAGATAATATAATAGCATGGAACAA
The DNA here is from genome assembly GCF_056163025.1 of Triticum urartu. Taxonomy (NCBI): domain Eukaryota; kingdom Viridiplantae; phylum Streptophyta; class Magnoliopsida; order Poales; family Poaceae; genus Triticum; species Triticum urartu. The sequence goes on from NC_141873.1 coordinate 435,407,157, forward strand.
TAAAAAATTATAGATACGTTGGAGACGTATCATCGTGAGCATGGACATAGCACTATATGTGGAATAGAATGGTGGTTGTCACTACAAAAAAAGACACATCTGTGACATTTTGGGCCGAACGAATTTTTTTCTGTCATACATATGACACTTCTATGACGATAATTGTGACAAAACCCAGTATCATCATAGATGTGGTGGGCTTCTACTTCTATGACAAAAAATCATGACAGAAAATGGGCTTTTCGTCCTGGGCGGGCCGGAGACGCAGCTGCATGACATTCTTTGGGCCGTCCATGACGAAAAAAACCGTGGTAGAAGCGAGGGGGAGGAAAATTTCGGTGAGTTCCCGATTACGGTGGGAGGTCGGGGGCCGAGCGATGCGCGTTTTTCTCGTAGACGCACGCACGTGTGTGCGAGGCGTTAGCTCTAACTGAACCCGAGCGAGGCGTTGAGCTCTAACTGAACCCGAGCGATTGCACTGCAGGCTACGCGTTACTGAACCCGAGCGATCGATCGATGGCTGTTAACTGAACCCGATCGAGCGATTCCTTCGCTACTGCTACTAACTGAATCCGATTGATGCTGCCTCTGGGATGAACAGTGAGCGTTGCTGGGGGGGGGGGGTTGGATGAAAAGTGAGCGGTGGCGTTGCCTCTGGATGAACAGGACCCCGTGTGGTGGTGGAGGGCTGGACGAACAGTAGACGGTGGAGGGGTGCCCGTGGAGGGGTGGATGAACAGGACCCCGTGGTGTGGAGGGCTGGATGAACAGTAGACGATGGAGGGGTGCCCGTGGAGGGGTGGTTGAACAGGACCCCGTGGTGTGGAGGGCTGGATAAACAGTAGACGGTGGGGGGGGGTTGTTAAACAGTAGTCGGTGGAGTAGCGCGCGGTGGAGGCTGGATGAACAGGAGCCCGTGGAGGCTGGAGGAGGTCGACGATGGAGATGAACAGTATCCCGTGGAGTCCCGTTTTGCGGTACGCCACACCCCTCCCGATGAACAGGACCCCCGTTTCGACCGTAGCGCTCCAACATAAGTCTGTTTCGTCCGTTTTGTGGTACGCCACACCCCTCCCAATCAACATGATCTCCGTTTCGACCGTAGGAGGTCCGTTTCCTCCGTTTTGCGGTACGCCAGACCCCTCCCAATCAACAGGACCCTGTTCCGAACATAGGAGGTCCGTTTCCTTCGTTGTGTGGTACGCCAGGCCTCGTTTCCATCGCCTGTTCCATCCAAGCCCTCCCGATGAACACGACCACGCATTCCGTTCAAACCCAGCCGATTGGCCCCCACGCGTTCCGTTGCCTCCCCATGAACACGACGCATTCCGTTGCCTCACCATGAACACGGCAACGATGCTGTTTCTCCATTCCGACCCAGCCATGTACACGAGCCCTGGCCGTACATATGCGCGAGTAGGCATTCAAGACCCCGCCCGTATGTACACATACGTGGCCGTATTTTCTTTCTTGCACCCTGGCCATTGTACGTACGTGTACATGCTACGTGCGCGCCTCTACTACGACATGTACGCGCCTCTACTACGACACGTGCGCGCCTCTACATCCACCAGTATATATGTTCGTACACATTCGCGACCAGAATGACAACACTACGTACGCTTCGACTAGGTGGGTCCCGACTGTCAGGCATTTCCTTACATGCGAAGATGTAGGTTTTTTTTTTGCCTGGACGCACTTCCTTGCATGCGAAGGTGTAGCTGGTGGGTCCTAGTAGTCAGGGGGGAAACATTTTTTTCGCGAAATATGGTGGCCCGTCCGGTGGGTCCCCGCTGTCAAGTGGAGGAATAATTAGTTTGCGCGTAATAAGGAGGCACTTCCTTGCTGCGGCCGTGGACCCAGCTGTCAGCGTCTCCACGCACAGTACTCTTCCGATGTAAGTCGGTCGTTGACCACATTGACCACGCCGCGCCAAGAGCACCACGGCGGTGGACGACGATGAGGCCTAGGAAGGGGACGATACGGAGACAGGGAAGACTCGGCAGTTGTTTCCCACACGGAGGGGAGTACGACTGTACAAGGGTTTATTGGTTCGTTTGCCGTCGCCGGAGAATAACAACAGGTGTGGGTGAGTAGAGGGATGGCTAGGCCAGCGATGGGAGTACGGTGGGGCGGTGAGGCCTGCGTGGCAGCACAGCCGGCCGCGGGGAGGAGGGAGCAGGCAGTCCCGCTGGCGCTTGTTTGAGCGGCTGAAACAGGAAGAGCAGAGATTGAAGAAGCACGACGGCCGTTCGATGGACATCCAACAGTCACTGCTTGTGCGTCAACCTTTTTTTAGGAAAGCCTCAAATATGTAGAAAACAGCATACAACCCTTCTGCCATTATTTCTAATAATTTACAGCCCATTTGTTAATTCTTAAGGTTTTTTTGGAATCCATATTCTTTTTGTTAGCACTACACCCATATTGTGGCACGGTTAAAAAATTATACGAAATTTTGCATATTTCGGTGCGGTCCGAACTGTTTTTAATTCCGAAATTTCGACTCACATTTAAACTAATTTTAAAAATAAATGTATATCAATATAAAATCCAACAAATTCTCCACGCATAAAAAATAATGTAATTTAAAATCTCGAAATGAAAAAAAGATATTTGAAACTAATTGCCGGTTTGATGTGTTTTAAAAATGTACAGTCCATTTCTCATTACTGATGGGCCATTTTCTCGGCCAGCCGAATGAAATCTCTCCTTGTCTTGAAAGATTTGCAGCCCAACAGGCCTGACAAAGCGACTTACTTGGCAAATCACAAAAAAACTGGGTTGTGGCCGTGGACCCAGCTGTCAGCCTCTCCACGTACAGTACTATTCTGATGGAAGTCGTTCCTTGACCACGTTGACCACGCCGCGCGAAGAGCACCACGGCGGTGGACGACGGGGAGGCCTAGGAAGGGGACGACGCGGAGCCGGGGAAGATGCGGCAGTGGAAGCCCGCGCGGAGAGGAGTACAAGGGTTCACTGGTTTGGCTGCGGTGTGAGGCTGCCGTCGCCGCATGGCCTGGCTAGCGGTGGGAATAGTAGGGGCGGTGAGGCCTCCGTGGCAGCACAGCCGACCACGGGAGGCAGGAGCATGCAGCACGACCGGCGCTGCTTTGGGCGGCTAGAGCAAGAAGATCAGAGGTTGAAGAAGCACTACGGCCGTTGGATGGACATCGTACGGTCACTGGAGCTAGAATCGTTCATATTGACTAAGTTGACAAAGTCCTTCGTCCCCGTCAACTTAGTAGGCCCACAAGTCAGTGTGACGCCCCCGATTTAATCGTACACTAATCATACACGCAAACATGTACGATCAAGATTAGGGACTCACAGGAAGATATCACAACACAACTCTACAAATAAAATAAGTCATACAAGCATCATATTACAAGTCAGGGGCCTCGAGGGCTCGAATACAAGAGCTCGATCATAGACGAGTCAGCGGAAGCAACAATATCTGAGTACAGACATAAGTTAAACAAGTTTGCCTTAAGAAGGCTAGCACAAATTGGGATACAGATCGAAAGAGGCGAAAGAGGCACATGCCTCCTGCCTGGGATCCTCCTAGACTACTCCTGGTCGTCGTCAGCGGGCTGCACGTAGTAGTAGGCACCTCCAGTGTAGTAATAGCCGTCGTCAACGGTGGCGTCTGGATCCTGGGCTCCAACATCTGGTCGCAACAATCGGGTATAGAAAGGGGGAAAAAAGGAAGCAAAGCAACCATGAGTACTCATCCAAAGTACTCGCAAGCAAGGAGCTACAATACATATGTATGCATTGGTATCAAATGGAATAAGACTATCATATGTGGACTGAACTGCAGAATGCCGGAATAAGAGGGGGATAGCTAATCCTATCGAAGACTACGCTTCTGGCCACCTCCATCTTGCAGCATGTAGAAGAGAGTAGATGGTAAGTTCACCAAGTAGCATCGTGTAGCATAATCCTAACCGATGATCCTCCCCTCGTCGCCCTGTGAGAGAGCGACCACCGGTTGTATCTGGCACTTGGAAGGGTGTATTTTATTAAGTATCTGGTTCTAGTTGTCATAAGGTCAAGGTACAACTCCAAGTCATCCTGTTACCGAAGATCACGGCTATTCGAATAGATTAACTTCCCTGCAAGGGTGCACCACATAACCCAACACGCTCGATCCCATTTGGCCGGACACACTTTCCTGGGTCATGCCCGGCCTCGGAAGATCAACACGTCACAGCCCTACCAAGGCATAACAGAGAGGTTAGCACGCCGGTCTAAATCCTATGGCGCAGGGGTCTGGGCCCATCGCCCATTGCACACCTGCACGTTGCGAGGGCGGCCGGAAGCAGACCTAGCCTAGCAGGCGTTCCAGTCCAATCCGGCGCGCGCCGCTCAGTCGCTAATGTCACGAAGGCTTCGGCTGATACCACGACGTCGAGTGCCCATAACTGTCTCCACGTAGATGGTTAGTGCGTATAGGCCAGTAGCCAGACTCAGATCAAATACCAAGATCTCGTTAAGCGTGTTAAGTATCCGCGAATGCCGACTAGGGCCAGGCCCACCTCTCTCCTAGGCGGTCTCAACCTGCCCTGTCGCTCCGCCACAAAGTAACAGTCGGGGGCCGTCGGGAACCCAGGCCCACCTCTACCGGGATGGAGCCACCTTCCCCTTCAGCCCCCATCATAAGTAATGTAACAATATAAAGTATATAGCATATGCCCGTGATCACCTTCCGAAGTGATCACGGCCCAGTAGTATAGCATGGCAGACGGACAAGAGTGTAGGGCCACTGATGATAATCTAGCATCCTATACTAAGCATTTAGGATTGCAGGTAAGGTATCAACAGTTGTAGCAACAATGACAGGCTATGCATGAGAATAGGATTAACGGAAAGCAGTAACATACTACACTACTCTAATGCAAGCAGTATAGAGGAGAGTAGGCGATATCTGGTGATCAAGGGGGGGGGGGCTTGCCTGGTTGCTCTGGCAAGAGAGAGGGGTCGTCAACACCGTAGTCGTACTGGGTAGTAGCGGCGTCGGTCTCGGTGTCTAGCGAGAGAAGAGGGGGAAGAAACAATAAATATAATGCAAACAAATGCATGACGATGCATGACATGACAAAGCATGATGCCAGGTGTGCCCTAGCGCGGTACAAGGTGGTACCGGTGAAGAGGGAAAAACATCCGAGAAAGTATTCCCGGTGTTTCTCGTTTTCGGACGGATGAACCAGAGGGGGAAAATTGTGTGTTCGCTATGCTAGGGATGTGTGGCGGACGAACGGGCTGCGTATCCGGATTCGTCTCGTCGTTCTGAGCAACTTTCATGTACAAAGTATTTTCATCCGAATTACGGTTTATTTTATATTAATTTTAAAAGATTTAAATCATTTTGAAAATATAATTAATTTAATTAGAAAATGCCATTTTGATGTCAGCATGACATCAGGGTGATGTCAGCAGTCAACAGTCAGTTGACTTGATCAAACTGATGCATGGGTCCCAGTTGTCATGGACTTAGGTTAACTAAACAGGATTAGTTAATTTAGTTAAGTGTTTAGGTTAATTAATTAAGCTTAATTAATTAATTAGTTTTTATTATTTTTAAATGTGATTTATTTATTTTCAATTATCTTTTTTTAACATTCTAGGGGCAGGCCCCACTTGTCATTTTCTATTAAATTAAATTAGCACTAAATTAACCCTAACTAATCTAGTCCTAATCAAGCAAGGGCCGGCCGCACTGGACAATGGCCAAGCCGGCCACAACACTCACGCATACTACACACTCGGCCATGGCATGCCCATGGCCAGTAGAAAGCAACAGCAGCCGGCGGCAATTGAGCAGCATGAGCAGAGCAGCGCAACAGCATAGCGGTAGCGGCTCTAGGCAGCAGCAGAGCAGCGGTAGGAGCTTGAGCAGCAGCAGCACGTACGCAGCAGAGTAGCAGGGATCGCGGGCGCGCGGCCCCGGTAGCGGCGGGCGCACGCACGAGCGGGCGCGGGGCACGGCCAGGGCACGGGCTGGCTGGCAGGGGCGCGCGTGGACGCGGCCATACGCAGCGAGCGTATACAGACGCGAAGCTTCGGCCATGGCGACCATGCCCGTGGGGCGACAGTAAACGGAGCGAATCAAGATCGAGGACGAGGGGAATCGAAGGAGGAGCTCACCACGAGGCGTATGGAGAGCTCGGGGAGGCGCGGGGTGGTCCGTGGCCGAGGCAATCGACGGCAAATGGCGACGGCCGTGCGCGGAGAAGACAGTCGATGGCGGCGCACGGGGCCCTCCTAGCTCGAGACCTTAGTCGAGGGCGAAGGAGACGACGATGCAGGAGCCCCTCCATGTATTATCAGGCACCGGGGAAGCCAGTGGCCGTGACGACGACAGCCACCATGGCGAGCAGCTCGGCTCCCCTGTCTTCCACTGTAGCGGGAGGTTGAAGGACAGGGGGGGGGGGGGGGGGGGGTATGTAGTTGCTAGTTGGGCAGTTGTGCACGTGGGTGTTTTCTTTATGTTTCCTGTTTTTTTGTTAAATAAATTATTACTCCTGTTTTACATTCATTTTGAGCACCAAATGAATTTAGTTCTACAAGATACTTCACACATAATTCAAATAAAATATTTTGGTGCAACACACAAAGTTTTCAGGTTACTAGAAAACGTTCAGATTTATGTTTCAATTTAAATGCTCACAGATAAATGTTGCTGGTCCACCTATTGGTTGCTATGGTCAAATTAGTAATCCAAATAAAGTTTATCTTACTTTATCATTGTTTAGGGATTTATAATCAGATGGTATGAACATTTATTAAAAATCTAGAAAACATTTTTGTTTTCTTATTTCTGAAAGTTGAATTCGAGAGTTGAATTTAATTCTTGATTTCATTTTAAATTCTAATCATGACGACATGGAAAAATCAGCAGGAGATTACTGTAGCATGATCTTTGGGGTGTTACAGTCAGCCTCCCACAAAGGTGGGTCCCAGCTAGCCGGGGGGGGGGGGGGTATTCATTTTTTTGTGCGTAATAAGGAGGCACTTCTGGTGGGTCCGAGCTGACAGCGGGGGGAACATTTTTTTCACGAAATACGATGGCCCGTCAGGTGGGTCCCAGCAGTCAGGGGGCAAACGTTTTTTTCGCAAAATACGGTGGCCCGTCCAGTGGGTCTCTGCTGTCAGTTGGAGGAATCATTATTTTCCGCGTAATAAAGAGGCACTTACTTGCTGCGGCCGTGGATCCAGCTGAGACTCTCCACGTACAGTATACTTCCGATGGAAGTCATTCCTTGACCACGCTGACCTCGCTGCGTTCCGTTGCATGCATGTGTCCATGGGTGTGGTGCGTCCCCACTGTCAGCCTCTCACATACAGTCATCTTCCGATGACTCTCGATTGTTGACCACGTTGACCACACTGTGCCGAGCGCACCCAGACTGGAACGACCCGGAGATGGGGAAGACGGGGCAGTGGAGTCGCACATGGAGAGGAGTGGGAAACTTCACTGGTTCGGGTGCGCGGCAGCACAGCCGCGGTGCCGCCCACGGGAGACAGGAGCAAGAATAGAGGTTGAAGAAGGAGCGCGGCTGTTGGACTAACATCCAACGGTCCAGCCGCTAGAATCATTTGTTGATTAAGTTGACAAAGCCGTGCGTACACGTCCGCTTAGTAGGCCCACAAGTCAGTCACCAAATCTGACGGGTCCCAGCTGTCAACGGGATGAATAATTTTTTTCGCAAAACAAGGAGGCACTTCCTTCCGTGCGAAGATATAGCCGGTGGGACCCAGCTGTCAGGTGGAGGAAACATTTTTTAGCTTAATAAGGAGGAACTTTCCTTGCGTGCGACCATGGACCTCGTGGGTCCTAGCATTCAGGCTCTCCACGTACAGTCCTCTTCCGATGACTCTCGTTTGTTGACCACGCCGCACCGAATGCAGCGAGGCGGTGGACGACGGCGAGGCCCCGGATGGGAACGACTCAGAGATGGGAAAATGCGGCAGTGGAGTCGCAGATTGAGAGGAGGAGAAGGGTTATAACTGGTTCTGTTGCGGCGTGGGGCTATAGTCTGTGGAGAATAACAGGAGGTGTCGAGGGGTGGAGGGATAGTCTGGCCGGCGGTGGGGTAGCGCTTCGCAGCGATGCGTGCCAAGCAGAGCCGCTAGCCGCCGGAGGCCGGACCAGGCGGTCCCGGCGACGCTGGAGGAAGAAGACGAGAGATTGAAGGTGCATGCTGGCCGTTGGATATAAATCCAATGGCTGTGGATGACACAATCATTTGTTGACCAAGTTGACAACGCCCTGCGTAGGCTTCGACCTATTGGCCCACATGTCAGCCTGCAAAAATGTGGCATATATTTAACCCATGTTTTCTAGAATGTACAGTCCATTTGCTAGGCTGGGTGAACAAATAATTTCGCGTCAATCAGGCCCATTTATATCTTCTAAGAAATCCCAGCCCATTTGCACTTCCTTAAAATACACGTATTAGGTGGGCTTGTTATATATATAATGTTATGCTAGAAGGAGCAATTAATATCAAAGAATAAACCGGAGAGGCACATTATATATATATATAATTAATAAATTAGCGAGTTATTGCTCAAAATAAAAATGAGCACGTTATTATTAAATTGGTCCTTAAAATCTTCGCAAGCTTTTGTACGCAATCACCAGGATTTTCCTTGCATGTGAATCAAAAACAACCAGGATTTTCCTTGCCAACTTCCGTTAAACATTTACTTTTATAAGTTAATAACACGTGGGATGCTTTTATAATGTATATATAAGTCTCTATAAAATATACGATAATAGTAATAATATAAATCTTTCCCTAATAATAAAGCACAAATTGACTCTTTGGGTTCACCGTCACAATACGCTTCTTTCCGTGAATTTACGCTTTCAGTTTTTTTCCGTTAGTTTCGATCGATAGTCCATCCAATTGCTGCGAGGCGGTACTAAAAACTTTGTCCATTCAATTGGTCCACGTCCACATTCTCTTATTGGGCCTGCACGCATGTTTCGGCCTGCATGCACGCTTCTGTATTTGTACCTTACCTGATTTGCACACATGTACTCGGAGTAATCCCACCTCGATTGCTTACATGAAAGTCTACCAGTTTATATACCTAGGAAAATTGCATATCAACAACGAGCCTCTTGAATCAACAAACACAGAATGAGAACGAAGGGAAATTGTACAACAAAACGGCAGTCCGGTGCGAAGCTGTTCAGTCCGGCGCTCGCCGGGGTGAAGAAGCGGAGGCTCAGCACGCAGATGCCTGCGACGCAGCCTGTTCCACACGCTGGCCACCTCTACACCACGCACGACATGGACACGAGCGCGGTGGCAGGGTGGCTTGAGGCTCGTGGGGGACCGGATCCAGCAAGGGGAAGGTCGGATCCGTCGGCTTCGAGAGGGAGGTGTGGAGAAGCACACGGGACAGAGGGCGGAGGAGGATGGAGGCGGAATGCCGAGGTCGGGCTGTGGACTCGGAGTGGAGGAGCCACGGAGAGGCCCGGGAGCCACCACGGCAGCCACGAGAGCGAGATGGGCCTGGCCATGCTCGGCGGTCATCAGCCGACTTTGTGTTTCTCTACTGATAATCCCTGACCACCTGCTGCCCGGGGTCGGCTACATGCTGTTATCTCAGTTTTCTTGGTAGTTTCATTCTTGCTTAAGATTAGAACTAGCCGTGTAGATGCAGATGGACATTGGAGGTACAGTGTTGGCGCTGACGACTTGGATAAAAATATTTTTGTATGCACTCCGAGTGGGTCAGTCTATATACACTTAAATTTTCACATCTAGTTTCCTTCAGTTAGACGACAGCAAGGAGATAATGCACTCCTTTTTTCTAAAAAAAAATATCATAAGGGACATCTTTTGGAAGAATGACGAGCCATGTTGGCCGTAGTTGGAGTGAAAGAATTACAACTTTTTTGTGCCAAATAATCAAATATAGCACTGGTTCAGAAAAAAACTGAAACCATGAGAAATGTTGTTGTTGGATGTTAGTGCGCATCATATATCCTCTTGGCCATGCCGGTCATAACAACAACAACTTTCTTCAGGCTGGTGATGCTCATATTGTCAATCATTCTCACTGTGGTGCGTGAGCCAAAAACTCCTAAGGCAGTTTGGTAATTTATGATGTTATTACACGGGAGCACATGTAATGACAGACCAGGTAAAGAAGAATAGAACGTAAGTGTGTGCCATATTTTTTTCCCGTTGCAACGCATGGGCCCTTTTGCTAGTATATATAATGTGGTTAGAAGGGAAAACATAAATTGGACACAACATTACTTTTATAAGAGACCTGCGTTTTATACCCCACAGTAGGCATACTAACAAGTTCACACACAAATACAATAGAAAAGGTAAACATTCATATCAAACTCAGGTTCACAGGACACGTTCATATTCATAGCCAACATTCACTATCAACAACTCAAAAGATTCATATATACACAAGCTCAGCATATCTATGCATCCAAATGATTGATAGATCACACGACAATATTCATACATAATTCACAAAAAGATTCAGATATACACATGTTCAGTATGTTTATGCATCCAAATGATTGAGATCACAACCAATATGATCCATGGATGAACTTTAATTACCCAGGGTACAAACTGGTAAATGGTGTTCAATCGGAGGTACTTCTTGCTAAAATTAGTTCTTGTACGAGTAAACTTTCGAGTACATAAGAGGCAGCACAGACAATCTGAACTTTGCTTGTAGGTTTATCCTCAAATAGTGGCCTCGTGCCGAGGGAGGTTTGAGCAACTTGGCCACTACTTTCATCCAACTAGTTTACTGGCTCATCTTGGTCCTGTATCTCGCCAAAATTCTACATTGCAGACGAGAAAGGACGCGGTTGAGAAAATGAACCACCCAAATTTTTTGTGCAGTTCAACTGAAATGGAGCATCCTTGGCGTGCAGACTGATTAAGTGCAAGATGAATATACGCATCAACCAACTTGTCTGGAATCTTTAGACTCCATGCCACATAGTTCACTACCATATGTGCCGATAACCAAAAGGCACAAGTTGGGACCAAAGACTAGACTGCGTTTTTTTGGGCAATGCACCAAGCAATATTTTTGGCGTTCACTCTCCTAATACTTGGATTTTGACAATTGGTTGACGTCGGTTGATACTCGAATGAATATAGACACTTCTTGTCAACATCGATGCTTGTCTGAGTGAACTTTGGAGTACATAGCAGCAGCAAAAGACCTGTCCATCTGATCATTTTGTGCAGTTCTACTGAAATCACCCGATGTAATGATTTGCCTGCGAGTTCAGGCTCCAAATTACTCCTTTATGAAATCGGCAAACAGTAGCACAATACCAAATTACCAATACATATGACAGGCACAATAATCAGGATAAAGACCAGTACCAACCTGTGTGAGGATCGTCTCACATGTAAGGTAGTCGTTACCGGAGCTCTTGAATGGCCTCGACTGAGGCCTCAGGCTTCAGCAAGATCGCCTTGGCACTGTTTATTCTTCTTCTTCCTCTTCATGCTCTGTTTCTCTTTCTCCTCACCAGTTGGTGAAACCAAGTACATGATTGGCCTTCTAATTCAGAATTGGTTTTGTCAGTGAGGGAGTACAAGTGTACTAGTAAAAAATAGCATTATTTTCTCATGGCAGTCGGAAAATAGAGATGAACACATGCATTAAATATCATTCTGACCTAAAGGAAGGTTATGGCGCAAATATGGATGATGAGGATTGGAACACAGATCTCCCTTTGTGCAGTTCCACCAAAATGAACCAACTGTTCCATTCTGACATTCCAGTTAAACAACACAAAAGTCAGTTCTTTTAAGAAGAGTTTTGTGCAGTGCACCAAAAGGTCACAACAGCAACCAGGTGAATTGGATATCCCTGTTTGCACAAAAAGGCACAGACGAAACAGTCAGAGTCTCAAACAATTACAGGCAAAAACATTTGGCTAAACTTGTCATGGCTTATAACAGTGGCATGGCTTCATTTTTACCAGGGACATTAGATTAAGAACAATGGGCGCACCAGCAGTCCAGCACCATGTACGTAAACAGGGGCATAAAGTGGTGATTCATAGTTTGTTTCCCCGAGAAACAAACATCCAAGAAACATGTCTGGGTTGGTCCCATTTTTGTTCACTCTAGCCACCTACTCCTATGTGTGGATATCAAATCTAGTCCTGGTCATACCACTGTGTACAGCGTTACCCCTATATTTCCCTTTTTGACCAAGAGACCGGTTGGACCAGTCTGTACTACTTTCACCCCCTTTCCTTCCTGTTTGTACCAAGTCCGATGTACATACTAAATTCCCCCACCCCCACTTTATTTCTTGTTTGAACCAAGTACTACAAGATTCGACTCCATGAAGTAGCTTTACCTCTAACAATAGAAGAAAAAAATTGTGACATTGGACCATCCGACCGAGAGTGGCTGAGAGGTAGAAAATGATGCACATGCAACGACGTAGCGAGCTGGGGAAGTAGAGCTAAGGCGGTTTCGAACGAAGATATACCTGAAGGTCGTTGGGATGTGGATAGGTGGGCGGCGGGAGGCCGGATCCGCCCACATGCAACGATGAAGGGATCGAAGGACCTCCCGCGCCAGCGCTCGGCCAGAGATAACGGTGCGGCCGGCAGTGGGTCTCCTCCCCCGCTGTCGACGACGGCCTAAACGCTGCCCCTCCTCCCCTTCACCGGCGGAGGGGGATACGTCCGGATCTGTAACCAGCGGTGAGGATAGAAAGCCAGTGTTTTTTAAAGGGAGAAAGACAGTGTTACTACCCCTATCTTGTTTAGATCTGGAGAGGATGAGAGTGTGTGAATATAGCAATCCTAGCAAGCAAGCGTGGAGGGTCCGGCCTATATATACGTAGTGGGGTAGTTTTCCTTTTTCACTCCATCAAAACAATCGTTTAAAATTATGTACTACTACATGCTAGGTCGTGGTTTTTTTAGTTGTTGATTGTTTTTTGAGATAGCTACCCGCTTGTTCCAAGTGGTGTTACGGTGTGCGAGGTCGCACTTTGTATCGTTCAAGTCTCGTACTACAAGTCCCTCCATTAAATGAACAACCACCCCCTCGTAAAAATTGTGAACAAGCCCACGGCTAAAATTAGCGGAAACGTGGGTTGCCCCAACATGCATTGTTATTTATATTTTCTACTCCCTCCGTTCCTAAATATAAGTCTTTTTTATTAGCCACACCTAAGACAAGATTTTTTTATTAGCAGTGAACCCCACATGTCATAGACACAAAAATTGTGGCAAGATTCCCTTAGGCAAGCCAAAGTGTGTCTAACAATTTGAGCAACTCAGGTTAGGCAAGTGTGGCAAGTGTGGGAAAAATAATGTGGCAACATAAGACAAACATAGTCACAATCCAAACAGCCCCGTAATTTTTTGTGACATGCATGAAAATTTGGTTAGTTAAATTTATAGTCAAAATTTGGCAAGGTGCATCAAATCAACACATGCAAGTATCAAAAGGAAAGTCACGGCATGCATGCATGCATGCATTGTACTCCCTCCATTTCCAAATATAAGTCTTTTTAGAGATTGCAACAAGTGACTACATACGAAGCAGAATATGTCTACTCCTACATATGAAGTAGCCCATTTGAAATGTGTAAAAAGACTTACATCGAGTGCAGTTCTTTGATGTGTTGCGTCAACTCGTACAAGACCGAGAAATTTGATTATTACAACACCCTCTCCCTCGCGGACTGAGCTCCGGTGCCTTTACTGCACCTGCCTTTGGCTGCATGACAAGAGGGCCAACCACCTATTGGGCCCACCTGTCATAGACGCAAAGGCAGGAGCAGTAAGTAGAAGCTTTCACTACACGCTATCCCTCCCGCACGAGGTGGACAAACATGCAACAGTGGATTCGATACTGTAGAAGTAGGAGTAACATCATTGTTCGTCTTCTCGAAGAGGTGAAGAGCCAAGCGCAACCCGAACGTGGCAGTTGCGAACGCTCGCGTGGTGCGGTTCCTTGGAGTACTAGCCAGGCTCTTGCATGAGACAAAATTGCTATTGTTTAACAATGAAACTCCATTATCCATTGGTTGATACTCATTCTGCATAGGTCCACACGCTTAGCACCATTTCCTCCTGGGGTCACCAATGTTTATTTGCTAATTAATAGCATTGCATGCAATGAACTAGCCATTGCAAGTCATTAAAAGCATGCACACCTCTCATCTCTTATTGGTTGATATGTCAAGAAACAAGAAACAAGGTAGAAGTTAATGCACCGCGCCTAAGTGTTTTGGGACTATTTGGTTTTCGTAAGATGACTTACACACCTAGACGGAGGGAGTAGTATAGCCCTGTAAACCGGAAAGGAGTATTTTCCTTTCTAGAGATTTCAACAAGTGACTAGACTACACCGTGTGCAGTACTCCCTCCCTTCCGGTTTATAAGGCTCAAATCTCAAATCTCATGAACCAAGGCATTTTGCGATTGGAGGAATGTATCTCATACTTTACAAAACTACCGTAATTAAACTCATGCATTAATTACGTAGTTCTCTCGTTTTCCTCTCCGCCTTGGTCGCGGTGCACAAGATTGATTACTCCTATATGACTAGCCACTCTATCTACATGCGGGACATTTCAAAGCATCCGGGCCCACGTTCCATCCACCAAATCACAGCGAGGTGCTACAGTCGAGACTCACCTGTAACCCCGGTGTGGCCGTCATGACCCGTCAGACTAGACACAATGGGTAGTAACATAGAGTAGTAACATGCGTATGTTACTAGTCTATGTTACTACCTCTACAGTGGGGAGTAACATATGTGTGATAACATGCAATACTTCATTTATTACGCTACAGACTCATCTTGCCTTGATATATGTGATGTTACTCATACTAGTAGTAACTAGCTATGTTACTACTTTCCTCTCTTTCTTCATTTATTGTTTGCCACATCATCTATTTTATGTAGAAATGTGTGATGTTACTACCTATGTTACTCCCATTGTGGGTAGTCTCATATCACAAAACCCACACCTTTACTAGCAGTGGTAAGGTGGCCTCCAAGTTGGACTGGACGAAGCAACCATCATTTCACTGGAACGCTCGTTCAAGCCATTTCTTCCCTTTCTTGAAGAAAACCTCACTCCAGGCTACTCACTTATGCCATTTTTCTTCTGTACCGACGAAGGAAAGGTGGGCAAATCAGTTATGCTGCTATATTTTCATTCCAAGAATCTTCTTTTTGCGAAGCACCGATCGATTCTCACATCCTATTCTTTCCCCGTTTTCATTGCGATTGTGGTTTCCTTTCGATTGCTTTTTGTTTGTCAGTTCATTGATGGATCCTGGAGCACTAGGCAAAGAGTTGCCGGCGGACAACCCACTAGAGACAGTGATCTCCAGGAAGCAAGCACCGACCAACGAGTTGACCATGTTGGTGGGCCAACCCATGGAGACGAAAAACTCCAAGAAACAAGCACTGGCCAAAGAGTTGAGGACGTTGGCGGACGAACTCCTCAAAGAAAGTTGGAAGAACAGCAAGGGCCCCACCGTGCCTACCCCAGGAACTCTGATTGCCACCTATGTGAGGCTCAAGACTGAGTTTGAGGAGATAGTCGCCGTTGAGAAGCAGTATTCCCCTGGCAAGGTGATGGCCCCCATCGAGGACGAGGAGATGGCCCCCGGAGGGATGAGATCCCCCGGTGAGCTACACAAGGTAAAAAAATAATGGCTTATTACCATAGTTGTGGTTTTTGATTATTTGCAATGTGCTTGCTAATATGTTAGGATTGTGCAGGTGCCGGTTGACATCCTTGATGATTCCGATGTCGTGGCCCGTCCTGTTGGCATCGCCCCGGAGATCGATTCCGATGCCGCTGTCCATCCTATGGACATCGCCCCAGAGATCGATTCCGATGTCGCGGTCAGTCCTGTGGACATTGCCCCAGAAATCAATTCCCATGCCGCTGTCCGTGCTGTGGTCATTGCCCGAGAGATCGATGACAAGAAATAGTTGGTCGCGCTAATCCTTCAGGGTAGTTTGCATTGCCCTATGTTTAATTACCAGAACAATGCGTATTATCAAACCATCTTAGGGCTAGTGCACTGTCTTGTGTGGGTGGATCTTGCTACTTTTGTTTGATAGTGAATCATGCGATGAATCATGCGAACCCTCTCCGAGTTATGGAAACAGATGTATCCTCACCAGCTTTTGATGTAATATATGGCATGCTTAGATGTAAGTTTGAACTGTTTATCATATCAGCAGGGCTTGTTTGATGATTCTTGGTGTTAGTAGGCTAGCTATTGTGCGAGCTATAGTACTTGCAAAACACTCACCAAAGAGAAACGTTGGGGCTGATGAGCTCGTGGCACGCTTATACTTATCCCTCGTTGATCGACCAATAGCCCTAGCTCCTAAAATTGTAGGCTTAGCGATCGATCAGACAATAGTCGACATACATTTAGGCCTCATTTGGTTCATAGGGTAGGAAAATCGTAGCAAAAGTACAGAGAACGTGCAACACAAAATCATAGCAGTGCAGAGACGTACTCCCTCCGTTCCAAAATAGATGACCTAGGCGGGCTAGTTTGGCCTAGTGGGTTTCAGTGATATGACGTGGTATAGTGCCGTCCAGTCTTCGTGTGTGGTAGCAGTATTGCGGGTACAGTAAGTTTTCTTGAAGAAGCGGAATTCAACGAAGTCATGATGGTTCCTTCGTCCGAACAACTTACAGTGGGAAAGGTTGGGCCTGCGATATGACCGGGGTAGACTAGGATAATTTTGTGCATGGCAGGTGGACCAGGATGGTCGACGTCCCACATGTCGGTGAATGAAAGTACTCTTTCCGATATAGAGGACGAGCAACGAGTATTCATTGTTTATTTTTGATGAAAGCTATTGTCTCCACTGTTATGACGGAGGAGTGTGAAACACGGCAGCCCAGTGAACTTGGCATGTGCACCACTCCCTCCTTCATCATGTAATGCCCAGGTTACAACCTTTTCTCACTTTCTCTCTATCTATTTCCTCTCAAATGTTTTTTACCTTTTTTTAAGACACAATTGTTTCTATGCCTTTTTTAGATTTATTTTTTTATACCTAGGAGCACGTGCAGAGACAAGCTCTTGTAGAGCCCACTCCTTGACTTTATCAATGCCTCTCTCTCCTTCACATAAGGAGTACTACTTGCTATGCATGCATGCGGCGGGCAACTGGCATCTTGAGGGGCCAGGGCGGTGAGAGCGGGCTCCGGAAGCGGTCCGGACTCCAGCATGGCCCACCTCACATTATCACCATATATTTCTTGGAGTCCGTGCGCGGTGGGTGGGCGATCTCTTCTCCCTCCCCCGTTTCTCTCTTCTCAGCCGACGCCCGCCGAGCGATTAGATTTCGGCTATCGATGGTTTATTCAATTACGGTCCCACATGTCAGTGAAATTGCAAGACAACGCGTGTCCCCTCTGGTGAGCGGCGTGCGAGCTGGACTGTCGGGGTTGCGACGCGTACGAGTCATGAGTGTGCCGCCTTTTCATTTAGAACTTGCGAAGCGTAACATTTTCGCGCGATCGATCGATATAAAACCAGAACAAAATGACGAGGGCGGTGCTTTCCCGCTCGTTAGGCAGGCTAGTTCGAGTGATATGACGTGCTACAGTGCCGTCCACTTGCTCCATTTTTATGTAAGCAAGAGTTTACACACTTACGCGGGAGGAGTGCGAAACACCGTGGATCTGATTTTGATCGAGGGATAACTGTTCCCTGCCAAATAATGGAGGATTGTTAGCGATTATAGCATGATAGTTAGGGCATCTCCGGCGCTGGCCCACAAATTTACACCGGCATCTGTCCGAGGACACTGATGGATGCCATCCGATGCTGCCCGCATACCTTTCGACAACTATATGAACTAACCGGACGAAATTCGTGCAAACAAAGCAAATTTCAAATTAACCGAATGAAATTCATTACATTTTGAAAACTTTTCGTACAAACAGGACGAAATTCATTACATATTTTGCACAAACCGTACTAAAACCTAATGTAAACCTAATCTAAATGATCGTCGGCGCCCTACCACCATGTCCGACCATGAACCCGAGAAAGCCGGCCATTGCCTTTGCTTCCTCCTCATCCGCCTCGATAACCTCCTCCTCTGGAGCACAAGGTTATGAAGATCTCCGCCTCCACGTCGCCGTCAAGCGGCTAATCGGCCGCCGATGTTTACCCCACCAAGCTTGGCGTCGACTGAGTGGAGCAGCGGTGGCCTTCCCGGGACCAGAGCGGCGACGACCTACCGTGTACTACTCTTCCTCACTGCCGGCTGCGCCCGCGCACGCGCGCTGGCTTCGTGGTCATGGCGGCGGAGGGCGGCCGGGGGAGGGGGGGGGTGGCGGCGATCTCCTTCATTTGCTCCTGCAACAGTACGTCGAAGAGAGCTTTGGAGAGCGCCCGGAGCGGAGCCGCCGATGTCCCTCGTCTGCTCCTGCGACAGTACGTCCAAGAGAGCTTCGGAGCGCCAGGAGGCCATGGTTGAAGTGGTGCCGACAGAAGGAAGGGATCGGAGGAGAATAAGTGTGGGTCTTTGCTATGGCTGGGAGCTGGGGCTCAAGTTAATATAGCGGGCGAATGGCAATGAGCCACGATAGACGGATGGACAACTGGCGCCGGAGTAGGTTCGTCGAGCGTGAATGTGGACACTGCTTCAGTGACTTAACTGCGGATGCGTTTGGGTTACTGACATGTGGGCCCAACGGGCATCTGGCCCGCATGTCAGTGACACACCAATTGCACCTGCAGTTAAGTCTGGTGAATGCGACATTGACATTCTGGAGAGACGATGACCGTTTCAGGCGGGAAGCGCGCGCTAGCGATGGAAGGGGTTTCGGTGTGCAGTGGCACTAAGATCGGTCGCTCACGATAGTACATACTCCGTACCATACTACCATAGTACCCATATACATGAGCAAGGCGGTCCGAGTATGACCGTTGGTGTTGAGCCAGGTGAATACATGCCCAGCATTCGCGTAGGCCTCCATCAAACGTCTAAACAGTAATGTCAGGCACTGCCGGGGCGCGCAGGTGATGGGCTCGCCGTTTGCGTTGCGCCATGAGCAGGACTTTGATTTAGAGGGCGACGTGCATGCATTAGCATGCTTTGACAGCATGAGCGTGAGTGTCTGACGCGAAGTATTTCATTTTCATTTGGCTGACGAGGGTGCGTTGCAGCGACGAGTCCGTGATTTGATTCCCCACATACGCATAATTTTGGTTTTTACAGTATTTCTTTCTCCATTGACAGGTAGGCCCGCGTAGATAGATAAAGAACACGAGCTAATGAGGCGCATGCGGACTGTTTGACTGGTCAACCAGACAAATACGGAGCTATACGCTGAGCCAGTGACCGTATAATCACCATATCTCGTATACAATGATCAAAGTGATCTATCAAGACAAGTTCGATGACCGCCAATGCATTTTACTCGGTAATAAATGACCAGGATTGAAGGGGAATCCAAATTTGCTTCGTCTTCTATCCTTGAGCTCTTGACAAACCAATGCACTATACGATTGTCCGGCCACTCCACCCCAGAGCTCTCACCAAGCGTCGTTCATGCCACCGCGCCGCACACCAACCGGTAAGGCAGCGATGGCATCCCGCCGCACCGAGTTCCTCGCCGCCCACGACCGCACACAAAATGGTAGGGAAGCGATGGCATCCCGCCATGCCGAGTTCATCGCCGCTCGCGACCTCACAACTATGTGGGAGGAATTTGAAGATGCCAAGGCCGAATGGGCGGTAGAGCAAGAGGCGGCCAAAGCCGCACAGAGGGAGCGGAAAAGTCAGAAAGCACTCAAGAAAAGAGAGGCCCGCCGCCGCAAGAAATAAAAGGACGCACGCGCTGCTGCGGAGAGGTCGGCGGAGATCCAAGCACGGTGGGGTGTCGCCGACAAAGCCGGGAAGGAGAACGACGGCGTCTGGCCAGCATGTGAGAAGTAGTAGTACTAGTAGTTAGTGTGTGTGTGTGTCTGTTACTGAGTATGAGCATGTACCAATACTACTAGTTACTACTGTAGTTTTTAGAGCAAATTAGCAGTACATTAGCCTAGACTAAATGAAAAAATTCCTATCCTAAGCATCAAATGGCATCTCTTGCTCTATAGGAATTGAGATGCATGTCATCTCACTTCCTATGATTTTCATATTCCTATCCTATGAACGAAAGGAGGCCTCTGTTGGAGTAACTACTGTAGCTAGCAGTACTGCCGGTACAGTAGTTTTCTTCAAGAAGCGGAATTCAACGAAGTCATGATGGTTCCTTCGTCCGAGCAACTTCAAAGTGGGAAGTGGGCCTGTGATTTGATGGCTCATTAGTCATTGTTACTGTGGCGCGATGACCTGGGTGACTCTCCCTTGGAGTTCTGCGTGCATGGCAAGTGGACTAGGATGGTCGACGTCCCACATGTTGGCGAACGGAAGTATTCTTTCCGATATCGAGGAGCAAGGAAACCGCGTGGTATAGTATCACTGCTGATTGGTTCGCAAAAAAATAGTATCATTGCCGATTTATAATTAGTATTTTTTATTTCTGATGAATGCTAGCGTTTCAACTCTTACGACGAAGGGCGCCAAACACGGCACGTTCTGGATGTCCCACACGTCAGCGAAAGGAGTGGGACATGAATAGCGTGGTAGAGCCCAACATAAAAAACAGCGTGGTAGAGCGTCTCCACTTTTGGGTCGGAGACCACACGTAGTAGTACTTAGTGGTATGAACGATACAAAGTGCGACCTGGATAGAAAGACACGTCTAGTTGGAAGGTCTCGGGGCATACACGTAAACAAATATAAAAGTTAATATGTGCCTCCAACTAATATAGTAGTAGTAGAGTACTTAGGCACGTACTCCATAACATCGCCGTGCATTGCACGTACAACATTTAGTGGTAGTACGTAGTAAGAGACAAATGCCGCCCAAGAGTTCCCTTCTCGACCTACTTTTGGGTGTTTGGTAGAGTGTATGGAGGGTGCATGAGTCCACACTAGTTTAGCACAAATACACTAGAAACATGCATGAAGGGAGCATGCATGAAGAGGGGTGTTGAGTTGAGCATGCGTGAAGAGGGAACAACTATGCTGAGACGAGAACGCAACCAAACACACCCTATATGCCACGCATGTTCAGACCATTTGTGCCTTTCTACTTCACTTACTGCGCTACATTACTCAGGTTCGTGCGTCCACTCCTGGGTACATGTCTGTCTCGTAGTTCCAGTCCCACATGTTCTTCATATAGATGGAACAATCCTTGCATAACACGTGCACCTTGATGCTAGATGTCTCACGTGTTGGAAAAAGGATGATCAAAGCTCACGTAAAAAAATAGAGTGGAAGAACATAGATTCCGGACGACCGAGTAGGAGCAAGGAACCTCGTGGTGGAGCGTCTGCACTCATAATATTTAATATTATTCAGCGATATAAAATTAACCAATCATCTCCACAGTGGACTGGAAGAGTACGAAACACGGCAGCCCACTGTAGTTACATCATACTAGTACATGGCTAACCCACGCTATCACCATATTTCTTGGCTTCCGTGCGAGACCTATCTCTAGTAATCCAGCAGCACGTATCGCTTCTCCCTCCTCGTCTCTATCAAAGTGCGGCGGGCTGGCATTTCTGCCATCTATTGAGGTCGGTTAACTATCACATGTTAGCGACATGCCAAGAGGATTCTAAAAAAAATTCCTTTCATGTTCCGTTTTCAAAAAGAAAAAAATTCTTTCATGTACGAATTTGCATGTATGCTTTGAGCAACTTGCATGTCCTATACTGCTCCTGTTTGATACTCTAACTTAGCTAGAGGTTAGACTAACTCATGACTAACCCTGAACTAATTGTAGCCAAAGAGGTGTTTGGGTGACAGGGTTAGATTGACAATAAATGCACTTCATGGAGAGAGAAAAGTGATTTTTTAGTGGTCCCAATGAGAACTATCTTCAGTTAGCACCTCTTGGGTGGGATAGTTTTTTTCGGTGGGTTCGGTGCAACTTGCTCCAATTTAAACCCTCATGCTTGGATACTTTAGGGCTATTTGAGCCCCAACTAGCTCAAACTAACTCTAACCCATGGGCCCTGTTTGTATCATGGGGTTAGAGCTAGTTTGGGTTAGTTGGAGGCTCAAATAACCCAAAAGTATCCAAACAGGGAGGGTTAGAGTGGGTTAGTTTCATCTAACCCAACTATCCCGATGGAGAGATGCTTATTTGGGTTAGAGTGGGTTAGAAAATAACTCTAACTCTAACTGTGTTAGAGTAGCCTTGGATCCAAACAGGGCCTATGGCCAGTCTCGACGCAGAGCAGTCGCGTGCACCGGGAAGCGGCACTCTCTCGGCCATCGCGCCACTTCAAAGCCGGCGCCAGTGAGAGGTCGCCTCTGCTCTGGCTGGGCATTGATGCGGCACTGACGCTCCAGGGCGACGCTGACCGTTTCACGCGGGAAGCGCACGCTGGCAAGGGAGTATAGGTTTTGAACCGTTTCAGGTGTAGTACTGGTAGTTTGCAAAACTACTCAATTATTGCACTCAGTTTCCTAAGAAATTGTGGTAAAAACGTTACTCCACAGCCTGCTTCCCTTCTCCTTCCTCATCCACCTCCCGTGCACGTCCACGGGAAGCGACCGGTCAACCCTTATATAGGAGTGCTAGCACAAAAATATGCATGCATGACCACTAAAATTTCCATATTAAAGCGCCGCTCCGGCGGGAATATGGCTTATGTTGTTACCTTCGGCCGGCCCATGGCTACCAGGCGACGGTGACCAGAGAAGAGGCGGCGGGAGGGGAATGAATGCAGCTACTGTTTGGGTTCGCGTTCCGTCTTAAATAAATGCGCAACATCACGTGTACCCGCGGGTGCACAAATTGTAACATACGTGTCTGCTTAAGTGGGCATCACGTAACTGGTGTGTGTGTGAGAGAGATTCCGAGAGACAGAGTGCGTGTATGCGACTCTACTCTTCGGACATGTACTCAACCTTTTGCAGCGGGATATAAGTATAATGGTATTTACTTTAGCTAGTGATTTACGTGGCCATGTTAACGTGGTTGTGTCAAAAAAATGTCACTTCCTGCTCGTGATTTGTGTTATATAATTACAAGCAAGATTCTCGTGCATTGCAGGGAACATCAATATGCATTTTTTTACAAAACACCTATTGTGATTGACCCATGCAGGAGTAATCCCATGTGTAAAAACTAATGATATCTCGAGAATTTTATCAGAAAACTGGTATCACAAGAATGTCATCGAAAAAATGAAAGATGAGAGATAAGGCGAGGAGGAGTGGAGCGTGGTGGTGACTGGTGGTCGGAATGGGCGGAGGCATGGGGATGGACGGCGCCGGCAGGCGACAGAGGCCACCATGCATGCTAGATTGTTCCAGAGACTTATTCCTTTTTTAATTGCTGAGCAATGAGGTTACGGGAGATAATGATGTGGAGAGAGGTGCGGGTATCTTTTGTAAAATTATCATAGTTTGCTTTCTATCCTCAGATATAGATCATACAGTCTGTATTACAAGATGGCAGGCACACCATCACCGCCAACTCGTTTTTTATAAGGGTACAGATGATAAGTTTGCTGACTACTAAAGTAAAGTGTAATTTTCCATGTTATGCAAGTAAATAAAGGTGATTGTTTATCATACGGGTAAGGTTGGATGAAGGGTGGTAGGAACAAATGCTCCGCCTAGAGCATGTGTGTGTGAGATGGAGTCTTAGTGTGTGTGTGTGAGAGAGAGAGATGGAGTCTTAGTTTGTGTGTGTGTGTGAGAGAGAGAGAGAGATGGAGTCTTAGTGTGTGTGTGGGGGGTGCATGCGTGCATGCGTGTGTGTTTGTGTGTGTGTGAGAGAGAGATGTAGTCTTAGTGTGTGTGTGTGTGGGGTGCGTGCGTGTGTGTGTGCGCGCGCGTGTGTGTGTGTGCGCGCGTGTATGTGTGTGTCGCAGGGTCCTCTGTGGCGGATGTAATTTAAGTGTGCATGGCTTCATCATAGAGAGGTGATGTGTATGGCAGAGGCCACCAACGATGGGGTGCGAGAGAGAAAATGCCCGTAGAGAGGGAAGAGAAGGTGTCTGCGCGTGAGAGGAGTCGACATCGAGAGAACGTGTTTGTTCGAGAGACACCGAGGAAGACTACTATATATCGATGGTTCATGTAGGCAGGAATTAAACAAAGGGATGGTCTTATTGGTTTCGGGGATATAGGGGAAGAGTGAGAGGCGGGGAGGGGGGGGGTAGCTAGAAGGAGATTGTTAAGTGTGAGTGTATGTTTTACCCATCCAGGCGGAAGTTAAGTGCACAAAAGAGGAGAACGATTCGATGTGGCATTAGGATTGAGGGTAATTAACTACGTATGGAGACATAGACCTTGAACATGCATGTGTGAGAGGTATACATGTATACATGGGATGTGTGTGTGTGTACGCGCGCACATGATCGAGATAAAAGAAAGAAGACATAAGTCATAAGATCAACGACATGGGAGAGACGGATCGGTATGACAATATGCATGCATGTGAGAATGCAGGGAAGAAGGCCCGACAATTGAGCATGTGTTTTTGTCTTTAAGAGATAGTGGCGTGGGCTGGAGCATGCATCTATGGCGAGCAGAGGGAGTGAGGCGCAACGATTGTGCAAAATAGACCAACCTATAAATGCATATGTATGGAGAGACATATATAGTGTGGGTGATAGGAAGCAAGACTCCGTGCGAGAAAGAAATGTTGACGGAGAAACTACAGATAGACACAGAGATGGATATGCTAGCTAGAGGGACATCCGCTAGTTTGGGTGTTGGATATGACCGTCGGGTGGTTCAAAGGGTGAAGTTATATATGTGTGTGAGAGGGCACTTGACTGCATGTAGAGAGAAACATATGTAGTGTGCGTGATAGGAATCAAGAGTGAGGGCAAGAAAGAAGGTTGATGGAGAAACAGATAAATAGAAAGATAAAGATGCTAGCTAGTGTGCGTTAGAGATAGGAGTCGAGTGGATCAGAAGGCTGGGTTATGTGTGTGGGTGTGAGAGAGATAGAGAGAGGGTGCATGTGAGTCACATACAAACAGATATCAGAGAGAAATGAGATTCAGAGAGACGGAGTTTTGTGTCTGCGAGAGAGAAAGATATTTCACAACGAGAGTGATAGCTAGAGAGACATACGAGCTAACACAAGATATCTCTAACGAGAGAGGGTGTGTGTGAGCGACATACAAGAGAACAATGGAGAAATATGAGACCCTAGGAGATAGTGTTTGTGTTTGTGTGTGAGAAAGAGATATTGAAGGGGAAGAGTCTTAGGTTCTCATATCTAAGGAGCGAAAGACATCTCTGTATGAGGGGTGTGCGAGTGGCACACATGGGAATAGTAGAGAGAAATGAGACCCCGGGAGACAAAGTTTTGTGTTTGTGTGAGAGAAAGAGATTCCACATGGAGAATCATATTTAGAGACACATAGCAGGGAGCGAGATATACTTAGAGAGAGATAGAGTGATGAAGGTCGAGGGAGAGAGTACCGTCAGTGTGTTACGAAGATAAAAGATCATTGTCGACATACAGGTAGCACGAGAGATACCTGAGAGACGATGAACGCTTATAGGTCCAGAGAGATAGTCCTATATAAGCATAAGTGATAGCTATATGAGACGAATATCTGGATTAAAGGGGATTCAAATATTTAAAATGGAGATCACGACATCGATAATATCATAACGCAAATTGGTGTATCAAACATGCATATTCATTTGAATTTGGACACACGTGTAATGTTATATAGTTTATAAATATTGGTGATCCATAGATTCTTCAATTACAAACAATGCATGGTTTATATGCAATTAATGTCTAAATGGGATTACACTATATGTTGCGTGTGTGAAACAAATTATACATGTTTGAGAAGTAAAAAAACCCCGCATGAAACTCACATTAATTGGAGACAGTTAGCGAGGAATGCATACATTGGATTTCAACATAAAGTGGTTTCAAATATTTGAAAATGCAAATTGATGGATACAACCTTATGAATCTGAGATCACGCCATTTGTAAACCATATTTATGTATAAATGGTGTTGTGCTTTTGAAAGTATATATAAAAAAATGATGTATATAGAATGTAATTCCAATTGAAAATAGATCCTGCCCGAAAAAAATAGAATACAAACGGGATTCGAACGGTAAACATGCACTCTGCAAAATTTGAACGAAGCGGGGAAAGTCGCAGTAACCACCCGAAACCAAAATCTGCGAGATGGAAAGCACTACTGCCTATCCCTGCCACGCAAAGCCTATCTGTTGTATTTCTATAGGTTTCGATAGGGGTAGGTTTGTAATTTCACCCAAACGTGACGTAACCGCCTCTCACCCGGATTCATACACGGTGGGCGCCAAAACACAGTGTGTCCTCGACCGAAATCGACTCCCTCCCCGATTCATATTCATACACGGTGGGCGCCAAAAACAAACTCTCATCGGCAAATATTCGGTGTATGCGAGATTACCGTCCTATCCCCAACCGACTAATGTTGTTGTGATGTAGTAGAAATTTGAAATGGGGGCTAAGTTTGTAAATTCTCTCGCATTTGAGACAAGCGCACCCTGAATACATGGTCCCCCCTTCCTCTCTACCTCCCTTTTCCCCATTCGTACTCCGTGGGCGCCAAAACACCCTCTCCACCCCACCCTCCTCCCTCCACCTCCGTCCGCCACCCCATCCACCGCCATCCTCCTCCACCATGACGGAGCTGATACCCCGACGCCGCCGTCCATTACAAGAGATCGACCTCTCTCATCCACGGCTTCGGACCGGGATCCTTGCATCCCGTCCTCTCGCTTCATCCCCGCCGTCGTCCACCTTGCCGGTGCCACTCCTATGACCGTCTCGTCCACCATGCCCCGCCGCCACCGTCTACCCTCCTAGATCTGCTTCCACGCTGCCGACAGCCATCGCTACCGCAGCACCGTCAAATTCTCAGCAGATGCGTACATGGCGCCGCACCAGAGGCGGTACTCTTTCGTATCTGCTCAACTTATTTATCACAGCAAGAAAATAGATCGCCACTGCTTTACTGTAATTTCTTGTCTTGGTTGCAAAGTTGCCTTTCTCCAGTTTGCACCTTCAGATCCGCCATGGCACGCTCAACACTATACTCCCAATGCTTATGGTTTTCCCCTTTTATATTCCACACTAGTTAAATCACAGTAGACTAAATTTCAAAATTGGGTCAGTCGATTTTTTAGAGCTCACCGGAGTTCGCCGGTGCGATCGAAGGGGCTCGGGTGGTTGTGGGGCCTCGCCAAACAAAGAAAACTCGACGCGGGTGGGGGTTGGGGCGAGGGTGGGGGGTGGGGGTGGCGGAGGAACACATGCGGTGGGGGCCGGTTGTCCGGCCGGCGGCTCGTGCAGTGTTCTGTATGGGAAGAATCAGAGACGAGGAAGAAGAAGGGTTAGGAGACGTAGGATCTTCATCCAACCACCTGAAATGGTCGAGAGATAGCTGGGAGTTGCATTCTTAATGCGCTCTGGTTCATCGTGTGTGGGCACTGCACAACCAACATTTTATTATCCAAAATATGCTTGCTCTTCTTTACCATGTTCCTCTTTCGTTCTTCTTTAATATGTACTATCTCCGTTCCTAAATACAAGTCTTTGTATAGATTCCACCATGGACTACATATGGAGCAAAATGAGTGAATCTACACTCTAAAATGTATCTGGATACATTTGTATGTGATCCATAGTGGAAATCTCTACCAAGACTTATATTTTGGAATGGAGGGAGTATGATAGTAGTACAGTATGTTCCTTGTACTGAAGATGACCAGGGACATTTGCAGTGTAGATGTCTATACGGTCGGTTGTGATGGACACTTTGAGCCTCTTTGATTCATAGGATCTTGTAAACATAGGAATAGGAGCCTGCCCACTTGAATCCTATAAGAATAGCAAGGAAATGCGGGGAGCTGTGTCGCCTTTGAGAGCACTCATATTAACAGTACCGTACCTTCACTTGAAGAGAGCTGGTATCCGAAGCCTTTCTAGCCGTACCGGCAATACTAGCACATATATTCCA
Organism: Triticum urartu; assembly: GCF_056163025.1. NCBI lineage: Eukaryota > Viridiplantae > Streptophyta > Magnoliopsida > Poales > Poaceae > Triticum > Triticum urartu. The sequence continues at coordinate 435,435,282 of NC_141873.1, forward strand.
GCAAGTTCCACTTTGCTGATTTTACTCTGATGCTTAAGGTTTTCCCTTTATATCTACACTATGATTTGTGTAGCTGCTTTGTGTCGCACTAGCAGCAGTCCACTCTTGAAGCTAAACACTGCAATGACTTACAAAATTGGCACCAAGGCATTGAGTGCCATTCTGGATGCAATGAAACTCATACGCTCCCCACCTGTTGATTCTTGTTCAGAATATGATCCTAATGACTATTCTAACCTCGAGGAGTCAAAGGCAGATGGCCTGTCCTGTTCACCCATCAAGGTGCCTATTCTAATTTGGCAATGTTTTATTGATTGCGGGTATCTTGCATATGTTGTCTTGCATTTCTTCTACTTTGTTGCACCGCCATCTGCTTAGTTTACTCATCATATATGTCGAGATGCCATGCCCATCCATTATCAATACATATTCCATCTGTCATCATACCATGTTTTTCCACTCAAATGCTGTTCTTGTGCATCAGACATCAAAAAGGAAGAGGGTGATTGCCGAACCTGAAGGAGCACTAGCAAAGTCCTTGAAAATCGTGTGGTGCCGGAGAAATCAGACAACACCCCACTTATATTGGCTGTACAACCAGTGACACAAAACGTAGGACCGACTCTAGCAGACTGTACCCATACTTCACTGGCCACACCACTTGCACGACCACACAGGACCTGCACTCCAGCAAAAGGTATACTGATTTCATTTGCCATAGCACCAGCTGTACCACAGAAAAATCCCACTCCAGCAAATAGTACAGCAAGTCCACCAGCCGAAGACCTATCCCAACTGCAGAGACGACCAATTCCTACAGATTGGAACCCCATTCCATTTATTCCCAGTTTAAAAGACAATGCTTTGAATGTTGTTAGGGACTACGTGCATATATTCCCATCATGGGAAGATTATTGTGAAGACAAACACCATTTTCACATCTTCCTGTCCAACTTACGTGTAAGTGCTATTATTCATGGTTATCATTTTCCTGTTTTCTGCTGATTGAACACATCAATGATTTACATTACATTGTTGTAACTAGGCGAGGGTCAATCTGGATAGTCATGACGAGCAAAGCTTGCTTGTGCTTTTCAAGGAAGCATTGCAGCAGTATCAGTGTTACCTGAGGAAATCACACTTTGATGGCAAGTCTATAAACGAATTTCCGGTGAAGTCTCTTGTGCTAAATTTAGAAGACATTGAATGGAAAAACCTTGTTATGCACTGGTCTCGTTCCCAGGATGAGGTACTGTCTATGAAATCACATGACAATTTGAACTTCTACTTTTCCGCATGTGCCTTACGGATCTTTTTTGCAGGAAATCTGTTCGAAGACGAATTCTGGTTTGAAAAGAATGACAGGATATCGCAAATATGCTGCCCGCTACTTTGCTCTTGTTAGTACCTGTTGTCCTGTATCATTGTACTTGCATACATACCTGGTTCATTATGTGACAACAGTATGCATGATAGCTTGCTTATCAATTGTTCGCTCCAAATTATCTGATCTGTATGAATGGTTACATTAGTGTAGAATATATCCAATGCCAATGGTTTTTTAGCTCTGCATTGTTCTTGTAAGTACATGCTGTCCTTTATCAGTGTACTTATAATGACAAGTAGTTGTTCATGTACCATCACTCTGCAGCTTATTTTCCTTTGCCCTCCATTTTCTACACATCAGATCTATATTTTTACTCTTACCATAAGGTTGGTACTGAAGAAGTTTAGCTATGCATTGCTCTTGGCTGTACATTTTGCCTGTATCGCTGCACTTACATTTATAGCTACTTGGTTATCTAGCATCACTCTTCATCTTATCTTAAATATTCTCCATTTTTTCATATATTATCACATCTATATTTACTCTTAACAAAATGTAGAATAAAGGCAATGCTTTTGAAGAAGATTCTATGCTAAACTTCTTGAATTGCCCCCCCATCAGCATGGACAAGGCCTTTATAGAGCCCGTGTTCACCAATAATGTAAGTTTGTCCATCTCAAGCCTTCAAACTTTGTTGTATATATTTGGTTAGGCATGACTGCAACAGCTGTTTATTTTTGGTGTTTGCATCAAATTGCTTGTTTAAAGCTTATTATGTAGTTCATAAACAAAAGTTTATCCTTTCTCAATTTAAGTTTTCAGTTGTACAACCAAGTTCCTTCTTCATACCATGTAAATTAAACTATATAGAGCAAGTGATCTTCTTTTGCACTGCATGTATGCTTCTGTTCTTCATCCGTAATCTAGTGGTGTGGTGAACCTACCCACTACAACACAATGTCATATTCTGCAATGTCTTAACTATGAACAATGTCATATCATTCTACTATTATTTAAACCATCTCTTTATTTGCCAATCTGAAATGGTATAAATTGACAACACACTAACCATTGATACTTATGAGTTCTTGATCTGTAATCCAGTGGTGTCGTGAAGCTGCCAACTCCTTCACAATGTCATTTCCTGCCATGTCTTGACCTGAACAATACCATATTGTGTTAATGCAATTTTAAACTGTGTCACTTTATTCGTCAGTAAGAAATGTGATGAATTGTCAGCACTGATACTTTTATGTGCAAAACCTGTCATCTGTCTACTTGTTTATCTTTCAGAGTGAGGAAGATATAAGTGTTGAACAAGCGCAGTCTCATCATCTTGCTCAGCTGCTTGCGCTGCACCTCCCCAGCAGGGCTAACCTTTCTTGAACTCTATTGAAGTGCTATCGGTTTTGTATATTATTTTGTCGGCGTGTTTATTTGCACTGGTGGCGATCTTTGATGCCCAGTGTATGTAATTTGCTATCTGCTTCTGCTTTATTATCATAGTGACGAACTTTGATACCCAGTGGATGTAATATGCCGTAATTTCTTTATTGTATAGTCTAGGTTTTTTCTTATTCACGATGCTGCAGTTATTTTACTGTATATATATCCTGTCTTCGCAGCAAACTGGCCAAACCGTAAAATTACGGTACATAATCGGGCCGTCATGCAATCACGATGTAGGTTGGGCCTGAAACGTGCCGAATAGCTCACGGGCCGGCAGCAGCCCGAAATGAACCCCGGCCCATGATTGTGCGAATCAAATCACGAGCTTTTAATAGGCCAACATTGTCTCGGTCCTTGTTTGTCCCAATCAGATATCGGTTGCGAGTAGGCCGGACGCAAACCGGGCCGTAGTTAGGCCCAACTATATGATGGGCTTTTAACAGGCCGAAATTAATATAGGGCCGATTTGTTAAATGGGCCCTTAACAGGCCAAAACTAATATCAGGCTGAATTACTAAGTGGGCCTTTAGCAAGTGGGCCCAAAAGCATAGTGTCCAATTGACGGGCAAAATCTGATATGGGCCATAATTGAGCCCAAAGCCTCTTAAAGGGCCGGACCTAATCTAGGACGTAATTTGGCCTAGAACATGGTAGGCTTTTAACAGGCCGGATCTCATATGGGCCACTATTAGGCCGGGAGCGCGGCAGGCCATTAATGGACCGGATTAAATATGGGCCGACATTTGGCCCAAAACATGGTAGCCAGTTAATGGGCCGGCCTAATAGGGTCCTCAAAATCTTGTGGGCCTACAGCTGGGCCGACCCATTAATGTCGGCGAAATCTCGTGGGCCTTTAGCTGGGCCGGCCCATTATGATCTGCTAGAATCTTGTGGGCCTTTACCTGGGCCGACCCATTATGGCACACAAAAATCTTGTGGGCCTTTACCTGGGCCGACCCATTATGGCCCGCAAAATCTCGTGGGCCTTTAGCTGGGCTGGCCCGTTAGGGTCCGCAAAATCTTGTGGGCCTTTAGTTGGGCCGACCCATTTAAACTTGATGGGCCGGTCCACGTGTCAACATATCATAGGCGCGTCTCGCCCATTGGATGAGTGACACCTGTGCCAACGCGGACCTGACACGTGTCTCCTCCAGCCAATGATGATTTTACACGTGGAAAATCCCCATTGGTCGGGGCTGTTAACAGGTTATCGGATCCAAAATCCGACCTGATAGCTTAACGGTGTTCCGTTATGGTGGATGCCACGTGTCGGTCACGCTTGACGAAAGCACTTCTGTGATGCGCGATTTATCATCATGGAAGTGGACACTTCCGTGATGATAATTTTGGTAATGTCATGGAAAACTTCTACGACAGCACATGTATGACTATCTTGATTCTGTCATAAATTTGTCATGGATGTAGATGCATGACAAAAAACGCGACCTACTGTGACAAACACGTATCATCAGGAAGTGTATTTTTTGTAGTGTGTTGAGAGGACAAAAGGGAGAAGATAGTCTCACATCAACTAGGCGTATCAACAGGCTATGGAGATTCCCATCAATAGATATCAATGTGAGTGAGAAGGGATTGCCATGCAATGGATGCACTAGAGCTAGAAGTGTATGAAAGCTCAAAAAGAAACTAAGTGGGTGTGCATCCAACTTGCTTGCTCACAAAGACCTAGAGCAATTTGAGGAAGCCCATCATTGGAGTATACAAGCCAAGTTCTATAATGTAAAATTCCCACTAGTATATGAAGGTGACAAAATAGGAGACTCTCTAACATGAAGATCATGGTGCTACTTTGAAGCACAAGTGTGGTAAAAGGGTAGTAGCATTGTCCCTTCTCTCTTTTTCTCTCATTTCTCTCTTTTTTTTTCTTTTTTTGGGCCTTCTCTTTTTATGGCCTCCTTTTTTCTTTTCTTTTTTTCGTCTGGAGTCTCATCCCGACTTGTGGGGGAATCATAGTCTCCATCATCCTTTCCTCACTTGGGACAATGTTCTAATAATGATGATCATCACACTTTTATTTACTTACAACTCAAAAATTACAACTCGATACTAAAACAATATATGACTCTATGTGAATGCCTCTAGCGGTGCGCCGGGATGTGCAATGAATCAAGAGTGACATGTATGAAATAATTATGAACGTGGCTTTGCCACAAATACGATGTCAACTACATTATCATGCAAGGCAATATGACAATGATGAAGCATGTCATAATAAACGGAATGGTGGTAGGTTGCATGGCAATATATCTCGGAATGGCTATGGAAATTCCATAATAGGTAGGTATGGTGGCTGTTTTGAGGAAAGTATATGGTGGGTTTATGGTATCGGCGAAAGTTGCACGATACTAGAGAGGCTAGCAATGGTGGAAGGGTGAGAGTGCGTATAATCCATGGAATCAACATAAGTCATATAGAACTCATATACTTATTGCAAAAATCTATTAGTTATCGAAACAAAGTACTACACGCATGCTCCTAGGGGATAGATTGGTAGGAAAAGACCATCGCTCGTCCCCGACCGCCACTCACAAGGAAGACAATCAATAAATAAATCATGCTCTGACTTCATCACATAACAGTTCACCATACGTGCATGCTACAGGAATCACAAACTTTAACACAAGTATTTCTCAAATTCACAACTACTCAACTAGCATGACTCTAATATCATCATCTTTATATCTCAAAACAATCATCAAGTATCAAACTTCTCATAGTATTCAATGCACTTTTTATGATAGTTTTTATTATGCCCATCCTGGATGCCTATCATATTATCACTAATTTTATAACCAAAGCAAATTACCATGCTTTTCTAAAAGACTCTCAAAATAATATAAGTAAATCATGAGAGATCAATAATTTCTATAAAATAAAACTACCACCGTGCTCTAAAAATATAAGTGAAGCACTAGAGCAAAATTATCTAGCTTAAACGATATAAGTGAAGCACATAGAGTATTCTAATAAATTCCGATTCATGTGTGTCTCTACCAAAAGGTGTGTACAGAAAAGATGATTGTGGTAAACTAAAAATCAAATACCCAAATCATACAAGACGCTCCAAGCAAAACACATATCATGTGGTGAATAAAAATATAGCCTCAAGTAAAGTTACCGATGGAAGAAGACGAAAGAGGGGATGACTTCCGGGGCATCCCCAAGCTTAGGCTTTTGGTTTTCCTTGAATTTTACCTTGGGGTGCCTTGGGAATCCCCAAGCTTAGGCTCTTGCCACTCCTTATTCCAAAATCCATCAAATCTTTAACCAAAACTTGAAAACTTCACAACACAAAACTCAACAGAAAATCTCATGAGCTCCGTTAGTATAAGAAAACAAACCACCACTTAAGGTATTGTAATGAACTCATTATTTATTTATATTGGTGTTAAACCTACTGTATTCAAATTTCTCTATGGTTCATACACTCCGATACTAGCCATAGATTCATCAAAATAATCAAACAACACACGAAAAATAGAATCTTTCAAAAACAGAACAGTCTGTAGTAATCTGTAGGTTTCGAATACTTATGTAACCCCAAAAATTCTGAAATAAATTTGTGAACATGAGGAATTTGTCTATTAATCATCTGCAAAAATAATTAACCTAATCGCTCTCTCCAGTAAAAAATGGCAGCAAATCCCGTGAGCGCTAAAGTTTCTGTTTTTTACAGCAAGATCACTAAAACTTCCCACAAGTCTTCCCAAAGTTTCTACTTGGCACAAACACTAATTAAAAGCATAAAACCACATATAAACAGAGGCTAGATGAATTATTTATTACTAAACATAACTAAAAAGTAAGAAACAAAAATAAAATTGGGTTGCCTCCCAACAAGCGCTATCGTTTAACGCCCCTAGCTAGGCATAAAAATAAGAATAGATCTAGGTATTATCATCTTTGATATGCAATCCATAAGTGTCTCTCATAATAGATTAATAAGGTAATTTTATTTTATTTCTATGAAAGTGTTCCATGTCTTTCCTTAACAGAAATTGGAATCTATTATTCCCTTCTTTCATATCAATAATTGCACCAATCGTTCTAAGGAAAGGTCTACCAAGAATAATGGGACATGAAGGATTGCAATCAATATCAAGAACAATGAAATCTACGGGCACATAATTCCGATTTGCAACAATAAGAACATCATTAATCCTTCCCATAGGTTTCTTAATAGTGGAATCCGCAAGATGCAAATTTAAAGAACAATCATCAAATTCACGGAAACCTAACACATCACACAAAGTTTTTGGAATCGTGGAAACGCTAGCACCCAAATCACATAAAGCATAGAATTCATGATCTTTAACTTTAATTTTAATAGTAGGTTCCCACTCATCATGAAGTTTTCTAGGGATAGAAACTTCTAATTCAAGCTTTTCTTCATAAGATTGCATTAAAGCATTACCGGTATGTTTGGTAAAAGCTTTATTTTGACTATAAGCATGCGGAGAATTTAGCACAGATTGCAACAAGGAAATACAATATATCAAAGAGCAATTATCATAATTAAATTCCTTGAAATCCAAAATAGTGGGTTCATTGCTATGTAAAGTTTTGACCTCTCCAATCCCACTTTTACCAATTTTTGCATCATGATCTAAAAACTCCGAATTATTGGGATGCCTTTTAACTAAAGTTGACTCATTTCCAGTCCCATCATTATCAAGATTCATATTGCAAGACAAAGATTTAATAGGAGACACATCAATCACTTTTAGATCTTCATCCTTATTATCGTCGAAACTAGAAGAACACGCTTTTATGAAGTAATCTTTTTTAGCATGCATCCTAGCGGTTCTTTCTTTGCACTCATCAATGGAAATTCTCATGGCTTTGGGAGACTCATTGATATCATGCTTAGGTGGAATAGATCTAAGCTTCAAAGAATCAACATCAAGAGAAATTCTATCCACATTCCTAGCCAACTCATCAATCTTAGACAATTTTTCTTCAATCAAAGCATTGAAACTCTTTTGCAAACTAATAAATTCTTTAACACTAGTCTCAAAATCAGAGGGCATCTTATTAAAATTTCCATAAGAGTTGTTGTAGGAATTACCATAATTATTAGAGGAATTACTAGGGAAAGGCCTAGAATTAAAGTTTCCTCTATACGCGTTGTTACCAGAATTGTTCCTACCAACAAAATTCACATCCATAGATTCATTATTATTCTCAATCAAAGTAGACAAAGGCATATCATTAGGATCAGGAGAAACACTCTTATTAGCAAACAACTTCATAAGTTCATCCATCTTTCCACTCAAAACATTAATCGCTTCTATCACATGGACCTTTTTACTAGTAGATCTTTCGGTGTGCCATTGAGAATAATTAACCATAATATTATCTAGGAGTTTGGTAGATTCTCCTAAAGTGATTTCCATAAAAGTGCCTCCCACGGTCGAATCTAAAAGATTTCTAGAAGCAAAATTCATTCCAGCATAAAAAATTTGTATGACCATCCACAAATTCAAACCATGTGTAGGGCAATTACGAATCATTAATTTCATCCTCTCTCAAGATTGTGCAACATGCTCATGATCTAGTTGCTTAAAGTTCATAATATCATTTCTAAGAGAGATGACCTTCGCGGGAGGAAAATACTTAGAGATAAAAGCATCTTTGCACTTGTTCCAAGAATCAATACTATTTTTAGGCAAAGACGAAAACCAAGTTTTAGCACGATCTCTAAGCGAAAACGGAAATAGATTCAATTTAACTATATCATTATCCACATCTTTCTTCTTTTGCATATCACATAAATCAACAAAGCTATTTAGATGGGTAGCGGCATCTTCACTAGGAAAGCCAGAAAACGGATCTTTCATGACAAACTTCAGCAAAGCGGTATTAATTTCACAAGATTCAGCATCGGTAAGAGGAGCAATCAGGGTGCTAATAAAATCATTATTGTTGGTATTGGAAAAATCACGCAATTTAGTATTATCTTGAGCCATCGTGACAAACAATCCAACACACAAGCAAGCAAGAGGCAAACAAAAAGAGGCGAACAAAAAAGAGGGGAGCAAAAAAAGAGGGCGAATAAAACGGCAAGGGTGAAGTGGGGGAGAGGAAAACGAGAGGCAAATGGCAAATAATGTAATGCAAGGGATAAAAGTTTGTGATGGGTACTTGGTATGTCTTGACTTGTGAGTACATCTCCCCGGCAACGGCGCCAGAAATCCTTCTTGCTACCTCTTGAGCACTGCGTTGGTTTTCCCTTGAAGAGGAAGGGGTGATGCAGCAAAGTAGCGTAAGCATTTCCCTCAATTTTTGAGAACCAAGGTATCAATCCATTAGGATACTACACGCAAGTCCCTCATACCTACACAAACAAATAGGAACCTCGCAACCAATGCGATAAAGGGGTTGTCAATCCCTTCACGGTCACTTACGAGAGTGAAATCTGATAGAGATAATAATAACAAGATAAATATTTTCGGTATTTTTATGATATAGATTGAAAGTAAAGATTGCAAAATAAAATAGATTGGAAACTTATATGATAAAAGATAGACCCGGGGGCCATAGGTTTCACTAGTGGCTTCTCTCAAGATAGCATAACTATTATGGTGGGTGAACAAATTATTGTCGAGCAATTGATAGAAAAGTGCATAATTATGAGAATATCTAGGCATGATCATGTATATAGGCATCACGTCCGCGACAAGTAGACTGAAACGATTCTGCATCTACTACTATTACTCCACACATCGACCTCTTTCCAGCATGCATCTAGAGTATTAAGTTCATAAGAACAGAGTAATGCATTAGGCAAAATGACATGATGTAGAGGGATAAACTCAAGCAATATGATATAAACCCATCTTTTTATCCTCGATGGCAACAATACAATACGTGCCTTGCTGCCCGTGCTGTCACTGGGAAAGGGCACCGCAAGATTGAACCCAAAGCTAAGCACTTCTCCCATTGCAAGAAAGATCAATCTAGTAGGCCAAACCAAACTGATAATTCAAAGAGACTTGCAAAGGTAACCAATCATACATAAAAATATTTCAGAGAAGAATCAAATATTATTCATAGACAAACTTGATCATAAACCCACAATTCATCGGATCTCGACAAACACACCACAAAAAGAGTTACATCAAATAGATCTCCAAGAAGATCAAGGAGAATATTGTATTGATATCCAAAGAGAGAGAAGAAGCCATCTAGCTAATAACTATGGACCCGAAGGTCTGTGGTAAACTACTCACACATCATCGGAGAGGCTATGGTGTTGATGTAGAAGCCCTCCGTGATCGATTCCCCCTCCGACGGAGCTCTGGAAAAGGCCCCAAGATGGGATCTCTTTGGTACAGAAGGTTGCGGCGGTGGAAATAGGGTTTCGTGGAGCTCCTGGATGTTTTCGGGGTATTTGGATACATATATAGGAGGAAGAAGTAGGTCGGTGGAGTTGCGAGGGGCCCACGAGGGTGGGGGCGCGCCCAGGGGGCAGGCACGCCCTCTTGCCTCGTGGCCACCTTGTTTCTTTCTTGACATCTACTCCAAGTCCCCTGGATCACGTTTGTTCCAAAAATAACTCTCCCAAAGGTTTCATTCCGTTTGGATTCCGTTTGATATTCCTTTTCTGCGAAACACTGATATAGGCAAAAAAACAACAATTTGCACTGGGCCTTGGGTTAGTAGGTTATTCCCAAAATAATATAAAAGTGTATAAATGAGGCCATTAACATCCAAAACAGATAATATAATAGCATGGAACAATCAAAAATTATAGATACGTTGGAGACGTATCACTTGACACCTTGATTTCCATCGTAGCATCGTTGTCGTCTCGCCAACTATTGCCTCTACGACTATCGCTACCGCTTAGTGATAAAGTAAAGCAATTACATGGCGATTGCATTTCATACAATAAATCAACAACCATATGGCTCCTGCCAGTTGCCGATAACTGTTACAAAACATGATCATCTCATACAACAATTTATATATCATCATGTCTTGACCATATCACATCACAATATGCCCTGCAAAAACAAGTTAGACGTCATCTACTTTGTTGTTGCAAGTTTTACATGGCTGCTATGGGCTTCTAGCAAGAACCGTTCTTACCTACGCATCAAAAACACAACGATTTTTTCTCAAGTGTGTTGTTTTAACCTTCAACAAGGACCGGGCGTAGTCAAAATCGATTCAACTAAAGCTGGAGAAACAAACACCCACTAGCCACCTGTGTGCGAAGCACGTCGGTAGAACTAGTCTCATGAACGCGGTCATGTAATGTCGGTCTGGGCCGCTTCATCCAACAATACCGCCGAATCAAAGTAAGACATTGCTGGTAAGCAGTATGACTATTATCGCCCACAACTCTTTGTGTTCTACTCGTGCATATAACATCTACACATAGACCTGGCTCGGATGCCACCATTGGGGAACGCAGTATTACAAAAAATTTACCTATGATCATGCAAGATCTATCTAGGAGATGCATAGCAACGAGAGGGGAGAGTGTGTCTATGTACCCTCATAGACCGAAAGAGGAAGCGTTTAGTAACACGGTTGATGTAGTTGAACTTCTTCGCGATCCAACCGATCCAAGTACCAAACGCATGGCACCTCCGCGATCAGCACACATTCAACTCGATGACGTCCCTCGAACTCTTGATCTAGTTGAGGCCGAGGGAGAGTTCCGTTAACACGATGGCATGGTGATGGTGATGATGGAGCTACCGATGCAGGGCTTCGCCTAAGCACTACAACGATATGACCGAGGTGTGTAACTATGGAGGGGGGCACCGCACACGGCTAAAAGATCAACTTGTGTGTCTTTGGGGTGCCCCCTCCCCACATATATAAAGGGAGGAGGAGGTCAGCCAAGGTGTGGCGCACCAAGGGGGGAAGTCCTACTTGGACTCCCGGTCGAAGTAGGGTTCCCCCCTTTCATATTCCTACAAGGAGAAGGAGGGAAAGAGGAGAAGCAAAGATGGAAAGGCCCCCCCAACCCTAACCCAATTCAGATTGGGCTTGGGGGGGTGCCTCCTCCTGGCCGCCGCCTCCTCTCTTCCACTAGGGCCCATGAAGGCCCATTAACCCCTGGGGGGTTCCAGTAACGCCTTGGTACTCCGAAAAATGTCCGAACCTATCCGAAACCATTCCGGTGTCCAACCATACCCTTCCAATATATCAATCTTTATGTCTTGACCATTTTGAGACTCCTTGTCATATCCATGATCTCATCCGGGAATCCAAACAAACTTCGGTTCGTCAAAACACGAAACTCATAATAGAAATCGTCATCGAACATTAAGCGTGTGGACCCTACGGGTTCGAGAACTATGTAGACATGACTGAGACATATCTTCGATCAATAACCAGTAGGAGAACCTGGATGCTCATATTAGCTCCTAAATATTCTACGAAGATCTTTATCGGTCAAACCGCATAACAGAATACGTTGTTCCCTTTGTCATCGGTATGTTACTTGCCCGAGATTCGATCGTCGGTATCATCATACCTAGTTCAATATCGTCACTGGCAAGTCTCTTTACTCGCTCCGTAATGCATCATCCTGTGGCTAACTGATACATCTCCAATGTATCTACTTTTCCAACAGTTTTGCCCTTGTTCTAGACTCTAACTTGCATGATTTGAATGGAATTAACCCGGACGCACGTTGTTTTCAGCAAAATTGCCATGGTGTTATTTTTGTGTAGAAATAAAAGTTCTCAAAATGACCTGAAAATCCATGGAGATGCATTTTGGAAATAATAAAAAATACTGGCAAAAGAATCAGCATCAGGGGGCCCACACCTTGTCCACGAGGGTGCAGGGCGCGCCCTTGCCTCGTGGGCCCCCTGAGACTCCCCGACCTCAACTCCAACTCCATATATTCACGTTTGGGGTGAAAAAAAATCAAGGAGAAGGATTCATCATGTTTTACGATACAGAGCCGCCGCCAAGCCCTAATCTCTCTCGGGAGGGCTGATCTGGAGTCCGTTCGGGACTCCAAAGAGGGGAATCCGTCTCCATCGTCATCATCAACCTTCCTCCATCACCAATTTCATGATGCTCACCACTGTGCATGAGTAATTCCATTGTAGGCTTGCTGGACGGTGATGGGTTGGATGAGATTTACCATGTAATCGAGTTAGTTTTGTTAGGGTTTGATCCCTAGTATCCATTATGTTCTAAGATTGATGTTGCTATGACTTTGCTATGCTTAATGCTTGTCACTAGGGCCCGAGTGCCATGATTTCAGATCTGAACCTATTATGTTTTCATGAATATATGTGAGTTCTTGATCCTATCTTGCAAGTAAATAGTCACCTACTATGTGTTATGATCCGGCAACCCCGAAGTGACTTCCAATAGGACCCCGCTGCCACGGGAGGGTAGGACAAAAGATGTCATGCAAGTTCTTTTCCATAAGCACATATGACTATGTTTGGAATACATGCCTACATTACATTGATGAACTGGAGCTAGTTCTGTGTCACCCTATGTTATAATTGTTGCATGAGGAATCGCACCCGACATAATTATCCCTCACCGATCCATTGCCTACGAGATTTTCACATATTGATCTTTTCTTAGTTATTTTTCCGTTGCCACTGTTACGATTGCTACAAAAACTACTACTGTGACTTTTGCCACTGTTACCGTTACTTCCATACTACTTTGCTACTAAATACTTTGCTGCAGATATTAAGTCTATCGGGTGTGGTTGAATTGACAACTCAACTGCTAATACTTGAGAATATTCTTTGGCTCCCCTTGTGTCGAATCAATAAATTTGGGTTGAATACTCTACCCTCGAAAACTATTGCGATCCCCTATACTTGTGGGTTATGAAGACTATTTTCTGGCGCCTTTGCCGGGGAGCATAGCTCTATTCTTTGAGTCACTTGGGATTTATATCTGTTGATCACCATGCGGAACTTGAAAGATGAAAGAATCACGATTTTTCCCTCAACTACAAGGGGAGGTAAGGAACTGCCATCTAGGTCTGCACTTGACTCACCTTATGCTTTGAGTAAACTTGTGACACCTATACCCACTCCTGCTATTGATTCTGATTTGTCGCATGTTATTGATGATGCCACTTCTGCTATGCATGATGCTTATGATGAAACCACTTCTATGCTTGACAATACTGTGCCATTAGGTGAATTTCTGGATGAAAAAGTTGCTAGGGTTAGAGAGAATGAAATTATTGGAATAGATAATATTGATGAAAGTGATGATGAAGATTCTCCTCTTAGATATGAATTACCTGATGTACCTGAGGGTTATGTTATGGATGAAGAAACTGCTAGAGATGTTTTCACTTGCAAAGATAGATACGATATTAAGAAACTGTTAGCTAAGCTGAAAGAAAAACCTTTGAATGCTAGAATGAAATATGACCCTGCTTTTGCTACTTCACCTATCTGTATCTCTGATAAGGATTATGATTTCTCTGTCGATCCTGAGTTGATTACTTTGGTTGAATGTGATCCTTTTTATGGCTATGAATCTGAAACTGTTGTGGCACATCTTACTAAATTGAATGATATAGCCACCCTATTTACTCATGAGGAAAAAATTCTTCATTACTATATCCTTAAGTTATTTCCGTTCTCGTTAAAGGGTGATGCTAAAACATGGTTTAATTCTCTTACTCCTGGTTGCGTGCGTAGTCCCCAGGATATGATTTATTACTTCTCTGCTAAATATTTTCCCGCTCATAAGAAACAAGCTGCCTTAAGGGAAATATATAATTTTGTGCAAATTGAAGAAGAGAGTCTCCCACAAGATTGGGGGAGGCTTCTCCAATTACTTAATGGTTTGCCTGATCATCCTCTCAAGAAAAATGAAATACTTGATATCTTTTATAATGGACTAACCGATGCTTCCAGAGACCACCTGGATAGTTGTGCTGGTTGTGTTTTCACGGAAAGAACCGTTGAGCAAGCTGAATTGCTTTTGAATAATATATTGAGTAATGATAATGATTGGACACTTCCTGAACCAACTCCTAAGACAACTCCGAAGAAAAGGGGTATTATATTTCTCAGTCCTGAAGATATGTAAGAGGCAAAGAAATCTACGAAAGAAAAGGGTATTAAAGCTGAAGATGTTAAGAATTTACCACCTAATGAAGAAATACATGGTCTTGATAACTCGACATAGGTAGTAAAGGTAAATTCTCTCTATAGATTTGATGAAGGTGATATCCCTCGTTATAAGTCTGCTAGCCAATGCTTAGATGAGTTTGATAATTTTATTGTTAAACAAGAAAACTTCAATGCTTATGTTGGTAGACAATTGAAACATAATGCTTATATGATTTAACACCTGAGTGATTATATGTCTAGAGTTAAAGGTGAACTTAAAATTATTAGTAAACTTGCTTCTATGGTTACCACTCAGGTAGAACAAGTGCTTAAAGCTCAAAATGATTTGCTCAATGAATTAAATAATAAGAAAAATGATAATGTTGTTAGAGTTATGACTAGAGGGGGTAAAATGACTCAGGAAACTTTTTATCGTGAGGGCCACCCTAAGAGAGTTGAGCAAGATTCTTAGAGAACTAATGTTGATACACCTTGTCTTTCTAAATAGAAGAAAAAGAAAAATGATAGGACTTTGCATGCTTCTAGTGAACCTGTTGTTGACACACCTGAGAATCCCAATGATATTTCTATTTCTGATGCTGAAACACAATCTGGTTATGAACATGAACCTAGAAATAATGTGAATGATGATGTTCATATTCATGCTCAATCTAGCAATAACAATGATGTAGATATTGAACCCGCCGTTGATCTTGATAACCCACAATCAAAGAATCAATGTTATGATAAGGGAGACTTCGTTGCTAGGAAGCACGGTAAAGAAAGAGAACCATGGGTTCAGAAACCCATGCCTTTTCCTCCTAAACCATCCAAGAAAAAGGGTGATGAGGATTTTGAGCGCTTTGCTGAAATGAATAGACCTATCTTTTTGCGTATGCGTTTTACTGATATGCTTAAAATGAATCCTTATGCTAAGTATATGAAAGATATTGTTACAAATAAAAGAAAGATACCGGAAGCTGAAATTTCCACCATGCTTGCTAATTATACTTTTAAAGGTGGAATACCTAAGAAACTAGGAGATCCAGGAGTACCAACTTGTAACATCCCAAATTTTCAATTTGGAATGTTATACATTAGGTCATCATGCATATCATATTTTATTTTGCTTTTGGTTTTGATCCTAGAAAATCCTAAGCAACTCAAGGACCCACGGAGAGAGTTGGGGATTTCGTCATTTACATATTTGAGTTTTCTCAAATTATGTAAACAGGATCATTTGATTTTATTTATTTTATCATCAATTATTTCTATTACAAAAATATGAGAGACGGAATAAAATGAATTTCCCAAAATATAGAAATATTGAGGATTTAATAAAAAAATCAAATAAGTTTTATTTCCGAGTTTTTCGGTATTTTTATTTGAATTTAGGAAAAATGTGCGTTTTCAAAGTTGTAGTTTGGGCCCAGATAAATGTTCACTTTATCGGGCTTTGCCGGGGTACTGATCCACGGGCACCTATGGGACCGGCGGACCGAGTCCCTTTTGGTTCGGCGGGGGCGGAGGTCGTGCAAAGAGCGGATCGAGGCGAAGCACACGGGCAGTTTACCCAGGTTCGGGCCGCACGGATGCGTAAAACCCTACTCCTGCTTTGTGATTTGTATTGAGTTCTTTCTCGGGAGCGCGGAGTGCTACAGTACACACCAGCAGCTAACGAGACCGAGCGTGAGTGTTCCAACCAGCTAACCCCCCCTATGTTGCGCATGGGCCTCCTTTTATATGCTCAAGGGGTCACCGACAGGTGGCAACGTAGACAAGGGCAAAAAAGGGAAAGGCGCTGCGGTTGGTACAGCTACCTGCTACAGTGTATCATACCTAACCCTGACGGCAGGGGACAAGGGCCTTAAATGCCTGTCTGCGTCGCCTAAACAGAGTAAAAGGGACCGCCAGGGACGCCACCGCTCGCCACGGCGGCAATCTTGTCAGCGCCGCTTGCCACCGCTCACCGCTAGCTGCACAGCCTCCCGCCACGTACGCTGGGAAGGGTCCCAGAGCGACACGTTGGTGGATGTGCTGGAGCGCGGGCACGGAGTGGTGGCTTGCCGCGGCAAGCGCCTTGCCGTGGTCGTTGTCTTGTCGCGTCCGGGAGCTTGTCGCTCACCGGGCCTTGCCGAGACGCGTGGCGCGCCGCGGCAGGTTCTTTAAGATGCCTTGGGCGGCCTTCCCGGCAAGCTCCTCTTGCCGGGGTCTTGAGGTGCCTTAGTTGGCCTTCCCGGCAAGCTCCTCTTGCCGGGGTCTTGTCTCCTTGAAAGGGTCCAAAGGAACCACGGAGGACCTTGGCGGTCACCCGGCAAGCCTTGCCGCGGGATGCTGCGACTGCCCGTGCACAAGTTCGGGATACTAGGGTACCCCTACTCTAGTACACCGACAGGCTTGATTTTAGGAACCCGGCAAAATTTATTTCGCGATTTTTGGAGTCCGTTAATTTTTCTTTTTATTTTTTTTCTTCCGAGCGGAATTATTTAAAAAAAACGGAACCAACTCCGGGCCGTACCCGGCCAGGACTCCCTGGCCTGGGGCCTTTATAAGCCGCCCGAGCCGGCCCGAGAGAGAGAGGCCCGCCGCCAGCCAAACCCTAACCCTAGCCGCCGCCCCGCCGCCGCCGCCCGCCGCCGCCGTCGCCGGAGCGCGTGCCTTTCGAGGTTCACCGCCGCCTCGTTTTCCGTGCAGTTTTTTTTAAAAAAAAGAAAAAAAAACATTTCTGTTCGTCGTTTTTCTTTTTCGTCGGATTTTCCGCGGTTATTTTCTGATCGCGATTTCTGATCCGATTTTCGTTTTAGTATAACTTTTCGCTCGTTTATCGGAATGAGGCGATTCAAACGCCTGGAGTTTCGTCTCAAAACCCTCTTTCCGAATAATCAACTTAAACAAGTTTTTGCTACTGTAAAATTTGCCCTAGATCCAGATTACTAGAACGAAGTTGTTTTCTTTCGCCGTTTGATTTCTTTTGCTTTGTTCGATTTGATTCTTTTGCCAACCAGGGTTCTTAAGTTGAACTTTCTGGTTAGATATTCTATTTGAGTTTTACCTGTGCATTAGATGAGTACTTATTGTATGCTTGTTTGTTTGTCTGCGATAGAATACCCGGAGTGCGCCACTTGTTACTTCGAAACTCTAGGTTACGCGGATCATCAGCAAGGCAAGTAACACTTTGATCATACCTTTTCTACAACCCAGTTTTATTGCATTAGATCAATCCTCACACATTGCATGATTAGGATCTAATTAAATTGTGGGATGGGATGTAGATGAGGTAGTACCTATTACCTGTTTATTATCCAACCTTTGGGAGTTACTTCTACGTTTGCTTATTATGCCATGCTATGCCAGTAGACGTGGATTGGGTGAGTGATATCCATGACAGATGTGAGATTTATAATTAAAGGTTTATCTAAGGTGGCAAACTAACACACATCTGGGTGGATTGAGGCACCTGGTATCCAGGACTTGCCTGTTTTCTTGGACCGCCACCCAGGCTCAAAGGGATCATGAGATTATTCATACTAGAAACTTCCGTGTGCAGCCACAAGCCATTATGGGCTCTGGCATAGTTGACTAAGTTGTGCAAACTCTTACAGTGGTAGACTAGCAGATGTAGGGGATGTAGGTGGTACGGTCTATCACGTCGTAAGGTGCTAGCGCTTCTGAAAGACTATGTCTCGGTCATCCGTTTCTCAAACACCCTGTAGTGCGAGAAACCAACGGAGGCGATCGAGTCTTGTGGGGAAAAGTGCGCAAACCTCTGCAGAGTGTATAAACTAATCATGGTTAGCCGTGTCCCCGGTTATGGACATCTTGAGTATCTAGTACCTGGATTATCATGTGAATCTCAACATGTTACTCTAAACTAATTTTGATGGGTTTTATGATGATACTTAATTGGGATTGAGAATGCTGTCAACCATTCTCAATGTTTCACAACCACCATGATAGTAATTAATTATATTCCTTTGAAGTAGGGAAAAATTGGCTTTACGCAAAAACTGTAACCATAGAGCTTTCCACCAGCCAAATATGCATATAGTATAGTTGTTGCATTTCCATTACTCTCTATGTGTTACCTTGCCAGCATATTCCATGTGCTGACCCGTTTCGGGCTGCAACGTTAATGTTGCAGACTTTTCAGACGATGATTGAAGAGTTTTAGGTCGTGGTTCTATACTCAGTGATGCCGTTGGAGTTGATGGACTCACTGATCTTCCAAGCCTTCCGCTGTTATCGTTATTAGTTGGCCTTAAGCCATATCTATTGTAATAAGTTCTCTTTTGAGACACTCGATGAAATAAGTGTGTGATTGCTACTCTGCTATAAATCCTCCGAGTACTGTGTGGTGTCAGCATTACTGATCTAGGGATGACACCGGAGCACAGAGATCAGACTGTTTGAGGTCTGGTCGCTACACAACTATACCATGCTCCATTAAAAGAAACTATGTTAAAACCGCTTTATGTGATCTTGGAGCCGGTGTTAGTGTTATGCCTCTCTCTTTATATCGTAGACTTGATTTGAATTAGTTGACACCTACTGAAATATCTTTGCAAATGACCGATAAATCAACTGCTATACCTGTCGGTATTTGTGAGGACGTGTCTGTTGTGGTTTCAAACGTTACTATTTTAGCGGACTTTGTTATTCTTGATATTCCCGAGGATGATAGTATGTCGATTATCCTTGGTAGACCCTTTTTGAATACTGCATGTGCTGTTATTGATTGCAACAAAGGCAATGCCACTTTTCATGTTAATGGTAGTGAGCATACGGTACACTTTCCAAGGAAACAACCTCAAGTCCACAGTATCAATTCTATTGGAAAATTTTCAACAATTACTATTGGAGTTTTGAATTTCCTCTTCCTATTGTCAGGAAGAAATATGATATTCTTATTTCTGGGGACGTGCATATCCCCGTTGAGGTAACCTAGTGTTATTCGAAAATTCTCCGGTTTCATGTTATTTGGAAAGAGTTTGTTAACAAGACTTGATCAACCTTGTTAGTGGATTCCTTTTGATGAGGATGAGATGGATGAAGTTAGAAAGCACAATTCTCTGTACCCTCCTTTTACTTTCTGTTATTTAGATTAAATAAAGCAAAATAGTATTTTTTTGTCCTTTTTTGAATTATCCTTGCAAATAAAAATACCCCGAAAATAAAAGTTCTCCAAACGTCCTGAAAATGAAATATGAATTTTTGTAGAATATTTAGGAATATTTGGCACTGAGAACACACCAGGGGACCCACCATTTGGCCATGAGGGTCCAGGGCGCCCCCTGGGGCGCGCACCCTGCCTCGTGGACCCCCTCCACTTATTCTAGCACCCACACACTTCGTCTTCCTCCAGAAAAAATCCTCCCATAGCTCAGACCTATGTTCTTGCTCATCTTGCTGCCATTCTCAATCTCCTCACTCAAAGCTCCATTCACAAAACTGTTTGGGGAGATTGTTTTTCGGTATGTGACTCCTCCAATGGTCCAATTAGTTTTTGTTCTAGTGCTTTATTTATTGCAAATTTTTGTTGCTAAGGCGACCCTGTTCTTTAGCTTGCATGTCAAATTTATATGGTCCAAGGTAGTTTTAATGCATGATATAGCCTCTAGGCACTTGTGGGAGTAGTTGCTATCAATCTTGTTGAGTTTGGTTCATTTTTATTTTGAGTCACTAAAAATTTCAGAAATTTTTCAGAGGAAGAAAAATGTTTAAGAAAATGTACCATGGTGGTTCCTCAAGGAAGCAAGGACCGAGGCTCGCGATATGTGAGTCGGACGATGAACCACCGAGGGAATCTCAAGTGCGGCCTTGTGAATGGTCGTCAGAGGAGTTTATGGTCCAGGCAGGCAATATGCGTAATGCTGATCTTGAGGACTTCGTGTCAGATAAGTGCCGGCAATACCACTATCTAACTGATTCCTTTGTGAGGAGGTTTAAATTTACATCTTCACGCAATTCTCACACTGTTTTATTTGATCTTTATGATAAATCATGTACCATGGACCTAGAGGATTTTAATACTACTTGTAAACTCCCGCACTGGGGCAATGTTAGTGAACCTCGCAAATTTGATATAAAGACTTTCTTGCTAGTATCACTATGGGGGAATCTAGGGAAATCACACAAGCTACCATAGGGAGCATTCATTTCCCTTCCATACATTATTTTGCTCTCTTCATTGGTAGATGCATTAACGGTAAAGATGAGGCTTGTCACATGTGCGTTACAAATCTTAGTGCCCTCAAGAGTGCGGTATTATGTGGTAAACAATATAACTTGGGGGCCATTGTTGCACAAAGGTTGCATCTTAACGGTATAAGTGGAGATTTGTTCGGTGGAATTTATGCAACTCGTGTAGCTAATTATCTTGATGTGCCCATACATGCAAATGATATGGAATTACCTCCTGCTTATCTAGATTATAATTCTATGGTTTGCCATCAGTTTGTTGAGAGGAATGAACAATCCCTCCAGTACCGACTAATCTTTGACAGACAGCGTATTGTCCATGTTGCTCTCCCTTTGTCGGTGTACTAGAGTAGGGGTGCCCTTGTACCCCGAACTTGTGCACGGGCAGTCGCAGCGTCCCGCGGCAAGGCCTGCCAGTTCGCCGCCAAGATTCCTTGTGGTCCCTCTGAAGACCATTCAAGAACAAAGTACTCAAGACAAGACCCCGGCAAGAGGAGCTTGCCGGGAAAAAGGCAAGACCCCGGCAAGAGGAGCTTGCCGGGAAGGCCATTAGAAGCGTCCCAAGACCCCGGCAAGAGGCGCTTGCCGGGAAGGCCGTCCGAGGCATTCCAAGGAACTTGCCGCGGCGCACTACGCGCCCCGACAAGGCCCGGTGAGCGACAAGCTCCCGGAAGCGACAAGTCGACGGCCGCGGCAAGGCGCTTGCCGCGGCAAGCCCCCACTCCACGCCCGCGCTCCAGCACATCCACCCACGTGTCGCTCCGAGGCCCCTCCCAAGCGCACGTGGCAGGAGGCTGTGCAGCTAGAGGCGTGCGGTGGCACGCAGGCGCTGACAAGACAACCACCGTGGCAAGACGGTGGCGTCCCTAGCGGTCCCTTTCGGTGCTGTCTAGGCGACACAGACGGGCATTTAATGCCCTTGTCCCCTGCCGTCAGGGTTAGGTATGATAACACTGTAGCAGCTAGCTGTGCCTACTACAGCACCTAGCTGTGCCTACCCACGGCACCCTTTCCATTTTTGCCCTTGGCCCCCGTTGCTCTATGTCGGTAACCCCTTGAGTATAAAAGGAGGCCCGTGTGCAACGTAGAGGGGGTCGGCCACCTCGAGAGCTCTCACGAGGATCAGCAAATCCACGCACTCACGCTCGCTCCCGAGCTAGAAATCAATACCAATCCACAAAGCAGGAGTAGGGTTTTACGCATCCTTGCGGCCCGAACCTGGGTAGATCGCTCGCGTGCTTCACCTCGATTTACTCCTCGCACGACCAACCGCCCGCTTGCTTCGCCTCGATCTGCTCTTTGCGCAACCTCCGCCCCTCGCCGAACCAAAAGGGACCCGGTCCGCCGGTCCCATAGGTGCCCGTGGATCAGAAAGCCCGGCACCCTTCTCCTACTTTGTTTAAGTTTCAGGCAAAAGGAGATATGCTATAACCAGGGAGGAGGCGAACGAGTACGAGAGGAGGATGGAGGCAGCTCGCCTCCAAGCTGCAGCTTTACAAGCAGTAGCTGCTGCATCTCAGTACGACCCCGGCTACAAGTTTGGATACCCACCAGGCCAGCAGTGGCCATATATAAACCAAGTTAGGCCAAAAGCCTAAGCTTGGGGGAGTACGTATTTCTCACCGACATTACATTCATATTCACACACTCATTCTAGTTGTCGGTGCTCTTACTTTTTCATTGTACTATCCATGCTAGCTTGTTTTCTTTTCTAGGCCTTCTTCCTGTGTGTTTGAAAAACCTTAAGAAAAACCAAAAAAAATTAGTTGTAGCTTTTAGCTAGTTTACCTTCTGCTACCTCTTGAGCATGCGTTGGTTTTCCCTTGAAGAGGAAAGGGTGACACACCAAAGTAGCGTAAGTATTTCCCTCAGTTTTTGAGAACCAAGAGACCAATCCAATAGGAGACTACACGCAAGTTGCCTAGTACCTGCACAAACAATTAAGAACCTTGCAACCAACGCAGTAAAGGGGTTGTCAATCCCTTCACGGTCACTTGCAAAAGTGAGATCTGATAAACATAATAAGATAAATATTTTTGGTATTTTTGTTGTATAGATTGGAAAGTAAAGATTGCAAAATAAATAGTAAACTAGAATTATAGATCGGGAACTTATATGATGTAAAGTAGACCCGGGGGCCATAGGTTTCACTAGTGGCTTCTCTCAAGATAGCATATATTACGGTGGGTGAACAAATTACTGCCGAGCAATTGATAGAAAAGCGCATAGTTATGAGAATATCTAGGCATGATCATGAACATAGGCATCACGTCTGTGTCAAGTAGACCGAAATGATTCTGCATCTACTACTATTACTCCACACATCGACCGCTATCCAGCATGCATCTAGAGTATTAAGTTCATAAGAACAGAGTAACGCATTAGGCAAGATGACATGATGTAGAGGGACAAACTCAAGCAATATGATATAAACCCCATCTTTTTATCCTCGATCGAAACAATACAATACATGCCTTGCTGCCCCTAGTGTCACCGGGAAAGGACACCGCAAGGTTGAACCCAAAGCTAAGCACTTCTCCCATTGCAAGAAAGATGAATCTAGTAGGCCAAACCAAACTGATAATTCGAAGAGACTTGCAAAGATAACCAATCATACATAAAAGATTTCAGAGAAGAATCAAATATTGTTCATAGATAAACTTGATCATAAACCCACAATTCATTGGATCTCGACAAACACATCGCAAAAAGATTTACATCAAATAGATCCCCAAGAAGATCAAGGAGAACATTGTATTGAGATCCAAAGAGAGAGAATAAGCCATCTAGATAATAACTTTGGACCCAAAGGTCGGTGGTAAACTACTCACACATCATCGGAGAGGCTATGGTGTTGACGTAGAAGCCCTCCATGATCGAATCACCCTCCGGCAGATCACCGAAAAAGGTCCCCAGATGGGATCTCACGGGTACAGAAGGTTGCGGCGGTGGAAAAGTGGTTTCGTGGCTCCCCTGGATGATTTCAGGGTATAAGAGTATACATAGGTCAAAGAAGTATGTCGGTGGAGCTCCGTGGGGCCCACGAGGGTGGGGGCGTGCCTACCCCCTAGGCGCGCCGCCCTACCTCGTGGCTGCCTCGTTGCTTCCTTGACCTCCACTCCAAGTCTCCTGGATTGCGTTTGTTCAAAAAAAGATCCTCGCGAAGGTTTCGTTCCGTTTGGATTATGTTTGATATTCCTTTTCTACGAAACACTGAAATAGGCAAAAACCTCAATTTGCACTAGGCCTTCGGTTAATAGGTTAGTCCCAAAAATAACATAAAAGTGCATAATAAAGCCCATTAAACATCCAAAACAGATAATATAACAACATGGAACAATCAAAAATTGAAGATACGTTGGAGACGTATCAAGCATCCCCAAGCTTAATTCCTGCTCGTCCTCGAGTAGGTAAATGATAAAAACTGGATTTTTGATGTGGAATGCTACCTAACATAATTTTCTATGTAATTCTC
Source organism: Triticum urartu (assembly GCF_056163025.1). Lineage (NCBI taxonomy): Eukaryota > Viridiplantae > Streptophyta > Magnoliopsida > Poales > Poaceae > Triticum > Triticum urartu. Next base: position 435,459,829 of record NC_141873.1, read on the forward strand.
TTTATTGCGGCATGAATGTTTAGATCCAAAAGATTCTAGACAGAAGTTTAATATTGACATAAAAATAATAATACTTCAAGCATGCTAACCAAGAAATTATGTCTTATCAAAATAACATAGCCAAAGAAAGCTTATCCCTACAAAATCATATAGTTCGTCCATGCTTCATTTTCGTCACACAAAATGCTCCCATCATGCACAACCCCGATGAGAAGCCAAGCAATTGTTTCATACTTAGCCTTTTCAAACTCTTTCAACTTTCACGCAATATATGAGCGCGAGCCATGGACATAGCACTATGGGTGGAATAGAATATGGTGATGGAGGTTGTGTGAGAAGACAAAAAAAAGGGAAAGTCTCACATTGACGCGGATAATCAACGGGCTATGGAGATGCCCATCAATTGATGTCAATGCAAGGAGTAGGGATTGCCATGCAACAGATGCACTATAGCTATAAATATATGAAAGCTCAACAAAAGAAACTAAGTGGGTGTGCATCCAACTTTCTTGCTCACGAATTCCTAGGGCATTTTGAGGAAGCCCATCATTGGAATATACAACCCAAGTTCTATAATGAAAAAAATTCCCACTAGTATATGTAAGTGATAATATAGGAGACTCTCTATCATGAAGATCATGGTGCTACTTTGAAGCACAAGTGTGGAAAAAGGATAGTAACATTTCCCCTTCTCTCTTTTTCTCTCATTTTTTGTTTGTTTGGGTTTTTTTCTCTTTTTTGGCCTCTTTTTCATATATATATATTTTCGTCCGAAATCTCATCCCGACTTGTGTGGGAATCATAGTCTCCATCATCCTTTCCTCACATGGGACAATGCTCTAATAATGAAAATGACCACACTTTTATTTACTGACAACTCAAGAATTACAACTCGATACTTAGAACTAAATATGACTCTATGTGAATGCCTCCGGCGGTGTACCGGGATGTGCAATGAATCAAGAGTGACATGTATGAAAGAATTATGAAAGTGGCTTTGGCACAAATACGATGTCAACTACATGATCATGCAAAGCAATATGACAATGATGGAGCATGTCATAATAAACGAAACAATGGAAAGTTGCATGGCAATATATCTCGGAATGGCTATGGAAATTCCATAATAGGTAGGTATGGTGGCTGTTTTGAGGAAGATATAAGGAGGCTTATGTGTGATAGAGCGTATCATATCACGGGATTTGGATGCACCGGTGAAGTTTGCACCAACTCTCGAGGTGAGAAAGGGCAATGCACGGTACCGAAGAGGCTAGCAATGATGGAAGGGTGAGAGTGCGTATAATCCATGGAATCAACATTAGTCATAAAGAACTCACATACTTATTGCAAAAATCTACAAGTCATCAAAACCAAGCACTACGCGCATGCTCCTAGGGGGATAGATTGGTAGGAAAAGACCATCGCCCGTCCCCGACCGCCACTCATAAGGAAAGCAATCAAAGAACACCCCATGCTTCAAATTTGTCACACAACGTTTACCACACGTGCATGCTACGGGACTTGCCAACTTCAACACAAGTATTTCTCAATTCCACAATTACTCAACTAGCACAACTCTAATATGTCCACCTTTATATCTCAAAACAACTATCAAGTATCAAACTTCTCATAGTATTTAATGCACTCTATATGAAAGTTTTTATTATACCCATTGTCGGTGTCAAAACCGTCGGATCTCGGGTAGGGGGTCCCGAACTGTGCGTCTAAGGCGGATGGTTACAAGAGGCAGGGGACACGATGTTTTACCCAGGTCCGGGACCTCTGGATGGAGGTAAAACCCTACGTCCGGCTTGATTTATTCTTGATGATATGGGTATTACAAGAGTTGATCTACCACGAGATCAGAGAGGTTAAACCCTAGAAGCTAGCCTATGGTATGATTGTATGTTGTCCTACGGACTAAAACCCTCCGGTTTATATAGACACCGGAGGGGGCTAGGGTTACACAAGGTCGGTTACAAAGGAGGAGATATACATATCCATATTGCTTAGCTTGCCTTCCACGCCAAGTAGAGTCCCATCCGGACACGAGAGGAAGTCTTCAATCTTGTATCTTCATAGTCCAACAGTCTGGCCAAAGGATAGAGTCCGGCTGTCCGGAGACCCCCTAATCCCGGACTCCCTCAGTAGCCCCTGAACCAGGCTTCAATGACAATGAGTCTGGCGCGCAGTATTGTCTTCGGCATTGCAAGGTGGGTTCCTCCTCAGGATACACCATAGAAGAGTTTAAATAAAGGATAGTGTCCGACCCTGCAAAATAAGTTCCACATACCACCGTAGAGAGAATAATATTTCCACAAATCTAATCTGCTGACTTGTTTCGGCAACATGACATCATGCCATGGCTCGACGATTATTCAAACCATTTTTCTCTACCTAGCCCCGCACATAACGCAAGGCAGTTTCTTGACACGTCTTGTCAAAGCAGAGATCGTGTTCCCCTTATTACGGGATCTTCATCAATACAGGCGTGGGTAACCCAACTGCGCCTAGGACTCCTAGATTTTAGGCAAGTCCCAAACGGCCACGGGGAGGACACTTGATATTCACCCTCTTTATAAAGGGACAGGGCTTTTACTTTTTTCCTCCCGTGCTCAATCGAATCCTTCCCCCCCTCGAGTTCTAACACCCAAAGCCTAGGTCAGGTGCTTCTGATCTTCAATCATGTCCGGATCCAGCCTCCAGCGTCGGTGGATGCCCTCCTCCGTCACGGAAGAGGATATCAAGAAATTGAGGGAGGCAAGGTACCTGACCGCCGAAGTCTCACATCGGCTGCCCGCCCGAGGGCAGGTCATCCCTACTCCTGAACCCAACGAAGACTTCGTGTTCATCTCCCACTTCCTCCGAGGACTAGGCCTCACTCTGGATCCCTTTGTAAGGGGTTTGATGTTCTATTACAGGCTTGATTTCCATGACCTAGCCCCGGATTCCTTTCTACACATATCAGCTTTTATTGTCATATATGAGGCCTTCCTCCGCATTACCCCTCACTTTGGCCTGTGGCTCAAGACCTTTGATGTGAAGCCGAAGACGGTCGAAGGGCAGCATGCAGCGTGCGGAGGCGCATTAATAAGCAAGATTGCAGGAGCTCCATGGCCAAAAGGGGCCCTTCCAGAGGTGTCCGGATTATGGCAACGGGAGTGGTTCTACATCACCGCTCCCAGAAGTGCCAAGTGGGTAGCTTCCCCCGCCTTTCGCTCGGGCCCTCCACCATAACTGATGTCATGGATCAGCAGGGGGCTGAGCTGGGGTCTAGCCAAGGATGTGCCCATATTGCAAGGTCGCATCCGAGATCTCTTCGAAGGAGATTTTAGTTTGGTTATGGTAGGGCAAGTCATGCTGGTTCGTCAAGCCCAGCCATGCAAACGCCGGCCCCTCCGCTTGTGGGAATTCAACCCAGAAGGACCACGCACTATTCAGAATTTCCTCGGCCTGACGCATGAGGGGATGTATAAATCATTCTTCGGACCTCAAATGGAGTGTCCGGATACTACCGAGGACGTGGGCCTAAGCAAAAACCGCACCGCCGACCAAGTAAGTAATCCTCTAGCCGAACACACCGTCTTTCACTTATCATGACATCATTCTGAGAAATCGCCCTTCGACCAGGATTGGCTAACAAAGGCGAAGATGATTCGGTGTTCGGCCTAGGGTTTGGACAATCCAGTACTGGAAAAGATGCTCGAGCTAGCACCTTGCCTGGAGCCCTCAAAGGAAGATAAAGGGGGGAATAATGAGGGCGAAAGCAGGCCCCCATCGCTACCAATTCCAACCAAGGGAATGAGCGCCTCCATGCAGGAGGATAACCAAGGGGAAGATTCCGACCTTCTCTCGCTCCGGGGAAGGAAGAGGACTGCCTCTGAGGATCCGGAAACCAAGGCTTCCAAACGGGAGAAGAAGTCTCCAACAGAGGGTCCTGCCTTAGGGGGTGCTCTTGCCGCACAAAGTCCGCGCGGGGATCAGCCCTCTAACTAGCCGTAAGTGATAAAAAAACTTAATAGTAAAGATATTCTTCCTAATTTCCGAGGAAGATAACCGAAGCGTTTATCTTGCAGTTCGGATCTTAGCCCTTCTCAACTGAGCTCGTCTTAAGGGGACCTTCTTCCGGAGATGATGGAGAGTGAAATGCCTCCCCCGGACTCCCCCGCTCAAGAAGCGGGCGACCTTGAAGTGTCGTCGCGGAGGGCCTCTCCGGATCCGGTGAGGCCAGAAGATAATCCTATAGTCGCCCGAAGTCCCCAGCATCCGGCTCTAGAAGAGGGCGAACAAGAGAGTCCGGCGCCGTCTGGTATGCGGTCGGATGCACTGAGGAATCTGTTGACGCGAGCGACCATCTCGGAAGAACACCGTATGTTAATGAGTACGGTGATGGAAAGGATTTCGTCCGCCGAAAGCGGGTTGCATGATGCCTTTATGTGTCTACTAACGGGCTTTGAGGTACGTAAAATGATATACCTTTGTAATAGTACCGCACATTTTTAGGTGTGCCCTGTGTAGATAGTAGCCCCTGAGACTCTGGTTGTCACCGAGAACGGCGGCAAACAGAGGATCGTAGTCCCAGGTAATAACCATACCGCCTTAATGTGCAGGTAGTGGAAGCTCCGGTGGCTAGCCGGACTCATGAGTTTGCCGAACTAAAGCGGCAACTGGATGCGGCGGATGCCGACATCGAGCTTGTTAACAAGAGGCTTGACGAGGCACAGGGTAAGTGATATTTTCTGGTGAATGTCACATAGTAAGAGCAGCGTGATGCCAGTATCTTTAATATTTTGTGAATGCAGATGGAGCTGCCACCGTGGAAACCCTTCGGGCGGAACTTGCCCGAGCCAAAGAACAAGCAAGGAGTAGTAATGCGGCTGCTTTGAAGGCGGCCAAATAGTTGAAAGCCGAGAAGGCCGCGCATTGCGAGAGCAAAGAGAAAATGGCCAAGATGGCTCCAAAGTTCAAAGACACCGTCGACCGTTGCTAGTTCCTTGAAGAAGAAAACCGAGCCAAGGCGACGGACCTTGAAAAGGCCACGATGGCGACCAAAGACACCCGTTCTGCCATGAGAGCGAAGAAGGAGGAACTGCATGAATCCTGTGATATTGTGGCCGGGAAGCCCTTTTTGCTATGGAGGAAGTTCGGAGATCCGCGGTATACCCCTCTGGATCGGCTGTGGAGTTTGGCGGACGCATATCTGGACTTGGGGGCTAGCGATGTCGATACGGCCGAATACTTCCGAGATCAAACAGATCGGGAAGTGGACAAGCTGTTCTAGTCGCAGTTCAATGTGCCAGAGCGTCCGCTTCCATTCACCGATCAGCTAGCTGAATGGGCCGAACTCAATAGGTTGTCCGGACTTGCCATGAGGTCCGTCGTAGATCATCTGTGGCTGGAAAAGCCGAAGCCGAACAGCTATTCCAGCTCAGTGCAGCAGTTCCTTGGTGTGGTGCCGCGCATCAATGTGATGAAGAGGCCGGCATGCATAGAAGGCTCACGGATGGCCCTTTCCCGTGTCAAAGCATACTGGGCGGAGATGGATGCTACCACTGTCGCGGCGCAAGGTTCGGCCATAGGCCGAGTGGCTGCCGAGCACTATTTTGAAGAGGTTCTTGAGGGTGCTCGTTTGATAGAGGCCCAGTGCTCGAAGAATATTATGTTTGAATGACATGTATTCCCATTGTAAAAACAATGTTTTTATTGAATTTATCAAGGCTGTATTTATACTTGTGCCCGAAAGTATTGTGATGCCTCCTGTGCGGCCGTTTATGTATACATGTGTACAACCTGAAAGATTGTAGTCGTCGGCTTCAGCCCCCATGCATATAATGTGGGGGTGTTCGCAGAAGACGCGTATTCACACTTAATCCAACGTCTTGGTCCTAATAAGGAGGTGATAGCGCAGTGAACTAGGCAACCGGACTATAATGCTTTAAGACTTTCACTTAGCCATAGGAGTTTGACAGTGGGGCTACTATATAGCCCCTGGTGGCTCCGCGCTCACCCGAATGCGGGGTGTGTACTTGCCCGACCGGGAAACGACCCTTTGTTAAGGCGGAGGAATTCTAAGATTCTGATGGGTCATCGAGTGGTTGACCAGTCTCGCGCTATATCATGACAGTCAGTTTTCGGCTTTCTCTACTGAGGTGCTCGTCCGGATGAACCAGGGCACAATCGCAGTAGTTCTCCCGGTGCTGCCTTAGCCGATAGAGCGGAACGTAAGGTAGCAAAACACAGGAGCCGGGCAAACTCAACATTTGACCAAAGACATGATTCGGAGCTGATGCATATAAGGCCAAACTCGCGACGCCGAACACTCCCTAAGGTATTCGGTCTTTATGGTGTAAACCGGGCCTAAATAGTGCCCTTTGTAAGAAGCCCCTAGTGTCCAGGTACGTGCATTGTTCTGACATGGCCACATGCTAAGACGTCAGCATCCTTCTCAATGGTACTGAGAATCCGAGGGATGTGTATCAACAAGAGACAGTAAAAAAGGTTGACGCAGGGTCTTAATCTAAAAAGAATCCTTTGAACGGGTCCCTGCTGCACGTCTGCGCCTGTGTCTCCATTGTGCCGTATCCTGGACGGGTGTAGCGCGATGGTCATTTGTAAAAGAGTGGAACTTAGGTGAAAAGTTGTCGTGCAAAAAGGTAGGTTTTAAAGAAAACATGTATAGTTCAAGATGAGTAAAAATTGCCACTTGTCTGCGCGCGTTGAGCCCCTTGTATTTGTAATAGGGGTGTGGTCATCAAACCTGTATGAATTACATATAGCTGTGCTGGATTCGTCTAACCGTGTCCGTGGTCTTGATGACCTATCGAATGGTTTAGTTGGTGGCCGTTTTAGTGTGCGGCTGCCAAGGCAGCCGCACTCTCTTCGGCGCGCAGGGATCGCTCGATATTTCCTTTTACCATAATGATGCCACGTGGACCGGGCATATTAAGCGTGAGGGAAGCGTAATGCGGTATTGCGTTAAAGCGGGCGAAAGCTTCGCGTCCGAGTAGTGCTTGATAGCCACTTTGGAACGGAGCAATGTGGAAGGTTAAATTTTCGCTAGGGAAGTTGTCGGGGAAGCCGAATACAACCTCTAGTAGCAGGGAGCCCGTGCAACAAGCTCCTGGGCCTAGCATTACTCCTCTAAAGGTAGTATTACTGCGGCAAATTTTCGTTGGGTCTATCCCCATTTTGCGGATTTTGTCCTGATATATCAGGTTTAAGCTGTTGCCGCCGTCCATCAGGACTCACGTGAAGTGGTATCCATCAATTATTGGATCTAATACCAAGGCAACCCATCCTGCGCTCCGGATACTTGCTGAGTAACCCTGATGGTCGAAGGTGATTGGTTGAGACGGCCAGTGGCAGAACTCCGCGGTGATAGGCCCTTGGGCATGTTTATCTGGGAGTGCCGCTTTGCTTCTCCCCTTTATCACGTGTAACATGTTTACTGTTTTGACTTCTGGTGGAAATTTCTTCTATTCCCCAGTGTTTTGCGTGCGAGGCTCATCCTCGTCTTCGCTTGGTGTATCCTGCCCCTTATGTTCGGCGTTGAGCTTACCGGACTACTTGAAGACCCAACATTCTCTGTGGGTATGATTTGCAGGTCTATCGAGGGTGCTATGGATCTGACATATTTGATCCAGAATTTTTTTAAGCTGGACAGTTCATCTCTGGCGCCTTTAGGGGGCGGCTTTTGCTGACCTGGCCAAGAGCTTCTGAATCCGGCGTTTACCGCCGTGCTCTTCGGGTTGTCTTCTTTATTCTGACGCTTATTATTTTTGCTGCGTCGTGATTTCCCGTTTCCGTCTCTAACTTCGGATGTATCTGGGTCACTGGTGCTGCATCGGGCTAGCCAGCTGTCCTTGCCCACGCAAAAGCAGGTCATGAGGCTTGTTAATGTTGCCATTGTTCTCGGCTTTTCTTGGTCGAGGTGTCTGACAAGCCATTCGTCTCGGACGCTGTGCTTAAAGGCTGCCGAGGCTTTGGCGTCTGGACAGTCGACTATTTGGTTCTTTTTAGTAAGAAATCTATTCCAAAGCTTTCAGGCTGACTCTCCAGGCTGTTGAGTTATATGACTCAAATCGTCCGCATCCGGAGGTCGGACATAAGTCCCTTGAAAATTCGCCTGAAAAGCGTCTTCAAGCTCTTCCCAGCTTCCAATGGAGCTTTCGGGGAGGCTTTTAAGCTAGTGCCGAGCTGGCCCTTTGAGCTTGAGGGGTAAGTACTTGATGGCGTGGAGATCATCTCCTCGAGCCATATGATATGGAGGATATAGTCCTCAATCCAGACTCCAGGGTCTGTTGTTCTGTCGTATGCCTCTATGTTTTCGGGTTTGAATCCCGCTGGAAATTCATGGTCCAGCACCTCATCAGTGAAACATAGGGGGTGTGCGGCACCCCTATATTTGGGTGTGCCGTGTTGTTCGGATATTTGTTGTGTTGCATTGCTTGCTAGAGCGTGATTTCTTGGCCCGTAGATAGATCTGGTTGGGCCATCATTTTTATGCGAGTCCTCGTGTGGATCGCGTGTTGTCTTGTGTGTGGCGCTGTTTACCGCTCTATGTTGGCCATGAGGTCGTCTATCCAACCGGATGGCTGCTTTGGTTTTTGATTGCGGGGGCTCTAAGGCCTCCTCATCGAACTCGGGCAGTAGCTTTCGCTTCGGGTAGCTCTTTGTGTGGCAACTGCCGCCATATTTGTATGCGGTGTTGAGTACCTTGCTCCATCTGATTCTGAGTGCATCTTCCGCGGTCTTGAGCTTCCGCTTCTGCTTTTGCAGGCTACACACAGTGGTGACGAGCCTTTTATGGAGGTTCTTCTGCTCCAGGAACTTGTCCGGCGTGAGGTCATCCGGACTATTATCTTCGCCGGGGACGGGTTGTTCGGTTTGGTTATCCAAGTTGCCTTGTTCGGACGGTTGCTCGATGCCATGTTCATCGTCCGCCGGCTCGCCCTGCTCTATGGCTGGGTCTGTATGGTCGTTGTTTCTGTTGAGGCAGGATTTGGGGCGGCGCTTACGCCGCCGCTTTGACTGCTTCTCGAGGGGACAACCCTTCGTTGCGTCCTTCTGTTCCTCGTCGTCGTTTTCTTTTGGTGTGTCCACCATGTATACGTCATGTGATGAAGTGGGCGTCTGATGCCCTGTGAGCAGTTGTTCCTGTTTGTCTCCTGCATCATTGTCCATACCATCGATGTCTTCGGAGTCGAAGTCGAGCATCTCGGTAATCGTCGACAGTGGCTACTAAGTGGGTGGTGGGTGGGCAGCGAATTTCTCCGTCATCCGCATCCCAATCCTGCCGGAGATAGTTCTGCCAGGATCCTCCTGACAAGGAGAGAGACCTTAATGAGTTCAGTATGTCGCCAAAGGGCGAGTGCTGAAAAATATCCACGGAGGTAAACTCCATGATCGGCGCCCAATCGGATTCGATAGGAACAGGTGCACGTGGTTCGGAGTCCGTGGCCAGAGAAGGATCCGACATTTTGACAACACGGCTCTCGTGTAGGGTAAGGTCGATGTTCGGCTCGATCGCCGCTGAGGATAAGGCCTCCGTGGCGGGGTCTATCCACCTATCCACAGACGGCGCAACTGGCTCCGAATTGAGGGTCGGAGTGGCTGCCGGTGTGATCTCCTGAACACTCTCCGATGGTAGAGCTAAATCATACTCATCATGACCGTGTGACGCACAAGGCAGAGACTCGAATCCGTCGAAGATCAAGTTTCCGCGGATATCGGCCATGTAGTTTAAGCTTCCAAACCTGACCTGGTGGCCAGGGGCGTAACTTTCGATCTGCTCCAGATGGCCAAGCGAGTTGGCCCGCAGTGCCAAGCCGGCGAATACAAAGATCTGTCTGGGGAGAAAAGTCTTACCCTGGACGGCATTGCTATCGATGATCGTAGGAGCCATCAAGCCTAATGGCGACGACACGGAGGAACTCTAAATGAAAGCACCAATGTCAGTGTCAAAACTGGCGGATCTCGGGTAGGGGGTCCCGAACTGTGCGTCTAAGGCGGATGGTAACAGGAGGCAGGGGACACGATGTTTTACCCAGGTTTGGGCCCCTCTTGATGGAGGTAAAACCCTACGTCCTGCTTGATTTATTCTTGATAATATGCATATTACAAGAGTTGATCTACCACGAGATCAGAGAGGCTAAACCCTAGAAGCTAGCCTATGGTATGATTGTATGTTGTCCTATGGACTAAAACCCTCCGGTTTATATAGACACCGGAGGGGGCTAGGGTTACACAAGGTCGGTTACAAAGGAGGAGATATACATATCCGTATTGCCTAGCTTGCCTTCCACGCCAAGTAGAGTCCCATCCGGACACGAGACAAAGTCTTCAATCTTGTATCTTCATAGTCCAACAGTCCGGCCAAAGGATAGAGTCCGGCTGTCCGGAGACCCCCTAATCCCAGACTCCCTCACCCATCCTGGATGGCTATGATATTAGGACTAATTTTAGAGCCAAAGCAAATTACCATGCTGTTCTAAAAGACTCTCAAAATAATATAAGTGAATCATGAGAGATTAATAATTTCTATAAAATAAAACCACCACCGTGTTCTAAAAAGGTATATGTGAAGCACTAGAGCAAAATTATTTAGCTCAAAAGATATAAGTGAAGCACATAGAGTACTCTAATAAATTCCAATTCATGTGTGTCTCTCCAAAAGGTGTGTACATCAAGGATGATTGTGGTAAACTAAAAAAACAAAGACTCAAATCATACAAGACGCTCCAAGCAAAACACATATCATGTGGTGAATAAAAATATAGCCTCAAGTAAAGTTACCGATAGATGAAGACGAAAGAGGGGTTGCCTTCCGGGGCATCCCCAAGCTTAGGCTTTTGGTTGTCCTTGAATTTTACCTTGGGGTGCCTTAGGCATCCCCAATCTTAGGCTATTGCCACTCCTTATTCCAAAATCCATCAAATCTTTACCCCAAAACTTGAAAACTTCACAACACAAAACTCAATAGAAAATCTCATGAGTTCCGTTAGTGTAAGAAAACAAATCACCACCTTAAGGTACTGTAATGAACTCATTCATTATTTATATTGGTATCAAACCTACTGTATTCCAACTTCTCTATGGTTCATACCCCCCATGATACTAGCCATAGATTCATCAAAATAAGCAAACAACACACGAAAAACAGAATCTGTCAAAACAGAAAAGTCTGTAGTAATCTGTAGGTTTCGAATACTTCTGAAACTCCAAAAATCCTGAAAAATTAGGATGTCCTAAATAATTTGTATATTGATCTACTGCAGTTGGAATTGGTATTTTATCGCTCTCTGTAAAAAATAAAAATTATTCTCGTGAGCGCATACTTTCTGTTTTTTCAGCAAGATCAAACAACAATCACCCAAGAAGATCCTAAAGGATTTACTTGGCACAAACACTAATTAAAACATAAAAAACACAATAATAATAGAGGATAGATGATTTATTTATTACTATACAGGAACAAAAATAAAATTGGGTTGCCTCCCAACAAGCGCTATCGTTTAACGCCCCTAGCTAGGCATAAAGCAAGGATAGATCTAGGTATTGCCCTATTTGGTATTTATCTTTTTAATGGAGTTATGCTCGGATTCGGGAGGTTCCTTACATTTCCCTTGATGCTCGGAGATTTTTATATCTAGAGCATCCAACCGCTTATTGCAAAGAGTGATCAACGTATTCGTACGGTGAAGGTTCCCACCAACATTTTTAAGAGGCTCAATAGATTTTTGCAATTCGCACAATTTCTCTAAAATTTGGGTTCTTTCTTGAGTAAGATGTAGTTCCTTTTGTGGGGGAAGTACTCCTACTATTCCCTCTGTAATTTCATAAGCAATATTGGGACCAATTTCAATAAAATACCCTTTAGGGGCACAATCCAAGAGTTGTCTATGGGATATGGTTAGCCCGACATAAAAATTACAAAGTAAAATCTTGAAATCTCCTCCTATAGTGCAACTACGATAAGATTCTATCATCCTGTACCAAGCATCTTTTAAGTTTTCTCCTTGTCTTTGTTTGAAGTGAAGAACTTGAAAATCGGGAGACAAAGGAAGGGAGAAAGAGCTAGCCATAACTGCAAATAAACGATCTAACACACGGACACACATGAAGCAAGCGAAAGGAGGCGAACAAAAAAATGGCGAATAAAATGGCAAAGGAGAATTGGGGGAGAGGAAAATGAGAGGCAAATGGCAAATAATGTAATGCGAGGGATACGAGTTTGTGATCGGTACTTGGTATGTCTTGACTTGAGCGTAGATCTCCCTGGCAACGGCGCCAGAAATCCTTCTTGCTACCTCTTGAGCATGCGGTGGTTTTCCCTTGAAGAGGAAAGGGTGCTGCAACAAAGTAGCGTATGTATTTCCCTCAGTTTTTGAGAACCAAGGTATCAATCCAGTAGGAGACTACACGCAAGTCTCCTAGTACCTGCACAAACATGCAACCAATGCGATAAAGGGGTTGTCAATCCCTTCACGGCCACTTGCAAAAGTGAGGTATGATAAAGATAATAAGATAAATATTTTTGATATTTTTGTTGTATAGATTGGAAAGTAAAGATTGCAAAATAAATAGTAAACTAAAATTATAGATCGGGAACTTATATGATGTAAAGTAGACCCGGGGGCCATAGGTTTCACTAGTGGCTTCTCTCAAGATAGCATATATTACGGTGGGTGAACAAATTACTGTCGAGCAATTGATAGAAAAGCGCATAGTTATGAGAATATCTAGGCATGATCATGAACATAGGCATCACGTCCATGTCAAGTAGACCAAAATGGTTCTTCATCTACTACTATTACTCCACACATCGCCCGCTATCCAGCATGCATCTAGAGTATTAAGTTCATAAGAATAGAGTAACGCATTAGGCAAGATGACATGATGTAGAGGGATAAACTCAAGCAATATGATATAAACCCAATCTTTTTATCCTCGATGGCAACAATACAATACGTGCCTTGCAGCCCCTACTGTCACTGGGAAAGGACACCGCAAGATTGAACCCAAAGCTAAGCACTTCTCCCATTGCAAGAAGGATTAATCTAGTAGGCCAAACCAAACTGATAATCTGAAGAGACTTGCAAAGATATCAAATCATGCATATAAGAATTCAGAGAAGAATCAAATATTGTTCATAGATAAACTTGATGATAAACCCACAATTCATCGGATCTCAACAAACACACCGCAAAAAGTATTACATCGAATAGATCTCCAAGAACATCGAGGAGAACTTTGTATTGAGAACCAAAGAGAGAGAGGAAGCCATCTAGCTAATAAATATGGACCCGAAGGTCTGTGGTAAACTACTCACACATCATCGGAGAGGCTATGGTGTTGATGTAGAAGCCCTCCGTAATTGAATCCCCCTCCGGCAGATCGCCGAAAAAGGTCCGCAGATGGGATCTCACAGGTATAGAAGGTTGCGGCGGTGGAAAAGTGGTTTCATGGCTCCCCTGGATGTTTTCTGGGTATAAGAGTATATATAGGCGAAAGAAGTAGGTTGGTGGACCTCCATGGGGCCCACGAGGGTGGGGGCACGCCTTCCCCCTGGGCGCGCCGCCCTACCTCGTGGCCGCCTCGTTGCTTCCTTGACCTCTACTCCAAATCTCCTGGTTTTCATTTGTTCCAAAAAAGATCCTCGCGAAGGTTTCGTTACGTTTGGATTCTGTTTGATATTCCTTTTCTGTGAAACACTGAAATAGGCAAAAAAAACAACAATTTGCATTGGGCCTTCGGTTAATAGGTTAGTCCCCAGAATAACATAAAAGTGCATAATAAAGCCCATTAAACATCCAAAGCAGATAATATAATAGCATGGAACAATCAAAAATTGTAGATACGTTGGAGACGTATCAAGCATCCCCAAGCTTAATTCCCGCTCGTCCTCGAGTAGGTAAATGGTAAAAACTGAATTTTTGATGTGGAATGCAACCTAACATAATTTTCAATTTAATTCTCTTTATTGCGTCATGAATGTTTAGATCAAAAGATTCTAGACAGAAGTTTAATATTGACATAAAAATAATAATACTTCAAGCATGCTAACCAAGAAATTATGTCTTATCAAAATAACATAGCCAAAGAAAGTTTATCCCTAGAAAATCATATAGTTTGGCCATGCTTCATTTTCGTCAAACAAAATGCTCCCATCATGCACAACCCCGATGAGAAGCCAAGCAACTGTTTCATACTTAGCCTTTTCAAACTCTTTCAATTTTCATGCAATATATGAGCGCGAGCCATGGACATCGCACTATGGGTGGAATAGAATATGATGATGGAGGTTGTGTGAGAAGACAAAAAAAGAGAAAGTCTCATATTGACGCGGCTAATCAAGAGGCTATGGAAATGCCCATCAATTAATGTCAATGAAAGGAGTAGGGACTGCCTGTTGGAAATATGCCCTAGAGGCAATAATAAAATGGTTATTATTATATTTCTTTGTTCATGATAATTGTCTATTGTTCATGCTATAATTGTGTTATCCGGAAATCATAATACATGTGTGAATACATAGACCACAACACGTCCCTAGTGAGCCTCTAGTTAACTAGCTCGTTGATCAAAAGATAGTCATGGTTTCCTGACTATGGACATTGGATGTCATTGATAACGGGATCACATCATTAGGAGAATGATGTGATGGACAAGACCCAATCCTAATCATAGCTCAAAGATCGTGTAGTTTGTTTGATATAGCTTTTCCGAATGTCAAGTATCATTTCATTAGACCATGAGATTGTGCAACTCCCGGATACCGTAGGAGTGATTTGGGTGTGCCAAACGTCACAACGTAACTGGGTGACTATAAAGGTACACTACAGGTATCTCCGAAAGTGTCTGTTGGGTTGGCACGAACCGAGACTGGGATTTGTCACTTCTTATGACGGAGAGGTATCTTTGGGCCCACTCGGTAATGCATCATCATAATGAGCTCAATGTGACCAAGTGGTTGATCATGGGATCATGCATTACGGTACGAGTAAAGTGACTTGCCGGTAACGAGATTGAACGAGGTATTGGGATACCGACGATCGAGTCTCGGGCAAGTAACGTACCGATTGACAAAGGGAATTGTATACGGGATTGATTGAATCCTCGACATCATGGTTCATCCGATGAGATCATCGAGGAGCATGTGGGAGCCAACATGGGTATCTAGATCCCGCTGTTGGTTATCGACCGGAGAGTCGTCTCGGTCATGTCTGCGGGTCTGCCGAACCCGTAGGGTCTACACACTTAAGGTTCGGTGACGCTAGGGTTGTTCAGATATTAGCATGCGGTAACCCGAAAGTTGTTCGGAGTCCCGAATGAGATCCCGGACATCAGAGGAGTTTCGGAATGGTCCAGAGGTGAAGATTTATATATAGGAAGTCAAGTTTCAGCCATCGGGAATGTTTCGGGGGTAATCGGTATTGTACCGGGACCACCGGAAGGGTCCCGGGGGTCCATCGGGTGGGGACACCTATCCCGGAGGGCCCCATGGGATGAAGTGGGAGGGTAACCAGCCCCTAGTGGGCTGGTGCGCCCCCCATGGGCCTCCCCTGGGCCTTGGGTTGGAAACCCTAGGGGTGGGGGCGCCCCACTTGGCTTGGGGGCACTCCACCCCCCTTGGCCGCCCCCCTTGGAGATTCAATTTCCTAGGGCCGGCGCCCCCCTAGGGGTCCTATATATAGTGGGGGAGGGGGAGGGAGGGCAGCCGCACCCTAGCCCCTGGCGCCTCCCTCTCCCTCCCGTGACACTCCTCCCTCTCCCTGAGCTTGGCGAAGCCCTGCCGAGATCACCGTTGCTTCCACCACCACACCGTCGTGCTGCTGGATCTTCATCAACCTCTCCTCCCCCCTTGCTAGATCAAGTTGGAGGAGACTTCTTCCCAACCGTACGTGTGTTGAACGCGGAGGTGCCGTCCGTTCGGCGCTAGGTCATCGGTGATTTGGATCACGACGAGTACGACTCCATCAACCCCGTTCTCTTGAACGCTTCCGCGCGCGATCTATAAGGGTATGTAGATGCACTCCTCTCTCCCTTGTTGCTAGATGACTCCATAGATTGATCTTGGTGATGCGAAGAAAATTTTAAAATTCTGCTACGTTCCCCAACAGTGGCATCATGAGCTAGGTCTATGCGTAGTTTCTATGCACGAGTAGAACACAAAGCAGTTGTGGGCATGGATATTGTCAATTTGCTTGCCGTTACTAGTCTTATCTTGATTTGGCAACATCCTGGGATGAAGCGGCCCGGACCGACCTTACACGTACGCTTACGTGAGACTGGTTCCACCGATTGACAGGCACTAGTTGCATAAGGTGGCTAGCGGGTGTCTGTTTCTCCCACTTTAGTCAGATCGGATTCGATGAAAAGGGTCCTTATGAAGGGTAAATAGAAATTGGCATATCATGTTGTGGTTTTGGCGTAGGTAAGAAACGTTTTTGCTAGAAACCTATAGCAACCACGTAAAAACTTGCAACAACAATTAGAGGACGTCTAACTTGTTTTTGTAGCATGTGCCGTGTGATGTGATATGGCCAAAAGGATGTGATGAATGATATATGTGATGTATGAGATTGATCATGTTCTTGTAATAGGAATCACGACTTGCATGTCGATGAGTATGACAACCGATAGGAGCCATAGGAGTTGTCTTAATTTATTTATGACCTACGTGTCAATATAAACGTCATGTAATTACTTTACTTTATTGCTAAAGCGTTAGCCATAGTAGTAGAAGTAATAGATGACGAGACAACTTCAAGAAGACAAAATGATGGAGATCATGGTGTCATGCCGGTGACAACGATGATCATGAAGCCCCGAAGATGGAGATCAAAAGGAGCAAATGATATTGGCCATATCATGTCACTATTTTATTGCATGTGATGTTTATCATGTTTTGCATCTTATTTGCTTAGAACGACGGTAGCTTAAATAAGATGATCCCTTGTAATAATTTCAAGAAAGTGTTCCCCCTAACTGTGCATCGTTGCGAAGGTTCGTTGTTTCGAAGCACCACGTGATGATCGGGTGTGATAGATTCTAACGTTCGAATACAACAGGTGTAAGCCCGATTTACACACGCAATACACTTAGGTTGACTTGACGAGCCTAGCATGTACAGACATGGCCTCCGAACACGGAAGACTGAAAGGTCGAGCATGAGTCGCATAGAAGATACGATCAACATGAAGATGTTCACCGATGTTGACTAGTCCGTCTCACGTGATGATCGGACACGGCCTAGTTGACTCGGATCATGTTTCACTTAGATGACTAGAGGGATGTCTATCTGAGTGGGAGTTCATTGAATAACTTGATTAGATGAACTTAATTATCATGAACTTAGTCTAAAATCTTTACACTATGTCTTGTAGATCAAATGGCCCATGCTAATGTTGCCCTCAACTTCAACGCGTTCCTAGAGAAAACCAAGCTGAAAGATGATGGCAGCAACTATACGGACTGGGTCTGGAACCTGAGGATCATCCTCATAGCTGCCAAGAAAGATTATGTCCTAGAAGCACCGCTAGGTGACGCACCCATCCCAGAGAACCAAGACGTTATGAACGCTTGGCAGTCACGTGCTGATGATTACTCCCTCGTTCAGTGCGGCATGCTTTACAGCTTAGAACCGGGCTCCAAAAGTGTTTTGAGAGACACGGAGCATATGAGATGTTCGAAGAGCTGAAAATGGTTTTCCAAGCTCATGCCCGGGTTGAGAGATATGAAGTCTCTGACAAGTTCTTTAGTTGTAAGATGGAGGGAAATAGTTCTGTCAGTGAGCACATACTCAAAATGTCTGGGTTGCATAACCGCTTGACTCAGCTGGGAGTTAATCTCCCGGATGACCCGACCATTGACAAAATCCTTCAGTCGCTTCCACCGAGCTACAAGAGCTTTGTGATGAACTTCAATATGCAGGGGATGGAAAAGACCATTCCTGAGGTATATTCAATGCTGAAATCAGTGGAGGTGGAAATCAAAAAGGAACATCAAGTGTTGATGGTGAATAAAACCACTAAGTTCAAGAAAGGCAAGGGTAAAAAGAACTTCAAGAAGGACGGCAAGGGAGTTGCCGCGCCCGGTAAGCAAGCTGCCGGGAAGAATTCAAAGAATGGACCAAAGCCTGAGACTGAGTGTTTTTATTGCAAGGGAAGTGGTCACTGGAAGCGGAACTGCCCCAAATACTTAGCGGACAAGAAGGCCGACAACACTAAAGGTGTATGTGATATACATGTAATTGATGTGTACCTTACCAGTACTCGTAGTAGCTCCTGGGTATTTGATACCGGTGCGGTTGCTCACATTTGTAACTCAAAGCAGGAGCTGCGGAATAAGCGGAGACTGGCGAAGGACGAGGTGACGATGCGCGTCGGGAATGGTTCCAAGGTCGATGTGATCGCCGTTGACACGCTGCCTCTACATTTACCTACGGGATTAGTTTTAAACCTCAATAATTGTTATTTAGTGCCAGCTTTGAGCATGAACATTGTATCAGGATCTCGTTTAATTTGAGATGGCTACTCATTTCAATCCGAGAATAATGCTTGTTCTATTTATATGAGAGATATGTTTTATGGTCATGCTCCGCTGGTGAATGGTTTATTCTTAATGAATCTTGAGCGTAATGTTACACATATTCATAGTGTGAATACCAAAAGATGTAAGGTTGATAATGATAGTCCCACATACTTGTGGCACTGCCGCCTTGGTCACATAGGTGTCAAACGCATGAAGAAGCTCCATGAAGATGGACTTTTGGAGTCTCTTGATTACGAATCATTTGACACATGCGAACCATGCCTCATGGGTAAAATGACCAAGACTCCGTTCTCAGGAACAATGGAGCGAGCAACCAACTTATTGGAAATCATACATACTGATGTGTGCGGTCCAATGAGTGTTGAGGCTCGCGGTGGCTATCGTTATGTTCTCACCCTCACTGATGACTTGAGTAGATATGGGTATGTCTACTTAATGAAACACAAGTCTGAGACCTTTGAAAAGTTCAAGGAATTTCAGAGTGAGGTTGAGAATCAATGTGACAAGAAAATCAAGTTCTTGCGATTAGATCGTGGGGGAGAATACTTGAGTCACGAATTTGGCACACACTTCAGGAAATGTGGAATGGTTTCACAACTCACGCCGCCTGGAACACCTCAGCGTAATGGTGTGTCCGAACGTCGTAATCGCACTCTATTGGATATGGTGCGATCTATGATGTCTCTTACCGATTTACCGCTGTCATTTTGGGGCTATGCTTTAGAGACTGCCGCATTCACTTTAAATAGGGCTCCATCAAAATCCGTTGAGACGACACCGTATGAATTATTGTTTGGGAAGAAACCTAAGCTGTCGTTTCTAAAAGTTTGGGGATGCGATGCTTATGTCAAGAAACTTCAACCTGAAAATCTCGAACCCAAGTCGGAAAAATGCGTATTCATAGGATACCCTAAAGAAACTATTGGTATACCTTCTACCTCGGATCCGAAGGCAAGATCTTTGTTGCCAAGAATGTATCCTTTCTAGAGAAAGAGTTTCTCTCGAAAGAAATAAGTGGGAGGAAAGTAGAACTCGATGAAGTATTACCTCTTGAACTGGTAAGTGGCGCAGCTCAAGAAAATGTTCCTAAGGTGCCTGCACCGACTAGAGAGGAAGTTACTGATGATGATCATGAAACTTCAGATCAAGTTGCTACTGAACTTCGTAGGTCCACAAGGACACGTTCTGCACCAGAGTGGTATGGCAACCCTGTCTTGGAAATCATGTTGTTAGACAACGGTGAACTTTGAACTATGAAGAAGCGATGGCGGGCCCAGATTCCGACAAATGGCTGGAAGCCATGAAATCCAAGATAGGATCCATGTATGAAAAAAAAGTATAGACTTTGACTGACTTGCCCGATGATCGGCGAGCCATAGAAAATAAATGGATCTTTAAGAAGAAGACAAACGCGGATGGTAATGTAACCATCTATAAAGCTCGGCTTGTCGCTGAGGGTTATCGACAAGTTTAAGGGGTTGACTACGATGAGACTTTCTCACTCGTAGCGAAGCTGAAGTCCGTCCGAATCATGTTAGCAATTGCCGCATTCTATGATTATGAGATATGGCAAATGGACGTCAAAACGGCATTCCTTAATGGTTTCCTTAAGGAAGAATTGTATATGATGCAGCCGGAAGGTTTTGTCGATCCTAAGAATGCTGACAAGGTGTGCAAGCTCCAACGCTCGACTTATGGGCTGGTGCAAGCATCTCGGAGTTGGAACATTCGTTTTGATGAGATGATCAAAGCGTTTGGGTTTACGCAGACTTATGGAGAAGCCTGCATTTACAAGAAAGTGAGTGGGAGCTCTGTAGCATTTCTCATATTGTATGTGGATGACATACTGTTGATGGGAAATGATATAGAATTCTTGGAAAGCATAAAGGCCTACTTGAACAAGTGTTTTTCAATGAATGATCTTGGAGAAGCTGCTTATATATGAGGCATCAAGATCTATAGAGATAGATCGAGATGCCTCATTGGTCTTTCACAGAGTACGTACCTTGACAAGATATTGAAGAAGTTCAAAATGGATCAGTCAAAGAAGGGGTTCTTGCCTGTATTGCAAGGTACGAGATTGAGCACGGCTCAATGCCCGACCACGGCAGAAGATAGAGAAAAGATGAGTGTCGTCCCCTATGCCTCGGCCATAGGGTCTATCATGTATGCTATGCTGTGTACCAGACCTGATGTAAACCTTGTCGTAAGTTTGGTAGGAAGGTACCAAAGTAATCTCGGCATGGAACACTGGACAACGGTCAAGAATATCCTGAAGTACCTGAAGAGGACTAAGGATATGTTTCTCGTTTATGGAGGTGACGAAGAGCTTGTCGTAAAGGGTTATGTCGATGCTAGGTTCGACACAGATCTAGATGACTCTAAGTCACAAACCGGATACGTGTATATTTTGAATGGTGGGGCAGTAAGCTGGCGCAGTTGCAAGCAAAGCGTTGTGGCGGGATCTACATGTGAAGCGGAGTACATGGCAGCCTCGGAGGCAGCACAAGAGGCAATCTGGGTGAAGGAGTTCATTACCGACATAGGAGTCATACCCAATGCGTCGGGCCCGATGACTCTCTTCTGTGACAACACTGGAGTTATTGCCCTTGCCAAGGAGCCCAGGTTTCACAGGAAGACCAGGCATATCAAGCGTCGCTTCAACTCCATTCGTGAAAGTGTTCAAAATGGAGACATAGATATTTGTAAAGTACATACGGACCTGAATGTGGCAGATCCGTTGACTAAACCTCTCCCTAGAGCAAAACATGATCAACACCAGAACTGCATGGGTGTTCGATTCATCACAATGTAACTAGACTATTGACTCTAGTGAAAGTCGGAGACTATTGGAAATATGCCCTAGAGGCAATAATAAAATGGTTATTATTATATTTCTTTGTTCATGATAATTGTCTATTGTTCATGCTATAATTGTGTTATCCGGAAATCATAATACATGTGTGAATACATAGACCACAACACGTCCCTAGTGAGCCTCTAGTTGACTAGCTCGTTGATCAAAAGATAGTCATGGTTTCCTGACTATGGACATTGGGTGTCATTGATAACGGGATCACATCATTAGGAGAATGATGTGATGGACAAGACCCAATCCTAAGCATAGCTCAAAGATCGTGTAGTTCGTTTACTATAGCTTTTCCGAATGTCAAGTATCATTTCCTTAGACCATGAGATTGTGCAACTCCCGGATACCGTAGGAGTGCTTTGGGTGTGCCAAACGTCACAACATAACTGGGTGACTATAAAGGTACACTACAGGTATCTCCGAAAGTGTCTGTTGGGTTGGCACGAATCGAGACTGGGATTTGTCACTCCGTATGACGGAGAGGTATCTCTGGGCCCACTCGGTAATGCATCATCATAATGAGCTCAATGTGACCAAGTGGTTGATCATGGGATCATGCATTACGGTATGAGTAAAGTGACTTGCCGGTAACGAGATTGAACGAGGTATTGGGATACCAACGATCGAGTCCCGGGCAAGTAACGTACCGATTGACAAAGGGAATTGTATACGGGATTGATTGAATCCTCGACATCGTGGTTCATCCGATGAGATCATCGAGGAGCATGTGGGAGCCAACATGGGTATCCAGATCCCGCTATTGGTTATTGACCGGAGAGTCGTCTCGGTCATGTCTGCGTGTCTCCCAAACCCGTAGGGTCTACACACTTAAGGTTCGGTGACGCTAGGGTTGTTCAGATATTAGCATACGGTAACCCAAAAGTTGTTTGGAGACCCAGATGAGATCCCGGATGTCACAAGGAGTTTCAGAATGGTCTGGAGGTGAATATTTATATATAGGAAGTCAAGTTTCGGCCATCGGGAAGGTTTCGGGGGTAATCGGTATTGTACCAGGACCACCGGAAGGGTCCCGGGGGTCCACCGGGTGGGGCCACCTATCCCAGAGGGCCCCATGGGCTGAAGTGGGAGGGAACCAGCCCCTAGTGGGCTGGTGCGCCCCCCATGGGCCTCCCCCGGGCCTAGGGTTGGAAATCGCCCCACTTGGCTTGGGGGGCACTCCACCCCCCTTGGCCGCCGCCCCCTTGGAGATTCAATCTCCTAGGGCCGGAGCCCCCTAGGGGTCCTATATGTAGTGGGGGGAGGGAGGGCAGCCGCACCCTAGCCCCTGGCTCCTCCCTCTCCCTCCCGTGACACTCCTCCCTCTCCCTGAGCTTGGCGAAGCCCTGCCGAGATCACCGTTGCTTCCACCACCACGCCGTCGTGCTGCTGGATCTTCATCAACCTATCCTTCCCCCTTGCTAGATCGAGTTGGAGGAGACGTCTTCCCAACCGTACGTGTGTTGAACGCGGAGGTGACGTCCGTTCGGCGCTAGGTCATTGGTGATTTGGATCACGACGAGTACGACTCCATCAACCCCGTTCTCTTGAACGCTTTCGCGCACGATCTACAAGGGTATGTAGATGCACTCCTCTCTCCCTCGTTGCTAGATGACTCCATAGATTGATCTTGGTGATGCGTAGAAAATTTTAAAATTCTGCTACGTTCCCCAACACTGCCATGCAATGGATGCACTAGAGCTATAAATATATGAAAACTCAACAAAAGAAACTAAGTGGGTGTGCATCCAACTTGCTTGCTCACGAAGACCTAGGGCATTTTGAGGAAGCCCATCATTGGAATATACAAGCCAAGTTCTACAATGAAAAAAAATCCCACTAGTATATGTAAGTGACAATATAGGAGACTCTCTATCATGAAGATCATGGTGCTACTTTGAAGCAAAAGTGTGGAAAAAGGATAGTAACATTGCCCCTTCTCTATTTTTCTCTCATTTTTTGTTTGTTTGGGCCTTTTTTTCTCTTTTTTGGCCTCTTTTATATATATATATATTTTTCGTCCGTAATCTCATCCCGACTTGTGGGGGAATCATAGTATCCATCATCCTTTCCTCCATGATATTTATGTTCATGGTGATTTATATCCTACTCATGCTTGCACTCATTGTTGATTAATCTTAATGCATGTTCATGACTGTTTCACTCATTGTTGATTAATCTTAATGCATGGTCGCTTCCCAGTCTCTTTCTAGCCTTCACTTGTACTAAGCGGGAATACTGCTTGTGCATCCACTTCCATAAACCCCAAAGTTATTCCATATGAGTCCACCATACCTTCCTATAAGCGGTATCTACCTGCTGTTCCAAGTAAATTTGTATGTGCCAAACTCTAGACCTTCAAATGAAATTCTGTTTTGTATGCTCGAATAGCTCATGTATCAACTAGGGTTGTCTATATCTTCCATGCTAGGTGGGTTATTCTCAAGATGAGTGGACTCCACTCATCATTCACGAGAAAATGGCTGGTAACCGGGATGCCCAGTCCCATGCTCAAATCAAAATAATTGCAAACAAAAATCCCCCAGGGTTGTTGTTAGTTGGAGGCACCCGTTGTTCCGGACAAGCCATGGATTGATGTTTGTTGGTGGTGGGGGAGTATAAACTTTACCATTCTGTTTGGGAACTGCCTATAATGTGTGTAGCATGGAAGATATCGAAATCTCTTGGTTGTTATGTTGACAATGAAAGTATGCCACTCAAAATATTATTTATCTCTATTTCAAAACTCAAGCTCTGGCACCTCTACAAATCCCTGCTCCCCTCTGTGAAGGGCCTATCTATTTACTTTTATGTTGAGTCATCATCCTCTTATTAAAAAACACCAGTTGGAGAGCACCGATGTCATTTGCATGCATGACTATTAATTTACATTGAGTATGACTATGACTCAATATCTTTTACCATGAATTACAATGTCTAGTCAGTCCTTGATCTTCAGAGGTGCTCTGCATTTATGTTTTGCGGTCTCAGAAAGGGCTAGCGAGATACCATCTTGTTATATCATATTATGATTGTTTTGAGAAAGTGTTGTCATCCGAGATTTATTATTTTTGCTCGCTAGTTGATTATGTCATTGATATGAGTAAACATGA
The DNA here is from genome assembly GCF_056163025.1 of Triticum urartu. Taxonomy (NCBI): domain Eukaryota; kingdom Viridiplantae; phylum Streptophyta; class Magnoliopsida; order Poales; family Poaceae; genus Triticum; species Triticum urartu. The sequence goes on from NC_141873.1 coordinate 435,484,363, forward strand.
GGCCTAAATGTTATGGTGAATTTGGTTAGTTCCTAATCTTTGTTGAAAATTTGAATCCTGGCTTTACACATTTGCAACAACAAGATCAAACAGAGTTTGTAAAAGTTTTTCTGTATCACTTTTAGTTTCTCAACTGAATTGCTTGAGGACAAGCAAAGATTTAAGCTTGGGGGAGTTGATACGTCTCCTACGTATCTACTTTTCCAAACACTTTTGCCCTTGTTTTGGACTCTAACTTTCATGATTTGAATGGAACTAACCCGGACTGCCGATGTTTTCAGCAGAATTGCCATGGTGTTATTTTTGTGCAGAAATAGAAGTTCTCAAAATGACTTGAAAATCCACGGAGACACATTTTGGAAATAATAAAAAATACTGGGGAAAGAATCAGCATGAGAGGGCCCACACCCTGTCCACGAGGGTGCAGGGCTCGCCCACCCCCCTGGGGCGTGCCCCTGCCTCATGGCCCCCCTGAGACTCCACCGACCTCAACTCCATATATTCACGTTCGGGGAGAAAAAAAATTAAGGAGAAGGATTCATCACGTTTTACGATATGGAGCAGTGCCAAGCCCTCATCTCTCTCGGGAGGGCTGATCTGGAGTCCGTTCGGGGCTCCAGAGAGGGGAATCCATCGCCATCATCATCATCAACCTTCCTCCATCACCAATTTCATGATTCTCACCGCCGTGCGTGAGTAATTCCATCGTAGGCTTCCTGGATGGTGATGGGTTGGATGAGATTTACCATGTAATCGAGTTAGTTTTGTTAGGGTTTGATCCCTAGTATCCATTATGTTCTAAGATTGATGTTGCTATGACTTTGCTATGCTTAATGCTTGTCACTAGGGCCCGAGTGCCATGATTTCAGATCTAAACCTATTATGTTTTCATGAATATATGTGAGTTATTGATCCTATCTTGCAAGTCAATAGTCACCTACTATGTGTTGTGATCCGGCAACCCCGAAGTGACAATAATCGGGACCACTCCCGGTGATGACCGTAGTTTGAGGAGTTCATCTATTCACTAAGTTTTAATGCTTTGGTCCAGTACTCTATTAAAAGGAGGCCTTAATATCCCTTTGTTTCCAATAGGACCTCGCTGCCATGGGAGGGTAGGACAAAAGATGTCATGCAAGTTCTTTTCCATAAGCACGTATGACTATGTTCGAAATACATGCCTACATTACATTGATGAACTTGAGCTAGTTCTGTGTCACCTGATGTCTACTACACAACCTTCTTCTTGTAGACGTTGTTGGGCCTCCAACTGCAGAGGTTTGTAGGACAGTAGCAAATTTCCCTCAAGTGGATGACCTAAGGTTTATCAATCCGTGGGAGGCGTAGGATGAAGATGGTCTCTCTCAAACAACCCTGCAACCAAATAACAAAGAGTCTCTTGTGTCCCCAACACACCCAATAAAATGGTAAATTGTATAGCTGCACTAGTTCGGCGAAGAGATGGTGATACAAGTGCAATATGGATGGTAGATATAGGTTTTCGTAATCTGAAAAATATAAAAACAGCAAGGTAACTAACGATAAAAGTGAGCGCAAACGGTATTGCAATGTGTTGAAACAAAGCCTATGGTTCATACTTTCACTAGTGCAAGTTCTCTCGACAATAATAACATAATTAGATTATATAACGATCCCTCAACATGCAAAAAAGACTCACTCCAAAGTCACTAATAGCGGAAAACAAACGAAGAGATTATTGTAGGGTACGAAACCACCTCAAAGTTATTCTTTCCGATCAATCCATTGGGCTATTCCTATAAGTGTCACAAACATCCCTAGAGTTCGTAGTAAAATAACACCTTAAGACACAAATCAACCAAAACCCTAATGTCACCTAGATACTTCAATGTCACCTCAAGTATCTGCGGGTATGATTATATGATATGCATCACACAATCTCAGATTCATCTATTCAACCAACACAAAGAACTTCAAAGAGTTCCCCAAAGTTTCTACCGGAGAGTCAAGACGAAAATGTGTGCATATCCCATTGTCACCACTGATAAGCACATGCAAGACATATGTCAAGTGTTCTCAAATCCTTAAGGACTCAATCCGATAAGATAACTTCAAAGGGAAAACTCAATTCATCACAAGGAGATAGAGGGGGAGTAACATCATAAGATCCAACTATAATAGCAAAGCTCGCGGTACATCAAGAACGACCCATATCAAGAACACGAGAGAGAGAGAGATCAAACACATAGCTACTGGTACATACCCTTAGCCCCGAGGGTGAACTACTCCCTCCTCGTAATGGAGAGCGCCAGGATGATGAAGATGACCATCGGTGATGGATCCCCCCTCCGGTAGGGTGCCGAAATAGGGTCCCGATTGGTTTTTGGTGGTTACAGAGGCTTGCGGCGGTGGAACTCTCGATCTAGGTTTCTTTTCGGGGGTTTCTGTATTTATAGGAATTTTTGGCGTCGGTCTCACGTTAGGGGGGGTCTCCGAGTCATCCACGAGATAGAGGGGCGAGCCCAGGGGGTAGGGCGCGCCCTCCACCCTCGTGGATGGCTCAGGACTCTTCTGGCCCAACTCTTTTACTTCGGTGGCTTCTTTTGGTCCATAAAAAATCATCAAAAATTGGCACGTCAATTGGACTCCGTTTGGTATTCCTTTTCTGTAAAACTCAAAAACAAGGAAAAAACAGAAACTGGCACTGGGCTCTAGGTTAGTAGGTTAGTCCCAAAATCATATAAAATAGCATATAAATGCATATAAAACATCCAAGACTGATAATATAATAGCATGGAACAATCAAAAATTATAGATACGTTGGAGACGTATCATCTCCCTATATTATAACTGTTGCATGAGGAATCGCATCCAACATAATTATCCCTCACTGATCCATTGCCTACGAGCTTTTCACATATTGATCTTTGCTTAGTTACTTTTCCGTTGCCATTGTTACGGTTTCTACAAAACTACTACCGTTACTTCTGCCACTGTTACCGTTACTTCCATACTACTTTGCTACTAAATACTTTGCTGTAGATACTAAGTCTTTCAGGTGTGGTTGAATTGACAAATCAACTGCTAATACTTGAGAATATTCTTTGGCTCCCCTTGTGTCGAATCAATAAATTTGGGTTGAATACTCTACCCTCGAAAACTATTGCAATCCACTATACTTGTCATTTATCACTAACTCATTAGACGCATTGCTTGCAAGGCTCATAGTGATGTGCATTACCGAGAGGGCCCAGAGATACCTCTACGATACACGGAGTGACAAATCCTAATCTCGATCTATGCCAACTCAACAAACACCTTCAGAGACACCTGTAGAGCATCTTTATAATCACCTAGTTACGTTGTGACGTTTGATAGCACACAAGGTGTTCCTCCGGTATTCGGGAGTTGCATAATCTCATAGTCTGAGGAACATGTATAAGTCATGAAGAAAGTAATAGCAGAAAAACTAAACGATCATTATGCTAAGCTAACTGATGGGTCTTGTCCATCGCATCGTTCTCTAATGATGTGATCCCGTTCATCAAATGACAACACATGTCTATGGCTAGGAAACTTAACCATCTTTGATTAACGAGCTAGTCAAGTAGAGGCATACTAGGGACACCCCGTTTGTCTATGTATTCACACATGTACTAAGTTTCCGCTTAATACAATTCTAGCATGAAAAATAAACATTTAGCATGATATAAGGAAATATAAATAACAACTTTATTATTGCCTCTAGGGTATATTTCCTTCAGATTGAGCAGAGGGACATTGTGATTTTGTGAGTGTCTTCACCATGATGAATGTTAGCTGAGTTCAGAACAAAAATTTTGTGTTCTCATCACATAACTTACTATATTTAATCCGCTAATATTTAATCTGCCAATATAGTTATTGGCCCGCCAAATTCCTTCCATTGCAATCTATATGAAGGAAAATAGTGAGTGGTTTTTTATGAACAATAGTCGGCTCAACATCGCTATGCAAGCACAACGGCCTTGGCTGCAGCGAACTGATGCATCCAGGCCATGGGCAGAATTCAACATCCAAGTCCCGGAGAAAGCGAGGGCGCTTTGTGCGGTGGCCATGTGCTTGATATGTCTCCAACGTATCTATAATTTTTGATTGTTTCATGATGTTATCAATCTTGGATGTTTTATAGTCATTTTATATCATTTTTTGGTACTAACCTGCTCACATAGTGCCAAGTGCCAGTTCCAGTTTTCCCGTGTTTTTTACATCGTAAAAAATCAATATCAGACGGAGTCCAAATGCCATGAAACTTTACAGAGATTTTTTATGGACCAGAAGGAACATGTTGGGCCCTGGTTGCACCTAGGGGGAGTACCGAGGAGGGGACAACCCACCATGGCGTGCTAGGAGGCCCAGGCGTGCCCTGGTGGGTTGTGCCCACCTCGGGTGTGACCGCCTCTTTACTCTATAAATACCCCAAAAATACCAGAACCCTAAAAGTGCCGTAGAAATAATCATCCAGCCGCCGCAGAGTCCAGAACCACCAGATCCAATCTAGACACCATCTCAGATGGGGTTCACCACCTCCATTGGTGCCTCTCCGATGATGCGTGAGTAGTTCTTTGTAGACCTTCGGGTCCGTAGTTAGTAGCTAGATGGCTTTCTCTCTTTCGCTGAATTCTCTATACAATGGTCTCTTGGAGATCCATATGATGTAACTCTTTTTGCTGTGTGTTTGTTGGGATCTGATGAACTTTGGTTTGTTTGGCCAACTTGATCTATTTATCTTGCAATGGGAAGAGGTGCCCGGTAGTGGGTTCGATCTTACGGTGCTTGATCCCAGTGAAAGAAAGGGAACCGACACGTATGTATCGTTGCTACTAAGGGTAAAAAGATGGGATCTATATCTACGCAATAGATAAATGGATCTTGTCTACATCATGTCATCGTTCTTATTGCATTACTCCGTGTTTCCATGAACTTAATACACTAGATGCATGATGGATAGCGGTCGATGTGTGGAGTAATAGTGGTAGATGCAGGCAGGAGTCGGTCTACTAATCTTGGATGTGATTCCTATGTAATGATCATTGCCTGGATATCGTCATAATTATTTGAGGTTCTATCAATTTCCCAACAGTAATTTGTTTACCCACCGTTTGCTATCTTTCTCGAGAGAAGCCGCTAGTGAAACCTACGGCCCCCGGGTCTTCTTTCTCACATACTTGCTTGCGATCTACTTTTCCTTTGCATGTTTATTCAGATCTATTAAACCAAAAATACAAAAATACCTTGCTGCACTTTATTTTATTTACGATCTATTATTTCAATCTACTACAAATTCCTGGCATCATTACCCAAAAGGGATTGACAACCCCTTTAACACGTCGAGTTGCGAGGTGTTGTTATTTGTGTGCAGGTGTTGTTTATGTTGTGTTGCTTGGTTCTCCTACAGGTTTGATAACCTTGGTTTCATCATTGAGGGAAATACCTACCTTCGTTGTGCTACATCATCCCTTCCTCTCTGGAGAAATACCGATGTAGTCCTGGTAGACAGGAGTTTTCTGCCGCTATACTCAGGGAGCAATGAAAAGGAATTTCTGGCGCCGTTGCCGGGGAGGATCTTCAAAATAACCAAGTTCCTAATCACAAATCTCATCTCCTCGCAATTTACATTATTTGCCATTTGCCTCTCGTTTTCCTCTCCCCACTTCACAAAAAATTGCCGTTTTATTCGCCCCTCTTTCCAATCCCCGTTTTCTCGCCATGTCCGATCTCAAAAGAGCTAAGGGTTTTCTCCCTAGTCTTAATGCTTTGGATAGCCCCTATGTCCTCTCTAAGCTCATAAACAATGATGCTATGGAAGGATCTACTGGGGTTGTTAAGGAAAATCTTAACCATTGTGATGAAGATGATCCCAGAATTTTTCGTTATTTACTTGATGAGTCTTTGAAAGATGCTTGGGATAGGTTGTTCAGAATTCGAGCTAGTTATGTGCCCTAATATCAGATAGAGATATACTTGAGAAGTTTTTACGATGGTTTACCTTCTTCCTTCAAGCAAGTTTTAGATTCAATATTTGAAAATGGTTTTCTTGAAGGGGATGCCATTGATACTTATGAAAAGATGAAAGCCATATTTGGGCACCCTAAAGGAGAAAATGTTGAATCAACTACTCTTATGTGCTTTTATCAAAATGAAATAATTAAAGATATGAAGGCTAGTTTATATACAAATTTTCGCAACATGCTTAATCTTTCTTCCGCTATCAATAGGCATGTGCTTTCACAAGATAGAAAATTAAATGCCATTGATAGAAAATTTCCCCTTTTCTTTCCAAGGAACAAGGATGACAAAACTTAGATCCTTGCTTTATGCCTAGCTAAGGGCGTAAAACTATAGCGCTTGTTGGGAGGCAACCCAATGAATAAAATTTATTTTTGATTTTTTCTTCCTATTTTTGTGTCTTAGCACAATTATGCTACTGTTATGATTGTGTTTTTTATGTTTTAATTAGTGTTTGTGCCAAGTAAAGCCTTTAGGATCTTCTTGGGTGATAATTGTTTGATCTTGCTGAAAAAACAGTAACTTTTACGCTCACGAAATTAATTTTCATTTTTTACAAGAGAGCAATAAATACCCATTCCACTTGTAGTAGATCAATATACAAATTGCTCAGGTCGCCCTAATTTTTCAGAATTTTTGAAGTTACAGAAGTATTTGATATAGTCAGATTGCTACAGATTGTTCTGTTTTGAAAGATTGTGTTTTCTTTGTGTTGTGTGCTTATCTTGATGGCTCTATGGTTTTCTTTGATGAGTTTTTGCCATAGAAAAGTTGGAATACAGTAGATATAATACAAAAACAAAATATGAATTGGTTTGATACAACACTTATAGTAGTGATTTATTATTCTTATACTAACGGATCTCACGAAGGTTTTGTTGAGTTTTGTGTGATTGAAGTTTTCAAGTTTTGGGTTGTCTTAGAATGGATGAAGGAAGGATGGAAGAGCCTAAGCTTGGGGATGCCCCGCATCGCAAGCTATTATCCAAGAATGAGCAACCAACTAAGCTTCGGGATGCCCCTGAGTGGCATCCCCGCTTTCTTCCAACAACCATCGGTATTTTACTCGAAACTATATTTTTATTCATCACATGATATGTGTTTTTCTTGGAGCATCTTGTATTCCATGAGAATTTTCTTGTTTCATTTTGTGTTTTAAGTCATCAATCCTTGCTGGACACACATATTTGAGAGAGCCAGAATTATTTCATGACTTGTTAGAATTGCTCTTTATGCTTCCCTTAAATTTTTATGAGCTAGGACTTGGTCTAGTGCTTCACTTATATCTTTTTGAGCACGGTGTGCTTAGTATTTTTGAAGAAATGCTCTCTCGCTTCACTAAGATTTATTTGAGGTTTAGTAAAATTTTGAAGAAATTCTCTCTTGCTTCACTTAAACTATTTTGAGAGAAAGAAAATTTGTTATGCTCATGATCTTCACTTATATTTGTTTGAGCTTATGAAAAGTAACATGTGAAAATTAGTCCCAAAGTGATAGATATCCGAGAAGGATAAAGAAAAAAATGTCATGAAGATCATTGGACAAAATAAACTTGATTCTTAGTAATAGTTTTGAGATATGATGATGTGATATGTGAGTTATGTTGATGAGTAATTGTGCTCTAGTAAGAATATTGGTGTTGTCTTAGCCGTGTGCGGTGCCCCCCTCCACCATAATCCACCTCGGTCATATCGTTGCAGTGCTTAGGCGACGCCCTGTTACGGTAACTTCATCATCACCGTCATCACACCGTCGTGCTGACAAAACTATCCCTCGACACTCAGCTGGATCTAGAGTTAGCGGGACGTGGCGGAAGGAAACATGCCTCTCCCACCTCTCCCACCCACCTCTCCCATCACCAACAATGGAGATCTCTAGACTAGGACGATGGAAGGCCTTCTACACTGGGATTTCTCCCCTGGCCTCGCGGTGGAAACACAGGTGCGCAAAAGGTTTGGCTCCACGGTCCATTTTCCCCCCATGGAGGTACAAAGGAATTCTTCCTTGTTGTGGCTTTCTCCTCTGCCTCTTTTCTTCTCACGGTTGAATCGATGGGTCTTGCGCTTCAATGCTGTATTGGTGGATCCGCCTCTGGTTTCAATGTCAAACACCTGGTTGGTCGTCAATTTCGTTTCTCCGTGGCTTCAAATAAAGCTGGTGATTTCATTTACGGCCTCAAGGACAGTGTTTGGCCCGATTTTGTTTGCCATTTCAATCTCTATCGCCATTCGGTTTGGTCAACTACTAGTAATGATCATACTTGGCATTTTGATCAAGAGCTTTCTGAAGTGGTTATTCGTTCTCCTGTGGCTATCAAAACAAAACTCAACTTCTTAACTACAGGGGATTATCAACAAGCTGTGACCTCGAAAGAACTGACAAAATTTGGTTTAGAGCATACTTTTGCAACTAAATATTCATCTCATGAAGTCAACACTAATAAGGCTCAGGGATCCACTCATAACCAGGATTCATTGGTTCATGATGATCAAACTCTGGTTCATTGTTCAACCATTTTGTTTGGTAGCTTTCATTCGAATGTTCCTACGCATCACGAAGGCAACAATGCTATCTGTTTTGGCAATTTCCAATCAGTCATTAAAACAGATTCTCAAGGACAGCAATTCAAATTTATTGGCAGTAATTACCGGTCCTCTTATTGGGATTCTATTCCTACTTTTACTGTTCTTCACATTATGGATTTCCGACATGTGGGTTATGATGATGCACACATTGCCAAAATTTGGACCCTGGACTCGGTCCCGACGGATGATTATATTTTCAGAAGAGTCAACAAATGCTCCCACTGTTATCAATTGGGCCATCTGGGTCCAAACTGCCCAACTTTACAATCTATGGAATCGGGCCTGGCCCAGGATAGCCCCACGGTACCGGAAACTTCTAATGATAGGCGTGGGATGGACGAGTTAAGTTTTCCTTGCAACATTTGCTCCTCCATGGAACATTTTTCGGATCTTTGTCCTTCTAAATTATATTGTCAGCATTGCCATCTTTTAGGACACTCTACTAATTGTGGAACAAGGAATTGCTTGTATCTTTGGTGGCAACCCAAAGTAGACACACTGGAAAATATTGTTCACTTGGCTAACGATAATCACTGGGATAATATTCCTTCTCAAGCACTAGTAACAAGGCAACCGGTCACTGATTGTGTTATCAAATCGACATCACATCAGAGTCAGATATCCACTTGCCCCAGACCATCAATTACCTTCCCTGACTGCAATAAATCACTACATGAATCTGTAGCCACCCGATGCAGTATCTGTGGCCGGTATGGACACATGGCATTTACCTATTGGAGGGAGAGAGAGGCACAAAGATTAGTATGGAAGCCTAAATCAATCTCCGCTGCCATTCCACATTCCACCTCCCCTCCCCTGCCCACCTCGAGAGCTCCGGACCTTGCAACAATGGCGAACTACCCCGTCAACGTCGTCCCCTACATCCCCACGGGGATGACCATCGAGCTCGGACCGCAGGATCGGATTGTGCGCAGCGACATGGCGGTGCACCCGGTCCCCCCTCTCAACCACGACTTCCTTGCCATTGCTGGGGTGAATCGCCATGTCCTGTTCCATCATAAAGCTACTCTGAGGCAAGTCATCACTGGTCTTCTCCATGAGTCCAACTTTGTCCCCACTGAAGTAGATGACCACCCGCTTGGCATTGCTATTTATGGTTTTCCATCGCCTCTGATGCGTGACAATGTCGTCGGTACTACTTTTGAGATAGATGCTGAGGAGGATGGTGACATGAACACAATAGTATCTTTTGTTCCGCATGATGAGGCACTCAATATGAGGCTCATAACTTATGGCCCAGATGTGTGGATTTTGTATATTGGTTTTCCGAAAGATTATCAGACTTACCACTATTTGCATAGATCTGTTGATGGCTTTGGTAGCCTGACTCACTGGCACAACCCCAGAGGAGATAGGAAGTATCTTTTGATCAGGGTTAAGGTCATCCATCTCACATTGGTCCCAAAGAGTCTAGTTATCAGACAACTTGGTGACAATCGTCGCTGCTGGACTGTGTGTGTTACAATGCTGCGCAGCTCTGACTGCAATGCACATCTGCCTGAAGTTCCGCCTGCTGGGGAGGATCCACCACCTCAAGATGGAATACCACACCCCCTCTATGGTGATGGCCTCAATGCTGAGCAGCTTTATCAAATGCAGCTCAATAATTGGATGGCTCAGCAAGGAGCTGGAAACAATGTTGCAGAAGAGGTGGGTGAGAATGCTGCAGTACAAGTGGATATTGAGATTCAGCCTTAGTGGGGAGAGTGGCCTCCATCTCCACCTCCTGCCCCACCTGCTCTCAACAACTTCCAAGAATGGCTGGCAAATGAAGGACTACAAGTCCAAGATGGTATCCTACCCAGCAACAATCTACAGGACGGTCCTTTTGCAGCTTGGAATGACTCAATCTCCCAAAGCAGTTCAACCACAAATTCAGACTCTGAGGCACTTGTGCTTGTGCCAGTTAACATTCTGCAGGCCCTACGGAGGAATGGAGCTCTCAACACTATAGCTACTGCCCCAAGTAACCCAGCTGTGCAAGTAAATGAGTTGATGCTGCAACACAACTTTCAGGTGCAGAGCCCTCAAGTACAGATCCGAATTTCGGTTACAAATGCTGGTATGAACATACACTTTTCTGCTAATAATGAGTTCATGAACACCATGCTAATTGCTGAACCATTATCATTTGTGCCCATTACAAACTTTCTCTCAAGCTCCATCACTCCAACTTTGGCAACTTTTGGTCCTTGGGCACATGGCTATGGCATTAGGCCGACCAATTTGGTCATTCATCTAGCTCTTTCTGAATCCTTGGATGGCTCTGGACAAGTGACCTCCTTTGTCTCACAAGGGGAGGCTGATGGCACTATCACTTCAACTGCTCAAACCCGGTCGATGAGTAGTGAGGATCTAGCTGGTTCTGTTGTGGTTGGTCAGCAGAATGCAGTTACATTATCTGAAACTTCTGAAGTGCAGGAAATGGATACTGGTTCAATTGTGTCTGAGCTTTCTGAAGTGCAGGAAATGGATACTTCTGAGACTATGCCTGCTGTGCAAACTGAGGTCTCTGTGGGTGGCCATTCTGGCAGGCATCGCAAGAACAAAGCTCCGGTCTCCGTGCTCAGTGTGCCTAGGAGCGCTCGATCCAACAAATACGATGGGTTCAAAGTGCATTCCATTACTGACAGCAAGCAGAAAGCTTCCAAGGTCAAGCCCAGAGTGACTCCATCTGCTGTAGTCATTACTGAACTCACTGAAGACCAGATAGAAGTGGAGGAACTCCCTCCTCCGATGACTATGGCCCAAATTCAGGAAATTGCTGTGCAGAAGTGTGTTGCCCCCCTGAAGAAGTGACTGAAGAAATGCTCCTTGCTGACAAGGAGGTGGGCCCTTCCTCATCTTAATTTACTTTCTGTTTAATTTTCTTAATGGTTCTCTCGAACTGGAACGTTTTATGTTGGAATATCCGGGGTATGAACTCTGACCCCAAGCTTTTGGCTCTATCAAATGCTATTGCTGCTTGTGGTTGCTCAGTTATTTGCTTACAAGAAACCAAAAAGCCCATTTTTGATAACTCATACATTAAAACCTGTTGCCCTAAACGGTTTGATAAGTTTGCATTCATTCCTTCAAGAGGCGCATCTGGGGGCATTGTGACCATTTGGAATAGTGCTATTTTCTCTGGCACTGTGTTAATTGAGGAAGAATTTGCCATAGTCACTAAATTTAAATCACATCAATCTTCCCAAGAGTGGACTTTGGTAAACATATATGGGCCTTGCCAGGGTGAAACAAGAGTTGATTACACAACCTGGCTGCTTAATCTTCACATACCTCACAATGAAGACTGGCTGCTTGTTGGGGATTTTAATTACATCCACAGCCCTAACAATAGAAATAAACCAGGTGGTAATATTAATGACATGATCACATTTAATGACTTATTCGCACACAAGATCTGATTGAACTACCACTTAAGGGTCGATCATACACATGGAGCAACATGCAAGAAGACCCTCTACTTGAACAACTAGATTGTTCTTCACCTCAAATAATTGGACCACCTCTTACCCTAATACCACTGTAAAACCTCTTTCTAAACCAGTTTCTGACCATATTCCCTGTGTGATCTCCATCGAAACTAACATCCCTAAAAGTAATCTCTTTCGATTTGAATCATACTGGATTCAACATCCTGGCTTCATGGAGGTGGTGGAATCATCATGGAACAAAATAATCCCCTCAAATAACTATGCCACGATTATCTGTCGAAAATTTAAGGCTCTCAAATATGAACTCAAACGATGGAGTAAACAGATATCCAAGCTGGCCACTTCTATAGCTAACTCCAATGCTGCACTCTCTGATCTGGACGCGTTGGAAAATAAAAGGGCCCTCACAATACCTAAAAGTAACTTCAGAAGAATTCTCAACAAACATCTGCTTAGACTCCTTGATTACCAAAAACAATATTGGAGAAAAAGATGTACCATAAGGTGGGCCACTTTTGGGGATGAGGACCCAAAATTCTTCAAAGCAATGGCCTCTGAATGATATCGACGGAACAGTATTTCATCTCTGCAACTAGATAATGGCACCATAATTGAGGATCATATTGGTAAAGAAGCACTAATTTACCAAAGCTTTAAAGAGAGATTGGGTACTTCAAGAGAATTCCAAATGAAATTTGATCTAGCCAATATTATCAAAAAGCGTAACAATCTGGATCAGCTGACAGTACCATTCACTAAAGAAGAAATTGATGCTGTCATTAAGGAATTGCCTGCGGATAGAGCACCAGGGCCGGATGGTTTTACTGGACTTTTTCTTAAATTATGCTGGCACATTATCAAGGAGGATTTCTATAAATTGTGCGACCAATTCCATGAAGGGACTTTAAACCTTGAGAGCATCAATGATGGGTACATAACCTTAATACCTAAAATCTCCTCCCCGGCCACAGTCAATGATTTCAGACCCATCACACTCCTCAATTGTTGCCTAAAGGTCATCACTAAACTTCTTGCCAACCGACTACAAAAACTCATTCTAAAGATCATACATAGAAACCAATATGGTTTCATCAAGGGCAGAGCAATTCAAGATTGCCTTGCATGGGCGTTCGAATATATACATCAATGCCAAACGTCTAAGAACAAAATTGTCCTCCTTAAATTGGATTTTGCAAAAGCTTTTGACACCATTGAGCATGATGCAATGTTGGACATAATGAAGCACATGGGTTTCAATGATAAATGGATCCAATGGATTCAAACAATATTTTCCACGGGAAAATCTTCAGTTCTTCTTAACGGAGTGTCGGGTAGACAACTTCTTTGCAAAAGTGGTGTGCGTCAAGGAGACCCCCTCTCTCCACTTATATTCGTTCTAGCTGCAGATCTTCTCCGAGCGGCCATTAATGATGCCTTTAGACATGGTCTCCTACATCTACCATTCCCAAGACTAAATCAAAAGGATTACCCTGTCATACAATATGCGGATGACACCATAATCATAATGTCGGCTTGTCAAGACCAAGCACAATTAATGAAAGGGATGCTCACTAACTATGCCACCAACATTGGCCTCAAAATAAACTTCCACAAATCAACCTTGATTCCCATGAATTGTGATGAGAATTTAAGCCAAGACATTGCTCAAATCTTTGGATGCAAAATAGGGAAAATGCCCTTCACATACCTTGGTTTACCTCTTGGCACCTCTAAACCTTCTGTACAAGACCTAATGCCAATCATTTGCAATATGGAAAGAAGGCTAACGTTCACTCTGTCAATGATGTCATATGGCTCCAAATTGTCTCTCCTCAACACAGTAATTACCTCACTGACAATTTTTGCACTATGCACACTTCGATTTCCACCAAAAATACTTGAGCTGTTGGACAAATTGAGAAGGAAATGTTTATGGACAAAAAACAGAGCAAGGTGAAAAATGTAATTCTTTAGCTGCATGGGACAGAGTATGCAGACCAAAAAAATGTGGAGGGCTTGGGATAATAAACCTCAGGATAAAAAGTGATGCATTGCTATTAAAGTACTTACACAAATTCTACAATAGATATGATATCCCTTGGGTTGAACTGATCTGGTAAACTTATTACACTAACAAAATTCCACATGCCTCTAACCCATGTGGATCATTTTGGTGGAAAGACATTCTTAAACTAACTCCTATCTTTAGAGGGATCTTAAGGGTTCAAATCCCTGTTGGAGACAATGTGCTATTCTGGAAAGATCGTTGGCTGGATGAAATTGTCACAGACACACATCCCAGGGCATTTTCATATGCAAGAAATGAAGATTGTTCGGTCAAAGACTTCCTGACCATCAACTCCCTAGAGGAACAGTTCTATCTGCCACTCTCCAGCCAAGCCCTAGAGGAGGTACAATATAGGCAAGGCCTTATGGCACAAATAACTTTTGACAATAATCAAAATGCAAAGGATGTATGGTCTTACACTTGGGGGAGTAGAGAATTCTCTGCGAAAAAATATTATAGCTTCTACTTCAGAGACATGAGGGCCCACAAATCGTACCAGTGGTTATGGAAATCAAAAGTCACGACCAAAATCAAAGTCTTTGGCTGGCTGGTACTTTCGGATAGATTAAACACAAGAAACATGTTGAAAAGAAGACACTACAATATTGGTACTAACCTTAACTGCCTACTCTGTGGACAAAAAGAAGAAGATATTGATCATATGATCCTCACATGCCCATTCAGTAGAAGCTGTTGGGCCACTTTTGGTTTGGACCCTGGACCACAAGCCAACAGATTGTCCTGGATAGAACAAGCAAAAATTAGCTGGAATCGACCTCTATTCATGGAAATTATACTACAAGCTTCCTGGAGCATATGGAAAGAGAGGAATAACAAGCTGTTCAGAAATATCCAACCTACATACAAATCCTGGCTGAACAGATTCAAGGAAGATTTTGGCCTTTTACAGTATAGGGTTAAAGATAATAAGAAAGACTTTATCTTCTTACTTCTAGATTCATTGCCCTCTGATTAGCACACCCCTTTTACTCTTTACCCCATCACCACAAAGTGGGATGGGTGCCATGTACATGATGTAACACACTATGTAAATGTGTTGTGATAATTAATATATGACAGTGGGGGCCTCCCCCACTGTCTCAGTTCCTCAAAAAAATATTGGTGTTAAGGTTTGTGATTCCCTATGCATGCACGAAAGTCAATAGTCATGCAATGAAAATTATATCCTACTTGTGGTGCATTATTCAGTGTTAATTATGCTTAATGCTTGCTTATGAGATTATCCGTTTCTTGGTTGGTCACTTCCCAATCTTTTGCTAGCCCTCACTTTGCACCAAGTATGATCTCTACTTGTGCATCCAAAATCCTTTAAACCAGTTTTGCCACATGAGTCCACTATATCTACCTATATGCGGTATGCTTTTGCCGTTGTAAGCAAATTTGCATGTGCCATCTCTAATTTTCAAAATAAACTTCTCTTTCGTGTGTTTGTTTCACTCGCGGAGCGATGAGGGGTGGCTAATATTTTCCATGCTAGATGTGTTATTCTCAATATGAGTGTTTATTCACTTGTCATTGCATGAGAGTAAGGCAATGGTATTAGGGATGCCCAGTCCCGAAATGCAAAAAAAATGAATTTACTTTATGCTGTCAAATAATAAATTCCTTGGAAAGTGTTGGTATGGAGGGCACCCGTGGCTACGGTTAGCCATGGAAAGTGAAAGTTATGGTGGAAAAAGGAATAAACTTTATTTTCTGTTTGAGAACCACCTATGGCATATCTAACATGGAAAGTGTTGGGAACTCTAAGTCATTTTCGTTGGTGGGATGGATACACCTCCCAAAATGTTTTTATCTCTAAGTTTTTCGCTTTGAGCTCTGTCATCTCTACAAATCCCTACTTCCCTCTGCGAAGGGCATTTCTTTTACTTTATTTAATTTTTATTTTGAAATTTGAGTCTCCATCTTCTCTTATAAAAAGCACCAACTAGGAGGCAATATGATCATACTTAAGTATTGGGTGTAGCTAATATTCGAGTGTGTTTCATGAATAGATCAATGTTTGAGCATGATGGGCTAGGGATAACTTATTTTAGCATTGATTTTTTGAAAGACATGGTTGCTTGTTGATATGCTTGAGTATCCAAATTATTATGTTAAAACTAGACTATTGCTTTGAATCACATAAAAAGTCCAAATTTCGATGCTATAAAGAAAAGAATATCATATGACATGTTAAACAACACTCCACATCAAAACTTCTGTTTTTATCACTTACCTACTCGAGGACGAGTAGGAGTTAAGCTTGGGGAAGCTGATACGTCTCCAACGTATCTATAATTTTTTACTGTTCCATGTTGTTTTATTATCAATCTTGGATGTTTTATAATCATTTTATATCATTTTCTGGTACTAACCTATTGACATAGTGCCAAGTGCCAGTTCCTGTTTTTCCGTGTTTTTTACATCACAGAAAATAAATATCAGACGGAGTCCAAATGCCACGAAACTTTACGGAGATTTTTTATGGACCAGAAGGAACATGCTGGGCCCTGATTGCACCTGGGGGGAGTCCCGAGGAGGGGACAACCCACCAGGGCGCGCCAGGAGGCCCAGGCGCAACTGGTGGTTTGTGCCCACCTCGGGTGCCCCCCAGACCACCTCTTTGCTCTATAAATACCCCAAAAATACCAGAACCCTGATAACCCACAAGTATAGGGGATCACAATAGTTTTCGAGGGTTGAGTATTCAACCCAAATTTATTGATTCGACACAAGGGGAGCCAAAGAATATTCTCAAGTATTAGTAGTTGAGTTATGAATTCAACCACACCTGAAAGACTTAATATCTGGAGCAAAGTATTTAGTAGCAAAGTAGTTTGGAAGTAACGGTAACAGTGGCAAAAGTAACAATAGTAGTTTTTGTAGCAATCATAACAGTGGCAACGGAAAAGTAACTAAGCAAAGATCAATATGTGAAAAGCGCGTAGGCAATGGATCAGTGATGGATAATTATGTCGGATGTGATTCCTCATGCAACAGTTATAACATAGGGTGACACAGAACTAGCTCCAGTTCATCAATGTATTGTAGGCATGTATTTCGAACATAGTCATACGTGCTTATGGAAAAGAACTTGCATGACATCTTTTGTCCTACCCTCCCATGGCAGCGGGGTCCTATTGGAAACAAAGGGATATTAAGGCCTCCTTTTAATAGAGTACTGGACCAAAGCATTAACACTTAGTGAATAGATGAACTCCTCAAACTACGGTCATCACCGGGAGTGGTCCCGATTATTGTCACTTCGGGGTTGCCGGATCACAACACATAGTAGGTGACTATTGACTTGCAAGATAGGATCAATAACTCACATATATTCATGAAAACATAATAGGTTTAGATCTGAAATCATGGCACTCGGGCCCTAGTGACAAGCATTAAGCATAGCAAAGTCATATCAACATCAATCTTAGAACATAATGGATACTAGGGATCAAACCCTAACACAACTAACTCGATTACATGGTAAATCTCATCCAACCCATCACCGTCCAGCAAGCTTAAGATGGAATTACTCACGCACGGCGGTGAGCATCATGAAATTGGTGATGGAGGAAGGTTGATGATGACGATGGAGACGGATTCCCCTCTCCGGAGCCCCGAACGGACTCCAGATCAGCCCTCCCGAGAGAGATTAGGGCTTGGCGGCGGCTCCGTGTCGTAAAACGTGATGAATCCTTCTCTTTGATTTTTTTCTCCCCGAACGTGAATATATGGAGTTGGAGTTGAGGTCGGTGGAGTCTCAGGGGGCCCACGAGGCAGGGGCGTGCCCTGCACCCTCGTGGACAGGGTGTGGGCCCCCTGGTGTTGATTCTTTCGCCAGTATTTTTTATTAATTCCAAAATGTGTCTCCGTTGATTTTCAGGTCATTTCGAAAACTTTTATTTCTGCACAAAAATAACAACGTCAGTCCGGGTTAGTTCCACTCAAATCATGCAAGTTAGAGTCCAAAACAAGGGCAAAAGTGTTTGGAAAAGTAGATATGTTGGAGACGTACCAACTCCCCCAAGCTTAAACATTTGCTTGTCCTCAAGCAATTCAGTGGACAAACTGAAAGTGATAAAGAAAAACTTTTACAAACTCTGTTTGATCTTGTTGTTGCAAATACGTAAAGCCAGCATTCAAGTTTTCAGTCAAGATTATGAACTAACCATATTCACAATAACATTTAGGTCTCATGTTTACTCATATCAATGGCATAATCAACTAGCGAGCAATAATAATAAATCTCGGATGACAACACTTTCTCAAAACAATCATAATATGATATAACAAGATGGTATCTCGCTAGCCCTTTCTGAGACCACAGAACATAAATGTAGAGCACCTCTGAAGATCAAGGGCTGACTAGACATTGTAATTCATGGTAAAAGAGATCCAGTCATACTCAATGTAAATTAATAGCAATGCATGCAAATGACAGCGGTGCTCTCTAACTGGTGCTTCTTAATAAGAGGATGATGACCCAACATAAAAGTAAATAGATAGGCCCTTCACAGAGGGAAGTAGAGATTTGCAGAGGTGCCAGAGCTCAAGTTTTGAAACGGAGATAAATAATATTTTGAGTGGTATACTTTCATTGTCAACATAACAACCAAGAGATCTCGATATCTTCCATGCTACACACATTATAGGCAGTTCCCAAACAGAATGGTAAAGTTTATACTCCCCCACCACCAACAAACATCAATCCATGGCTTGTCCGAAACAATGAGTGCCTCCAACTAACAACAATCCTGGGGGAGTTTTGTTTGTAATTATTTTGATTTGAGCATGGGACTGGGCATCCCGGTTACTAGCCATTTTCTCGTGAATGATGAGCGGAGTCCACTCATCTTGAGAATAACCCACCTAGCATGGAAGATATAGACATCCCCAGTTGATACATGAGCTATTCGAGCATACAAAACAGAATTTCATTTGAAGGTTTAGAGTTTGGCACATACAAATTTACTTGGAACGGCCGGTAGATACCGCATATAGGAAGGTATGGTGGACACATATGGAATAACTTTGGGGTTTATGGAAGTGGATGCACAAGCAGTATTCCCGCTTAGTACAAGTGAAGGCTGGAAAGAGAATGGGAAGCGACCAACTAGAGAGCGACAACAGTCGTGAACATGCATTAAGATTAATCAACAATTAGTGCAAGCATGAGTAGGATATAAATCACCATGAACATAAATATCGTGGAGGCTATGTTGATTTTGTTTCAACTACATCACTACAAAAAAAGATACATCCATGACATTTCGGGCCGAACACATTTTTTTCTATCATACTTATGACACTTCTATGACAATAATTGTGACAAAACACGGTATCATCATAGATGTGGTGGGCTCCTACTTTTATGACAAAAATCATGACAGAAAATGGGCTTTTCGTCCTGGGCGGGCCGGAGACGCAGCTGCATGACATTCTTTGGGCCGTCCATGACGGAAAAAACTGTGGTAGAAGTGAGGGCAAGGAAAATATCGGGGTGTACCCGGTTACGGTGGGTGGTCGGGGCCGAGCGATGCGCGTTTCTCTCGTACACGCACGCGCGTGGATGCGAGGCGTTGGGCTCTAACTGAACCCGAGCGAGGTGTTGGGCTCTAACTAAACCCGGGCGATTGCACTACAGGCTACGCGTTAGTGAACCCGAGTGATCTATCAATGGCTGTTAACTGAACCCGATCGAGCGATTCCTTCGCTACTGCTGCTAACTGGAGCCGATCGATGTTGCCTCTAGATGAACAGTGAGCGTTGCTCGGGGGTTTGGATGAACAGTTCCCGATGGGGGTGGATGAACAGGACCCCGTGGTGTTGCCTCTGGATGAACAGTGAGCGTTGCTGGGGGGTTTGGATGAACAGTTCCCGGTGGGGGTGGATGAATAGGACCCCGTGGTGTTGCCTCTGGATGAACAGGACCCCGATTGATCGAGCCGGTTGAGGCTGGATGAATAGGACCCCGTGGAGGGCTGGATGAACAAGACCACCCCGTGGAGGGTAGGATGAACAGTAGACGGTGGAGGGTTGGATGAACAGTAGCCCGTGGAGGGGTGGTCGAACAGGAGCCCGTGGAGAGGGCTTGTTGAACAGTTGCCGGTGGAGTAGCGCACGGTGGAGGCTGGATGAACAGGAGCCCGTGGATTAACAGTCGCAGGTGGAGGCTGGAGGAGGTCGACGGCGGATGAATAGTAGCCCGTGGAGGCTGGAGGGGGTCGACGGTGGAGATGAACAGTATCCCGTGGAGTCCTATTTTGTGGTACGCCACACCCCTCCCAATGAACAGGACTCCCGTTTCGATCGTAGCGCTCCAACACAAGTCTGTTTCCTTCGTTTTGCGGTATGCCACACCCCTCCCGATCAACAGGACCCCTGTTTCGACCGTAGGAGGTCTGTTTCCTCCGTTTTGCGGTACGCCAGACCCCTCCCGATGAACAGGATCTCGTTTCGAATGTGGCTGGTCGAACACAAGGCCGTTTCCTCGGTTCTGCCGTACGCTAGGCCTCGTTTCCATCGGATGTTCCGTCCAAGCCCTCCCAATGAACACGACGACGCATTCCGTTCTGACCCAGCCGGTTGGCTCCCCATGAACACGACGACGACGCGGTTTCTCCGTTCCGACCCATCCATGTACACGAGCCCTGGCCGTACGTATGCGCGAGTAAGCATTTGAGACCCTGCCCGTATGTACGTACGTGGCCGTATTTTCTTTCTTGCACACTGGCCGTTGTACGTACGTGTACATGCTACGTGCGCGCCTCTACTATGACACGTGCGCGCCTCTACATCGACCAGTATGTACGTACACATTCGCGACCAGAATGACAATGCTACGTACACTTTGACCAGGTGGGTTGATGACCCACAAGTATAGGGGATCTATCGTAGTCCTTTCGATAAGTAAGAGTGTCGAACCCAACGAGGAGCAGAAGGAAATGATAAGCGGTTTTCAGCAAGGTATTTTCTGCAAGCACTGAAATTATAGGTAACAGATAGTTTTGTGATAAGATAATTGGTAAGGAGCAACAAGTAAAAAAACTAAATAAAGTGCAGCAAGGTGGCCCAATCCTTTTTGTAGCAAAGGACAAGCCTGGAAAAATTCTTATATAGAGAAAAGCGCTCCCAAGGACACATGGGAATATCATCAAGCTAGTTTCATCACGATCATATGATTCACGTTCGGTACTTTGATAATTTGACATGTGGGTGGATCGCTGCTTGGGTACTGTCCTTACTTGGACAAGCATCCCACTTATGATTAACCTCTATTGCAAGCATCCACAACTACAACAAAAGTATTAAGGTAAATCTAACCATAGCATGAAACATATGGATCCAAATCAGCCCCTTACGAAGCAACACATAAACTATGGTTTAAGCTTCTGTCACTCTAGCAACCCATCATCTACTTATTACTTCGCAATGCCTTCCTCTAGGCCCAAATAATGGTGAAGTGTCATGTACTCAACGTTCACATAACACCACTAGAGGAGAGACAACATACATCTCATCAAAATATCAAACGAATACCAAATTCACATGACTACTAATAGCAAGACTTCTCCCATGTCCTCGGGAACAAACGTCACTACTCACAAAGCATATTCACGTTCATAATCAGAGGGGTATTAATATGCATATAGGATCTGAACATATGATCTTCCACCAAATAAACCAACTAGCATCAACTACAAGGAGTAATTAACACTACTAGCAACCCACAGGTACCAATCCCGGACTTAAAGACAAGAATTGGATACAAGAGATGAACTAGGGTTTGAGAGGAGATGGTGCTGGTGAAGATGTTGATGGAGATTGACCCCCCTCCCGATGAGAGGATCATTGGTGATGATGATGGCGATGATTTCCCCCTCCCGGAAGGAAGTTTCCCTGGCAGAACAGCTCCGCCAGAGCCCTAGATTGATTCCGCCAAGGTTCCGCCTCGTGGCGGCGGAGTCTCGTCCCGAAAGCTGGCTTATGATTTTTTCCTCATTGAAAGACTCCATATAGCAGAAGATGGGCATCGGAGGGCCACCAGGGGGCCCACGAGGCAGGGGGCGCGCCTAGGGGGTAGGGCGCGCCCCCACCCTCGTGGGCAGGGTGTGGCCCCACTTCGGAACTTCTTGCGCTCAGTATTTTTTATATATTCTGAAAATGACTTCTGTGAAGTTTCAGGACTTTTAGAGCTGTGTAGAATAGGTCTCTAATATTTTCTCATTTTCCAGCCCAGAATCCCAGCTGTCGGCATTCTCTCTCTTTATGTAAACCTTGTAAAATAAGAGAGAACAGGCATAAGTATTATGACATAATGTGTAATAACAACCCATAATGCAGTAAATATCGATATAAAATCATGATGCAAAATGGACGTATCAACTCCCCCAGGCTTAGACCTCGCTTGTCCTCAAGCGAAAGCCGAAATCGAAAATTTTGTCCACATGTTTAAAGATAGAGGTGTCGATAAAAATAAATACGGACATGAAGGCATCATGATCATTCTTAGAACAACAACTTATATAATTCTTGTCATATGATCTCTTATGCTAGAGTAACAATCCAGTCACAATTTCAAGTATGAATCATAAACTTCATGGAAAACTAACAAACTATAATCTCAGTCATTGGAGCAATTGCAATTTATCATAACATAGGAAAGAGTCAATATAAGAGCTTTTCAACAAGTCAATATAAGGGTATTTGGAAGCACAAGTAGTATCTCTACTTGGTGCAATGAATTTGGCTAGCATGAGGGGGAAAGGAAAGCTCATCATGTTGGAAGATCCAAGACAATATAATTTATCTCAAACGTAAGAAAACATAACCCATTACGTTGTCTTCCTTGTCCAACGTCAACTCTTTAGCATGTCATATTTTAATGAGTGCTCACAATCATAAAAGATGTCCAAGATAGTATATTTATATGTGAAGACCTCTCTTTCTTTATTACTTCCTATTAGTTGCAACGATGACCAAAACTATGTTTGTCAAATCTCAACAACTTTTATTCATCATACTATTTATATGTGAGCTCATTACTCTCCATAAGATCCATATGATCTCTTTTATTTCCTTTTTTCTTTCTCTTTTCTTTTATTCACTCAAGATCATGGCAAAATAATCAAGCCCTTGACTCAACACTAATCTTTACTATATATAGCTCATGGACTCGATTACATAGAAGGATCATAAAGCAAAACTCACAACTAGATCATACTAAAAGCTTTTATTCTACTAGATCAAAATATTATCAAAAGGATCGAACTAAGAAAAGCGATAAAGATAAAAGTGATGGTGATACGATACCGGGGCACTCCCCCAAGCTTGGCAGTTGCCAAGGGGAGTGCCCATACCCATATGATTATGTCTCCTTTTTCGGAGATGGTGATCTGATATTCTTGGCGATGATGCCCCTCAGGATACAATTCTCCTCCTCGAGCTTACTAACTTGCTGCTTGAGGTCCATTATTTCCTTTCAAAGCTTTCCTGTAACGGCCAAAGCTTCTTGCACCCAAGGGTGTTGCATAGCTGCGGGAGAACAAGTGACACTCTTCTTCATATTTTCATAAGAAAGAAATCTAACATTGGAAGGGATAACCAAGTTTGGGATAGCCGAGCTCTGCAGTTCCCCCATTGTGAATCCAGCTCGGAAGCGAGAAGTGACTTCTTGATCCTCCTCCATGGCATCTATCCTCTTCAAATCAGCCTCCATCTCTTCCTCCGTTGCTGGCCCAAAGTGGTCAACATTGTTATTTGTCATTGATCTCGGTGCCGGATGAGACACCCAGCTCTCCCCCACTGACTCTTGCGAAGACATCTTGCTCTAAGCTGCAGCAGCAACAGCTCGAAACACAAACAGACGATAATTGCGTGCTACGGGAGTCAAAACCTTCAGGGGAATATATAATGAATTTCTACCGACCAAAGTACGTAACGTGTAAGAAAATGGAGTCCGGAGAGCACACGAGGTGCCCACGAGGTAGGGGGCGCGCCCAGGGGGTAGGGCGCGCCCTCCACCCTCGTGGAGCCCTCGTGTCCTTCCCGGACTGCTTCTTATTTTTTCTATTTTTCTAAATATTCCAAAACAGAAGAAAATTGCCATTAGAACTGTTTTGGAGTCGGTTTACTTACCGTACCACATACCTATTCCTTTTTGGAGTGTGAAACGTTCCGGAAAGCATCCCTTATGTATTCCTCCGGGGTTACGGTTTCAATAACATTGGTTTCAACATTTATAGGATTACCTGAGATATAATGTTTGATTCTTTGACCGTTCACCACCTTCGGATTTGTGCCTTCGAAGTTGTTGAGTTTTATAGCACTAGAACGATAGACCTCCTCGATAACGTAAGGACCTTCCCATTTAGAGAGAAGTTTTCCTGCAAAAAATCTTAAACGAGAGTTGTATAGCAATACATAATCACCTACATTAAACTCACGCTTTTGTATTCTTTTGTCATGCCATCTTTTAACTTTTTCTTTAAATAATTTGGCATTCTCGTAGGCTTGGGTTCTCCATTCATCGAGTGAGCTAATGTCAAATAACCTTTTCTCACCGGCAAGTTTGAAATCATAATTGAGTTCTTTAATATCCCAATAAGCCTTATGTTCTAGTTCGAGAGGTACGTGACATGCTTTTCCATAAACCATTTTATAAGAGACATACCCATAGGATTTTTATATGCAGTTCTATAGGCCCATAATGCATCATCAAGTTTCTTGGACCAATTCTTTCTAGATCTATTGACAGTCTTTTGCAAAATTAATTTGAGTTCTCTATTACTCAATTCTACTTGACCACTAGACTATGGGTGATAAGGAGATGCAATTTTATGATTAACATCATACTTAGCAAGCATTTTACGAAAAGCACCATGAATAAAATGTGAACGACCATCAGTCATTAGATATCTAGGGACTCCAAACCTCGGAAAAATAACTTCCTTAAGCATCTTAATAGAGGTGTTATGATCAGCACTACCAGTTGGAATAGCTTCTACCCACTTAGTAACGTAATCAACAGCAACTAAAATATGTGTATATCCATTAGAGGCAGGAAAAGGTCCCATATAATCAAAGCCCCAAACATCAAATGGTTCAATAACAAGTGAATAATCCATAGGAATTTCTTGATGTCTACTAATATTACCAATTCTTTGACATTCATCACAAGACAAGACAAACTTACGGGCATCCTTGAAGAGAGTAGGCCAATAAAAACCGGATTGCAATACCTTGTGTGCAGTTGTATCTCCAGCATGGTGTCCTCCATAAGCCTCGGAGTGACACTTGCGTAGGATCTGTTCTTGTTCATGCTCAGGTACACAATGCCTAATAACACCATCTACTCCTTCTTTATAAAGATGTGGGTCATCCCAAAATTAATGTCTCTAATCATAGAAAAACTTTTTCTTTTGCTGGTATGTGAAACTAGGTGGTATAAATTTAACAACAATATAATTAGCATAATCAGCATACCATGGAGCAGTACGAGAAGCATTTATTGAAAGGGCATTTCCCTACTTTATGTTTTGGATGATGATGACAACCCTTTGTGGTCTAATTGTGTGCTATATGTTTCAGGTTCTCGATGCTTAGGCTTACATCGGATTGCTATTGCCTCTCGTAGGAAAAGATCGAAGACGTGTCCTCTATGCTTTCATTTTCTTTGGTCGTAGAGTACCCGTACTATCAAGAGGGAATCCTCATTAGGAAGCTCTGGGGAAATCTGTTCACATACACTTTCCTCACCCCTCCTTTGTCTTCCTCAGTTGTAAGAGAGAGAGTTCCCCCTTTCTTTCCTTCTGGTTTCTGCTCTTCCCAACGGTTGTACCGCTCCCTGGAGAGGTTGTACCGCTGGACCTTGACGCTCTCCAGCTTTGACCGAGCGGTTGTGCCGCTGCCTCTGGGCGGTGGTACTGCCACCTTGCTCAACAAAGGCTAGGGCAGTGGTTCCGGCCATGCACCGCTCAAGGTTCTGTTTTGATGCGGTTCTCGGGTGGTGGTGGCCCGGTTGATCCGGTCGATCCTCGATGACCGGTACCACCGGTGGTCTGAGCGGTTCTTCCGCTCAGAACTTCGCCGTCCAAGAGCTCAAGGCCATGCGGTTGTTCCGGTCTTGCACCGCTCAAGTACCGGTCTCGTCTCTGTTTTGAGGTGGTAGTTGTGTGGTGGCTGGGCGGTTGGTCCGGTCATTTCTCTTAACCGGTACCACCGCCTAGTGGGCCGGTTGTACCGCCTGGTAGGGTTCTGCAGCTACACCATGAGTCTCAGTTGTACTGGGACAAGGACCGGTTGTACCGCTGCGGGGCTGAAAACGTAGCAACGGCTGGATTTTTAGGGTTGCTATATAAGAGTGCTTCTCCCACCTACCACTCTTACCTTTGACCTCCCTCACTCCACCATTAATGCACTTCAAGCTCTCTTTCCTGATCTCTCTCTCTAGCCACCCAAACTTGTTGATTTGCTAGGGATTGAAGGAGGAGACCTAGATCTACACTTCCACCAAAGGATATTTCCTTCCCCCATACTTTGTTGTGTGGATTTTGTTACTCTTGGGTGTTTGAGCACCCTAGACGGTTGAGGTCACCTCAGAGCCATATTCCATTGTGGTGAAGCTTCGTGGTTTCGTTGGGAGCCTCCAATTAAGTTGTGGAGAGAGCCCCAGCCTTGTTTGTAAAGGTTCGGGGTCGCCGCCTTCAAGGGCACCAATAGTGGAATCACGGCATCTCGCATTGTGTGAGGGCGTGAGGAGAATACGGTGGCCCTAGTGTCTTCTTGGGGAGCATTGTGCCTCCACACCGCTCCAACAGAGACGTACTTCCTCTCAAAGGGAAGGAACTTCGGCAACACATCCTCGTCTCCACCGTCTCCACTCTTGGTTATCTCGTGCCTTTATTTGAGCAAGCTTATTTGTTTCATATCACTTGCTTGCTTGTGTTCCTATCCTTGTTGCATCATATAGGTTGCTCACCTAGTTGCATATCTAGACAACCTACTTTGATGCAAAGTTTAAATTGTTAAAGAAAAGCTAAAAATTGTTAGTTGCCTATTCACCCCCCCCCCTCTAGTCAACCATATCGATCCTTTCAATTGGTATCAGAGCCTCGTCTCTTTATTAAGGACTTTACCGTCCAAAGAGTATGGTTGATACCGTAGACGGTGTGGAGGAACACTCCGGTGTGAATCCGACCTCGTCTACGGGCGATGGGGGAACCTCGGTCTCTCGTGAGGAGTTCAATGTGGCCTTGGAGACATTGAAAACCTCCATGACGACCGAAGTTGAAAGCATGTTTACTAAATTTCTTGAGGGGCTTAAACTATCCACCGCACCGTTGAAAGTGGGTGACCCCGCCGACAAGGTGACGGATGCTATCCCCGACAAGGGGGAAGCTAGTAGTGAAAAGGCTCCTTCTTCTAGTGGTAAGAATGGCACCGACATCTTTGCCCATGTGGAACCACCACTTGTTTATGGTGGACCGGTTCCTTCCACTCATTTGAATCATGCCAGTCCTCCCCCTAAGATTGTGAAAAATGAGGACTTTGATTCTTGGGTTTACCGCTTTAAACGTCATTTAAATCATGTGAACACTAACCTTTGGAGAATCATTGAAGAAGGTTTCTATCCGCATGATCCAAGCAACTTCACTCCTCGAGAAGCCGTGGACAATCAATTCAATGAGAATGCTCTCTTCATCATTCAAGATGCAATTCCACCAGAAGACCTACATCATCTTCGTCCCTTCGCCTTGGCCAAAGATGCATGGCATTGTGTTGTCTCTCTCTACCGGAGAAGCGCAAGCAATCAACGCTCCAACTATGAAGTGGTACCAGATGAGGCCGATGAGTTTGCAAAGAAATAAGATGAAGAACCTCGTGAGCTTTATCGGAGAGTAACCAAACTCGCGGTCTCACTACGAGATCACAGGAGCAAGGACACGGATGACAATTGGATCAAGCGCAAATTCCTCAAGGCAATGATGCCCTATCACAAGGCCATGTCCTCTGTCATTCGTCAAAGACCGGACTTCCACACTTTGACCTCAAGCGAAGTGTTGGATGACTTTGTGGCCATGAACATTTTGGACAAGACCGCCGACAATGCGGTGCTTCGTTCTCAAAGGGCAAGGAGGCCTAACCTTGCATTGAAGGCCAAGCTCACCGTTGAAGAAGAAGAAGAGGAAGAAGAGGAGAGCAACCCCGAAGATATGAAGTATGCATATCATGAACACATGGCACTTGCTTCAAGTCAATTTTGGAGCAAGAAAAACTCGAGGCCAAACTTTAGCAAAAACAACTCAAGTGGCACGAAGAGCAAGCAACGTGTAAGGACTTGCTACAATTGCGGCAACGTGAGTCATTTTGTTGCGGAATGCCCGTATGAGAAGAGGGAAGACAATGGTGGCAAGCTCATCCGAAAGGACAAGGCCAAGTCGTTCCCCAACAAGAGCAACTTCACCAAGAAGACTCCTCCCAAGGAATTGGTGGTACAAGAAGAGTACAATGAGGATGATGATGATGATGATGATGATGAAAGTGATGAGTCGGTTTCCATGGCCTCCGTTGCCATTGCGACGACTCCACGGGTGTCTCTCTTCGACTCACCCAATGTGAGCATCACCACCAAGTGCCTCATGGCTAAAGCCACCAACAAGGTAACCTCCAACATCAAAACTACCATCATTAATCATCCTTCTCTGGCAGATAGCATTAATGAACTTGAGGAAGATAATGTGGAGGCTAATGAGTTTGAGGCCTTTATGGGAAAACTCAAGGGAAAAACCAAGAAGCACTTTGTTTCTCTCTTGGAACAACTTGGTGAAGCCAATGACATGATCGAGGCTCACGAAAACACCATCACTAAGATGGAAGGGCATAGTCGTGACTATGCCAATGAGATTTCGGATCTTTCCAATGCTCTTGAGGAAGAGCGTGGTCTTCGTTTGGCTCTTGAGGAGTCACACAACGTTGATCATGCTAAGTTAAAGAAAGATTATGATCATGTCCTCATTGTTTCTCATGTGCTAAACTCCAAGAAGGCCTAACTTGAGGTTGAATTTGCTAGACTCAAAGAGGAGTTTGATCTACTTGACAAGGCTCACAAGGGCTTGAAGGGTGCTCATGCTAGCCTCAAAGAGTCTCATGATCAACTTCAAGTAAAGTTAACCAAGGAAAAAGCCACTTTCCCTTGTATGATGTTAATTGATAATGCAAATGCTACTAACCCATGTTGTGAGCATGTGCATCTCGTTGAGGAGAACGCTAAGCTAAAGGGACAACTTGAGAGAGGTCTTGCGACTTACATACAAGGCAAGAAGAACCTCAACGATCTCTTGATCAACCAAAAGGGAGTTGTGGCCAAGGAAGGGGTTGGGTACGTGCCCGACTCCAAGAACAAGAAGAAGAATGACAAGACCAAACGACCTCCTCCTCTCGTGCAAACCTTTGTGAAGGAGGGAGAGAGTGCCTCTGAGGAGAAGAAGAATAAGAAGAACATTGCAAAGGGCGGCAATGTCAAGAAGGGCAATGCCACCCCTCCCAACAAAGCCGGCGATTTTAATCCTTCTTATGTGTCATGCCGTGCTAGTGATGGGCATGTTTATGCCAAATTTGTTGGTTCTCTTCATGAATACATTGAATGGTCTATTTGGGTTCCAAAGACCCTTGTTACTAACATCAAAGGACCCATTACAAAATGGGTACCTAAAACCAAGCATTGATCTCTTGTAGGTGTTTGCTTCCGGTGGGGGATCATGGTTGCTCGATAGCGGAGCTAAAAATCATATGACCGGAAGCAAGGACTTGGTGGTGGACGTTCACAAGGTTCCATCTATGCCCACCAATGTCGAGTGGGGTGACACCTCATCTTCTAAGGTATTGGGACTTGGCAAGGTGGTCATCTCTCATGATCTCACGATCGAGAAGGTCATGCTTGTTGAGTCCCTTGCATACAATTTACTTTCGGTTCGTCAACTTGCAATCATGGGCTTTGCCACTTTCTTTGATATCGATACCGTGGCCCTCTTGTGGAGCAAGACTCTTAAAGTAGCCTTTGTTGGGCATGTCAAGAACGGTCTATATGTGATTAACTTTTCGGAGCGACCCACTAAGACCGCGACGTGCCTAATGGCTAAAGTTGATGTGGGATGGCTTTGGCATCGCCGTTTAGCCCATGTCAATATGAGATCTTTGCAAAGTCTCCTCAAGGGGGACCATGTCCGTGGACTAACGAATGTTAGTTTTGCTAAAGATCGTGCTTGCAGTGCTTGTATCGAAGGAAAGCTACATGAGAAGGCTCACCCTCCCACGACTATCATTTATTCAAAGAGGCCTTTGGAGCTCCTTCACATGGATCTCTTTGGGCCTCCATCCTTCGATAGTCTTGGAGGTAGGAAGTATTTCTTGGTGATTGTGGATGACTACTCAAGGTACACGTGGGTGTATTTCTTCAAGAGGAAGAGCGAGACCCAACAAACTATCATTGACTTTGCAAATGAAGCACAACATCAACACAATGCAAAGATCTTGATAATAAGAAGTGACAACGGCACCGAGTTCAAGAACTACACCTTGGATGAGTTTCTTAGTGATGAGGGAATCAAGCATCAATATTCCGCACCCTACACCCCTCAACAAAACGGTGTTGCGGAGAGGAAGAACCGGACGTTGATGGATGCGGCAAGGACCATGATGGCGGTGTTCAAGTGTTCGTACAACTTTTGGGCCGAAGCCATCAACACCGCGTGTCATGCATCCAATCGGCTCTACCTCTGCAAGGGCTTGAACAAGACTCCATATGAGATACTCACCGGTAACAAGCCCAACCTCAAGTACTTCCGGGTATTCGGGTGTAAGTGTTTCATTCTCAAGAAAGGTGTTCGGTTGTCTAAATTTGAGGCTAGAGCTTATGAGGGCATATTTGTTGGTTATGCTACAAACTCTCATGCTTACCGTGTCCTCAATAAATCCACGGGACTTATTGAGGAGACGTGTAACATGGAGTTTGATGAGAATAACGGCTCCCAAGTGGAGCAAAGTGGCACTTGTGATGTAGGTGATGAAATTCCTCCTCAATCCATAAGAATAATGGGTGTTGGTTTTATCCTACCCATTGAGGTACCCCTTGTTGCCAAAGGAAAAGGACAATGCTCCACTCAAGTGGAGCCATCACCAACCCAAGGCCCACACGCTTCCGAAGAACCAAGTGAAGGCCCTCAACCTCATGAACAAGACCAAGGGCAAGATCATACTCAAGACGGTGTTGACACACCAAGTGATGCCCAAGGTCAAATTCTCTCCCCCGAGCAAGTTCAAGATCAAGAACAAGTTCAAGATCAAGAACAAGTTCATGACGGCGCTCAATATGATCAAGTAACCGCTCCTCAACTCACCATCGAGGAGGAATTAGAGCATCGTGCCGCCAAG
Organism: Triticum urartu; assembly: GCF_056163025.1. NCBI lineage: Eukaryota > Viridiplantae > Streptophyta > Magnoliopsida > Poales > Poaceae > Triticum > Triticum urartu. Next base: position 435,515,937 of record NC_141873.1, read on the forward strand.
ATTGCATCCAAGCTCTCCATCAAGGATCATCTCATGACGAATGTGCTTGGAAGCTTAAGAAAGGGGGTAAACACTCATAGACAATTAGCAAATTATTGTGAGCATCACGCGTTTGTCTCTTGTGTGGAACCCCACAAGGTCTATGAGGCGCTAGAAGATCCGGATTGGCTCAATGCCATGCATGAAGAACTCAACAACTTCGAGCACAACAAAGTGTGGAGATTGGTGCCAAGGCCAACGGGGAACCACAATGTCATTGGAACCAAGTGGATATTCAAGAACAAGCAAGATGCCCATGGGATTATCATTCGCAACAAGGCTCGTTTGGTAGCACAAGGCTACTCCCAAGTCGAGGGTATCGACTATGGTGAAACCTTTGCTCCCGTTGCTTGTCTTGAATCCATTCGCATGTTGATTGCATATGCTTCTCATCATAACTTTAAATTACAACAAATGGATGTGAAGAGTGCTTTTCTTAATGGTCCTATTAATGAATTGGTTTACGTCAAGAAACCCCCCGGGTTCGAGGATCCCTACCTTCCCGATCATGTGTATCAACTCGATAAGGCACTCTATGGCCTTAAACAAGCCCCACGTGCGTGGTATGACCACCTTACCGAGTTGTTACAAGATCGTGGTTTTGAAGTTGGGCTAATCGACCCCACTCTTTTTACTAAGAAGGTCAAAGGGGAGTTGTTTGTGTGCCAATTATATGTTGATGACATTATCTTTGGTTCTCCTAACAAAGCTTTCAATGAGGAATTTGCCGCTCTCATGACCTCAAAGTTCGAGATGTCCTCCATGGGAGAGTTGAAGTTCTTTCTAGGGTTCGAAGTGAAGCAAAGAAGAGAAGGAACCTTCATCACTCAATCCAAATACACTCAAGACATGCTCAAGAGATTCAAACTAAGTGACGTCAAGCCGGCTTCCACTCCAATGCCCACCAAGTTCCAACTTGACTTAGATCCCAATGGTAAAGTGGTGGATCAAAAGGTATATCGCTCCATGATTGGTTCCTTGCTTTACCTTTGTGCATCTAGACTGGATATCATGTTGAGTGTGGTAATTTGTGCATGGTTTCAAGCCACACCTAAGGAAAGTCACTATGTGGCGGTCAAACGAATCTTTCGATATTTGGCTCATACCCCAAACTTTGGCTTATGGTATCCAAGAGGATCAAACTTCAAGCTTGTAGGGTACTCGGATTCCGATTGGGCGGGAGACAAAGTGGATAGGAAGTCCACATCCGGAGGGTGCCAATTCCTTGGTTGCTCTTTGGTAAGTTGGTCTTCCAAAAAGCAAAGTTGTGTGTCTCTCTTGTCCACCGAGGCGGAGTATGTTGCAGCCGGGAGTTGTTCTGCACAACTCTTATGGATGAGGCAAACTTTAAAGGATTACGGTGTCATTTGTGAGAAAGTGCCTCTTTGGTGTGATAATGAAAGTGCCATCAAGATCTCTCTCAACCCGGTGCAACACTTCAAGACGAAGCATATTGAGATCCGGTATCACTTCATCCGGGATCACATTAGGCGAGGAGAGATCGAGCTCAACTATGTCAACACTCGTGATAACCTTGCAAATATCTTCACGGAACCCTTGGATGAAGCAAGATTTCGCGAGTCAAGGCATGAGCTAAATATCATTGATTCGAGCAATGTTACTTGAACTCTTGCACACCCCACCGTACTCAACATGTTGTCTTGTTTAGATGTAGGCATGAACATAGGGGGAGTGATGTTCTCTCAATGAACTCTCCCTCCCCCCATTATGCATAAATTGATCAAGTCTTTCACATTAGCCATGTTTGATGGTACTTGTGCTTCAAAGACGAGTTTTGGTCATGGACCCAAGGATAATTCTTCGCGGTGCCATACCAATTGACTCAAACATAGGTGGCCCCGGCCACCGTCCTCTCTCCGGGAGGTTGGAGTTAGCCTTTTTGTTCTCGTGTTGTTTTCTCTCATTCCATCTTTGCTCTTTGCATTGGGTTCTCCTAGGGTGTTGCTTCTCTCCTGTTTCGTGCTCTTTCTTCCCCCTTCAGTTTGCACACATTTGATCTTGGCTTGGGCATAGGTGGTCGGGCGGTAGAACCGGGATCACGGGTGGTTCCACCGCTGGTACCTGGTTGTGCCGTCCCAATGGGACTCCATTCGGTGTTTGGCGGTTCCACCGCTCAAACCCACGGTAACCTACGTCCGGTACTACCGGTTGACGCCGAGCGGTACTACCGCTGCCTTCCAGGCACCGGAAGTATTGCCTCCTACCACCGGTCTGTACCAGACGAGCGGTACAACCGCTCCCCAAAGCGGTACTACCGGGGCGTGTCTACAGGCCTATTTATAATCGACGGGGCTTAAGGGTTTTCTTTTTTCCCTTCGTCCTCGTTCCTCTTCTCTTTGCCCTAGCCGCCGGCCATCTCTACCCCTGCCCCGGAGTGCGTCTCGCGCTTCGGATCCTTGGCTCTCCGTGGATTCTCTCCGTGGAGGCCTCCCGATCTCTTCCCATGGATGGTGGTAATGCCTCGTGCTCTTTGCTCCTAGATCTTTCTAGGGTTCTTCCTTTGTCTAGGGCATTACTTAACTTTCCACGATTAGTGTTTGAACTATGGAGTAGAAGAGATCTTTGTTTGCCTCTTGTCTTGTTTGCAGCACTTAGAATTCGGAATATTACTTGTGTGATTTGTATGCCTCGGTTAGATCTATCTTCCCTGGTAGTGCCACTGTCAGCGGTTCTACCACCCCTACGGGCGGTACAACCGCTGGAGCGGTACTACCGGCGGAAGATCCGGTACAACCGGAGTATATCAACCACACAGCACTGTTCTATCTTCTCTGTTGTTGCAACTTGTTCCTTTTCTGCTAGTGGGTGCAATCCTCTCATCCTTGCTGGGTTTTGTGTGTTCTTTTCGTGTGTGTGTTCAGGTGGCTCTAGTTCTCGCTCTGCTCCTCGCAAGACCAAGAAGAGGGCACGAGGGACCTTGCACCCGGTTGTGTCTGATGAAGAAGAAGAAGAAGTTGTGATTCCCACCAAGCCCACTCGCCGTGAAAAGTCTGCAACTGCTAAGCAACGTGTGGTTATGTCGTTGCATCGTTGGAAAGCCAAGGATTGGGAAGCCTTCCGATCAAAGAATCCGTATGAGGTTCCCATTGCTCCCTGTTGGACCACCATTCAGTTCCGGAATGAGATGCAAGTGCGGATTGTTCATGAACTCTTTGAGCACAATAAGAACAGATATGCCAAGCAGTGGACAATTGATCTTGACCATTGGAGGAACAACATGGAGTATTTTGGTGAGGCGCTGGCTCTCCGCGAGGAGTTTGATCTTGTCAAGCTCATGTTAGTCAACTGTGACTTTGATGTTCAACTCATCCATCAGTTCTATGCCACGGTTCATTTTGGGGAAGATGATGCGCGCGCTCTCACCTTCATGTGTCGCGATGAATTGTTTCACGTTCCCTGGAGGGCATTCTGCAATGCTATTGGGTACGAGGATACCGGTCTGGAAGGAAGGGGTGGCATTCATCCTCATGACTTTCCTGAGTCCATGCTTAAGGAGAAGCTTGCCCCTCTGTACATTCAGGGCCGTGGAATTATTGGAGAATGCAAGGATTTGGAGAAGGTCTATGACATCATGCACCGAGTGTTCCGCAATGTGCTCTTGCCCAAGGTGGGCAATCAAGATGAGATTCATGGTTATCTGGTTGATTTGATGGTTGCTATGAAGACCATGGTGGGGACAGGGGCAACGTTTGATGTGTCAAATTGGATGTGGCATGGGATGTACAACATGGTCATCTACCGTAAAGTCCCAATCTGTGCCCCGTTTGTCATGTGCTTTCTGAACTCTGTGTGGGCTGTTCGTCGTCCTAGAGAGATCCTCACTTCTCCAGACAACCTCACTGTTCATGAGGTCAAGCTCCTTAAGAAGAAGAAGCATGCCGAGCCTCGCTTCCCTGCAAATGATCCTGAGGATGTCTATGCTACTTCTGACGATGAGGACTTTGAGCTGGAGCCAGGGGCCAAGCCTTCGTGGGTGGCCAAACTCACTGCCAAGGTGAGGAAGACCTTTTGTCTCCAGGCTGACATCCAGAAGAGGATGTATGAGGCACATGTCAATGAGAAGCTTGCACGGCGTCGCCAAATTGCAATGATGAAGCACCTCAACATGCCGATTCAGAGTGGCTCTGAGAAGAGCATCACCCCGGAGGAGCGTTGGATATCTACCCATAGCACCTGGACTGATGATGAAGCCCCTCCCCAGCCATCCTCCTCGTTTGCAGCAGCTGACAATGCCATGGAAGAATCCGATCACGACGACGATGACGACTCTGATGATGAGGATCCAGATGCGACCGAGGAGTCAGAGGAGGACGCCTGAGCTTTGGGACGCTAGCTTCACTCTTTTCCTTTTTGGTGTCTTGATGCCAAAGGGGGAGAGGGTTCTATAGGTCTCGGGGATTTGCATGGGTTTTTCTCTTTTTCTCGTGTTTAGTGTTGGTCTTTGTTCGTGGACTTGTTTCGTTCCTTGCTGTCTGTGAGACTTATGTTACTCCTTTTACCTTTCCGTTCATCGGTCATTATCATTATTATTGCACTCTAAGTATTATATTGTCTCTCCTTTTTGTGCTCAGAGTGGTGAGTCTATAAAATCTAGGGGGAGTCTAGTCCTGAAAGTGTGCCCATGCTTTCTAACAGCTAGTTCCTATTGGGGCACACATTCAGGGGGAGATCCGTTCATTGACTTATCTCTTGCAAATCGTGTTGTTGTCATCATCCACCAAAAAGGGGGAGATTGAAAGGGCATTTCCCTACTTTATGTTTTGGATGATGATGACAACCCTTTGTGGTCTAATTGTGTGCTATATGTTTCAGGTTCTCGATGCTTAGGCTTACATCGGATTTCTATTGCCTCTCGTAGGAAAAGATCGAAGACGTGTCCTCTATGCTTTTATTTTCTTTGGTCGTAGAGTACCCGTACTATCAAGAGGGAATCCTCATTAGGAAGCTCTGGGGAAATCTGTTCACATACACTTTCCTCACCCCTCCTTTGTCTTCCTCAGTTGTAAGAGAGAGAGTTCCCCCTGTCTTTCCTTCTGGTTTCTGCTCTTCCCAACGGTTGTACCGCTCCCTGGAGAGGTTGTACCGCTCCCTGGAGAGGTTGTACCGCTGGACCTTGACGCTCTCCAGCTTTGACCGAGCGGTTGTGCCGCTGCCTCTGGGCGGTGGTACTGCCACCTTGCTCAACAAAGGCTAGGGCAGTGGTTCCGGCCATGCACCGCTCAAGGTTCTGTTTTGATGCGGTTCTCGGGTGGTGGTGGCCCGGTTGATCCGGTCGATCCTCGATGACCGGTACCACCGGTGGTCTGAGCGGTTCTTCCGCTCAGAACTTCGCCGTCCAAGAGCTCAAGGCCATGCGGTTGTTCCGGTCTTCCACCACTCAAGTACCAGTCTCGTCTCTGTTTTGAGGCGGTAGTTGTGTGGTGGCTGGGCGGTTGGTCCGGTCATTTCTCTTAACCGGTACCACCGCCTAGTGGGCCGGTTGTACCGCCTGGTAGGGTTCTGCAGCTACACCGTGAGTCTCAGTTGTACCGGGACAAGGACCGGTTGTACCGCTGCGGGGCTGAAAATGCAGCAACGGCTGGATTTTTAGGGTTGCTATATAAGAGTGCCTCTCCCACCTACCACTCTTACCTTTGACCTCCCTCACTCCACCATTAATGCACTTCAAGCTCTCTTTCCTGATCTCTCTCTCTAGCCACCCAAACTTGTTGATTTGCTAGGGATTGAAGGAGGAGACCTAGATCTACACTTCCACCAAAGGATATTTCCTTCCCCCATACTTTCTTGTGTGGATTTTGTTACTCTTGGGTGTTTGAGCACCCTAGACGGTTGAGGTCACCTCGGAGCCATATTCCATTGTGGTGAAGCTTCATGGTTTCGTTGGGAGCCTCCAATTAAGTTGTGGAGAGAGCCCCAACCTTGTTTGTAAAGGTTCGGTTGCCACCTTCAATGGCACCAATTGTGGAATCACGGCATCTCGCATTGTGTGAGGGCGTGAGGAGAATACGGTGGCCCTAGTGGCTTCTTGGGGAGCATTGTGCCTCCACACCGCTCCAACGGAGACGTACTTCCTCTCAAAGGGAAGGAACTTTGGCAACACATCCTCGTCTCCACCATCTCCACTCTTGGTTATCTCGTGCCTTTATTTGAGCAAGCTTATTTGTTTCATATCACTTGCTTGCTTGTGTTTCTATCCTTGTTGCATCATATAGGTTGCTCACCTAGTTGCATATCTAGACAACCTACTTTGATGCAAAGTTTAAATTGTTAAAGAAAAGCTAAAAATTGTTAGTTGCCTATTCACCCCCCCTCTAGTCAACCATATCGATCCTTTCATTTATGACATTTAGTTGTTCATCAGGAAAGCTATCATCAATAGGTAGTGGGTCATCAAGAACATCTTCCAACCTAGACAAGTTATCTGCAACGGGGTTCTCAGCTCCCTTTCAATTAATAATATGCAAATCAAATTCTTGTAGCAAGAGAGCCCATCTAATGAGTCTAGGTTTAGCATCTTTCTTTTCCATAAGATATTTAATAGCAGCATGATCCCTGTGAATAGTTACTGTAGAATCAACAATATAAGGTCTGAACTTATCACAAGCAAATACAACTGCTAAGAATTCTTTTTCAGTAGTAGCATAATTTCTCTGGGCATTGTCTAGAGTTTTACTAGAATATTGAATAACATTTAATTTCTTATCAACTCTTTGTCCTAGAACAGCACCTACAGCATAATCACTAGCATCACACATAATTTCAAAGGGTAAATTCCAATCAAGTGGCTGAACAATAGGTCCAGAGATCAATGCTTTCTTAAGTATTTCAAATGCTTCTACACAATCATCATCAAAAACAAATGGTACATACTTTTGTAATAAATTAGTCAGAGGCCGAGAAATTTTTGAGAAGTCCTTAATGAACCACCTATAAAAACCGGCGTGACCAAGAAACTTCTTATACCTTTGATGTCCTTGGGACATGGCATCTTTTCAATAGCATCAACCTTAGCTTTATCAACTTCAATACCTCTTTCAGAAACTTTATGCCCCAAGACGATACCTTCATTAACCATAAAGTGGCACTTCTCCCAATTCAAGACAAGGTTAGTTTGTTCACATCTCTGCAAAACTCGATCAAGGTTGCTTAAGCAATCATCAAAAGAGGATCCATAGACGGAGAAATCGTCCATGAAAACCTCACAAATCTTTTCACAAAAGTCGGAGAATATAGCCATCATGCATCTTTGGAAGGTAGCAGGTGCATTACATAAACCAAAAGGCATACGTCTATAAGCAAAAGTACCGGACGGGCAAGTAAAAGTGGTCTTAGATTGATCATCAACTGACATAGGTATTTGAGAGAAACCAGAATAACCATCTAGAAAGCAAAAATGTGTATGTTCGGATAATATTTCTAGCATTTGATCAATAAAAGGTAAGGGTAATAATATTTTTAGTAGCCTTATTTAATTTGTGGAAATCAATTACCATCCTATAACCTGTAATAATTCTTTGTGGAATCAATTCATCTTTATCATTAGGAACGACAGTAATACCTCCCTTTTTAGGGACACAATGGACAGGACTTACCCACTGACTATCAGCAATGGGATAAATTATACCTGCCTCAAGGAGCTTTAGTATTTCCTTTCTTACCACTTCTTTCATCTTAGGATTCAGCCGCCGTTGGTGATCACGAACTGGTTTGGCATCTTTCTCCAAATTTATTTTGTGTTGACATAGTGTGGGACTAATGCCCTTAAGATCATCGAGAGTATATCCAATAGCAACACGGTGCTTCTTCAGAGTTTTCAATAATCTCTCTTCTTCATGCTCTAAAAGGTTAGCACTAATAATAACATGATACTTTTTCTCATCAAGATAAGCATATTTAAGAGTATCAGGTAATGGTTTGGGCTCAAACACGGGATCACCCTTGGGTGGAGGAGGATCCCCTAGGATTTCAACAGGCAAATTGTGTTTCAGGATGGGTTCCTGTTTAAAGAATACTTCATCTATTTCCCTTCTTTCATTCATAAACATATCATTTTCATGGTCTAGCAAATATTGTTCTAAAGGATCACTAGGAGGCATGGCAATAGAAGCAAGACCAATAATTTCATCTTTACTAGGCAATTCTTATTCACGGTATTTTCTACGAAATTTAGAAAAATTGAACTCATGAGACATATCACCTAAACCAATAGTAATAACATCCTTTTAGCAATCTATCCTAGCATTAACAGTGTTCAAGAAAGGTCTACCAAATATAATGGGACAAAAGCTATCTTGTGGGGAACCAAGAACAAGAAAATCAGCAGGATATTTAGTTTTCCCACACAAGACTTCAACATCTCTAACAATTCCCATTGGTGAAATAGTATCTCTGTTGGCAAGTTTAATGGTAACATCAATTTCTTCTAACTCAATAGGTGCAATATCATGCATAATTTCTTTGTATAAGTAAATAGGTATTGCACTAGCACTAGCACCCATATCACACAAGCCATGATAACAATGATCTCCTATTTTAATAGAAATAACAGGCATGCCTACCACATGTCTATGTTTATCTTTAGCACAAGGTTTAGCAATTCTAGCAGTTTCATCACAGAAATAAATAACATGCCCATCAATATTATCAGCCAAGAGATCCTTTACAATTGCAATATTAGGTTCAACTTTAACTTGCTCAGGAGGTGTATACGTTCTAATATTGCTTTTACGAACCATTGTTGAAGCTTTAGCATGATCTTTTATCCTAACAGGAAAAGGTGGTTTCTCAACATAGGCAGTAGGAACAATAGGATCATTATAAGTGACAATCTTTTATTCAACTTTAATAGGTGTAGATACTTTTACTTCTATGGGAGGATGATATTTAAACCACTTCTCCCTAGGGAGATCAACATGAGTAGCAAAAGATTCACAGAAAGAAGCTACTATTTCAGAGTCGAGTCCATATTTAGTGCTAAATTTACGGAAAACATCGGTATCCATAAAAGATTTAACACAATCAAACTTAGGTGTCATACCTGACTCCTTACCTTCGTCGAGGTCCCAATCTTCAGAGTTGCGTTTAATTATTTCCAATAAATCCCAGTTGAATTCAATAGTCTTCATCATAAAAGAGCCAGCATAAGAAGTATCAAGCATGGTGCGATTATTATCAGAAAGCTGAGCATATAAATTTTGAATAATTATTTCTCTTGAAAGCCCATGATTGGGGCATGAATATAACATTGATTTAAGCCTCCCCCAAGCTTGAGAGATTCTTTCTCCTTCGCGAGGCCAAAAAGTATATATATAATTGCCATCACGATGAACAAGATGCATAGGATAAAACTTCTGATTAAATTCCAATTTCAATTGTTTGTAGTTCCATGATCCCATATCATCACTTAGCCTATACCATGTCAATGCATATCCCTTCAAAGACAAAGGGAAGACCTTCTTCTTAATAACATCATCGGGCACACCTGCAAGCTTAAATAATCCACAAACTTCATCCACATATATTAGGTGCTCATCAGGATGCATTGTTCCGTCTCCTGCAAAAGGATTAGCTAGCAGTTTTTCTATCATACCCGAAGGAATCTCAAAGTAGACATTTTCATTTTCAGTAGGTTCAATAGGTTGAGGAGCAACTCTTTGCTCTACTGGTCGGGGTGAAGATACCCCGAACAAGCCCTCAGAGGATTACTTTCCATAGTAACAAGTGACAGTAAATTTCAGCACACTATATAATTTTTTCCTTACCAAATTCCACCTACCAAAGGCGCTTCACTCCCCTGCAACGGCGCCAGAAAAGATTCTTGATGACCCACAAGTATAGGGTATCTGTCGTAGTCCTTTCGATAAGTAAGAGTGTCGAACCCAACGAGGAGCAGAAGGAAATGATAAGCGGTTTTCAGCAAGGTATTTTCTGCAAGCACTGAAATTATAGGTAACAGATAGTTTTGTGATAAGATAATTGGTAACGAGCAACAAGTAACAAAAGTAAATAAAGTGCAGCAAGGTGGCCCAATCCTTTTTGTAGCAAAGGACAAGCCTGGAAAAATTCTTATATAGAGAAAAGCGCTCCCGAGGACACATGGGAATATCATCAAGCTAGTTTTCATCACGATCATATGATTCGCATTCGGTACTTTGATAATCTGATATGTGGGTGGACCGGTGCTTGGGTATTGTCCTTACTTGGACAAGCATCCCACTTATGATTAACCTCTATTACAAGCATCCGCAACTACAACAAAAGTATTAAGGTAAACCTAACCATAGCATGAAACACATGGATCCAAATCAGCCCCTTACGAAGCAACGCATAAACTAGGGTTTAAGCTTCTGTCACTCTAGCAACCCATCATCTACTTATTACTTCCCAATGCCTTCCTCTAGGCCCAAATAATGGTGAAGTGTCATGTAGTCGACATTCACATAACACCACTAGAGGAGAGACAACATACATCTCATCAAAATATCGAACGAATACCAAATTCACATGACTACTAATAGCAAGACTTCTCCCATGTCCTCAGGAACAAACGTAACTACTCACAAAGCATATTCATGTTCATAATCAGAGGGGTATTAATATGCAGATAGGATCTGAACATATGATCTTCCACCAAATAAACCAACTAGCATCAACTACAAGGAGTAATTAACACTACTAGCAACCCACAAGTACCAATCCCGGACTTAAAGACAAGAATTGGATACAAGAGATGAACTAGGGTTTCAGAGGAGATGGTGTTGGTGAAGATGTTGATGGAGATTGACCCCCTCTCGATGGGAGGATCGTTGGTGATGATGATGGCGATGATTTCCCCCTCCCGGGGGGAAGTTTCCCCGGCAAAACAGCTCCGCCAGAGCCCTAGATTGATTCCGGCAAGGTTCCGCCTCGTGGCGGCGGAGTCTCATCCTGAAAGTTGGCTTATGATTTTTTTCCTCATTGAAAGACTCCATATAGCAGAAGATGGGCATCGGAGGGCCACCAGGGGGCCCACGAGGCAGGGGGCGCGCCCCCACCCTCGTGGGCAGAGTGTGGCCCCCCTCTGAAACTTCTTGCGCTTAGTATTTTTTATATATTCTGAAAATGACTTCCGTGAAGTTTCAGGACTTCTGGAGTTGTGCAGAATGGGTCTCTAATATTTGCTCCTTTTCCAGCCCAGAATCCCAGCTGTCGGCATTCTCCCTCTTTATGTAAACCTTGTAAAATAAGAGAGAATAGACATAAGTATTGTGACATAATGTGTAATAACATCCCATAATGCAATAAATATTGATATAAAAGCATGATACAAAATGGACGTATCATGGGTCCCGAGTGTCAGGCACTTCCATGCGTGCGAAGATGTAGCTGGTGGGTCCCAATGGTCAGGGGGGCGAATCATTTTTTTTTTGCCCGGACACACTTCCTTGTGTGCGAAGATGTAGCTGGTGGGTCCCGGCAGTCAGGGGGAAACGTTTTTTCGTGAAATACGGTGGCCTGTCCAGTGGGTCCCCACTGTCAGGTGGAGGAATAATTATTTTGCGCGTAATAAAGAGGCACTTCCTTGTTGCGGCCATGGACCGAGCTGTCGGTCTCTCCACTTACAAGCCACGTCCGATGGAATCCGTTCCTTGACCATGTTGACCATGCCGCGCCGAGAGCACCAGGGCGGTGGACGACGGCGAGGCCTAGGAAGGGGACGACGCGGAGCCGGGGAAGACGCGGCAGTGGAAGCCCGCGCGGAGAGGAGTACGAGGGTTCACTAGTTTAGCTGCGGTGTGAGGCTGCCATTGCTGCAGGGCCTGGCCAGCGGTGGGAATGGTAGGGACGGTGAGGCCTCCACGGCAGCACAGCCAGCCACGGGAGGCAGGAGCATGCGGCACGACCGACGCTGTTTTGGGCGGCTGGAGCAAGAAGACCAGAGGGTGAAGAAGCACTACGACCATTGGATGGACATCATATGGTCACTGGAGCTAGAATCGTTCATATTGACTAAGTTGACAAACCACTCCGTCCCCGTCAACTTAGTAGGCCCACAAGTCAGCCTCCCACCAAGGTGGGTCCCGACCAGCAGGAAGAGTATTCATCATTTTTTTGTGCGTAATAAGGAGGCACTTCCGGTGGGTCCGAGCTGACAGCGGGGGGGATGTTTTTTCGTGCAATATGGTGGCCCGTCCGGTGGGTCCCTGCTGTTAGGTGGAGGAATCATTATTTTCCGCTTAATAAGGAGGCACTTCCTGCCGTCGTGGACCCAGCTATCAGCCTCTCCATGTACAGTCCACGTCCGATGGAAGCCATTCCTTGACAATGTTGACCACGCCGCGCCGAGAGCACCAGGGAGGTGGACGACGGTGAGGCCTAGGAAGGGGACGACGCAGAGCCGGGGAAGACGCGGCAGTGGGAGCCCGTGCGGAGAGGAGTACGGGGGTTCACTGGTTCGGCTGCGGTGTGAGGCTGCCGTCGTCGTAGAATAACAGGGGGTGGGTGAGTAGAGGGATGGCCTGGCCAGCGGTGGGAGTAGTAGGGGCGGTGAGGCCTCGGCGGCATCACAGCCGGCCACGGGAGGCAGGAGCACACGGCACGACCGGCGCTTCTTTGGGCGGCTGGAGCAAGAAGACCAGAGGTTGAAGAAGCACTACGGTCGTTGGATGGACATCGTACGGTCACTACAGCTAGAATCGTTTATATTGACTAAGTTGACAAAGCCCTTGGTACGCGTCAACTTAGTAGGCCCACAGGTCAGCCTCCAAAACGGTGCGCCCGGATGTCAGGGGGAGGAATCATTTTTTGGGCGGCTGAAGCAATAATATCCGAGATTAAAGAAGAAGCACGACATCCGTTGGATGGACATCCAACGGCCACAGCTGCCAGAACCGTGTGTTGTTGACAAAGCCTTGCATACGTGTCAACTTAGTATTTTAGGGGACGCGTCAACTTAGAAGGCCCACATTTTTATGGGATCTGAAATATTTTTATCCGAAATTTCTAGTCAGATTAAATATAATTTCAAAATAAAGTTGTACTATGTTAAAATCCAACGAAATATTGCATGCGCAACAAGTAATGAAATAAAAAAATCAAATTCCAAAAATAATATATTTTTTAAACTAATTACGCGTTTGGTGCATTTTTTATAGTTATTGCCCAGTTATTATAATTACATCCCATTTATTATTTCTTAAAGTCCATTTTCTTGTTAAGCCTAATGCATACCTCCTAGGAAAGTTTGCTGCCCAGCGGGGCAGAGAATAACAAGTTGACCCGGATATTATGTAGAACTGTCGGCCCAGTTGCATTGCTGATGTTGAAAGAAAGGCTTGTGTAGTACAGTACAACCTAACATGGCAACTCAGCCCAAATTTAGCGACGCTGGAAAGGCCCAAACAAGGCTTCTGTACAACTTTTTGAAGTCACTGAGCTCAATTAATAACTTAAGAAAAAGTTAGATTACAGTGGAACCTAATTAAAAGCTGTCACAAGCAAAGAAATAATTCAATGGGTCCCACTTGTGCGTGTGCGTGTGCGTGTGTGTGTGTGTGAGAGAGAGAGAGAGACCCATCGGTCGATGCTCGTAAATACATCTTTCAACCATATGCATTGCTGATGCTCAGTAAAAACTTATATAGTTGACACAATCATATAGAACATCATAGCACACTGAACTTGCATACAAAAATTTCACGCAGGCGGCACAATCAGGATGGAAGTAGTGGATCGCTGCGGGTAGGGCTATGTTGAAACCAACGAACTCGTACATAACGGTTCATCATCTTTCTCAATGACAGGGAAATATCTTGAATGTTGTGCAAAGAAAACAGACATACAACACAATAAGTTCTGCTAGCACATTAAGTTGACGTACAACCCTTTCTAAAAAATGTTCAGGTACAAAATTAGAACAGGCCACAATCAAATGTACTGGCACATCAGTGCTCCACACCCATAGCTCGGATTTAACTAGTATCTGACAAGATTCAATTGTTACCTCAAATTAGAGCACAGCCAGGCAGCCAGGCCTACCTCTTCTCCCAAAGAAGAAGTGGCCTCCGCCGCGCGATGGAGTAGGCCCTGTGCCATCCATCGGTCCGAGCAACACAGGGAAAGTCTGACGTTGACTTCTGTAATGGACGTCGTCGACGGACCCTGGCACCAGCGGTGGCGGCAGGACTTCGATTGATGGATTGACCACTTCTTCAACATGCACGAACACTCGATATAGGTACATCCCTAACGTGGATCCGTGGCGGCCTTGGTGGCGACGAATAGTACAACCCCGGTTCCTACACCGGTATCTCAACACCAATCACCTTTGGTATGGTGGACGGCTTCTTCATCCATGCCATAACCGTCAGAGCCTAGCTGTCTGGAGGAACAAACATACTTACGAGCTCACCTCCAAGGTCGTTGATAAGCTCATTCATGGACTCGCTGTTCCAAGCACGTCGAGGCATGCCGTGGAAGGTAAGCTTTGTTAAAAAAACTCAAGCTCAGAGGGCACCGAGCCCCATCCTGGGTGCCACCGATCAAAGCTCACCAGCGTGCCATTGTAGAACAAATGCCGGGAAGATTCGAACACACGACTGCAGTTGAAAGTTGTCCGGAACCTGACGAAGAAATCAGCTGGTGGCAGACAGACTTTAACGAGCAAGTCACTTATTTGGATGCCGTGCACAATGCCAAGAGCTTTGACAATGTCGTCCGGCGAGACGGGAGGCCGGTCGCCATTGATGGTTACCATCAGCACTTTGCCGGCAAACTGGTCGTCAAGCGCCGCCATGCCACTGTTGAGCGACAACACGCAGCGACCGAAGGCAGGACAAACCTCAGGATCTCCAGCTCGGAGATCCGCATTGACCGGCGACATGATAGTGAGCTTGAGTATAGGGAGTACAGGAGGAGGATTTGGGGGAACTGGAGTAGGAATCGAGATTCCAGAGGTAGGGGAGGGGCGGGAGATTGGGGATCAAAAGGTAGCTTGAATTTCGAACACGCGCCAATATGCTCTCGGCACGCAAGCACATGAAAACACCGGTGGCGCCCAAATGTCGGCCTAAGAGTCCTTATTCTTTCTTTTTTGGAGAGCCCGGCCTTTTTTTGAGGATCTTTTGAGAGCCCGGCCTGAGAGTCATGATTGACCTGTTTGGCATTGCATTACTACTCGGCCCATATTTAACGACACCTCACTGGCCCAAACAAGTGTACATCATCGAAAAGACACTGATCTCAAATTATATAACTTGAAAAAAGGAGATACACTCTGAACACTGGAGAATGGTGATTCCCTCATTTAGCCCACTAGTAGTTCGAGACAATAAACAGTTCTAAACAACGATATATACAACATTCAAACACTGACTTGTGACTACTACTGACATAAACAGCAAGACATGATAGTTCATAAGAAGTCTTGCTACACCACCAAAACGCACCCATCTGCAGCACTCAGACTCTCGTGATCCAGACGAGAATGACATTCTAAACAAAGGCAACTATTACATGGTAAGAGTGACATATACGAGGATGACCAAATGACAAGGAATATGCATAACAAAAGAAGGAACTACCCATCCAGAACAA
The DNA here is from genome assembly GCF_056163025.1 of Triticum urartu. Lineage (NCBI taxonomy): Eukaryota > Viridiplantae > Streptophyta > Magnoliopsida > Poales > Poaceae > Triticum > Triticum urartu. The sequence continues at coordinate 435,531,570 of NC_141873.1, forward strand.
GCAGCAAAGATAACAAAGTCATTCGAAGAGATGATCCAACACCATCATAATTTGCAGCCCCGCTTCAGCGACCAATGATCTGGAGACACCAGTACTCCACCCTTTCAACGCAAGAGCCCAATTACCTATCAACTTGAAGGCTTGAACCACATCACTGCCTATCGTAATTGAGACATCCAAGGATCAAAGTTAATCCGGATGGCGTTGCCATTCTCACCTTCTTTTGGCTGCAGGCTGTATCGTTGACAATCAGGGGAGTTTGCTCCCGAACTCCTAGGGCTCGCCGTGTAGACACGGTTTTCCATAGCAAACAGAGCCTCTCTGCCATCAAGGTCCTTGTCAACGGTGATCTCCTGGTTAATCAGATAATTGAGTCCGAGAAACAGGGAGTGTGAACCAAGGCTGTTTACCCACCTCCAACTAAAAAATCCTGAAGGCCCCAACAAGTTGGTATCCTGCTCATAGACGTAACAGCCACTGTCCGGATACTCACATATTTCACGGTGCCTGTATATAGTGGGGTTTTTGCAATATAACTTTTCCGGCTCATGTGTCCGAATGATCATCAGTCTTTTGCCGTTGTCTGATCGAGCGAGGAACTAGTTGTGCTTCCCTATTTTTGACAAAGGTGGTGTGATTACAAAGGGCAGTAACTATAGGGACACTACATCATATCAAAAAGGACATGCATTGTTAATGTAAGATCATCATTGTTTAGAGTATGAGTAGGATAATGCAAGAAACATCATTGATATGTCCCTGTTGGAACTGGGAGGAAAATACAGGGAAATGTATACTGGGTTCAAAAATATAGAAGTGCCATGCATGGTTATACTCATGTTATCTCGCAATCGATTCTTCACAGGAAACTACCATGTCATGCATGTTATGGAATCATGTTCTGTCCTCACAAACAAATTCTTCAAGGTAACTCATAGACCATGCATTGTTATATACTCGTGTTCTGTGGGCAAAAATTTTGTGAGGATATTATTCTAGCCATTGATTGCTGAAGGGCGAATATAGGTATGTACACATGTAAGCATTATAGGATTTCACTGCTTCCAAATATAGAGTTCTCCATATGCACATTTACTTCCCTAATGTATGGTTAGATGAAACCAACCGTGTGGTGCATGTTTCTACATCATGAAAATGAGGAAACCAACCTGGCCATTGATACACACTTATATTTAGTAGTAGTATATAGATTACTGTAAAATAAGGAGAATATCCATATATTCCTAACCGTTTGATTATTCAGGGGTACAAATTGGCTGTAATGACATCATCACAATCGCATGAATTAACTCATTCCAAATATAGCTAATTTCCGGTGTCTCTAATACATTGCCATAGTTCTACTCAAATTCTGCTCAAACAGGGATATGCCAATCATCACAAAAAGTTCAAACAGTGTTATGGCGTCATCATTAACATGAGATGGAAACAACTTACACGCGCCGTCCCAGCAATACATGGTGCCATCTGCTTTGTCGATCGCGTAGATGATGCCATTGTGTTCAATAGCATCACAGAAGTGTGTATCAGCTTTGATGATGATCCACTGCGAGATGAGTTGTCTCCAGCTAAAGAAGGCACCGGCGTAAAGATAAGCGAGTCTGCGGTCGAACAAGGCAATTAGCTTGAAGTCTGCGTAATTCGCATGTCATGTGGGCACTTGGCAGATTACAATCTTCTGCAAAACAAGGTCCGTCCAACTGATGTGGTAATCTAGATGACTAGGACCGCGATGGTAAAACTCTATATAATCCAACGGAGGAAGGATAATCTCATGGGAGGTCTGGAAGTTCAGGAGCACCAACTTTTTACCGTCTTCTCTGAAGGCAGCCATCCAGTGGGAGTTCATGCCGACCTAGTACATACCTGCCAAGAAGTTTCGGGCGATGGTGATCGGATCGAACTCGAGGGAATGATGTATGGCGACCCACTACATACCTGCAAAGAAGTTTCGGCTAATGGAGATCGGATTGAAGTCGAGGGGCATCATGTACGCCTCCGTATCATGGTGAGCCAATCTCGCAAGACCAGATAGCAGCAAGCAGGGTGTCTTGAAAATCTTTGGCCTCGCTTCGATGATGGCCGTGTGCATGCCCCTCGAGCATGCAGCCAGCCGCAGGGCGCTCAACATATCCATACACGAACAACAGAGGTTGAGGACGTCACTAGGGAGATTGCTCCAATCGCGGCTCATATGGATCATGCGCGGTTCGCGTTCGGCCATGGTGGAGTTTGGAAGGTGGGGTTTTGGGGGCTTGATTTATGTGGGAGAAGGCTATCGGTGCTGGAGTGGCTAGCGAGGGAATAGTGGTACTGGGGGAGGCGAGCGAGGCGAGGGTATGCGGGGGGCACAGTGAGATAATGAAGAGTGGCTCAGGATCTCCGGCGAGACGGAAATGGAGATGGAGTGGTGCTAGGGGAGAGGGAGATGAGGCGAGGCATGCTATACAACGGCGGTGACAGTGACTGCACAGTGCACAAGGTGAGGCTGACTTTGGTAACCCGGACATGCCGCCTGGACTGGTGTCTCCTCGGGCGCAGGGTCTTGTCACTTCACTGTGAGGACCAGATGAATAATAGTATTTTGACCATCAAGTGTACCACGGTTGTACTACTACTAGTAGTAGGAGTAGTAGGAACATGAGTACACTCCCGTGCTAGCATGCCTCTGGGTTCACTTCATCCTCCAGCTATCATCCATATTGGGAGCAGAACCAAATTCTCGTGCATGCAGAAGCGCGAAGAAGGACTTTTCTTTTTTGAGGATAACTGCATATTCCTTAACCGTAGTAGGAACATGAGTAGTACTCCCTTCAGTCCTCTTTTGTCCGCACATAACTTTTTTCAGTATTTCTCTAATTAGATTGCGTATATACCCTTTTGCATGCGTCCATTTCCCTCCATGCCCCGCATCCACATCATTAATTAGCGTACGCATGATCAACTGCAGCCAGACTCTAGCCAATAAACTGCAGCATACAAGTGGGCCATTCTGTGCGCGTGGGAGAGAGAAAAGGTAACCGAAGAGCCCGTCCAATCCATTGCATGCAGCAGTCAAACCACCGCAGCTCTCCTCATGCATGCGCATAACTTCTCCCATTTACTTCTCCATCAGGAACCGATTTTCCTCGGCTTTTTCACTACTCCTTGATCTTCATTTGCATCCAAACCACACTACATTCACATTGTTTTAACCTCTTCACATCCTCCTGGAGTAATTCCGAAGCCCCTATAAATAATCATCTTCTTCAGTTAGACTAGCCATCTAATCCTAATTCTCCAAACCATAGCCCTCCGGTCCAGCGGTTCCAAATGGTGAAAGAGATCGAGAGGCGGGTTTTTAGCGTCCAACATGTCCTCGTCGAAGGCTCGTTGAGCATAGTTGCCACAGTCACCGACCACCCAAGGGTTGTTCGGAAGTGGATCAACAATGTATCCAACTCCCTCCAAAAGGTGGAGATGAATGTCATCGGTCTCGACGCAGAGTACACGGAGCGTGCCACTGGGAAGATCCAACACGCCGTTGTCCTTCAGCTGTGCCTTGAAGATGATGTTTCGGTGTACGACATCATACACGCGCCTTCCATACCAGGCGAGCTTCACGATTTCTTGTATCGGGAGGACATATACTTCTGTGGGGCAGCCATCGCAGGGGACAAACAGAAGTTGGAGCCGTACAACCTTGATTTGAGAAGCATCGCTGACCTATAAACCAGAATAAAAATTCCTGTAGAAGATTGTGATAAACCGACACCATCCCTATTCGACGTAGAAAATTTTGTGCTCGGAACAAATCTTTAGAAGGGTGACGAGACACTGGCATTAAGGTCATCTGGATGGGAGAATTATCCCTTGATGTACGAGCGAATAAAATATTCTGCCATCGATGCCCGTGTGAGTTTTGAGATAGCTGCAAGGTCCAGAGAGCTTCTTGCGAAGCCGTCTCCCACAGAAGAAGAAGAAGAAGAAGAAGAAGAAGAAGAAGAAGAAGAAGAAGAAGAAGAAGAAGAAGAAGAAGAAGAAGAAGAAGAAGAAGAAGAAGAAGAAGAAGAAGAAGAAGAAGAAGAAGAAGATGTTGCACCAGCAGCAGGGCATTATGGATGGATGAACTATTTCCTCTCTTGTAAAAAATATATTCCCCCTCTATGTATATTGATATAGATGGACTATTTTGATGGTGTGCATGTCTTTGGAACAAGTAGTAGCGTGGGTCCGCTTGACTATAAGGAACTATTTATCCACCTAGCTTTCTCTACTACTACTTCCACTGATCGGTATGCAATGCATGTGTCCGTAGACATGACAGCTTGTCCATGGAAGTTCAACTACAACAACCATCATGTTTCATCCACTGCCACTCGCGATTCCCACAATGCCGCTCCAACCCACGGCACCACGTCCCCCGACGTGCGCCTCACCCCTCTCGGCCGCACCGCCCCTCTGCCTTTGTGTGCATGACATGTAGGCCACCTCAAATGCGGCAAGCATCAAGTTTCTACCACAGCCACACGTGATTCCCATGACGCCGCACGAACCCATGACACCACACGTCCCCCGACCTGCGGCTCACCCCTCTCCGCCCCACTGCCCCTCTAAATTTGAATTTGAAACTTATAAAACGAAAAGATTCAAACAAATAAACTGGGAGAGAGGGAGTATATCGTAGGATGTGTCCCATACGAAACAAGTCCCCTGGTTTGTCACCACGGAACATCAAGATGCATTTGTATGAGTAGTTTATCTTGTGAGAGAAAAGGATGAACGAGGGAAGGCCTCTAGAGAAAGAGATAGACACTACTACTACCAATGTGCTGGCACGTGCATTGCAATGGATCCAAAGTAGTAGAATAATACTTGTTCACGTGCTTGAAATATAAAAACCCTAGTTTTGATATACATGTGTCAGCAGACATGATAGCTTGTCCATGGAAGTTGAACCACAGCGACCGTCACGTTTCTTGTTTCTACCACTGCCACACCCACATGCGATTCCCACGACGGCGCTCCAACCCTACCTATAAGCACGACGTCCCCCGACGTGGACATGGATCCTCTGACGTGCCTATCACTGCCTTACCCTGCCTTTCCATCGCTGACTGGTTGGACCCACACTTGCGGGTCCCACATGTCAGTGATAAAATGGTAGGATTGTTCACGTCAGGGGATCCTCATCCCCCCGACGTGATCCTCATCCATCTCGGCCCCACCGCTCCTCTGCCTTTGTGTGCATCACATGCGGGCCAACTGAACTGCGCGACCATCAACTTTCTACCATAGCTACACCCGATTGGACGCAGTTTGCCTGCTCCGCTACTGTGCTCCGATTCGTACTCCCGCATCATCGAATTTTTATCCAGCGGCTGTCACACATTTCGTCCCAGGCATCAATCCTCAGCTGGAGTACTTCTGTACTACACGTAGTATCCGCCAGTGTGGCCATCTACGCCTCGTAATGCCCCGACGCCCAGCTGTGGCACCCTCGCCACGACCACGCCACCACCGGCTGGTTCATCTCGAACGAGTGAGTCGCGAACAACACCGCCACCATGAGAATGACATGTGGGCCAGCCGCATTTAAGGTCCACATGTCATTGACTCATAGGTCGGGCACTAAGCCACTGAAGTTCGGTCCTGTGGGCCCCGAGAGGGAAATGTAACTCCTACAGCAGGCCTTGTGGTGCTCCCGCAGTACGAGCTCGTGCCAAACCCGGAATTTGTTTCTTACTACTACCAACTACTAGTAAGGTACACGTGCATTGCACGCATGAGATTCTGGTGGTTTGTGCATTATGCTTCTACATGTGGAGTCTTCTAGATTCTACATGTGGCAAAATCTGGTGGAATGTAGATGATATCCAACGGCCAGTAGTGATCGGATTTGCCATCTTTGTACCGCCGGATTGGCTTCATCCAACGACCAACTTTCAAACTTATGGTTTTGTTTGCAGCCTAAGGTTGCCACGCCTAAGCATAGGCGTGCCACAATTGTCTTTGGTTGCGTTCTCGTCTCAGCATAGTTATTCCCTCTTCATGCATGCTCAACTCAACACCCCTCTTCATGTATGCTCTCTTCATGCATGCTTCTAGTGTATTTGTGCTAATTTAGTGTGGACTCATGCACCCTCCATTCACCCTACCAAACACCCAAAAGTGGGTCGAGAAGGGAACTCTTGGGATCATGCACCCTTCATACACCCTACCAAACACACCAGGCATGTGTATGGTTCATTGCTACACTTGTGGCTTGCCACACTTTTCTAGCTACATGGTCCACATGTCATAGACTCGACTTCTTGCCAAATCTTGCCACACTTGTGGTGGCCATTTTGTTAGCCACATTTTTTGTGGCAGACACACTTTGCCTAAGCTTAGTTGTGGCAAAGTTAGTCATGAATGAAGTTCAACCATGGAGTCTTCTAGATTCTACATGTGGCAGAATCTGATGGAATGTAGATGATATCCAACGGCCAGTAGTGCTCGGATTTGCCATCTTTGTACCGTCGGATTGGCTTCATCCAACGACCAACTTTCAAAGTTATTCACACACTATATAGGGGGTATATATATAGATGTGTCGGCCCGTTGCAATGGATCCAAAGTATATCTGTTTAGTGGAGTGCACTCTAAACACATTATCTATTTATTTTTCTCTAACCTTTCGTAGCCATGCAACCAAGCCACATAAGCTTCATGGGTGCCCCCACATCATATTATTCATACTACGTTGACTGAAAAAAAGATAAATCACCCAAAACAAGATCTTCCCGTTTTTTGTTCCTACGATGTTGTGCCGTGCACGTACCTACTAGTTGTATACTACTACAAACTTGGTACTAGTAGGAGTAGAGTAGTACGGAATGCTCCTACTCTATCAACGAGCCCCGTCTGACACCAAATTTCTTGGCTTCCGTGCTACAGCTAGATCTTCCCCTCGTTTATGTTTTCCAACCCGGCGGCGGGCGGGGTGCGGTTTGCCAATAGTCGGTTTACTCAACGGCAGTCCCACATGAAAGTGAAAATGCTAGGCAACACGCCTTCCCTAAGCTATGTGTTGTGTCGGACGGGCCATGGAGTACTCCCGATTCCCGGGCATGTGGCGGGGGGAGTGCGACGCGAACACGACAGGCCTTTTCCTTTTACTAGCAATGTGCTCGTGCGTTGCGACGGATCCAAAGTAGTAGAATAGTAATACTTGTTCACAAACTTGAAAGAAATCACTCTTGTTTTGATATACTCCTAATATATTACTCCCTCCGTTCCTAAATATTTGTCTTTTTAGAGATTTCAAATGGACTATCACATACGGATTATATAGACATATTTTGAAGTGTAGATTCACTCATTTTGCTCCATATGTAGTCACTTATTGATATCTCTATGAAGACAAATATTTAGGAACAGAGGGAGTACTTTTCACTCAAAATATATTTCTCAGGCTGTTTTGATGAGGTGAGGGAGGGATGTGGTTGCTTTCAAGATAATAAGGGATTTTCTGAAAATTGGAGCAGAGAAGTGGGCTATTGTTGCAAAAATGCCACAACTTACGTCACATCCGTTAGATGCAGATCTAATGGTCAGAAACGACGGATGGCAGACACGCCACCATCACCAACTGAGTCTTTTATAGGAGTACTAGCAAGATGCTCGTGCGTTGCACGGAACATCAAGATGCATTTATATGAGTAGTTTATCTTGTGGGAGATAATTATGAACGATGGAAGGCCTTATCTGCAAATGTGATGAGGGGTGTGGGTATCTTTCTGCAAAATTGCTATAGTTTCCTTCCTATCCGTCAGATATAGATCGGACGGCCTATATTGCAGGATGGCAGGCACACCATCATCACCAACTCTGTTTTTATAAGAGTAGAGATATATTTCTCAGGCTGTTTTGATGAGGTGAGGGAGGGATGTGGTTGCTTTCAAGATAATAAGGGGTTTTTGCTACCTCTTGAGCACTTGCGTTGGTTTTCCCTTGAAGAGGAAAGGATGGTGAAGCAAAGTAGTGTAAGTATTTCCCTCAATTTTTGAGAACCAAGGTACCAATCCAGTAGGAGGCTACGCGCGAGTCCCTCGCACCTACACAAAACAAATAAATCCTCGCAACCAACGCGATAAGGGGTTGACAATCCCTACATGGTCACTTACGACAGTGAGATCTGATAGATATAATAAGATAATATTTTTGGTATTTTTATGATAAAGATGCAAAGTAAAATAAAAGCAATGAAAATAACTAAGTATTGGAAGATTTAATATGATGAAGATAGACTCGGGGACCATAGGTTTCACTAGTGGCTTCTCTCAAGAGCATAAGTATTTTACGGTGGGTGAACAAATTACTGTTGAGCAATTGACAGAATTGAGCATAGTTATGAGAATATCTAGGTATGAGCATGTATATAGGCATCACGTCCAAGACAAGTAGACCGACTACTGCCTGCATCTACTACTATTACTCCACACATCGACCGCTATCCAGCATGCATCTAGAGTATTAAGTTCATAAGAACAGAGTAACGCTTTAAGCAAGATGACATGATGTAGAGGGATAAATTCATGCAATATGATAAAAGAAACATCTTGTTATCCTCGATGGCAACAATACAATATGTGCCTTGCTGCCCCTACTGTCACTGGGAAAGGACACTGCAAGATTGAACCCAAAGCTAAGCACTTCTCCCATTGCAAGAAAGATCAATCTAGTAGGCCAAACCAAACTGATAATTCAAAGAGACTTGCAAAGATAACCAATCATACATAAAAGAATTCAGAGAACATTCAAATATTGTTCATAGATAAACTTGATCATAAACCCACAATTCATCGGTCTCAACAAACACACCGCAAAAGAAGATTACATCGAATAGATCTCCACAAGAGAGGGGGAGAACTTTGTATTGAGATCCAAAGAGAGAGAAGAAGCCATCTAGCTAATAACTATGGACCCGAAGGTCTGAGGTAAACTACTCACACTTCATCGGAGAGGCTATGGTGTTGATGTAGAAGCCCTCCGTGATCGATGCCCCCTCCGGCGGAGCTCCGGAACAGGCCCCAAGATGGGATCTCGTGGATACAGAAAGTTACGGTGGTGGAATTAGGGTTTTGGCTCCGTTTGATATTCCTTTTCTTCGAAACCCTAAAATAGGCAAAAAAACAGCAATTCTGGGCTGGGCCTCCGGTTAATAGGTTAGTCCCAAAAATAATATAAAAGTGTATAATAAATCCCAATAATGTCCAAAACAGTAGATAATATAGCATGGAGCAATCAAAAATTATAGATACGTTGGAGACGTATCAAGCATCCCCAAGCTTAATTCCTGCTCGTCCTCGAGTAGGTAAATGATAAAAACAGAATTTTTGATGTGGAATGCTACTTGGCATAATTTCAATGTAATTCTTTTTAATTGTGGTATGAATATTCAGATCCGAAATATTCAAGACAAAAGTTCAATATTGACATAAAAATAATAATACTTCAAGCATACTAACTAAGCAATTATGTCTCTTCAAAATAACATGGCCAAAGAAAGTTATCCCTACAAAATCATATAGTCTGGCTATGCTCTATCTTCACCACACAAAGTATTTAAATCATGCACAACCCCGATGACAAGCCAAGCAATTGTTTCATACTTTTGACATTCTCAAACTTTTTCAATCTTCACGCAATACATGAGCGTGAGCCATGGACATAACATTATAGGTGGAATAGAATGGTGGTTGTGGAGGAGACAAAAAGGAGAAGATTGTCTCACATCAACTAGGCGTATCAACAGGCTATGGAGATGCCCATCAATAGATATCAATGTGAGTGAGTAGGGATTGCCATGCAACGGATGCACTAGAGCTATAAGTATATGAAAGCTCAAAAAGAAACTAAGTGGGTGTGCATCCAAGTTGCTTGCTCACGAAGACCTAGGGCATTTTGAGGAAGCCCATCAATGGAATATACAAGCCAAGTTCTATAATGAAAAATTCCCACTAGTATATGAAAGTGATAACATAGGAGACTCTCTATCATGAAGATCATGGTGCTACTTTGAAGCACAAGTGTGGTAAAAGGATAGTAGCATTGTCCCTTCTCTCTTTTTCTCTCATATTTTTTTATTTGGGCCTTTTCTCCTTTTTTTATGGCCTCTTTTTTTATTTTATTTTTCGTCCGGAGTCTCATCCCGACTTGTGGGGGAATCAAAGTCTCCATCATCCTTTCCTCACTGGGACAATGCTCTAATAATGATGATCATCACACTTTTATTTTCTTACAACTCAATACTTAGAACAAAATATGACTCTATGTGAATGCCTCCGGCGGTGTACCGGGATATGCAATGACTCATGAGTGACATGTATGAAAGAATTATGAACGGTGGCTTTGCCACAAATACAATGTCAACTACATGATCATGCAAAGCAATATGACAATGATGAAGCGTGTCATAGTAAACGGAATGGTGGAAAGTTGCATGGCAATATATCTCGGAATGGCTATGGAAATTCCATGATAGGTAGGTATGGTGGTTGTTTTGAGGAAGGTATATGGTGGGTGTATGATACCGGAGAAATGTGCGCGGTATTAGAGAGGCTAGCAATGGTGGAAGGGTGAGAGTGCATATGATCCATGGACTCAACATTAGTCATAAAGAACTCATATACTTATTGCAAAAATCTACAAGTTATCAAAGCAAAGTATTATGCGCATGCTCCTACGGGGATAGATTGGTAGGAAAAGACCATCACTCGTCCTCGACCGCCACTCATAAGGAAGACAATCAATAAATAAATCATGCTCCGACTTCATCACATAACGGTTCACCATACGTGCATGCTACAGGAATCACAAACTCTAACACAAGTATTTATCAAATTCACAACTACTCAACTAGCATGACTCTAATATCACCATCTCCATATCTCAAAACAATTGTCAAGTATCAAACTTCTCATAGTATTCAACACTTGTATACCTAGAATATTAGGATTATTTACGAAAATTACCATGCTATTTAAGACTCTCAAAATAATCTAAGTGAAGCATGAGAGATCAATAGTTTCTATAAAACAAATCCACCACCGTGCTCTAAAAAGATATAAGTGAAGTACTAGAGCAAAACTATATAACTCAAAAGATATAAGTGAAGCACATAGAGTATTCTAATAATTTCCGAATCATGTGTGTTTCTCTCAACAGGTATGTGCAGCAAAGATGACTGTGGTAAAACAAAAAGCAAAGACTCAAATCATACAAGACGCTCCAAGCAAAACACATATCATGTGGTGAATAAAAATATAGCTCCAATTAAAGTTACCGATAGAAGTAGACGAAAGAGGGGATGCCTTCCGGGGCATCCCCAAGCTTTGTCTTTTAGGTGTCCTTAGATTATCTTGGGGGTGCCATGGGTATCCCCAAGCTTAGGCTCTTCCCACTCCTTGTTCCATAATCCATCAAATCTTTACCAAAAACTTGAAAACTTCACAACACAAAACTCAAAGTAGAAAATCTTGTGAGCTCCGTTAGCGAAAGAAAACAAAAGACCACTTCAAGGTACTGTAATGAAATCATTCTTTATTTATATTTGTGTTAAACCTACTGTATTTCAACTTTTCTATGGTTTATAAACTATTTTACTAGCCATAGATTCATCAAAATAAGCAAACAACACACGAAAAACCGAATCTGTCAAAACAGAACAGTCTGTAGTAATCTGTAGCTAGCACAAGATCTGGAACCCCAAAAATTCTAAAATAAATTTCTGGACGTGAGGAATTTATCTATTAAACATCTTCAAAAATAATTAACTAAATATCACTTGCCAAATAAAAATGGAAGCAGTTCTCGTGAGTGCTAAAGTTTCTGTTTTTTACAGCAGGATTAACAAGACTTTCCCCAAGTCTTCCCAACGGTTCTACTTGGCACAAACACTAATTAAACACAAAAAAACACAACCAAAACAGAGGCTAGATAAATTGTTTATTAATAACAGGAGCAAAAATCTAGGAATAAAAATAAAATTGGGTTGCCTCCCAACAAGCGCTATCGTTTAATGCCCCTAGCTAGGCATAAAAAGCAAGGATAGATCTAGGTATTGCCATATTTGGTAGGCAATCCATAAGTGGCTCTCATAATAGATTCATAAGGTAATTTAATTTTATTTCTAGGGAAGTGTTCCATGCCTTTCCTTAATGGAAATTGGAATCTAACATTTCCTTCCTTCATATCAATAATTGCACCAATCGTTCTAAGGAAAGGTCTACCAAGAATAATAGGACATGAAGGATTGCAATCTATGTCAAGAACGATAAAATATATGGGAACATATTCATATTTGCAACAATAAGAACATCATTAATTCTTCCCGTAGGTTTCTTAATAGTGGAATCCGCAAGGTGCAAGTTTAGAGAGCAATCATCAAAATCACGGAAACCTAACAAATCACACAAAGTCTTTGGAATCGTGGAAACACTAGCACCCAAATCACACAAAGCATAGCATTCATGATCTTTAATTTTAATTTTCATAGTTGGTTCCCACTCGTCATAAAGTTTTCTAGGGATAGAAACTTCCAACTCAAGTTTTTCTTCATAAGATTGCATCAAAGCATCAACGATATGTTTGGTAAAAGCTTTATTTTGGCTATAAGCATGAGGAGAATTTAGCACGGATTGCAACAAAGAAATACAATCTATCAAAGATCAATTATCATAATTAAATTCCTTGAGATTCAAAATAGTGGGTTCATTAACATCTAGAGTTTTGATCTCTTCAATCTCACTTTTATCAAATTTAGCATCAAGATCTAAAAACTCCGAATTTTTGGAACGCCTTCTAGGTAAAGGTGGATCATATTCAGTTTCATCATTATCAAGATTCATATTGCAAAACAAATATTTAATAGGGGACACATCAATAACTTTTAGATCTTCATCTTTATTATCATGGTCTTCCGGCTTAGCGGCTATCTTATTAACTAAGGAAGCCTGCTTATCCGAAACTTCAGCTATTAACTTCTCAAGACAAGCAATTTGGGATCTGAAACCATCAAATTCCTTAGACATATCATCGAGCTCTTTATTCATATAACTCATAAAGCTTTTTTGTTCCTTAAGCTCATTTCTAAAGAAACTATTATGCTCAAATTGCAAGACCATAAAACTCCTAACGTTGCTTTTGATATCTTCTAACCTTTTAAGGTGAAGATCACCAAATCGAGGAAGAGCCATCGTGACAAGCAAGAAATCCAACACACAAGAAAACGAGGAACGAGCAAAAAGAGGCAAATAGAGAAGAGAGGGAGGATAGAGAGAGAGGGAGAATAAAACGGCAAGGGTGAAGTGGGGGAGAGGAAAACGAGAGGCAAATGGAAAATAATGTAATGCAGGAGATAAGGGTTTGTGATGGGTACTTGGTATGTTGACTTTTGCGTAGACCTCCCCGGCAACGGCGCCAAAAATCCTTCTTGCTACCTCTTGAGCACTTGCGTTGGTTTTCCCTTGAAGAGGAAAGGGTGGTGCAGCAAAGTAGCATAAGTATTTCCCTTAGTTTTTGAGAACCAAGGTATCAATCCAGTAGGAGGCTACGCGCGAGTCCCTCGCACCTACACAAAACAAATAAATCCTCGCAACCAACGCGATAAGGGGTTGTCAATCCCTACACGGTCACTTACGAGAGTGAGATCTGATAGATATAATAAGATAATATTTTTGGTATTTTTATGATAAAGATGCAAAGTAAAATAAAAGCAATGAAAATAACTACGTATTGGAAGATTTAATATTATGAAGATAGACCCGGGGGCCATAGGTTTCACTAGTGGCTTCTCTCAAGAGCATAAGTATTTTACGGTGGGTGAACAAATTACTGTTGAGCAATTGACAGAATTGAGCATAGTTATGAGAATATCTAGGTATGATCATGTATATAGGCATCATGTCCAAGACAAGTAGACCGACTCCTGCCTGCATCTACTACTATTACTCCACACATCGACCTCTATCCAGCATGCATCTAGAGTATTAAGTTCATAAGAACAAAGTAACGCTTTAAGCAAGATGACATGATGTAGAGGGATAAATTCATGCAATATGATAAAAGAAACATCTTGTTATCCTCGATGGCAACAATACAATATGTGCCTTGCTGCCCCTACTGTCACTGGGAAAGGACACTGCAAGATTGAACCCAAAGCTAAGAACTTCTCCCATTGCAAGAAAGATCAATCTAGTAGGCCAAACCAAACTGATAATTCAAAGAGACTTGCAAAGATAACCAATCATACATAAAAGAATTCAGAGAACATTCAAATATTGTTCATAGATAAACTTGATCATAAACCCACAATTCATCGGTCTCAACAAACACACCGCAAAAGAAGATTACATCGAATAGATCTCCACAAGAGAGGGGGAGAACTTTGTATTGAGATCCAAAGAGAGAGAAGAAGCCATCTAGCTAATAACTATGGACCCGAAGGTCTGAGGTAAACTACTCACACTTCATCGGAGAGGCTATGGTGTTGATGTAGAAGCCCTCCGTGATCGATGCCCCCTCCGGCGGAGCTCCAAAACAGGCCCCAAGATGGGATCTCGTGGATACAGAAAGTTACGGCGGTTGTCGTGGAATTGTCACGATAGATGTCCTCGTTGAAAGGACTTAGTCGCGAGGCCAATGCATCTATGTGGTAGCTTGAGAGGGGTTGAGCGGGACGAGAGACGCGAGGTTTTACCCAGGTTCGGCCCCTCACGGTGGAGGTAAAAGCCTACATCCTGCTTCATTGATATTGATCATGGTGATGCTCACGATTACAAGGGTGCTCTATCTCGAGAGCTATAGATTTGTCTGTCTAAACCTAATCTGTCTAACTTGTGGAACTTGTAAAAACTTGTCCCTCTTGGGGTGCCCTGCCCCTCCTTATATATGTTGAAGGGGTGGCTTACATGACTAGTCCTAGTAGGATTAGGATTACTCTATTACAAGTAGAGTCCTAGTCTTGCCTCCTTTGTAAGGGAATATTCCCTATGCTTCCCTCTTAAGACGGCCCACCATAACACGAGCCGGCCTTCCATGAACCGCCCGTTGGGCCACCGGGTCTTGTCGCTCCTCTGACTCGCCTGTCGGGTTACCAATGAGTCACCAGGCCCAGTCGGGTCATCAGTGAGTGGAGAGATCCGGGCGGGTCACTTCGTGAGTCGCCAAGTTAGGGAGGGTTATGAGTGAGTCGCCAAGTCCGGCCGGGTCATACCACGGGGTATATCCCCGACATTAGCCCCTAGTTTAATTTGGATTTATCCATGTTAAACTGATCCTGCAAAATAAACACAAGAACAAATTTGACAGGTTGTGCTCCAGGTTAAAAATTATTGTAAGCCGACACCTGATCATCCTTAAGTCCTTGTCATTTCTTTTTTCTGGACAGTCCGGGTCAATAGACTAGCTTCATAATCAATTTGCTGACTTGGTCACTTGTAGAGAAATATAGTGAAGAATAATCCACTTGAGTCGGCTTCCAAAGCACCGGCTTAAAGAATATAGGTCTTGAAATACTCATCTGATATTCGACCGGTTTGAAGATGTAGAACTTGCCGGTTTATCATTACCAAAATTGTCGGGTTATAAAACAGACGATGCCAGGTCATAATTGTTGTTCACACCGGGTCATGTAATTGATCTTCCTAATTTGCTCAAAATTGATAATTTGAAGACGTTCCTCCTTTATATGCATAATACATGTAGCCCCCAAGTCTTGAGTAGAACAAAGTGATGACTTAAGACTTGATTCAATATAAATATTACCACTTTGAAGAAATCCATTTTGTTCGTCTCAATCACTAGTCAGAACTGAGTATTCCACATATGTAGCCCCCCAAGTGCCGGGTTGTCATGCTTGCAGCAACCTGGGACTTGTAATTGCCTGATGCTCAAAAAACTCCAACCAGTGTAGCTCCCAAGGGTCGGGTCATTATGCAATAATGAGCAGGGACTTTATAAATATGATCGTGCTTCATTGAAAATAATATCATATGATGTAACTCCACCATGGGGCTTGAACCCATGTCCACAAGGTTAAGAGCTTTGTGCTTTACCAACTGAGAAGTGGATCCTTGAATATAATGGATTAAGACTTGTGTACCTTGAATCATTGATAGGAGCAATTGGAAGCCCCCAAGGGCCGGCTCATTACAATGTGATGAGTCGTTCTTCAATAAGGCCAGTAAAAATGACTTTGCATTAGCCCCCAAGTGCCATGGTGCATGCTGGCAGTGACATGGGACTTGCATATTTGATGTAATCTCAACTTGAATAATGTAGCCCCCAAGTGCCGGGTCGTAAGCCTGCAGCGACTCGGGACTATTCCTTCCATTGTAGAATAAATTATATCCATTGATAAAATAATATCCATTGCGCTAAAGCGACTTTGAAAACCTCAATCGTAATATTGGTTATTGATAACCATAATAAAAATCCAGCCATGTTGGCTATTAAAGATTTGAATAATATAACCCGGTTTGAAAAACCGGTTCCTGTGATATTGAATCGTACTGCCGGTTTAGGATACCTGTGCAGTAAGGGTGATAACCCAATCTTTAGAAGCCAAAACTTCCAAATGTTTATGATTGTCATATATGGCGACTTATCATCCAAAGTCAAGCGGGGTTAATAGAAACCACATATATATGCTTTAGATATGAGCAAAAAAGTCTCAAGACAAACCCAAAATACTGTTTTCAAAAACTTATATCAAACAGAGAGAAAATTTTTGAGGCTTCTGAATACGATCAGTAAACCGGGCCAAACGGGTTAAGCTAGGATTCGAATACGATCATGTAGCCCCCAGTGGCTTTGGCGTTGCGCCGATCAAGTGGGTACCGACAGCTACGTTCTCTTTGGTTCGAATACGAC
The DNA here is from genome assembly GCF_056163025.1 of Triticum urartu. Taxonomy (NCBI): domain Eukaryota; kingdom Viridiplantae; phylum Streptophyta; class Magnoliopsida; order Poales; family Poaceae; genus Triticum; species Triticum urartu. The sequence continues at coordinate 435,548,487 of NC_141873.1, forward strand.
CTATGTTTGAACATGAAGCCCCCAAATGACCTTGAGAGGTTTTTAATGACCCTGATTCGAATACGATCCAAGTCGGACCCAAAAGGGGCTAAGCTATGATTCAAATACGATCAAGAAGCCCCCTAGTGCGTTTGGCATTGCGCCGATCAAGAGGGTACCGACAGCTATGTTCTCTTTGGTTCAAATACGACCTATGTTTGAACAGGAAGCCCCCAAATGACCTGTAACTGTGGCTATGAGCCGGATCAAAGGGTAATCATAGCTTAGCTCAATAAACCAGAAGCCCCCAAGTGATATATTTCTGAGTTGTGCTCGCTGGGTGTCTATGTTTGAGTTGTGCTGTGCAACAAACTCTCTTTGGTCCCTGTATTTTTTCTAAAAAACTCGAACGTGCGAGAGATGAATTCTTTTTAAACCGGAATTTCAAACCGGATATTGAGAGCTTCAAAGCTTTGTGGGAGACAGGTTTACCTTGAGTCGGATTTTAAACCAGCATTCTTCATTTTGAACCGGAAATTTTCTGACGGCCTTTAAATTCTTATCAATATAGCAGTAGTCTCTGAGCCTGGGTTATTTTTTCCCTCCAATGACCCAGAGTTCTGGATTATTGATACTGGCCAATTTTGCCGAGTTATGCCATTGTAGCCCCCGAGTCTTAAGGCGACTCGAGGAGTTGTCTTGAGATTCTCCATATTTGACCATGATGTAAATTGGTATGAGTCAGTCAACAGCTCAGTGATATAACTTATCCTGCATTGAATAACTTGCAAACCAGAGTAATTGCTCTTTTAAAGAAAAGCAATATATAATATAAGAATATACTGGATGGATTTCACCTGATATGTTAAAACATAAATTATCCACTGCCGAGTTGATGATCGCCATGGTGAAGCTGAAATCAAGCACGACCGAGTCGGCCGCAGGAGCAGATAGATGAGCCGGCCGCGGCGTTGTAAGCTGGTGCGGACGGGAGAGTCGGTCGTGGTATTGTAAGCCGGTGCGAACGAATGGGTCAATTACGGTGTTGTAAGCCGGTGCGGACGAAAGAGTCGACCGTGGCGTTGTAAGTCAGTGCGGACACGGGTGAGTCGGCCGCAGGCATGGACGACGAATCAGTCACGTGTGTTGATGAAGCGGGGGACGACGACTTACCAATATATCCGTCCAGCAGCATGGCACGGACAAGCGCTAGTGCAATAACATTGGTGCGCGCCCCTTTGCAACACATTTTTAACAAATAATGGTCGTGCGAAAAAATACCAGAGACCAAAGTAATTATTTTTGGATAAATTAATATAAGTGACAAAAAGGCATTGGAAAAATAGCACCTCATTTTTTGTCCGACAAGGCGGATACTGATGATGTATTTGTAGTAGTTTCATACTACTAGTGCACGAGTCGGGCGACTGACCCTTTGACTTCCGCAGCCTCCAACAAGAAGAGGCTGCTTTTTCTACTGCAACTCCACAGCGAGAAGTGCCTGGCCAGCGCACAGTTGGCCTTGGTGACCGGGGTTGACGCGGGCTCGCGGAGAGGCCGTTGCAGCAGCGAAACGAGGCGAGGCCACAGAGGCGCACCGGCGAGGCACAACCATGGCAGCGGAGGCGGGTCACGGCCACGATGGCTCGGCACAGCTGCGGCTGAAGAGGCCCCCGGCGAGGCGACATGATTGACGGCGACTTGAAGACAGGCCCCTGGCCGGAACGGCGGCGGCTTCGAAGGCGGTCGCGGCAGAAGAGGCGCCTCGCAGAACCGTGCAGGGCGACGCGGAGGCGGCCGAGGCAGGAGCAGACGGCGAGGCCCGGTGGCTTAGGGGCGAAAACGTGTTTCAAGACAACCGGCTCAGAAGTGAGTCTCCGGTGAGGCCGCAGCTTAGAGCAGTTTGTAGGCGAACGGCTGCAGAAAAAATGACTTGGAGTCCGACACCGGCAACCAGCGGGAGTGGCAGAAACGAGCCGGCGCCCGAGTAAAGCAGCCACGTAGGAACGACGGCGCGACAGTTGCGTCGGCGGAGGAGTCCGGGGCGGCTCGACAGCGGTGGCTGAGGCCGGCCGCAGAAACGGAGCGCCAGCGAGGGGAGGTCGACCCAAGGTCGGCTCAGTTCCATACTAGCGGGAGCGGCTCGGCGACGCAGGGCCGCAGCTAAGGCTGAGAGTAAGCAGCGGCTCAACGGGGGCGTCTCACATGGCGGCGAGGGAGGCTGAGCGCGGGCGGAGTAGCACGAGGCCCAGGCGGCAGCGCGTTGCAGTAGTGGCGGCTTGCGGCGTGACTGTAACAGCGGGAGCGACTCAACTCGCTGACAACTACGACGGAGGTGACTCACAGGCGACGGGAGGATCTGATAATACCCGAATCGCTGGTATCTTATGATAACGACGCCAGCCGATGGGTGTTGAAAGCCTCTGTACTAGCACTCCGGTCCCCTGGCCCCCACGTGAGAAGCATCCAATTTTGCGAGACTTGAGCCGACGTCAATCGAGATGATTAGACTTTCAACTATCCTTTCCTTTTAAAAATATTTTATCTGATCTCAGTGGAATTTGGAACTTGATGTCTTGTCTCTGACAATCTTTCCTGTAACTGCTGGCCTACGTATATTTCCACTATAGACTCTGGGCGTTGCTGTGTTGGTATTTTGAAGCTTTTTCTTGGCGCGGTCCCATAGGCATATCTATATGATGTTCCTGAAAATAGTGTATGTGCATGTACCTTTTTCCAGATCAGCGGCGCTGGTAGTATTAATTCATAATGGTTTTTGTTGTCCTCCTCGTAATTCTCCAAGACTGGCCGCATAAGAATCAATCTCTACTGCTGCGTACGAGTTGAGTCGGCAGCAAGAACTTGTCGGTCTCGGCGACTTATACAGGACTCCTGTCGGTCTCGGCCTCTTGCAAGCGGTACTCCAAACATCGATCAGACTTCGGATCGCTATAACGTTGAAGGAAATAGCACCAGCAGCTACAAGTTGATGCTCCGTAACTTGTACTGTGCTCAATCAGACTCCAACAGAAGTTGGCAGTCTCATTGACGTGGTGATTTGACAGCTTGATGGATTGCTAGATGTTGCGCATAGCCCGCCGAGAAAAATTGACCGCATCCACCCGATTGCACAATGACATGAAGATTAAAATCCTGTCAGCCGTTTGTCTCGGCAGATTGCCCGACGGTGGCGACGGACCAGTTGTAACCTTAAATTTCTTGAACCTTCAATCTTTACCGATCTTAAATCCGGACTGATGAACTTGAAGTTGATACAAATCCCTCCAAACCGGCTCATCCGGAAAATTGCAAAATTTCTTGATCCCTGGGAGAGATCCCTCCGAGAACTCAACATCACCGTGCGCAAGCCCCAAGATGGGCGCCAACTGTCGTGTAATTGTCACGGCAGATGTCCTTATTGAAAGGACTTAGTCGCGAGGCCAACGCATCTATGTGGTAGCTTGAAAGGGGTTGAGCGGGACGAGAGACGCGGGGTTTTAACTAGGTTCGGCCCCTCACGGTGGAGGTAAAAGCATACATCCTGCTTCATTGATATTGATCATGGTGATGCTCACGATTACAAGGGTGCTCTATCTCGAGAGCTATAGATTTGTCTGTCTAAACCTAATCTGTCTAACTTGTGAAACTTGTAAAAAGTTGTCCCTCTTGGGGTGCCCTGCCCCTCCTTATATATGTTGAAGGGGCGGCTTACATGACTAGTCCTAGTAGGATTATGATTACTCTATTACAACTAGAGTCCTAGTCTTGCTTCCTTTGTAAGGGAATATTCCCTATGCTTCCCTCTTAAGCCGGCCCACCATAACACGAGTCGGCCTTCCATGAACCGCCCGTTGGGCCACCAGGTCTTGTCGCTCCTCTGACTCGCCTACCGGGTTACCAATGAGTCATCAGGCCCAGCCGGGTCATCAGTGAGTGGAGAGATCCGGGCGGGTCACTTCGTGAGTCGCCAAGTTAGGGAGGATTACGAGTGAGTCGCCAAGTCCGGCCGGGTCATACCATGGGGTATATCCCCGACAGCGGTGGAATTAGGGTTTTGGCTCCGTTTGATATTCCTTTTCTTCGAAACCCTAAAATAGGCAAAAAAATAGCAATTCTGGGCTGGGCCTCCGGTTAATAGTTAGTCCCAAAAATAATATAAAAGTGTATAATAAAGCCCAAAAATGTCCAAAACAGTAGATAATATAGCATGGAGCAATCAAAAATTATTGATACGTTGGAGACATATCAGTTTTCTGCAAATTGGAGCAGAGAAGTTGGATATTGTTGCAAAAATGCCACAACTTACCTCACAGCTATTAGATGCAGTTCTAATGGTCAGAAACGACGGATGGCAGACACACCACCATCACCAAGTGAGTCTTTTATAGGAGTATATATTTCTCAGGTTGTTTTGATGAGGTGAGGGAGGGATGTGGTTGCTTTCAAGATAATAAGGGGTTTTCTGCAAATTGGAGCAGAGAAGTGGTCTACTGTTGCAAAAATGCCACAACTTACCTCACAGCCATTAGATGCAAATCTAATGGTCAGAAACGACGGATGGAGACACACCACCATCACCAACTGAGTCTTTTATAGGAGTAGGAGTAGAGAAACATGTATAAATTGTAACATTTTGGTTCTGCTCCTTGGCACGATCGATAGATAGAAATAACGATTGGAAATGCTAGGGCGGGGCTATTTCCGCCAGATAAGCAGGGTACGTAGGAGCTAGGTTGGCGCATCGTCGGTTTGGTCACACGCGGTCCGACATGTTTTAGTGTTTCAAGCAAGATGCCCGCGCGTTGCACGAAGTTGATGGAAAAGGTAAGCACAACTTATAAATTGACGGATGGGGTACTAGTTACAGTGATGCATATAATTAAGCAAATGGATCGCACATGTCTGTATTGACTGGAACGAGAATGCAACAGCACAATAAGAATTAAGGCCACAATGATGATGCGATCACAGTGGTGGTTACAGAAGACAAGAAGAAAGATGCATCCATCAACGTACGACCTCCTCCTCCTCAACTTAGTGTGTCGGGACACCGATCGGCGGCTAAGGAGCGGCGTCTTTTGTGGAGAGGTTGAGGTGCTTCTCAGCAAAGGCATCCAAGGCTTCCAGCCGGTTGAGGAAGGCCAACATCGTAGCGTCCTCACTGGCCTTGTAGATACCTATGTACATGATTTGCTCGTACACATGGATGTGTAGGTCGATGAATTCTTGCAGAGTGAGGTGCCTCGCGGCGAGCGCGACTTCCAGGTGGACATTATTCATGGCGTCGGCGGGCAGTCGCAGGGCCACCAGTGCTTGAAAGAGGTTCCGGCCATGGAAGTCGATTAGGGTGGTAGGCAATGAGGAGCCCGGGCGTGCGGGCTGGAGGCGTACGGCGATGTCGTCCTCGAGTTTCTTGAGGACGGTGAACTTGTTGGTGGTGGAAACGATCATCTGGTCCAACTGAGAGTCGTAGTTGGCGTCGACGGCGGCCATGCACCAGCCGGTCGCCAACACCGTCTGGAGACGATCCTTGGCGCCATGCCGCAGGCCGACATCGTGGACCATCTGGCACAGCCGCTGGCCGCTCGCGCGCATCGCCGCCATGGGTCTAGAGTGAGCTCTTTTGCGCTTAGTGTAGGTGCTTAGGCAAATGCTTAGGTGTGTATGATGCGGTAGATGCATTGAAATGGAGGGACGCCTTTATATGAGGGCAAACTGCGTTGCATTCACATCGTGCAGCCTCTTTTCTCGGTCCTCCTCCCATTACTTCCCTCATGCATTAATTGAAGGAGGATGCATTGGCCGTTCAACATTTCGGGAACCGCTACTCCCTCCCTCGTCTGCATTAAAGCCGTATCGGGAACTGCGCCGCCCGCAGTCAAATCGAATAGTACTACGCCGCCCGCTGCACGCCCGACGGAACACGCCTCCTCGCCCTCCGTTAAACCCGCATGAAAACCGAGAAACCAACTCCGTCCACACGTCCATTCATGAATGGGCCGGAATTAAACGCAACACCGGCCGAGCCCCTCCCGTCCGCCCTCGGTTTAAACGAGGCTAGACGCCGGGCAAGCTCCTACCGTCCGCCCTCTATTTACACAAGGCCAGACAGACAGCGGGCAAGAATCGCACCCCTCCGCCGCTCCCCCATCTCCTCCTTCACCATTTTCTCCACTCTTCCGATGGCTTCCGAGGAGCCTTTCTCCGGCATATTACCTGGCTGGGTGGCCCGCCGAGCCTTCCAGATACGGGCAAGGCCGCTCGGTGCTTCACCAACATCGCTTGGCCAGACGGCCAGTTGCCGCCCCAAGCAGGCGCGTGGTTTAGCAACTCGCTGCTCCAGTTCAGCTCGATGAGGAGTGGCGAGTTTCTCCACGCTGGCACGGCGCCGAGCACACCGGTACGGGCGTCGTCGCTGCCGCGTCGTACCGCACCACCAGTGTCTGCGGTGTCGTGCCTCCCGTGTCCGTGCGCGCGCCTCCCGTGCCTGCGGCAGCGCCATGCAGGCAGAGACAGAAGCCGGGTGCGTGGAGAGCGACGAGTCGGTGGCCAGCTGTAACACCCAAGATGCGGCTATATCTCGCACGTGTGGGAGCACGACATAGAGGCATAACCGCATTGTAGGCATGTCGCAAGAGGGGTAATCTTTACACATCCCATGTACTGAAAAGAAAGGGATAAAGAGTTGGCTTACAATCACCACTTCACACAATACATAAGTATAGCATTACAACATCCAGAATACAATCACGGTCCGACTACGGAACCAAAATAAAAGAAGACCACCCCTAATGCTAGATCCCCGATCGCCCCAACTGGGCTCCACTACTGATCAACTGGAAACGAAACAACACAACGACCATGATCTTCATCGAGCTCCTCCTTGAGCTCGGTTGCGTCACCTGCACGGTTATCATCAGCACCTGCAACTGGTTTTGGAAGTAATCTGTGAGTCATGGGGACTCAGCAACCTCACACCCTCGCGATCAAGACTATTTAAGCTTATGGGTAGGAAAAGGTAGTGAGGTGGAGTTGCAGCAAGCACTAAGCATATATGGTGGCTAACTTACACAAATAATAGCTAGAAGAGAAGCAAAGCACGGTCGTGAACTAGAAGTGATCAAGAAGTGATCCTGAAAACTACCTACGTTCAAGCGTAACACAAGAACTATGTTCACCTCCCGGACTCCGCCGAGAAGAGACCATCACGGCTACACACGCGGTTGATGCATTTTAATTAAGTTAAGTTTCAAGTTCTCTACAACCGGACATTAACAAATTTGCATCTGCCCATAACCACAGGCACAACTTACAAAAGTTCAAAACCCTACATGGGTGTCCCAACTTAGCCCATCACAAGCTCTCACGGTCAACGAAGGATATTCCTTCTCCCAGGAAGACCCGGTCAGACTCGGAATCCCGGTTACAAGACATTTCGACAATGGTAAAACAAGACTAGCAAGACCGCCCGAATGTGCCGACAAATCCTGATAGGAGTTGCACATATCTCATTCTCAGGGCACACCAGATGAGCAATCCGTACAACTAAAACCAACCCTCAAGTTTCCCCGAGGTGGCGCTGCAAGGGGCTCTAGTTCGGACCAACACTTAGAGAAGCACTGGCCCGGGGGGGTTAAAATAAAGATGACCCTTGGGTTGGCCGACCCAAGGGAAGGGTAATAGGTTGTTAGGCAAATGTAAAACCAAGGTTGGGCCTTGCTGGAGGATTTTTATTCAAAGCAAACTGTCAAGGGGTTCCCATTACACCCAACCGTGTAAGGAACGCAAAATCAAGGAACATAACACCGGTATGATGGAAACTAGGGTGGCAAGAGTGGAACAAAACACCAGGCATAAGGCCGAGCCTTCCACCCTTTACCAAGTATATAGATGCATTAATTTAAATAAGAGATATTGTGATATCCCAACAAATATCCATGTTCCAACATGGAACAAACTCCATCTTCACCTGCAACTAGCAACGCTATAAGAGGGGCTGAGCAAAGCGGTAACATGGCCAAACAACGGTTTGCTAGGACAAGGTGGGTTAGAGACATGACATGGCAATATGGGAGGCATGATATAGCAAGTGGTAGGTATCACAGCATAGCAAAAGAGCGAGCAACTAGCAAGCAAATATAGAAGTGATTTCGAGGGTATGGTCATCTTGCCTGCAAAGTTCTCCGAGAAGACGAAAGCTTGATCCTCGTAAGCGTACTCAACGGGTCCTTGATCACGTACTCGTCTCCCGGCGCTACCTAAAGCAAGATCACGAGCAAAGGAAACGAAAATCAACCACGTGCAATGCGCAAGCAACATGATACAAAACATGGCATGATATGCGAGATGTGCTATGCAATGCATATGCATGCTTCAGAAGGAAAATATTGAACCAGACCTCACTTGTCAAACCAAGTGCGCCGCTGGAAAGATGAGTTGATTTTGGTTGAAATCGATATAAGGATCACCGGAATCGGATGCACGGTTTGCAAATGGCAAGCAAAACAATAATGGCACAATTTTGCGATTAACAGCACGATGCCATCTAGAATGCAACAAGAAGTTAAGCTACTGCACTCCAACATAGCAACAAAGCACATGTCAGTGATCTACTCAAGATGTTTGACAAAGGATGAACACTCAGCTACAGCTAAATCACACAATAGCATGTTCAAACAAGCATGGAAAAAGTGCAAAAGATATCAGCATCACAGACTTAGTGAAAATAACATGCCAGGAATTAACATGAGGAAGCAATGTTTAGAGCAAGATAACAACATGCTACAGGAACAGATCATGGAAACACAAGGCATGGCATGAATCTACTCAAAGCATATAACAAAAGTCCCTTACTGACCATAAGCCAAAAAGGATCAGAAGATATGATGGCACTCATGTAACCATAGCAAGTTTCGTTAACAGATTCAGACTTAGCAGAAAACTGGACATGGCATGAACAGAATTATGAAGACATGTTTGCGAGCTCGATGCACTCAACACAAGGCATTTCATGACAAACTAAGCATACTACCAGCAAGAAGACATTGTGAAGAAGCTAAACATGGCAAGAACAATCTCATAGCATGCATGGATCAACTACAACAACCTTGGCAAAATTGATGAACACGTAAACAATCTGCCAGGAACATTTTATAGCAAAAGTAGAGCAAGATTGAGTCATGCTAGTGTACTCCATAAATGCAAACAAGGACATGGATGGATAGAGCATAACCATATGCTGAAATCATCCTTACTGAACATACTCAAAAGAAGCATGGATCTCTTTGTAGCAACATGAATACATGGCATAAAAATAACAGCAGGGAAATGACTTAGTGAAATTCTAAGTCCCTGAAAACAGCAACATCACGAGAGCTACTTTGCATGCATGTGCTAGTCACCACATTGATCACAAAAATACATGGCATACACCCATGTAAATATGGAATGTCATAGCCCAAAACACATGTAGAGCTCATGCCCATATGCAGCACACAATAAACATGGCAAAAATGACAAAAGCTCATAAACTGATAAGAATCAAAACCTAACATTTTATAGCACTATTGCAACAACAATTAGGGCATCAAGATGGACTCAAACAAGCATGATGCAATGGAACAAAATGAAGAATACATCATGATGAACATTTTCATATATCATGCGCATGAAACGGAGCTACGGATGAGGAGTTATGGCATGTTGAATAGGGCTATAAAATAATCACAGAAAAGGACTTAGTGGAATTTTCACCTCCGTGAAAGTCAACGCAGGACGAGGCGGAGCGGGATGAGGAGATCCGGGACGGGACGAGGGCGCTTGGTTGGACTCCCGGTGGATCTGGTCCACTTTTCTACATCCGTCGACGGAGGAGCTCCGGCGAGCTACTCCGGCGAGGCGGCGAGCCGGGGGCGAGGGAGATGGCCGGAGAGAGGGGCACGGGCGGCAGCGCACGACGACGAACTCAGGGAGGCGTGGGTTGGCGGCGGCGAGCGGAAGGCGCGGGGTCGCTGGCGGAGGAGAGAGGCGACGGCGGGCGCGGTCGCCGGCGAGCGGAGCCGCAGCTCGAGCGGCGAGCGCTCGGGCGCGGGAGGCCCGGAGCCGGGCTGCAGCGGGATGGGCCCCGCGGGCCAGCGGCGGCGCGCGGTGGCCAGGTACATGTGGCGCCATGTGACTGGTGCGGGCGCGGCAGCGGGTTTTGTCTGGTGGACTTGGACGTGTCCGGCGGCGAGAGGGAGGTTTTCTAGGGTTCCATCTGCGGAAATTTCGGGGGAGAGGACATATATATAGGTATAGGGAGCTAGGAGAGTCCAAATGAGGTGCGGTTTTCGGCCACGCGATAATGATCGAACGGCCGAGAGGATGGAGGGGTTTGGATGGGTTTTTGGGCCACTCTGGAGGGGTGTTAGGCTGCAACACACACGAGGCTTTTATGGTTCCCTGGATAACCGTTGGAGTATCAAACGGACTCCAAATGACACGAAACTTGGCAGGTAGTCTACCGGTAGTGAACCAAGGCTGCTTGGCAAATCTCGGTCCACTCCGAGAAAGTTTAACACCCACTCACGACAAGAGACAAAAGGGGAACGCTGGAGGACATAGGAGTGTCGGATTGCAAAACGGACAACGGGAAAAATGCTTGGATGCATGAGACAAACACGTATGCAAATGAGATGCACATGATGACATGATAAAATGCATGACACGCAAACAAATGACAAGGCAACAACAGCGAATAACTAGAAGACACCTGGCGCAACGATCTCGGGGCGTCACACCAGCTTCTCCGTGTATGCCGCCATCATCGAGGAGAAGTAGAACACGGGAGGTCGCCGCCACTTGGGTCCCATGAAGGCCACAGCCAAGGTGACGACTGCACATTCAGGTGGTTTCTTTGCTTCTTCGTCTCTTCCGAGGACCTTCATCGACCCCGCAAAGTGTCTGCCGGACATGAGGAAGACAAAGGGATCCGCGGGAAATTTTTGGTCTAAGAATGGATAAATTATATGTATCTATAACTAAAATAAGTCTAGATGCATCCATTTCTAGGACAAGTATTTCCGGACGGAGGGAGTATTAATTATACCAAGAGATCTGGATTGGCACCGCTTAGTTCATGTAAATGTAATGAAATCCATCATGTTTATATGAAGATCCGGTTTTTTATATGAAATCCTTCATGCTTATATGAAATCAGCCCGTGTTTGCACGAATTTCATCTGGTTGTTTAGAGTTGTGAAAATGTATGTCGCTGGCGTTTGATGTCGTCCTCCGCGGAAGGAAGCGGGATGAAATTTGTCGGCTGCCGTTGGAGATACTCTTATGCTGGAAATAATAGAGTGACATCCAATCCATTTGAGTTAATTGCGTGTATGATTGTCCCTCTATAAGAAGTTAATTGCATGTACAGTGTACACGTGACTTGCAGGGTGGCTACAGCTTCGTACAGAAAGTTAAAAAGAAACAAGTCCATCCTTAATCTTGTATTCTAAGTACTCGGTGGGTTCCACTGTCAGTACAGTAGCGAAAGAAGTATATATTAAATAAGTAATATATAATATAAAAATCTAAAGTTAAAGACACAATTCGAACTCATGTCATTGCGCTGCGAGCATCCGGCGCTAACCAGTCCAACACATTTTTGTTGTAGACCATGCTAGAGATATATCTCCATGTCTACTCTTATACTTCATCCGTTCCTAAATATTTGTCTTTTTCAGATTTCAAATGGACTACCACATACGGATGTGTATGTAGACATATTTCAGAGAGTAGATTCACTCATTTTGCTCCATATGTAGTCACTTGTTGAAATCTCTAAAAATACTAATATTTAGGAACGGAGAGAGTAGAAAACAGAGTTGGTGATGATGGTGTGCGTGCCATCCTACAATATAGGCCGTCGGATTCATGTCTAACGGATAGGAAGAAAACTATGGCAATTTTGCAAAAATATACCCACACCCCTCTCCACGTTCGCAAATACGGCCTTCCCTCGTTCATAATTTTCTCTCACAAGATAAACTACTCATACAAATGCATCTTGATGTTCTGTGCAATGCATGGGCATCTAGCTAGTTTCTTTTAAAATAGTTACTGCGATAATTGGGCTGAAGTGATATATTTTATGTCTGCCCCGAATGATTTTAGATTCACTAGTAGTAACAAAGAAAAGGTTGTCTTGTTAATTAACAGAAAATAGGGTGAAAACTATCACATGAGGCCGGTAAAAACGAGGCACACTGGGTTCAGCGTCATCGTCACTACAGCTGTGCACGCGTGAGAAGTCTACAAATCGAGGGGGCTACTGAGCAAGGCACAGAGACACAATGTTCGAGAGAGAAACCAATTGACAGATTATGATCAGATCGAGTTGTCACCCTTCTGCTGTCATTGTTGGGGTGGGGGAGGGGGAGGGAGAGAAAGATGTATCGAGAGTGTGCGCGATAGGCACAGAGGCACAACTAGCGAGTGTGTGTGTATGTGTGTGTGTGTGTGTGTGTTTGAAAGATGAGTAGATATATTACTATCAAGATCGAGGTGCCTCCCTACTCCTTCGGTGTCGGGTAGTGTGTGTGTGTGTTTGACAAAGAAGCCAGTCGATAGATTAGTATCAAGATCGTGGTGTCACCCTACTCCTTCGGTGTTGGGAAGTGTGTGTGTGTGTGAGTGGTTGTGTGGGTGTGGGTGTGTGTGTCGGGGGGGTAGTGACACTTACATATACCTACTCTTATAAAAAACAGAGTTGGTGATGATGGTGTTCCTGCCATCCTGCAATATAGGCCATCCGGTTTATACCCGACGGATAGGAAGAAAAATGTGGCAATTTTGCAAAATGATACCCACACCCCTCTCCACATTTGCAAATAAGGCATTCTCTCGTTCATCCTTTTCTCCCACAAGATAAACTACTCATACAAATGCATCTTGATGTTCGGTGCAACGCATGGGCATCTTGCTAGTAGGGAGGAGTTTGTGTGACACATATCTGGCTATATTAAGGGATAGGTAGATAGCATTCGTGCGAGGCATACTTAAAGCATCACGAAGATAAACATAATTGTGTGCATGCAAGCGCGGAAAAAGGAAGCGAGAAACAATGTGTGTGTGCGCGCGCTCGCGCGTGTGTGTGAGAGAGAGAGAGAGGGGGGAGGGAGAGAGAGCGAAATCTCAAAACAAAAGGTGCTCTGCTGGAATCCCATTGTATGTATTCATATGGTTCCGGAACTCGAGTTAACCTTAGGCATATGTGTGAGAGACATTATTATACTTTGAGACATTAGTGGCTGTGGGTGGGCGGAATTAAAGGGGTGGGCGTGTTCGACAGAGAGAGCGTGTGTGTTTCTGTGTGAGAGACTTGTAGGACGGGGTAGAAAGACGAATTCTAACCTTGACGGAGGGAGAGAAATACATGAAGTGCGCGTGTGTGATTTTGATGCCCACATGGAAATGAGATATGCATGCGTGCGAGAGAGATTGCATAATTCATTCACATATCACTATCTAGCGATCGTGGACGTGCATCGCTTGAACATAAATCAATATCTACTTCATATCGTGGCCAAAGGTACAATATTGATTCAACGCTATAAAGATTGGACACTCACATATCACATTTTTTTTCTATTTAAATAAACCTTTTCAGTTGTGCATGCCAAAGTTACAGTGATGTTTCTTCAAACAACCAATGTAGCTATCATGTACATGCACCATTGTTACTCTTGCATTCAAAATCATTAGCTGTGATTAGTTCTTTTCTTTACTATCTACCATCCTTCTATTTTTTTTAGTTATTCATTGGAGCAATTATATATTGAAGTCAATCCGAGGCAAGTGTTTGGGTCTATTATGACATAAAGATTAGGTGCCTAAAGGACATTGTTTATCTTGAAAAACAAATATTTCTCGACGTAAGAAAAAAATCTTTTTTATTTTTAATTTAAGAAACTAGTGTAGTTTTTTGAGGGCATAAGCTCCTATCTATATCTACTTTCCTTGAGCATAATATAGGGTTTTTTATTTGATTCTAAATTCCAAGATAACTCATTAGAATTATTAATAAGATGGTCCTAATATATTAGCAATATTTAGATTGCCCCCTCTTTTTATTCACTTTATTACTTCTATTCTAGACCCTATCCCTATGGTTTATTCTTATGAAATATCATATAAAATAGAAGTTGGATGATTTAAGGTTCTATTATGAAGTAATATATGTAATATTCATATATGAATTCAAGGGGTATGCAATTTATGAAATGGAGGCTATGTAATCATATGAGGTAACACTTTTAAGTAGCGGACTACAGTATCCATTTATTTTTGTGCGCCTCTACACTAACACATCAATGCATTATGTTTAAAGTAAATAACTAATTGCACTAAATTATCTATTTACACGAGAAATACATAGGCTGAGCGTTTGATCCCTTTTCTTGTGAACGCGCCACTACACCCATACGATTGGCCGCGCCCGTGTGAACGTCCAAGTTATCGGTGCATCATCCCAAGTTATTGTCTTTTTTTGGGGTGGACTTCACACTAGTTATTAACTGCTGACGTGTGCCCCGTGTACACAGTCTCACATGATCTTCCCGCTAGCACGGTCCAAAATTAGTTGAAACTGGATACGAACGATCCCGCGGGCGGCAAAATCTCCCGCCTCCTACTAAAATTTCCGCCACCTTAGTCTTTAGCATGCGAAATTCCCCTTTTGTCCTTTGTGCACGGAAACCAGCAGTTACAATACCGCCCTCATCTACATAATAGGTCGGGGCTGCTTTGGTAACTTCCGGTTCCCCCCACTACACGGCACACCCATTTCCTCTCCCCCTTGTAGGATCGAAAGTATGTCTAGAGGGGGGGTGATTAGACTACTTGACCAAATAAAAACTTAACCTTTTCCCAATTTTAGTTCTTGGCAGATTTTAGCTAATTTAGGACAAGTCAAGCAATCATCACATAATTCAAGCAAGCATGCAAAGAGTATATAGGCAGCGGAAAGTAAAGCATGCAACTTGCAAGAAAGTAAAGGGAAGGGTTTGGAGATTTCAAACGCAATTGGAGACACGGATGTTTTTCCCGTGGTTCGGATAGGTGGTGCTATCCTACATCCACGTTGATGGAGACTTCAACCCACGAAGGGTAACGGTTGCGCGAGTCCACACAGGGCTCCACCCAAGGGTAACGGTTGCGCGAGTCCACACAGGGCTCCACCCACGAAGGGTCCACGAAGAAGCAACCACCCACAAAGGGTCCACGAAGAAGCAACCTTGTCTATCCCACCATGGCCATCGCCCACGAAGGACTTGCCTCACTAGCGGTAGATCTTCACGAAGTAGGCGATCTCCTTGCCCTTACAAACTCCTTGGTTTAACTCCACAATCTTGTCGGAGGCTCCCAAGTGACACCTAGCCAATCTAGGAGACACCACTCTCCAAGAAGTAACAAATGGTGTGTAGGTAATGAACTCCTTGCTCTTGTGCTTCAAATGATAGTCTCCCCAACATTCAACTCTCTCTCATAGGATTTGGATTTGGTGGAAAGAAGATTTGAGTGGAAAGCAACTTGGGAAGGCTAGAGATCAAGATTCATATGGTAGGAATGGAATGTCTTGGTCTCAACACATGAGTAGGTGGTTCTTTCTCAGAACATATGAGTAGGAATGGTGTGTGTGTTCTGATGGCTCTCTCTTCGAATGAGAAGGAGGTGAAGGGGTATATATAGCCTCCACACAAAATCCAACCGTTACACACAATTTACCAATCTCGGTGGGACCGAATCAGAAAACTCGGTCTGACCGAAGTAGTAAACCTAGTGACCGGTAGGAATTTCGGTGGGACTAACATGCAACTCGGTAGGATCGATTCGGTTAGGGTTTGGGCATAATGTAATCTCGGTGAGACCGATTACACAAACTCGGTGAGACCGAATTTGGTAATTAGCTAACCAGAGAGTTGGTCAGGCAAACTCGGTGGGACCGATTTGCTCTTTCGGTGAGACCGAGTGGAACTCGGTGAGACCGAAAGTTACAAAGGGGAAACACTGAGTTTACATTGCAATCTCGATGGGACCGATTCGCTCTTTCGGTGGGACCGAAAAGTTACGAAAGGGAAACAGAGAGTTTGCAACCCCATCTCGGTGAGACCGAGATCCTAATCGGTAGGACCGAATTGCTAGGGTTTGGCAGTGGCTAATGACAAGTGAAACTCGGTGGCGCCGGATAGGAAGAATCGGTAGGACCGAGTTTGGCTTAGGGTTTAGGTCATATGTGGATATGGGAAAGTAGTTGAGGATTTTGGAGCATATCATTAAGCACATGAAGCAAGAGGCTCATTAAGCAACACCTCATCCCTCCTTAATAGTATTGTCTTTTCCTAAAGACTCAATGTGATCTTGGATCACTAAAATATAAAATGAAGAGTCTTGAGCTTTTGAGCTTGAGCCAATCCTTTGTCCTTAGCATTTTGAGGGTTCCACTTTCATATCCGTGCCATGCCAATCATTGAGCTTTCCTGAAATAATCATCTTGGAATCGCATTAGCTCAATGAGCTATATGTTGTTATGAATTACCAAAACCACCTAGGGATAGTTGCACTTTCAATCTCCCCCTTTTTGGTAATTGATGACAACATATAGATCAAAGCTTCACAAATGATAATAAGCATGAAATATATCGTCGCTTTGAGAAGTATGTGATAAGTAAGAGCTCCCCCTAAATTTGTGCATATTTAAAATTTGCTTTGGACTGCAAATGCACAAAGAGTTAGAGTCATGGGTTACTCTTCCATGTCACATACATCTTGGTGGAGCGCTCAAAATGATAAGAATGAAATACATGCACTCATCACCAAGAATAATAAATGATCACACAAGATAGATAGGATAATAGCATTAAGCAAGCATTAAGTGTAGCTTATGATCAAACACATGATCATCAATGTCTCACAAATAATGACGTAGTATCAAGCACTCAAAAGCAGAAAAGGTTCGAAAAACCACCAAATAAAGCAAGAGAGAAAAGCAACACTCTCTCTCTCGAAGCCTATGATCTGTACATCTTCTCCCCCTTTGTCAACAAGTTACCAAAAAGTTCCTAGAAAATGCATAGCACTAGATCGATGCTCAGGCTTGATCTTCTGGTGGTGGTGGAGTCCGGATCACTCCAAGGACGAAGGCTTCTGTAGATGTTGAAGTAGTCGCTGGAGTTGGAGCTGAAGTAGATGCCGGAGCTGAGGCTGTAGCTGGTGCTGAAGTGGTGGCTCTGGTGTCAGCAACTGGCACGGCAGATGACCTCGGGCCTCCTGGCACTCTAGAAAAAGCATGAGTCGTGGTCCTGCCTCTCCTCTCATTAATGTCCTCCGGGAGCTGCTCCACTGCAGACTGAACTTCCGTTACCTTGACATCCAAGTCATAGAACTTTTGTTCCCTGATTCTCTCTAGGCTCTGCTGGTTCTTAGTGAGGGTGGCCAGACTTTGCTCAATCCTCAGCGTGGATGCAATCAAGTAACCAAGCTGCTCTTGTTTGGTCTTCAAAAAGTACTCAGATGCCTCCTCTTGAGTAGGCATCTTGGCAGCATTCTCCTTCCTCGCCTTCTCCTTCTTTGCAAATGCTTGAGCAGATGATGGCTCGTTCTCAGTCATGACAACTTCATTGTCCTCGAAATCTGGACGGATGGGCAGGTGTTCCTTATCCAACAAATATACGCCCGTGCCCATCTTGGAGTTGATGAGCTCCTGAATCTGAGGGGCATATCCGCAGCTCCTCTTCTGATCTGCCGCAGTCCTTTTGATTGTTTCCACTATGAGGCTCATGACTTTGAATTTCTGAGGCACATCAAACACATGTAGCAAGTTGATAGCATGGCCTCTGATCATCTTGTGATCTCCAGACTTGGGCAGAAGGGTGTGCCTAAGGATCCAGTTGATCGTAGGCAGTCCTGATAGCAGATAATGCACTGAGCCAAATTTGAATGTGTCAAGTGCTTCATTCGGAATCTCCTTGTACATGTTGGACATGGAGTTGTGGTCCATCTTTTTCTTGGAATAGATATCCAAGTCCTCATCTTGCTCCTCTGGGGCATTAATGATCTGTGCCCACTCAGCCACTGTAGATTGGTACCTTGTACCCTCAGACATCCATGTAATCCTCCCATCTGGATAAAAGTGTGCCATGGAGTAGAACTGCATGATAAGTTCCTCGTTCCACTTTGTGAGCTTCTGCCCAACAAAGTCAGCTACTCCACAAGCACTAAAGCTGTCAAATACTCCTGGGTAGTACTCCTCATTCTCCTTGATATATGTCCAATCAACCCATCACATATCACAGACAATGGGCTTCTTATCTAGCAGCACAGTCTCATAGAAATCCTGCTGCTCCTTGGTATGAAACCTGTAGTCCACTGCAGTCCTTCTCCTAGAAGCATATGGATCTGCTTCTCTCCACTTCCTGAGCCCTGAGTCTCTCCTGAGCTTCATATCCTCAGCCACAGGATGAGCATCGTTGTGGTCTGGGATCTTGGGCTTGAGCTTCCGAAGGACATTCTCTTCCTCATCCTCAGCAACAGTCTCAGGCACTGGGGCCTTGTTCTTCTCAGCTGCAGGAATGCTCCGTGTGTTCCTCTTGGGCTTTGGCTTTGGAGCTGGCTTGGCCTTGGAAGCAGATCCCCCTGATTTTATGGCATCTCCCATTAGCTTGGGTGCCTTGGGCGCTGGTGCAGCTGCCTCTTCTTCTTCTTCCTCTTCCATGATGGAAGCTTTGCCAAGTACCCTAGCCACAGTCTTCTTCACCCTCTCCTTTCTCTTCTTGCCTTCTGCAGCAACTGGCTCTTGGGGAGTGGGCTTCTCAGTTGAGGCTCTTGCCTTTGACATGGGCTGCCTGCCTGCTGGCCTTTTGATTTTCAGCCCTGGCTTTGTGGCTTGAGCTGGCTCAACTCTCTTGGAAGTGGCTTCTTCCTCTGCCACATAGTCCTCATCTTCAGAGTATGAAGTTTTCTTCTTCCTTTGTCTCGTGGCAGCCTTTGGCAAATTGCTAGGAGTGCTCCTGCTGCCTTCATCAGATGAACTGGAGGGACTAGTGCCCTCACTCATGACCACTTGCTGCTCTGACAGATTCTGGCTATCACTCTGGTCTGACATGCTGTAAACTGACCGCTGACCCTATGAGTAGATTATAGAAGAGATAGAGTGGATGAGCATCACAAAATGCAGAGATTTTTGCAAAAAGAATGATCCAAAAACTTAGTTTTAGTTTCCCACTGAAATCATCTCGGATCTACCGATTTTCAAACTCGGTGATACCGAAGCAGTTTTGGAACCTAAACTAGTGAACTCGGTAGGACCGAGTCACAGTTCGGTGGCACCGAGACTGCTAGGGTTTCACTGAATTCAAAAATCGGTCACACCGATAAGTAATTCTCGGTCAGACCGAGTCTCACTTGTGCAATGGCATAAGCCAAATCGGTGGGACCGAGTTTTTCAACTCGGTGGGTCCGAGATGGTTTCGGCGGAAACCTAAACCTAGAATTTTCGAATCAAACCTAACCTATGAGCGTTTTGACTGGATAGAAGTTTATAAAACGTGGCTAGAAACAGTATGATCACAATGTGCTAGGAATCAGATTGAGGAATAGCACAAAGATCAAGTCCATACCCTAGTTTGGCGTGGACTTGCTACGGCGGCAACGGCGGGGCAGAATTCCCGTTGACGGCGACGGAAACCAGCGACTGGAGGCTGCTGGCGGCGAGAAGACGATCCGGAGACCTCGAGGGCAGAGCAGGCTATCGCGCGGGCGAAGGGGTTCGGAGAAATTTCCAAATTTTGCCCGTGACTATATATAGCCCGACCCTGTCGGTGTGACCGAGTGGAACAACTCGGTGGCACCGAGATTCATAACTGCGTGCAGTTACTGAAACTCGGTGTGACCGAAAGGTTCAAATCGGTTGCACCGAGATCGAAAACCTAGATCAACTTAATGATCTCGGTAGGACCGAAAGTGGAGTATCGGTCAAACCGAGAATCATAAAGAGGTTTTGGAAGTTTAAGTCTATGACGAATCGGGGACTCCGAGCGCTCCTCACACAGAGTGGTTCGAATCTGACTTGATCAAATTTTGTGATGCAACATGAATGGAGTTTGAGACGAGAAAAGCATAGATAGCTAGAAGAGGTTCTTAGGCATTCTTGTCCATCCACTTGGCAAAAAGAAATAAAGCCGAACAATCAAAAACAACAAGTGGATGTCCTCGAATGAGTAAATTATGCAACCAGCATGCTCACACAATAAGATGGCAAATGAAATATGTGGCAAGGCATGCACAACCAATTCTAGCATCTATCAAGCAATTTGCGATGACTAGGTCATCTATATATGAGTATATTGACTTAGGAGTCAAGTGAGAACACTTGATCATAGGTCATACTCATTGTTTAAGCTCAAGTGGGGTTACCACTTTTACATAAAGCATTGTTGTGTTCACATCTTTAGAGTTGCTTTAGCTCAAGTCTTAGAGTAAAGCTCCCCCTAGATGTGATATCCCCCCTAAGAGGGATGAACTAACCTTGGGTTTTGTCGATGATGACTTCATGTAGATATTGAAGATGTGGATGCTCAATGTTGATGTAGATCTCTTGGAGCTATCCATTTGAGTGAATTGCACTTTCAATACCTACATGGGTTAGTCCCACAAGGAACAAACAAGGATATCCATAGACATAGAGTGATGCACACGAGGATGATGTCCATGAAAACTTTTAGGTTACCTTGTCCCTTGTCTTACCAACAAGAGGGTTTGTGACTCCTTGAACTAGTGCAAGATGTGGAAGTTGATTGCACTTGTTCTTGCCAAAATGATAAGAATGAAGTATGTTGGCGGAGTCACCCTCAAGAACTTTCTACTTCTTCTTCTTTTGGATCCACATCATCTTGATGGGAATCCTTGGAGTTGTAGTCGTACTTGATGAAGTGGAACTTGAAGTAGTCTTGGGAATCCACTTGACTAAGGTCTTTGGAGCTTCTTCAAATGCATCAATTTCCTCTTGAAGCTTGTCCTTGCCTTTTTGCTCGTAGTCTTGTGGTGGAAGATCATCTTGAGCTTGTGTCCCCTTGAAAGAAGTATACTTCTCTTGTTGAGGGACAAACTTTGTCTTGGGGTATTGATCTTCTTCCCATTCAACTCCATTGGCATTGAACTTTCGTTCAAAACCAACACCTTGATTCTTCCGGTGCATTCCTTGCTTGCGCACAATTTCCTCAAATTGCTTACTCCCGGCAAGGCTTTTGTACACTCCTTTCTCTATAATTCCCTTCAATAAGCTATTTTCTTGCTCAAGTGTAACTTGGCTAAGAGAATCATTAGTGGAATCAAGAGAACTACTAGAAGCAACAATATTGGATTTAGCATGATCATTGTTACTACTAGAGGAAGAATCTTTCTTGTTAGACTTGACTTGAGGCATGTAAGTGGATAAGAGTAAACGCTTGGCAATGTAAGAAGAACTTTTCTTGCGGACATCATCACTGATTGCCTTTAAGAACTCATGCTCTTGCTCAAGATTGAGCTTTTCAAAGCGTAGTTTCTCATGAGATCTTAAAAGTTCTCGATGATCTTCGAAGATAGTGTCATGAGCTAACTTAAGAGTTTTTAGTTCTTTAGTTAGAGCCTCAATCTTCTCCTTATCATTGTCATTCGTTTTATCTTGATTAGCATGATTAATTGGTCTTTCATCATAGTATTCATCACTAGAGTTGTCACCAAGAAAATCATCACCTAACAAGTCATCTTCATCACTATTGAAATCAATATACTCGGGGTGTGTTACCTTAGGACCTTTGGCCATGAAGCATCTTCCAATTCCTTCATTTGGTGAGTCAAATATGTCGTAGGAGTTGGTTGACACAAGTGCTAGACCGGCAACACCTTCATCTTGAGTATCTTCGGAGTCGGAGTGATAACTTCTCTCGGAGTGGCTGTCGGAGTCGGAGCCGGATACCCATTCACCAACATGAGCTTGATGTCTTCGTCTTGTGTAGCTCCTTGATGATTTTTCCTTCCTTTCCGAATCCTTGCTTCTCCGTGAGTATCTTCGTTCATAACGATCATCTCTACTCCTTCTTTCCCTTGGTGGTGATCCTTTGCTTCTTCTTTTTGGAGAATCTTCTCTTCTCTTGTAGGGAGCCGTACACTCATTGGAGTAGTGTCCGGGTCTTCCACAATTGTAACAGTTTCGCTCTCGACTAGAAGATCTTTTGTCATTGTAGGACCTTGACTTGGAGCTTCTATCTTTGCTTCTACTCTTGTAGAACTTGTTGAAGTTCTTCACCATTAAGCTCAATTCTTCGTTGAAGTCTTGTTTCTCACTTGATGATGTAGGGGCTTCACATGAGGCTTTATAGGCACCACTTGATTTGTTGTGAAGTTCCTCTTTATCCTTAAGTGACATCTCATGAGCAAGAATTCTTCCAATCACCTCCGTTGGCTTGAGATCTTTGTAATTGGGCATCATTTGGATCAATGTGCACACGGTATCATATTTTCCATCCAAGGCTCTTAGGATCTTCTTGATGATGAATCTATCGGTCATCTCTTCACTTCCTAAGCCGGCAATCTCATTTGTGATGAGAGCAAGCCTAGAGTACATTTCAGCGACACCTTCACCATCCTTCATCTTGAACTTGTCAAGTTGGCTTTGAAGCACATCCAACTTGGATTCCTTGACGGAGTCGGTACCTTCGTGCATATCAATCAAAGTGTCCCAAATTTCTTTTGCATTCTCAAGGCGGCTGATTTTGTTGAATTCTTCGGGGCACAATCCGTTGAAGAGAATATCGCAAGCTTGAGCATTGTATTGCAACATCTTCAACTCATCCGTGGTAGCTTCACGGTTTGGTTCTCTCCCATCAAAGAAGTCACCTTGCAAACCAACACACACAATAGCCCAAACGGCGGGGTTATGTCCAAGAATATGCATTTTCATTTTATGCTTCCAACTAGCAAAATTAGTACCATCAAAGTAAGGACCTCTACGGTGATAATTTTCCTCGCTAGACGCCATACTCTCCTAGGTTGTGAAACCAAGGCTATGACCACCAAAAGCTATGGAGATCAAGCAAATGGAGACCAAAGCTCTGATACCACTTGTAGGATCGAAAGTATGTCTAGAGGGGGGGTGATTAGACTACTTGACCAAATAAAAACTTAACCTTTTCCCAATTTTAGTTCTTGGCATATTTTAGCTAATTTAGGACAAGTCAAGCAATCATCACATAATTCAAGCAAGCATGCAAAGAGTATATAGGCAGCGGAAAGTAAAGCATGCAACTTGCAAGAAAGTAAAGGGAAGGGTTTGGAGATTTCAAACGCAATTGGAGACACGGATGTTTTTCCCATGGTTCAGATAGGTGGTGCTATCCTACATCCACGTTGATGGAGACTTCAACCCACGAAGGGTAACGGTTGCACGAGTCCACACAGGGCTCCACCCAAGGGTAACGGTTGCGCGAGTCCACACAGGGCTCCACCCAAGGGTAACGGTTGCGTGAGTCCACACAGGGCTCCACCCACGAAGAAGCAACCACCCACAAAGGGTCCACAAAGAAGCAACCTTGTCTATCCCACCATGGCCATCGCCCACGAAGGACTTGCCTCACTAGCGGTAGATCTTCACGAAGTAGGCGATCTCCTTGCCCTTACAAGCTCCTTGGTTCAACTCCACAATCTTGTCGGAGGCTCCCAAGTGACACCTAGCCAATCTAGGAGACACCACTCTCCAAGAAGTAATAAATGGTGTGTAGGTAATGAACTCCTTGCTCTTGTGCTTCAAATGATAGTCTCCCCAACACTCAACTCTCTCTCATAGGATTTGGATTTGGTGGAAAGAAGATTTGAGTGGAAAGCAACTTGGGAAGGCTAGAGATCAAGATTCATATGGTAGGAATGGAATGTCTTGGTCTCAACACATGAGTAGGTGGTTCTTTCTCAGAACATATGAGTAGGAATGGTGTGTGTGTTCTGATGGCTCTCTCTTCGAATGAGAAGGAGATGGAGGGGTATATATAGCCTCCACACAAAATCCAACCGTTACACACAATTTACCAATCTCGGTGGGACCGAATCAGAAAACTCGGTCTGACCGAAGTAGTAAACCTAGTGACCGTTAGGAATTTTGGTGGGACTGACATGCAACTCGGTAGGACCGATTCGGTTAGGGTTTGGGCATAACGTAATCTCGGTGAGACCGATTACACAAACTCGGTGAGACCGAATTTGGTAATTAGCTAACCAGAGAGTTGGTCAGGCAAACTCGGTGGGACCGATTTGCTCTTTCGGTGAGACCGAGTGGAACTCGGTGAGACCGAAAGTTACAAAGGGGAAACACTGAGTTTACATTGCAATCTCGGTGGGACCGATTCGCTCTTTCGGTGGGACCGAAAAGTTACGAAAGGGAAATAGAGAGTTTGCAACCCCATCTCGGTGAGACCGAGATCCTTATCGGTAGGACCGAATTGCTAGGGTTTGGCAGTGGCTAATGACAAGTGAAACTCGGTGGCGCCGGATAGGAAGAATCGGTAGGACCGAGTTTGGCTTAGGGTTTAGGTCATATGTGGATATGGGAAAGTAGTTGAGGATTTTGGAGCA
The DNA here is from genome assembly GCF_056163025.1 of Triticum urartu. Taxonomy (NCBI): domain Eukaryota; kingdom Viridiplantae; phylum Streptophyta; class Magnoliopsida; order Poales; family Poaceae; genus Triticum; species Triticum urartu. Next base: position 435,573,102 of record NC_141873.1, read on the forward strand.
TATCATTAAGCACATGAAGCAAGAGGCTCATTAAGCAACACCTCATCCCTCCTTAATAGTATTGGCTTTTCCTAAACACTCAATGTGATCTTGGATCACTAAAATATAAAATGAAGAGTCTTGAGCTTTTGAGCTTGAGCCAATCCTTTGTCCTTAGCATTTTGAGGGTTCCACTTTCATATCCGTGCCATGCCAATCATTGAGCTTTCCTGAAATAATCATCTTGGAATCGCATTAGCTCAATGAAGTTGGCTTTGAATTACCAAAACCACCTACGGATAGTTGCACTTTCACCCCTCCCGCAAAAACGACTAACTCCATAGCACCAAAGCATCTCACATCACGTCGTCCGTACTTCATCGGTCTTTCTCCCCTCCCCTCTCAAAACCCTAGACTGCTCATCCACCGGCGTACCAGAGCCCATTCACTGTCAGCAGCATCCACCTCGCCGGATCTGCTTCTGCGGCCGCATCTAACCCTCCCACCTCTCCTAGAAACAAGTAGACTGCTCATCCACCACTGTACCACAGCCCATTCAGTGTCGGCCTTGTCCACGGCGCCGGATCTGCTTTGCCGGTACTCTCGTCAACAGCAGTGCATCTACAGCGGCTCATTCATACTCTCCACCGGAGACGCTTTGTCCACCCCCCCGGAGCCGCCCCACCGACGCCCCCGTTGACGGCCTCTGATCCTCTTCGTCGACACCTTCCTCAACCCTACCGGAGCCGCTTCGCCGACACCATCGTCAACCCCACCAGAGTAGCTTCGCCTATACCATTTTCAACCCTACCGGGGCCGCTTTGCCAACTTACAAGTCCACTGCCTCAGATCCGCTTCCTCGCACCCTCATCCAACCTACCGGAGCAGCTTCTAATGCCCCGTCCACGGCTATAGATCTGCATTGTCGACACCATCCTTAACCCAACCACCGGAGCAGCTTCACCTACGCCCTCGTCCACGACCATAGATTCGCTTCGCCCACACCGTAGTCCACCCTACCGGAGCCGCTCCACAAACACCCTACTCCACGGTTCTATATCTCCTTACCGGACCCCGACAGCCAGCGCAGCGTCATCACCCTTGATGTTTCTAACCCGATTCCCACTGTCTGGCAAGATGCCAAGCACCCGCCACGGCCTAGGTACTTGTCACCTTTAAACCCGTCCAGCATCACCTGCTCGATGTACTTCAAATATACTAACAGGTCATTGTTACCTATTATGCAGCTGGCAAAAACTATAAGGACGATGTTTCTTCTGGATCTAACAGCTTGGCCAACCAAGATCCTGGACCGAGGCATTGCTATGATCTTGTAAGCGTGTCTCTCTCTCTTGTATTGTTCTGTGCCTACCAGCGTGCTTTGCTAGGATTTTTGACCAGTAATCCCTTTGTGCGGACAATGATTTCTACTACTGGCTGCTAAATTAGATATGTAGATGTCATACACGATACTACCTTGTACCTCCGTTCCTAAATATAAGTCTTTCTCGAGATTCCACTATAGGCTACATATGGAGCAAAATGAGTGAATCTACACTCGAAAATGCATCTATATACATCTGTATGTGGTCCATATTGGAATCTCTACATAGACATATATTTAGGAACATAGGCAGTACATTACACAAAATCATAGGTGGCATGTAGGAATTCCAATACACTACATTAGGCTCCCTTAGAGTGCCTGCTAGTCCAGCACACAGAGTCATGGCTAGTTTATGCTACGCACACAATCATTAATTGGTGGTTTAAATATGCGCAAGGGATATGCAATGTATTATCATGTAGAGATGTTTGAAATTAGCCGTGTCAACTTGTAGATAGGGTTACACAATGAAAAGGTACAAGATGTATGTGACAATTTCATGGAACATCGCAAAAAAAGGAGAGCCAGCGGTGAGCCTATACAGTGTGCTATGGTACATCACTCCTCCATTGTAATCATCGTGACATGTTATTTGTATGTCAGTTCTATTGGCCAAGTTTCTTAGGGACAGTTATTATGAGTTATCCTAAGAAAATAAGCACCTGTGAATATAAGCTCCATGTAATAAGCCAACCAGTTCTTTTCATTGCGTTTTCAGCTTATCTTTGGTATGAGCAGTGAAAATTCTAGATTGCATTATATTTTTTTCATTTTGCTGCCCATATGAAAATTAATTTGACTTGCACACATCAAAATTGAACCCAGTGCAGTAACTAATATGATAGGAAAGCAGACCTTCACTATTTGCTCAAAATGCAAATACAAAGATACCATCTACTTGGCACAATCTACTTTGGTCAATGTTTTCCATAGAGATCCCATTGCCTAATTTAAACGAAAAACGCATGACCCACATTTAAATGAAGAACAATTATTTATTGAAATTCGATGGTCCAAGTGGCTGGTTATTATCATATAGCAGCACCACCTAAAAGCATCATATAGCAGCAGCAGCTCATAGCAACTCATCATACAGCAGCAGCAGCAACAACAGTGTGCAATTCATCATATACCAGCAGCAGCTCATAGCAATTCATCATATAGCAGCAGCAGCAGGAGCATCTCATAGCAATTCATCATATAGCATTAGCAGGAGCAGCTCATAGCAATTCATCATACAGCAGCAGCAGGAGCAGCTTATAGCAACTCATCATATAGTAGCAGCGGCTCATAGCAATTCATCATATAGCAGCAGCAGCTCATAGCAATTCATCATATAGCAGCAGCAGCTCATAGCAATTCATCATATAGCAGCAGCGGGAGCAGCTCATAGCAATGCATCATATAGCAACAGCAGAAGAAGCTCATAGCAATTTATCGTATAGTGGATCAGAATGAAAATTTGGCAAAAAATCAGAGGAGATCCTCGCCTTGTTGGATGAGCTCATCCTTCAACAGCACCTCAAGGCCATGGCCTGGGAGGTGGGGAGGGGGGATAAGGTGCCTTCTGCCGCAGTGTGGCATCAGCCGTAGTTGTGCAACGCCTGCCGGAGTAGTGCGTTGGACGAACCATAGTGGAGCAGCTGCTGGAGACCATGAGAATGAGGGGCGGCACCAGAGGGAGGAGCAGCCAGGGAGATTTACCCCTACCCGCCGGCCATGTAGCCTAGCTGGACAGAGCATCATCGAGGACCAGGCCAGATGGGACCAGTGGCGACGGCTTGCTAGAGGAACCCTAGTGCTGCAGGCAGGGTATCGAGGTAGAGGGAAAGGGGAGAGGAGATGCAAGCGGGCAGGGCAATGAACGCTTGCGTGTTTGTTTTTACTTGAGGGTGAGGTGTGACGCAGGCGTCACCAGTTGCATTTTGAGTGTAATATAGGCAGACAACAGAGTCATTTCACTATTCCCCTTCCCTTCAATTTTTAGTGAGGTTTTACCCGAAACACCCCCCCCCCCTCCAAAGCGAAATTAGTTAAGCCCAAGCCCATAACTCAAAAATGACTTCTTTACATCTTTTATGGTTTATTTTGACAATAAGCCCTGAAAAGGCAGAATAGAACTGGCTCTTAACCTGCAATTCAATTGTTCGTGGAATGATGAATCACTCCTGCCTGCTATAGTGTACATTTAGGCATCATCATACATGGCATAATCTAATACATGTGCATTCCATTGTAGAATCTGGAATATGCAATGTTTATGTTAGTTCATACGTTGCACATGATGTTTAAATGCCCCTTAAATCTGGCCAGTCATGTGATGGTCTTTAAGCCTCCTTCTTTGCTTATTTTCTTGATATGTAAGATTTGCTCACACATCTGTTCAATTGCTTGTTTGCATCAGCCAGCCATACTAGGACTGTTTGCTTTGATTACTTCCTGTTCTTGACCTAACACTCTAACAGAGCTTGTCAACGATTTAAACACTAAGGGTTGTTGTAGTGGGGCCTTTTCTAACTCATAGGTGACATAAAGGTTTGGCTGTACACTAAAGTAGGCTTTCGAGTACCTGGAGATCCAGTTCGGAGGTATGCCTAGTTTTTACATAGTGCAGACATAGTAAATGCTCATTTCATTGTGTGCAAGTGCAAGAGATGCGGCATGTTTCATTATGTGGTGTTGTTTTGTTATAATCTCATCCTTTTGTGTTCACAGACTGGAAAGTATGCATATTTATCTTCCAAGGAGACGAGTAACTAGTTTGTGTCACCTTGCAGAGGGGTGCAATGAAGATAATATTGAGGATTTCCAAGTACAAGATGTTAGGAAGGAGCCTTGCAAGAGAAGTAGGAGTTGCGCTGAGCCTCTTCAACCTATTAAGGTAAGTCACTGTATCCAACTCAACAGTTCAATTCCATGTTTGTTTCAGGCATAGTTAATTTTCTCTTTTCAATTGCTTTATTTGTCCTCAGTTAATGAGATGCCCATAGAATGATGCATGATGTTGGGTACTTGTATAACTATTAGTTGGCATAATTAAAGGCCTTACCATTTAATTACTCTGCTGAAGTGTGCCTGAAGCTTTGAAGTCTATTAACCAACTATTATTGAATGAGGCTCACAATCTAGTTTATACTAGGCTAATGATTGCATAGTGTTGCTTGCTGTAGTATGTTTGTATGAAATCCTCTGATGTTTATTATGCTCCCTAAGACTTTAATTGAGCTACAGAATGGCCAACTGCTTGATTACTTCTACGCAACGTGCTATCTAAATTTGTAACTTGTCTGTGTTTTGGATTGGGCCCCAACATCATGCTCCTCTGGTGAGCTAAGAGAGATTTCTGTATGCAGGCTGCACAGACTACCTTTTTTATAATTTTTGAAATATCACCTGGTTATGCTTCATGACGTGTAACATTATTGTTAGTCCTGTTTTGCCATGTACAAAATAGTCTGTCTTGCTCGCTTCACTGTTGTAACTATATATTTGCCCTAGTCATGTGTACTTACAGAAACATTTCAGGATGAAGTGACATCAACACAAAGATCTGCGGGCAGTGCGGCATGGCCGTTACCGAATGATTATGGATTGGAATTGGAATGTGCTGATGTTCTCGAGCATCAACTAGAGGTGGCAAGACAACGTGTACATGATTCTGAATGTACAATCAACAAGTTGAGACTGGACATGCAGGTATTAGATGCAGGAGTCAAAAAATGAAACAAGTCACTAAGGTAACAACGAAGGAATTGGAGATTTTGCAAACTGAAATTTGTGCTATCTAAATCCGGCCAATCCTATTTTCTGAAGAGATTATAGTTCAAATGGTAAGTTATGTTGATGCGCGTCCTCGATGTATGAGCTGTATTTGCCTAGTGTATGTAATTTGCTGTTTGTGTATGCTTTATTATCACTGGTGCCGAACCATAATGCCCAGTGGGTATAATCGGCTGTAATTTCTTTATTGTATAGTGTAGGATTATTCTATGTTTCTATGCCTTAGTCTCTTTATTATATAGTGTATGTTCTTTAGAGGTGATAGTATAGAGTAGGATAATTCTTTGAATATGCTATATCGTTCAAACGGGGGCCAACTCGCCCAAACGTTGTAGTGACCATGGCTGTCCACAGGCTGTACGATCCATGGGCCATCTACGGGACGGACGATCCATGGCCTGCTATGGGTTGCCGGATCCATGGACCTTCTATGGGCTGTCGGATCCGTGGGCCTTCTATGGGCCGTCGGACCCATGGGCCTTCTATGGGCCGTCAGATCAATGGGCCTTCTATGGGTCGTCGGGTCAATGGGCCTTCTACGTCCCGTAGGATCCATGGGCATTCTACGGGTCGTCTCATCTATGGGCCTTGTACGAGCCGTATAAGGGGCCGTAAACGGGCTAGAGTGGAAATCATACGTTTTATGGGCTAACCATAACGTGCTGTTAATAGGGCGTATTTGATGATGTTATGAAAATGGCCCAACAGATTAATGGGCCATAAACGGGCCGACTGTATCCACGGGCTGAATTTGGCCCACAAGCAGAAAAGGCCAGTAATGGGCCGTAAGTAACTGAATGCTGGAAATGAGCCCAAGAATAAATGGGCCCTCAGAAGGCCAAAAGGTAACACGGGCTGGAAACAACCCAATGGAATAATGGGCTGCTAATGGGTATAAAGCGATACACTGTTCATTATGAGCTGATTTCACCACGGGCCATTAATGGGCCAAGAGTTACAAAGGGACTCATATGGGCCGAAATACGTCATGGGCCATACATGGGCTGGAAGTTAAAATGGGCTGGAATTATATTGGACGGCCCTGATGACGCTATTGGGCCTAATTCGGATAGGCCGTAAATGGGCCCTAGGTTAGCGGGCTGTAAATGGGCTATATGAGAACAGGCCGTTAACAGGCTTGCCGTGGGCCGGCCCGCCACCTTTTGACCAAGTCAAATGGGTCGGCCTTTTCACAGGAATGGGCCTCTGTTGGGCTGTGCCACATGTCGACGTATCATAGGCGCTTTGGGTCCAATGAGTGGATGACATCTATCCCAACGGTGAGACGACACGTGTTTCCTCCAGCCAATGATGATTTTACATGTGGAAAATCCCCATTGGTCGGGGCTGTTAACGGGTTATCGGATCCAAAACCGCACCCGATAGCTTAACGGTGTTCCGTTACGGTGGATGCCACGTGTCGGTCACCCTTGATGAAAGCACTTCTGTGATGCGCGATTTATCTTCATGGAAGTGGACACTTCCATGATGATAATTTTGCTAATGTCATGGAACACTTCTACGAAAGCCCAGGTATGACTATCTTGATTTTGTCATGAAATTGTCATGGATGTACATGCATGACAGAAAACGTGACCTACTGTGACAAACACGTATCATCACGGGAGTGTATTTTTTTTGTAGTGCATGTGTGAACATGTGCCAAGTCAAGCCACTCGAATCATTCAAAGGAGGATACCACCCTATCATACCACATCACAACCATTTTAATAGAATGTTGGCACGCAAGGTGAACCATTATAAACTCCTAGCTAATTAAGCATGGCATGGGCAACTATAATCTCTAATTGTCATTGCAAACATGTTTCATTCATAATAGGCTGAATCAGGAACGATGAACTAATCATATTTACAAAAACAAGATAGGTCGAGTTCATACCAGCTTCTCTCATCTCAATCAGTCCATCATATATCGTCATTATTGCCTTTCACTTGCACGACTGAACAGTGTGGATAATAATAATAGTGCACGTGCATTGGACTAAGCTGGGATCTGCGAGCATTTAATACAAGGGAGAAGACAAGGTAATATGGGCTCTTGGTTAGATCAACAATAATGCATATGAGAGCCACTCAACATTTTCATCATGGTCTTCTCCTCTCGACCCCCAAAGAAAAGAAATAAAACTATTTACACAGGAAAGCTCCCAACAAGCAAAAGAAGAATGAGAAATCTTTTGTGGGTTTTCTTTTAATTACTACTACTACAGGCATGGAAGGTAAACTAGCTAAAAGCTACAACTGATTTTTTTTGGTTTTTCTTAAGGTTTTTAAAACACACATGAAGAAGGCCTAGAAAAGAAAACAAGCTAGCATGGATAGTACAATGAAAAAGTAAGAGCACCGGCAACTAGAATGAGTGTGTGAACATGAATGTAATGTCGGTGAGAAATACGTACTCCCCCAAGCTTAGGCTTTTGGCCTAAGTTGGTCTATTCCCATGGATTGAAGCTACTCTCTCCGGTGTACGGAGGAGTGTCCTCGGGGTGCCACTGGTTGGCGATCTCCTCAGGATCCCACTGATAAACAGACTGTCGATAAGGGTCAAGCGGTGGCTCTCGCTCTGGCTCTAGAACTTGTGTCAGCCTCCAGTATGCATAAATGTCCTCGGTTAAGATGAGGTACGTGCCTAAAAGTAGGTTAAATAAAGAGGGTGCGGGAAAGATAATAGTCGCACAGTGAGTTTTATCAAATATCAAATTATACTTAAAAATCTTCTTCTTATTTTTAACAATAAAGTCATGTGCTACCATACTCTTATAATCTACTCCCTTCATTCCGAATTATTTGTCGCGGGTATGGATGTATCTAGATGTATTTTAGTTCTAGATACATCCATTTCTGCGACGAGTAATTTGGAACGGAGGGAGTAGAAAAACAGGGGGCAGCAACTTTTCCTCTTTCTCATAGTGCCTAATAGGTATCTCAAAGTATGCAGCAAGGCATGAAACAAAGATGCCTCCGAAGATGGGGCCTTTTGTACGGTTCAAACTTAATCGTTTAGCAACAATAGCGCCTAAGCTGAAAGTTGTATCACGAAACAAAGCATGGCACAAAATGACTAGATCAGGAGCACTGAGATTTCCACTGTTCCCACGACCAATTAAGCATCTACTAGCAAATATTGCAAATTAACGTAGAACAGGAAAATGTATGCTAGTAATTCTCGCATCGGAAACTTTTCTCGCTTCCCCTACAACAATTCTATCAATAAATCCATCCACCTCTCTACGGTGTGGTTCCTCGATGCTGCCCATGGAGGGTATCTTGCAGACCCGACAAAACTCACGAGATGACATCTCCTTAACCTCATCATATAAGTGAAACTCCACTGAAGGTGGTGATTTCTTAGCATGGAAATAAAAAATTTGCACGAAAATATTAGTGAGTAGGAGATACTGTTCGCGCTGGTCGTGGAGGAAGTCGGTGAGGCATGCATTCTCAGCCAAGTCATAAAAGCCATCGTAAATTCAGGCGGCTCTCAAGAACTCGTCGCAATCCATTCGCATGGCCGAACCTCCGCAGTGCGAGGAAGATTATATTTGGGCTTTTTATTCTCTTCATTTTTCTTATCCGTCGAGCTTCGGCTCGAAGAACCTCTCAACAACCTCTTCAACATTTTCTCCCTCTGAAAGTTTTTGAAATTTTTAGTGACTCAAAATAAAAGTGAACAAAACTCAACAAAATTGATAGCAACTACTCCCACAAGTGCCTAGAGGCTATATCATGCATTAGAACTACTTGGGACCATATAAATTTTGACATGCAAGCTCAAGAACAGGGTCACCTTAGCAGCAAAAATTTGCAATAAATAAAGCACTGGAACCAAAACTAATTGGACCATTGAAGGAGTCACATACCGAAGAACAATCTCCCCAAACAGTTTTGTGAATGGAGCTTTGAGCAAGGAGATCAAAAATGGCAGCAGGATGAGCTAGAACACGGGTTTGAGCTATGGGATGATTTTTTCTAGAGAAAGACGAAGTGTGTGGGTGCTGGAATAAGTGGAGGGGGTCCACGAGGCAGGGGCGCGCCCCATGGGGGCGCCCTGGACCCTCGTGGCTAAATGGTGGGTCCCCTTGGTGTGTTCTCAGTGCCAGATATTCTTAAATATTCTACAAAAATTCATATTTCATTTTCAGGACGTTTGGAGAACTTTTATTTTCGGGGTATTTTTTATTGCAAGGATAATTCAGAAAACAGACAGAAAATACTATTTTTGATTTATTTAATCTAAATAACAGAAAGTAAAAGGAGGGTACAGAGAATTGTGCTTTCTAACTTCATCCATCTCATGCTCATCAAAAGGAATCCACTAACAAGGTTGATCAAGTCTTGTTAACAAACTCTTTCCAAATAACATGAAACTGGAGAATTTTCGAATAACACTAGGTTACCTCAACGGGGATATGCACGTCCCCAACAATAAGAATATCATATTTCATCCTGACAGTAGGAAGAAGCAATTAAAAACCTCCAATAGTAATTGTTGAAACTTTTCCAATAGAATTGATACTGTGGACTTGAGGTTGTTTCCTCGGAAAGTGTACCGTATGCTCATTACCATTAATATGAAAAGTGACATTGCCTTTGTTGCAATCAATAACAGCCCCTGTAGTATTCAAAAAGTGTCTACCAAGGATAATCGACATACTATCGTCCTCTGGAATATCAAGAATAGCAAAGTTCGTTAAAATAGTAACGTTTGAAACCACAACAGGCACATCCTCACAAATACCGACAGGTATAGCAGTTGATTTATCGGCCATTTGCAAAGATATTTCAGTAGGTGTCAACTTATTAAAATCAAGTCTACGATATAAAGAGAGAGGCATAACACTAATACCGGCTCCAAGATCACATAAAGCAGTTTTAACATAGTTTCTTTTAATGGAGCATGGTATAGTTGATACTCCTGGATATCCTAGTTTCTTAGGTATTCCACCTTTAAAAGTATAATTAGCAAGCATGGTGGAAATTTCAGCTTCCAGTATCTTTCTTTTATTTGTAACAATATCTTTCATATACTTAGCATAAGGATTCATTTTAAGCATATTAGTAAAACGCATACACAAAAAGACAGGTCTAATCATTTCAGCAAAGAGCTCAAAATCCTCATCATCCTTTTCTTGGATGGTTTAGGAGGAAAAAGCATGGGTTTCTGAATCCATGGTTCTCTTTCTTTACTGTGCTTCCTAGCAACGAAGTCTCTCTTATCATAACGTTGATTCTTTGATTGTGGGTTATCAAGATCAACAGCAGGTTCAATCTCTACATCATTGTTATTGCTAGGTTGAGCATCAATATGAACATCATCATTCACGTTATCACTAGGTTCATGTTCATTACCAGATTGTGTTTCAGCATCATAAATAGAAATATCATTGGGATTCTCAGGTGTGTCAACAACAGGTTCACTAGGAGCATGCGAAGTCCTATCATTTTTCTTTTTCTTCCTCTTAGAAGGACTAGGTGCATCAACATTAGTTCTTTGAAAATCTTGCCCAACTTTCTTAGGGTGGCCCTCAGGATACAAAGGTTCCTGAGTCATTCTACCCCCTCTAGTCATAACTCTAATAGCATTATCTTTTTTCTTATTATTTAATTCATTGAGCAAATCATTTTGAGCTTTAAGCACTTGTTCTACCTGAGTGGTAACCATAGAAGCATGTTTACTAATAAGTTTAAGTTCACCTTTAACTCTAGACATATAATCACTCAAGTGCTCAATCATATAAGCATTACATTTCAATTGTCTACCAACATAAGCATTGAAGTTTTCTTGTTTAACAATAAAATTATCGAACTCATCTAAGCATTGGCTAGTAGACTTATAATGAGGGATATCACCTTCATCAAATCTATAGAGAGAATTTACCTTTACTACCTGTGTCGGGTTATCAAGACCATGTATTTCTTCAATAGGTGGTAAATTCTTAACATCTTCAGCTTTAATACCCTTTTCTTTCATAGATTTATTTGCCTCTTGCATATCTTCAGGACTGAGAAATAGAATACCCCTTTTCTTCAGAGTTGGCTTAGGAGTTGGTTCAGGAAGTGTCCAATCATTATCATTACTCAATATATTATTCAATAGCAATTTAGCTTGCTCAATAGTTCTTTCCCTGAAAACACAACCAGCACAACTATCCAGGTGGTCTCTGGAAGCATCGGTTAGTCCATTATAAAAGATATCAAGTATTTCATTTTTCTTGAGAGGATGATCAGGCGAAGCATTAAGTAATTGGAGAAGCCTCCCCCAAGCTTATGGGAGACTCTCTTCCTCCATTTGCACAAAATTATATATTTCCCTTAAGGCAGTTTGTTTCTTATGAGCGGGGAAATATTTAGCAGAGAAGTAATAAATCATATCCTGGGGACTACGCACGCAACCAGGAGTAAGAGAATTAAACCATGTTTTAGCATCACCCTTTAATGAGAACGGAAATAACTTAAGGATATAGTAGTAACGAATTTTTTCCTCATGAGTAAATAGGGTGGTTATATCATTCAATTTAGTAAGATGTGCCACAACAGTTTCAGATTCATAGCCATAAAAAGGATCAGATTCAACCAAAGTAATCAACAGATAGGTGAAGTAGCAAAAGCAGGGCCATATTTCATTCTAGCATTCAAAGATTTTTCTTTTAGCTTAGCTAACAGTTTCTTAAGATCATATCTATCTTTGCAATGAAAAAGATCTCTAGCAGTTTCTTCATCCACAACATAACCCTCAGGCACATCAGGCAATTCATATCTAGGGGGAGAATCTTCATCATCACTTTCATCAATATTATCAGTTTCAATAATTTCATTCTCTCTATGTTGGGGAACGTAGTAATTTCAAAAAAAATCCTACGCACGCGCAAGATCATGGTGATGCATAGCAACGAGAGGGGAGAGTGTTGTCCATGTACCCTCGTAGACCAAAAGCGGAAGCGTTAGCACAACATGGTTGATGTAGTCATACATCTTCACGATCCGACTGATCAAGTACCGAACGTACGGCACCTCCGAGTTCAGCACACGTTCAGCCCGATGACGTCCCTCAAACTTCGATCCAGCCGAGTGTTGAGGGAGAGTTTCATCGGCATGACGGTGTGGTGACGATGGTGATGTTCTACTGACTCAGGGCTTCGCCTAAGCACCGCTACAGTATTATCGAGGTAGACTATGGTGGAGGGGGGCACCGCACACGGCTAAAAGATCAAACAATCAATTGGTGTGTCTCTAGGGTGCCCCCCTGCCCCTGTATATAAAGGAGAAAGGGGGAGGTGCGGCCGGCCAGGAGGGGCGTGCCAGGAGGAGTCCTACTCCCACCGGGAGTAGGACTCCCTCCCTTTTCCTTGTTGGATTAGGAGTGGAGGGGGAAAGAGGAGGAGGAGAAGAAGGAAAGGGGCATCGCCCCCCTCTCCTTGTCCTATTCGGACTAGGGGGGAGGGGCGCGCGGACCTTTCCCTAGCCGCCTCTCCTCTTCTCCAGTAAGGCCCATTATGGCCCATTAACCCCCGGGGGGTTCCGGTAACCCCTCCGGTACTCCGGTAAAATCCTGATTTCACCCGGAACACTTCCGGTATCCAAATATAGGCTTCCAATATATCAATATTTATGTCTCGACCATTTCGAGACTCCTCGTCATGTCCATGATCATATCCGGGGCTCCGAACAACCTTTGGTACATCAAAACATATAAACTCATAATATAACTGTCATCAAAACGTTAAGCGTGCGGACCCTACGGGTTCGAGAACTATGTAGACATGACCGATACATGTCTCCGATCAATAACCAATAGCGGAACCTGGATGCTCATATTGGCTCCCACATATTCTACGAAGATCTTTATCGGTCAAACCGCATAACAACATACGTTGTTCCCTTTGGCATCGGCATGTTACTTGCCCGAGATTCGATCGTCGGTTTCTCAATACCTAGTTCAATCTCGTTACCGACAAGTCTCTTTACTTGTTCCGTAATACATCATCCTGCAACTAACTCATTAATTGCAATGCTTGCAAGGCTTTAAGTGATGTGCATTACCGAGTGGGCCCAGATATACCTCTCCGACAATCGGAGTGACAAATCCTAATCTCGAAATACGCCAACCCAACAAGTACCTTTGGAGACACCTGTAGAGCACCTTTATAATCACCCAGTTACGTTGTGATGTTTGGTAGCACACAAAGTGTTCCTCTGATAAACGGGAGTTGCATAATCTCATAGTCATAGGAACATGTATAAGTCATGAAGAAAGCAATAGCAACAAACTAAATGATCAAGTGCTAAGCTAACAGAATGGGTCAAGTCAATCACATCATTCTCCTAATGATGTGATCCCGTTAATCAAATGACAACTCTTCGTCTATGTCTAGGAAACATAACCATCTTTGATCAACGAGCTAGTCAAGTAGAGGCATACTAGTGACACTTTGTTTTTCTATGTATTCACACATGTATCATGTTTCCGGTTAATAGAATTATAGCACGAATAATAAACATTTATCATGATATAAGGAAATAAATAATAACTTCATTATTGCCTCTAGGGCATATTTCATTCAGTCTCCCACTTGCACTAGAGTCAATAATCTAGTTCACATCTCCATGTGATTTAACACCAATAGTTCACATCACCATGTGATTAACACCCATAGTTCACATCGTCATGTGACCAACACCCAAAGGGTTTACTAGAGTCAACAATATAGTTCACATCGCTATGTGATTAACACCCAAAGAGTACTAAGGTGTGGTCATGTTCTGCTTGTGAGAGAAGTTTAGTCTACGGGTCTGCCACATTCAGATCCGTATGTATTTTGCAAATTTCTATGTCAACAATGCTCTGCACGGAGCTACTCTAGCTAATTGCTCCCACTTTCAAAATGTATCCAGATTGAGACTTAGAGTCATCTGGATCAGTGTCAAAATTTGCATCGACGTAACCCTTTACGACGAACCTTTTGTCATCTCCATAATCGAGAAACATATCCTTATTCCACTAAGGATAATTTTTACTGTTGTCCAGTGATCTACTCCTAGATCACTATTGTACTCCCTTGCCAAAAAAACAGTGTGGGGTATACAATAGATCTGGTACACAGCATGGCATACTTTATAGAACATATGGTTGAGGCATAGGGAATGACTTCCATTCTCTTTCTATCTTCTGCCGTGGTCGGGCTTTGAGTCTTACTCAATTTCACACCTTGTAACATAGGCAAGAACTCTTTCTTTGACTGTTCCATTTTGAACTACTTCAAAATCTTGTCAAGGTATGTACTCATTGAAAAAACTTATCAAGCGTCTTGATCTATCTCTATAGATCTTGATGCTCAATATGTAAGCAGCTTCACTGAGGTCTTTCTTTGAAAAAATCCTTTCAAACACTCCTTTATGCTTTCAGAATAATTCTACATTATTTCCGATCAACAATATGTCATTTACATATACTTATCAGAAATGATGTAGTGCTCCCACTCACTTTTTTGTAAATACAGGCTTCACCGCAAGTCTGTATAAAACTATATGCTTTGATCAACTTATCAAAGCGTATATTCCAACTCTGAGATGCTTGCACCAGTCCATAGATTGATCACTGGAGCTTGCATATTTTGTTAGCACCTTTAGGATTGACAAAACTTTCTTGTTGCATCATATACAACTCTTCTTTAATAAATCCATTAAGGAATGTAGTTTTGTTTATCCATTTGCCAGATTTCATAAAATGTGGCAATTGCTAACATGATTCGGAAAGACTTAAGCATAGATACGATTGAGAAACTCTCATCGTAGTCAACACCTTGAACTTGTCGAAAACCTTTTGCGACAATTCTAGCTTTGTAGATAGTAACACTACTATCAACGTCCGTCTTCCTCTTGAAGATCCATTTATTCTTAATGACTCACCAATCATCGGGCAAGTCAATCAAAGTCCATACTTTGTTCTCATACATGGATCCAATCTCAAATTTCATGGCCTCAAGCCATTTCGCGAAATTTGGGCTCATCATCGCTTCCTCATCGGTCGCAGGTTCGTCATGGTCAATTAACATGACCTCCAGAACAGGATTACCGTACCACTCTGGTGCACTCACTCTGGTTGACCTACGAGGTTTTGTAGTAACTTGATCTGAAGTTACATGATCATCATCATTAGCTTCCTCACTAATTGGTGTAGGAGTCACAGAAACAGATTTCTGTGATGATCTACTTTCCAATAAGGGACGGGTACAGTTACCTCATCAAGTTCTACTTTCCTCCCACTCACTTCTTTCGAGAGAAACTCCTTCTCTAGATCAGCAACGAATGTCTTGCATTTCGGATCTGTGATAGAAGGTGTACCCAACTGTCTCCTTTGGGTATCCTGTGAAGACACATTTCTCCGATTTGGGTTTGAACTTATGAGGATGAAACTTTTTCTTATAAGCATTGTAACCCCAAACTTTAAGAAACGACAACTTTGGTTTCTTGCCAAACCATAGTTCATACGGTGTCGTCTCAACAGATTTAGATGGTGCCCTTTTTAACGTGAATGCAGCTGTCTCTAATGCATAACCAAAAAACTATAGTGGTTAATCGGTAAGAAACGTCATATATTGCACTACATCTAATAATAGTACGGTTATGACGTTCGGACACACCATTATGCTGTGGTGTTCCAGGTGGCACGATTTTTGTGAAACTATTCCACATTGTTTTGATTGAAGACCAAACTCGTAACTCAAATATTTGTCTTTGCGATCAGATCGTAGAAACTTTATTTTCTTGTCATGATGATTTTCCACTTCACTCTGAAGTTCTTTGAACTTTTCAAATGTTTCAGACTTATGTTTCATCAAGTAGATATACCCATATCTGCTCAAATCATCTGTGAAGGTCAAAAAATAACGTACCCGCCGCGAGCCTCAACACTCATCGGACTGCATACATCAGTATGTATTATTCCCAATAAGTCAGTTGCTCGCTCCATTGTTCCAAAGAACGGAGTCTTAGTCATCTTGCCCATGAGGCATGGTTCGCAAGCATCAAAATGATTCATAATCAAGTGATTTCAAAAGCCCATTAGCATGGATTTTCTTCATGCGCTTTACACCGATATGACCTAAATGGCAGTGCCACAAATAAGTTGCACTATCATTATTAACTTTGCATCTTTTGGCTTCAATATTATGAAAATGTGTATCACCACGATCGGGATCCAACAAACCATTTTCATTGGGTGTATGACCATAGAAGGTTTTATTCATGTAAACAGAACAACAATTATTCTCTAACTTACATGAATAACCGTATTGCAATAAACATGATCCAATCATATTCATGCTCAATGCAAACACTAAATAACATTTATTTTAGGTTTAACACTAATACCGAAAGTATAGGGAGTGTGCGATGATGATCATATCAATCTTGGAACCATTTCCAATACACATCGTCACTTCACCCTTAACTAGTCTTTGTTCATTCTGCAACTCCCGTTTCGAGTTACTATTCTTAGCAACTGAACTAGTATCAAATACTGAGGGGTTGCTATAAACACTAGTAAAGTACACATCAATAACATGTATATCAAATATACCTATGTTCACTTTGCCATCCTTCTTATCCACCAATTACTTGGGGTAGTTCCGCTTCCAGTGACCAGTCCCTTTGCAGTAGAAGCACTCAGTTTCAGGCTTAGGTCCAAACTTGGGTTTTTTCACTTGAGTAGCAACTTGCTTGCCGTTCTTCTTGAAATTCACCTTTATTCCCTTTGTCCATTTACTTGAAACTAGTGGTTTTGTTTACCATCAACACTTGATGCTTTTCTTGATTTCTACCTTCGTCGATTTTAGCATCACGAAGAGCTTGGGAATCGTTTCCGTTATCCCTTGCATATTATAGTTCATCACGAAGTTCTACTCACTTGGTGATGGTGACTAGAGAATTCTGCCAATCACTATTTTATCTGGAAGATTAACTCCCACTTGATTCAAGCGATTGTAGTAGCCAGACAATCTGAGCACATGCTCATTGCTTGAGCTATTCTCCTGCATCTTTTAGCTATAGAACTTGTTGGAGACTTCATATCTCTCAACTCGGGTATTTGCTTGAAATATTAACTTCAACTCCTGGAACATCTCATATGGTCCATGACGTTCAAAACATCTTTGAAGTCCCGATTCTAAGCCGTTTAAGCATGGTGCACTAAACTATCAAGTAGTCATCATATTGAGCTAGCCAAACGTTCATAACATCTGCATCTGCTCCTGCAATAGGTTTGTCACCTAGCGGTGCATCAAGTACATAATTCTTCTATGTAGCAATGAGGATAAACCTCAGATCATGGATCCAGTCCGCATCATTGCTACTAACATCTTTCAACTTAGTTTTCTCTAGGAACATATCAAAAATAAAACAGGGGAGCTAAACGCGAGCTATTGATCTACAACATAGATATGCTAATACTACCAGGACTAAGTTCATGATAAATTTAAGTTCAATTAATCATATTACTTAAGAACTCCCACTTAGATAGACATCCCTCTAATCCTCTAAGTGATCACGTGATCCATATCAACTAAACCATGACCGATCATCACGTGAAATGGAGTAGTTTTCAATGGTGAACATCATTATGTTGATCATATCTACTATATGATTCACGCTAGACCTTTCGGTCTCCAGTGTTCCGAGGCCATATCTGCATATGCTAGGCTTGTCAAGTTTAACCCGAGTATTTCTGCGTGTGCAAAACTGGCTTGCACCCGTTGTAGATGGACGTAGAGCTTATCACACCCGATCATCACGTGGTGTCTGGGCACGACGAACTTTGGCAATGGTGCATACTCAGGGAGAACACTTTTATCTTGAAATTTAGTGAGAGATCATCTTATAATGCTACCGTCATAACTAAGCAAAGTAAGATGTATAAAGATAAACATCATATGCAATCAAAATATGTGACATGATATAGCTATCATCATCTTGTGCCTTTGATCTCTATCTCCAAAGCATCGTCATGATCTCCATCGTCACCGGCATGACACCATGATCTCCATCATCTTGATCTATATCAATGTGTCGTCACATGGTCAACTCGCCAACTATTGCTCTTGCAACTATTGCTATCGCATAGCGATAAAGTAAAGCAATTATTTGGCACTTGCATCTCATGCAATAAAGAGACAACCATAAGGTTTCTGCCAATTGTTGATAACTTCAACAAAACATGATCATCTCATACAACAACTTATATCTCATCACGTCTTGACCATATCACATCACAACATGTCTTGTAAAAACAAGTTAGACATCCTCTACTTTGTTGTTGCAAGTTTTACGTGGCTGCTATGGGCTGAGCAAGAACCGTTCTTACCTATGCATCAAAAACCACAACGATACACTACAAAAAATTACACTTCCGTGATGATACGTGTTTGTCACAGTAGGTCGCATTTTCTGTCATGCATGTACATCCATGACGATTTTATGACAGAATCAAGATAGTCATACCTGTGTTGGTCGTAGAAGTGTTCCATGACATTACCAAAATTATCATCACGGAAGTGTCCACTTCCATGACGATAAATCGCGCGTCACAGAAGAGCTTTCGTCAAGGGTGACCGACACGTGTCCACCATAACGGAACGCTGTTAAGCTATCGGGTCGGGTTTTGGATCCGATAACCCGTTAACAGCCCCGACCAATGGGGATTTTCCACGTGTAAAATCATCATTGGCTGGAGGAGACACGTGTCAGGTCCGCGTTGGCACAGGTGTCACTCATCAAACGGGCGAGACGCGCCTATGATATGTTGACACGTGGACCGGCCCATCAAGTTTAAATGGGCCGGCCCAACTGAAGGCCCACAAGATTTTGCGGACCATAATGGGCCGGCCCAGCTAAAGGACCACAAGATTTTGTGGGCCATAATGAGCCGGCCCAGGTAAAGGCCCACAAGATTTTTGTGTGCCATAATGGGCCGGCCCATGTAAAGGCCCACAGGATTCTTGCGGATCATAATGGGTCGGCCCAGCTAAAGGCCCACGAGATTTTGCCGACATTAATGGGCCGGCCCAGTTGTAGGCCCACAAGATTTTGAGGACCCTAGTAGGCCGGCCCATTAACTGGCTGCCATGTTTTGGGCCAAATGTCGGCCCATATTTGATCTGATCCATTAATGGCCTGCCACGCTCCGGGCCTAATAGTGGCCCATATGAGATCCGGCCCGTTAAAAGCCTACCACATTCTGGGACAAATTACGGCCCAGATCAGGTCCGGCCCTTTAAGAGGCTTTGGGCTCAATTAGGGCCCATATCAGATTCGGCCCGTCAACTGGACACTATGCTTTTGGGCCCACTTGCTAAAGGCCCACTTGGTAATTCGGCCTGATCTTAGTTTTGGCCTATTAAGGGCCCGTTTAACATTTCGGCCCTATATTAATTTCGGCCTGTTAAGGGCCCGTTTAACATTTCGGCCCTATATTAATTTCGGCCTGTTAAAAGCCCGTCATATAGTTGGGCCTAACTACGGCCTGGTTTGCATCCGGCCTGCTCGCAACCGATATCTGATTGGGCCAAACAAGGACCGAGACAATTTTGGCCTGTTAAAAGCCCGTGATTTGATTCACACAATCATGGGCCGGGGTTCATTTTCGGCTGCTGCCGGCCCGTGAGCTGTTCCGCATGTTTCAGGCCCAACCTACATCGTGATTGCATGACGGCCCGATTATGTACCGTAATTTTACGGTTTGGCCGGTTTACTGTGAAGACATGATATATATACAGTAAAATAACTGCAGCATCGTGAATAAGAAAAAACCTAGACTATACAATAAAGAAATTACGGCATATTACATCCACTGGGCATCAAAGTTCGCCACTATGATAATAAAGCACAAGCAGACAGCAGATTACATACACTGGGCATCAAAGATCGCCAACAGTGCAAATAAACACGCCGACAAAATAATATACAAAACCGACAGCACTTCAATAGAGTTCAAGAAAGGTTAGCCCTGCTGGGGAGCTGCAGCGCAAGCAGCTGAGCAAGATGATGAGACTGCGCTTGTTCAACACTTATATCTTCCTCACTCTGAAAGATAAACAAGCAGACAGATGACAAGTTTTGCACATAAAAGTATCAGTGCTGACAATTCATCACATTTCATACTGACGAATAAAGTGACACAGTTTAAAATTGCATTAACACAATATGGTATTGTTCAGGTCAAGACATGGCAGGAAATGACATTGTGAAGGAGTTGGCAGCTTCACGACACCACTGGATTACAGATCAAGAACTCATAAGTATCAATGGTTAGTGTGCTGTCAATTTATACCATTTCAGATTGGCAAATAAATAGGCGGTTTAAATAATAGTAGAATGATATGACATTGTTCATAGTTAAGACATTGCAGAATATGACATTGTGCTGTAGTGGGTAGGTTCACCACACAACTGGATTACGGATGAAGAACAGAAGCATACATGCAGTGCAAAAGAATATCACTTGCTCTGTATAGTTTAATTTACATGGTATGGAGAAGGAACTTGGTTGTACAACTGAAAACTTAAATTAAGAAAGGACAAACTTTTGTTTATGAACTACAAAATAAACTTTAAACAAGCAATTTGATGCAAACACCAAAAAGAAACAGCTGTTGCAGTCATGCCAAACCAAATATATACAACAAAGTTTGAAGGCTTGAGATGGACAAACTTACATTATTGGTGAAGACAGGCTCTATAAAGGCCTTGTCCATGCTGATGGGGGGGGCAATTCAAGAAGTTTACCACAGAATATTCTTCAAAAGCATTGCCTTTATTCTACATTTTGTTAAGAGTAAATATAGATGTGATAATATACGAAAAAATGGAGAATATTTAAGATAAGATGAAGAGTGATGCTACATAACCAAGTAGCTATAAATGTAAGTGCAACTATACAGGAAAAAGGTACAGCCAAGAGCAATGCACAGCTAAACTTCTTCTGTACCAACCTTATGGTAAAAGTAAATATAGATCTGATGTGTAGAAAATGGAGGGCAAAGGAAAATAAGCTGCAGAGTGATGGTACATGAACAACTACCTATCATTATAAGTACACTGATAAAGGACAACATGTACTTACAAGAACAATGCAGAGCTAAAAAACACATTGGCATTGGATATATTCTACACTAATGTAACCATTCATACAGATCAGATAATTTAGAGCGAACAATTGATAAGAAAGCTATCATGCATACTGCTATCACATAATGAACCAGGTATGTATGCAAGTACAGTGATACAGGACAACAGGTACTAACAAGAGCAAAGCAGCGGGTAGCATATTTGCGGTATCCTGTCGTTCTTGTCAAACCGGAATTCTTCTTCGAGCAGATTTCCTATAAAAAAGACCCGTAAGGCACATGCGGAAAAGTAGAAGTTCAAATTATCATGTGATTTCATAAACAGTACCTCATCCTGGGAACGAGACCAGTGCATAACAAGGTTTTTCCATTCAATGTCTTCTAAATTTAGCACAGGAGACTTCACCAGAAATTCGTTTATAGACTTGCCATCAAAGTGTGATTTCCTCAGGTAACACCGATACTGCTGCAATGCTTCCTTGAAAAGCACAAGCAACCTTTGCTCGTCATGACTATCCAGATTGACCCTCGCCTAGTTACAACAATGTAATGTAAATCATTGATGTGTTCAATCAGCAGAAAACAGGAAAATAATAACCATGAATAATAGCACTTACACATAAGTTGGACAGGAAGATGTGAAAATGGTGTTTGTCTTCGCAATAATATTCCCATGATGGGAATATATGCACGTAGTCCCTAACAACATTGAAAGCATTGTCTTTTAAACTGAGAATAATTGGAATGGGGTTCCAATCTGCAGGAATTGGCCGTCTCTGTAGTTGGGATAGGTCTTCGGCCGGTGGACTTGCTGTACATTTTGCTGGAGTGGGATTTTTCTATGGTACAGCTGGTGCTATGGCAAATGAAATTGGTATACCTTTTGCTGGAGTGCAGGTCCTGTGTGGTGGGGCTAGTGGTGTGGCCAGTGAAGTATGGGTACGGTCTGCTGGAGTCGGTCCTACGTTTTGTGTCATTGGTTGTACAGCCAATATAAGTGGGGTGTTGTCTGATTTCTCCGGCACCACCACGTTTTTCAAGGACTTTGCTGGTGCTCCTTCAGGTTCGCAATCACCCTCTTCCTTTTTGATGTCTGATGCACAATAACAACATTTGAGTGGAAAAACATGGTATGATGACAGATGGAATATGTATTGATAATGGATGGGCATGGCATCTCGACATATATGATGAGTAAACTAAGCAGATGGCAGTGAAACAAAAGTAGAAGAAATGCAAGACAACATATGCAAGATACCCGCAATCAATAAAACATTGCCAAATTAGAACAGGCACCTTGATGGGTGAACAGGACAGGCCATCTGCCTTTGACTCCTCGAGGTTAGAATAGTCATTAGGATCATATTCTGAACAAGAATCAACAGGTGGGGAGCGTATGAGTTTCATTGCATCCAGAATGGCACTCAATGCCTTGGTGCCAATTTTGTAAGTCATTGCAGTGTTTGGCTTCAAGAGTGGACTGCTGCTAGTGTGACACAAAGCAGCTACACAGATCATAGTGTAGATATAACGGGAAAACCTTAAGCATTAGAGTAAAATCAGCAAAGTGGAACTTGCTAGAATATATGTGCTAGTATTGCCGGTACGGCTAGAAAGGCTTCAGATACCAGCTCTCTTCAAGTGAAGGTGCGGTACTGTTAATATCAGTGTAACTCTCAAAGGCGACACAGCTCCCCGCATTTCCTTGCTATTCTTATAGGATTCAAGTGGGCAGGCTACTACAAATCCTATTCCTATGTTTACAAGATCCTACGAATCAAAGAGGCTCAAAGTGTCCATCACAACCGACCGTATAGACCTCTACACTGCAAATGTCCCTGCTCATCTTCAGTACAAGGAACATATTGTACTACTATCATACTCCCTTCGTTCCAAAATATAAGTCTTGGTAGATATTTCCACTATGGACCACATACAGATGTATCCAGATACATTTGAGAGTGTAGATTCACTCATTTTGCTCCATATATAGTCCATGGTGGAATCTATACAAAGACTTGCATTTAGGAACGGAGAGAGTACATATTAAAGAAGAACGGAAGAGGAACATGGTAAAGAAGAGCAAGCAAATTTTGGATAATAAAATGTTGGTTGCGCAGTGCCCACACATGATGAACCAGAGCGCATTAAGAATGCAACTCCCAGCTGTCTCTCGACCATTTCAAGCGGTTGGATGAAGATCCTACGTCTCCTAACCCTTCTTCTTCCTCGTCTCTGATTCTTCCCATACAGAACACAGCACGGGCCGCCAGCCGGACCACCGGCCCCCACCGCCTATGTTCCTCCGCCACCCCCACCCCCACCCCCGCCCCAACCCCCACCCGCGTCGAGTTTTCTTCATTCGGCGAGGCCCCACAACCACCCGAGCCCCTTCGATCGCACCGGCGAACTCCGACGAGCTCTGAAAAATCGACTGGCCCAGTTTTGAAATTTAGTCTACTGTGATTTAACTAGTGTGGAATATAAAAGGGGAAAACCATAAGCATTGGGAGTATAGTGTTGAGCGTGCCATGGCGGATCTGAAGGTGCAAACCGGACAAAGGCAACTTCGCAACCAGGACAAGAAATCAGAGTAAAGCAATGGCGATCTATTTTCTTGATGCAATAAATAAGTTGAGCAGATACGAAAGAGTACCGCCTCTGGTGCGGCGCCGTGTACGCATCTGCTGAGAATTTGACGGTGCTACAGTAGCGATGGCTGTCGGCAGCATGGAAGCAGATCTAGGAGGGTAGACGGTGGTGGCGGGGCGCGGTGGATGAGACGGTCGTAGGAGCGGCGCCGGCAAGGTGGACAACGGCGGGGATGAAGCGAGAGGACGGGATGCAAGGATCCCGGTCTGAAGCCATGGATGAGAGAGGTCGATCTCTTGTAATGGACAGTGGCGGCGGGGTATCAGCTCTGGCATGGTGGAGGAGGACCGCGGTGGATGGGGTGGCGGACGGCGGCGGACGGGGGAGGGTGGGGTGGAGAGGGTGTTTTGGCGCCCACGGAGTACGAATGGGGAAAAGGGAGGTAGAGAGGAAGGGGGAACCATGTATTCAGGGCGCGCTTGTCTCAAATGCGAGGAAATTTACAAACTTAGCCCCCATTTCAAATTTCTACTACATCACAACAACATTAGTCGGTTGGGGATAGGACGGTAATCTCGCATACATCGAATATTTGCCGACGAGAGTTTGTTTTTGGCGCCCACCGTGTATGAATATGAATCGGGGAGGGAGTCGATTTCAGCCGAGGACACACTGTGTTTTGGTGCCCACCGTGTATGAATCCAGGTGAGAGGCGGTTACGTCACGTTTGGGTGAAATTACAAACCTACCCCTATCGAAACCTATAGAAATCCAGCAGATAGGCTTTGCGTGGTAGGGATAGGCAGTAGTGATTTCCATCTCGCAGATTTTGGTTTCGGGCGGTTACTGCGACTTTCCCCGCTTCGTTCAAATTTTGTAGAGTGCACGTTTACCGTGCCAACTCAATTCGAATCTCGTTTGTATTCTATTTTTTCGGATCTATTTTCAATTGGAATTACATTCTATATACATCATTTTTTATATATACTTTCAAAAGCACAACACCATTTATACATAAATATGGTTTACAAATGGCGTGATCTCAGATTCATAAGGTTGTATCCATCGATTTGGATTTTCAAATATTTGAAACCACTTTATGTTGAAATCCAATGTATGCATTCCTCGCTAACTGTCTCCAATTAATATGTGTTTCATGCGGGGTTTTTTACTTCTCAAACATGTATAATGTGTTTCACACACGCAACATATAGTGTAATCCCGTTTAGACATTAATTGCATATAAACCATGCATTGTTTGTAATTGAAGAATCTATGGATCACCAATATTGGTAAACTATATAACATCACACGTGTGCCCAAATTCAAATGAATATGCATGTTTGATACACCAATTTGCGTTATGATATTATTGATGTCGTGATCTCCAGTTTAAATATTTGAATCCCCTTTAATCCATATATTCGTCTCATATAGCTATCACTCATGCTTATATAGGACTATCTCTCTGGACCTATACGCGTCCATCGTCTCTCAGGTATCTCTCGTGCTACCTGTATGTCGACAATGATCTTTTATCTTCATAACACACTGACGGTACTCTCTCCCTCGACCTGCATCACTCTATCTCTCTCTAAGTATATCTCGCTCCCTACTATGTGTCTCTAACTATGATTCTCCATGTGCAATCTCTTTCTCTCACACAAACACAAAACTTTGTCTCCCGGGGTCTCATTTCTCTCTACTATTCCCATGTGTGCCACTCGCACACCCCTCATACAGAGATGTCTTTCGCCCCTTAGATATGAGAACCTACGACTCTTCCTCTTCAATATCTCTTTCTCACACACAAACACAAACTCTATCTCCCAGGGTCTCATATTTCTCCATTGTTCTCTTGTATGTCGCTCACACACACCCTCTCTCCCTAGAGATATCTTGCGTTCCCTCGTATGTCTCTCTAGCTATCACTCTCGTTGTGAAATATCTTTCTCTCTCGCAGACACAAAACTCCGTCTCTCTGGATCTCATTTCTCTCTTATATCTGTTTGTATGTGACTCACATGCACCCTCTCTCTATCTCTCTCACACCCACACACATAACCCAGCCTTCTGATCCACTCGACTCCTATCTCTAACGCACAGTAGCTAGCATCTTTATCTTTCTATTTATCTGTTTCTCCATCGACCTTCTTTCTCGCCCTCACTCTTGATTCCTATCACGCACACTACATATGTTTCTCTCTACATGCAGTCAAGTGCCCTCTCACACACATATATAACTTAACCCTTTAAACCACCCGACAGTCATCTCCAACACCCAAACTAGCGGATGTCCCTCTAGCTAGCATCTCCATCTTTGTATCTATCTGTAGTTTCTCCGTCAACATTTCTTTCTCTCACAGAGTCTTGCTTCCTATCATCCACACTATATATGTCTCTCCATACATATGCATTTATAGGTTGGTCTCTTTTGCACAATCGTTGCGCCTCACTCCCTCTGCTCGCCATAGATGCATGCTTCAGCCCACGCCACTATCTCTTAAAGACAAAAACACATGCTCAATTGTCGGGCCTTCTTCCCTTCATTCTCACATGCATGCATATTGTCATACAGATCCGTCTCTCCCATGTCGTTGATCTTATGACTTATGTCTTCTTTATTTTATCTTGATCATGCGCGCGCACACACACACACATCCCACGTATACATGTATACCTCTCACACATGCACGTTCAAGGTCTCTGTGTCTCCATACGTAGTTATTTACCCTCAATCCTAACGCCACATCGAATCATTCTCCTCTTTTGTGCACATAACTTCCGCCTGGATGGGTAAAACACACACTCACACTTAACAATCTCCTTCTAGGTACCCCCCCCTCCGCCTCTCACTCTTCCCCTATATCCCCGAAACCAATAAGACCATCCCTTTGTTTAATTCCCGCCTACATGCACCATCGATATATAGTAGTCTTCCTCGGTGTCTCTCGAACAAACACGTTCTCTCGATGTCGACTCCTCTCACGCGCACACACCTTCTCTTCCCTCTCTACGGGCATTTTCTCTCTCGCACCCCATCGTTGGTGTCCTCTGCCATACACATCACCTCTCTATGATGAAGCCATGCACACTTAAATTACATCCGCCACAGAGGACCCCGCGACACACACACGCACACACACACACATGCACGCACCCCTCCCCCACACACACACTAAGACTCCATCTCTCTCACACACACACACAAACACACACGCACACAAAAACTAAGACTCCATCTCTCTCCTCTCTCTCTCTCTCCCTCACACACACACCCCACACACACTAAGAATCCATCTCTCACACACATGCTCTAGGCGGAGCATTTGTTCCTACCACCCTTCATCCAACCTTACCCATATGATAAACAATCACCTTTATTTACTTGCATAACATGGACAAATTCCACTTTACTTTAGTAGTCAGCAAACTTATCATCTGTACCCTTATAAAAAAACGAGTTGGCGGTGATGGTGTGCCTGCCATCTTGTAATACAGACCGTATGATCTATATCTGAGGATAGAAAGCAAACTATGATGATTTTACAAAAGATACCCGCACCTCTCTCCACATCATTATCTCCCGCAACCTCATTGCTCAGCAATTAAAAAAGGAATAAGTCTCTGGAACAATCTAGCATGCATGGTGGTCGCTGCCGCCTGCTGGCGCCGTCCATCCCCATGCCTCCGCCCATTCCGACCACCAGTCACCACCACGCTCCACTCCTCCTCGCCTTGTCTCTCATCTTTCATTTTTTTGATGACATTCTCGAGATACCAGTTTTCCAATAAAATTCTCGAGATATCATTAGTTTTTATGCATGGGATTACTCCTGCATGGGTCAATCACAACAGGTGTTTTGTAAAAAATGCATATTGATGTTCCCTGCAATGCACGAGAATCTTGCTTGTAATTATATAACGCAAATCACGAGCAAGAAGTGACATTTTTTTGACACAACCACGTTAACATGGCCACGTAAATCACTAGCTAAAGTAAATACCATTATACTTATATCCCGATGCAAAAAGTTGAGTACATGTCCGAAGAGTAGAGTCGCACACACGCACTCTGTCTCTTAGAATCTCTCTCTCTCACACACACCAGTTACGTGACGCCCACTTAAGCAGACACATATGTTACAATTTGTGCACCCGCGGGTACACGTGATGCTGGGCATTTATTTAAGCCGGAAGGCGAACCCAAACAGTAGCTGCATTCATTCCCCTCCCGCCGCCTCTTCTCTGGTCGCCGTCGCCCGGTAGCCATGGGCCGGCCGAAGGTAACAACATACGCCATACTCCCGCCGGAGCGGCGCTTTAATATGGAAATTTTAGTGGTCATGCATGCATCTTTTTGTGCTACCACTCCTATATAAGGGTTGACCGGTCGCTTCCCGTGGACATGCGCGGGCGGTGGAAGAGGAAGGAGAAGGGAAGCGGGCTGTGGAGTAATGTTTTTACCACAATTTCTTAGGAAACTGAGTGCAACAATTGAGTAGTTTTGCAAACTACCAGTACTACACCTGAAACGGTTCAAAACTTATACTCCCTTGCCAGCGCGCGCTTCCCGCGTGAAATGGTCAGCGTCGCCCTAGAGCGTCAGTGCCGCATTAATGCCCGGCCAGAGCGGAGGCGACCTCTCACTGGCGCCGGCTTTGAAGTGGCGCGACGGCCGAGAGAGCGCCGCTTCCCGGTGCACGCGACTGCTCCGCGTCGAGACTGGCCATAGGCCCTGTTTGGATCCATGGGTTAGAGTTAGTTTGAGCTAGTTGGGGCTCAAATAGCCCTAAAGTATCCAAGCATGAGGGTTTAAATTGGAGCAAGTTGCACCGAACCCACCAAAAAAAACTATCCCACCCAAGAGGTGCTAACTGGAGATAGTTCTCATTGGGACCACTAAAAATCACTTTTCTCTCTCCATGAAGTGCATTTATTGTCAATCTAACCCTGTCACCCAAACACCTCTTTGGCTACAGTTAGTTCAGGGTTAGTCATGAGTTAGTCTAACCTCTAGCTAGGTTAGAGTATCAAACAGGAGCAGTATAGGACATGCAAGTTGCTCAAAGCATACAGGCAAATTCCTATGTGAAAGGATTTTTTCTTTTTGAAAACGGAACGTGAAAGGAATTTTTTTGAATGCTCTTGGCATGTCGCTAACATGTGATAGTTAACCGACCTCAATAGACGGCAGAAACGCCAGCCCGCCGCACTTTGATAGAGACGAGGAGGGAGAAGCGATACAGGTTGCTGGATTACTAGAGATAGGTGTCGCACGGAAGCCAAGAAATATGGTGATAGCGTGGGTTAGCCATGTACTAGTATGATGTAACTACACTGGGCTGCCGTGTTTCATACTCTTCCAGTCCACTGTGGAGATGATTGGTTAATTTTATATCGCTGAATAATATTAAATAGGTCCATTTCCATTTCTGTCCCTAACTCGAACCACCTAATCAGATATACCCCTAATTCAAAAGTCTGCTCAAATTTGCCCCTCCGCCGTTAGGTGCCCTTACAGAAATGCCCTTCTGCGCCGTTACCGTCTGGTCAAACAGCTTTGACCGTCCTGAAAAAAATAGCAAAAAAATTCTAAAAAATCTTAAAAAAATTGAGATCGAAGATACTCATGTGTGCAAGGCGTGTGCAAATTTTTGTGCTATTTGGACATTCCAGGAGCTCGTGGCGAGGAAAAACAGTTAATGTGCATGCTTGTGAACAGTAAATTTCAAATAAAATAGCAAGAAAATTCAAAAAATATGAAATTTTTTGGCATCAAAGAGGCTTGGGTGCACAAGGTGCTTGAAAGTTTTGGTGATCAAATGACATGCGAGGAGCTATAGCAGGAAAAAACAAAATAGTCATTTTTTCCCAAGTTTTTTCCCGAGCCAAATTTTGTTTTTTTTTCTCCACAAGCCCCTCCAACGTCCAAACACAACAAAAATTTGCACGCAGCTTGCAGACCCGAGCCTCTTTGATGCCAACCAATTTCATATTTTTTTTTGAATTTTCTTGGTATTTTTTTAATTTACTGTTCACAAGCTTACATATTTATTATTTTCCCTCTGACACGAGCTCCTGGAATGTCCAAACAGCACGAAATTTTGCATGCACCTTGCGAGCCTGGGTATCTTTGATCCCACAAATTTTCAGATTTTTTTAGATTTTTTTGCTATTTTTTTCAGGACGGTCAAAGCCCTTTGACTGACTTTGACTTGCTTTGACCAGACAGTAACGGCACAAAAGAGCATTTCTGTAAGTGCACCTAACGGCGGAGGGGCAAATTTGAGCAGGCTTTGAAATTAAGGGTAAATATGAGAGTGGGCGCAAATTAGGGACATAGATGTAAATGTCCCTATTAAATATTATGAGTGCAGATGCTCCACCACGAGGTTCCTTGCTCCTTCTCGGTCGTCCGGAATCTATGTTCTTCCACTCTATTTTTTTACGTGAGCTTTGTTCATCCTTTTGCCAACACGCGAGACATCTAGCATCAAGGTGCACGTGTTATGCAAGGATCGTTCCATCTATATGAAGAACACGTGGGACTGGAACTACGAGACAGACATGTACCCAGGAGTGGGCGTACAAACCTGAGTAATGTAGCGTAGTAAGTGAAGTAGAAAGGCACAAATGGTATGAACATGCGTGGCATATAGGGTGTGTTTGGTTGCGTTCTCGTCTCAGCATAGTTGTTCCCTCTTCATGCATGCTCAACTCAACGCCCCTCTTCATGCATGCTCTCTTCATGCATGCTTCTAGTGTATTTGTGCTAAACTAGTGTGGACTCATGCACCCTCCATACACTCTACCAAACACCCAAAAGTAGGTCGAGAAGGGAACTCTTGGGCGGCATTTGTCTCTTACTACATACTACCACTAAATGTTGTACGTGCAATGCACGGTGATGTTATGGAGTACGTGCCTAAGTACTCTACTACTACTATATTAGTTGGAGGGACATATTAACTTTTATATTTGTTTACGTGTATGCCCCGAGACCTTCCAACTAGACGTGTCTTTCTCTCCAGGTCGCACTTTGTATCGTTCATACCACTAAGTGCTACTACGTGTGGTATCCGACCCAGAAGTGGAAGAAGTGGAGACGCTCTACCACGCTATTTTTTTACGCTGGGCTCTACCACGCTGTTCATGTCCCACTCCTTTCGCTGACGTGTGGGACATCCAGCACGTGCCGTGTTTGGCACCCTTCGTCGTAAGAGTTGAAACGCTAGCATTCATCATAAATAAAAAATAATTATAAATCGGCAGTGATACTATTTTTTTGCGAACCAATCAGCAGTGATACTATACCACGCGGTTTCCTTGCTCCTCGATATCGGAAAGAATACTTACGTTCGCCAACATGTGGGACGTCGACCATCCTGGTCCACTTGCCATGCACGCAGAACTCCAAGGGAGAGTCACCCAGGTCGTCGTGCCGCAGTAACAATGACTAATGAGCCGTCAAATCACAGGCCCACTTCCCACTTTGAAGTTGCTCGGACAAAGGAACCATCATGACTTCGTTGACTTCCGCTTCTTGAACAAAACCACTGTACCAGCAGTACTGCTAGCTACAGTAGTTACTCCAACAGAGGCCTCCTTTCGTTCATAGGATAGGAATATGAAAATCATAGGAAGTGAGATGGCATGCATCTCAATTCCTATAGAGAAAGAGATGCCATTTGATGCTTAGGCTAGGAATTTTTCCATTTAATCTAGGCTAATGTACTGGTAATTTGCTCTAAAAACTACAGTAGTAACTAGTAGTATTGGTACATGCTCGTACTCAGACACAGACACACACACTAACTACTAGTACTACTACTTCTCACATGCTGGCCTGACGTCGTCGTTCTCCTTCCCGGCTTTGTCGGCGACACCCCACCGTGCTTGGATCTCCGACCTCTCCGCAGCAGCGCGTGCGTCCTTTTCTTTCTTGCGGCGGTGGGCCTCTCTTTTCTTGAGTGCTTTTTGACTTTTCCGCTCCCTCTGTGCGGCTTTGGCCGCCTCTTGCTCTACCGCCCATTCAGCCTTGGCATCTTCAAATTCCTCCCACATAGTTGTGAGGTCGCGAGCGGCGATGAACTCGGCACGGCGGGATGCCAGCGCTTCCCTACCATTTTGTGTGCGGTCGTGGGCGGCGAGGAACTCGGCGTGGCGGGATGACATCGCTGCCTTACCGGTTAGTGTGCGGCACAATGGCATGAACAACGCTTGGTGAGAGCTCTGGGGTGGAGTGGCCGGACAACCGTATAGTGCATTGGTTTGTCAAGAGCTCAAGGACAGAAGACGAAGCAAATTTGGATTCCCCTTCAATCCTGGTCATTTATTACCGAGTAAAATGCATTGGCGGTCATCGAACTTGTCTTGATAGCTCACTTTGATCATTGTATACGAGATATGGTGATTATACGGTCACTGGCTCAGCGTATAGCTCCGTATTTGTCTGGTTGACCAGTCAAACAGTCCGCATGCGCCTCATCAGCTCGTGTTCTTTATCTATCTACGCGGGCATACCTGTCAATGGAGAAAGAAATACTGTAAAAACCAAAATTATGCATATGTGGGGAATCAAACCACGGACTCGTCGCTGCAATGCACCCTCGTCAGCCAAATGAAAATGAAATACTTCGCGCCAGACACTCACGCTCACGCTGTCAAAGCATGCTAATGCATGCACGTCGCCCTCTAAATCAAAGTCCTGCTCATGGCGCAATGCAAACGGTGAGCCCATCACCTGCGCGCCCCGGCGGTGCCTGACATTACTGTTTAGACGTTTGATGGAGGCCTACGCGAACACCGAGCATGTATTCACCTAGCTCAACACCAACGGTCATACTCAGACCGCCTTGCTCATGTATATCGTCCATCACAACGACAATCTATAAAACAGCCTAAGCTAGAGAGGGTACTATGGTAGTATGGTACGGAGTATGTACTATCGTGAGCGACCGATCTTAGTGCCACTGCACACCGAAATCCCTTCCATCGCTAGCGCGCGCTTCCCGCCTGAAACGGTCACCATCTCTCCAGAATGCCAATGCCGCTTTCACCGGACTTAACTGCAGGTGCAATTGGTGTGTCACTGACATGCGGGCCAGATGCCCGTTGGGCCCACATGACAGTAACCCAAACGCATCTGCAGTTAAGTCACTGAAGCAGCGTCCGCATTCACGCCCGACGAACCTACTCCGGCGCCAGTTGTCCATCCGTCTGTCGCGGCTCATTGCCATTCGCCCGCTATATTAACTTGAGCCCCAGCTCCCAGCCATAGCCAAAGACCCACACTTATTCTCCTTCGGTCCCTTCCTTCTGTCGGCACCACTTCAACCATGGCCTCCTGGCGCTCCGAAGCTCTCTCGGACGTACTGTCATAGGAGCAGAGGAGGGACATCGGCGGCTCCACTCCGAGCACGCTCCAAAGCTCTCTCCGACGTACTGTCGCAGGAGCAAACGAAGGAGATCGCCGGCACCCCCCCCCCCCCCGGCCTCCCTCCGCCGCCACGACAACGAAGCTGGCGCGTGTGCGCGAGCGCAGCCGGCAGCGAGGAAGAGTAGTACACGGTAGGTCGCCGCCGCTCTGGTCCCGGGAAGGCCACCGCTACTCCACTCAGTCGATGCCAAGTTTGGTGGGGTAAACATCGGCGGCCGATTAGCCGCTTGATGGCGACATGGAGGCGGAAATCTTCAGAACCTTGTGCTCCGGAGGAGGAGGTTATCGAGGCGGATGAGGAGGAGGAAAAGGCAATGGTCGGCTTTCTCGGGTTCATGGCCGGACATGGTGGTCGGGCGCCGGCGATCGTTTAGATTAGGTTTACAATAGGTTTTAGTACGGTTTGTGCGAAATATGTAATGAATTTCATCCAGTTTGTAGGAAAAGTTTTTGAAATGTAATATTTCATCCGGTTAATTTGAATTTTGCTTTGTTTGCATGAATTTCGTCCGGTTAGTTCATATAGTTGTCGAAAGGTATGCGGGCAGCATCGGATGGCATCCATCAGTGTCCTCGGACAGATGCCGGTGTAAATTTGTGGGCCAATGCTGGAGATGCCCTAACTATCATGCTATAATCGCTAACAATCCTCCATTATTTGGCAGGGAATAGTTATCCCTCGATCAAAATCAGATCCACGGTGTTTCGCACTCCTCCCGCGTAAGAGTGTAAACTCTTGCTTACATAAAAATGGAGCAAGTGGATGGCACTGTAGCACGTCATATCACTCGAACTAGCCTACCTAACGAGCGGGAAAGCACCGCCCTCGTCATTTTGTTCTGGATTTCTATCGATCAATCGCGTGGAAATGTTACGCTTCGCAAGTTCTAAAGGAAAATGTGGCACACTTACAACTCGTACGCGTCGCAACCCCGACAGTCCGGCTCGCACGCCGCTCACCAGAGGGGACACGCGTTGTCTTGCAATTTCACTGACATGTGGGACCGTAATTGAATAAGCCATCGATAGCCGAAATCTAATCGCTTGGCGGGCGTCGGCTGAGCAGAGATAAACGGGGGAGGGAGAAGAGATCGCTCGCCCGTCGCGCACGGACTCCAAGAAATATATGGTGATAATGTGAGGTGGGCCATGCTGGAGTCCGGACCGCTTCTGGAGCCCGCTCTCACCGCCCTGGCCCCTCAAGACGCCAGCTGCCCGCCGCATGCATGCATAGCAAGTAGTACTCCTTATGTGGAGGAGAGAGAGGCATTGACAAAGTCAAGGAGTGGGCTCTGCAAGAGCCCGTCTCTACACGTGCTCCTAGGTATAAAAAATAATTCTAAAAAAGGCATAAAAACAATTGTCTTAAAAAAATAAAGGTAAAAAACATTTGAGAGGAAATAGATAGAGAGAAAGTGAGAAAAAACTATAACCTGGGCATTACATGAGGAAGGAGGGAGTGGTGCACATGCCAAGTTCACTGGGCTGCCGTGTTTCACACTCCTCCGTCGTAACAGTGGAGACAATAGCTTTCATCAAAAAGAAACAATGAGTACTCGTTGCTCGTCCTCTATATCAGAAAGAATACTTTCATTCACCGACATGTGGGACGTCGACCATCCTCGTCCACCTGCCATGCACAAAATTATCCTGGTCTACCCCGGTCGTATCGCAGGCCCAACCTTTCCCACTGTAAGTTGTTCGGACGAAGGAACCATCATGACTTTGTTGAATTCCGCTTCTTCAAGAAAACTTACTATACACGCAATACTGCTACCACACGCGAAGACTGGAAGGCACTGTACCACGTCATATCACTGAAACCCACTAGGCCAAACTAGCCCGCCTAGGTCATCTATTTTGGAATAGAGGGAGTACGTCTCTGCACTGCTATGATTTTGTGTTGCACGTTCTCTATACTTTTGCTATGATTTTCCTACCCTATGAACCAAATGAGGCCTGAATGTATGTCGACTATTGTCTGATCGATCACTAAGCCTGCAATTTTAGGAGCTAGGGCTATTGGTCGGTCGACGAGGGATAAGTATAAGCGTACCATGAGCTCATCAGCCCCAATGTTTCTCTTTGGTGAGTGTTTTGCAAGTACTACAGCTCACACAATAGCTAGCCTACTAACACCAAGAATCATCAAACAAGCCCTGCTGATATGATAAACAGTTCAAACTTACATCTAAGCATGCCATATATTACATCAAAAGCTGGTGAGGATACATCTGTTTCCATAACTCGGAGAGGGTTCGCATGATTCATCGCATGATTCACTATCAAACAAAAGTAGCAAGATCCGCCCACACAAGACAGTGCACTAGCCCTAAGATGGTTTGATAACACGCATCGTTCTGGTAATTAAACACAGGGCAATGCAAACTACCCTGAAGGATTAGCGCGACCAACTATTTCTTGTCCTCGATCTCTCGGGCAATGACCACAGCACGGACAGCGGCATGGGAATCGATTTCTGGGGCGATGTCCACCGGACTGACCGCGACATTGGAATCGATCTCTGGGGCGATGTCCACAAGATGGACAGCGGCATCGGAATCGATCTCCGGGGCGATGCCAACAGGACGGGCCACGACATCAGAATCATCAAGGACGTCCACCGGCACCTGCACAACCCTAACATATTAGCAAGCACATTGCAAATAATCAAAAACCACAACTATGGTAATAAGCCACTATTTTTTACCTTGTGCAGCTCACGGGGGATCTCGTCCTCCAGGGGCCATCTCCTCGTCCTTGATGGGGGCCATCACCTTGCCAGGGGAATACTGCTTCTCCACGGCGACTATCTCCTCAAACTCGGTCTTGAGCCTCACATAGGTGGCAATAAGAGTTCCTGGGGTAGGCACGGTGGGGCCCTTGCTGTTCTTCCAACTTTATTTGAGGAGTTCGTCCACCAACGTCCTCAACTCTTTGGCCAGTGCTTGTTTCTTGGAGTTCTTCGTCTCCATGGGTTGGCCTGCCAACATGGTCAACTCGTTGGTCGGTGCTCACTCCTTGGAGATCGCTGTCTCAAGTGGGTTGACCGCCGGCAACTCTTTGCCTAGTGCTCCAGGATCCATCAATGAACTGACAAACAAAAAGCAATCAAAAGGAAACCACAATCGCAATGAAAACGGGAAAAGAATAGGATGTGAGAATCAGTCGGTGCTTCGCAAAAAGAAGATTCTTGGAATGAAAATATAGCAGCATAACTGATTCTCCCACCTTTCCTTCGTCGGTACAGAAGAAAAATGGCAGAAGTGAGTAGCCTGGAGTGAGGTTTTCTTCAAGAAAGGGAAGAAAGGGCTTGAACGAGTGTTCCAGTGAAATGATGGTTGCTTCGTCCAGTCCAACTTGGAGGCCACCTTACCACTGCTGGTAAAGGTGTGGGTTTTGTGATATGATGGGTCATGGCGGCCACACCGGGGTGACAGGTGAGTCTCGACTGTAGAACCTCGCTGTGATTTGGTGGATGGCACACGGGCCCGGATGCTTTGAAATGTCCCGCATGTAGATAGAGCGGCTAGTCATATAGGAGTGCTCAATATTGTGCACCACGACCAAGGCGGAGAGTAAAATGAGAGAACTACATAATTAATGCATGAGTTTAATTAGGGTAGTTTTGTAAAGTATGAGATACATTCCTCCAATCGCAAAATGCCTTGGTTCATGAGATTTGAGATTTGAGCCCTATAAACCGGAAGGGAGGGAGTACTGCACATGTTGTAGTCTAGTCACTTGTTGAAATCTCTAGAAAGGCAAATACTCCTTTCCGCTTTACAGGGCTATACTACTCCCTCCGTCTAGGTGTGTAAGTCATATTACGAAAACCAAATAGTCCCAAAACACTTAGGCGTGGTGCATTAACTTCTACCTTGTTTCTTGTTTCTTGACATATCAACCAATAAGAGATGAAAGGTGTGCATGCTTTTAATGACTTGCAATGGCTAGTTCATTGCATGCAATGCTATTAATTAGCAAATAAACATTGGTGACCCCAGGAGGAAACGGTGCTAAGCGCGTGGACCTATGTAGAATGAGTATCAACCAATGGATAATGGAGTTTAATTGTTAAACAATAGCAATTTTGTCTCATGCAAGAGCCTGGTAGTACTCCAAGGAACCGCACCACGCGAGCGTTCGCAACTTCCACGTTTGGGTTGCGCTTGGCTCTTCGCCTCTTCGAGAAGACGAACAATGATGTTACTCCTACTTCTACAGTATCGAATCCACTGCTGCATGTCCGTCCACCTCGTGCGGGAGGGATAGCGTGTAGCGAAAGCTTCTACTTACTACTCCTGCCTTTGCGTCTATGACAGGTGGGCCCAACAGGTGGTTGGCCCTCCTGTCATGCATCCAAAGGCAGGTGCAGTTAAGGCACCGGAGCTCAGTCCGCGAGGGAGAGGGCGTTGTAGTAATCAAATTTCTCGGTCTTGTATGAGTTGACGCGACACATCAAAGCACTACACTCGATATAAGTCTTTTTACACATTTCAAATGGGCTACTTCGTATGTAGGAGTAGACATATTCTGCTTCGTATGTAGTCACTTGTTGCAATCTCTAAAAAGACTTATATTTGGAAATGGGGGGAGTACAACGCATGCATGCATGTGCTACCTCTTGAGCATTGCGTTGGTTTTCCCCGAAGAGGAAGGGATGATGCAGCAAAGTAGCGTAAGTATTTCCCTCAGTTTTTGAGAACCAAGGTATCAATCCAGTAGGAGGCTACGCGCAAGTCCCTCGTACCTGCACAAAACAAATGAATCCTCGCAACCAACACAAATAGGGGTTGCCAATCCCTATAAGGCCACTTACGAGAGTGAGATCTGATAGATATGATAAAGATAATATTTTTGGTATTTTTATGATAAAGATGCAAAGTAAAATAAAGGCAAAGTAAATAACTAAGTAGTAGGAGATCAATATGATAAAGATAGACCCGGGGGCCATAGGTTTCACTAGTGGCTTCTCTCGAGAGCATAAGTATTCTACGGTGGGTGAACAAATTACTGTTGAGCAATTGACAGAACTGAGCATAGTTCTGAGAATATCTAGGTCTGATCATGTATATAGGCATCACGTCCGAGACAAGTAGACCGACTCCTGCCTGCATCTACTACTATTACTCCACTCATCGACCGTTATCCAGCATGCATCTAGAGTATTAAGTTAAAAACAGAGTAACGCCTTAAGCAAGATGACATGATGTAGAGGGATAGACTCATGCAATATGAAGAAAACCCCATCTTGTTATCCTCGATGGCAACAATACAATATGTGCCTTGCTGCCCCTACTGTCACTGGGAAAGGACACCGCAAGATTGAACCCAAAGCTAAGCACTTCTCCCATTGCAAGAAAGATCAATCTAGTAGGCCAAACCAAACTGATAATTCGAAGAGACTTGCAAAGATAACAGATCATGCATAAAAGAATTCATAGGAGATTCAAATATTATTCATAGATAGACTTGATCATAAACCCACAGTTCATCGGTCTCAACAAACACACCGCAAAAAGAAGATTCATCAAAATAAGCAAACAACACACGAAAAACAGAATCTGTCAAAAACAGAACAGTCTGTAGTAATCTGTAGCTAGCGCAAGATCTGGAACCCCAAAAATTCTAAAATAAATTGCTGGACGTGAGGAATTTATCTTATAATCATCTTCAAAAAGAATTAGCTAAATATAGCTCTTCAAATAAAAACGGCAGCAGTTCTCGTGAGCGCTAAAGTTTCTGCTTTTTACAGCAAGTTCAACAAGACTTTCCCCAAGTCTTCCCAATGGTTCTACTTGGCACAAACATTAATTAAACACAAAAAACACAAACAAAACAGAGGCTAGATAAATTATTTATTACTAAACAGGAGCAAAAGGCAAGGAATAAAAATAAAATTGGGTTGCCTCCCAACAAGCGCTATCGTTTAACGCCCCTAGCTAGGCATAACAAGCAAGAATAGATCTAGGTATTGCCATCTTTGGTAGGCAATCCATAAGTGGCTCTCATAATAGATTCATAAGGTAATTTAATTTTATTTCTAGGAAAGTGTTCCATGCCTTTCCTTAATGGAAATTGGAATCTAATATTTCCTTCCTTCATATCAATAATTGCACCAATCGTTCTAAGGAAAGGTCTACCAAGAATAATAGGACATGAAGGATTGCAATCTATGTCAAGAACAATAAAATCTATGGGCACATAATTCCTATTTGCAAAAATAAGAACATCATTAATTCTTCCCATAGGTTTCTTTATAGTGGAATCCACAAGGTGCAAGTTTAGAGAGCAATCATCAAAATCACGGAAACCTAACAAATCACACAAAGTTTTTGGAATCGTAGAAACACTAGCACCCAAATCACATAAAGCATAGCATTCATGATCTTTAATTT
This sequence comes from Triticum urartu, assembly GCF_056163025.1. Classification (NCBI taxonomy): domain Eukaryota; kingdom Viridiplantae; phylum Streptophyta; class Magnoliopsida; order Poales; family Poaceae; genus Triticum; species Triticum urartu. The sequence continues at coordinate 435,612,822 of NC_141873.1, forward strand.
TAATTTTAATAGTTGGTTCCCACTCATCATAAAGTTTTCTAGGGATAGAAACTTCCAATTCAAGATTTTCTTCATAAGATTGCATCAAGGCATCAACGATATGTTTAGTAAACGCTTTATTTTGACTATAAGCGTGAGGAGAATTTAGCACTGATTGTAACAAGGAAATACAATCAATAAAAGAGCAATTTTCATAGTTAAATTCCTTGAAATCCATAATAGTGGGTTTAGCAACATCTAGGGTTTTAATTTCTTCAATCCCACTTTTATCAAATTTAGCATCAAGATCAACAAATTCCGAATTCTTAGAACGCCTTCTAGGTAAAGGTGGATCATATTCAGTCCCATCATTATCAAGATTCATATTGCAAAACAAAGATTTAATAGGGGACACATCAATAACTTTTAGATCTTCATCTTTATTTTCATAGGAACTAGAAGAACACGCTCTTATAAAGGCATCTTTCTTAGCACGCATCCTAGCAGTTCTTTCTTTGCACTCATCAATGGAAATTCTCATGGCTTTGAGAGACTCATTGATATCATGCTTAGGTGGAATAGATCTAAGTTTCAAAGAATCAACATCAAGAGCAATTCTATCAATGTTCCTAGCCAAATCATCAATCTTAAGCAAAAAAAATTCAATCATAGCATTAAAATTCTTTTGTGAAGTAATAAATTCTTTAATATTAGATTCAAAATCAGAGGGAATCTTATTATAATTTCCATAAGAATAGTTGTAGGAATTACCATAATTATTAGATGGATTACTAGGATAAGGCCTAGGATTAAAATTTCCTCTATACGCGTTGTTACCAAAATTGTTCCTACCAACAAAATTCACATCCATAGGTTCATTATTATTCTCAATCAAAGTAGACAAGGGCATATCATTAGGATCAGACGAAACACTCTTATTAGCAAATAATTTCATAAGTTCATCCATCTTTCCACTGAAAACATTAATTTCTTCTATCGCATGCACCTTTTTATTAGTAGATCTTTCAGGTTGCCATTGATAATAATTAACCATAATATTATCTAGGAGTTTAGTAGCTTCTCCTAATGTGATTTCCATAAAAGTGCCTCCCGCGGCCGAATCTAAAAGATTTCTAGAAGCAAAATTCAATCCGGCATAAAAATTTTGAACAATCATCCACAAATTTAAACCATGAGTAGGGCAATTACGTATCATTAATTTCATTCTCTCCCAAGCTTGTGCAACATGTTCATGATCAAGTTGCTTAAAGTTCATAATATCGTTTCTAAGAGAGATGATCTTAGCGGGAGGAAAATACTTAGAGATAAAAGCATCTTTGCACTTATTCCAAGAATCAATACTATTTTTAGGCAAAGACGAAAACCAAGCTTTAGCACGATCTCTAAGCGAAAAAGGAAATAGCTTCAATTTAACAATATCATTATCCGCATCTTTCTTCTTTTGCATGTCACACAAATCAACAAATCTATTTAAATGGGTAGCGGCATCTTCACTAGGAAGGCCGGAAAATGGATCTTTCATGACGAGATTCAGCAAAGCAATATTAATTTCACAAGATTCAGCATCGGTAACAGGAGCAATCGGAGTGCTAATAAAATCATTGTTGTTGGTATTGGTGAAGTCACACAATTTAGTATTATCTTGAGCCATCATGACAAGCAAGCAAACTAACACACAAGCAAACAAAAAGCAAGCGGGAAAAAAGAGGCAAATAGAGAAAGAGAGGGAGGATAGAGAGAGAGGGAAAATAAAACGGCAAGGGTGAAGTGGGGGAGAGGAAAATGAGAGGAAAATGGCAAATAATGTAATGCGGGAGATAAGGGTATGTGATCGGTACTTGGTATGTTGACTTTTCGTAGACCTCCCCGGCAACAGCGCCAGAAATCCTTCTTGCTACCTCTTGAGCACTACATTGGTTTTCCCCGAAGAGGAAGGGATGATGCAGCAAAGTAGCGTAAGTATTTCCCTCAGTTTTTGAGAACCAAGGTATCAATCCAGTAGCAGGCTACGCAAGTCCCTCGTACCTGCACAAAACAAATAAATCCTCGCAACCAACGCAAATAGGGGTTGTCAATCCCTATAAGGCCACTTACGAGAGTGAGATCTGATAGATATGATAAAGATAATATTTTTGGTATTTTTATGATAAAGATGCAAAGTAAAATAAAGGCAAAGTAAATAACTAAGTAGTAGGAGATCAATATGATAAAGATAGACCCGGGGGTCATAGGTTTCACTAGTGGCTTCTCTTGAGAGCATAAGTATTCTACGGTGGGTGAACAAATTACTTTTGAGCAATTGACAAAATTGAGCATAGTTATGAGAATATCTAGGTATGATCATGTATATAGGCATCACGTCCAAGACAAGTAGACCGACTCCTGCCTACATCTACTACTATTACTCCACTCATCGACCACTATCCAGCATGCATCTAGAGTATTAAGTTAAAAACAGAGTAACGCCTTAAGCAAGATGACATGATGTAGAGGGATAGACTCATGCAATATGAAGAAAACCCCATCTTGTTATCCTCGATGGCAACAATACAATACGTGCCTTGCTGCCCCTACTGTCACTGGGAAAGGACACCGCAAGATTGAACCCAAAGCTAAGCACTTCTCCCATTGCAAGAAATATCAATCTAGTAGGCCAAACCAAACTGATAATTCGAAGAACTTGCAAAGATAACCAATCATACATAAAAGAATTCAGAGGAGATTCAAATATTATTCATAGATAGACTTGATCATAAACCCACAATTCATCGGTCTCAACAAACACACCGCAAAAAGAAGATTACATCAAATAGTTCTCCACAAGAGAGGGGGAGAACATTGTATTGAGATCCAAAAAGAGAGAAGAAGCCATCTAGCTACTAACTATGGACCCGTAGGTCTGAGGTAAACTACTCACACTTCATCGGAGGGGCTATGGTGTTGAAGTAGAAGCCCTCCGTGATCGATGCCCCCTCCGGCGGAGCTCCGGGACAGGCCCCAAGATGGGATCTCGTGGATATAGAAAGTTACGACGGTGGAATTAGGGTTTTGGCTCCGTATCTGATCGTTTGGGGGTACGTGGATATATATAGGAGGAAGGAGTATGTCGGTGGAGCAACAGGGGGCCCACGAGGGTGGAGGGCGCGCCCCCTACCTCGTGGCCTCCTGTTTCTTTTCTTGACATAGGGTCCAAGTCTCCCGGATCATATTTGTTGAGAAAATCACATTCCCAAAGGTTTCATTCCGTTTGGACTCCGTTTGATATTCCTTTTCTTCGAAACCCTAAAATAGGCAAAAAAACAGCAATTCTGGGCTGGGCCTCCGATTAAGAGGTTAGTCCCAAAAATAATATAAAAGTGGATAATAAAGCCCAATAATGTCCAAAACAGTAGATAATATAGCATGGAGCAATCAAAAATTATAGATACGTTGGAGACGTATCAGCATGTCATGACTTTCCTTTTGATACTTGCATGTGTTGATTTGATGCACCTTGCCAAATTTTGACTATAAATTTAACTAACCAAATTTTCATGCATGTCACAAAAAAAATTACGGGGCTGTTTGGATTGTGACTATGTTTGTCTTATGTTGCCACATTATTTTTCCCACACTTGCCACACTTGCCTAACCTGAGTTGCTCAAATTGTTAGACACACTTTGGCTTGCCTAAGGGAATCTTGCCACAATTTTTGTGTCTATGACATGTGGGGTTCACTGCTAATAAAAAAATTCTTGTCTTAGGTGTGGCTAATAAAAAAGACTTATATTTAGGAACGGAGGGAGTAGAAAATATAAATAATAATGCATGTTGGGGCAACCCACATTTCCGCTAATTTTAGCCGTGGGCTTGTTCACAATTTTTATGAGGTGGTGGTTGTTCATTTAATGGAGGGACTTGTAGTACCAGACTTGAACGATACAAAGTGCGACCTGGCACACCGTAACACCACTTGGAACAAGCGGGTAGCTATCTCAAAAAACAATCAACAACTAAAAAAACTGTGACCTGGCATGTAGTCGTATAGAATTTTAAACGATTGTTTTGATGGAGTGAAAAAGGAAAACTACCCCACTACATATATATAGGACGGAGCCTCCGCGCTTGCTTGCTAGGGTTGATCTATTCACACACTCTCATCCTCTCCAGATCTAAACAAGATAGGGGTAGTAACACTGTCTTTCTCCCTTCAAAAAACACTGGCTTTCTATCCTCACCGCTGGTTACAGATCCGGACGTATCCCCCTCCGCCGGTGAAGGGGAGGAGGGGCAGCGTTTAGGCCGTCGTCGACAGCGAGGGAGGAGACCCACTGCCGGCCGCACCGTTATCTCTGGCCGAGCGCCGGTGCGGGAGGTCCTCCGATCCCTTCATCGTTGCCTGTGGGCGGATCCGGCCTCCCGCCGCCCACCTATCCACATCCCGATGACCTTCAGGTATATCTTCGTTCGAAACCGCCTTAGCTCTACTTCCCCAGCTCGCTACGTCGCTGCATGTGCATCATTTTCTACCTCTCAGCCCCTCTCGATCAGATGGTCCAACGTCACATATTTTTTTCTTCTATTGTTAGAGGTAAAGCTACTTCATGGAGTCGAATCTTGTACTCCCTCCGTCCAAAAATACTTGTCATTGAAATGGATGTATCGAGATGTATTTTAGTTCTAGACACATCCATTTTGATGACAAGTAATTCCGGGTAGAGGGAGTACTTAGTTCAAACAAGAAATAAAGTGGGGGTGGGGGAATTTAGTATGTACATCGGACTTGGTACAAACAGGAAGGAAAGGGGGTGAAAGTAGTACAGACTGGTCATCCAACCGGTCTCTTGGTCGAAAAGGGAAATATAGGGGTAACGTTGTACACAGTGGTATGACCAGGACTAGATTTGTTATCCACACATAGGAGTAGGTGGCTAGAGTGAACAAAAATGGGACCAACCCAGATATGTTTCTTGGATGTTTGTTTCTCGGGGCAACAAACTATGAATCACCACTTTATGCCCCTGTTTACGTACATGGTGCTGGACTGCTGGTGCACCCACTTTCCCATGCCCTTATACCAAATATTTAGGCTCCGTTCGGAATAAAGGGACAGAAAACATAGGTCTTGAAAAATAGAGGAATAGGAAAGGAATGTAGGTATAAAACTATGGAACAGCGAACCGGAGGAAACTCTCAAGAGAATGTGTTCGGATGGACTACGAAATGTACAGATTTGTTTTTTTAGAGTAGCATGCTTGGTAGCATGAGATGCTATTTGTTTATTCAGCTGCACAGTGACTACTCTTGTCCTCACCTCACGTACCACACATAGGTTGATTTTTTTATTCCGGCAACACAGCACAGCAACCTGTCTAACGCATGGCAGCGAGCGCTTGCCTCGGGCTTCCGCCCAAAAAATGAGCAACGTGTGGATGTTTCTAATCCTATGGAATCAGTACTACCAAACCAGCTTTCCTATGAAACACTATTCACCTTTCCTGTGTTCCGAATGGTTGGAAGGGAAAGAATACCGTAGGAATTGTGTTCCTACGAAAATCCTGCACCAAACCTGTGAACTGAACGCAGCCTTAGCTGTTCTTAATCTAATGTCCCTAGTAAAAATGAAGCCATGCCACTGTTATAAGCCATGACAAGTTTAGCCAAATGTTTTTGCCTGTAATTGTTTGAGACTCTGAATGTTTCCTCTGTGCCTTTTTGTGCAAACAGGGATATCCAATTCACCTGGTTGCTGTTGTGACCTTTTGGTGCACTGCACAAAACTCTTCTTAAAAGAAGTGACTTTTGTGATGTTTAACTGGAATGTCAGAATGGAACAGTTGGTTCATTTTGGTGGAACTGCACAAAGGGAGATCTGTGTTCCAATCCTCATCATCCATATTTGCGCCATAACCTTCCTTTAGGTAAGAATGATATTTAATGCATGTGTTCATCTCTATTTTCCGACTGCCATGAGAAAATAATGCTGTTTTTTACTAGTACACTTGTACTCCCTCACGGACAAAACCAATTCTGAATTAGAAGGCCAATCATGTACTTGGTTTCACCAACTGTTGAGGAGAAAGAGAAACAAAGCATGAAGAGGAAGAAGAACAAGAATAAACAGTATCAAGGCGATCTTGCTGAAGCCAGAGGCCTCAGTCGAGGCCATTCAAGGGCTCCGGCAATGACTACCTTACATGTGAGACGATCCTCCAGGGAGCCCTTCCACTTCTGTTGTCTCACTTAATTAATTAGGAGTACTTAAGTACCACTAATTTATTACTGCCTAATTTTCCTGTTGGAGTTAAACAAATCTTTAGTAGGACCCTATGCTGAATCATGTACGTGTGTATGTTTGTCTATGGAGGTGAATCATGTGGTGGAGCAGGGAGGGAATATTATTAGTGTCATGACATAATAGTGCTATTGTTTTGCATGTCAATTTATTGCCATTGATTCAATGAGGCAATGTTTTGCGTATTGTCCATCATGAATTTGATGCTACTATTTGAGTAATATGCTAATGTCTTCCTATCCTTTCTCACTAAGCTAATGAAGGTTTCACCTTGTTCCTACTTGTGCAAACAGGGATCATGTTGTGCCAATCATACATTTTAGTAGAACTACACAAGACAGTGTTGACACACAAACACGTCACGTGTACCCTCGACGCCGGGGGTGATGCACCACAACTCACGTCGAAGGAGACCCGACCGACAGCGCGATACGCAAGACAGTCGACGGGCGCTTTTGCAGACCCGAAAACCCCACACCCCCGGGAGGGACCCCATCAGGGAGTGCGGCGGCTATGGGCTGCCCTAGGTCGATTCGCTCGCCCCTAGAGCCTCGGGATTCGCAGCTCTCAAACACGAAGAACAGCGAAGAACGAGATAGAAAAACGGTGGAGAGATAAAACGTAGATGAAAAAGTAGTATATTGATTTGTTCGATTGTGTGTTGTTCAATCGGCCATCACCCCCAACATATATAAGAGGCGGCTGGACTTCCCGTACAAGCAAAGTATTCATCTAGGCTTTCCTTATAAAAAATTACATCAATTCACGTCCTAGAGTCCTAGTTCTATTCCAAGTCGGATTCAGTCTGAATCTGGCCCAACTTCTGTCTTCCTCCTTGTGCAGGCCGCCGAGCTTGCATATGACCTCCGATCAAGATGGCCCAAATATGAAACTTGTGCGCCTCGACGAGACGAACAATCCTTATGTTGAACACTTTTCCAAATAAGACCATCTTGAATATTCTACGAAGCCATCTTTAATATCCAGTCGGACTCGGTCATGTAATGGACTGGGTTGCCCGAGTCTCGTAGTGAACTTACAGGCCGTATACTATCTCATACGATAATGACTCCAAAACCAAAGTTCACTGTTTTGATGATGCGCACAACTTCCGTGTTGATCACTTTTCCATCCGAGGTCATCTGGATTACCTTTCGGGCACATCTTCAGTTTCACTCGGATCCGAGCTCATCCACTCGGATATTAGAGTTTTTCGTCCGACTGGACCTTTTCACTCGGATGTTAGAGTCTTTCACTCGGAAGACAATCTTTCACTCAGATGACTATATTTCGCTCGGAAGGCAATATCTTACTCGAACGTCAAGTTTTCATTCCGATGGTAATCTTTTCACTCGGAATAACTTCACTCGGATGATAATTTCACTCGGATTACTATATTTTCACTCGGAAGCCAATCTTTTACTCGATCGATAAGTTTTTCACTCTACCTTTTAATCGATCGGTAGGTTTTCACTCGGATGGTAAACTTTTCACTCGGAATTCCTGACTAAAAACACAGCCTGATCTTGATTTGCCTCTCCAGGTTGCATACGACCTCGGATTGAGACAAATTTTATATAAAAAACGATCGGCTCGACGAGACAAAACTTTTTCATGTTGAAGGTTTTTCGATTCAACGCCGTCTTGATGGCCGAATTACTCACGCAACCTATCAGACAAGTGTCTGGCACCTCGCGCCATATTTCCGTTGAGGTTCGGTCTGCAGTGTATTGCCTCTAACTTTTGCATATGAACTCGGATTGAGATGATTTATATATCAAAATCGATTGCCTCGACGAGACAAAGACAATTCCTTAAGAGCGCTCCTTCATCCGAGGTCATCTTTAAGACGTGATTGGCCAAAAACCACTCGGAACATTGAATTATGCCACTCGGAGTATAGTTTCGGTCTGTAAGATAAAGTCGAATGAATATAACCGAAACATCAAAGTGGTTCCACTCGGCGACGTGAATCTTTTCATGCTGAAAACCCATTCACTCGAGACCATCTTCATTTCAATCTGTATCTTGCCAAAATCAGGTGGCAACACATGCCCCCCTGTTTTTCGGCAAAGTTTGCACGCCGAAAAATAATATGCATAGTGTTCGTTCTAAGGACGATATCAACACTCTATCGACCATTTATTTTTCTCAGGGCAATAATTATGTATCGGCCATGTTTGTGCTAAGGGCGATAATCGTATACCGGCCATTGCCTACTTAGGCTTCCTGCCACACACTCGGGTGGTACTTCTTCAAATATTTGCCATTGAGAGCTCCAGGTAACAATGCCCCTTGTATTGATTCCACCAAATATGAATTTCCGGGAACAACTCTTGTAATTCTAAAAGGACCTTCCCAACTTGGAGACCACTTCCCGAATTTTCTATCTCTTGAACCAATCGGCAGAATCACTTTCCAGACGAGATCACCAACTTGAAAATTCTTCAACTTAACTTTCTTATTGTAAGCTCTTGCAACCCTCAACTTGTCTCTCTCTATGGACTTCAAAGCAACCAAACGTTTATCGGCAACCTCATCAATATTGTCCATCATCAAGTTATAAAAGTCTACTACCGATAAATCATTTTGTTTGGCTATTCTCAAAGCATTCAAATTTACTTCCACTTGTAAAACGGCCTCTTGACCATATACTAGCTCATATGGGGTCACCTTCGTAGCACCATGCCTTGAAATTCTATGTGCCCACAAAGCTTCAGACAACAACTCATGCCATCTCCTTGGATTATCTTCGATCTTTTTCTTGATGAGTTTGATTAAAATTTTATTGCTAGACTCAGCTTGTCCATTAGCTTGAGCATAATATGGAGAGGAATTGAGCAACTTTATGTTATAAGATCCGACAAACTCTCTGACTTGGTGTGACATGAAAGATGAACCTTGATCTGTTGTTAATGTTTGAGGAATACCGAATCTATGAATAATGTGCTCGGTTATGAATTGAATTACCTCTGTATGTGTCATGTTCTTGAGAGGTACTGCTTCAGACCATTTAGTGAAATAATCAGTTGCCACCAATACGAACCGATGCCCCTTTGAGGAAGATGGGTGAATTTGCCCAATAAAGTCTAAACCCCATCCTCTGAAAGGCCACGGCTTGATAATAGGATGCAACATAGCAGCAGGAGCCAATTGAATATCACCAAATTTTTGACAAACTTCGCACCCTTTATAATATCTGAAGCAATCATTAATCATAGTCGGCCAATAAAACCCAGCACGTCGCAATAACCATTTCATCTTGGGAGCCGACTGGTGAGTGCCACAAATGCATTCATGTACCTCTCCCATAGCAACTCTTGCCTGGTCCTCATCCAAACACTTTAGAAGAACATCATCGACTGTTCGGCGATAAAGACTATCATCTCTCATTGTATACTTGAAGGCCATACGCCGAACAGCCCTGTCCACCCTTTCACTCGGATTGCACAAGTAATCAACAATGGGCTTCCTCCAGTTGGGATTGTCACCTGCACTAGACTTTTTGTTAATGGCTAAATCAGTGGGTTCAGGTTCGGCCTCTCCCATATTGGCAAGACAAGACATCGGTCTTTGAGAGATATGAAACATGCCATGATCAACATGATATCCGGATGCTTGTTGTGCCAATTTATTTGCTTTCCAATTCTCATGTCTAGATATATGAGCAATGCTAAAGCAATCCAAAGTAGAAATTATATCTAGACATTTATCAAGATAAACATTAAGTGATTCGTCCAAACACTAAAAGACTTTGGATATTTGCTGCACCACTAGTAACGAATCACCATAAGCCTCAATATGTGTAACACCTATAGCAAGTAACATCTCTAGGCCGAATAATAATGCTTCATATTCGGCTTGATTGTTTGTACAAAAATATTGTAAGCGGCATGAGGCTTCAAAAACAGCACCATGAGGAGATATGTAAACAATACCAACACCTTGGCCATTGGTACAAACTGAACCATCAAAATATAATCTCCATGGTACTATTGAGACAAGGTTTATATCAACATCATGCTTGTCATCAATCCGATGTTCAACAATAAAATTAGCAATGATTTGGCCTTTCATGGATTTTAGATATTCATAGGCCAAATCATATTCAATCAAAGCATAAGCCCACTTGCCAATTCTACCACTAAGAATTGGTCTATGCAACATGTATTTAATGACGTCGGTCTGACAAGCTACTATGCAAGCACTCGGTACTAAATAATGTCTCAATTTTGTGCAAGCATAATATAAACATAGACACAATTTTTCAATAAATGTATACCTTGTCTCTGCGTCCAATAGGCGGCGGCTCAAATAGGTGATGGCATGCTCTTTTCCTTTGGTCTCTTGAGTTAGAACATCACCAATAACTCCTTCCTCTACTGCAATGTAAAGTCTAAAGGGTTCCCTGTGCTTGGGTGCTTTCATCACCGGAGGAGTGCACAAATAATTCTTGATCATATCAAATGCTTCTTGCTGTTTTGCCCCCCAAGTGAAATCAGCATCATTCTTTAACCGAAGGATAGGAGTAAATGCATCAACTTTCCCTGATAGATTAGCTATGAACCTTCTCAAATAATTGACCTTGCCAAGAAACTTTTGCATATCTCTCTTGCATGTTGGAGCCTCCACTTTATGTATGGCCTCTATCTTTTTGGGATCAATCTCTATGCCATCTTCATGAATAATAAAACCCAAAAACTTGCCAGCTGATACACCGAATGCACACTTTAAAGGATTCATCTTCAGTCCATACTTTTTCATTCTTTCAAAAGCTAAATGCAAATAGGCCAAGTGAGATTCAAAAGCATCCGATTTGACAACAATATCATCAATATAAACTTCAAGTATGACACCGAGTAAATCATGAAAAATTAAATTCATAGCCCTTTGATACATGGCTCCAGCATTTTTTAATCCGAATGTCATCACTGTCCACTCGAATAAACCAAGGAAACCAGGCATCGGAAAGCCGTTTTGTACATGTCCTCTTCGGCCATAAAAATTTGATTGTATCCGGCATTACCATCTAGAAAGCTAATAACCTTATGTCCAGAAGCATCATTAATAAGCATATCGGCTATTGGCATAGGATACTCATCTTTGGGTGTAGCCCTATTCAAATCTCTGAAATCAATGCACACCCTCAACTTGCCAGATCCTTTCTTCTCTACTGGGACAATGTTAGAAATCCACTCGGCATACCTGCAAGGTCGAATGAAATTAGCTTCAAGCAGTCGACCGATCTCTTCCTTGATCCGGTCATATGTTTTCAGATTAAATTTTCTGGTCGACTGTTTATAAGGTCTAAAACGGCCTTTATAGGCAACCGATGTTCCACTAGCTCTCGGCTTAACCCTGGCATCTCATGATATTCCCATGCAAAGCAACAAACATATTCTTTCAATAGCTCGATTAACTTAGCCTTACAATCGGCTTTCAAATTTTTGTTTATAAATGTCGGTCGAGTGACTGAACCATCTCCAATATCTACCTCTTCTAACGGATCGGCTGATGTAAAACCTTGTCCAAGTTTATCCATGTCATCCAACTCCTCTATAGACTCATACATATCGTTCTCATTGGACCGATACTTTACAAGACGTTTTTGTAACCACTTGGAATTAGGATCCATTTAAATATATCATACCTTGGAGCCGATTGCATTCACTCGGCTTTAAAGAGACGGGCACAAAACCATTCTTGGTCGCGCTGAGAAAATCAAATTCTGATAAGTCACATCCCGTCAAGCAAGTAGCATTGGGATGTTGCCAATCCACCGATGCATCGGCCAAAGCAACACAGGCCGAGTTATCCGCATGAATAACTTCCACTTCATCATCAACCCACTGAATCAAAAACTGGTGCATAGTGGATGGCACGCACTGGTTTGCATGAACCCAATCGCGGCCTAGTATGACATTGTAGTTACCTTGCACCTCAGCGACAAAGAATAAGTTTTGCTTCTGACTATAAGCTCCACATACATCACACCTTTGGCTTCAGTTTTCTCTTTGCCTTCAAATCCGTTGAGCACCATATTGGTCTTGATCAATTCTTCATCAGGCAAACCCAATTTCTTGAAGACCGAATAGGGCATAAGATTTACCACAGCACCACCATCAACAAGCATCCAAGTGAGTGGCGACCCATTGATATGACCTCTGAGATATAATGGTTTAAGATGCGTTACTGGTTCTTTTGGCTTCTCGAATATTGCGTTTTTAGGGCCAAAATCCAGCTGAGCCACCTCCCCTTCTTCATCTACAGCACGAAACTCAGCAGGTAAGTAATACTCCATATTGATATCCATACCTTCATGAACCGGCGTAGACTCATAGTCCAACATATCAGCCTCCTCCTCGAGTGCATCCACAGGTTCTGAAATTTGTCCGAGTGAAGGAGAAGTAAGAAGTGTTGCAGACGATGTCATATATGTTGCATCATCCTCCTTTGGTGATGTAGGTATTGTTGTGATAGATGTAGAAGTTGTTGTATCTTGTATTTGTTTAGGCCTCCACACTTGTTTTGGTGGAACCATGGGTCGAGTGTCATTGAACAACTTATCTCTTTGTTTCTCGGCCTCCTGTTCTGCCATCTCTTGACTCCTTAACCTATGTAGTTTCCTCTTTTGTGTCTTTGTTAGCCCTGGAGGACACCACTTTGGCTGAGTGTATTTAGGATCTCTCGTTTTTACCTTACTGGTGCTTGCCTCATGGTCATTAGCCGAGTGCTTTGGCGCGATAGCAAGTATCGGCTCAGTCGGATTGCTATGCACAATTGGCCGCTGTATGGCGAATGTTTCGGTTCCCAAGATAAGTGAGTCGACATCTATTTTCTCCTTGCCTTTTCCCGACTCAACTGCTGCAACACTTGGTGATTTAACACGCCATTCTTTTCGACTTTCCAGATGCATGAAATTTCCACTCGGGCGCACCTTTTTACTCTGAAGGAATCCACTCGGATGGATATCACTCGGATGGAATTCAGTTGGATGGAATCTACTCAGCCACATTTTTTCACTCGGATAGCTTCCACCTGGGTGCATTCTTAAACTCGGATAATTTCCATCCGGTCGCATGTTTTGACCAGCCGACCGATAGTTACCGATGTTCAGTCGGCCATTATATGAGTATTCAAGTCGACCTCAAACAGTTTGCCTTTGCTCTTCTAGAAACAATGCCTTTGGTCCACTCAGTTTCATATACTGACTGAACATATCATCTGATGGTGACCTTGGTCGCTTCAAGTATGATGGCCGGTTAGAGCTGGGATCAGCCAACTGATTAGCATATTTGGATAGCAACATATCAAAAGTTGGCTTGATCCGCTTGCGTTGCACTTTAGCTTCATTCCTCTTCCACTTGCCAACTTCTGGACTCTTGGGTTTGACAAATTTAACTCGAGTATTTTCTTGCACTTGCGGTTGCCCCCCGAGTGTAGGATTCTTGATGGTGATTTTGATTACTTCCTTGCCATCGGGCTGCTTATCAAGCACAACATGTCTCCCCAAGACCGTGCTGCCTTCCTTGTCTTTCCTGGGCTCACCAATAATGATATTAGCTTTATTAGCAGATTCAGCTACCTCAGGCCGAATGAGTAGCTTCTTCCCCTCCAAATCCATGGTATTCATTGGAAAAGGTTGTTTATCAACTTGCATCTCAGAAAAGTTCAATCGTCCGTCATTAATGGCCGATTGTATCTGTCGTCAAAAAACATTGCAATCGTTAGTAGCATGAGAAAAAGAATTATGATACTTGCAATAAGCACGCCGTTTTAGCTCTTCAAACGGCGGTAAAGTATGAGATATTCTAATAATCATGGCCTGCAGCAAAGCATCAAATATTCTATCACACTTAGCAATGTTAAAAGTAAACTTCATCTCTTCATCACGATTCTTATGAATCGGTTTCAGATCATTGCAAGTAAAGGGTTTGGCCTTAGATGGCCAAACAAATTCAGTAGCAAAAACATCACCCTCATCGTCCGAGTGATCACTATCATATTCCACCATATTCATCTTTGGACGATCGGCTTTGTATCTATGCACTTCTTTAAGATCTTTGCTTCGGCTTTCCTGAGCCAAAGCCCTTTGTAAGACTTGGTTGATATTTAAGAACTCATAACCTTCTAGCTTTTCTCTAATGGGAGTTCTCAAACCACTCAGCACTAGGTCTGCCAAGTCTCTCTCGGTTATCACCAAACTAAAACACCGGTTTTTTGTTTCTCTGAATCTCTTGACGTAATCGGAGACCGATTCATCATGCTTCTGTTTAACCGATGTTAGATGTGATAACTTGAGTTCATTGTCACCGCTATAAAAGTGATCATGAAATTTCTGCTCTAGCTATGACCAAACCCGAATGGAACCATGTGGTAAAGAAGAAAACCATGAAAATGCAGTACCAGTTAAAGATAAAGGAAACAAACGCACTTTCAACTCATTTAGTGAGCCTGCCTCACCTAGTTGTGCTAAGTATTGACTAACATGCTCCCATGTGGTTTTTGTGCCCTCTCCATTGAACTTAACAAAATCTGGAATCTTATATCCCGGAGGGCACTGGATGGCATCAAAGTACTCGGGGTACGGCTTTTGGTAAATCCGATTCTGAGGTAACTCAACTCCAAAATTCTCTCTAAGCATCTTAGCCATCTCCTCTCTAAGATTAGCTAGACCATCATCCGTAGTGGACGATGAAGCTTGTGGCAGTGACATAGGAAGAGTATGGTTACTAGCTGTAGGTAGGAATTGTGGCATGTGTGTCGACCCATAATTTGGTGGTGGTCGAGTGGTTGTAGCTGTAGGTAGAGTTTGGTTCGGCGTTGCCGCCGAACCTGTCATGCTCATAATAGGATTAATCGGTGCAGCCACAATCTGATTTGTTTGGGTAGGATAATAAGCCATCGGCACGGGAGGCGTCGATGCAATAGGTAAAGCCAGATTAGGGTTTTGCACACTAGCAGCTACACCATTATTAGACGATTGAGATATATTCTTTTGAGCATTAGTATTTTCTATAAAAGTTTGATAGACTAGATTGTTACCATTAGCAATACGACTTTCAATCTCAGCCCACTACTCAGGAGAAAAGGCAGTACTTACAGAGGGTTTAACCTGTTCAGTTTGAAGAGGAGGGAACTTGATTTCTTCAATCGGAGTGATGTTGCCTTGGCGATCTTTCTTGAATTTTGCAAGGAACTCCTGCAGGTCCTTCTCCTCGCGCGCCTTCTTGTACTCCTCATAGACTTGGCGATGATCGGCCGATATCTCATCAAGATTGGGCTTAATGATGTTATCGGCGTCTACCTCAGATGGCTTGGGAAGATCGGACATGGTGGATGATGATTGATTGATCTTCGGTCCCCAGCGGAGTCGCCAAAAAGTGTGTTGACACACGAACACGTCACGTATACCCTCGACGCCGGGGGTGATGCACCATAGCTCACGTCGAAGGAGACCCGACCAACAGCGCGATACGCAAGATAGTCGACAGGCGCTTTTGCAAACCCGAAAACCCCACACCCCCGGGAGGGACCCCGTCAGGGAGTGCGGAGGCTATGGGCTACCCTAGGTCGATTCGCTCGCCCCTCGAGCCTCGGGATTCGCAGCTCTCAAACACGAAGAACAGCGAAGAACGAGATAGAAAAACGGTGGAGAGATAAAACGTAGATGAAAAAGTAGTATATTGATTTGTTTGATTGTGTGTTGTTCAATCGGCCATCACCCCCAACATATATAAGAGGCGGCTGGACTTCCCGTACAAGCAAAGGATTCATCTAGGCTTTCCTTACAAAAAATTACATCAATTCACGTCCTAGAGTCCTAGTTCTATTCCAACTCGGATTCAGTCTGAATCTGGCCCAACTTCTGTTTTCCTCCTTGTGCGGGCCGCCGAGCTTGTATATGACCTCCGATCAAGACGGCCCAAATATGAAACTTGTGCGCCTCGACGATACGAACAATCCTTATGTTGAACACTTTTCCAAATAATACCATCTTGAATATTCTACGAAGCCATCTTTAATATCCAGTCGGACTCGGTCATGTAACGGACTGGGTTGTCCGAGTCTCGTAGTGAACTTACATGCCGTATACTATCTCATATGATAATGACTCCAAAACTAAAGTTCACCGTTTTGACGATGTGCACAACTTCCGTGTTGATCACTTTTCCATCCGAGGTCATCTGGATTACCTTTCGGGCACATCTTCAGTTTCACTCGGATCCGAGCTCATCCACTCGGATATTAGAGTTTTTCGTCCGACTGGACCTTTTCACTCGGATGTTAGAGTCTTTCACTCGGAAGACAATCTTTCACTCGGAAGACAATCTTTCACTCGGATGACTATATTTCGCTCGAAAGGCAATATCTTACTCGAACGTCAAGTTTTCATTCCGATGGTAATCTTTTCACTCGGAATAACTTCACTCGGATGATAATTTCACTCAGATTACTATATTTTCACTTGGAAGCCAATATTTTACTCGATCGATAAGTTTTTCACTCGACCTTTTACTCGATCGGTAGGTTTTCACTCGGATGGTAAACTTTTCACTCGGATTTCCCGACTGAAAACACAACCTGATCTTGATTTGCCTCTCCAGGTTGCATACGACCTCAGATTGAGACAAATTTTATATAAAAAACGATTGGCTCGACGAGACAAAACTTTTTCGTGTTGAAGGTTTTTCGATTCAAGGCCGTCTTGATGGCCGAATTACTCGCACAACCTATCAGACAAGTGTGTGGCACCTCGCGCCATATTTCCGTTGAGGTTCGGTCTGCAGTGTATTGCCTCTAACTTTTGCATATGAACTCGGATTGAGATGATTTATATATCAAAATTGATTGCCTCGACGAGACGAAGACAATTCCTTAAGAGCGCTCCTTCATCCGAGGTTATCTTCAAGACGTGATTGGCCAAAAACCACTCGTTACATTGAATTATACCACTCGGAGTATAGTTTCGGTCCGTAAGATAAAGTCGAATGAATATAACCGAAACATCAAAGTGGTTCCACTCGGCGACGTGAATCTTTTCATGATGAAAACCCGTTCACTCGAGACCATCTTCATTGCAATCTTTATCTTGCCAAAATCAGGTGTCAACAGACAGTACAATGAACTGTATCCTAGCCAGTGCTTTAACTCTGCTGGAAGTTCTTGATAATCTTTCGATATAATCTCAGCACTGGTAAACAAGAGTGGTTTCAACCATACATTTGAAGTGCACAAAAATATATACTATTGTGTGATTCCAGTGAGTGCTTTATCATCTCTTATGGGACTATATGAATAAGCTTTTTTTTCTCAGGTTGGTACGGGCCTAAGGCCTTCATCCATATTAGTTTGCTGTCATCTCTATTTGTATCATGCTACTGTCATGAGAAACTCCTTTATATTTGCACGTTAAAGTTTTGCAACCTATGATAAATGGCAATGCTTTGAGTGTTGAGTTGAGCTAATTGGCACTGATTAAATAAACTAATACCTCTCTTTAAGCAAGACTACTATGTTGCTAACTTTACCCATTAATATAATGAGGGTGCTTCTATTTGTTAGTGTATGTTTCATCAACTAGTCTCACTATTACAGTAATCTCACTCTCTCGATATATGTGCCAACAGGGATGCTCGATTTTGGTGGAACTGCACAAAAACTTTGGGTGCTTCATTGCCTCAACAGCTTCCGTCCTTTCCTGTCAGTCGCTAATCTCCGCTTGCTTTCTTCCTTTGATGTCAGTCGCTTGGCTTATCTCGGCTTCCAGTCAAAGGAAATAGTAATTGATATGCTATCTCACACAAGTTGGTACTAGTCTTTATCCTGATTATTGTGCCTGTCATATGTATTGGTAATTTGGTATTGTGCTATTGTTTGCTGATTTCATAAAGGAGTAATTTGGAGCCTGAACTCGCAGGCAAATCATTACATCGGGTGATTTCAGTAGAGCTGCACAAAATGATCAGATGGACAGGTACTTATGCTGCTGCTATGTACTCCAAAGTTCACTCAGACAAGCATCGATGTTGACAAGAAGTGCCTATATTCATTCGAGTATCAACCGGCGTCAACCAATTATCAAACTCCAAGTATTAGGAGAGTGAACACCAAAAATATTGCTTGGTGCATAGCCCAGAAAAATGCAGTCCAGTCTTTGGTCCCAACTTGTGCCTTTTGGTTATCGGCACATATGGTAGCGAACTATATGGCATGGAGTCTAAAGATTCCAGACAAGTTGGTTGACGCGTATATTCATCTGGCACTTAATCAGTCTGCACGCCAAGGATGCTCCATTTCAGTTGAACTGCACAAAAAATTTGGGTGGTTCATTTTCTCAACCGCCTCCTTTCTCGTCTGCAATGTAGAATTTGGCGAGATACAGGACCAAGATGAGCCAGTAAACTAGTTGGATGAAAGTAGTGGCCAAGTTGCTCAAACCTCCCTCGGCACGAGGCCACTATTTGAGGATAAACCTACAAGCAAAGTTCAGATTGTCTGTGCTGCCTCTTATGTACTCGAAAGTTTACTCGTACAAGAATTAATTTTAGGAAGAAGTACTGTCGGGTGGTGGGTGCGACATATGCCAATGGGTGGCTTATCTTTGTGGGAACCAGTAAGACATCGCCGGTGCCTGGAAGCGGGATGAGGCGAAGACATGCACGCCGGCGGATCTTACCCAGCTTCGGGGCTCTCCGAGGAGATAACACCCCTACTGCTGCTCTGCGGGGTCTCCGCATGCTCACTCGATGAATCAAGTAGCTACACAACGCTCCTTGAGCTGTTTTTTGGGGGGAGGAGGAAGAAAGGGCACGGCTAGCCTGCTTCTTCTCCTTGTGTGGAGTCTAGAACTAGCAGGGGATCGAACCCTTTGCATGGGTGCTCCGGGGGGTTTATATAGGCCTACCCCCCGGGGGTACAATGGTAATCCGGCTGGGCGCGGGGCCCAGCCGTCTGTGACTGCGCTTGCCGGCTTCTGCGCCGGCTGCTGGGGCCCGCCGACTGGTGGGTCCCGCCGGCTGCCAACTCCTTGGTCGACAGGCAGGCCCCACTGTCCGGGGCCAGGTCGGCGGCTGGTCACTGTGGCTTCATCTTGTTGACGTGAGCTTCATCGTGGTAAGCGCGACTACAGTACCGCCGCCTGTCGGACGATCGCTGTAGCCTTACCGCGTCTTGTCTCCTTAATGGGGCGTCTTCTTCGAGGGAGGCGGCAAGCCGGCTGCGGGGAGCCGGCTCTGTCTTGGGCCGGCTGG
This sequence comes from Triticum urartu, assembly GCF_056163025.1. NCBI lineage: Eukaryota > Viridiplantae > Streptophyta > Magnoliopsida > Poales > Poaceae > Triticum > Triticum urartu. The sequence goes on from NC_141873.1 coordinate 435,632,350, forward strand.
TTGGAAGCGTGGCCGCCTTCGGCCGTCTCTCTGCGCAAAGGGGCCCACCGCCTGTGGGCCGCGCTGGCGGCCCGTCGTGGGTGAGGCCAGGGTCAACATGGCAACAATGCTGCGCTGGACGGGTCATGCCTACCTCGTACGGCGCACTGTGCCAGGCGTGCCCCGGGATTCGAGGGTGGCAGGCTCTTCTGTAGCCACGCCCTGTAGCACCGCCGTTAGGTGGGTGCAAACTTTGTGGGTACGGTCTTGACTGCTTTACGAGGAGCCGGCTTCTTGGAGTCGGCCTTCTCATAGCCGGCTTCTTGGAGTCGGCCTTCTTATGAGGGCTAGAGCCGGACCGCCTTCCGAAAGCCGGCCTTGATCGCAGCCAGCTAGGGGAAGGCGGCCCTGCGTCTTGGATTCTTGAGAGCCAGGCGGGCTCGTAATTTTTTCAGAAGTGCCAGGGAGGCTGGCTAGGCTACCCATGGCTATTTACTCCGACAGTAGTCCCCGAAGCTGATCGAGCTCCGAGGTGAGCAGTGGGGACGAGAAGCTTGGTCAGCTTCCTATCCTGAAGAGCCGGCTTCGCGGGCGTACGCCGACTTCAGATAGCCCCGCGTAGGCGGGGGGAGAGGGGACCTGCATGCTGACCACGGGCCCTCTCGCGGCCACGTGGCGGCAGGATCCTGCGAGCGCACGCGCGCGACGTGACGCCGCCGCAGGCCCGGGCCCGCCACTCGCGAGCCTCGGTCCGGGCGCGGATCTCCCGTGGCCCACAGGGCCGCTCGCCTTCTCAAGGCAGTTTTCGTCTCGCCATTACGGATCGATAATCGCGGGGCATGGGGAGTGGGCACGATCGATCCCCACGCTTCCCCACGCCACGCCTCCTCGGCTCCGCCACGTGAGCCTATAAGTAGGGGGAGGAGGGGGAGCGACAGAGGTTCGCGCGCTCCCTCCCACTCCGTCCCTCCTAACCCTCGTCTTCTTCCTTTCGCCGCCGCCGCAGCCTCCCGTCTCAGCGCCGTCGCATCTCCATGCCACCTCGCTCCCATGGCGTTGTCAAGCTCCTAGGACAGCTCCAACGTCCATGAAGACCACGTGGAGTTCCTTCGCCAGACCCGGCGCCTGCCCGGCGCCGACCGCGTATAGGTCCGCCTGGCGCCCGCGAGGGAGATCTCGCCGGCGCCGGAGGAGGGCGAGCGGGTCGTCTTCCGCTCGCACTGCCTGCGCGGCTTCGGCCTCCCGGCGAGCGGGTTTCTGCGCTCCTTCCTCGACTTCTACAACCTCCAGCCGCATCACCTCACGCCCAATGCGGTGATGCTGCTGTCGGCCTTCGTCTCCCTCTGCGAAGGCTTCTTGGGGCTGCTCCCCACGCTGGAGCTCTGGGGAGAGTTCTTCCAGAGCAAGCTCGGCACAGTCGTCGCCGGCGTGCCCGCCCCCTGCGGAGCCTTCATCGCCATGAGGAGGGCGAGCGAGAACAATCCGTTCCCGCCCATCCCCCTGATCCAGTCGGTAAAGGTCTGGCAGAGATCTTATTTCTATGTGAAGAACGTCACCGAGCAAGAAGACTACATCAACCTACCGGCTTACGTAGCCGGCCCGCCGGCTGGGAGGCAGCCCTCGTGGAGCTTCCGGTCCCGGTCATTGTCTCCGGCCGGGAACGCCGCCATCTCCCGACTTCGGGTGCTGATTCAGTCGGAAGGCTTGCGCGGGGCCAACTTGGTGGCCGCCTTCGTGGAGCGCCGGATCCTTCCTCTCCAAAGCCTGCCCCATATGATGTGTCAGATGAGCGGCCGCTTCGACCCAAGCCGGCTGAGCACATGGGAGATGCCCCACGCGGAGGTGGCGCTCATGGTCAATTACATTGCCAATTGCAAGCTCGGCGGGGACTGGCAATATGGCAAGGCGCCGTATTCTCGCGCAAATCCTCCACCCGTGGTAAGTTTCTCTCTTTATCTTCTTTTTCGTCGTCAGCCGGCTTCGTGACGGCCGGCTTCTGACCAGTCGGTTCTTTGAGCAGAACCCTCTTCTTGCGCCGCCGGCCGGGGTGGCAGGGATTGAACGCCAGTACGCCCCCGACCGCACGGTGGATGACGTTGACGACCCGGACTTGGGGGCGGCTGCCATGGAAGACGCCGTCGTGGGGGACAGTGCCGAGCCCGGAGGCTCAAGGTTTACCGCGAGCTTCGAGGACTGGACGGACGATTTCGAAGCCGAAGTTGCTCCGCGTCGCCAGCCGGCGGCCGACCAACAGGGCGCGGGCTTGTCTGTCGCGCCGGCTTCCGGCGGCGCGCAGAAGCGCCGGGCCGCTCTAGGCCTCTTCGGCAGTCGGCCGAAGAAGTCCAAGCCTTCCGCCGCGGTGACAAAGCGAGATGAGGCGGCCGCGAAGGCGGCCCGCTTCCGCAAGGCTGTGAAACAGCCCCAGGCGGTCTCGGCGTAAGTCTTCAATTGCTTTGCCGCACTCGTCGTTGCTCTCTTTTCTTCGAATTTCTTCTTAACTTTTCCTCGCTTGCTGGACAGGGCGCCGCTTTCCCTTGAGCGGGGCCCGGGCGGCTCCGTCGTGGGGCCGACTGGAGGGTCTTCAAGCTCCCGCCGCGTGGACCCCCGCGCCGATCTTAGGGAGGCCACAAAGCGGAACGCCCGCGAAGCGCAGGAGGAGCGCGAGGCGGTGGAGAAGGCGGCCGCCCAGGCGGCGCAGGAGCAGGCCGGAGTGGTAGCCAAGGCCCAGAGGGAGGCGGCTACCGCGGAGACGGAGGCGGAAAGCTCGCGCAGCTAGCCTCCGCTGCTCGCCGTTCCTCTCCGAGCCGTAGCCCCCAACACCCCGTTGCCCTTGGCGGAGGAGATCATCCAAGACCCGCCACCGTTGGAGAGGGAGGAGGACCCCGTGGCCTTGGCGGGGAGAGCGCCGCCTGCGGCGCCAACCGGAGCGGGCCAAGGCGGTCAATCGTCAGCAGCGCCAGAAGAGCCGGCCGGCGGTGAGCCGGAGAGCAGAGCCGGCCTCGAGGTGCAGCTGGCGACGGGCCGGCGCGCTGGGAGAGGCGCCGCTCCGCCGGAGTTGCGTCGAGCCGCGGGCGCAGGCCAGCCGGCGGGAGATCTGGAGGCGGCCAGCACCGCCGTGTCCGAGTGGACTCCCAGCGGGGGGACTGGTGAGCTGGATGCGGCGGCTCAAGGGGTCCGGAGCCGGCTACGAGCTCAAGCCGCCCTGCTGCAACAGCTCAACCAAGAGTTCTTGTCAACGCGAACCACTATCCGGGTGAGTCCTTCGCTCTTGGCTGCTTTGCTTTCTTGATTTCTTCCGTGGGGGCGCGTCAGCGCACCCACTGGGAGTAGTCCCCGAGATTCGGGCCGACTGCTGCGCAGTCGGGTCGGATCTTTCTCGACGGCCACCTTACTTTGCTTTCTTTCTAAACTTTCAGGAATACCACAACCTTTGTGCTGCCGCCTTTGACTCCCAGGCTCGAGAGTTGAGCCGGCGGACCGACGACCTGGCCGACAACCGAAGTAAGTACTTGGTTTTGTCTGTCTCCTGTGGGGGCGCGTCAGCACACCCACTGGGTGTAGTCCCCGAGATTCAGGCTGACTGCTGCGCAGTCGGGTCGAATCTTTCTTGACGACTCTTTTCTTATTGATTTTTCTTTTTCTTTGTCTTCAGGGGCCAACGCCGACTTGAGGAAGGAGCTTGGCGAAGCGAAAGCCGCCCTTTACACCAAAGAGGCCGAGTGCGCTGCCTTGGTCCAGGAACGGGATCGCCTGGCCAAGAAGCTGGCCGACCAAGAGGAAAGCCATAAAGCGGCCCTGCAGGCGGCGCGGGAAAGTGAAGCCACCTTGCTGGCGGAGTATGAGATGGAGGCGGCGAACTGGTCTGTGACCCGGCGAGCCCTGGACGAAGGCTTCGGCCGGATCGAGGACTTGATCGACGGTAAGTTGCCTTCCTCGGCCCTTCTCCTGCCCCTTGCCGCCTGGGTCTTTTGACTTATCTTGAGCTGTTGTTTGTTGTTTCTTGCAGATTACTTCCCAGGCTACTCTGCCTTCGCCGCCCAAAGCATTGAGGCCCATCGCGAGGCGCGCCGGCAAGCGGGGGCCGACATCGCGCCGGATGCAAACCGGACCCTTGAGGAGCAGCTCCTGGCTGTCCAGGCACGGTTGCAGCCGGCTCATCGGATGCTTCGCCGGCTCCAACGTGCCGGGGCGCAAGTGCTGGCCGCCCTCTGGCCCGGCGAGACGATCCCCCGCACTCCAAGCCGAACTGCCGACTGGCTGGAAGTCGCAGTTGGTCGCTTCGAGGCTTGGAAAGCGTCAGCGGCCCGCCTCGGAGCCGGGCGGGCGTTGGAATTTGTTCGGGCTTGGTACCCAGGGCTGAGCCTGGACCAGCTGCGCACTTGGCGGATGGAGGCCGACGCGGAGCTGGAGGCGGTGAGGCCCGCTATCGCCCAGCGGGCTTCGACGATCGCTGAGTGCACCGACATCAGCGTTTTCGCACCCGAAATCGATGATGATGGTGTCGCTCAGCCGGAGGAGTGGTTCGGGCTGAACCCGGCGGTGGGCGAGGACTCGGCGGAGGAGATTGCCTCCAGCGACGAGGGCGAAGATGACGAAGACGAGGACGGCGGAGACGTAGAGCCGGCTGGTGGAACAACCAGCCGACCTCAGGCCGACCGTGCCTCCAGCAACGAGGCGCGTGGAAACACGCCCTCTGCGGGAGGCGGCGACCAAGCCGAAGTTCGTCAGCCGGCCGCTCCTTCAGCCGGCACGACCGTCTCCGCCAACCAGTCTGGCTTGTCGGCCGCTCCGCCAGCTTGACCTGCCGTCTTTATCTTTCCTGCTTTGTTGTCTTTGAACAATCTTTTGTTAAGTTTTCGCAGTTCCACCCACTGGGGGTGTATCCAAACTATGTTGAATGCTGGCCTCTTGGAGGTCTTTTTATGTAAATATTATCATGTGCATGTTTGGTTTCCATTCGCGTATGCTTGTTTATCCTTAGGCTTTTTCCTTTGCCGCCTTCCCTCTTTGGGGAGGCAAGTACTTGAGCTTTCTTGGATTAAAGTAAAGTGAATGGAAACCGGCCGGCCGGCTACTCTGGTAGCCAGTCGGCGGTGTGAGAAAAACCGGCTTTTGTTATGTTAGTCCGTTAGTCCCTAGCCGTTTTTCGTGTGGGCGGTCGTTCCTACCTTTAACTCTTGCCAGCCGGACAGCCGGTTCTTCGAACTGCGACTTTGGCAAGAGAAGGCTTGAGAGCCGGCACACTACTTGTCTGACTGCGGGTAGGACTTCTAACATAACTTCAGTCGGCCAGTCCCCGAGCCGACTAGTCGAACTCGGTGCCGGACGGAATAAGTAAATGATACGACAAGGTCATAAGCATGATATTTTTCATTCATAAATAAAGGATGGCAGTCCCCGAGCCCTCCTCGGGGAGCCTATTGTCTTGTACTTAATACAAAGGTTAGCGTGATACATACTGCCTTTCAACTGTAAAATCTTCGAAGGAGGTTGGCATTCCATGGCCGTTCCGACTCCTTGCCGGGGTCGTCTCTCTTGCGTGCCTTCGGCTTCTGTGCGTCGATCAGGTAGTAGGAGTCGTTGCCTAGAGCTCTGCTGATGACGAAAGGGCCTTACCAAGGGGCTGAGAGCTTGTGCTGGCCGGCTGTTCGCTGAATCAGCCGGAGCACAAGGTCGCCCTCTTGGAAAGATCTTGGCCTGACCTTCCGGCTGTGGTAGCGGCGCAAACCCTGCTGGTAAATTGCAGACCGGCTGAGAGCTAACAGCCGGCTTTCTTCCAGCAGGTCGACGCCGTCTTCTCGTGCTTCCTTGGCCTCCGCTTCTGTGTACATGGTTACTCGAGGCGAGTCGAATTCGATGTCAGTTGGGATGACCGCCTCGGCACCATACACAAGGAAGAAAGGGGTGAAGCCGGTTGACTTGTTTGGTGTAGTGCGTAGACTCCAGAGGACAGCCGGCAGCTCATCGAGCCAACAGCCGGCTGAGTGCTCCAGAGGTACAACCAGTCGGGGCTTGATGCCGGAGAGGATGAGGCCGTTGGCTCGCTCGACCTGGCCGTTTGACTGCGGGTGGGCGACGGATGCTAAGTCCAGCCGGATACCTTGGGCTGCGCAGAAACGTGCCAAGGCTCCTTTGGCGAAATTCATGCCATTATCGGTGATGATGCTGTGCGGCACGCCGTACCGAGTTGTTATGTCCGCGATGAAAGTCACGGCAGTCGGCCCATTCAGCTTCTTGATCGGCTTCGCCTCAACCCACTTGGTGAATTTGTCCACGGCGACGAGCAAATGCGTCATGCCGCCGCGCGCCGTCTTGAATGGGCCCACCATGTCCAGTCCCCAAACGACAAAGGGCCAAGTGAGGGGAATGGTCTTGAGTGACGAAGCCGGCATGTGTTGCTTGGAGCTGAAGAGCTGGCATCCCTTGCAATGCTTGACTAATTCTTTGGCGTCGTCCAAAGCAGTCGGCCAAAAGAAACCATGGCGGAAGGCTTTGGTGACAAGTGATCTTGAGGCCGCATGGTGGCCGCATTCTCCTTGGTGAATGTCTGTGAGGATTGCAATGCCCTTCTCTTGCTCGACGCACCGTTGGAGGATTCCAGTGACGCTGCGCTTGAGTAGTTCTCTGTTGACGATTGTGTACGCTCCGGCTCGACGCTGGACTTGTCTTGCTTCTGTTTCGTCAGCCGGCAGGTCTTGGTTTACTAGGAAGTTGAGGATGGACTGAGCCCATGATGGAGCCGCGACTTCTTCTACCGCCAAAGTGGCTACCGCCACCTGGGTGGGCGGGCTGGGCGGTGAGGTGCTGGAGTCAGCCGCCGGCTGTAGTGCTGGTGCAGTCCTCGGGCCGGCTACCGCAGTCCCCGAGCCGGCTGCCGAAGTTCCCGGGCCGGCTACCGCAGTCCCCGAGCCGGCTGCCGAAGTTCCCGAGCCAGCTACCGCAGTCCCCGAGCCGGCTGCCGAAGTTCCCGGGCCGGCTACCGCAGTCCCCGAGCCGGCTGGCAAAGTCCCCGAGCCGGCTACGGGGGTCTTGGGGTCGGCTACTTGATTCTTCGAGCCGGACCTGGCCGCATCGGGGTCAGGCGGCACAAAGATGGAATCGGATTCCGGAGACGGCTTGATAGATGGCTTGAGGAGGCGTTGTAGAGCGACGCCGGTTGGAATTGCTTGCCGAGTGGAGCCTATTCGAGCCAGGGCATCGGCTGGCTCGTTGTCGGCTCGTGGTACGTGGAGGAACTCGCATCCTTCAAAGTATCCGCTGAGTTGTTGGACCAGGAAACGGTAGCTCGCCATATTCGCGTCCTTGGCGTCCCAGTCGCCGGATGATTGCTGGACTACCAGGTCCGAGTCGCCATAACATAGGATCCGGCGAATGCCAAGTTCTTTGGCAAGCCGGAGCCCATGTATGAGCGCCTCGTACTTGGCCACATTGTTGGAGGCGGCAAAGTGGATTTGTAGCGTGTATCTGAGCTTGTCGCCTTTGGGAGAGGTAAGGATGATGCCGGCTCCCAAGCCGGTGCGCATCTTGGACCCATCGAAGTGCATGCGCCAATGGGTGGAGTCGGGAGTCGGCGGCAGGTACTGGGTCTCGGCCCAGTCGACGAGGAAGTCGGCCAGTGCTTGGGACTTGATGGCAGTGCGGGGCTGGTAGAAGATCGTGTACGGGGCCAGCTCGATGGCCCATTTCGCCACCCGACCGGATGCATCCCGGCTGCCTATGATCTCGGCTAGCGGGGCAGTGCATACGACCGTGACGGGATGCTCTTGAAAGTAGGGCTTCAGCTTCTTGGCGGTGAAGTACACGCCGTAACACATCTTTTGGTAGTGCGGGTAGTTTTGCTTTGAGGCAGACAGCACCTCGCTCAAATAATACACCGGCCTCTGGACCGGCTGGGCTCGGCCTTCTTCCGGGCGCTGGACTACGATGACGGTGCTGACCACCCGGCTGGTTGCAGCGATGTAAAGGAGCATGGGCTCTTTCTCGGTCGGCGCCACGAGGACAGGCGGCGTGGCCAGCATCTTCTTCAGCTCGTGAAAAGCTTGGTCGGCCTGGTCGTTCCACTCGAAGTGAGTGCTCTTCTTCATGAGGCGGTAGAGGGGGAGAGCTTTCTCTCCGAGCCGGCTCATGAAGCGGTTCAAGGAGGCCAAGCACCCGGTGAACTTCTGAATGTCTCGAAGCTTGGTAGGGATCGCCATTCTCTCGATGGCCTTGATCTTCGCCGGGTTGCATTCGATGCCGCGTTCGGAGACCAGGAAGCCTAGGAGCTAGCCGGCTGGCACCCCAAACACGCATTTCTCAGGGTTAAGCTTGATTTGGAACCGGCGCAGGTTCTCAAATGTTTCCTTGAGGTCTTCCAGCAAGGTGCCACGCTTCTCCGTCTTCACCACGATGTCGTCCATGTAAACGTGAGCATTCCTGCCGAGCTGCTTGAGGAGGCACTTGTGCATGCAACGCTGAAAGGTGGCACCGGCATTTCTCAAGCCGAATGTCATAGTCAGGTAGCAGAAGGCTCCGAACGGCGTGATGAAGGCGGTCTTTAGGCGGTCGTCCGGGTCTAGCTTTATCTGGTGATATCCGGAGTAAGCATCCAAAAAACTCAACAGCTCGCATCCGGCCGTGGAGTCTATCACTTGGTTAATCCTTGGCAGGGCAAAAGGATCTTTGGGGCAAGCCTTGTTGAGACTTGTGTAGTCTATACACATGCGCCACTTGTTATTCTTCTTTAGCACAAGGACCGGGTTGGCGAGCCACTCTGGAAAGAAAACTTCCATGATAAAGCCGGCCGCCAAGAGCCGGGCTATCTCCTCCCCTACAATCCTGCGTTTCTCCTCCGACAGTCGGCGAAGGGGTTGTCTGACTGGCTTTGCGCCTTCTCGAACATGTAGTTTGTGCTCGGCGAATTTCCTCGGAACACCCGGCATGCCCTTGGGGGACCACGCAAAGATGTCCCGATTCTCACGGAGGAAATCGGCGAGCTCGCCTTCCTATTTGTTGTTCAGGTTTGCCCCGATGACGGCAAACCTCTCTGGATGCTCGGGGTCAAGGGGTATCTTCTTCGTCTCCTTGGCCGGTTGGAAAGATCCTTGAGCATCATGCTCCTTGGGATCGGGGGACACGGCTGACTGCTTGCTGGCTATGGCCACGACTCGGTCCAGCATCTTCTTCTCTTCGGTGATCACAAGGGACTCGGCCAGCCGGCTGCTGGCCGCTGCGCACTCAGAGGACTTCTTGTAGTCACCGGCTACGGTGATGACGCCTTTGGTGCTTGGTATCTTCATCTTGAGGTATGCATAGTGGGGAACCGCCATGAATTTGGCCAAGGCAGGTCGGCCCAGCAATGCATGGTAAGGGCTCTCCAGGTCCACCACTTCAAACCAGATCGCTTCCTGGCGGAAATGCTCCTTGTCCCCAAAAAGTACATCAATCTTGATTTTGCCAATGGGGGCACAGGACAGGCCGGGTACGATGCCGTGGAACACTGTCCGAGTGGGCGTGAGCTGTTTTGTCTTGACGTTCAGCTTCTCCAGGGTGTCACGATACAGGATGTTGATGCTGCTCCCGCCGTCTATCAACACACGGGAGAAGCGGGTGGCGCGTCTGTCCGTCGCAAGGGTGGCTTCCAGGACTAGAGCATAAGAGCCGGGAGACGGCATCACCTCCGGATGGTCGGCCCGGCTCCAGCTGATGGGCTTTTCTGACCAATGCATGTGTCCAGCGGGGTTGGCAGCGACCACGCCAACTTCGTGGCGCTCTTGGCGTTTGCTGCGCTGGTCTTCGGGCTGGCTTGTAAAGACGATGTAGGTTGCTTGCTCATCAGGGAACTCGTCATGCACGGCTCCGACTGCGGGCCGAGCGGCCGGAGGCGGCGGAGGCGGAGGCGGTGGGACGGCAGGCGGAGGTGGCAAGAGCCCCTCGCCCTTAGAGATTCGGGTGAGCCAGTTGCACTTCCAGGTCGTGTGGTTGGACGGCTTCGCGCCGCTGTGGAACTTGCAAGGGGCGTCGAGGGTTTGCTCGTAGGAGAAGGCGGGCTGCCAAGCCGGCCTGCCGCCCTTGGGCTTCTTGGGCGCCGGTCGTTCTTCAGGCGGTGCATCTTCGACTGTGGCCACCTGCCGGCTGGCGGGAGGCGGCGCGGGGCCCTTGCACTTGTTGTCGTTCGAGTTGGGGTGTCGGCCGGGTTCTCCAGCCGGCGTCTTGGGCGCCGGGTTGAGCACCTTTCCGGACGCGTCTACCCGAAGCTCGGTCTTCATCGAGGAGTCGGCGGTGGCGTACTTGTCCGCTATGTCCAGAAGCTCGTCGAGGGTAGCCGGCTCGTCGCAGAGGAGCTTGTGCTTGAGGAGGGTGCCTTCTCGGCATCCGGCTGTGAAGTATTCTATGGCTTGCACCTCGTGCACCCCTTCACAGGAGTTGCGGAGCTCGGCCCAACGCGTGAGGTAATCGCGAGTGGACTCGGCGGGGCCTTGTACGCACAAGGAGAGCTGTCTGGGCTTGGGAGCCCGCTTGTAGGTGCTGGTGAAGTTGCGGATGAAGGCTTCTGTGAAGTCTAGCCAGCTGTTGATGCTACGCGGCTTGAGGCTGTTGAGCCAGGTCCGCGCCGTGCCCTGCAGCATGAGGGGCACGTACTTCACGGCGACGCGCCGATTGCCGTTGGCTATGCTAACTGCGGTGGAGTAGTCGATCAACCAATCTTCCGGCTTCACGGAGCCGTTGTACTTGGGCATGTCTCTTGGGAGCGAGAACCCTTTGGGAAAGGGCTCGTCGCGGATGCGGGGGCCAAAGCAAGGCAGGCCGACATCGTCTTCTTCTTCCAATGCCAGGGATCGCGCCAGGCGGTCGATCCGATGACGGGCATCGTTCTCGCCGATTCCTTCGCGGCGGCCCAGCCGGCCGCTGAGAGTCGGGTGCGCCACTGGCGGTGAGGCGGGATATCTCTCTCCACGGGGCGGAGGCGGAGGTGGGTCGCCCCGCCACTCCATGGCTCGGGGATGACCGTCCGCGTCCCGCTCGATGGAGATCCGGGTCCGGCTGCGGCTGGTAGCCGGCTCCTTCTCGCGTCGCGCGCGGGTATTGCTCGTAGTCGGCGTCCGGGACGTCGCGCCGTGTTCTCGGCGCGGGGGAAGGCTTTCCGCGCAAGCGTCGGCTTCGTGCCGCTGCGCGGCGGCGTCAATCAATTTCTGGATGCGCCGGGTCATATGGGGAAGGTCTTCGGCCTCCAGGCCGTCCAGCTCGCCTACGGCCGCCTGGGCGGCACGCAAGTTCTCGAGCGGAGTGGCATAGACCGGGCGGTCGACTCCCAGCGTGTCGGCGATGACGGCGCCGCGTTGCTTGACAAGGCCGGCCCGGCTTGGCCCGCCCGGGGCCGGCGTGCCGAAGGCGGCGCGGTCAGCCTCGCGCTGGTAGGCCTCAGTGAGGCGTCTTACGGAGGCCAGCCTCCGGCCCTCTGCGAGGAGAGCGAGGCGGGTGCCTCCAGTGCTTCGTCGTCGGCGTCGACCGGGAGAGGAGCGGAAAAGTCGTGGGCCGCCGCGCGCGGGGCGTCGCGGGCGCTCTCGTCGGCCAGGCGCCGTGGCCAATAACCATCACTTCGGCGGTGACAGCATCGCAGCCGTCGGCTCGAGGAAGCGGGTCGTTGTAGATCGCGACGTTGGTGGGGAAGGCGTCGTAGGAGGCCGTGTCGGAGTCGACAGGCATCAGGTCGGTGGAGCCAACCGACTCCAGGTCCGCAGCGGGCTCGCTGGAGACATGGAGCTGGCCGAGAAGGTTGGCGAGGCGGTCAATGCCCGCATTGGAGGCGAGCTCGTCGGAGATGAAGGTCTCGCCAGGAGATCGGCGAGGCCGCTTGCCGCGCAGATGCTGGTGACGCCTTGCAGCGCGTCGTGGCAAGCGCCATCGGGCGTGCCGGGCTGGCTACGCTCGCTGGGGAGGAAGAGGGTTCTCGTCCAGAACAGGCCTCCGGACGACGGTGCGCCTGGCCCCACGGTGGGCGCCAAATGTCGGGTGGTGGGTGCGACATATGCCAACGGGTGGCTTATCTTTGTGGGAACCAGTAAGACATCGCCGGTGCCTGGAAGCGGGATGAGGCGAAGACATGCACGCCGGCGGATCTTACCCAGCTTCGGGGCTCTCCGAGGAGATAACGCCCCTACTGCTGCTCTGCGGGGTCTCTGCATGCTCACTCGATGAATCAAGTAGCTACACAACGCTCCTTGAGCTGTTTTTTGGGGGGAGGAGGAAGAAAGGGCACGGCTAGCCTGCTTCTTCTCCTTGTGTGGAGTCTAGAACTAGCAGGGGATCGAACCCTTGCATGGGTGCTCCGGGGGGTTTATATAGACCTACCCCCCCGGGGGTACAATGGTAATCCGGCTGGGCGCGGGGCCCAGCCGTCTGTGACTGCGCTTGCCGGCTTCTGCGCCGGCTGCTGGGGCCTGCCGACTGGTGGGTCCCGCCGGCTGCCAACTCCTTGGTCGACAGGCAGGCCCCACTGTCCGAGGCCAGGTCGGCGGCTGGTCACTGTGGCTTCATCTTGTTGACGTGAGCTTCATCGTGGTAAGCGCGGCTACAGTACCGCCGCCTGTCGGACGATCGCTGTAGCCTTACCGCGTCTTGTCTCCTTAATGGGGCGTCTTCTTCGAGGGAGGCAGCAAGCCGGCTGCGGGGAGCCGGCTCTGTCTTGGGCCGGCTGGTTGGAAGCGTGGCCGCCTTCGGCCGTCTCTCTGCGCAAAGGGGCCCACCGCCTGTGGGCCGCGCTGGCGGCCCGTCGTGGGTGAGGCCAGGGTCAACATGGCAACAGTGCTGCGCCGGACGGGTCATGCCTACCCCGTACGGCGCACTGTGCCAGGCGTGCTCCGGGATTCGAGGGTGGCAGGCTCTTCTGTAGCCACGCCCTGTCGCACCGCCGTTAGGTGGGTGCAAACTTTGTGGGTACGGTCTTGACTGCTTTACGAGGAGCCGGCTTCTTGGAGTCGGCCTTCTCATAGCCGGCTTCTTGGAGTCGGCCTTCTTATGAGGGCTAGAGCCGGACCGCCTTCCGAAAGCCGGCCTTGATCACAGCCAGCTAGGGGAAGGCGGCCCCGCGTCTTGGATTCTTGAGAGCCAGGCGGGCTCGTAATTTTTTCAGAAGTGCCAGGGGAGGCCGGCTAGGCTACCCATGGCTATTTACTCCGACAAGTACCTCTGATTGAACACCATTTACCAGTCTGTACCCTAGGTAATTAAAGTTCGTCCATGGATCATATTGGCTGTGATCTCAATCATTTGGATGCATAAACATACTGAACATGTGTATATTTGAATCTTTTTGTGAATTATGTATGAATATTGTCGTGTGATCTATCAATCATTTAGATGCATAGATATGTTGAGCTTGTGTATATATGAATCTTTTGAGTTGTTGATAGTGAATGTTGGCTATGAATATGAACATGTCCTGTGAACCTGAGTTTGATATGAATGTTTACCTTTTCTGTTGTATTTGTGTGTGAACTTGTTAGTATGCCTAGTGTGGGGTATAAAATGCAGGTCTCTTATAAAAGTAATGATGTGTCCAATTTATGTTTTCCCTTCTAACCACATTATATATACTAGCAAAAGGGCCTGTGCGTTGCAACGGGAAAAAAATATGGCACACACTTACGTTCTATTCTTCTTTACCGGGTCTGTCATTACATGTGCTCCGATGTAATAACATCATAAATTACCAAACTGCCTTAGGAGTTTTTGTCTCAGGAACCACAGTGAGAATGATTGACAATATGAGCATCACCAGCCTGAAGAAAGTTGTTGCTGTTATGACCGGCATGGCCAAGAGGATATATGATGTGCACTCACATCCAACAACAACATTTCTCATGGTTTTGGTTTTTTTTCTGAACCAGTGCTATATTTGATTATTTGGCACAAAAAAGTTGTAATTCTTTCACTCCAACTACGGCCAACATGGCTCGTCATTCTTCCAAAAGATGTCCCTTATGATATTTTTTCAGAAAAAAGGAGTGCATTATCTCCTTGCTGTCGTCTAACTGAAGGAAACCGAATGTGAAAATTTAAGTGTATATAGACTGACCCACTCGGAGTGCATACAAAAATATTTTTATCCAAGTCGTCAGTGCCAACACCGTACCTCCAATGTCCATCTACATCTACATGGCTAGGTCTAATCTTAAGCAAGAATGAAACTACCAAGCAAACTGAGATAACAGCATGTAGCCGACCCCGGGCAGCAGGTGGTCAGGGATCATCAGCAGAGAAACACGAAGTCGGCTGACGACCGCCGAGCATGGCCAGGCCCATCTCGCTCTCATGGCTGTCGTGGTGGCTCGCGGGCCTCTCCGTGGCTCCTCCACTCCGAGTCCACATCCCGACCTCGGCATTCCACCTCCATCCTCCTCCGCCCTCCGTCCCGCGTGCTCCTCCACACCTCCCTCTCCAAGCCGACGGATCCGACCTTCCCATCGCTGGATCCGGTCCACCACGAGCCTCAAGCCACCCTGCCACCGCGCTCGTGTCCATGCCGTGCATGGTGTAGAGGTGGCCAGCGTGTGGAACAGGCTGCGTCGCAGGCGTCTGCGTGCTGCGCCTCCGATTCCTCACCCCGGCGAGCGCCGGAATGAACAGCTTCGCGCCGGACTGCCGTTTTGTTGTACAATTTCCCTTCGTTCTCATTCTGTGTTTGTTGTTCAAGAGGCTCGTTGTTTATATGCAATTTTCCTAGGTATATAAACTGGTACACTTTCATGTAAGCAATCGAGGTGGGATTACTCCGAGTACATGTGTGAAAATCAGGTAAGGTACAGATACAGAAGCGTGCATGCATGCCGAAACATGCGTGCAGGCCCAATAAGAGAATGTGGACGTGGACCAATTGGATGGACAAAGTTTTTAGTACCGCCTCGTAGCAATTGGACGGACTGTCGATCAAAACTAACGGAAAAAAACTGAAAGCGTAAATTCACGGAAAGAAGCATATTGTGACGGTGAACCCAAAGAGTCAATCTGTGTTTTATTATTAGGGAAAGATTTATATTATTACTATTATCGTATATTTTATAGAGACTTATATATACATTATAAAAACATCCCACATGTCATTAACTTATAAAAGTAAATGTTTAACAGAAGTTGGCAAGGAAAATCCTGGTTGTTTCTGACTCACACACAAGGAAAATCCTGGTGATTGCGTACCAAAGCTTGCGAAGATTTTAAGGACCAATTTAATAATAACGCGTTCATTTTTATTTTGAGCAATAACTTGCTAATTTGTCTCTCCGGTTTTATATAATGTGCCTCTCCGGTTTATTCTTTCATATTAATTGCTCCTTCTAACATAACATTATGTATATAACGAGCCCACCTAATACGTGTATTTCAAGGAAGTGCAAATGGGCTGGGATTTCTTAGACAATATAAATGGGCCTGATTGACGTGAAATTATTTGTTCACCCAGCCCAGCAAATGGACTGTACATTCTAGAAAACATGGGTTAAATATATGCCACATTTTTGCAGGCTGACATGTGGGCCAATAGGTCGAAGCCTACGCAGGGCGTTGTCAACTTGGTCAACAAATGATTGTGTCATCCAAAACCATTGGATTTATATCCAATGGCCGGCATACACCTTCAATCTCTCGTCTTCTTCCTCCAACATCGCTAGGACCGCCTGGCCCGGCCTCCGGCGGCTAGTGGCTCTGCTTAGCACGCATCGCTGCGAAGCGCTACCCCACCGCCGGCCAGGCTATCCCTCCACCCCTCGACACCTCATGTTATTCTTCACAGACTACAGCCCCACGCCGCAACAGAACCAGTTATAACCCTTCTCCTCCTCTCAATCTGCGACTCCACTGCCGCGTTTTCCCATCTCCGAGTCGTTCCCGTCCGGGGCCTCGCCGTCGTCCACCGCCTCGCTTCGTTCGGTGTGGCGTGGTCAACAAACGAGAGTCATCAGAAGAGGACTGTACATGGAGAGCCTGACAGCTGGGACCCACGAGGTCCATGGTCGCACGCAAGGAAAGTTCCTCCTTATTAAGCTGAAAAAATGTTTCCTCCACCTGACAGTTGGGACCCATCGGTTGTATCTTCGCATGGAAGGAAGTGCCTCCTTGTTTTGCGAAAAAATTATTCATCCAGTTGACAGCTGGGACCCGGCAGATTTGGTGACTGACTTGTGGGCCTACTAAGCGGACGTGTACGCATGGCTTTATCAACTTAATCAACAAATGATTCTAACAGCTAGACCGTTGGATGTTAATCCAACAGCCGTGCTCCTTCTTCAACCTCTGTTCTTGCTCCTGTCTCCCGTGGGCGGCACCGCGGCTGTGCTGCCGCGCACCCGAACCAGTGAAGTTTCCCACTCCTCTCCATCTGTGACTCCACTGCCCCGTCTTCCCCATCTCCGGGTCATTCCAGTCTGGGTGCGCTCGGCACGGTGTGGTCAACGTGGTCAACAACCGAGAGTCATCGGAAGATGACTATACGTGAGAGGCTGATAGTGGGGACGCACCACGCCCATGGACGCATGCATGCAACGGAACGTGGCGAGGTCAACATGGTCAAGGAACGACTTCCATCGAAAGTATATTGTACGTGGAGAGTCTCAGCTGGGTCCACGGCCGCAGCAAGTGCCTCCTTATTACGTGGAAAATAATGATTCCTCCAACTGACAGCAGGGACCCACTGGACGGGCCACCGTATTTTGCGAAAAAACGTTTGCCCCCTGACTGTTGGGACCCACCTGACGGGCCACCGTATTTCGCGAAAAAAATGTTGCCCCTGCTGTCAGCTCGGACCCACCAGAAGTGCCTCCTTATTACGCACAAAAAAATGAATACTCCCCCGGCTAGCTGGGACCCACCTTGGTGGGAGGCTGACTTGTGGGCCTACTAAGTTGACGGGGACGAAGGGCTTTGTCAACTTAGTCAATATGAATGATTCTAGCTCCAGTGACCGTACGATGTACATCCAACGGTTGTAGTGCTTCTTCAACCTCTGGTCTTCTTGCTCCAGCCGCCCAAAGCAGCGCCGGCTGTGCCGCATGCTCCTGCCTCCCATGGCCGGCTGTGCTGCCGCGGAGGCCTCACCGCCCCCTACTATTCCCACCGCTGGCCAGGCCCTGCGGCGACGGCAGCCTCACACCGCAGCCGAACCAGTGAACCCTCATACTCCTCTCCGCGTGGGCTTCCACTGCCGCGTCTTCCCCGGCTCCGTGTCGTCCCCTTCCTAGGCCTCGCCGTCGTCCACCGCCGTGGTGCTCTCCGCGCGGCGTGGTCAACGTGGTCAAGGAACGACTTCCATCGGAAGAGTACTGTACGTGGAGAGGCTCACAGCTGGGTCCACGGCCACAGCCCAGTTTTTTTGTGATTTGCCAAGTAAGTCACTTTGTCAGGCCTGTTGGGCTGCAAATCTTTCAAGACGAGGAGAGCTTTCATTCGGCTGGCCGAGAAAATGGCCCATCAGTAATGAGAAATGGGCTGTACATTTTTAAAACACATCAAACCGGCAATTAGTTTCAAATATATTTTTTTTATTTTGAGATTTTAAATTACATTAATTTTTACGCGTGGAGAATTTGTTGGGTTTTTTATTGATATACATTTATTTTTAAAATCAGTTTAAATGTGAGTCGAAATTTCGGGATTAAAAACAGTTCGGACCGCACCGAAATATGCAAAATTTCATATAATTTTTTAACCGTGGCCACAATATGGGCTGTAATGCTAACAAAAAGAATATGGGCTCCAGAAAAAGCTTAAGAATTAGCAAATGGGCTGTAAATTATTAGAAATAATGGCAGATGGGTTGTATGCTGTTTTCCATAGATTTGAGGCTTTCCTAAAAAAAGGTTGATGCACAAGCAGTGACTATTGGATGTCCATCGAACGGCCATCGTGCTTCTTCAATCTCTGCTCTTCCTGCTTCAGCCGCTCAAACAAGCGCCGACGGGACTGCCTACTCCCTCCTCCCCGCCACCAGTTGTGCTGCCGCGTAGGCCTCAACGCCCCACCGTACTCCCATCGCTGGCCTGGCCATCCCTCTACTCACCCACACCTGCTGTTATTCTCCGGCGACGGCAGACGAACCAGTAAACCCTCGTACAGTCGTACTCCCCTCTGCGTGGGAAACAACTGCCGAGTCTTCCCTACCTCCGTGTCGTTCCCTTCCTAGGCCTCGCCGTCGTCCACCGCCCTGGTGCTCTCGGCGCGGCCTGGTCAATGTGGTCAATGACCGACATGCATCTAAAGTGGACTGTACGTGGAGAGGCCGACAGCTGGGTCCACGGCCGCATGCAAGGAAATGCCTCCTTATTACGCTAAAAAAATGAATACTCCCCCTGTTAGCTGGGGCCCAGTATAGTGGCAGGCTAACTTGTGGGCCTACTAAGTTGACGGGGATGGAGGGCTTTCTCAACTTAGTCAATATGCACGATTCTAGCTCCAGTGACTGTACGATGTCCATCCAACGGCCGTAGTGCTTCTTCAACCTTTGATCTTCTTGCTCCAGCCGCCCAAACCAGCGCCGGTCGTGCCTCGTGCTCCTGCCTCCCGTGGCTGGCTACGATGCGGCGAGGGCCTCCCCGCCCCCTACTACTCCCACCGCTGGCCAGGCCATCCCTCTACTCACCCACACCCCTGTTATTCTACGGCGACGGCAGCCTCACACCGCAGCGAACCAGTGAACCCTCATACTCCTCTACGTGTGGGCATCCACTGCCGCATCTTCCCTGGCTCCGCGTCGTCCCCTTCCTAGGCCTCGCCGTCGTCCACCGCCCTGGCACTCTCGGCGCGGCGTGGTCAACGTGGTCAAGGAACGGCTTCCATCGGACGTGGACTATACGTGGAGAGGCTGACAGCTGGGTCCATGGCCGCAGCAAGGAAGTGCCTCCTTATTACATGCAAAATAATTATTCCTCCACCTGACAGCGGGGACCCACCGGACGGGCCACCGTATTTCGCGAAAAAAAACGTTTGCCCCTGACTGCTGGGACCCACCAGCTACATCTTCGCACGCAAGGAAGTGCGTCCGGGCAAAAAAACGATTCGCCCCCCTGACTGCTAGGACCTACCAGCTACATCTTCGCAGGCAAGGAAGTGCCTGACAGTCGGGACCCACCTGGTCGAAGTGTACGTAGCGTTGTCATTCTGGTCGCGAATGTGTACGTACATATATACTGGTCGATGTAGAGGCGCGCACGCGTCGTAGTAGAGGTGCGTACGTGTCGTAGTAGAGGCGCGCACGTAGCATGTACACGTACGTACATAGGCCAGGGTGCAAGAAAGAAAATACGGCCACGTATGTGTACATACGGGCGGGGTCTCGAACGCCTACTCGCGCATACGTATGACCAGGGCTCATGTACATGGCTGGGTCGAAACGGAGAAACAGCGTCATCGTCGTGTTCATGGGGAGGCAACGGAATGCGTCGTGTTCATCGGGAGGCAACAGAACGCGTGGGAGCCAACCGGCTGGGTCGAAACGGAATGCGTGGTCGTGTTCATCGGGAGGTCTTGGACGGAACAGGCGATGGAAACGAGGCTTGGCGTATCGCACAACGGAGGAAATGGACCTCCTACGTTCGGAACGGGGTCCTGTTGATCGGGAGGGGTCTGGCGTACCGCAAAACGGAGGAAACAGACCTCCTATGGTCGAAATGGGGGTCATGTTGATCGGGAGGGGTGTGGCATACCGCAAAACGGATGAAACGGACCTCCTACGGTCGAAACGGGGGTCCTGTTGATCGGGAGGGGTGTGGAGTACCGCAAAACGGACGAAACGGACCTCCTACGGTCGGAACGGAGGTCCTGTTCATCGGGACGGGTGTGGCGTACCGCAAAACGGGGCTACCGTCGACCTCCTCCGGCCTCCACGAGCTCCTGTTCATCCAGCCTCCACCGCGCGCTACAACACCGGCTACTGTTCAACCACCCCTCCACGGGCACCCCTCCACCGTCTACTGTTCATCCAGCCCTCCACACCACGGGGTCCTGTTCAACCACCCCTCCACGGGCACCCCTCCACCGTCTACTGTTCATCCAGCCCTCCACCACACCACGGGGTCCTGTTCATCTAGAGGCAACGCCACCGCTAACTGTTCATCCACCCCCCCCCCCCGCAATGCTCACTGTTCATCCCAGAGGCAGCATCGATCGGCTTCAGTTAGCAGCAGTAGCGAAGGAATCGCTCGATCAGGTTCAGTTAACAGCCATCGATCGATCGCTCGGGTTTAGTAACGCGTAGCCTGTAGTACAATCGCTCGGGTTCAGTTAGAGCCCAACGCCTCGCTCGGGTTCAGTTAGAGCCAACGCCTCGCACACACGCGCGTACGTGTACGAGAGAAACGCACATCGCTCGGCCCCCGACCTCCCACTGTAACCGGGAACTCCCCGAAATTTTCCTCGCCCTCTCTACCACGGTTTTTTCCGTCATGGACGGCCCAAATAATGTCATGCAGCTGCGTCTCCGGCCCGCCCAGGACAAAAAGCCCATTTTCTACCATGATTTTTTGTCATAGAAGTAGGAGCCCACCGCATCTATGATGATACTGGGTTTTGTCATAATTATCGTCATAGAAGTGTCATATGTATGATAGGAAAAAAAATTGTTCGGCCCAAAATGTCACGAATGTGTCTTTTTTTGTAGTGATAGTTCGTCAAGTTAGTGCTATTTTAACCTTCTCAAGGACCGGGCGTAGCCACACTCGGTTCAACTAAAGTTGGAGAAACTGACACCCGCCAGCCGCCTGTGTGCAAAGCACGTCGGTAGAACCAGTCTCGCGCAAGCGTACGCGTAATGTCGGTCCGGGCCGCTTCATCCAACAATACCGCCGAACCAAAGTATGACATGCTGGTAAGCAGTATGACTTATATCGCCCACAACTCACTTGTGTTCTACTCGTGCATATAACATCAACGCATAAAACCTGGCTCTAATACCACTGTTGGGGAACGTAGTAATTTCAACAAATGTCCTACGCACACGCAAGATCATGGTGATGCATAACAACGAGAGGGGATAGTGTTGTCCACGTACCCTCGTAGACCGAAAGCGGAAGCGTTAGCACAACGCGGTTGATGTAGTCGTACGTCTTCACGATCCGACCGATCAAGTACCGAACGTATGACACCTCTGAGTTTAGCACAGGTTCAGCCCGATGACGTCCCTCGAACTCCGATCCAGCCGAGTGTTGAGGGGGAGTTTCGTCAGCATGACGGCGTGGTGACGATGATGATGTTCTACCGACGTAGGGCTTCACCTAAGCACCGCTACAGTATTATCGAGGTAGACTATGGTGGAGGGGGCACCGCACACAGCTAAAAGATCAAACGATCAATTGTTGTGTCTCTAGGGTGCCTCCCTACCCCTGTATATAAAGGAGCAAGGGGGAGGTGCGGCCGGCCAGGAGGGGCGCGCCAGGAGGAGTCCTACTCCCACTGGGAGTAGGAGTAGGACTCCCTCCCTTTTCCTTGTTGGATTAGGAGTGGAAGGGGAAAGAGGAGGAGGAGAAGAAGGAAAGGGGGGCGCCGCCCCCATCTCCTTGTCCTATTCGGACTAGGGGGAGGGGCACGTGGCCCTTGCCCTGGCCGCCTCTCCTCTTCTCCACTAAGGCCCACTATGACCCATGTCGGTGTCAAAACCGGCGGATCTCGGGTAGGGGGTCCCGAACTGTGCGTCTAGGCGGATGGTAACAGGAGACAAGGGACACAATGTTTTTACCCAGGTTTGGGCCCTCTCGATGGAGGTAAAACCCTACTCCTGCTTGATTAATATTGATGATATGGGTAGTACAAGAGTAGATCTACCACGAGATCAAGGAGGCTAAACCCTAGAAGCTAGCATATGGTATGATTGTTGTATGATGGAGTTGTCCTACGGACTAGAACCCTTCGGTTTATATAGACACTGGATAGGGTTAGGGTTACACAGAGTCGGTTACAATGGTAGGAGATCTTGAATATCCGCATCGCCAAGCTTGCCTTCCACGCCAAGGAAAGTCCCATCCGGACACGGGACGAAGTCTTCAATCTTGTATCTTCATAGTCCTGGAGTCCGGCCGAAGGTATAGTCCGGCTACCTGAACACCCCCTAATCCAGGACTCCCTCAGTAGCCCCTGAACCAGGCTTCAATGATGACGAGTCTGGCGCGCAGATTGTCTTCGGCATTGCAAGGCGGGTTCCTCCTCCAAGTTCTTCAAGAAGATTTTAAACACCAAGGATAGTGTCCGGCTCTGCAAAATAAGTTTCCACATATTGCCATAGAGAGAATAATATCAACACAAATCTAATTTGCTGACGTATTCCGCAGCGTGACATCACACTACGGCCAAGTCCTTTACTCGAATCGTTTTTACTTTTCCACCTCAGCATGTTTAGCGAGGCGGTTTCCTTGGCACGTCTTGTCAAAGCAGAGATCGTGTCCCCCCTTTTACGGGATTCTCACCAATACGGATGTGGGTAACCCAACTGCGCCATTTATCACGGCGCTTGGGAGGCAAGCGAGTTTTACTAGGCTGGTGGGAACGCACAACCGCATCCGCCCATATAAGGGGATAAGGATCCACCTTTTTACCTACGCCTTCTTCCTCCTTTTACCTATCCATCTCCTGCGCACTCGAGCTCCAGCGCCCAAGCCCGCACTTCCTACCTCAACCTCCTCCAGCAATGTCCGGAGCGGGAGGCAAGTGGATGGTCTCCTCCGTCACGGAGGACCATGTCAAAAATCTAAGGAAGGCCGGATACTTGTCCAAGGACATCGCGCACCGGCTTCCCGAGGAAGGGCAGCTTCTCCCCACTCCAAGGCCCCATGAGAGGGTAGTATTCCTTCCCCACTTCCTCCACGGATTGGGTTTCCCACTCCACCCATTTGTCCGGGGGCTCATGTTCTACTATGGCCTGGATTTCCACGATCTGGCCCCGAACTTCGTCCTCAACATCTCGGCGTTTATCGTCGTGGGCGAGGCTTTCCTCCGCATCCGCCCCCATTTCGGCCTCTGGCTCAAGACCTTCAACGTCAAGCCCAAGGTGGTGCGCGGCAGCCAGGCGGAGTGCGGAGGCGCCATGGCGGGCAAGATGGCCAACGTCCTATGGCTCGAGGGCTCCTTCGTGGAGACCCTGAAGGGGTGGCAATCGTGGTGGTTTTACATCACCGAGCCACGCGATCCGAAATGGATCGCAGCCCCCAAGTTCCGATCCGGACCCCCCATGCGGCTTATGTCCTGGAAAGAGACGGGCCTGTCGTGGGGCGACGAAAAAGAGGTGACCGGATTGCAGACATGCATCCAGTCCCTGGTGAGCAAGCCGATCAAGCTTGTCAATGTACTCCAGGTTATGCTCGTTCGCCGGATCCTCCCGTGTTAACAATGGGGCTTTAATCTGTGGGAGTTCGACCCGGCGTAGCACCAAACCCTTAACCGGCTCTTCGACACGACGTATGAAGACGTCTGGAAGGTGCTAACCAAAGGCGCCGAGGCTCCCACATCCGCTTCCGAGGACCGCGGATACATCTCGCAGCGTCACGCTAGCGAGGTAAGCTATTTTCACCTTTTACAGGATGTTAAGTTTTTTCATAGTTTGACTCTATGCGGGATCTAAACTCCCTCACCTTTGATAGGCTTGGCAGGCGTAGTTCGGATTGATTAACTGTCCGGCTCCCTTGCCCGAAGACCCAGCCCCTACTCTCCTAGTGAAGCTGCTGGTTCCGGCGCCTTATGTGGTGCCGGAGAAGAAGGCCAAGAAGAAGAAGGCCACGGGGACTCGAAAGAGTGCCCGTAATGTGGTGGTGTCGGACTCGTCATCCGACGAGTCCGAGACACTCTCCTCCCATGAGAACTAGGAGGAGGAAGAAGAAAACTCTCCCCCTCCGGTGGGGGGAGGAAAGAAAAGGAAGGCCGCCCCAACGGGGGAGGCCGAAGGGCCCAGGAAGAGGAAGACCCCTCCGCCGAACTACTCCCCCGACGCCGAAGAGGACGAAGAGGAGTGGCCAGATAGGGCCAAGCGTCCGGCGAAATCGTAAGTATTCGGATATCAGAGTAACTCATGACGTTCCTTTGTTGCACAGCTTTCCCTAATGTTGAACATAATTATGCAGCCCGCCCCGGGCCGAACTCGACGAGTCGTTGAGCGGCTCCCTGGATTCATCGGACGTGAACTCAGTTCCGCCCGCTGTCTCCCCCCGCACTGCAGACGACGCTGAAGTGGCGTCGCAACGAGCTCCGGGGCAGTAGGAGGTGGTCCTGGAGGAGCCGCAAGGCGACCTCCCGGACTCCAGGAGTAAAGGGGACAAGACCCCCCAGGGCTCCAAGTCCGACTTTGTGCCGGACACCGCGCCAAAATCTTCAACAGTTTCGGACCGCGGTAGGCGAACTCCTTCCAAGAGGAGCAAGCCTTCTAAGCCGGTGGCCTCCGTCCAACCGGAGGTGCCGGACAATCTGCTGGAGGTGCTTGACAGCGCCTCCATCAATGAGGAGCACCGTACTATTATGAGTACGGTGATCCAGAAGGTTCAGTCCGCCAAGAGTGGACTGAGTGAAGCTTGTGCTAGCCTTCTAACATGCTTCGAGGTAAGTAAAAAATATGTAAGAATATAACCACATAGACAGTAGCCCCTGATGCTCTGTTTGGCGTTCGGAAAGAAAAGCCGAATAGAGGATCTATTAAATTTAGCAGGAGTCTAACAACAAAGAGTCAATATGCGTATGCAGGCTTCGCTACTAGCCACCGCCGCACTGACTGCGGAGGTGGGTGCCCTGAAACAGGGACTCGAGCGGACCGAGCAAGAGCTCGGCCTTGCCAAGCGGCAGCTCGAGGAGAAAGAAGGTAAGAAATACCTTACAGAAAAAAGTGCCTATAGAAAGACGTGATTGCAAAAAATAACAGGATTGTACTGCTTATTGTAGGGGCCACGACTGAGGTGGCGACCCTCAAGCAGGCGCTGTCCGAGGCCGAAAAGAAAGCGGCCGCGGAGAGCACAGAGCGAGAGAAACTTGGGCCCCAGGTCGGCGAGGTGCAGCAAGAGCTTCAGGCTCTCATGAAAAAACATGAGAGTTTGGAGCTTGAGTCAAAGACGCAAGCATCTGAGCTCGCGGCGGCCCTTGAGACTGCCAAGTCTGCCAAGGCCGAAGCCCAAAAGGCCCTCCAAGAGTCGGAGGAGATGAAAAAGATAGGAGCGGGTAAGGCATTCTTTATGCAAAGCAGAAATATAAAAGTAAACTACTTGTTACTTACCCGAATCCGGAGCTCTCCAAGGGCATTCGCAGATCTTCCCCGCAGCGTATCCGACGCTGCCGCATTCTACCGAGCTGAAGAGGGCAGCTCGACGGAGAAGGTGTTCTGGTCTCAGTATGCTGAGGCCGGACACCCTGTGCCCTTGAGCGACCAGCTGAAACAGCTGGTCGAGCTCCACAAGGCGGCCGAACAGGCCGTGAAGGGCTTCATAGTTTGGCTGTGGCCTGGAGAGGCCCTGCCTGGGAGCTACTTCGGGCTGGTGCGGCGGCTGGTGGAGGCCTGTCCAAGGCTTGAGGTCATCAAGCGCTCCGTCTGCATCGAAGGTGCCCGTAGGGCCCTTGCCCGTGCAAAGGTGCACTGGGGTAAGCTGGACGGTGAGAAGCTTGTGAGGGACGGGCCACCGCCGGGGAAGGAGCATCACAAGCCCGAGAACTACTATAAGGATGTTCTTGCGGGTGCCCGCCTTGTGGCGGATGAATGTACCAAGGATGTAATTTTTGAATGAACTCGCTCGTGTTTATCCTGTGCGCTGAAAACTTGTTCATATGCGCTAAGCAATGCTTGTTGAATTTAAAATATTACTTTCTGTGCGGCCGTTTATCAAAAAATTGAGAGATGGCCAGTCGTCGGCCTCTGCCCCCATGCCACTAGTGCTGGGGTGTTCGGGATAAACCTGAGCGCTCTTTTTCCCATAGTTGGGTCCTTCGAGGGAGGCGCTCAGCACAACGAACCAGGCAATCGGACTATAATGCTTGAACACTCTCACTTAGCCATAGAACTCTATAATTTTAAATTTCGGCGAAGCCCCTAGTTCGGAAGACCGAGTTCGGGGCGCTATCCATGCCTTGGCCGGACAAAGCCGGCTCCTTGCTCGAAGCGGCATAAGTCTTTAGGGACTCGAAAAACCTCTCGAACAGCGACCGGTCTCTCGCCTCATCATGACAGTCAGTTTTAGCTTTCTCCACTGAGGTGCTTAACCCAGCTCAACTGGGGCACAATCGCAGTGGTTCTCCTAGTGCTACCTTAGCCGATATAGCGGAACGTAAGGCACCAAAACATAGGAGCCGGGCAAACTCAACTATTGACCCAAATCATGATTCGGAGCCGATGCATATAGTGCTATAAGTTTGGGGTGCCGCACTTGTGAAAGTGTACGGGCTTCTCACACCATATTGAGGGGTACTGAAGCCCCTGGCGTGTTTGCCGTACCATGGTGTACGGGTGCAACATGTCATTTAATAAACATATATATGAAAGGAGGATAATGCAAAAAATAGACAAAAAGCTATGCATTGTTTATAGAAAGGCTGCTATCAAAGCAGAACGATACAAGTAGTGCGATAAGCAAAAGATATTGGGCTATTTAACATGTCCTGGCCAGGAGCAGGCCGCGGAATTGTATGCCAAAACAGGTATACTTCTCATAACAGAGACCACCTGGGAGTTCCATAATGCGGCATGGCTTGTCTGCTTCCCTGGATCTTGCATCGTTTGTGTGGCAGTTGAATTGCCGAACAGGTCGTCCGAAGTGTGGAGTCCTGAAAGTAAGAGAAAATTAAAAAAAAAAGAATTCCGCAGCCCCTAGTACATTTTAAGCCGTATTTTGGGTTTGCCATTATTGTGCCCCTTCCCCTGTGCCCATGGTATTTGAAGAGCGTAGTTATGTACGCGAGGCACTAGTTTCACTATGTCGCGAGGGCTGGGGTTGGGGCCGCATTGCTATGCCTGCTCAGAACGTGCCAGGCGGTCTTTTTGTAGGTTACTCCGGGAGCGCTTGGCAGTGTCTGGCTTTTTAATGGCCGGACTGGAGAATTGCCTAAGAAGGCTGCTTTGTACTTCCGCTGCGAGGGCCGCCGTGTGCTCCTCCGTATGGAGGGAGCGTTCGGTGTTTCCGTTGACCGTGATTACTCCTCGAGGGCCTGGCATCTTGAGCTTGAGATATGCGTAGTGCGGCACCGCATTGAACTTTGCAAATGCGGTTCGCCCGAGCAGGGCGTGATAGCCACTGCAAAACGGGACTATATCGAAGATTAACTCTTCGCTTCGGAAATTGTCCGGAGACCCGAAGACCACTTCAAGTGTTACTAAGCCTGTACAGTTGGCCTCTACACCTGGTATAACGCCTTTAAAGGTCGTTTTTGTGGGCTTAATCCTCGAGGGATCTATGCCCATTTTCCGCACTGTATCCTGGTAAAGCAGGTTCAGGCTACTTCCGCCGTCCATGAGGACTCTTGTGAGATGAAATCCATCGATAATTGGGTCGAGAACCAATGCGGCGAAGCCGCCGTGACGGATGCTAGTGGGGTGGTCCCTTGATCAAAAGTGATCGGGCAGGAGGACCATGGGTTGAACTTTGGGGCGACTGGCTCCATCGCGTATACGTCCCGTAGCGCACGCTTCCGCTCCCTCTTGGGAATGTGGGTTGCGTATATCATGTTCACCGTCCGCACTTGTGGGGGAAAACCCTTCTGTCCACTGTTGTTCGGCGGCCTGGGCTCCTCCTCGTCATCGCTATGCGGCCCCTTGTCTTTATTTTCGGCTCTTAGCTTGCCTGCCTGCTTGAACACCCAACAATCCCTGTTGGTGTGATTGGCTGGCCTTTCGGGGGTGCCATGTATCTGGCACAAGCGTTCGAGTATTCGGTCCAAACTGGACGGGCCCTGAGTATTCTTTTTGAATGTCTTTTTTCGCTGACCGGATTTATAGCCTCTGAATCCGGCATTAACTGCCGTGTCTTTGTTGCTATCGCTGCTCACGCGGCGTTTTTGCTTATTCCGACGTGTCCTGCCACTTTTGTCCTTGGTATCCGAATTACCAGGGTTCTTTGCTAAGTTGTTACTGCGAGCTAGCTAGCTGTCTTCTGCCGCGCAAAAGCGGGTCATGAGTGTTGTGAGGGCTGCCATGGACTTCGGCTTTTCCTGTCCCAGGTGCCGGGCAAGCCACTCATCGCGGATATTATGCTTGAAGGCTGCTAGGGCCTCTGCGTCCGGACAGTCGACTATCTGGTTTTTCTTTGTTAGGAACCGTGTCCAGAATTGCCTGGCCGATTCCTCTGGCTGCTGAATTATGTGGCTTAAGTCATCGGCATCCGGTGGTCGCACATAAGTGCCCTGGAAGTTGTCGAGGAATGCGGCTTCCAGGTCCTCCCAAGAACCGATTGAGTCTGCTGGCAGGCTGTTAAGCCAATGCCGGGCCGGTCCCTTAAGTTTGAGCAGGAGGTATTTGATGGTGTGTAGATCATCGCCGCGGGCCATGTGGATATGGAGGAGATAATCCTCAATCCATACAGCAGGATCTGTTGTTCCATCATATGATTCGATGTTTACGGGTTTGAAACCCTCTGGGATTTTATGATCCATTACTTCGTCTATGAAGCATAATCGGTGTGCGGCGCCTCTATACTGGGCTATATCACGACGCAGTTCGAAGGAGCTATGTCTGTTGTGTTCGGCCCGGCCGGATTTGTTGTATCCGGAATGAAGATCACCGTCACATGTCGTGGGGCGCCTGCGCGATCCGTAGATCGATCTTGTTTGTCTTGCCTTGTCCTCCAGTACATCTCGCAGGTCTGGTGCATTTTCCCGTGCCTTGGTTGAACAGCGCCGGGGCATGGCTTGGGTGGAGGGCCGAGAGGCCTCTCTGTCACGGCCACGAGGTGGCCGGTCGGCCATGTCGTGCGCTGGTGATGTAGGTGCTTCCTCCTCTGATCGGGGTAGCGGCCTGCGCTTTGGGTAACTCTTGGAGGGGCGTTCGAGTTCATACTCTTCGGCTGCAAGGGCTTCGGTCCATTGTCAGCTAGCAAATCTTGATCGGCTCTAAGCTGTTGCTGCTTTTTCTTGAGGCTGCTTGCCGTGGCTAAAAGCCTGTGTTTGAAACGCTCTTGTTCGGCGGGGTCCGATGGTACGACGAATTCGTCGTCGTCGAGGCTTGCCTCGTCTTCGGAGGGAGGCATATAGTTATCATCCTCAACCTCTCGGTCTGCCGCTCTCTCATGAGGGCTGGCTTCTCCATCTTCCTGTGCCGAATCTTGCTGTAGGGGGTGTTCTTCGGCGCTATTTGGGGTAGTATTATCTCCCGTGCCGGAATCACCGTTTTTGCTTTGGCGGGATTTAGAGCGGCGCCGCTGACGCTGACGCTTTGGCTGTTTCTTGGAGGTGTCATCCTCCGCTGTTCCATCGCCATCTCCATCTTTTGGAGTATCCACCGTGTATATATCATATGACGAGGTGGCCTTCCAGCGCCCTACAGGTGCTGGTTCCTGTTCGTCTCCTGCATCGTCGTCCATACCGTCGATGTCTTCGGAGTCGAAGTCAAGCATGTCGGTTAAATCGTCGACAGTGGCTACAAAGTGGGTGGTGGGTGGGCTTCGAATTTCTTCGTCGTCCGCATCCCATCCTTGCTAACCGTAGTCCAGCCATGCCACTCCTGATAAAGAGAGAGACTTTAGTGAGTTCAGGATGTCGCCAAAGGGCGAGTGCTGAAAGATGTCCACTGCGGTGAACTCCATTATCGGCGCCCAATCGGATTCGATCGGTAGGGGCGGGGGGGGGGGGGTTCGGAGTCCGGAGAGGAATCCGGATCCTTGGAGCCACGGGTCACGCAGAACGCGGGGCTGACGTTCGGCTCGATCGCCTTTGAGATCGTAGCCCCTGAGGTGACGTCCAGCCGCTCATCCTCGATTGGCGCAATAGGCTCCGGATTAAGGGTAGGAACCGGTGCGCGTGCGGCCTCCAGGGCGCTGTTCGGCGGCAGAGCAAGATCATGCCTCTCAAAACAGTGCGGCGTGCTTGGCTGTGGCTCGAATCCGTCGAAGATCAAATCCCCGCGGATGTCTGCCGTGTAGTTTAAGCTTCCAAACCTGACCTGATGGCCAGGGGCGTAGCTTTCGATCTGCTCCAGGTGGCCAAGCGAGTTGGCCCGCAGTGCGAAGCCGCCGAAGACAAAGATCTGCCCGGGGAGAAAAGTCTCACCCTGGACCGCATCGTCGTTGATGATCAAAGGAGCCATCGGGCCTAAAAGTGACGACACAGAGGAACTCTCAATGAAAGCACCAATGTCGGTGTCAAAACCGGCGGATCTCGGGTAGGGGGTCCCGAACTGTGCGTCTAGGCGGATGGTAACAGGAGACAAGGGACACGATGTTTTTACCTAGGTTTGGGCCCTCTCGATGGAGGTAAAACCCTACTCCTACTTGATTAATATTGATGATATGGGTAGTACAAGAGTAGATCTACCACGAGATCAAGGAGGCTAAACCCTAGAAGCTAGCCTATGGTATGATTGTTGTATGATGGAGTTGTCCTACGGACTAGAACCCTCCGGTTTATATAGACACCGGATAGGGTTAGGGTTACACAGAGTCGGTTACAATGGTAGGAGATCTTGAATATCCGCATCGCCAAGCTTGCCTTCCACGCCAAGGAAAGTCCCATCCGGACACGGGACGAAGTCTTCAATCTTGTATCTTCATAGTCCTGGAGTCCGGCCGAAGGTATAGTTCGGCTACCCGAACACCCCCTAATCCAGGACTCCCTCAGCCCATTAACCCCCGGGGGGTTCCGGTAACCCCTCCGGTACTCCGGTAAAATCCCGATTTCACCCGGAACACTTCCGATATCCAAATATAGGCTTCCAATATATCAATCTTCATGTCTCGACCATTTCAAGACTCCTCATCATGTCCGTGATCATATCCGGGACTCCGAACAACCTTCGGTACATCAAAACATATAAACTCATAATATAACTGTCATGGAAACGTTAAGCGTGCGGACCCTACGGGTTCGAGAACTATGTAGACATGAGCGAGACACGTCTCCGGTCAATAACCAATAGCGAAACCTGGATGCTCATATTGGCTCCCACATATTCTACGAAGATCTTTATCGGTCAAACCGCATAACAACATACGTTGTTCCCTTTGTCATCGGCATGTTACTTGCCCGAGATTCGATCGTCGGTATCTCAATACCTAGTTCAATCTCGTTACCAGCAAGTCTCTTTACTCGTTCCATAATACATCATCCCGCAACTAACTCATTAGTTGCAATGCTTAAGTGATGTGCATTACCGAGTGGGCCCAGAGATACCTCTCCGACAATCGGAGTGACAAATCCTAATCTCGAAATACGCCAACCCAACAAGTACCTTTGGAGACACATGTAGAGCACCTTTATAATCACCCATTTATGCTGTGACGTTTGGTAGCACACAAAGTGTTCCTCCGGTAAACGGGAGTTGCATAATCTCATAGTCATAGGAACATGTATAAGTCATGAAGAAAGCAATAGCAACAAACTAAACGATCACGTGCTAAGCTAACGGAATGGGTCAAGTCAATCACATCATTCTCCTAATGATGTGATCACGTTAATCAAATGACAACTCTTTGTCTATGGCTAGGAAACATAACCATCTTTGATCAATGAGCTAGTCAAGTAGAGGCATACTAGTGACACTCTGTTTGTCTATGTATTCACACATGTATCATGTTTCTGGTTAATACAATTCTAGCATGAATAATAAACATTTATCATGATATAAGAAAATAAATAATAACTTTATTATTGCCTCTAGGGCATATTTCCTTCACTCTAACCCTAGGAAGTTGTTCTTCCAGAATTTCACCTAATGGCACAGTATTATCAATCATAGAAGTAGTTTCATCATAAGCATCATGCATACCAGAAGTGGCATCATCAATAACATGCGACATATCAGAATCAATAGCAGGTGTAGGTGTCACAAATTTACTCATAACAGAAGGTGAATCAAGTGTGAGCTAGATGACAATTCCTTACCTCCCCTCGTAGTTGAGGGAAAAAACTTGGTTCTTTCATCTTTCAAGTTCCTCATAGTGATCAACAGATATAAATCCCAAGTGACTCAAAGAATAGAGCTATGCTCTCCGGCAACGGCGCCAGAAAATAGTCTTGATAACCCACAAGTATAGGGGATCGCAACAGTTTTCGAGGGTAGAGTATTCAACCCAAATTTATTTATTCAACACAAGGGTAGCCAAAGAATATTCTCAAGTATTAATAGTTGAGTTGTCAATTCAAACACACCTGAAAGACTTCATATCTGCAGCAAAGTATTTAGTAGCAAAGTAGTATGGACGTAATGGTAACAGTGGCAAAAGTAACAGTAGTAGTTTTTGTAGCAATCGTAACAGTGGCAATGGAAAAGTAACTAAGCAAAGATCAATATGTGAAAAGCTCGTAGGCAATGGATCAGTGATGGATAATTATGTCGGATGCGATTCCTCATGCAACAGTTATAACATAGGATGACACAGAACTAGCTCTAGTTCATCAATGTAATGTAGGCATGTATTCCGAACATACGTGCTTATGGAAAAGAACTTGCATGACATCTTTTTTTCTACCCTCCCGTGGCAGCAGGGTCCTATTGGAAACGAAGGGATATTAAGGCCTCCTTTTAATAGAGTACCGGACCAAAGCATTAACACTTAGTGAATACATGGACTCCTCAAACTACGGTCATCACCGGGAGTGGTCCCGTTTATTGTCACTTCGGGGTTGCCGGATCATAACACATAGTAGGTGACTATTGACTTGCAAGATAGGATCAAGAACTCACATATATTCATGAAAACATAATAGGTTCAGATCTGAAATCATGGCACTCGGGCCCTAGTTACAAGCATTAAGCATAGCAAAGTCATAGCAACATCAATCTTAGAACATAATGGATACTAGGGATCAAACCCTAACAAAACTAACTCGATTACATGGTAAATCTCATCCAACCCATAACTGTCCAGCAAGCCTACGATGGAATTACTCACGCACGGCGGTGAGCATCATGAAATTGGTGATGGAGGAAGGTTAATGATGACGATGGCGACGAATTCCCCTCTCTGGAGCCCCGAACGGACTCCAGACCAGCCCTCCCGAGAGAGATTAGGGTTTGGCGGCGGCTCCGTATCATAAAATGCGATGAATCCTTCTCTTTGATTCCCCCCCCCCCCGAACATGAATATATGAGTTGGAGTTGAGGTCGGTGGAGTCTCAGGGGGCCCACAAGGCAGGGGGGTGGGCGCGCCCTGCACCCTCGTGGACAAGGTGTGGGGCCCCTGGTGTTGATTCTTTCGTCAGTATTTTTTATTAATTCCAAAACGTGTCTCCGTTGATTTCAGGTCATTCTGAGAACTTTTATTTCTGCACAAAAATAACACCATGGCAATTCTGCTGAAAACAACGTTAGTCCGGGTTAGTTCCATTCAAATCATGCAAGTTAGAGTCCAAAACAAGGGCAAAAGTGTTTGAAAAGTAGATACGTTGGAGACGTATCAAACCCTAAAAGCGTTGACGAAATATTCATCCAGCCACCGCAGAGTCCAGAACCACCTGATCCAATCTAGAGACCATCTCGAATGGGGTTCACCACCTCCATTGGTGCTTCTCCGATGATGCGTGTGTAGTTCTTTGTAGACCTTTGGGTCCGTAGTTAGTAGCTAGATGGCTTTCTCTCTCTCACTAAATTCTCAATACAATGGTCTCTTGGAGATCCATATGATGTAACTCTTTTTGCGGTGTGTTTGTTGGGATCGATGAACTTTGAGTTTATGATTAGTCATATCTTTTTATATCCATGAAAGTTATTTGAGTTTCTTTGATCTCTTATATGCATGATCTCTTATAGCCCCATATTTATTCTCCGATATTTGGCTTTTGTTTGGCCAACTTGATCTATTTATCTTTCAATGGGAAGAGGTGCGCGGTAGTGGGTTTGATCTTACGGTGCTTGATCCCAGTCACAGAAAGGGAACCGACACGTATGTATCGTTGCTACCAAGGGTAAAAAGATGGGATCTGTATCTATGAAATATATAAACGGATCTTGTCTACATCATGTCATCATTCTTATTGCATTACTCCGTTTTTCCATGAACTTAATACACTAGATGCATGCTGGATAGCAATCGATGTGTGGAGTAATAGTAGTAGATGCAGGCAGGAGTTGGTCTACTAATCTTGGACGTGATGCCTATGTAATGATCATTGCCTGGATATCGTCATAATTATTTGAGGTTCTATCAATTGCCCAACAGTAATTTGTTTACCCACCGTTTGCTATCTTTCTCGAGAGAAGCCACTAGTGAAACCTACGGCCTCCGGGTCTTCTTTCTCATATATTTGCTTGCGATCTACTTTTCCTTTGCATTTTTATTTAGATCTATTAAATCGAAAATACAAAAATACTTTGCTGCACTTTATTTTATTTACGATCTATTATTTCAATCTACTACATATTTCTGGCATCGTTACCCGAAAGGGATTGACAACCCCTTGAACACGTCGGGTTGCGAGGTGTTGTTATTTGTGTGCAGGTGCTGTTTACATTGTGTTGCTTGATTCTCCTATTGGTTCGATAACCTTGGTTTCATCACTGAGGGAAATACCTACCTTCACTATGCTACATCATCCCTTCCTCTTTGGGGAAATACCGACGTAGTCCTAGCAGACAGGAGTTTTTTGGCGCTATAGTCAGGGAGCAATCAGTGATCCACCGTAGGGAACGGAATGCACACCCTTTTCTGGGAAGATCGGTGGCTTGGTGGCTTTCGGCTGCAGGAGATCGCGCCGCATGTCTACGCGTCCGTGAGCCGAACTGTCAGGCGCTCTAGAATGGTGAATCAGGCCCTGAAATCTGCTGGTTGGGCTAGGGACATCAGCCCTGAACTCTCTATGGAGGCATTGCAGGAATACCTGCAGCTATGGGTGCAGTGTTGGGGAACGTAGTAATTTCAAAAAAAATCCTACGCACACGCAAGATTATGGTGATGCATAGCAATGAGAGGGAAGAGTATCATCCACGTACCCTCGTAGACCGTAAGCGGAAGCGTTATGAGAACGCAGTTGATGTAGTTGAATGTCTTCACGATCCGACCGATCCAAGTGCCGAACGCACGACACCTCCGAGTTCAGCACACGTTCAGCTCGATGACGTCCCACGAACTCCGATCGAGTAGACTTCAGGGGAGAGTTCCATCAGCACTACGGCGTGTTGACGGTGATGATGTTGCTGCCGACGCAGGGCTTCACCTAAGCACCGCTACGATATGATCGAGGTGGATTATGGTGGAGGGGGGCACCGCACACGGCTAAGGGATCAATGATCAACTTGTGTCTAGAGGTGCCCCCTGTCCCCGTATATAAAGGAGCAAGGGGGGAGGCCGGCCGGCCCTCTATGGCGCGCCAGGAGGAGGAGTCCTCCTAGTAGGAGTAGGACTCCCCTCTTTCCTACTCCTACTAGGAGGGGGAAATGAAGGGGGAGAGGGAGAAGGAAAGGGGGGCGCCGCCCCCCTCTCCTAGTCCAGTTCGGACCAAAGTGGGAGGGGTGCACGGCCTGCCCTAGGCCAGCCCTCTCTATCTCCACTAAGGCCCATAAGGCCCATTATTTCTCCCGGGGGGGTTCCGGTAACCCTCCGGCACTCTAGTTTTCTCCGAAATCACCCGAAACACTTCCGGTGTCCGAATATAGTCGTCCAATATATCGATCTTTACGCCTCGATCATTTCGAGACTCCTCGTCATGTACGTGATCATATCCGAGACTCCGAACTACCTTCGGTACATCAAAACACAAAAACTCATAATACCGATCATCACCGAACTTTAAGCGTGCGGACCCTATGGGTTCGAGAACTTTGTAGACATGACCAAGACACGTCTCCGGCCAATAACCAATAGCGGAACCTGGATGTTCATATTGGCTCCCATATATTCTAGGAAATTCTTTATCGGTCAAACCGCATAACAGCATACGTTGTTCCCTTTGTCATCGGCATGTTACTTGCCCAAGATTAGATCGTTGGTATCTCAATACCTAGTTCAATCTCGTTACTAGAAAGTCTCTTTACTCGTTCTGTAATGCATCATACTGCAACTAACTCATTAGTTACAATGCTTGCAAGGCTTATAGTGATGTGCATTACCGAGTGGGCCCAGAGATACCTCTCCAACAATCGGAGTGACAAATCCTAATCTTGATCTATGTCAACTCAACAAGTACCATCGGAGACACCTGTAGAGCATCTTTATAATCACCCAGTTACGTTGTGATGTTTGGCAGCACACAAAGTGTTCCTCCAGTAACCGGGAGTTACATAATCTCATAGTCATAGGAACATGTATAAGTCATCAAGAAAGCAATAGTAGTAACTAAAACGATCAAGTGCTAAGCTGACGAAATGGGTCAAGTCAATCACATCATTCTCCTAATTATGTGATCCCGTTTATCAAATGACAACTCATGTCTATGGCATACTAGTGACAATCTGTTTGTCTATGTATTCACACATGTATCATGTTTCCGGTTAATACAATTCTAGCATGAATAATAAACATTTATCATGATATGAGGAAATAAATAATAACTTTATTATTGCCTCTAGGGCATATTTCCTACAGTCGCCCACTTGCACTAGAGTCAATAATCTAGATTACATAGTAATGATTCTAACACCCATGGAGTCTTGGTGCTGATCATGTTTTGCTCGTCAAAGAGGCTTAGTCAACGGGTCTTCAACATTCAGATCTGTATGTATCTTGAAAATCTCTATGCCTCCCACCTGGAATTGATCACGGATGGAATTGAAGCGTCTCTTGATGTGCTTGGTTCTCTTGTGAAATCTGGATTCCTTTGCCAAGGCAATTGCACCAGTATTGTCACAAAAGATTTTCATTGGACCCGATGCACTAGGTATGACATCTAGATCGGATATGAACTTCTTCTGAAGGAAATATGCCCTAGAGGCAATAATAAATTTATTATTTATTTCCTTATAATCATGATAAATGTTTATTATTCATGCTAGAATTGTATTAACTGGAAACATAATACATGTGTGAATACATAGACAAACAAAGTGTCACTAGTATGCCTCTACTTGACTAGCTCGTTAATCAAAGATGGTTATGTTTCCTGACCATGAACAATGAGTTGTTATTTGATTAACGAGGTCACATCATTAGTTGAATGATCTGATTGACATGACCCATTCCATTAGCTTAGCACCCGATCGTTTAGTATGTTGCTATTGCTTTCTTCATGACTTATACATGTTCCTATGACTATGAGATTATGCAACTCCCGTTTACCGGAGGAACACTTTGGGTGCTACCAAACGTCACAACGTAACTGGGTGATTATAAAGGAGCATTACAAGTGTCTCCAAAGGTAGATGTTGGGTTGGCGTATTTCGAGATTAGGATTTGTCACTCCGATTGTCGGAGAGGTATCTCTGGGCCCTCTCGGTAATACACATCACATAAGCCTTGCAAGCATTACAACTAATATGTTAGTTGTGAGATGATGTATTACGGAACGAGTAAAGAGACTTGCCGGTAACGAGATCGAACTAGGTATTGGATACCGACGATCGAATCTCGAGCAAGTAACATACCGATGACAAAGGGAACAACGTATGTTGTTATGCGGTCTGACCGATAAAGATCTTCGTAGAATATGTAGGAGCCAATATGGGCATCCAGGTCCCGCTATTGGTTATTGACCGGAGACGTGTCTCGGTCATGTCTACATTGTTCTCGAACCCGTAGGGTCCGCACGCTTAAGGTTACGATGACAGTTACATTATGAGTTTATGCATTTTGATGTACCGAAGGTTGTTCGGAGTCCCGGATGTGATCACGGACATGATGAGGAGTCTCGAAATGGTCGAGATGTAAAGATTGATATATTGGAAGCCTATGTTTGGACATCGGAAGTGTTCCGGGTGAAATCGGGATTTTACCGGGTTACCGGGAGGTTACCGGAACCCCCCGGGAGCCATATGGGCCTTCATGGGCCTTAGTGGAAAGGAGAAAGGGGCAGCCCAAGGTGGCTGCGCCACTTCCCCCTCCCCTAGTCCTATTAGGACTAGGAGAAGGTGGCCGGCCCCCCTCTCTCTCTTTCCCCCCTTGGGGAATCCTAGTTGGAATAGGATTGGGGGGGAGTCCTACTCCCGGAAGGAGTAGGACTCCTCCTGCGCCCTCTCCCTGGCCGGTGCCCCCCTCCCCCCTTGGCTCCTTTATATACTGAGGTAGAGGCACCCTAGAACACACAAGTTGATCCAGGTGATCTATTCCTTAGCCGTGTGCGGTGCCCCCTGCCACCATATTCCTCGATAATACTGTAGCGGAGTTTAGGCGAAGCCCTGCTGCTGTAGTACATCAAGATCGTCACCACGCCGTCGTGCTGACGGAACTCTTCCCCGACACTTTGCTGGATCGGAGTCTGGGGATCGTCATCGAGCTGAACGTGTGCTCAAACTCGGAGGTGCCGTAGTTTCAGTGCTTGATCGGTTGGATCGTGAAGACGTACGACTACTTCCTCTACGTCGTGTCATCGCTTCCGCAGTCGGTCTGCGTTGGGTACGTAGACAACACTCTCCCTCTTGTTGCTATGCATCACATGATCTTGCGTGTGCGTAGGAATTTTTTTGAAATTACTACGAAACCCAACAGTGGTATCAGAGCCTAGGTTATTTATGTTGATGTTATATGCACGAGTAGAACACAAGTGAGTTGTGGACGATACAAGTCATACTGCCTACCAGCATGTCATACTTTGGTTCGGCGGTATTGTTGGACAAGACGACCCGGACCAACCTTACACGTACGCTTACGCGAGACCGGTTCCCTCGACGTGCTTTGCACAGAGATGGCTTGCGGGCGACTGTCTCTCCAACTTTAGTTGAACCAAGTATGGCTACGCCCGGTCCTTGCGAAGGTTAAAACGGAATCTATTTGACAAACTATCATTGTGGTTTTGATGCGTAGGTGAGATTGGTTCTTACTTAAGCCCGTAGCAGCCACGTAAAACTTGCAACAACAAAGTAGAGGACGTCTAACTTGTTTTTGCAAGGCATGTTGTGATGTGATATGGTCAAGGCATGATGCTGAATTTTATTGTATGAGATGATCATGTTTTGTAACCGAGTTATCGGCAACTGGCAGGAGCCATATGGTTGTCGCTTTATTGTATGCAATGCAATCGCGATGTAATGCTTTACTTTATTACTAAACGGTAGTGATAGTCGTGGAAGCATAAGATTGGCGAGACGACAACGATGCTACGATGGAGATCAAGGTGTCGCGCCGGTGATGATGGTGATCATGACGGTGCTTCGGAGATGGAGATCACAAGCACAAGATGATGATGGCCATATCATATCGCTTATATTGATTGCATGTGATGTTTATCTTTTTATACATCTTATCTTGCTTTGATTGACGGTAGCATTATAAGATGATCTCTCACTAAATTATCAAGAAGTGTTCTCCCTGAGTATGCACCATTGCCAAAGTTCGTCGTGCCCAGACACCACGTGATGATCGGGTGTGATAAGCTCTACGTCCATCTACAACGGGTGCAAGCCAGTTTTGCACACGCAGAATACTCAGGTTAAACTTGACGAGCCTAGCATATGCAGATATGGCCTCGGAACAC
This sequence comes from Triticum urartu, assembly GCF_056163025.1. NCBI lineage: Eukaryota > Viridiplantae > Streptophyta > Magnoliopsida > Poales > Poaceae > Triticum > Triticum urartu. The sequence goes on from NC_141873.1 coordinate 435,672,010, forward strand.
GGAGACCGAAAGGTCGAGCATGAATCATATAGTAGATATGATCAACATAAACGATGTTCACCATTGAAAGCTACTCCATCTCACGTGATGATCGGTTATGGTTTAGTTGATTTGGATCACGTAATCACTTAGAAGATTAGAGGGATGTCTATCTAAGTGGGAGTTCTTAAGTAATATGATTAATTGAACTTAAATTTATCATGAACTTAGTACCTGATAGTATCTTGCTTGTTTATGTTGATTGTAGATAGATGGCTCGTGCTGTTGTTCCGTTGAATTTTAATGCGTTCCTTGAGAAAGCAAAGTTGAAAGATGATGGTAGCAATTACACGGACTGGGTCCGTAACTTGAGGATTATCCTCATTGCTGCACAGAAGAATTACGTCCTGGAAGCACCGCTGGGTGCCAGGCCTGCTGCTGGAGCAACACCAGATGTTATGAACGTCTGGCAGAGCAAAGCTGATGACTACTCGATAGTTCAGTGTGCCATGCTTTACGGCTTAGAATCGGGACTTCAACGACGTTTTGAACGTCATGGAGCATATGAGATGTTCCAGGAGTTGAAGTTAATATTTCAAGCAAATGCCCGAATTGAGAGATATGAAGTCTCCAATAAGTTCTATAGCTGCAAGATGGAGGAGAACAGTTCTGTTAGTGAGCATATACTCAAAATGTCTGGGTATAATAATCACTTGATTCAATTGGGAGTTAATCTTCCGGATGATTGCGTCATTGACAGAATTCTCCAATCACTGCCACCAAGCTACAAGAGCTTCGTGATGAACTATAATATGCAAGGGATGAACAAGACTATTCCCGAGCTCTTCGCAATGCTGAAAGCTGCGGAGGTAGAAATCAAAAAGGAGCATCAAGTGTTGATGGTTAACAAAACCACTAGTTTCAAGAAAAAGGGCAAGGGGAAGAATAAGGGGAACTTCAAGAAGAACGGCAAACAAGTTGCTGCTCAGGAGAAGAAACCCAAGTCTGGACCTAAGCCTGAAACTGAGTGCTTCTACTGCAAGCAGACTGGTCACTGGAAGCGGAACTGCCCCAAGTATTTGGCGGATAAGAAGGATGGCAAGGTGAACAAAGGTATATGTGATATACATGTTATTGATGTGTACCTTACTAGAGCTCGCAGTAGCACCTGGGTATTTGATACTGTTTCTGTTGCTAATATTTGCAACTCGAAACAGGGACTACGGAATAAGCGGGCACTGGCAAAGGACGAGGTGACGATGCGCGTGGGAAACGGTTCCAAAGTCGATGTGATCGCGGTCGGCACGCTACCTCTACATCTACCTTCGGGATTAATATTAGACCTAAATAATTGTTATTTGGTGCCAGCGTTGAGCATGAACATTATATCTGGATCTTGTTTAATGCGAGACGGTTATTCATTTAAATCAGAGAATAATGGTTGTTCTATTTATATGAGTAATATCTTTTATGGTCATGCACCTTTGAAGAGTGGTCTATTCTTGTTGAATCTCGATAGTAGTAATACACATATTCATAATGTTGAAGCCAAAAGATGCAGAGTTGATAATGAAAGTGCAACTTATTTGTGGCACTGTCATTTAGGTCATATCGGTATAAAGCGCATGAAGAAACTCCATACTGATGGACTTTTGGAACCACTTGATTATGAATCACTTGGTACTTGCGAACCGTGCCTCATGGGCAAGATGACTAAAACACCGTTCTCCGGTACTATGGAGAGAGCAACAGATTTGTTGGAAATCATACATACCGATGTATGTGGTCCGATGAATATTGAGGCTCGTGGCGGATATTGTTATTTTCTCACCTTCACAGATGATTTAAGCAGATATGGGTATATCTACTTAATGAAACATAAGTCTGAAACATTTGAAAAGTTCAAAGAATTTCAGAGTGAAGTTGAAAATCATCGTAACAAGAAAATAAAGTTTCTACGATCTGATCGTGGAGGAGAATATTTGAGTTACGAGTTTGGTGTACATTTGAAAAATTGTGGAATAGTTTCGCAACTCACGCCACCCGGAACACCACAGCGTAATGGTGTGTCCGAACGTCGTAATCGTACTTTACTAGATATGGTGCGATCTATGATGTCTCTTACTGATTTACCGCTATCATTTTGGGGTTATGCTTTAGAGACGGCCACATTCACGTTAAATAGGGCACCATCAAAATCCGTTGAGACAACGCCTTATGAACTGTGGTTTGGCAAGAAACCAAAGTTGTCGTTTCTTAAAGTTTGGGGCTGCGATGCTTATGTGAAAAAGCTTCAACCTGATAAGCTTGAACCCAAATCGGAGAAATGTGTCTTCATAGGATACCCAAAGGAGACTGTTGGGTACACCTTCTATCACAGATCCGAAGGCAAGACATTCGTTGCTAAGAATGGATCCTTTCTAGAGAAGGAGTTTCTCTCGAAAGAAGTGAGTGGGAGGAAAGTAGAACTTGACGAGGTAATTGTACCTGCTCCCTTACTAGAAAGTAGTTCATCACAGAAAACTGTTTCAGTGACACCTACACCAGTTAGTGAGGAAGCCAATGATGATGATCATGAAACTTCAAATCAAGATACTACTGAACCTCATAGATCAACCAGAGTAAGATCCGCACCAGAGTGGTACGGTAATCCTGTTCTGGAAGTCATGATACTAGATCATGATGAACCTATGAACTATGAAGAAGCGATGGTGAGCCCAGATTCCGCAAAATGGCTTGAAGCCATGAAATCTGAGATGGGATCCATGTATGAGAACAAAGTATGGACTTTGGTTGACTTGCCCGATGATCGGCAAGCAATTGAGAATAAATGGATCTTCAAGAAGAAGACTGACGCTGATGGTAATGTTACTGTCTACAAAGCTCGACTTGTCGCAAAAGGTTTTCGGCAAGTTCAAGGGATTGACTACGATGAGACCTTCTCACCCGTAGCGATGCTTAAGTCCGTCCGAATCATGTTAGCGATTGCCGCATTTTATGATTATGAAATTTGGCAGATGGATGTCAAAACTGCATTCCTGAATGGATTTCTGGAAGAAGAGTTGTATATGATGCAACCGGAAGGTTTTGTCGATCCAAAGGGAGCTAACAAAGTGTGCAAGCTCCAGCGATCCATTTATGGACTGGTGCAAGCCTCTCGGAGTTGGAATAAACGTTTTGATAGTGTGATCAAAGCATTTGGTTTTATACAGACTTTCGGAGAAGCCTGTATTTACAAGAAAGTGAGTGGGAGCTCTGTAGCATTTCTGATATTATATGTGGATGACATATTGCTGATTGGAAATGATATAGAATTTCTGGATAGCATAAAGGGATACTTGAATAAAAGTTTTTCAATGAAAGACCTCGGTGAAGCTGCTTACATATTAGGCATTAAGATCTATAGAGATAGATCAAGACGCTTAATTGGACTTTCACAAAGCACATACCTTGACAAGATTTTGAAGAAATTCAAAATGGATCAAGCAAAGAAAGGATTCTTGCCTGTGTTACAAGGTGTGAAGTTGAGTAAGACTCAATGCCCGACCACTGCAGAAAATAGAGAGAATATGAAAGATGTTCCCTATGCATCAGCCATAGGCTCTATCATGTATGCAATGCTGTGTACCAGACCTGATGTGTGCCTTGCTATAAGTTTAGCAGGGAGGTACCAAAGTAATCCAGGAGTGGATCACTGGACAGCGGTCAAGAACATCCTGAAATACCTAAAAAGGACTAAGGATATGTTTCTCGTATATGGAGGTGACAAAGAGCTGACCGTAAAAGGTTACGTTGATGCAAGCTTTGACACTGATCCGGACGATTCTAAATCGCAAACCGGATACGTGTTTACATTAAACGGTGGAGCTGTCAGTTGGTGCAGTTCTAAACAAAGCGTCGTAGCGGGATCTACATGTGAAGCGGAGTACATAGCTGCTTCGGAAGCAGCGAACGAAGGAGTCTGGATGAAGGAGTTCATATCCGATCTAGGTGTCATACCTAATGCATCGGGTCCAATGAAAATCTTTTGTGACAATACTGGTGCAATTGCCTTGGCAAAGGAATCCAGATTTCACAAAAGGACCAAACACATCAAGAGACGCTTCAACTCCATCCGGGATCTAGTCCAGGTGGGAGACATAGAGATTTGCAAGATACATACGGATCTGAATGTTGCAGACCCGTTGACTAAGCCTCTTCCACGAGCAAAACATGATCAGCACCAAAGCTCCATGGGTGTTAGATTCATTACAGTGTAATCTAGATTATTGACTCTAGTGCAAGTGGGAGACTGAAGGAAATATGCCCTAGAGGCAATAATAAAGTTATTATTTATTTCCTTATAATCATGATAAATGTTTATTATTCATGCTAGAATTGTATTAACTGGAAACATAATACATGTGTGAATACATAGACAAACAAAGTGTCACTAGTATGCCTCTACTTGACTAGCTCGTTAATCAAAGATGGTTATGTTTCCTGACCATGAACAATGAGTTGTTATTTGATTAACGAGGTCACATCATTAGTTGAATGATATGATTGACATGACCCATTCCATTAGCTTAGCACCCGATCGTTTAGTATGTTGCTATTGCTTTCTTCATGACTTATACATGTTCCTATGACTATGAGATTATGCAACTCCCGTTTATCGGAGGAACACTTTGGGTGCTACCAAACGTCACAACGTAACTGGGTGATTATAAAGGAGCATTACAAGTGTCTCCAAAGGTAGATGTTGGGTTGGCGTATTTCGAGATTAGGATTTGTCACTCCGATTGTCGGAGAGGTATCTCTGGGCCCTCTCGGTAATACACATCACATAAGCCTTGCAAGCATTACAACTAATATGTTAGTTGTGAGATGATGTATTACGGAACGAGTAAAGAGACTTGCCGGTAACGAGATCGAACTAGGTATTGGATACCGACGATCGAATCTCGGGCAAGTAACATACCGATGACAAAGGGAACAACGTATGTTGTTATGCGGTCTGACCGATAAAGATCTCCGTAGAATATGTAGGAGCCAATATGGGCATCCAGGTCCCGCTATTGGTTATTGACCGGAGACGTGTCTCGGTCATGTCTACATTGTTCTCGAACCCGTAGGGTCCGCACGCTTAAGGTTACGATGACAGTTACATTATGAGTTTATGCATTTTGATGTACCGAAGGTTGTTCGGAGTCCCGGATGTGATCACGGACATGACGAGGAGTCTCGAAATGGTCGAGACGTAAAGATTGATATATTGGAAGCCTATGTTTGGACATCGGAAGTGTTCCGGGTGAAATCGGGATTTTACCGGGTTACCGGGAGGTTACCGGAACCCCCCCGGGAGCCATATGGGCCTTCATGGGCCTTAGTGGAAAGGAGAAAGGGGCAGCCCAAGGTGGCTGCGCCACTTCCCCCTCCCCTAGTCCTATTAGGACTAGGAGAAGGTGGCTGGCCCCCCTCTCTCTCTTTCCCCCCCCTTGGGGAATCCTAGTTGGAATAGGATTGGGGGGGAGTCCTACTCCCGGAAGGAGTAGGACTCCTCCTGCGCTCTCTCCCTGGCCGGCGCCCCCCTCCCCCCTTGGCTCCTTTATATACTGAGGTAGAGGCACCCTAGAACACACAAGTTGATCCAGGTGATCTATTCCTTAGCCGTGTGCGGTGCCCCCTGCCACCATATTCCTCGATAATACTGTAGCGGAGTTTAGGCGAAGCCCTGCTGCTGTAGTACATCAAGATCGTCACCACGCCGTCGTGCTAACGGAACTCTTCCTCGACACTTTGCTGGATCGGAGTCCGGGGATCGTCATCGAGCTGAACATGTGCTCGAACTCGGAGGTGCCGTAGTTTCGGTGCTTGATCGGTTGGATCGTGAAGACGTACGACTACTTCCTCTACGTCGTGTCATCGCTTCCGCAGTCGGTCTGCGTTGGGTACGTAGACAACACTCTCCCTCTCGTTGCTATGCATCACATGATCTTGCGTGTGCGTAGGAAATTTTTTGAAATTACTACGAAACCCAACACCTTCATCCACACTCCTACATTTGCTGCTTCCGAAGCAGCAATGTACTCCGCTTCACATGTAGATCCTGCCACGACGCTTTGTTGAGAACTGCTCCAACTGATAGCTCCACCATTCAATATAAACACGTATCCGGTTTGCGATTCAGACTCATCCGGATCAGCGTCAAAGTTTGCATCAATGTAACCATTTACGATGAGCTGTTTGTCACCTCCATAAACGAGAAACATATCCTTAGTCCTTTTTAGGTATTTTAGGATGTTCTTGACCGTTGTCCAGTGATCCACTCGTGGATTACTTTGGTACCTCCCTGCTAAACTAATAGCAAGGCACACATCAGGTCAGGTACACATCATTGCATACATGATAGAGCCTATGGCTGAAGCATAGGGAACATCTTTCATTTTCTCTCTATCTTCTGCAGTGGTTGGGCATTGAGTCTTACTCAACTTCACACCTTGTAACACAGGCAAGAATCCTTTCTTTGCCTGATCCATTTTGAACTTCTTCAAAACTTTTTCCAGGTATGTGCTTTGTGAAAGTCCAATTAAGCGTCTTGACCTATCTCTATAGATCTTGATGCCCAATATGTAAGCAGCCTCACCGAGGTCTTTCATTGAAAAACTCTTATTCAAGTATCCTTTTGTGCTATCCAAAAATTCTATATCATTTCCAATTAAAAATATGTCATCCACATATAATATTAGAAATGCTATAGAGCTCCCACTCACTTTCTTGTAAATACAGGCTTCTCCAAAAGTCTGTATAAAACCATATGCTTTGATCACACTATCAAAACGTTTATTCCAACTCCGAGAGGCTTGCACCAGTCCATAAATGGATTGCTGGAGCTTGCACACTTTGTTAGCACCCTTTGGATCGATAAAACCTTCAGGTTGCATAATATACAACTCTTCTTCTAGAAATCCATTCAGGAATGCAGTCTTTACATCCATTTGCCAAATTTCATAATCATAAAATGCAGCAATAGCTAACATGATTCGGACGGACTTAAGCATAGCTACGGGTGAGAAGGTCTCATCGTAGTCAACTCCTTGAACTTGTCGAAAACCTTTCACAACAAGTCGAGCTTTGTAGACAGTAACATTACCATCAACGTCTCTCTTCTTCTTGAAGAGCCATTTATTCTCGATGGCTTGCCGATCATCGGGCAAGTCAACCAAAGTCCACACTTTGTTCTCATACATGGATCCCATCTCAGATTTCATGGCCTCAAGCCATTTTGCAGAATCTAGGCTCATCATCGCTTCCTCATAGTTCGTAGGTTCGTCATGGTCTAGTAACATGACTTCCAGAACAGGATTACCGTACCACTCTGGTGCGGATCTTACTCTAGTTGACCTATGAGGTTCGGTAGTAACTTGATCTGAAGTTTCATGATCATCATCATTAGCTTCCTCACTAATTGGTGTAGGTGTCACAGAAATCGGTTTCTGTGATGAACTACTTTCCAATAAGGGAGCAGGTACAGTTACCTCATCAAGTTCTACTTTCCTCCCACTCACTTCTTTCGAGAGAAACTGCTTCTCTAGAAAGGATCCATTCTTAGCAACAAAAGTCTTGCCTTCAGATCTGTGATAGAAGGTGTACCCAACTGTCTCTTTTGGGTATCCTATGAAGACATATTTATCTGATTTGGGTTCGAGCTTATCAGGTTGAAGCTTTTTCACATAAGCATCGCAACCCCAAACTTTAAGAAATGACAACTTTGGTTTCTTGCCAAACCACAGTTCATAAGGAGTCGTCTCAACGGATTTAGATGGTGCCCTATTTAACGTGAATGCAGCCGTCTCTAAAGCATAACCCCAAAACAATAGCGGTAAATCAGTAAGAGACATCATAGATCGCACCATATCTAGTAAAGTACGATTACAACGTTCAGACACACCATTACGCTGTGGTGTTCCGGGTGGCGTGAGTTGCGAAACTATTTCGCATTGTTTCAAATGAAGACCAAACTCGTAACTCAAATATTCTCCTCCACGATCAGATCGTAGAAACTTTATTTTCTTGTTACGATGATTTTCCACTTCACTCTGAAATTCTTTGAACTTTTCAAATGTTTCAGACTTATGTTTCATCAAGTACATATACCCATATCTGCTCAAATCATCTCTGAAGGTGAGAAAATAACGATACCCGCCACGAGCCTCAATATTCATCGGACCACATACATTAGTATGTATGATTTCCAACAAATCTGATGCTCGCTCCATAGTTCCGGAGAACGGCGTTTTAGTCATCTTGCCCATGAGGCACGTTCTGCAAGTACCAAGTGATTCATAACCAAGTGATTCCAAAAGTCCATTAGAATGGAGTTTCTTCATGCGATTTATACCAATATGACCTAAACAGCAGTGCCACAAATAAGTTGCACTATCATTATGAACTCTGCATCTTTTAGCTTCAATACTATGAATATGTGTATCTCCACTATCGAGATTCAAAAAGAATAGACCACTCTTTAAGGGTGCATGACCATAAAAGATATTACTCATATAAATAGAACAACCATTATTCTATGATTAAAATGAATAACCGTCTCGCATCAAACAAGATCCAGATATAATGTTCATGCTTAACGCTGTCACCAAATAACAATTATTCAGGTCTAATACTAATCCCGAAGGTAGATGTAGAGGTAGCGTGCCGACAGTGATCACATCGACTTTGGAACCATTTCCCACGCGCATCGTCACCTCGTCCTTTGCCAATCTTCGCTTAATTTGTAGTCCATGTTTCGAGTTGCAAATATTATCAACAGAACCAGTATCAAATACCCAGGCACTACTGCGAGAATTAGTAAGGTACACATCAATAACATGTATATCACATATACCTTTGTTCACCTTGCCACCCTTCTTATCCGCCAAATACTTGGGGCAGTTCCGCTTCCAGTGACCAGTCTGTTTGCAGTAGAAGCACTCAATCTCAGGCTTAGGTCCATACTTGGGTTTCTTCTCTTGAGCAACAACTTGTTTGCCGTTCTTCTTGAAGTTCCCTTTCTTCTTCCCTTTACCCTTTTTCTTGAAACTGGTGGTCTTGTTAACCATCAACACTTGATGCTCCTTCTTGATTTCTACCTCCGCAACCTTTAGCATTGCGAAGAGCTCGGGAATTGTTTTATTCATCTCTTGCATGTTATAGTTCATCACGAAGTTCTTGTAGCTTAGTGGCAGTGATTGAAGAACTCTGTCAATGACACTATCAACAAGAAGATTAACTCCCATTTGAGTCAAGTGGTTATGGTACCCAAACATTCTGAGTATATGTTCACTGACAGAACTATTCTCCTCTATCTTGCAGCTGTAGAACTTATCGGATACTTCATATCTCTCAATCCGGGCATTTGCTTGAAATATTAACTTCAACTCCTGGAACATCTCATATGCTCCATGACATTCAAAACGTTGTTGAAGGCCCGGTTCTAAGCTGTAAAGCATGGCACACTAAACTATCGAGTAGTCATCAGCTTTGCTCTGCCAGACGTTCATAACATTTGGTGTTGCTCCTGCAGCAGGTTTGGCACTTAGCGGTGCTTCTAGGACGTAATTCTTTTGTGCAGCAATGAGGATAATCCTCAAGTTACGGACCCAGTCCGTGTAATTGCTACCATCATCTTTCAACTTTGCTTTCTCAAGGAACGTATTAAAATTCAACGGAATAACACCACGGGCCATCTATCTACAACAACATAGACATGCAAAATACTATCAGGTACTAAGTTCATGATAAATTAAGGTTCAGTTAATCAAATTATTAAAGAACTCCCACTTAAATAGACATCCCTATAATCATCTAAGTGATCACGTGATCCATATCAGCTAAACCATGTCCAATCATCACGTGAGATGGAGTAGTTTTCAATGGTGAACATCAATATGTTGATCATATCTTCTATATGATTCATGCTCGACCTTTTGTTCTCCAGTGTTCTGAGGCCATATCTGCATCTGCTAGGCTCGTCAAGTTTAACCCAAGTATTCCGCATGTGCAAAACTAGCTTGCACCTGTTGTATGTGAACGTAGAGCTTATCACACCCGATCATCACTTGGTGTCTCGGCACGACGAACTTTCGCAACGGTGCATACTCAGGGAGAACACTTGTACCTTGAAATTTAGTGAGAGATCATCTTATAATGCTACCGTCGATCTAAGCAAAATAAGATGCATAAAAGATAAACATCACATGCAATCAATATAAGTGATATGATATAGCCATCATCATCTTGTGCCTGTGATCTCCATCTCCGGAGCACCGTCATGATCACCATTGTCACCGGCGCGACACCTTGATCTCCATCATAGCATCGTTGTCGTCTCGCCAACTATTGCTTCTACGACTATCGCTACCGCTTAGTGGTAAAGTAAAGCAATTACAGGGCGATTGCATTGCATACAATAAAGCGACAACCATATGGCTCCTGCCATTTGCCGTTAACTCGGTTACAAAACATGATCATCTCATACAACAGAATATAGCATCATGTCTTGACCATATCACATCACAACATGCCCTGCAAAAACAAGTTGGACGTCCTCTACTTTGTTGTTACAAGTTTTACGTGGCTGCTATGGGCTGAGCAAGAACCGTTCTTACCTACGCATCAAAACCACAACGATAGTTTGTCAAGTTAGTGTTGTTCTAACCTTCTCAAGGATCGGGCGTAGCCACACTCGGTTCAACTAAAGTTGGAGAAACTGACACCCGCCAGCCACCTGTGTGCAAAGCACGTCGATACAACCAGTCTCGCGTAAGCGTACGCGTAATGTCGGTCCAGGCCGCTTCATCCAACAATACCACCGAACCAAAGTATGACATGCTGGTAAGTAGTATGACTTGTATCGCCCACAACTCACTTGTGTTCTACTTGTGCATATAACATCTACGCATAAACCTGGCTCTGATGCCACTGTTGGGGAACGTAGTAATTTCAAACAATTTCCTACGCACACGCAAGATCATGGTGATGCATAGCAACAAGAGGGGAGAGTATCGTCCACGTACCCTCGTAGACCGTAAGCGGAAGCGTTATGAGAACGCGGTTGATGTAGTCAAACGTCTTCACGATCCGATCGATCCAAGTACCGAACGCACGGCACCTCCGAGTTCAGCACACGTTCAGCTCGATGACGTCCCATGAACTCCGATACAGCAGAGCTTCACGGGAGAGTCCCATCAGCACGACGGCGTGTTGACGGTGATGATGTTGCTACCGACGCAGGGTTTCGCCTAAGCACCGCTACGATATGATCGAGGTGGATTATGGTGGAGGGGGGCACCGCACACGGCTAAGGGATCAATGATCAACTTGTGTCTAGAGGTGCCCCCTGCCCCCGTATATAAAGGAGCAAGGGGGGGGGGAAGTCGGCCGGCCCTCTATGGCGCGCCAGGAGGAGGAGTCCTCCTCCTAGTAGGAGTAGAACTAGGACTCCCCTCTTTCCTACTCCTACTAGGAGGGAAAAGGAAGTGGGAGAGGGAGAAGGAAAGGGTGGCCCCGCCCCCTCTCCTAGTCCAATTCGGACTAGAGGGGGAGGGGTGCGCGGCCTGCCCTAGGCCAGCCCTCTCTATCTCCACTAAGGCCCATAAGGCCCATTATTTCTCGGGGGGGGGGGGTCCGGTAACCCTCCGGCACTCCGGTTTTCTCCGAAATCACCCAGAACACTTCCGGTCCGAATATAGTCGTCCAATATATCGATCTTTACGTCTCGACCATTTCGAGACTCCTCGTCATGTACGTGATCATATCCGGGACTCCGAACTACCTTCAGTACATCAAAACACAAAAACTCATAATACCGATCGTCACCGAACTTTAAGCGTGCGGACCCTACGGGTTTGAGAACTATGTAGACATGACCGAGACACATCTCCGGTCAATAACCAATAGCGGAACCTGGATGTTCATATTAGCTCCCATATATTCTATGAATCTTTATCGGTCAAACCGCATAACAGCATACGTTGTTCCCTTTGTCATCGGTATGTTACTTGCCCGGGATTCGGTCGTTGGTATCTCAATACCTAGTTCAATCTGTTTACCGGCAAGTCTCTTTACTCATTCTGTAATGCATCATACCGCAACTAACTCATTAGTTACAATGCTTGCAAGGCTTATAGTGATGTGCATTACCGAATGGGCCCAGAGATACCTTTCCGACAATCGGAGTGACAAATCCTAATCTTGATCTATGTCAACTCAACAAGTACCATCAGAGACACCTGTAGAGCACCTTTATAATCACCCAGTTACGTTGTGACGTTTGGTAGCACACAACGTGTTCCTCCGGTAATCGGGAGTTACATAATCTCATAGTCATAGGAACATGTATAAGTCATGAAGAAAGCAATAGCAGTAAACTAAAACGATCAAGTGCTAAGCCGACGAAATGGGTCAAGTCAATCACATCATTCTCCTAATGATGTGATCCCGTTTATCAAATGACAACTCATGTCTATGGTTAGGAAACATAACCATCTTTGATCAACGAGCTAGTCAAGTAGATGCATACTAGTGACAATCTGTTTGTCTATGTATTCACACATGTATCATGTTTCCGGTTAATACAATTCTAGCATGAATAATAAACATTTATCATGATATGAGGAAATAAATAATAACTTTATTATTGCCTCTAGGGCATATTTCCTTCACGCAGGTCAATCGGGTGACCCTGATTCCGGAGGCCATTGATGAGATTAATTGGGCCTGGGAACCGGATGGTACATACTCATGCAGTTCTGCCTATCAGGCTAATTTTTGGGGCCATGAAGTGTCGCCGACTGCTGTCTTCACATGGTCATCAAGGGCACCGCTACGCCGTCGCTTCTTCACCTGGCTTGCAATTCAAGGTAGATGCTGGACGGCGGACCGGCTGGCCCGACATGGCCTTGATCACCATGACGCTTGCCCTTTATGCGCCCAGCATGAGGAGACCATTAGGCATATTCTGCTGAACTGCATCATGGCTAGGGAGCTTTTGGACTGTTGTCTGTGTGGCTCTGGACAAGCCAGATTGGGTACCGACAAGCGAAACAACATTGGTGGAGTGGTATGCGGAGAAGAACGGCACGAGCCAGAGCATGAAGAAAATGAGGACGACCATCCTCCTTGTCCTATGGGAGCTATGGAAGCACTGGAACGCCATCGTTTTTTATGGAGCCACACCATCCTTGCGAGTCTTGTTGCAAACCATTGAGAAGGAAGGTAGGGCTTGGAAGGATGCGGGACTTATAAAGGGAGACATGGAAACTCTCTTTAGGGCTGTGGCTAGGTGGGGAGAGTATGAGAGAGTAGAAGTGTAGTTTTTTACCTTTGCGGTGTAGTTGGGTTTCATGTAATGTAACTTCATGTAACACCCAACGTGGAGGGCCTCTCCCCCTTTCCCTTCTTTAATATATAGTGCGCATGCTCTGCACATTTGAGAAAAACAATGGTTGCACCGGCCTTTCAAAGGACCATGATGTAAAAAGAATGATCTTCAGGGCAGTGCCCCTAATTCTACTTTCATTGAAAAAGAAACAAGCCCGTGATGTAAAATGAAACGACATATGGTAATTGTTCGCTACTAGGCAGTGCTTACTTTCCATTGTCTATAAGGATTTTAAAATTGCTGGGACAATTTTTCTATTGTTTTTAGATGTTTAGAGTTGTTTCAGACCTTAGATAAGAAGTGACTACTTCTACCGAAAGATAAACTTTCTTTTCATATTTACCATGACATGTGCTGAGACCACCAGTTGATATACAGTAAGCTCGGCAAAGAGCTAATTAAAGTTTGATCATGTGACATTTTACAAAATTGCTTTTTTCTTGCCAAAACAACAACAAGCATCTGGACGGGTTCTTTCGCCGCACCTCTACCCGCTAGCAGTGCAAATTTCTAGCACAACCTCAAACCCAAGTTTCTACCCTAATCAAATTTGAACCTTTGTGAAGGAAGCACATCATACAAGAAAATCGTACAATACAAAGAATCCCTCAAACACACATGCAATGTCGTAAACATCAAAGATGGCAATGCCATTTTATTGTTGTGTTTCTTCAAATTCCCATGTTTATTATAAAAAATGACGTTGAGTTTGTTTTTCATAGGTCCACAGTAAAAAAAAGAGCTTAAATTTAAAATTTGACATGATTGTAATGTTGCACTTTATTTTTTTAGAAAATGTGTCGATTATTCTGCCTTTTTCCTATCTAATACCCCATAATCGGAAAAAAAGGGGGGAAAAGAGATAGAAACACCGAAACACGCACGTGTTCAATCTCATCACACGACTACCCGGAGAACGGACGGACACGATTGAAGCTTATGACAACCAACCCGACTCGACTTGTTCAGGCTTCTTCGGCCCCGTTCCTTTCCTTTCCCACGCCCCCACCAACCCAATCCTCGCGTCGCGTCCCCTAAACCCTAACTCGCCGCGAGGGGAAAGCGCCGCAAGCCATGGCGACGGCGGCGCCGGGGCAGCTCAACCTCGACGACTACCCGTCGTGGGGCTCCCGCGGCGTCGACTGCTTCGAGAAGCTCGAGCAGATCGGCGAGGGCACATACGGGTACGCGCCTATCGACCCCTCAATCCCAATCCCCCAATCCCGCGAAACGCATATCCGTCGGTCTGATTCGGCTGCCTCGTCTTTGTTGTTGCCAGGCAAGTGTTCATGGCCAAGGAGACGGAGACCAAGGAGATTGTCGCGCTCAAGAAGATCCGCATGGACAACGAGCGCGAGGGCGTAAGTATCCCGCCGCGTCTTCCTTTTTTTTCCTTCCCTAAATGATGTTCTTGGCTCTGAGGCTTTCTATTCTTGATTCGGCGCAGTTCCCTATCACGGCCATCCGCGAGATCAAAATCCTCAAGAAGCTGCACCACCAGAACGTCATCCAGCTCAAGGAGATCGTCACATCCCCAGGTTCGACTAATCATCCCACGAATCAGAAGGACATCATGTTTGGTTGTTAACTGCCTGCGTCCAGAGGACTAATGGATTGGATTGATTCTTGCAGGGCCGGACAGAGACGAGCAGGGGAAGCAAAGTATGGTTCTCTTCTAAGAACGATATTAGTGTTTCTGATTCTTCTTCTCTCAAAAAACTAAAATGAATGGTCCGTTGCCTAGTTTTGCCATTTGACCTGTCGTGTTGTTGTTCCATAGTCGATGGCAACAAGTACAAAGGGAGCATTTACATGGTCTTTGAGTACATGGACCATGACTTGACTGGGTTGGCTGATAAGCCTGGGATGCGCTTCACCATTCCACAGATTAAGGTAAAACCATCCATAAGTGTATGATGATGGTACTGGTTGCTAGTACAAGTGTGGTTCCTGACATAATGTCATGTACCAGTGCTACATGAAGCAACTCCTCACGGGCCTTCACTATTGCCATATCAATCAAGTTCTGCATCGTGATATTAAAGGTATCTATGGCAGACAATTTGCATGAATTTGGATGTTATGTTGTGACAGTGACTTTGTTGTTTTTATGCTAACCATGTATCAAAATTTACTCCTGCAGGATCTAACCTCTTGATAGACAATGAGGGTAACTTAAAACTGGCTGATTTTGGCCTAGCAAGATCATTTTCGAGTGATCATAACGCAAACCTCACTAACCGTGTGATCACTCTGTGGTACAGGTATTGCAGTGTTATCCTTTCGGCTTGCAAGTTATCTAGTGCAGTGTTTGTAATTGGATCTTGCTGACTCTTTTGTTGGGTTAATGATTTCAGACCTCCAGAGTTGCTGCTAGGAAGCACAAAATATGGGCCAGCGGTGGACATGTGGTCGGTGGGTTGTATTTTTGCAGAGCTTCTCAATGGAAAGCCAATACTGCCTGGAAAGAATGAGGTATGGTTTCTAATGGTGTTGGACAGATTATTTTTATCAATTGCTTATTTGATGTGATGAGTTTTGTTATTATCATAATTCCTATTAGCTGTCAAATACTTAATGTTATGACTATGAAGAGACTTGGAATATCTTTAATTTATTATCCATTAAATATGACTATGGAGAGACTTGGAATATACTTATTATCAATTGAATATCTTCAATTCATTTAGTTCTCAAACCTAAATAGTGTAAGAATCATTTTTTATAATTATGAAAGACTGGGAATATATATCATAATGTGAAGCTGGAGCATTGAGGTAAAGAGAAACTAGCAGCCATTTGCATGTGTAACACACCTGGGGAGTACTAGAGATTGTACAATGTTGCAAGCTTATCCATATCTATCTGACGGCAAGTAGTTCAAAAAAGCGCTAGGCGTTAATTGTGCGTTTTGCCACCGCCTTGCGCTTTACTGACCAAAGCGCATACTTATGCGCAGTTATGCACAGATTAAGCGTAGTTATGCACAATGCGTTTTGCCAACGCCTAGAGCCCAGGTGCGCTTAAGCGCTCGCTTAGGCGCGCCTTTTTTAACTATGACGGCAACACATCCTACTATTTTTGTACTACTTGGAGAATATATGTCATGATGTGAAGCTAGAGCATCTAGGTAAAGATAAACTAGCAGCCATGTGTAACACACCTGGGGAAAACTAGAGATTGTACAATGTTGCAAAATTATCCATATCTATCTGACGGCAACACATCCTACTATTTTTCTACTACTCGGGGAATATCTCCTATAGACTGTACACTGTTGGATATATATCCTACAACAAATCGTACTTAGGGAATATCTAGCCATGTGAAGCTAGACATTTCAACTTGGTTATGGAAGGAAAAACACATCCTACTATGTTTGTACTCCTGTTATGTGAAAATGTTGCTCTTGTTAGTTCGAACACTCTTACAAAATTCTCCATATCTACAAATAATCTTTAGCTATACATTTAAAGTTGGTTACAGTAGGGAAACAAATTCCATTCTTGTAGTAGCCCTGTTATGTGAAAAAAGAAGTGCACCAATCTCGTTGTAGATGTTTTGGAAGTTAGGGAATGCTTCTCTACTTTGCAAGAGAAACCTGAAATTAACTCCTCTGTCCTCATTCATCTTTACTCTTAATTTCTTCAAAATGTGCGTGGTTCTCTTCGTGGTTATAAAAATATAGTTGCTCCCTGTCTAGCCCAGCAGTTCTTTACTTTGAGGCACTTCCAGTCAGTATCTGGAATCACCTAGCACTAAAGTGTATTTGTTCCAAGCTTGAACTTGTAGTCTACTGCAATCACGAGTAATCCGCTTGTCTCTGATATTTTGTGCAGCCAGACCAACTGACCAAAATATTCGAGCTTTGTGGTACCCCTGACGAATTGATTTGGCCGGGTGTGACAAAAATGCCATGGTATAATAATTTGAAGCCTCCCCGCCAATTGAAGAGGCATGTTAAGGATGCTTTTAAACAGTAAGTACTATGTATTATACTCGTACTTCTCTTTTCATCTTTTGTACTTGAAGCTTGCTCAGTTGCCCTTTCGGAAGAGTGTTTGCTTACCATGTGTGGTTCTAGTTTTGATTTTCATGCTCTGGATCTGCTGGAGAGGATGTTAACATTGGACCCGTCAAAGGTATAGTTGCTTCTTGTTTGCTTACGTTTATATGCTTTGATATGCGAAGTGTTTGTGAGCCTGGCTTTTTTGTTCATGTTTTCGTAACTGCCAATTCTTTTTATTATTCAACCATAATTTGACATGACTTGCACTCTCCAGAGGATATCTGCAAATGAAGCTCTTGACTCTGAATATTTCTGGACTGATCCCCTACCATGTGATCCTAAAAGGTGATGCTCGTAGGCCTTTTCCGTTCCCTGACTCGTGGCTTGCCATAATCATCCTAAGTTCTATTAAGACATACCCCACTATGATTAATTAATTGATGTCCATTTCCTTTTGTGTTTGCTGATGCAGCTTGCCAAAGTATGAGGCTTCACATGAATATCAGACAAAGAAAAGACGTCAACAGCAGCGGCAAGCTGATGATGCTGCTGCAAAGCGGCAAAAGACGCATCATCCTCAGCCTCCTCATGCCCGTTTGCCCCCAATCCAGCAATCAGGCCATCAAATAAGGCCAGCCCAGCCTACCAACAACCCGCATCCACCAATGGCATCTGGGTCAAATCATCACTATGGAAAGCCCCGAGGGCCAGGAGGGCCAAACAGGTACCCACCGGGCGGGAACCAAGGTGGTGGAGGGTATCCGAACCGTGGAGGGCAAGGTGGCGGCTATGGGAGTGGCCCTTACCCCCCTCAACAAGGTCGAGGGCCTCCTCCGTACCCTGGCGGTGGCCCAAGGGGTGGCGGCAGCAGCGGTGGCTATGGTGGTGCTCCAAACTTTCCACAAGCCGGTCCTTATGGTCCTGGCGGCGGCCCAGGCCGGGGGCCAAATTATCCCCCACAAGCTGGCTCTCGAAACCAGCAGCAGCAGTATGGAAACTGGCAATAGTATGTAGCATCTCAACAATACCATGTCATGTAGATTTCTTTTTCCTTTTCAAGAAGGCCATGGCATGTAGGAATTGCCCATGATAAGTGGAAACCTATGCGCTGATACTTGTATTTCAAGTTTAATTTAACTGATGTGCCTTTTGCTGGGCTTGATATGATAAGCTAATTTAAAGTTTTAGCTTGGTCCTACTAAATTAGTTTCATTAGATTCATCATAAAATATATTAGTTTCATGATTAGAATTTGTTTATACACTTAAAAGAAGCTTATTTGGGGACATACTTCAATTAATTTGAAATGGAGAGAATGTAGTAGTGCGTCGTCACTGGATTTTTTATCTTACACAAACAAGTAGAGTAAAAAGAATAATCTTTATACACAAATTTGAATTCCAGGATTAATAGGTCGAAATATTGTCGAGGTTCAGGTTTGCCTCGCCGCTGGACCTTTGTCCTTGCCCGTCTTCTTCGGCTGGTGCCCGTCGATGTCCTTGCGCTGGTAATAGTGCGGCGCGATCTCCAGCAGCCACTCCGGCTTGAGCTCCGTCACCTGCCGCATGTACTCCTTGCTGGTCAGCACCAGCTCGTGGTACACCACCCACGCCGGCGGCACATCCGCCATCCCGGAGCTCGGGTGCACGAACACCGTCTGCCGGCTCTTGACGGCACGGTACGACCCGTCCTTCTGCCGCCGCGCGGCGTTGCGGAAGTATCCCGCCGTGACCGCCTTCCTTATCCCGTCGAGGTCGCCGGCGCCGGAGCAGTGCTCGATCTCCACCCGCTCCAGCAGCGCCTCCAGCTGGTCCCGCACGTCCCGCGCGCGCTTCATGGTGCGCGGCTGCACGAAGTTCTCGCGGCACCACTGCGACGAGTAGCCCGACTCCCTCCACGCGCTGTACACGTTGAGCAGCGCCACATGGTCGCCGACGTTGCCCGCGTGGTGGTCACCACCTCCTCGGAGCACCCGTACTTCTCCGACGCCACGATGGCCTTGGAGAGCATGGGGTCCAGGGGGAACTCCGCCATCCGCCTCCCGGTCTTGGTGAGCTCGCCGCGGCTGTTGAGCGCGCCGAGGGCGAAGAGCTCCTCCAGGGCCTTGAGCAGCGCCTCCGACGCCGGCGGGTCCATGAAGTCGAAGCCCACCAGGTCGTTGATGCCCAGCGCCTTGAGCCGCAGCACCACGTTGGCCAGGTTGCTCCTCTGGATCTCCGGGACCGTGTCGTCGTCCAGGTCATGCCTGAAGTTGTACTCCGTGAAGAGGCGGAAGCACTTGCCCGGGCCCGTGCGCCCCGACCGGCCGGCGCGCTGGTCCGCCGACGCCTTGGAGATGGGCTCCACGCGCAGCGACTCCATGCCCGTGCGCGGGTTGTACGACTTGAGCTTGCAGAAGCCCGGGTCGATCACGTACTTGATCCCGTCGATGGTCAGCGACGTCTCGGCGATGTTGGTCGCCAGAACCACCTTGCGGGCGCCCTCCGGCGTCGGCTCGAAGATCTTGGCCTGGAGCTCGGTGGGCAGGTTCGCGTAGATCGGGCAGATCACCAGCTCCGCAATCTTGCTGCCGACCGTCCTCATCTTCTGCTTCAGCAGCTCTTCCACCGTCTCGATCTCCTCCTGCCCCGTGAGGAACAGCAGGATGTCGCCGGCGGGCTGCTTGACGTGCAGCTGCAGGACCGTGACGACGGCGGCGGCGATGTAGTCCGCCTCCGGCGCCGTGGTGTAGTGGATGTCCACCTTGTACCGCCTCCCGGGGATCTTGAAGATGGGGGCCTCGTCGAAGAAGTCGCTGAACCTCTCGGCGTTGAGCGTCGCGCTGGAGATGAGCAGCTTCACGTCCGGCCGGAAGCGCGCGATGTCCTTTACCAGGCCGAAGAGGACGTCGGTGGAGAGCGTGCGCTCGTGCGCCTCGTCCACGATCACCACGCTGTAGCTCGCCAGGTCCGGCTCGCCGAGGAACTCGCGCAGGAGCATCCCGTCCGTCATGTACTTGATCACCGTCTTGTCCGAGGTGCAGTCCTCGAACCTGATGGAGTAGCCGACCTCGTGCCCGAGCTTGACGCCCAGCTCCTGCGCCACCCTCGCCGCCACGCTCATGGCCGCCACGCGCCGCGGCTGCGTGCACGCGATCTTCTTCCCCTTGGCCGTGTACCCAGCCTCGTGGAGGTACTGCGGTATCTGCGTGGTCTTGCCGGAGCCGGTCTCTCCGACGATGATCAGCACCTGGTACTTCTCGATGGCCTTGAGCAGATCGTCCTTGAACTTGTACACGGGTAGGTTCTTCCGCTCGTCCTGCAGCTCCCGCTGTAACTTGACCTTGGCGTCGACGGCCTCGGCCAGTTCGTCCATCTCGCCGTCCGGCTCGGCGCCGGACTGCACCGTCGACTTGACGAAGTCGACCACGTCTTCCAAGACGAGCTCGTAGCCGCCGCCGGCCCGGCCACCATCACCTGATCCAAAGTGCAGCCGAGACTTCCTTATCTGCTGCTCTTCCCAGGCCTCCTGCTCCGAGAAGAAACTGCTCCTCTTGCCGTCTCTCGCCGCCGACGCCTCGGGGTCATGGTACCGCTGCCTCGGAACGGCGAACCGCTTGGCCTGATCCACGTTTTCTGCGGCGTCGTATGCCTCTGGCATCCTGTAGTAGTCGCCGGCGTCGGCGTCCTTTCCGACGCGGTCCTTGACAAGCTCGTAGATTTCCTTCCTGCGCCTGAATTCCTCCTCTTCGGCGTTGGTCATCTTGACGCCGTCGAAGATGAGCTCGTTGTCGATGATCTCGTCTCGCATCTCCTCCACCTTCATCTTCTTCCGCTTCTCCAGGTACGCGTGCCGCGAGGCCGTCCTGAGCTCCGAGGTGTCGCCCCTGTCCATGGCTTCGGACCGCCGGGCGAGCTCGCCCTGTTCTCGCTTGGACGGCTTCCGGTCCTTCAGTTTCCTAGTGCTGGCCGCGTCGCGTTCTCTGATGTGCCGGTCGAGCTGAGCCTTCTCGATCTGGTCACGGTCCATCTCCTGTAGTTCCTCCCCACCAGAGTCGCCGCCGTCTTCCGCCGGTCCACGCCGCGCTCGCACTTTCCGCCCTGAATCGCGCACTACACTCGCCTCCTCCTCGCCGTCGTCATCCCCTTGGCTCGCGGCCTTCTGCCTGAAACGCTTCCTGCCGCTGTTGTTAGAGGACGACGCGGTGGCGGTGGCGCCGGCGTCTTTGGCGACATCGTCCTCATCGTCGAGCAGCTTGAGGGCGCTCTGCTTCCTGGCGAACGCCGCCGCCTCCTGCACCTGCTTCCGGTACTCGCTGACGCGGGAGCCCTTGCGGGGGAACATGGCGTGCACGTCCTCCGCGAAGGCGACGGTGTCGGCGGAGGAGGGGAGGCCGGCGAGGTCGACGAGGCGCGCCGCGAGGTCGGCCGGCGAGGCGCTGTCCCGCGCGAGGCGGAGCACCAGACGCACCACCATGACCTCGGAGTAGCCCACGAGCGCCATCAGACGGTCGGACACCCGCGTCTTGAGCTGGCCCTCCTCGCTGGCCATGGCGAGGCCGGCCGGGCGCACAGCACTCTCGTCGATCCCGGCCGCGACGCCGCCGCCGCCTCCCCGGCCACACGCGAGAGCAAAGTCGGTTTCGAGCGGAGGGGTAGACGTGCGGCCGCTTTATCCGCGCTTCCGTTGATGGATGTTTATTCTGACCAGATTATTATTGTGTACGTGATCGGAAACTGGGTATGGCGGTTCCAAACCGACTCGGCAGTGAGTTGGGAATCCGTGGCTCCACCGCGGGTGGAGTAGATCTCAGCCCTTCGTTTCTTTCTATTGCTGGCCGGCAAAGGTGCGCACACCGCGCCGTGCGAGTCGTTGAGTTCGCATCAGCGATTCAACAAGGAGATGAACGCGTCGACGGCAATTTGGCCGGATGAGTGGCGGCGGTGTTGCAGGCCGACTCGATGTTTATAGTATTTCGGGCTCAAGTGATCAAGTTCGAAGAAATTCTCTGGTTAATTGTAACGAGTTGTACATTAGCTTTCTTGGTCGTCAAGAAATAATAGCTTGACCGACATGAATTGAATATCATTAGGGCATCTCCAATGGGAGCCGCTTGTATAGACGCTAATGAAGGAAAAATTAAAGATTAAAAATTAAAAAGTCATCTAAGCGCCTGGACTTACAACGGCAGATGGTAACGACATGGGCTAATCAAACAGCCTGGGCGCTTACAGCGGGAAGGAAAAGTGCCTGGCGCTCGATGCACACTTTTGCGCCGACGCTTCACCCGGCACCAGGATTAAAGAAAGCAACCGCTAATTGACCGGGATTTAGACCCTGGCGCCTGTGTTTAAGCGCCGCGTTGGACATGCCCTTACTTGACTCTGGTCAATAGGACAGGCTTGCATGGTTGGAACTTCTTTCTCTTCACACGTGTCGTTTGGCCTAGGGATGGGTAGTCCTTCCGCGCAACGCCCCTCCCGCCTCGACTCTGCTTATTTAACATTTTTTTGAAACACATCAACAAAGAAAATCTCCTGGTATCCCTTCATAATAAATGGTAGTAGCTACATAAAAAACTGACCGCTCCGCTCCGGAAAAGTAGGATCGCACGAGGCGATCTAGGGAGGCGACGAGGGTTCCCTTACACGCCGCCGGTGGCGCCACCGGTTCCCTCTCTCTTTGTCGGCCGCTACGGCGGCGGGAGGGAGGGGAAACCTCGGGTCTGTTCGCTTGGTGGGTGTGTGGTAGGGTTAGGGTTGAGGGAGACGCTGCCGAGGCCGTTGCGGTGGTGTCGCGTCAGAATAAGTTTCTCCGGGCTCCGTCCGTGGTCAGGCGAGGCTTTTGCCTTCGTCTAGGAGCCAGCGGGATGGGGGATGCCCGGATCTCGTCGAGGTCGCGGGCTATGGTGGATGGAGGTCCATTGGCACTGGCCGTTTGGGTCCCCAGATGGGCGATGGATGTAGAGAGACGAAGACCCTTCTTCTTTCTTGTCGGTATGATTTGCTGCTGCTGTTCTTCTCCTTCCTTTGCGCCGATGCTGGTGGGAGATCCTGCTTTGTCCGAGCGGATGGCCTGGCCGCGGTGCTGGACCGGTCGGATGACTCGAGTTTTCTTCCTTCCGGAAGGGACACTTTTCGCGGTGCTGGACCGGTTGGATGACTCAATTTTTCTTCCTTCTGAAAGGGACACTTTTCGCGGTACTCAAAGCCAAAGATGGCGACGGCTCTTGCAGGTGTGTTGGATTGATGTCCATGCCCTCTCAGCGCTGGTGTCAAGAAAGGAGGAAGCAGCGCGGCGACAATTGTACCGTGGTCGAAGATGATGACCTGCTTGCGCCTGGTTGCAGATCCTTCTACTGCAGGGGTCTTCTCTCAAGATCCAGGGATGATGACACGGAGCTCCGGAGATCTTCTTGTGTTATGGTTGTCTTAGGGTACTCTAGGTGTTCATGGTCCTTTGTGTTTGTGTTTCAGTAACTGATGACCCACAAGTATAGGGGATCTATTGTAGTCCTTTCGATAAGTAAGAGTGTCGAACCCAACGAGGAGCAGAAAGAAATGATAAGCAGTTTTCAGTAAGGTATTCTCTGCAAGCACTGAAATTATCGATAACAGATAGTTTTGTGATAAGGTAATTTGTAACGTGTAACAAGTAATGAAAGTAAATAGGGCCAATTCCAGTTCTGCCCCTAACTCGAACCCACTACTCAGTTTTGCCTCTAATTTTCAGGTATGCTCAGTTTTGCCCCTCCGCCGTTAGTGTCACTTATAGAAATGCCCTTTTGCGCCGTTACCGTCCGGTCAAAGTACTTTGACCATCCAGAAAAAAATAGCAAAAAAAATCAAAAAAATATGAAATTTGGTGGGATCGAAGATAGTCATGTCCGCAAGGCGCGTGCACATTTTTGTGTTGGTTGGACACTCCGGGAGCTCGTGGCAAAGGAAAACAAAAATAATTTATGCCTATGAACAGTAAATTCGAAAAAAATAGCAAAAAAGTTCAAAAAAATTTGAATTTATTTGGCGTCAAAGAGGCTTGAGTGCGCAAAGTGCTTGCAAGTTTTGGTGATCAAATGACGTACGGGGCGCTCTAGAGAAAAAAAAACAAAATAGTGCATTTTTTCAAAGTTTTTTTGAGCTAAAATTTGTTTTTTTCTCCACGAGCTCCTACAATGTCCAAACACAACAAAAACGTGCACACATCTTGCGCACCTGAATATCTTGAGTCCCACGAAATTTCATATTTTTTTGATTTTTTTCTATTTTTTTTTGAATTTACTGCTCGCATGCGTACAAAATTTATGTTTTCCTTTGACACGAGCTCCCGGAGTGTCCGAACGGCATGAAAATGTGCACGCGCCTTGCAGACATGACTATCTTCGATCCCACCAAATTTCATATTTTTTTGATTTTTTTTGCTATTTTTTCAGGACGGTCAAAGACCTTTGACCGGACGGTAACGGCAGAGAAGGGCATTTCTATAAGTGAAACTAACGGCGGAGGGGCAAAACTGAGCATACCTAAAAATTAGGGGCAAAACTGAGTAGTGGGTTCGAGTTAAGGGCATAGATGTAAATGTCCCAAGTAAATAAGGTGCAGCAAGATGGCCCAATCCTTTTTGTAGCAAAGGACAAGCCTGGACAAACTCTTATATAAAAGAAAACGCTTCCGAGGACACATGGGAATTATCGTCAAGCTAGTTTTCATCATGTTCATATGATTCACGTTCGGTACTTTGATAATTTGATATGTGGGTGGACCGGTGCTTGGGTGCTGCCCTTCCTTGGAGAAGCATCCCACTTATGATTAACCCCTCTTGTAAGCATCCGCAACTACAGAAGAAGTATTAAGGTAAACCTAATCATAGCATAAAACATATGGATCCAAACCAGCCCCTTACGAAGCAACTCATAAACTAGGGTTTAAACTTCTGTCACTCTAGCAACCCATCATCCACTTATTACTTTCCAATGCCTTCCCCTAGGCCCAAACAATGGTGAAGTGTCATGTAGTCGACGTTCACATGACACCACTAGAGAAGAGACAACATACATCTCATCAAAATATCGAACGAATGCCAAATTCACATGAATACTTACAGCAAGACTTCTCTCATGTCCTCAGGAACAAACGTAACTACTCACAAATCATATTCATGTAAGGGCATATTTATCCCTTAATTGTTTTGGTGATTGATGACAATGTTTTTGCAGACTAATCGTGTGCATTGAGTATTTCAGACATTTCATCACTAGGCACAAGACGATTTGGTGCCCCTCGAAGACTATTGAAAACGGCGTTTCTCTACGTTTCTTTTCGGTGGATTTGAATCGTAGGAAAGCCGTACTATTAAGAGGGGATCCGCTTTGGAAAGGTTTGGGTGGAATCATCACGTACACGTCTACTCCTTTGCACCGCCTTTCCTTTGGCACTTTGGAGCATCCTCCGTCTTTTCTTGTCTATGCAAAATGTCGTGTTTGCTGATCTGGGGCATGCGGTAGTACTGCTCATAGAAGCGGTAGTACCGCAAGTGCCCACGGTAGTACCGCTTCCTTGGAGCGGTAGTACTGTGGCCTCAGGCCAGGCGCTGCTGCTATTGCGGTAGTAGGGGCGGATGTAATTTTTTACATCCGCGCCCTATGCGGTAGTACCGCACCTGGTGCGCGGTAGTACCGTGCACTCTGGCCAGGCTCAGCAGCTTGCACGACAGTAGGAGCGGATGTAATTTTTTACATCCGCACCCCGCGCGGTAGTACCACTCCTGGCTTGCGGTACTACTGTGTCGGATTTTTGCATAGATCCCAACTCAGCGGAAGTTGCCACAGATGTATTTTTATATGTCCGTGCCTTCCCAAAATCTGGACCATCCCCGCCTTGCGGTAGTACTGCAAGGGGGAGCGGTAGTACCACGCCAGCGGTCCTACCGCCCTCTGCTTCATTTCATCTGGGCTGTTCTGGTTTCTGCTGCTCGGGCGGTAGTACCGCGTGCCCGGCGCGGTAGTACCGTGCTACGCAGGCTGAGTTGGTGGATAACGGTTGGATTTGTTCTTCCACTATATAAGAGGTGTCTTCTTCTCCGAGTTGACTATCTCTTCCATCCCCAAGCTCCATTGTTGCTCCAAGCTCCATTTTCGCCCGATCTCTCTCCCTAGCCAATCAAACTTGTTGATTCTCTAGGGATTGGTTGAGAAGGCCTAGATCTACACTTCCACCAAGAGAAATTTGATTCCCCCCACTCATCCCTTGCGGATCTTGTTACTCTTGGGTGTTTGAGCACCCTAGACGGTTGAGGTCACCACGGAGCCATATTCCATTGTGGTGAAGCTTTGTGGTATCGTTGGGAGCCTCCAATTAAGTTGTGGAGATAGCCCCAACCTTGTTTGTAAAGGTCCGGTCGCCGCCTCCAAGGGCACCAATAGTGGAATCACGGCATCTCGCATTGTGTGAGGGCGTGAGGAGAATACGGTGGCCCTAGTGGCTTCTTGGGGAGCATTGTGCCTCCACACCAGACGAACTTCCCCTCAAAAGGAAGGAACTTCGGTAACACATCCTCGTCTTCACCGACTCCACTCTTGGTTATCTCGTGCCTTTACTTGTGCAAGCTTATTTGTGTTATATCCCTTGCTTGCTTGTGCACTTGTTCTTGTTGCATCATATAGGTTGCTCACCTAGTTGCATATCTACACAACCTACTTTGATGCAAAGTTTAAATTGGTAAAGAAAAGCTAAAAATTGTTAGTTGCCTATTCACCCCCCTCTAGTCAACTTTATCGATCCTTTCAATTGGTATCATAGCCTCATCTCTTTATTAAGGACTTTGCCGTCCGAAGAGTATGGTTGACACCGTAGACGGTGTGGAGGAGCACTTCGGTGTGAATCCGGTTTCCTCTACGGCCGATGGGGGAACCGCGGTCTCTCGTGAGGAATTCAATGTGGCTTTGGACACATTGAAAACCTCCATGACGACCAAGGTTGAAAGCATGTTTAACAAATTCTTAGAAGGGCTTAAACTATCTACCGCGCCGATGAAAGTGGGTGATCCCACTAACAAGGTGACAGATGCTAACTCCGACAAGGGGGAAGCTACCAGTGAAAAGGTTCCTTCTTCTAGTGGTAAAATTGGCAACGACATCTTTGCCCATGTGTAACCTCCACTTACTTATGGTGGACCGATTCCTTCCACTCATTTGAATCATGCCGGTCCTCCCCCTAAGATTCTAAAAAATGAGGACTTTGATTATTGGGTTTATCGCTTTAAGCGTCATTTGAATCATGTTAATACTAACCTTTGGAGAATCATTGAAGAAGGTTTTTATCCGCATGACCGAAGCAACTTCACCCCTAGAGAAGCCACATACAATCAATTCAATGAGAATGCTCTCTTCATCATCCAAGATGCAATTCCACCCGAAGATCTGGCTCACCTCCGACCATTCACCATGGCCAAGGATGCATGGCGCCATGTTGTGTCTCTCTACCGGGGAAGCGCAAGCATTCAACGCTCCAACTATGAAGTGGTGCAAGATGAAGCCGATGAGTTTGCAATGAAAGAAGATGAAGAACCTCGTGAGCTTTATCGGAGATTAAATACTCTCACGGTCTCACTCCGAGATCATGGGAGCAAGGATACATATGACAATTGGATCAAGCGCAAATTCCTCAAGGCCATGATGCCTTACCACAAGGCCATGTCCTCCGTCATTCGTCAAAGGCCGGACTTCCACACCTTGTCCTCAAGTGAAGTGCTGGATGAGTTTGTGGCTATGAGCATCTTGGACAAGACCGCCGACAATGTGGTGTTACGCTCTCAAATAGCAAATAAGCCCAACCTTGCCTTGAAGGCCAAGGTTAGTGTGGAAGAATAGGAAAAAGAGGAGAGCAATCCCGAAGATACAAAGTATGCTTATCATGAACACATGGCTCTTGCTTCAAGGAAATTTTGGAGCAAGAAGAACACAAGGCCCAACTTCAAAAAGAACAACTCAAGTGGCGCAAAGGTCAAGCAACGAGTGAGGACTTGCTATAATTGTGGCAATGTGAGCCACTTTGTTGCGGAATGTCCTTATGAGAAAAGGGAAGACAATGATGGCAAGCTGATACGTCTCCAACGTATCTATAATTATTGATTGTTTCATGCTATTATATATTCTGTTTTGGATGTTTAATAGGCTTATTTATACACTTTTATTATTTTTGGGACTAACCTATTAACCAGAGGCCGAGCCCAAATTGCTGTTTTTTTCCTATTTCAGTGTTTCACAGAAAAAGAATATCAAACGGAGTCCAAACGGAATGAAACCTTCGGGAGCGTGATTTTTGGAACAAACATGATCCAGAGGACTTGGAGTGGACATCAAGCAACCAACGAGGAAGCCACGAGGCAGGGGGGCGCGCCCTCCACCCTCGTGGGACCCTCATAGCTCCACCGACCTACTTCTTCCTCCTATATATACCTACGTACCCCCAAACCATCAGGGAACACCACGAAAACCTAATTCCACCGCCGCAACCTTCTGTACCCATGAGATCCCATCTTGGGGCCTTTTCCGGCGCTCCGCCGGAGGGGGCATTGATCACGGAGGGCTTCTACATCAACACCATAGCCTCTCCGATGATGTGTGAGTAGTTTACCTCAGACCTTCGGGTCTATAGTTATTAGCTAGATGGCTTCTTTTCTCTCTTTGGATCTCAATACAAAGTTCTCCTCAATTGTCTTGGAGATCTATTCGATGTAACTCTTTTTGCGGTGTGTTTGTCGAGATCCGATGAATTGTGAGTTTATGATCAAGATTATCTATGAAAAATATTTGAATCTTCTTTGAATTCTTTTATGTATGATTGGTTATCTTTGCAAGTCTCTTTGAATTATCAGTTTGGTTTGGCCTACTAGATTGATCTTTCTTGCAATGGGAGAAGTGCTTAGCTTTGGGTTCAATCTTGCGGTGCTCGATCCCAGTGACAGTAGGGGAAACGACACGTATTGTATTGTTGCCATCGAGGATAAAAAGATGGGGTTTATATCATATTGCATGAGTTTATCCCTCTACATCATGTCATCTTGCTTAAAGCGTTACTCCGTTCTTATGAACTTAATACTCTAGATGCATGCTGGATAGCGGTCGATGTGTGGAGTAATAGTAGTAGATGCAGGCAGGAGTCGGTCTACATGTCACGGACGTGATGCCTATATACATGATCATACCTAAATATTCTCATAACTATGCTCAATTCTATCAATTGCTCGACAGTAATTTGTTCACCCACCGTGATACTTATGCTATCTTGAGAGAAGCCACTAGTGAAACCTATGGCCCCCGAGTCTACTTTCCATCATACAAGTTTCCAATCTATTTTGCAATCTTTACTTTCAATTTATATCATAAAAATACCAAAAATATTTATCTTATTATTATTATTATTATCTCTATCAGATCTCACTCTTGCAAGTGGCCGTGAAGGGACTGCCAACCCCTTTATCGCGTTGGTTGCGAGGTTCTTATTTGTTTGTGTAGGTACGAGGTGACTCACGCGTGGTCTCCTACTGGATTAATATCTTGGTTCTCAAAAACTGAGGGTAATACTTACGTTGCTTTGCTGCATCACCCTTTCCTCTTCAAGGGAAAACCAACGCATGCTCAAGAGGTAGCAAGAAGGATTTCTGGTGCCGTTGCCGGGGAGATCTACGCCAAGTCAAGACATACCAAGTACCCATCACAAACTCTTATCCCTCGCATTACATTATTTGCCATTTGCCTCTCGTTTTCCTCTCCCCCACTTCACCCTTGCTGTTTTATTCGCCATTTTTCCGTTTGCCTTCTTCCCGTATGTATCTTTCTTTGTGTTTCCACGTGCCTTCTATTTGCTTGCATATTTGCTTGCTAAAAATCTATTGATATAGATCCACTTAAAGTGTTCTGCTTGGATCATCTTCGATCCTTATGCGTTCGTGCTGAAACCCCAACTAGCCTAGTTGATGGGAAATCTTTAGATGAGCATGCTCATTTTGTGCGTCACCGTTTGTCTGAAAAAGGGAGACTCTTATGGGATCAAATAAACAGATTGCTATGTTATGCTTGGAATCTTTGTGAAATTATTGATCTTACTTGTTGCTCTAAGAACCCTAAAAAAACACCTCCCCTACCTATGTGAGTTTAATTATAATGAAATCTTATCTTCTTATGCAAAGGGTGTTTATAGTTACTACGATCTCAAACAATTTGAAGAATTTGTTGCTTTTAAGGGTGCTTATGAAGTTGCTTCTTTGTTTGAAAAGTATGATATTACTCTCTACGAATCTGAAAATTTGGACATACTTAAATATTGCTATGAAAACTATGCTCATAATGTGTATGTCAAAGAATTTATTGAAAAATGTCCATTGCTTTGAAAGAGAATAATGATATGCATGAATCTATAGATAATTATGATTCCGATGATTTGATTGAAATATCCCTTGATGAACATGATGCTTGCTATTCTTGTGGCCATGATGCCAATATTTATGAAGATGAATTTGCTATAGTTCCTTATGTTAAACATGAGATCGTTGCTATTGCACCCATACATGATAGTTCCTTCGATGAAAAGCATGATTGCAATGATGTTATCATAAATTCTCTTAATGACAATTGTGTTAATGATATGCAAAACCTCAAGCTTGGGGATGCTAGTTTTGCTATGACTACTATTTGTTGCAATGATCATGATTGGGGTGATTCTTCTTTTGATCTTGAAAACTTATTTAAGCCCCATGATGAATATAAGATTGATAATAATGATTGCAATATTGAAAGTGGGTTTGGAAGAGTGTTAACTTTAGATCCCATGTATTTGGAGAATGTTCAATCTTATGCAATTTTCGATAAAAGTGGGTTTGGAGAGGTCAAGACTTTAGTTAATGTTAATCCCACTATTTTGGAAGAGTGCCAACTTTGCATGCATGTGGATCCTGTTGAAAATATTTTATTTGATAGCTATTTTTTTGAATTTGCTTATGATCCCACATGTAATTATTATGAGAAAGGAAAATATGATTGTAGAAATTTTCATGTTACTAAATTGCCTCTTGTTATGTTGAGATTGCTATTGTTTCGTTCCGCTTCCTTGCATATGCTAGTTTTTGCTTGCCTTGATAATTTGTTTGCCTATAAGATGCCTATGCATAGGAAGTATTTTAGACTTAGATGTGTTTGTCACATGTTTCATGATGCTCTATTTGTCTCAATTATTATCTTCCGTGTGAGCATCATTGAAATATTATGCCTAGCTATAAGGCTTTAAAGAAAAGCGCTTGTTGGGAGATAACCCAATTTTTTTATTGATGTTATTCAATAAATAATTCGTCCAGCCTTTGTTTATATGTGGTTTTATGTTTTTAATTAGTGTTTGTGCCAAGTAGAACCATTGGGAAGACTTGGGGAAAGTCTTTTTGATCTTGCTGTACAAAATAGAAACTTTAGTGCTCGCGAGAATTGCTGCCATTTTTTATTGGAGAGTGCTATTTAGTTAATTCTTTTTGAAGATGATTAATAGGTAAATTACTCATGTCCAGAAATTTATTTTAGAATTTTTGGGGTTCCACAAGTATGCATTTGATACAGATTACTAGAGACTGTTCTGTTTTTGACAGATTCTGTTTTTCCTGTGTTGTTTGCTTATTTTGATGAATCTATGGCTAGTAATTGAGTTTATAAACCATAGAAAAGTTGGAATACAGTAGGTTTAACACCAATATAAATAAAGAATGAGTTCATTACAGTACCTTGAAGTGGTGTTTTGTTTTCTTTCGCTAACAGAGCTCACGAGATTTTCTGTTAAGTTTTGTGTTGTGAAGTTTTCAAGTTTTGGGTAAAGATTTGATGGATTATGGAACAAGGAGTGGAAAGAGCCTAAGCTTGGGTATGCCCAAGGCACCCCAAGGTAAAATCCAAGGACACCAAAAATCCTAAGCTTGGGGATGCCTTGGAAGGCATCCCCTCATTTGTCTTCGTTCATCGGTAACTTTACTTGGAGCTATATTTTTATTCACCACATGATATGTGTTTTGCTTGGAGCGTCTTGTATGATTTGAGTCTTTGCTTTTTAGTTTACCACAATCATCCTTGCTGTACATACCTTTTGAGAGAGACACACATGACTCGGAATTTGTTAGAATACTCTATGTGCTTCACTTATATCTTTTGAGCTATATAGTTTTTGCTCTAGTGCTTCACTTATATCTTTTAGAGCACGGGGGTGGTTTTATTTTATAGAAATAATTGATATCTCATGCTTCACTTATATTATTTTGAGAGTCCTTTAGAACAACATGGTAATTTGCTCTTAGGCATAATAAAAACTTTCATATAAGTGCATTGAATACTATGAGAAGTTTGATACTTGATAATTGTTTTGAGACATGGAGATGGTGATATTAGAGTCATGCTAGTTGAGTAGTTGTGAATTTGAGAAAATACTTGTGTTGAAGTTTGTTATTCCCGTAGCATGCACGTATGGTGAAATATTATGTGATGAAGTCAGAGCATGATTTATTTATTGATTGTCTTCCTTATGAGTGGCGGTCGGGGACGAGCGATGGTCTTTTCCTACCAATCTATCCCCCTAGGAGCATGCGCGTAGTACTTCGTTTCGATAACTAATAGATTTTTGCAATAAGTATGTGAGTTCTTTATGACTAATGTTGAGTCCATGGATTATACGCACCCTCACCCTTCCACATTTGCTAGCCTCTCTATTACCGCGCACTTTTCACCGGTATCATACACCCACCATATACCTTCCTCAAAACAGCCACCATACCTACCTATTATGACATTTCCATAGCCATTCCAAGATATATTGCCATGCAACTTTCCACCGTTCCGTTTGTTATGACACGCTTCATCATTGTCATATTGCCATGCATGATCATGTAGTTGACATCGTATTTGTGGCAAAGCCACCGTTCATAATTTTTTCATACATGTCACTCTTGATTCATTATCCCGGTACACCGCCGGAGGCATTCACATAGAGTCATATTTGTTCTAAGTATTGAGTTGTAATTCTTGAGTTGTAAGTAAAAGAAGTGTGATGATCATCATTATTAGAGCATTGTCCCGGTGAGGAAAGGATGATGGAGACTATGATTCCCCCACAAGTCGGGATGAGACTCCAGACGAAAAATAAAAAAATAAAAAAGGACAAAAGAAAAAAGGAAAGAAGGCCCAAATAGAAAAAAACGAGAGAAAAAGAGAGAAGGGGCAATGTTACTATCCTTTTTCCGCACTTGTGCTTCAAAGTAGCACCATGATGTTCATGATAGAGTCTCCTATGTTGTCACTTTCATAAACTAGTGGTCATTTTACATTATAGAACTTGGCTTGTATATTCCAATGATGGGCTTCCCCAAATTGCCCTAGGTCTTCGTGAGAAAGCAAGTTGGATGCACACCCACTTAGTTCCTTTTGTTGAGATTTCATACACTTATAGCTCTAGCGCATCCATTGCTTGGCAATCCCTACTCACTCACATTGATATCTATTGATGGGCATCTCCATAGCCCGTTGATACGCCTAGTTGATGTGAGACTATCTTCTCCCTTTTTGTCTTCTCCACAACCACCATTCTATTCCACCTATAGTGCTATGTCCATGGCTCACGCTCATGTATTGCGTGTAAGTTGAAAAAGTTTGAGAACATCAAAAGTATGAAACAATTGCTTGGCTTGTCATCGGGGTTGTGCATGATTTAATATTTTGTGTGATGAAGATAGAGCATAACCGGACTATATGATTTTGTAGGGATAACTTTCTTTGGCCATGTTATTTTGAGAAGACATAACTACTTAGTTAGTATGTTTGAAGTATTATTATTTTTATGTCAATATTAAAATTTTATCTTGAATCTTTCGGATGTGAACATTTATGCTACAATAAAGAAAATTACATTGAGAAATATGTTAGGAAGCATTCCACATCAAAAATTCTGTTTTTATCATTTACCTACTCAAGGACGAGCAGGAATTAAGCTTGGGGATGCTGATACGTCTCCAACGTATCTATAATTTTTGATTGTTCCATGCTATTATATATTCTGTTTTGGATGTTTAATGGGCTTATTTATACACTTTTATATTATTTTTGGGACTAACCTCTTAACCGGAGGCCCAGCCCAAATTGCTATTTTTTTTGCCTATTTCAGTGTTTCACAGAAAAAGAATATCAAACGAAGTCCAAACGGAATGAAACCTTCGTGAGCGTGATTTCTGGAACAAACGTGATCTAGAGGACTTGGAGTGGACATCAAGGAACCAACGAGGAAGCCACGAGGCAGGGGGGCGTGCCCTCCACCCTCGTGGGCCCCTCGTGTCTCCACCGACCTACTTCTTCCTCTTATATATACATACGTACCCCCAAACCATCAGGGAACACCATGAAAACCTAATTCCACCACCGCAACCTTCTATACCCGTGAGATCCCATCTTGGGGCCTTTTCCAGCGCTCCGCCGGAGGGGGCATTGATCACGGAGGGCTTCTACATCAACACCATAGCCTCTCCGATGATGTGTGAGTAGTTTACCTCAGACCTTCAGGTCCATAGTTATTAGCTAGATGGCTTCTTCTCTCTCTTTGGATCTCAATACAAAGTTCTCCTCGATTCTCTTGGAGATCTATTCGATGTAACTCTTTTTACGGTGTGTTTGTCAAGATCCGATGAATTGTGGGTTTATGATCAAGATTATCTATGAACAATATTTGAATCTTCTCTGAATTCTTTTATGTATGATTGGTTATCTCTGCAAGTCTCTTCGAATTATCAGTTTGGTTTGGCCTACTAGATTGATATTTCTTGCAATGGGAGAAGTGCTTAGCTTTGGGTTCAATCTTGCAGTGCTCGATCCCAGTGACAGTAGGGGAAACGACACATATTGTATTGTTGCCATCGAGAATAAAAAGATGGGGTTTATATCATATTGCATGAGTTTATCCCTCTTCATCATGTCATCTTGCTTAAAGCGTTACTCCGTTCTTATGAACTTAATACTCTAGATGCATGCTGGATAGCGGTCGATGTGTGGAGTAATAGTAGTAGATGCAGGCAGGAGTCGGTCTACTTGTCACGGACGTGATGCCCATATACATGATCATACCTAGATATTCTCATAACTATGCTCAATTCTATCAATTGCTCGACAGTAATTTGTTCACCCACCGTGATACTTATGCTATCTTGAGAGAAGCCACTAGTGAAACCTATGGCCCCCGGGTCTATTTTCCATCATACAAGTTTCCAATCTATTTTGCAATCTTTACTTTCAATTTATATCATAAAAATACCAAAAAATTTATCTTATTATTATTATCTCTATCAGATCTCACTCTTGAAAGTGGGCGTGAAGGGATTGACAACCCCTTTATCGCGTTGGTTGCGAGGTTCTTATTTGTTTGTGTAGGTACGAGGTGACTCGCGCGTGGTCTCCTACTGGATTGATACCTTGGTTCTCAAAAATTGAGGGAAATACTTACGCTGCTTTGTTGCATCACCCTTTCCTCTTAAAGGGAAAACCAACGCATGCTCAAGAGGTAGCACAAGCTCATTTGAAAAGACAAGGCCAAGTCTTTCCCCAACAAGAGCAACTTCATCAAGAAGACTCCTCCCAAGGGGTTGGTGGCACAAGAAGAGTACCATGAGGATGATGATGAAGACGGTGAGTCGGTTTCCATGGCCTCCGTTGCCATTGCGACAACTCCACGGGTATCTCTCTTCGACTCACCCAATGAGAACATCACCGCCAAGTGTCTCATGGCTAAAGCCACCAATAAGGTAACTCCCAACATCAAAACTACCATCATTAATAATCCTTCATTGACGGATTGCATTGATGAACATGAGGGGTCCAATGTGGAGGAGAATGAATTTGAGTCCTTTATGAGTAAACTCAAGGGGAAATCCAAGAAGCACTTTGTTGCTCTCTTGGAACAACTTGGTGAAGCCAATGACATGCTCGAGGCTCACGAAGATACCATCTCTAAGATGGAGGGGCATAGTCGTGACTATGCCGATGAAATTTTGGATCTTTCGAATGCTCTTGAGGAAGAGCGAGGTCTTCGTTTGGCTCTTGAGGAGTCATACAATGGTG
Organism: Triticum urartu; assembly: GCF_056163025.1. Lineage (NCBI taxonomy): Eukaryota > Viridiplantae > Streptophyta > Magnoliopsida > Poales > Poaceae > Triticum > Triticum urartu. Next base: position 435,708,520 of record NC_141873.1, read on the forward strand.
ACCACACTAAATTAAAGAAAGATCTTGATAATGTCTTGTTGTATCTCGTGTGCTAAACTCCGAGAAGGCCAAGCTTGGGGTTGATCTTGCTAGACTCAAATAGGAGTTTGACTTACTTGACAAGGCTCACAAGGTCTTGAAGGGTGCTCATGCTAGTCTCAAAGAGTCTCATGATCAACTCCAAGTAAAGCTAACCAAGGAGAAAGCCACTTTTTCTCACATGGTTTTAATTGATAATGCAAATGATACTAACCCTTGTTGTGAGCATGTGCATCTTGTTGAGGAGAATGCAAAGTTGAAGAAGCAACTTGAGAAAAGCCTTGTGTCATGCATACAAGGTGAGAAGAACCTCAACGAACTTTTGAGCAATCAAAAGGAGGTTGTGGCCAAGGAAGGAATTGGGTTCACACCCAAGTCCAAGAACAACAAGAAGGAAGACAAGGCCAAACAACCTCCCCCTCTAAAGCAAACTTTTGTGAAGGAGGGAGAGGGTTCTTCCAAGGAGAAGAATAAGAGCATTGTGAAGGGTAGAGATGCCAAGAAGGGCAATGCTACCCCTCCCAACAAAGCTGGCGACTTTAGCCCTTCTTATGTGTTATGCAGTGCTAGTGATGGACATGTTTATGCCAAATTTGTTGGTTTCTCCTATGAGTACATTGAATGGTCTATTTGGGTTCCTAAGACCCTTGTTACTAACCTCAAAGGACCCATTACAAAATGGGTACCTAAAACCAAGCATTGATCTCTTGTAGGTGTTTGCTTCCGGTGGGGGATCATGGTTGCTCGATAGTGGAGCCACTAATCATATGACCGGAAGCAAGGACTTGGTCGTGGATGTTCACAAGATTCTGTCTATGCGCACCAATGTCGAGTGGAGTGATGCCTCGTCCTCTAAGGTACTGGGACTTGGCAAGGTTGTCATTTCTCATGATCTCACGATCGAGAAGGTCATGCTTGAGTCCCTTGGATACAATTTACTTTCCGTTCGTCAACTTGCACTCATGGGCTTTTCCACTTTCTTTGATGTTGATACCGTGGCCCTCTTGTGGAGCAAGACTCTTAAAGTAGCCTTTGTTGAGCATGTCGAGAATGGTCTCTATGTGATTAACTTTTTGGAGCAACCCACTAAGACCGCGACATGCCTAATGGATAAAGTTGACGTGGGATGGCTTTGGCATCGCCGTTTAGCCCATGTTAATATGATATCTTTGCAAAATCTTCTCAAGGGGGACCATGTCTGTGGACTAAAAAATGTTAGTTTTGCTAAAGATCGTGCTTGCAGTGCTTGCATCGAAGGAAAGCTACATGAAAAGGCTCACCCTCCCACGACTATCATTTACTCAAAGATGCCTTTGGAGCTCCTTCACATGGATCTCTTTGGGCCTCCATCCTTTGATAGTCTTGGCGGTAGAAAGTATTGCTTGGTGATTGTGGATGATTATTCAAGATACACTTGGGTATATTTCTTCAAGAGGAAGAGCGAGACCCAACAAACCGTCATTGACTTTGCAAATGAAGCTCAACGTCAACACAATGCAAAGATCTTGACAATAAGAAGTGACAACGGCACCGAGTTCAAGAACTACACCTTGGATGAGTTTCTTAGTGATGAGGGGATCAAGCATCAATATTCCGCACCTTACACCCCTCAACAAAATGATGTAGCGGAGAGGAAGAACCGGACGTTGATGGATGAGGCAAGGACCATGATGGCGGAGTTCAAGTCTCCATACAACTTTTGGGCCGAAGCCATCAACACCGCGTGTCATGCATCCAATCGTCTCTACCTCCGCAAAGGCTTGAACAAGACTCCATATGAGATACTCACCGGTAACAAGCCCAACCTCAAGTACTTCCGGGTGTTCGGGTGTAAGTGTTTCATTCTCAAGAAAGGTGTTCGTTGGTCTAAATTTGAGGCAGTTCATGAGGGCATATTTGTTGGTTATGCTACAAACTCTCATGCTTACCGTGTCCTCAATAAGTCCACGGGACTCATTGAGGAGACATGTAACGTGGAGTTTGATGAGAATAATGGCTCCCAAGTGGAGCAAAGTGGCACTTGTGATGTAGGTAATGAAATTCCTCCCCAAGCCATAAGAAGAATGGCTGTTGGTTTTATCCTACCCATTGAGGATCCCCTTGTGGCCGAAGGAGAAGGACAATGTTCCACTCACGTGGAGCCATCACCAACCCAAGGCCCACATGCTTCCGAAAAACGAAGTGAAGGCCCTCAACCTCATGAACAAGACCAAGGGCAATATCAACCTCAAGATGGTGTTGAATCACCAAGTGATGCCCAAGGTCAAGTTCTCTCATCCGAGCAAGCTCAAGATCAAGAAAGAGCTCAAGACGACCCTCAACTCTCTCCAGAGGAGGAATTAGAGCGTCGTGCCACCAAGATCGCATCCAAGCTATCCACCAAAGATCATCTCATGACAAATGTGCTTGGAAGCTTAAGAAAGGGGGTAAGCACTCGTAGACAATTAGCAAAATATTGTGAACATCACGCGTTTGTCTCTTGTGTTGAACCCCAAAAGGTCTATGAGGCGCTCGAGGATCCGGATTGGCTTAATGCCATGCATGAAAAACTCAACAACTTTGAGCACAACAAGGTGTGGAGATTGGTGCCAAGTCCAACGGGGAACCATAATGTCATTGGAACCAACTGGATATTCAAGAACAAGCAAGATGCTCATGGGACTATCATTCGCAACAAGGCTCGTTTGGTAGCTCAAGGCTACTCCCAAGTCGAGGGTATCGACTACGGTAAACCTTTGCTCCCGTTGCTCGCCTTGAATCCATTTGCATGTTGATTGCTTATGCTTCTCATCATAACTTTAAATTACAACAAATGGATGTGAAGAGTGATTTCTTAATGGTCCTATTAATGAGTTGGTATATGTCAAGCAACCCCCCGGGTTCGAGGATCCCTATTTTCCTGATCATGTGTACCAACTCGATAAGGCACTCTATGGCCTTAAGAACGCCCCAAGTGCATGGTATGACCACCTTACCGAGTTGTTGCAAGATCGTGGTTTTGAAATTGGGAAAATCGACCCCACTCTTTTTACTAAGAAGGTCAAAGGGGAGTTGTTTGTGTGCCAACTATATATTGATGATATTATCTTTTGTTCCCCTAACAAAGCTTTCAATGAGTAATTTGCCGCACTTATGACCTCCAAGTTCAAGATGTCCATATTGGGAGAGTTGAAGTTCTTTCTCGGGTTCGAAGTCAAGCAACAAAGAGAAGGAACCTTCATCAACCAAGCCAAATACACTCAAGACATGCTCAAGAGATTCAAGCTAAGTGATGTCAAGCTGGCTTCCACTCCAATGCCCGTCAAATGCCAACTTGACATAGATCCCAAGGGTAAAGCGGTGGATCAAAAGGTATATCGCTCCATGATTGGCTCCTTGCTTTACCTTTGTGCATCTAGACCGGATATCATGTTGAATGTGGGAATTTGTGCACGGTTTCAAGCCGCACCTAAGGAAAGCCACTATGTGGCGGTCAAGCGAATCTTTCAATATTTGGCTCATACCCAAACTTTGGCTTATGGTATCCAAGAGGATCTAACTTCAACCTTGTGGGCTGTTCGGACTCCGATTGGGAGGGAGACAAAGTGGATAGGAAGTCCACTTCTGGAGGGTGCCAATTTCTCAGTTGCTCTCTGGTGAGTTGGTCTTCCAAGAAGCAAAGTTGTGTGTCTCTCTCGTCCACAAGAGCGGAGTATGTGGCTGCCGGTAGTTGTTGTGCACAACTTCTTTGGATGAGACAAACTTAAAGGATTATGGTGTCATTTGTGACAAAGTGCCTCTTTGGTGTGACAATGAAAGTGCAATCAAGATTTCTCTCAACCCGGTGCTACATTTCAAGACGAAGCATATTGAGATCCGTTATCACTTCATCCGGGATCATATCAGGCGAGGGTAGATCGAGCTTAACTATGTCAACACTCATGATAACCTTGCAGATATCTTCACAAAGCCTTTGGATGAAGCAAGATTTTGTGAGTTAAGGCATGAGCTAAATATCATTGATTCCAGCAATGTTGCTTGAACCGTTGCACATCCCACCATACTCAACTTGTTATCTTGTTTAGGTGTAGGCATTCAGAACAAGCTTTGGCTCATATGAATACACTGTCATGTCTTTTGGCCTCGCCAACGCTCCTCCGACGTTCTCTCGCATGATGAACTTCATCTTCAACGCCTACACCAATGACTTCGTTTTGGTCTATCTCGATGACATTCTGGTTTTCTCGAAGAACAAGGAAGATCATGCCAAGCACTTGCGTTTGGTTCTCGATAAGCTCAGGGAACATCAGTTCTACGCCAAGTTCTCCAAGTGTGAATTTTGGCTCGATGAGGTTCTTTATCTTGGTCATATCATCTCTACCAAGGGCATTTCCGTGAATCCCGAGAAGGTATCCGCAATTGTGAATTGGGAACCTCCTCAGAATGTGAAGCAACTCCGCAGTTTTCTCGGACTCGCAAGCTATTGCCGAAGATTCGTTGAAAACTTTTCCAAGATCGCGAAGCCTCTCTCAAATCTTCTTCAGAAGCACGTCAAGTATGTTTGGTCTCCGGAGTGTGATATTGCTTTCAACACTTTGAAAGAGAAGTTGATCACTGCTCCAGTTCTGACTCCACCTGATGAATCCAAGCCGTACGAGGTCTTTTGTGATGCCTCTCTCCAAGGTCTTGGCGCAGTATTGATGCAAGAGAAGAAAGTTGTTGCTTATACATCTCGCCAGTTGAAGCCTAATGAGAAGAACTACCCCACTCATGATCTCGAGTTGGCGGCAGTTGTGCATGCTCTTTTGACTTGGAGACATCTTCTATTGAGAAGAAAAGTGGACATTTTCACCGATCACAAGAGTCTCAAGTACATCTTCACTCAGCCTAATCTCAACCTAAGGCAAACTCGATGGGTCGAAATGATTCAAGAGTATAATCCGAGTATTGAGTATACTCCAGGCAAGGCCAATGTGATTGCTGACGCTTTGAGCAGAAAGGCCTATTGCAACAGTCTGATTCTCAAGCCTTATCAACCCGAGCTTTGTGAAGCTTTCCGCAAACTTAATCTGCAAGTTGTTCCTCAAGGTTTCCTCGCCAACCTTCAAGTCTCTCCTACCTTAGAAGACCAGATTCGCCAAGCCCAGCTTCTTGATGCTATGGTGAAAAAGGTGAAGATTGGGATTGCCAAGAGTCAGTCCAAGTACAAGTGCTACCGCCTTGATGACAAGGACACTCTCTTCTTCGAGGATCGTATTGTTGTGCCCAAAGGTGAACTTCGTAAAGTGATCATGAACGAGGCTCACAATTCTCTCCTCTCCATCCACCCTGGGAGTACGAAGATGTATCAGGACCTTAAGCAAGCTTATTGGTGGACTCGAATGAAGCGCGAGATCGCTCAATTCGTGAATGAATGTGATGTCTGTAGAAGAGTGAAGGCAGAACACCAAAGGCCAGCTGGTCTCCTCCAACCTCTTGCCATTCCAGAATGGAAGTTTGACCACATTGAAATGGACTTCGTTACTGGGTTTCCAAAGTCCAAGCGTGGCAATGATGCTATATTTGTTGTCATCGACAAGCTCACCAAAGTGGCTCACTTTCTGCCTATCAAAGAGTCGATCACTATAGCTCAATTGGCGGAACTCTATACCTCTCGCATTGTCTCTCTGCACGGTATTCCTCAAGTGATATCTTCAGACCGTGGCAACATCTTTACCTCCAAGTTTTGAGATTCTTTTCAGAAGGCCATGGGCACCAACATCCGCTTCAACACTGCTTTCCATCCTCAAACAAGCGGTCAAGTCGAGCGTGTCAACCAGATTCTTGAAGATATGCTCAGGGCTTGTGTGATCTCCTTCGGCATGAAGTGGGAGGATTGTCTTCCTTATGCTGAATTCTCCTATAACAACAGTTTTCAAGCAAGTTCGGGCAAGGCCCCATTTGAAATTCTGTATGGCAAGAAGTGCTGTACCCCTCTCAACTGGTCTGAAACCGGTGAACGTCAGCTTTTGGGTAATGACTTAATCACAGAAGCAGAAGAAATGTGCAAAGTCATTCGTGATAACCTCAAAGCAGCCCAATCCCGGCAAAAGAGCTACTATGATAGTAAGCACCGTGATTTGGCTTTCGAGATCGGAGATCATGTTTACCTCCGCGTCTCTCCCATGAAAGGTACTCGTCGCTTCGGTATCAAAGGGAAGCTTGCCCCTAGATACGTGGGACCTTTCAAGATTGTCAGCAAGAGAGGTGACCTCACCTATCAACTCGAGCTTCCTTCAAACTTTGCAAATGTTCATGATGTGTTCCATGTCTCTCAGCTTCGAAAGTGCTTCAAGACTCCCGACTGCATCGTCAACTTCGAGGACATTGAGCTCCAAGAAGATCTCTCTTATCGTGAGCACCCACTTGCTATTCTTGAAGAGACTGAACGCAAGACTCGCAACAAGTCAATCAAATTTCTCAAAGTCAAGTGGTCTCACCATTCCGACCGTGAAGCTACCTGGGAACGCGAGGATCACCTCCGTTCTGAGTACCCGGAGTTCTTTCAGTCCTAGATCTCGGGACGAGATCTTTTCGTAGTGGTGGAGTGTTGTAACGCCCCAGATATAACTTTCCCAATTTGTACTCCAACTCTTGCCGTTTCCGGCGTTAAGTTATATTTATTTCCTCGGGTTCGGGTTTTGTCTCCGTGTGTTGTTTTCTTTTTCATGCATCTCATATCATGTCATCATGTGCATTGCATTTACATATGTGTTCATCTCATGCATTCGAGCTTTTTCCCCGTTGTCCGTTTTGCATTCCGGCGCTTCGTTCTCCTCCGGTGGTCATTTCTACCTTTCTTTTGTGTGTGGGGATTAAACATTTCCGGATTGGACCGAGACTTGTCATGCGGCCTTGGTTTACTACCGGTAGACCGCCCGTCAAGTTTCGGGTCATTTGGACTTCGTTTGATACTTCAACGGTTAACCGAGGGACCGAAAAGGCCTTGTGTGTGTTGCAGCCCAACACCCCTTCAATTTGGCCCAAATCCCACCAAACTCTGCTCCATGTCCTAGAGCGTTCGATCACGATCGCGTGGCCGAAAACCGCACCTCATTTGGACTCTCCTAGCTCTACTTATGCCTATAAATACCCCCTCCATTCGGATCTCTTCTTCCCCCGTCCAAAACCCTAAAAAAAACAGAATCTCCGCCGACGGACGTGTCCGCCCCCGGCCGGACAACGTCCACCGATCCGCCCTAGCCAACCCCGCTGCACCACGTGTCCCGGGCGGGCGCCCACATCGCCGCCGCCGCGCCGGCCCGCCCGAGCCCGCGGGAGGCCCCCGTGGCCCATCTCCTCCGCCGCCTTGCGCCCGCGCCCCGCCGCCCTTCTTCCTCGCGGCCGGCCACCCGAGGCACCGGCGCCGCCGCCCGCCATCGTCGCCGGCCGGCACCTCGAGCCGCGGCCCCGCCGTCCGCCGGTGGTCGCCGCCTCGCCGCCCGGTGGTCGCCGCCCCATCGCCGTCCTCTCCTCTGGCCGGCGCGCCGCTCCAAGGCCTCCCCGACGTCCGCAAGCTCCGGCGAGAGCTCCAACTCCGGCCGACGAACCTCGGTTTCCGCGTCGGTGAACAGTGCCCCGATCTGGATCTCAGATCCGAAATTCTAGGGTTGACTTTTTCCCTCTCCCTCTAGATTTTTATGCTATCTTTGACCAGTGATATCTCCGCATCCGTAGCTCCGATTTGGGCATATAACATATCAAAATCTTCGCCTCGACATGTACATCATTTCGTTCCATTGCATCATTTGCATTTGAGGTCATCTTGATGCCCAAAATGCTGTTAGAAGGAGGCTTCGTGAGTTAAATTGCAGATCCGTTAGTTCATCGTGCACTTTTGTCATTTTTGCCATGTTTAATTCGTGCATGATATGCCTGTGCCCCTTTGGGATGAATTGTTAAGCATTTTGTCTTCTTTCCATAGGTGCCTCCCATGCATTTTTAGGATGTGTGTGTTGTCTTATGCAAGCTTGCAAAGAGAGGTACCTGAGATTGCTGTTTTCAGGGACTTAGTTGTTTTCACTAAGTCTGGGATATTTTAGTTCATGATGCCATATGTTCAGCTTGTTTCCTAATGATCCGTTCCTCTTTTGAGGATGATCAGTAAGGGACTTTTGTTATACATGTTATGCTCTATCCATACAAGTCTTTGTTTGCAATTATGGAGCACCATAGCTTGAGTCAATCGAGCTCTACTTTTGCTTCGTGGTGAATCTGGGCAGATCGTTAACTCGTTTGCGATTTTGCCGGCGTTGTTGTAGTTGATCCGTGCATGATATGCCATTGTTCTTGCCATATATAGCTTGTATTTTGTGCCTTCTTAATGGATGAATGCTTGCCTTGCTGTGACTTGCACCATGGTGAGTGCATCGAGCTCATTTACATGCCTTCGTGGGTTATATTTCAGCATGTCTCAGTTTTCACTAAGTCTGAAAACTGATTGTGTTTTATGCTATGTTCGTGTGCCCATTAATATATTTTGTGAACCCTTTTGGCCCCAGGTCACTTTGGGTATTTTGTTAAGCTTGTTGAGTAGCTCCATTCCATATTCTTACTTGTCATGTTCAGGTCATTTATCATGTTGTTTTGCTGCTCCGAAGAGAGCATCGTGATCTGAAATTTCAGACTAGTGTTAATTTCACTAAGTCTGGAATCTGTTTTGCATTTGCGTTTTTGCCATGCTTGTTTGAACCTCATAATGGATGAATTGGCCGTGGCTCAGTGCTAGTATTTTGTTAAGCATCTTTTGTGAATCCCTGCCATGTATTTTGTTGTCATGTTTGGTGGCTGTAGCATGTTCTTTTCGTTGCATTTAGATGCGTACTTGCTGTAAATCGCAGACCGGTGTCATATCTTAAAACGCTTGCCATTTCCAAACCGTAACTCCGATTCCAATGATCTTTATATCGTTTTCAAGCGGTTTCATCCCCTCTATCCAGTGGCACCCTTGGAATTCCAAGTTGAGGCCAGGTTCATGCATTTCCTGTCATATCTTGCATTTTGCATCCCGCATCGCATCCCGCATAGCATATCATCATTTCATCATATTGCTTGGTCTTGCACGTGGTTGATTGTATCCTTGTTGCTTGTTTGTCTTGTTGGGTAGAGCCGGGAGACGAGTTCGCTACCGAGGAGCCCGTTGAGTTTGCTTGTGAGGATCCAGTCAACTTTGACAACTGTGCAGGCAAGATGATCATACCCTCGAAATCACTACTATCTTTGCTATGCTAGTTTGCTCGCTCTTGCTATGCCAATGCTACGATGCCTACCTTTTGCTTGTCAGCCTCCCAATTGCCATGTTGAACCTCTAACCCACCATGTCCTAGCAACCCGTTGATTGGCTATGTTACCGCTTTGCTCAGCCCCTCTTATAGCGTTGCTAGTTGCAGGTGAAGATTGGAGGCCGTTCCTTGTTGGAACATTTATTTACTTGTTGGGATATCATTATATTGCTATGTTATCTTAATGCATCTATATACTTGGTAAAGGGTGGAAGGCTCGGCCTCTCGCCTAGTGTTTTGTTCCACTCTTGCCGCCCTAGTTTCCGTCATATCGGTGTTATGTTCCCGGATTTTGCGTTCCTTACGCGGTTGGGTTATAATGGGAACCCCTTGATATTTCGCCTTGATTAAAGCTTTTCCAGCAATGCCCAACATTGGTTTTACCATTCGCCACCTAGCCTTTTCTTTCCCTTGGGTTCTGCAGACTCAAGGGTCATCTTATTTTAACCCCCCCAGGCCAGTGCTCCTCTGAGTGTTGGTCCAAACCGTCAGCCGCGGGTGGCTACCAGGGGCAACTCTGGGCTGGCCTACCGGAAGTTTAGACAATCTGAGTGTGCCCTGAGAAAGAGATATGTGCAGCTCCTATCGGGATTTGTCGGCACATTCGGGCGGTGTTGCTGGTCTTGTTTTAACCTATCGAAGTGTCTTGAGTTACCGAGATACCGAGTCTGATCGGAACGTCTTGGGAGGAGGTCTATTCCTTCGTTGACCGTGAGAGCTTGTCATGGGCTAAGTTGGGACTCCCCTGCAGGGATTGAACTTTCGAAAGCCGTGCCCGCGGTTATGGGCAGATGGGAATTTGTTAATGTCCGGTTGTAGATAACTTAAACCTTAATTAATTAAAATGAATCAACCGTGTGTGTTGCCGTGATGGCCTCTTCTCGGCGGAGTCCGGGAAGTGGACACGGAGTTGGAGTTATGCTTGCGCAGGTTGTTCCTCTAGATTCTCGCTCGCGCTTTGCCTCCTCTTCTCGCTCTCTTTTGCGTATAAGTTAGCCACCACATATGCTAGTCGCTTGCTGCAGCTCCACATATATTTGCCTCATCCATTCCTATAAGCTTAAATAGTCTTGATCGCGAGGGTGCGAGATTGCTGAGTCCCTGTGGCTCATAGATACTATAACTCCAGATGCAGGTCCAGGTGTTTCCGCTCCAGATGGCGATTACGAGCTCAAGTGGGAGTTCGACGAGGACTCTCAGCGATACTACGTGTCTTTTCCGGATGATCAGTAGTGATGCCTAGTCGGGGTTAGATTCAGGGCCTTGTCGCATGTTGGGTTCTTTTCCATTTTGGCGTCGTAGTCGGGCCATGAGTGTTTGTTTGATGGATGTTATTTATGTACTCTGATGTGACGTGGCGAGTATAAGCCAACTATGTATCTCCCCCTTTTATTATGTATTACATGGGATGTTGTAATGATTGCCCGACTTGCGACATTGCTTTCAATGCGGTTATGTCTCTAAGTCGTGCCTCGACACGTGGGAGCTATAGCCGCATCGAGGGCGTTACATAATAAAAGGGGGAGATACATAGTTGGCTTACACTCGCCAGGTCACATCAGAGTACATAAATAACATCCATCAAACAAACACTCATGGCCCGACTACGGCGCCAAAATGGAAAAGAACCCAACATGCGACAAGGCCCTGAATCGATAACCCCAAATAGGAACCACTACTGATCATCGGGAAAGGAAACATAATAACGCTGAGAGTCCTCGTCGAACTCCCACTTGAGCTCGTACTCGTCACCTGGAGCGGAATCACCTGGACCTGCATCTGGAATTATAGTATCTGTGAGCCACAGGGACTCAGCAATCTCGCACCCTCGCGATCAAGACTATTTAAGCTTATAGGAATGGATAAGGCAAGTATATGTGGAGCTGCAGCAAGCGACTAGCATATGTGGTGGCTAACTTATACGCAAAAGAGAGCGAGAAGAGGAGACAAGGCGCGAGCGAGAATCTAGAGGAACAACCTGCGCAAGCATTACTCCAACACCGTGTCCACTTCCCGGACTCCGCCGAGAAGAGGCCATCACGGCAACACACTCAGTTGATTCATTTTAATTAATTAAGGTTTAAGTTATCTACAACCGGACATTATCAAAATCCCATCTGCCCATAACCGCGGGCACGGCTTTCGAAAGTTCAATCCCTGCAGGGGGTCCCAACTTAGCCCATGACAAGCTCTCACGGTCAACGAAGGAATAGACCTCCTCCCAAGACATTCCGATCAGACTCGGTATCTCGGTAACTCAAGACACTTCGACAGGGTAAAACAAGTCCAGCAACACCGCCCGAATGTGCCGACAAATCCCGATAGGAGCTGCACATATCTCTTTCTCAGGGCACACTCAGATTGTCTAAACTTCCGGTAGGCCAGCCCAGAGTTGCCCCTGGTAGCCACCGGCGGCTGACGGTTTGGACCAACACTCAGAGGAGCACTGGCCCGGGGGGGTTAAAATAAGATGACCCTTGAGTCTGCAGAACCCAAGGGAAAGAAAAGGCTAGGTGGCGAATGGTAAAACCAATGTTGGGCATTGCTGGAAAAGCTTTAATCAAGGCGAAATATCAAGGGGTTCCCATTATAACCCAACCGCGTAAGGAACGCAAAATCCGGGAACATAACACCGATATGACGGAAACTAGGGCGGCAAGAGTGGAACAAAACACTAGGCGAGAGGCCGAACCTTCCACCCTTTACCAAGTATATAGATGCATTAAGATAACATAGCAATATAATGATATCCCAACAAGTAAATAAATGTTCCAACAAGGAACGGCTCCAATCTTCACCTGCAACTAACAACGCTATAAGAGGGGCTGAGCAAAGCGGTAACATAGCCAATCAACGGTTTGCTAGGACATGGTGGGTTAGAGGTTTGACATGGCAATTGGGAGGCTGACAAGCAAAAGGTAGGCATCGTAGCATTGGCATAGGAAGAGCGAGCAAACTAGCATAGCAAAGATAGTAGTGATTTCGAGGGTATGATCATCTTGCCTGCACAGTTGTCAGAGTTGACTGGATCCTCACAAGCAAACTCAACGGGCTCCTCGGTAGCGAACTCGTCTCCCGGCTCTACCCAACAAGACAAACAAACAACAAGGATACAATCAACCACGTGCAAGACCAAGCAATATGATGAAATGATGATATGCTATGCGGGATGCGATGCGGGATGCAAAATGCAAGATATGACAGGAAATTCATGAACCTGTCCTCAACTTGGAATTCCAAGGGTGCCACTGGATAGAGGGGATGAAATCGCTTGAAAACGATATAAAGATCATTGGAATCGGAGTTACGGTTTGGAAATGGCAAGCGTTTTAAGATATGACACCGGTCTGCGATTTACAGCAAGTACGCATCTAAATGCAACGAAAAGAACATGCTACAGCCACCAAACATGACAACAAAATACATGGCAGGGATGCACACAAGATGCTTAACAAAAGACTAGCACTGAGCCACGGCCAATTCATCCATTATGAGGTTCAAACAAGCATGGCAAAAACGCAAATGCAAAACAGATTCCAGACTTAGTGAAATTAACACTAGTCTGAAATTTCAGATCACGATGCTCTCTTCGGAGCAGCAAAACAACATGATAAATGACCTGAACATGACAAGTAAGAATATGGCATGGAGCTACTCAACAAGCTTAACAAAAGACCCAAAGTGACCTGGGGCCAAAAGGGTTCACAAAATATATTAACGGGCACACGAACATAGCATAAAACACAATCAGTTTTCAGACTGAAAACTGAGACATGCTGAAATATAACCCACGAAGGCATGTAAACGAGCTCGATGCACTCACCACGGTGCAAGCATTCATACATTAAGAAGGCACAAAATACAAGCTATACATGGCAAGAACAATGGCATAGCATGCACGGATCAACTACAACAACGCCGGCAAAATCGCAAACGAGTTGACGATCTGCCCAGATTCACCACGAAGCAAAAGTAGAGCTCGATTGAGTCAAGCTATGGTGCTCCATAATTGCAAACAAAGACATGGATGGATAGAGCATAACATTAATAACAAAAGTCCCTTACTGATCATCCTCAAAAGAGGCACGGATCACTAGGAAACAAGCTGGACATATAGCATCATGAACTAAAATATCCCAGACTTAGTGAAAATCACTAAGTCCTTGATATCAGCAATCTCAGGTACCTCTCTTCGCAAGCTTGCACAATACAACACACACATCGTAAAAATTCATGGGTGGCACCTCTGGAAAGAAGACAAAATGCTTAACAATTCATCCCAAAGGGGCACAGGCATATCATGCACGAATTAAACATGGCAAAAATGACAAAAGTGCATGATGAACTAACGGATCTGCAATTTAACTCACGAAGCCTCCTTCTAACAGCATTTTGGGCATCAAGATGAACTCAAATGCAAATGATGCAATGGAATGAAATGATGTACATGTCGAGACGAAGACTTTGATATATTATATGCCCAAAACGGAGTTACGGATGCGGAGATATGAGCAGTCAAACATAGCATAAAAATTATGGGGGAGAAGAGGGAAGTCAACCCAGATCTAGGGTTTCGGCACTGTTCACGGGCGCGCGAACCGAGGATGGCCGGGATCTCGCCGGAGAGGAGGAGGCGCCGCGGAGGAGGAGGGGGCTGGCCGGACCGGGGCGGCGACGGCGGCGTGGCCGTGCGGCGGCGGCGCCCGAGGCGGGGCTGGGCGTGGCGGCGCCGGTCTTCACGGGCGGCGGCGACCTCCGGCTGGGGCGGCGGCGGTGCCCTCGGTGGCGGCGGCGGCCGGCCGGGAAGAGGACGGCGGCGGGGCGCGGGACGAAGGGCGGCGGCGGATCGGGCTCGCGGGGGCCCCTCTTGGGCCTCCCGGGCCGGCGGCGGGGATGTGGGCGCGGCCCACGTGGCGGCGCGTGAGTGGACAAGGGGCGGCGGCGGACGCTGTCCGGTCTGATCCGGACACGTCCGTCGGTGGCGGGGGTTGATCTGTTTTTTTTAACTAGGGTTTCGGACGGGGGAAGAAGAGATCCGAATGGAGGGGGTATTTATAGGCATAAGTAGAGCTAGGAGAGTCCAAATGAGGTGCGGTTTTCGGCCACGTGATCGTGATCGAACGCTCTAGGACATGGAGCAGAGTTTGGTGGGTTTTGGGCCAAATTGGAGGGGTGTTGGGCTGCAACACACACGAGGCCTTTTCGATCCCTCGGTTAACCGTTGGAGTATCAAACGAAGTCCAAATGATACGAAACTTGACAGGCGGTCTACCGGTAGTAAACCAAGGCCGCATGACAAGTCTCGGTCCAATACAGAAATGTTTAATCCCCACACACGAAAGAAAGCTAGGAATGGCCACCGGAGGAGAACGAAGCGCCGGAATGCAAAACGGACAACGGGGAAAATGCTTGGATGCATGAGATGAACACGTATGCAAATGCAATGCACATGATGACATGATATGAGATGCATGAAAACGAAAACAACACACGGAGGCAAAGACCCGAACCCGAGAAATAAATATAACTTAACGCCGGAAACGGCAAGAGTTGGAGTACAAATTGGGAAAGTTATATCTGGGGCGTTACAACACTCCACCACTATGAAAAGATCTCGTCCCGAGATCTAGGACTGAAAGAACTCCGGGTACTCAGAACGGAGGTGATCCTCGCGTTCCCAGGTAGCTTCACGATCGGAATGGTGTGACCACTTGACTTTGAGAAATTTGATTGACTTGTTGCGAGTCTTGCGTTCAGTCTCTTCAAGAATGGCAACTCGGTGCTCACGGTAAGAGAGATCTTCTTGGAGCTCAATGTCCTCAAAGTTGACGGTGCGTTCAGGCGTCTTGAAGCACTTTCGGAGTTGGGAGACATGGAACACATCATGAACATTGGCAAAGTTTGAAGGAAGCTCGAGTTGATAGGCGAGGTCGCCTCTCTTGCTGACAATCTTGAAAGGTCCCACGTATCTAGGGGCACGCCCTCGATGCGGCTATAGCTCCCACGTGTCGAGGCACGACTTAGAGACATAACCGCATTGAAAGCAATGTCGCAAGTCGGACAATCATTACAGCATCCCATGTAATACATAATAAAAGGGGGAGATACATAGTTGGCTTACACTCGCCACGTCACATCAGAGTACATAAATAACATCCATCAAACAAACACTCCTGGCCCGACTACGGCGCCAAAATGGAAAAGAACCCAACATGCGACAAGGCCCTGAATCTAACCCCGACTAGGCATCACTACTGATCATCCGGAAAAGACACGTAGTATCGCTGAGAGTCCTCGTCGAACTCCCACTTGAGCTCGTAATCGCCATCTGGAGCGGAAACACCTGGACCTGCATCTGGAGTTATAGTATCTATGAGCCACAGGGACTCAGCAATCTCGCACCCTCGCGATCAAGACTATTTAAGCTTATAGGAAATGGATGAGGCAAATATATGTGGAGCTGCAGCAAGCGACTAGCATATATGGTGGCTATCTTATACGCAAAAGAGAGCGAGAAGAGGAGGCAAAGCGCGAGCGAGAATCTAGAGGAACAACCTGCGCAAGCATAACTCCAACTCCGTGTCCACTTCCCGGACTCCGCCGAGAAGAGGCCATCACGGCAACACACATGGTTGATTCATTTTAATTAATTAAGGTTTAAGTTATCTACAACCGGACATTAACAAATTCCCATCTGCCCATAACCGCGGGCAAGGCTTTCGAAAGTTCAATCCCTGCAGGGGAGTCCCAACTTAGCCCATGACAAGCTCTCACGGTCAACGAAGGAATAGACCTCCTCCCAAGACGTTCCGATCAGACTCGGTATCTCGGTAACTCAAGACACTTCGACAGGTTAAAACAAGACCAACAACACCGCCCGAATGTGCCGACAAATCCCGATAGGAGCTGCACATATCTCTTTCTCAGGGCACACTCAGATTGTCTAAACTTCCGGTAGGCCAGCCCAGAATTGTCCCTGGTAGCCACCCGCGGCTGACGGTTTGGACCAACACTCAGAGGAGCACTGGCCCGGGGGGGGGGGATTAAAATAAGATGACCCTTGAGTCTGCAGAACCCAAGGGAAAGAAAAGTCTAGGTGGCGAATGGTAAAACCAATGTTGGGCATTGCTGGAAAAGCTTTAATCAAGGCGAAATATCAAGGGGTTCCCATTATAACCCAACCGCGTAAGGAACGCAAAATCCGGGAACATAACACCGATATGACGGAAACTAGGGCGGCAAGAGTGGAACAAAACACTAGGCGAGAGGCCGAGCCTTCCACCCTTTACCAAGTATATAGATGCATTAAGATAACATAGCAATATAATGATATCCCAACAAGTAAATAAATGTTCCAACAAGGAACGGCCTCCAATCTTCACCTGCAACTAGCAACGCTATAAGAGGGGCTGAGCAAAGCGGTAACATAGCCAATCAACAGTTTGCTAGGACATGGTGGGTTAGAGGTTCAAAATGGCAATTGGGAGGCTGACAAGCAAAAGGTAGGCATCGTAGCATTGGCATAGCAAGAGCGAGCAAACTAGCATAGCAAAGATAGTAGTGATTTCGAGGGTATGATCATCTTGCCTGCACAGTTGTCAAAGTTGACTGGATCCTCACAAGCAAACTCAACGGGCTCCTCGGTAGCGAACTCGTCTCCCGGTTCTACCCAACAAGACAAACAAGCAACAAGGATACAATCAACCACGTGCAAGACCAAGCAATATGATGAAATGATGATATGCTATGCGGGATGCTATGCGGGATGCAAAATGCAAGATATGACAGGAAATGCATGAACCTGGCCTCAACTTGGAGTTCCAAGGGTGCCACTGGATAGAGGGGATGAAATCACTTGAAAACGATATAAAGATCATTGGAATCGGAGTTACGGTTTGGAAATGGCAAGCGTTTTAAGATATGACACCGGTCAGCGATTTACAGCAAGTAGGCATCTAAATGCAACGAAAAGAACATGCTACAGCCACCAAACATGACAAAAAAATACATGGAAGGGTTGCCCACAAGATGCTTAACAAAAGACTATCACTGAGACACGGCCAATTCATCCATTATGAGGTTCAAACAAGCATGGCAAAAACGCAAATGCAAAACAGATTCCAGACTTTGTGAAATTAACACTTGTCTGAAATTTCAGATCACGATGCTCTCTACGGAGCAGCAAAACAACATGATACATGACCTGAACATGACAAGTAAGAACATGGCATGGAGCTACTAAACAAGCTTAACAAAAGTCCCAAAGTGACCTGGGGCCAAAAGGGATCACAAAATATATTAACGGGCACACGAACATAGCATAAAACACAATCAGTTTTCAGACTTAGTGAAAACTGAGACATGCTGAAATATAACTCACGAAGGCATGTAAATGAGCTCGATGCACTCACCACGGTGCAAGTCATGACAAGGAAGGAATACATCCATTAAGAAGGCACAAAATACAAGCTATACATGGCAAGAACAATGGCATGGCATGCACGGATCAACTACAACAACGCCGGCAAAATCGCAAACGAGTTGACGATCTGCCCAGATTCACCACGAAGCAAAAGTAGAGCTCGATTGACTCAAGCTATGTTGCTCTATAATTGCAAAAAAAGACATGGATGGATAGAGCATAACATGAATAACAAAAGTCCCTTACTGATCATCCTCAAAAGAGGCACGGATCATTAGGAAACAAGATGAACATATGGCATCATGAACTAAAATATCCCAGACTTAGTGAAAACAACTAAGTCCCTGAAAACAGCAATCTCAGGTACCTCTCTTTGCAAGCTTGCACAAAACAACACACACATCCTAAAAATGCATGGGAGGCACCTCTGGAAAGAAGACAAAATGCTTAACAATACATCCCAAAGAGTCACAGGCATATCATGCACGGATTAAACATGGAAAAAATGACAAAAGTCTATGATGAACTAACGGATCTGACAATTAACTCACGAAGCCTCCTTCTAACAGCATTTTGGGCATCAAGAT
Source organism: Triticum urartu (assembly GCF_056163025.1). NCBI lineage: Eukaryota > Viridiplantae > Streptophyta > Magnoliopsida > Poales > Poaceae > Triticum > Triticum urartu. The sequence continues at coordinate 435,726,867 of NC_141873.1, forward strand.
GAGCTCAAATGAAAATGATGCAATGTAATGAATGATGTGCATGTCGAGGCGAAGATTTTGATATATTATATGCCCAAAACGGAGTTACGGATGCGGAGATATCACTGGTCAAAGATAGCATAAAAATCTAGAGGGAGAGGGAAAAAGTCAACCCTAGAATTTCGGATCTGAGATCCAGATCGGGGCACTGTTCACCGACGCGGAACCGAGGTTCGTCGGCCAGAGTTGGAGCTCTCGCCGGAGCTTGCGGACGCCGGGGAGGCCTTGGAGCGGCGCGCCGGCCGGAGGAGAGGACGGCGATGGGGCGGCGACCACCGGGCGGCGAGGCGGCGACCACCGGCGGACGGCGGGGCCGCGGCTCGAGGTGCCGGCCGGCGACGATGGCGGGCGGCGGCGCCGGTGCCTCGGGTGGCCGGCCGCGAGGAAGAAGGGCGGCGGGGCGCGGGCGCGAGGCGGCGGAGGAGATGGGCCACGGGGGCCTCCCGCGGGCTCGGGCGGGCCGGCGCGGCGGCGGCGATGTGGGCGCCCGCCCGGGACACGTGGCGCAGCGGGTTGGCTGGGGCAGATCGGCGGACGTTGTCCGGCCGGGGGCGGACACGTCCGTCGGCGGAGATTCTGTTTTTTTAGGGTTTTGGACGGGGGAAGAAGAGATCCGAATGGAGGGGGGTATATATAGGCATAAGTAGAGCTAGGAGAGTCCAAATGAGGTGCGGTTTTCGGCCACGCGATCGTGATCGAACGCTCTAGGACATGGAGTAGAGTTTGGTGGGATTTGGGCCAAATTGGAGGGGTGTTGGGCTGCAACACACACGAGGCCTTTTCGGTCCCTCGGTTAACCGTTGAAGTATCAAACGAAGTCCAAATGACCCGAAACTTGACGGGCGGTCTACCGGTAGTAAACCAAGGCCGCATGACAAGTCCCGGTCCAATCCGGAAATGTTTAATCCCCACACACGAAAGAAAGGTAGAAATGACCACCGGAGGAGAACGAAGCGCCGGAATGCAAAACGGACAACGGGGAAAAAGCTCGAATGCATGAGATGAACACGTATGTAAATGCAATGCACATGATGACATGATATGAGATGCATGAAAATGAAAACAACACACGGAGACAAAACCCGAACCCGAGGAAATAAATATAACTTAACGCCGGAAACGGCAAGAGTTGGAGTACAAATTGGGAAAGTTATATCTGGGGCGTTACAAGGCATGGACATAGGGGGAGTGTTGTTCTCTCAATGAACTCTCCCTCCCCCATTATGCATAAATTGATCAACTCTTTCACATTAGTCATTGTTGATGGTACTTGTGCTTCAAAGATGAGTTTGGGTCATGGGTCCAAGGATAAATCTTCGCGGTGCCATACCAATTGACTCATACATAGGTGGCTCCGGCCACCGCCCTCTCTTTGGAGAGGTTGTGTTGCGTGTCTAGTCCTTGTTGTCTCTTGCCTTTCTTTCTTCGTGCCAAGCTTGTGTGTGTGGTATCTTGGGTTAGCTCTTTGTGTGTTCGTTCGCATGAAGGTTTCATTGCAAAGTCCTCTATCTTCTCTATTTTTGACATGCATTTTCTTGGGTTCACGGTACTACTGTGGTTAGCCACGGTACTACCGCAGGAGTTGCGCACGGTACTACCGCACCCAACATGGCAGTAATTTTTTACTGCCGCCTGGGGAGCGGTACTACCGCCCATGGTGCGGTACTTCCGCCCGGGTGGTACTACTGCGCAGTCGAGAGCGCGTGGGGGTTAAGAGCGGGCAGGGGGAGTTACAACTCCCCCATACCCATTCACTCTTTCTCCCCACGCCATTTCTCTCTCTCCTGCCCAAGAACGGCGCCAGAGACCCTCGCCAGATCTCTGTCTCCGGCCGCTCTCCTCGCATTCCGTCTGGTGGGATCATTCCCCACCACTTCCTCTTGACATGGAACAAGGTTTCTCCCCAAATCCCTCTCCCTTTGGTTCGTTCTTTCATTTCTAGGTTTTTGGGGAGATGCATGTTGTTTTTGAGATTTTAGGCTAAATTTATGCAAGAGTAGGATGTAGGAGAGTAGTAATGCGTAGAGATGGTACTTGATATGTTGTCCCGTGGTATATTTGATCAACCGTAGTACCGCTTCGTTGTCACGGCTGTGCTCAGATCCTGTTGAGGTTTGGATCTGACACCGTGCGGTACTACCGCATCTCCAGTGCGGTACTACCGCTTGTACGGTACTACCGTTCCTCAGGAGCGGTACTACCGTGCGAGGCGCGGCACTAAAATTTTACTGCCGCTCCGAGACACGGTACTACCGTGCCATCCTGGCGCAGTACTACCGTGGTTAGGAGCAGCACTAAAATTTTAGTACTGCGCACCCATGCAATACTACCGTTGTTGTCAAATCTCCCATGTGGCATTTAGCAAGTGCGAGTTCTACTTGTTTCACCGGTTTTGCTCTGGTCTTTGCATTGATCCTTCTCGTTTCTCTTTCGTGGTTTGTGTTTTTGTGTCATAGGTGGTGGCTCCGGTGCCCATGCATGCCGTTCCAATCCCAGTCGTGACACGGGCTCCAAGTGTTTGTGCAACCAAGATGAAGCTCCAGAGGGCTCCAATGCCCCCAACGCAGGACCAAGACCACCGACAACAAGATCAAGGAGCCCTCCAAGGGCATGAATGAGATACCACTTGCCGAGTTTGCCGCTCGAAGGAAGATCAACCCCTATGTGAATCCTCGTGCCAACTTTAGAGGGAATGATCTGTTCTGGACCAAACACCAGTATCTCATTTATCTGGAAGTGATCAAGGCCAAGTAGAACATCTATGTGGATGTGCACTGGGTGGACATGCATCACATGAGGGATGATAGGCATCATGCTTACTTTGGTGAGGCTCTGGACCTCGTGGAGCAGTTTGTCATTGAGGATGTGATCTCTTTCCATCTGGATTATGACCCTAAGATTGTGGCCCAGTTCTTTGCCATGGTCCACTTCCATCCTAATGAGGAACGGACCATGTCCTAGATGACCAACGGACAGCGGATGACTGCTACATGGAAGGACTTCATGGATTTGCTTCGGGTTCCTGATGAGGGGCTCAACACGCCCGTTGGTGTTCGCCCTCATGCCAATCCCGAGTCAGCCAACAAGAACAAGCTTCGACCCTACTATGTTGAGAAGTTGCTCCCCGGTGGCAAGAAGGCATGGGTGCTGAACTCCTTCCTTGACATCATGTATCGCATCTTCCGCATCTCTCTTTTTCCACACATTGGTGACAAGGACAAAGTGCATGCATATCTTGTGGATATGATGCTCATCTGTGAGGAGGCGCGTCTCTCTCAAACTCTGTCGGATGTGGGGTTCCGGCAAACCCTTAAGGTTCGAACACTGGGGTGCGCGTGAAGTCTTTTCCTCCCACCGATCTACGCCCTAGCTCGCTAAGATCTCGCAGACGAACTCGACGAACTCGCAACACAGAAAGACACAAGATTTATACTGGTTCGGGCCACCGTTGTGGTGTAATACCCTACTCCAGTGTGGTGGTAGTGGATTTCCTCTTGGGCTGATGACGAACAATACAAGGGGAAGAACAGCCTCCTCGTGTTGAGGTGTTCTTGTGCTTGGATAACTTGTGTGGGTGAGTGCTGGATGAACTGCTCGGTGCCCCTACTGTGGTGGCTAGCTCTACTTATATAGGACCTGGTCCTCTCCCCAAATATTGAGCGGGAAGGGAGCCAACAACGGCGAGCAAATTTGAAGGGGGACAGCTAGTACAAGCCATCCTAACAAAGGTGGTCTCCGCCTGCGAAAGGCTCTGGTGGTGACGCCGTCTTGGGCTCCACGATGACCTCCATCTTGCCGTCCTTCTGGTCTTGGTCTTGTTGCACCGATATGGCAACCTTTGCCTAATGCCTTGGTACTCCTCACATGCGCTGGCCTCCTTAGCACCAAAGAGGAAACAAGTACACTGTGCGCGCTGGTGCCCGTCTGGCGCCCGCCTGGTGTCGATTGTCATGGCTGACGTCACGAGAGCCTCGTGAGGTTCGCCTCGCCTTGATATCTCCGCTCCTCATGAGCCTGACCGACTAGGCCACTCCAGAGGGGGTCTCGTGTCGTCTGCCTCGCGAGGCTTGGCCCCTCGCGAAGGTCTTAGATGCCTTGTTGATGAAGACGGGCCGTACGTCCTGCTGGCTTAGCCACGCCGCGGGCTGCAGGCAGGCAAGTCTGGGGACCCCCGTTCCCAGAACTCCAATAGTAGCCCCCGGGCCCAAGGTGCGCTCGGGCTTGGCTTCACGGCGAAGCCAAGGGTCAAGTACAGAGCACCACGGGCCCCAAAAGCATGCGACCTCGGTCGACGTGTGACGGTTGATTGGACGTGGGCGTCTCCGCTTCCCCACACTGCCTCGACAACTGCACAACTTGACAAGTCCTTGCAACATGCAAGGAAAACCATCATTACCTGTGATCGTGGGAGGTGCCGTTTGGCCTTCTCTTGCTATAAATGGGGAGGGGGCTGAGCCCCCGTTGCCCATCTCTTCCTCGCTTGCTTACTTCTTCTTCGCTCCATTGCTTGCAGTGCCACCAATGGCGCCATGAAGGAAGTTCTCCATCACCGAGAAGGGAAAGGCCCCTCGCGAGGGACCCGGCTCCCCGGCGCCCAAGCGCGGACGTGGCCGTCCACACAAGCACACCGCATCCCCTGCCGCGGCCCACCGTCGGAGCGGTGCCATGGCACGCAGAGGGGGTCGTCCCAGCCATGGCGATCCAGTTGACGAGGGGAGGCGTGCTTTGGTAGCGCGGCCCCCCGTCCGCTCTTTCACACGGTGGAAGTGTCGCCGGAGTTTGTCGTCTGGTCGGAGAATCCGGCCGTCAACTGGCTCCAACTTCCGCGCTTCTTCGCCGACGAGCTACCGGCCTCCGGTCCAGGCATAATCTGGCTGCAGATGGATGGTTGCTATAGCAAGGCCTCTCGGGTTGCAGTCTGTAGGATCGAAAGTATGTCTAGAGGGGGGTGATTAGACTACTTGACCAAATAAAAACTTAACCTTTCCCCAATTTTAGTTCTTGGCAGATTTTAGCTATTTTAGGACAAGTCAAGCAATCATCACACAATTCAAGCAAGCATGCAAAGAGTATATTGGCAGCGGAAAGTAAAGCATGCAACTTGCAAGAATGTAAAGGGAAGGGTTTGGAGAATTCAAACGCAATTGGAGACATGGATGTTTTTCCCGTGGTTTGGATAGGTGGTGCTATCCTGCATCCACGTTGATGGAGACTTCAACCCACAAAGGGTAACGGTTGCGAGAGTCCATGGAGGGCTCCACCCACAAAGGGTAACGGTTGCGCGAGTCCACACAGGGCTCCACCCATGAAGGGTCCACGAAGAAGCAACCACCCACAAAGGGTCCACGAAGAAGCAACCTTGTCTATCCCACCATGGCCATCGCCCACACAGGACTTGCCTCACTAGCGGTAGATCTTCACGAAGTAGGCGATCTCCTTGCCCTTACAAACTCCTTGGTTCAACTCCACTATCTTGTCGGAGGCTCCCAAGTGACACCTAGCCAATCTAGGAGACACCACTCTCCAAGAAGTAACAAATGGTGTGTAGGTAATGAACTCCTTGCTCTTGTACTTCAAATGATAGTCTCCCCAACACTCAACTCTCTCTCATAGGATTTGGATTTTGTGGAAAGAAGATTTGAGTGGAAAGCAACTTGGAAAGGCTAGAGATCAAGATTCATATGGTAGGAATGGAATATCTTGGTCTCAACACATGAGTAGGTGGTTCTCTCTCAGAACATATGAGTTGGAATGGTGTATGTGTTCTGATGGCTCTCTCTTCGAATGAAGAGGAGGTGGAGGGGTATATATAGCCTCCACACAAAATCCAACCGTTACACACAGTTTTCCAATCTCAGTGGGACCGAATCAACAAACTCGGTCGGACCGAAAATGTAAACCTAGTGACCGTTAGAGATTTTCGGTGGGACTGACATGCAACTCGGTAGGACCGATATGGTTAGGGTTTGGGCATAACGTAATCTCGGTGAGACCGATTACACAAACTCGATGAGACCGAATTTGGTAATTAGCTAACCAGAGAGTTGGTCAGGCAAACTCGGTGGGACCAATTTGCTCTTTCGGTGAGACCGAAAAGTTACAAAGGGGAAACACTGAATTTACATTGCAATCTCGGTGGGACCGATTCGCTCTTTCGGTGAGACCGAAAAGTTACGAAAGGGAAACAGAGAGTTTGCAATCCCATCTCGGTGAGACCGAGATCCCTATCGGTAGAACCGAATTGCTAGGGTTTGGGAGTGGCTCATGACAAGTGAAACTCGGTGGCGCCGGATAGGAAGAATCGGTAGGACCGAGTTTGGCTTAGGGTTTAGGTCATATGTGGATATGGGAAAGTAGTTGAGGGTTTTGGAGCATATCACTAAGCACATGAAGCAAGAGGCTCATTAAGCAACACCTCATCCCTCCTTGATAGTATTGGCTTTTCCTAAAGACTCAATGTGATCTTGGATCACTAAAATATAAAATGAAGAGTCTTGAGCTTTTGAGCTTGAGCCAATCCTTTGTCCTTAGCATTTTGAGGGTTCCACTTTCACATCCATGCCATGCCAATCATTGAGCTTCCCTGAAATAATCATCTTGGAATAGCATTAGCTCAATGAGCTATATGTTGTTATGAATTACCAAGACCACCTAGGGATAGTTGCACTTTCAATCTCCCCCTTTTTGGTAATTGATGACAACATATAGATCAAAGCTTCGGCAAATGATAATAAGCATGAAATATATCGTCGCTTTGAGAAGTATGTGATAAGTAAGAGCTCCCCCTAAGTTTGTGCATATTTAAAATTTGCTTTGGACTGCAAATGCACAAGGAGTTAGAGTCATGGGTTACTCTTCCATGTCACATACATCTTGGTGGAGCGCTTAAAATGATAAGAATGAAATACATGCACTCATCACCAAGAATAGTGAATGATCACATAAGATAGATAAGATAATAGCATTAAGCATTAAGCAAGCATTAAGTGTAGCTTATGATCAAACACATGATCATCAATGTCTCACAAGCAATGACATAGTATCTCAAGCACTCAAAAGCAAACAAGTTCGAAAAACCACCAAATAAAGCAAGAGAGAAAAGCAACACTCTCTCTCTCTCGAAGCCTATGATCTATACATTTTTCTCCCCCTTTGGCAACAATTTACCAAAAAGTTCCTAGAAAAATGCATAGTGCTAAGTCGACGCTCAGGCTTGATCTTCAGGTGGTGGTGGAGTCCGGATCACTCCAAGGATGAAGGCTTCTGTAGACGCTGAAGTAGACGCTGGAGTTGGAGCTGAAGTAGATGCTGGAGCTGGTGGAACTGAGGCTATAGCTGGTGCTGAGGTGGTGGCTCTGGTGGCAGCAACTGGCACGGCAGACGACCTTGGACCTCGTGGCACTCTGGCAAAGGAATCAGTGGTAGTCCTGCCTCTCCTCTCCTGCATGTCATCCTGGAGCTGCTCCACTGCAGTCTGAATCTCTGTCACCTTGACATCCAAGTCATAGAACTTTTGTTCCATGATCCTCTCTAAGCTTGCCTGGTTCTAAGTTAGGGTGGCTAGTCCTTTCTCAATCCGCAGGGTGGATGCAATCAGGTAACCAAGCTGCTCTTGTTTAGTTTTCAAGAAATACTCAGATGCCTCCTCTTGGGTTGGCATCTTGGCAGCTTTCTCCTTCCTTGCCTTCTCCTTCTTGGCTTGTGCTTGGGCAGATGATGGCTCATTCTCAGTCATGACTACTTGATTGTCCTCAAAATCTGGACGGATGGGCAAGTGTTCCTTGTCCAACAAGTATATGCCCGTGCCCATCTTGGAGTTAATGAGCTCCTGAATTTGAGGGGCATAACCACAGCTCCTCTTCTGATCTGCTGCAGTCCTCTTGATAGTCTCTACTATGAGGCTCATGACCTTGAATTTCTGTGGCACATCAAATACATGTAGCAAGTTGATCGCATGGCCTCTGATCATCTTGTGATCACCTGACTTGGGCAAGAGAGTGTGCCTCAATATCCAATTGATTGTTGGCAGCCCTGACAGAAGATAGTGCACAGACCCAAACTTGAAAGTATCAAGAGCTTCATTGGGAATCTCCTTGTACATGTTGGACATTGAGTTGTGGTCCATCTTCTTCTTGGCATAAATGTCCAAGTCATCTGCTTGCTCCTCTGGGGCATTGATCAACTTTGCCCATTCCTCAACAGTTGATTGGTACCTCATACCTTCAGACATCCATGTGATCCTTCCATCTGGGTAGAAGTGTGCTATGGAGTAGAATTGCATGATAAGCTCCTCGTTCCACTTTGTGAGCTTCTGCCCAACAAAGTCTGCAACTCCACACGCACTAAAGCTGTCATACACTCCAGGGTAGTGTTCCTCATTTTCCTTCATGTAGGTCTAGTCGACCCATCTCATGTCACAAACAATGGGCTTCTTGTCAAGCAGTACTGTCTCATAGAAATCTTACTGCTCCTTGGTGTGAAATCTGTAATCCAGAGCAGTCCTTCTCCTTGAAGCATATGGATCTGCTTCTCTCCACTTCCTCAGCCCCGAGTCTCTCCTGAGCTTCATGTCCTCAGCCACAGGATGAGCATCATTGTGGTCTGGGATCTTGGGCTTGAGTTTTCTGAGAACTTGCTCTTCATCCTCTTCTTCAGCAGCTTCAGGCACTGGGGCCTTGTTCTTTTCAGCAGCAGGTATGCTCCTTGTATTTCTCTTTGGTGCTGTCTTGACCTTTGATGCAGCCTTGGGCTTAGATGCAGTAGCCCCTAATTTGATAGCATCACCCATTAGCTTGGGTGCCTTAGGTGCTGGTGCAGCAACCTCTTCTTCCTCTTCTCTTCCATAATGGAAGCCTTTCCAAGCACTCTGGCTACGGTCTTCTTGACCCTTTCCTTCCTCTTCTTGCCTTCAGCAACAACTGGCTCTTTGGGTGCAGGCTTTTCAGTTGAAGCTCTAGCCTTTGACATAGGCTGCCTGCCTGCTGGCCTTTTGATCTTCAATCCTGGCTTTGTGCCTTGAGCTGGCTCAACTCTCTTTGATGTGGCCTCTTCCTCTGCCACATAATCTTCATCTTCAGAATCAGAAGTTCTCTTCTTCCTTTGTCTAGTGGCAGCTTTTGGCAGATTGCTTGGGGTACTTCTGCTGCCATCATCTGAAGAGCTGGAGGGACTAGTGCCCTCACTCATCACCACTTGCTGTTCTGACACATTCTGGCTGTCACTCTGATCTGACATGTTGAACAAGCTGACTGCTGACCCTGTGAACAGTTTATAGATGAGGTAGAATAGATGAGCATCACAAAATGCAGAGATTTTTGCACAAGAATGATCCAAAACCTTAGTTTTAGTTTCCCACTGAAATCATCTCGGATCTACCAATTTTTAAACTCGGTGATACCGAAGCAGTTTTGGCACCTAAACTAGTGAACTCGGTCAGACCGAGTCACAGTTCGGTGGCACCGAGACTGCTAGGGTTTCACAGAGTTCCAAAATCGGTCACACCGATAAGTAATTCTCGGTCAGACCGAGTCTCACTTGTGCAATGGCATAAGCCAAATCGGTGGGACCGAGTTTTTCAACTCGGTGGGTCCGAGATGGTTTCGGCGGAAACCTAACCCTAAAATTTTCGAATCAAACCTAATCTATGAGCGCATTGAATGGATAGGAGTGTTTCAATCGTGGCAAGAATCATGATGATCACAATGTGCTAAGAATCGGATTGGAGAATAGCACAAAGATCGAGTCCATACCCTAGTTGGGCGGAGACTCGCTAGGGCGGCAACGGCGGGGTAGAATTCCCGTTGACGGCGACGGAGACCAGCGACTGGAGGCGGCTGGCGGCGAGGAGACGATCCGGAGACCACGTTGGCAGAGCAGGCTATCGCGCGGGCGAAGGGGTTCGGAGAAATTTCCAAAATTTTGCCCGTGACTATATATAGCCCGACCCTGTCGGTGTGACCGAGTGGAACAACTCGGTGGCACCGAGATTCATAACTGTAGGCAGTTACTGAAACTCGGTGTGACCGAAAGGTTCAAATCGGTTGCACCGAGATCGAAAACCTAGATCAACTTAATGATCTCGGTAGGACCGAAAGTGGGGTATCGGTCAGACCGAGAATCATAAAGAGGTTTTGGAAGTTTAAGTCTATGACGAATCGGGGACTCCGAGCGCTCCTCACACAGAGTGGTTTCAATCTGACTTGATCAAATTTTGTGATGCAGCATGAATAGAGTTTGAGACAAGAAAAGCATAGATAGCTAGAGGAGGTTCTTAGGCATTCTTGTCCATCCACTTGGCAAAAGAAAATAAAACCAAACAATCAAAACAACAAGTGGATGTCCTCGAATGAGTAAAATATGCAACCAACATGCTCACACAATAAGATGGCAAATGAAATATGTGACAAGGCATGCACAACCAATTCTAGCAACTATCAAGTAATTTGCGATGACTAGGTCATCTATATATGAGTATATTGACTTAGGAGTCAAGTGAGAACACTTGATCATAGGTCATACTCATCGTTTAAGCTCAAGTGGGGTTACCACTTTTACATAAAGCATTGTTGTGTTCACATCTTTAGAGTTGCTTTAGCTCAAGTCTTAGAGTAAAGCTCCCCCTAGACGTGATACCCCCCCTAAGAGGGATGAACTAACCTTGGGTTTTGTCGATGATGACTTCATGTAGATGTTGAAGATGTGGATGCTCAATGTTGATGTAGATCACTTGGAGCTATCCATTTGAGTGAATTGCACTTTCAATACCTACATGGGTTAGTCCCACAAGGAACAAACAAGGATATCCATAGACATAGAGTGATGCACACACAAGATGATGTCCATGAAAACTTTTAGGTTACCTTGTCCCTTGTCTTACCAACAAGAGGGTTTGTGACTCCTTGAACTAGTGCAGGATGTGGAAGTTGATTGCACTTGTTCTTGCCAAAATGATAAGAGTGAAGTATGTTGGCGGAGTCACCCTCAAGGACTCTCTAGTTCTTCTTCTTTTGGATCCACATCATCTTGATGGGAATCCTTGGAGTTGTAGTCGTACTTGATGAAGTGGAACTTGAAGTAGTCTTGGGAATCCACTTGACTAAGGTCTTAGGAGCTTCTTCAAATGCTTCAATTTCCTCTTGAAGCTTGTCCTTGCCTTTTTGCTTGTAGTCTTGTGGTGGAAGATCATCTTGAGCTTGTGTCCCCTTGAAAGAAGTATCATACTTCTCTTGTTGAGGAACAAACTTTGTCTTGGGGTATTGATCTTCTTCCCACTCAACTCCATTGGCATTGAACTTTCGTTCAAAACCAACACCTTGATTCTTCCAGTGCATTCCTTGCTTGCACACAATTTCCTCGAATTGCTTGCTCCCGGCAAGGCTTTTGTACACTCCTTTCTCTATAATTCCCTTCAATAAGCTATTTTCTTGCTCAAGTGTAACTTGCCTAAGAGAATCATTAGTGGAGTCAAGAGAACTACTAGAAGCAACAATATTGGATTTAGCATGATCATTGTTACTGCTAGAGGAAGAATCTTTCTTGTTCTTGTTACTAGACTTGACTTGAGGCATGTAAGTGGATAAGAGTAAACGCTTGGCAATGTAAGAAGAACTTTTCTTGCGGAGATCATCATTGATTGCTTTTAAGAACTCATGCTCTTGCTCAAGATTGAGCTTTTCAAAGCGTAATTTCTCATGAGCTCTTAAAAGTTCTCGATGATCTTCGAAGATAGTTTCATGAGCTAACTTAAGAGTGTTTAGTTCTTTAGTTAGAGCCTCAATCTTTTCCTTATCATTGTCATTCGTTTTATCTTGATTAGCATGATTAATTGACATTTAATCATAGTATTCATCACTAGACTTGTCAACAAGCAAATCATCACCTAACAAGTCATCTTCATCACTATTGAAATCAACATACTCGGGGTGTGTTACCTTAGGACCTTTGGCCATGAAGCATCTTCCAATTCCTTCATTTGGTGAGTCAAATATGTCGTAGGAGTTGGTTGACACAAGTGCTAGACCGGCGACACCTTCATCTTGAGTATCTTCGGAGTCGGGTGATAACTTCTCTCGGAGTGGCTGTCAGAGTCGGAGCCGGATACCCATTCACCAACATGGGCTTGATGTCTTCGTCTTGTATAGCTCCTTGATGATTTTTCCTTCCTTTCCGAATCCTTGCTTCTCCGTGAGTATCTTCGTTCATAACGATCATCTCTACTCCTCTCTCTTGGTGGTGATTCTTTGCTTCTTCTTTTTGGAGAATCTTCTCTTCTCTTGTAGGGAGCCGTACACTCATTGGAATAGTGTCCGGGTCTTCCACAACTGTAGTAGTTTCGCTCTCGACTAGAAGATCTTTTGTCATTGTAGGACCTTGACTTGAAGCTTCTATCTTTGCTTCTACTCTTGTAGAACTTGTTGAAGTTCTTCACCATTAAGCTCAATTCTTCATTGAAGTCTTGTTTCTCACTTGATGATGTAGGGGCTTCACATGAGGCTTTATAGGCACCACTTGATTTGTTGTGAAGTTCCTCTTTATCCTTAAGTGACATCTCATGAGCAACAATTCTTCCAATCACCCCCGTTGGCTTGAGATCTTTGTAATTGGGCATCATTTGGATCAATGTGCACACGGTATCATATTTTCCATCCAAGGCTCTTAGAATCTTCTTGATGATGAATCTATCGGTCATCTCTTCACTTCCTAAGCCGGCAATCTCATTTGTGATGAGAGGAAGCCTAGAGTACATTTCAGCGACACCTTCACCATCCTTCATCTTGAACTTGTCAAGTTGACTTTGAAGCACATCCAACTTGGATTCCTTGACGGAGTGGGTACCTTCGTGCATATCAATCAAAGTGTCCCAAATTTCCTTCGCATTCTCAAGACGGCTGATTTTGTTGAATTCTTCGGGGCACAATCCGTTGAAGAGAATATCACAAGCTTGAGCATTGTATTGCAACATCTTCAACTCATCCGCGGTAGCTTCACGGTTTGGTTCTTTCCCATCAAAGAAGTCACCTTGCAAACCAACACACACAATAGCCCAAACGGCGGGGTTATGTCCAAGAATATGCATTTTCATTTTATGCTTCCAACTAGCAAAATTAGTACCATCAAAGTAGGGACCTCTACGGTGATAATTTCCCTCGCTAGACGCCATACTCTCCTAGGTTGTGAAACCAAGGCTATGACCACCAAAAGCTATGGAGATCAAAGCAAATGGAGACCAAAGCTCTGATACCACTTGTAGGATCGAAAGTATGTCTAGAGGGGGGTGATTAGACTACTTGACCAAATAAAAACTTAACCTTTTCCCAATTTTAGTTCTTGGCAGATTTTAGCTATTTTAGGACAAGTCAAGCAATCATCACACAATTCAAGCAAGCATGCAAAGAGTATATTGGCAGCGGAAAGTAAAGCATGCAATTTGCAAGAATGTAAAGGGAAGGGTTTGGAGAATTCAAACGCAATTGGAGACACGGATGTTTTTCCCGTGGTTCGGATAGGTGGTGCTATCCTACATCCACGTTGATGGAGACTTCAACCCACAAAGGGTAACGGTTGCGAGAGTCCACGGAGGGCTCCACCCACAAAAGGTAACGGTTGCGCGAGTCCACACAGGGCTCCACCCACGAAGGGTCCACGAAGAAGCAACCACCCACAAAGGGTCCACGAAGAAGCAACCTTGTCTATCCCACCATGGCCATCGCCCACACAGGACTTGCCTCACTAGCGGTAGATCTTCACGAAGTAGGCGATCTCCGTGCCCTTACAAACTCCTTGGTTCAACTCCACAATCTTGTCGGAGGCTCCCAAGCGAAACCTAGCCAATCTAGGAGACACCACTCTCCAAGAAGTAACAAATGGTGTGTAGGTAATGAACTCCTTGCTCTTGTGCTTCAAATGATAGTCTCCCCAACACTCAACTCTCTCTCATAGGATTTGGATTTTGTGGAAAGAAGATTTGAGTGGAAAGCAACTTGGAAAGGCTAGAGATCAAGATTCATATGGTAGGAATGGAATATCTTGGTCTCAACACATGAGTAGGTGGTTCTCTCTCAGAACATATGAGTTGGAATGGTGTATGTGTTCTGATGGCTCTCTCTTCGAATGAAGAGGAGGTGGAGGGGTATATATAGCCTCCACACAAAATCCAACCGTTACACACAGTTTTCCAATCTCGGTGGGACCGAATCAACAAACTCGGTCGGACCGAAAATGTAAACCTAGTGACCGTTAGAGATTTTCGGTGGGACTGACATGCAACTCGGTAGGACCGATATGGTTAGGGTTTGGGCATAACGTAATCTCGGTGAGACCGATTACACAAACTCGGTGAGACCGAATTTGGTAATTAGCTAACCAGAGAGTTGGTCAGGCAAACTCGGTGGGACCGATTTGCTCTTTCGGTGAGACCGAAAAGTTACAAAGGGGAATCACTGAATTTACATTGCAATCTCGGTGGGACCGATTCGCTCTTTCGGTGAGACCGAAAAGTTACGAAAGGGAAACAGAGAGTTTGCAATCCCATCTCGGTGAGACCGAGATCCCTATCGGTAGAACCGAATTGCTAGGGTTTGGCAGTGGCTTATGACAAGTGAAACTCGGTGGCGCCGGATAGGAAGAATCGATAGGACCGAGTTTGGCTTAGGGTTTAGGTCATATGTGGATATGGGAAAGTAGTTGAGGGTTTTGGAGCATATCACTAAGCACATGAAGCAAGAGGCTCATTAAGCAACACCTCATCCCTCCTTGATAGTATTGGCTTTTCCTAAAGACTCAATGTGATCTTGGATCACTAAAATATAAAATGAAGAGTCTTGAGCTTTTGAGCTTGAGCCAATCCTTTGTCCTTAGCATTTTGAGGGTTCCACTTTCACATCCATGCCATGCCAATCATTGAGCTTTCCTGAAATAATCATCTTGGAATAGCATTAGCTCAATGAGCTATATGTTGTTATGAATTACCAAAACCACCTAGGGATAGTTGCACTTTTATAGTCACGACTTCCGCCATGAGCAACATAGCCCTGCCCGCGGCTGGCAGACGTTCGCCCGCGCGCGCGGCTTGGGCAGGCAGTGCGCCCTCCACTTCATACGATGGTGGATCGACCCTCTATGTGAGGGTGTTTGGGGAAGATGGTCGCCTGATACGTCTCCAACGTATCTATAATTTTTGGTTGCTCCATGCTATATTATCTACTGTTTTGGACATTATTGGGCTTTATTATCCACTTTTATATTATTTTTGGGACTAACCTATTAACCGGAGGCCCAACCCAGAATTGCTGTTTTTTTTGCCTGTTTTAGGGTTTCGAAGAAAAGGAATATCAAACGGAGTCCAACCGGAATGAAACCTTCGGGAACGTGATTTTCTCAACGAACAAGACCCGAGAGACTTGGACCCTATGTCAAGACACAAAAGAGGAGGCCACGAGGTAGGGGGGCGCGCCTACCCCCCCAAGACGTGCCCTCCACCCTCGTGGGCCCCCTGTTGCTCCATCGACGTACTCCTTCCTCCTATATATACCTACCTACCCCCAAATGATCAGATACGGAGCCAAAAACCTAATTCCATCACCGCAACCTTCTGTATCCATGAGATCCCATCTTGGAGGGCTTCTACATCATCACCATAGCCTCTCCGATGAAGTGTGAGTAGTTTACCTCAGACCCACAGGTCCATAGTTAGTAGCTAGATGGCTTCTTCTCTCTTTTTGGATCTCAATACAATGTTCTCCCCTTCTCTTGTGGAGAACTATTCGATGTAATCTTCTTTTTGCGGTGTGTTTGTTGAGACCGATGAATTGTGGGTTTATGATCAAGTCTATCTAAGAACAATATTTGAATCTTCTCTGAATTCTTTTATGTATTATTGGTTATATTTGCAAGTCTCTTCGAATTATCAGTTTGGTTTGGCCTACTAGATTGATCTTTCTTGCAATGGGAGAAGTGCTTAGCTTTGGGTTCAATCTTGCGGTGTCCTTTCCCAGTTACAGTAGGGGCAGCAAGGCACGTATTGTATTGCTTCCATCGAGGATAAGAAGATGGGGTTTTCATCATATTGCATGAGTATATCCCTCTACATCATGTCATCTTGCTTAAGGCATTACTCTGTTTTTAACTTAATACTCTAGATGCATGCTGGATAGCGGTCGATGAGTGGAGTAATAGTAGTAGATGCAGGCAGGAGTCGGTCTACTTGTCTCAGACGTGATGCCTATATACATGATCATACCTAGATATTCTCATAACTATGCTCAATTCTGTCAATTGCTCAACAGTAATTTGTTCACCCACCGTAGAATACTTATGCTCTCGAGAGAAGCCACTAGTGAAACCTATGGCCCCCGGGTCTATCTTCATCATATTAATCTCCTACTACTTAGTTATTTCCTTTGCTTTTTACTTTGCCTTTATTTTACTTTGCATCTTTATCACAAAAATGCCAAAAATATTATCTTATCATATCTATCAGATCTCACTCTCGTAAGTGGCCATGTAGGGATTGACAACCCCTATTCGCGTTGGTTGCGAGGATTTATTTGTTTTGTGCAGGTACAAGGGACTCGCGCGTAGCCTCCTACTGGATTGATACCTTGGTTCTCAAAAACTGAGGGAAATACTTATGCTACTTTGCTGCATCATCCCTTCCTCTTCGGGGAAAACCAACGCAGTGCTCAAGAGGTAGCATCGCCGTGCCGGGTGCTGCCCCAAGGCGAAGGATGGTGAGGAGGTGCTCGGGCTTGGGGACGGTCGCGACGAGGATGAGGGCGAGCCCGCCCTCGGCGGCGGCCGTGTCTTGTCCAGCTACGGCGGCTCTTCCTCCGGCGACAGCTCCAGCAGTGGTGGCTACGACCAGCCGCCGCGCCCGCTTTGAAGGCGGCAGTGGCTCATCTCGTCGCCGCGCCTCCGTGAAGCGCGAAGAAGGATCTGGCTAGGCTCGGGGTGCCGCTAGGGGTCTTCCTCCACGGATTGCTGCAATGCTAATTTTGTTTTACTCTTTCTCCTGCCTCAAGAATGAAACCAGTATGGGCCCAGGGGGGCGTGTATCGAACTATAGTTCCTCGGTTGTTGCACTATGCGTGTTGTTCCCGTGTTGTGTTGTTATTTCGTGCAAAGATAACTTAACCTGGTATATTCGGGACACCCTCTTCCTCACGAGGCGCTCATTTCCTCGTGTCCATCTTAGCTTGGTGGCATGCATTCACTCGGGAACTGCAAAAAAACTCGTCAAGAAGTGCGTTAAAAGATCCGTCGTTCACTGCTACCTCTTGAGCATTGCGTTGGATTTCCCCGAAGAGGAAAGGATGATGCAGCAAAGTAGCATAAGTATTTCCCTTAGTTTTTGAGAACCAAGGTATCAATACAGTAGGAGGTTGCGCGCGCGTCCCTAGTACCTGCACAAAACAAATAACTCATCGCAACCAACGCGATAAGGGGCTGTCAATCCCTTCACGGTCACTAACGAGAGTGAGATCTGATAGATATGATAAGATAATATTTTTGGTATTTTTGTGGTAAAGATGCAACGTAAAATAAAAGCAAAGTAAAAAAGCAAAGGAAATAACTAAGTATTGGAAGATTAATATGATGAAGATAGACCCGGGGGCAATAGGTTTCACTAGTGGCTTCTCTCAAGAGCATAAGTATTTTACGATGGGTGAATGAATTATTGTTGAGCAATTGACAGAATTGAGCATAGTTATGAGAATATCTAGGTATGATCATGTATATAGGCATCATGTCCGAGACAAGTAGACTGACTCCTGCCTGCATCTACTACTATTACTCCACTCATCGACCGCTATCCAGCATGCATCTAGAGTATTAAGTTCATGAAAATAGAGTAACGCCTTAAGCAAGATGACATGATGTAGAGGGATAAATTCATCCAATATGATAAAACCCCATCTTATTATCCTCGATGGCAACAATACAATACGTGCCTTGCTACCCCTACTGTCACTGGGAAAGGACACCGCAAGATTGAGCCCAAAGCTAAGCACTTCTCCCATTGCAAGAAAGATTAATCTAGTAGGCCAAACCAAACTGATAATTTGAAGAGACTTGCAAAGATAACCAATCATACATAAAAGAATTCAGAGAAGATTCAAATATTGTTCATAGATAATCTTGATCATAAACCCACAATTCATCGTTCTCAACAAACACTCCGCAAAAAGAAGATTACATCGAATAGATCTCCACAAGAGAGGGGGAGAACATTGTATTGAGATCCAAAAAGAGAGAAGAAGTCATCTAGCTAATAACTATGGACCCGAAGCTCTGAGGTAAACTACTCACACTTCATCGGAGAGGCTATGGTGATGATGTAGAAGCCCTCCGTGATGGATACCCCCTCTGGCGGAGCTCCGGAACAGGCCCCAAGATGGGATCTCGTGGATACAGGAAGTTACGGCGGTGGAATTAGGGTTTTGGCTCCGTATCTGATCGTTTGGGGGTACGTAGGTATATATAGGAGGAAGGACTATGTCGGTGGAGCAACAGGGGGCCCACGAGGGTGGAGGGCGCGCCTGGGGGGGGTCCAAGTCTCTTGGATCATGTTCGGTGAGAAAATTACGTTCCCGAAGGTTTCATTCCGTTTGGACTCCGTTTGATATTCCTTTTCTTCGAAACCCTAAAATAGGCAAAAAAACAACAATTCTGGGCTGGGCCTCCGGTTAATAGGTTAGTCCCAAAAATAATATAAAAGTGGATAATAAAGCCCAATAATGTCCAAAATAGTAGATAATATAGCATGGAGAAATCAAAAATTATAGATACATTGGAGATGTATCAAGCATCCCCAAGCTTAATTCCTCCTCTCCCTCGAGTAGGTAAATGATAAAAACAGAATTTTTGATGTGGAATGCTACTTGGCATAATTTTAATGTAATTTTTCTTAATTGTGGTATGAATATTCAGATCCAAAAGATTCAAGATAAAAGTTCATATTGACATAAAAGTAATAATACTTCAAGCATACTAACAAAGCAATCATGTCTTCTCAAAATAACATGGCCAAAGAAAGTTATCCCTACAAAATCATATAGTATGGCAATGCTCTATCTTCACCACACAAAGTATTTAAATCATGCACAACCCCGATGACAAGCCAAACAATTGTTTCATACTTTTGACATTCTCAAAACTTTTTCAATCTTCACGCAATACATGAGCGTGAGCCATGGATATAACACTATAGGTGGAATAGAATGGTGGTTGCGGAGAAGACAAAAAGGGAGAAGATAGTCTCACATCAACTAGGCGTATCAACGGGCTATGGAGATGCCCATCAATAGATATCAATGTGAGTGAGTAGGGATTGCCATGCAACTGATGCACTAGAGCTATAAGTATATGAAAGCTCAAAAAAATAAACTAAGTGGGTGTGCATCCAACTTGCTTGCTCATGAAGACCTAGGGCATTTTGAGGAAGCCCATCATTGGAATATACAAGCCAAGTTCTATAATGAAAAATTCCCACTAGTATATGAAAGTGACGAAATGAGAGACTCTCTATCATTAATATCATGGTGCTACTTTGAAGCACAAGTGTGGTAAAAGGATAGTAGCATTGCCCCTTCTCTCTTTTTCTCTCATTTTTTTATTTGGGCCTTTTCTTTTTTTATGGCCTTTTTTCTTTTTATTTTTTATTTTTCGTCTAGAGTCTTATCCCGACTTGTGGGGGAATCATAGTCTCCATCATCCTTTCCTCATTGGGACAATGCTCTAATAATGATGATCATCACACTTTTATTTTCTTACATCTCAACAATTACAACTCGATACTTAGAACAAAATATGACTCTATATGAATGCCTCCGGCGGTGTACCGGGATATGCAATGACTCATGAGTGACATGTATGAAAGAATTATGAATGGTGGCTTTGCCACAAATACGATGTCAACTACATGATCATGCAAAGCAATATGACAATGATGGAGTGTGTCATAATAAACATAACGGTGGAAAGTTGCATGGCAATATATCTCGGAATGGCTATGGAAATGCCATAATAGGTAGGTATGGTGGCTGTTTTGAGGAAGGTATATGGTGGGTGTATGATACCGGCAAAAGGTGCGCGGTATTAGAGAGGCTAGCAATGGTGGAAGGAAGAAAAGTGCATGTAATCCATGGACTCAACATTAGTCATAAAGAACTCATATACTTATTGCAAAAATCTACAAGTTATCAAAGCAAAGTATTACGCGCATGCTCCTAGGGGGATAGATTGGTAGGAAAAGACCATCGCTCATCCCCGACCGCCACTCATAAGGAAGACAATCAATAAATAAATCATGCTCCAACTTCATCACATAACGGTTCACCATACGTGCATGCTACGGGAATCAAAAACTTTAACACAAGTATTTCTCAAATTCACAACTACTCAACTAGCACAACTTTAATATCACCATCTTCATATCTCAAAACAATTATCAAGCATCAAACTTCTCATAGTATTCAACACACTCATTAGAGAATTTTATTATTCTTGAATACCAAGCATATTAGGATTATTTAAGAAAATTACCATGCTATTTAAGACTCTCAAAATAATCTAAGTGAAGCATGAGAGATCAATAGTTTCTATAAAACAAATCCACCACCGTGCTCTAAAAGATATAAGTGAAGTATACTAGAGCAAAACTATATAACTCAAATGATATAAGTGAAGCACATAGAGTATTCTAACAAATTCAAAATCATGTATGGCTCTCTCAAAAGGTGTGTACAGCAAGGATGATTGTGGTAAACTAGCAAATAAAGACTCAAATCATACAAGACGCTCCAAGCAAAACACATATCATGTGGCGAGTAAAAATATAGCTCCAAGTAAAGTTACCGATAGAAGTAGACGAAAGAGGGGATGCCTTCCGGGGCATCCCCAAGCTTTGGCTTTTAGGTGTCCTTAGATTATCCTGGGGGTGACATGGGCATCCCCAAGCTTAGGCTCTTGCAACTCCTTGTTCCATAATCCATCAAATCTTTACCCAAAACTTGAAAACTTCACAACACAAAACTTAAAGTAGAAAATCTCGTGAGCTCCGTTAGCGAAAGAAAACAAAAGACCACTTCAAGTTGCTGTAATGAACTCATTCTTTATTTATATTGGTGTTAAACATACTGTATTCCAACTTCTCTATGGTTTATAAACTATTTTACTAACCATAGATTCATCAAAATAAGCAAACAACACAGGAAAAACAGAATCTGTCAAAAACAGAACAGTCTGTAGTAATCTGTAGCTAGCGCAAGATCTGGAACCCCAAAAATTCTAAAATAAATTTTTGGACGTGAGTAATTTGTCTTTTAATCATCTGAAAAAAGAATTAACTAAATATCACTTTCCAAATAAAAATGGCAGCAGTTCTCGTGAGCGCTAAAGTTTCTGTTTTTAACAGCAAGATATTAAGACTTTCCCCAAGTCTTCCCAACGGTTCTACTTGGCACAAACACTAATTAAACACAAAAAACACAACCAAACCAGAGGCTAGGTAAATTATTTATTACTAAACAGGAGAAAAAGCAAGGAATAAAAATAAAATTGGGTTGCCTCCCAACAAGCGCTATCGTTTAACGCCCCTAGCTAGGCATAAAAAGCAAGGATAGATCTAGGTATTGCCATCTTTGGTAGGCAATCCATAAGTGGCTCTCATAATAGATTCATAAGGTAATTTAATTTTCTTTCTAGGAAAGTGTTCCATGCCTTTCCTTAACAGAATTTGGAATCTAATATTTCCTTCCTTCATATTAGTAATTGCACCAATCGTTCTAAGGAAAGGTCTACCAAGAATAATAGGACATGAAGGATTGCAATCTATGTCAAGAACGATAAAATCTACGGGCACATGATTCCTATTTGCAACAATAAGAACATCATTAATTCTTCCCATAGGTTTCTTAATAGTGGAACCCGCAAGGTGCAAGTTTAGAGAGCAACCATTAAAATCACGGAAACCTAACAAATCACACAAAGTCTTTGGAATCGTGGAAACACTAGCACCCAAATCACATAAAGCATAGAACTCATGATCTTTAATCTTAGTTTTAATAGTTGTTTCCCAATCACCATAAAGTTTTCTAGGGATAGAAACTTCTAACTCAAGTTTTTCTTCATAAGATTGCATCAAGGCATCAACGATATGTTTAGTAAACGCTTTATTTTGACTATAAGCATGAGGAGAATTTAGCACGGATTGCAACAAGGAAATACAATCAATCAAAGAGCAATTTTCATAATTAAATTCCTTGACATCCAAAATAGTGGGTTTACCAACATCTAGGGTTTTAATTTCTTCAATCCCACTTTCATCAAATTTAGCATCAAGATCTAAAAACTCTGAATTTTTGGAACGCCTTCTAGGTAAAGGTGGATCATATTCAGTCCCATCATTATCAAGATTCATATCGCAAAACAAAGATTTAATAGGGGACACATCAATAACTTTTAGATCTTCATCTTTATTTTCATAGAAACTAGAAGAACACGCTCTTATAAAGGCATCTTTCTTAGCACGCATCCTAGCGGTTCTTTCTTCGCATTCATCATTGGAAATTCTCATGGCTTTGAGAGACTCATTGATACCATGCTTAGGTGGAATAGATCTAAGTTTTAAAGAATCAACATCAAGAGAAATTCTATCAATGTTCCTAGCCAAATCATCAATCTTAAGCAATTTTTCTTCAATCAAAGCATTGAAATTCTTTTGCGAAGTAATAAATTCTTTAATATTAGATTCAAAATCAGAGGGCATCTTATTATAAGAATTGTTGTAGGAATTACCATAATTATTAGAGGGATTACTAGGATAAGGCCTAGAATTAAAGTTTCCTCTATACGCGTTGTTACCAAAATTGTTCCTACCAACAAAATTCACATCCATAGATTCATTATTGTTCTCAATCAAAGTAGACAAGGGCATATCATTAGGATCAGAAGAAACACTCTTACTAGCAAATAATTTCATAAGTTCATCCATCTTTCCACTCAAAACATTAATTTCTTCTATCGCATGCACCTTTTTATTAGAAGATCTTTCAATATGCCATTGGGAATAATTAACCATAATATTATCTAGGAGTTTAGTAGCTTCTCCTAAAGTGATTTCCATAAAAGTGCCTCCCGCGGCCGAATCCAAAAGATTTCTAGAAGCAAAGTTCAATCCGGCATAAAATTTTTGTATAATCATCCACAAATTCAAACCATGAGTACGGCAATTACGTATCATTAATTTCATCCTCTCCCAAGCTTGTGCAACATGTTCATGATCAAGTTGCTTAAAATTCATAATATCGTTTCTAAGGGAGATGATCTTAGCGGGAGGAAAATACTTAGAGATAAAAGCATCTTTGCACTTGTTCCAAGAATCAATACTATTTTTAGGCAAAGACGAAAACCAAGCTTTAGCACGATCTCTAAGCGAAAAAGGAAATAGCTTCAATTTAACAATATCATTATCCACATCTTTCTTCTTTTGCATATCACACAAATCAACGAAGCTATTTAGATGGGTAGCGGCATCTTCACTAGGAAGGCCGGAAAACGGATTTTTGATGACAAGATTTAGCAAAGCGGCATTAATTTCACAAGATTCAGCATCGGTAAGAGGAGCAATCGGAGTGCTAATAAAATCATTGTTGTTGGTATTGGTAAAGTCACACAACTTAGTGTTATCTTGAGCCATCGTGACAAGCAAGCAATCCAACACACAAGCAAACAAAAAGCAAGCGGGCAAAAAGAGGCAAATAGAGAAAGATAGGGAGGATAGAGAGAGAGAGGGCGAATAAAACGGCAAGGGTGAAGTGGGGGAGAGGAAAACGAGAGGCAAATGGCAAATAATGTAATGCGGGAGATAAGGCTTGTGATGGGTACTTGGTATGTTGACTTTTGCATAGACTCCCCGGCAACGGTGCCAGAAATGGCTCGTTGTCGGGAGTTAGATCTTGACTTGTGTGAACCTCCCCGGCAATGGCGCCAGAAATTCTTCTTGCTACCTCTTGAGCACTGCGTTGGATTTCCCCGAAGAGGAAAGGATGATGCAGCAAAGTAGCGTATGTATTTCCATCAGTTTTTGAGAACCAAGGTATCAATCCAGTAGGAGGTTGCACGCGCGTCCCTAGTACCTGCACAAAACAAATAACTCCTCGCAACCAACGTGATAAGGGGTTGTCAATTCCTTCATAGTCACTTACGAGAGTGAGATCTGATAGATATGATAAGATAATATTTTTGGTATTTTTGTGGTAAAGATGCAAAGTAAAATAAAAGCAAATTAAAAAGCAAAGGAAATAACTAAGTATTGGAAGATTAATATGATGAAGATAGACCCGGGGGCCATAGGTTTCACTAGTGGCTTCTCTCAAGAGCATAAGTATTTTACGGTGGGTGAACGAATTACTGTTGAGCAATTGACAGAATTGAGCATAGTTATGAGAATATCTAGGTATGATCATGTATATAGGAATCACGTCCGAGACAAGTAGACCGACTCCTTCCTACATCTACTACTATTACCCCACTCATCGACCACTATCCAGCATGCATCTAGAGTATTAAGTTCATGAAAACAGAGTAACGCCTTAAGCAAGATGACATGATGTAGAGGGATAAATTCAAGCAATATGATAAAACCCCATCTTGTTATCCTCAATGGCAACAATACAATACGTGCCTTGCTGCCCCTACTGTCACTGGGGAAGTACACCGCAAGATTGAACCCAAAGCTAAGCACTTCTCCCATTGCAAGAAAGATCAATCTAGTAGGCCAAACCAAACTGATAATTTGAAGAGACTTGCAAAGATAACCAATCATACATAAAAGAATTCAGAGAAGATTCAAATATTGTTCTTAGATAGACTTGATCATAAACCCACAATTCATCGATCTCAACAAACACACCGCAAAAAGAAGATTATATCGAATAGATCTCCACAAGAGAGGGGGGGAACATTGTATTGAGATCCAAAAAGAGAGAATAAGCCATCTAGCTAATAACTATGGACCCAAAGGTCTGAGGTAAACTAGTCACACTTCATCGGAGAGGCTATGGTGTTGATGTAGAAGCCCTCCGTGATGGATACCCCCTCCGGCGGAGCTCCGAAACAGGCCCCAAGATGGGATCTCATGGATACAGGAAGTTACGGCAGTGGAATTAGGGTTTTGGCTCCGTATCTGATCATTTGGGGGTATGTAGGTATATATATAGGAGGAAGGAGTACGTCGGTGGAGCAACAGGGGGCCCACGAGGGTGGAGGGCATGCCTGGGGGGGTAGGCACTCCCCCTACCTCGTGGCCTCCTCCTTTGTTTCTTGACGTAGGGTCCAAGTCTCCTGGATCATGTTCGGCGAGAAAATCACATTCCCGAAGGTTTCATTCCGTTTGGACTCCGTTTGATATTCCTTTTCTTCGAAACCCTAAAATAGGCAAAAAAGCAATTCTGGGCTGGGCCTCTGGTTAATAGGTTAGTCCCAAAAATAATATAAAAGTGGATAATAAAGCCCAATAATGTCCAAAACAGTAGATAATATAGCATGGAGCAATCAAAAATTATAGATACGTTGGAGACGTATCATTCACCCTGGCCCTGACCTGGCGCTTTGTATCGCGGTACCCGAGGGGCACGGACTAGGAGAAGCACGCGAGCTTTTGGGCTCGAACGAGGGTGGCTCGCGAGAAGGAAGAGAAGGGTGAAAAATTCTCGCGAGGGCATGCACCTGCATAGCCCCCTCGTGAGGCATGCGAGGGAGAGAACACGAGCAAATCCAGGCCGGAAAAATGCAGTGAGAGGTGAGGGGGTCAGATCTGCAAGGAATGCCAAAAGCAAACTTCGATTAAGGAAAAGCGAGCCAACTGCGGAAAGCAAATGAAAAGCCGCGTCCAACACCTAATCTAGTCTTCAAGTCTTCTCACCAGCGCGGAGCTAAGTGTTGTCACTAGGCGTGGGCGGGAGCCCCAGGTCCCGAGGCTGGCACTCCTGAGACTCCGGGGCATGTACAACCCCAACTCATTATTATGTGAGAGTGTCACGGGCGGTGATTCTTCACAGGCATCGGGCCTTCTTCACAGGCTCTGGGCCTTTCTTCACAGGCTCTGGGCCTTGCTTCACAGGCTCTGGGCCTTGCTTCACAGGCTCTGGGCCTTGCTTGAAGGGTAGAACTTCCTGAGGTGCTAGATGTTCCAGGCGTTTTGGATTGGTACCCCGTCTTGTGTCTCCAGGCGTACGTCGCCAGGCCCGGAGATGTGGACGACCTTAAACGGGCCCTCCCACATTGGTGAAAGCTTATGCAACCCTTCCCTGGAGAGGACCCGCCTCAGGACTAGGTCGCCCGTCTCGAGTGTCCTGGAGCGGATGTTGCGGCAGTGGTATCGCCGCAGTGCTTGCTGGTACCTTGCCGCCCGTAGCGCAGCTTCGCGGCGACATTCCTCCCCCAGCACGAGGTCCATCCCCCGCGTGGCATCCTGCTGCATTTCGTCGAACGCCAGGACCCGTGCGGAGCGATGCTTGACCTACTGAGGAAGGACCGCTTCAGCTCCGTAGATGAGGAAGAATGGAGTTTCTCCCGTTGGCTTGGTGGCGGTGGTTCGGATGGACCACAGTACGAACTGGAGCTCATCGTGCTAGCCCCTGCCGCAGGCCTCTAGCTTCTTCTTGAAGGTCCTGGTCTTGAGGTCCCTCAGGACCTCCGCGTTAGCACGTTCGGCCTGATCATTACTCCTGGGGTGGGCCACCGAAGTGTAGCAGATCCGCGTTCCAAGATTAGCACAGTAGGTTTTGAAGAGGTTGCTAGTAAACTGCGAACCGTTATCTATGATGATGCAGTTAAGCGGCTTACGAGGCCCTTGATGAACTTGACAGCAGAGCCGGCTGGGATGGTACGGACGGCTTCCACTTCCGCCCACTTGGTGAACTAGTTGATGGCGACGTAGAGGTAGCGGTAGCCCCCTGGCGCCCGAGGGAACGGGCCTAGGATATCTAGCCCCAGACCGCGAATGACCATGTGAGTGGGTTAGTTTGAAGGCCCTAAGCTGGCTGATGGATTTGCATGGCGTGGAATTGGCAAGCTTCGCAGGATTTCACCAGCTCGGCCGCGTCGTTGAGTGCTGTAGGCCAGTAGAATCCACTGTGGAACACCTTGCCGACGAGGGTCCGTGACGATGAGTGGTGTCTGCAGTCCCCGCCGTGTATGTCAATCAGCAACTCCCTTCCTTGATTGATGGATATGTAGCGCAGCGTGACATCGTTCTGTCGTCTCCTGTATAACTTGCCGTCTTGGATACAGTATGCCGTGGCTTGCCGGGCCACATGCTCCGCCTCCTCTTCCTTCTCCGGCAGCATCCCGTGCGTTAAGTACTCCTTGAATTCCTTGGTCCAGCATTCCTCCTAGGGCTCGAGCGCCAAGAGCAGCCGAGCTCCTGAGGTCGGGCCACAGGCTGGGGATCCCGTGGCCGGAGGCTGGGGGAGCTCCTCCCGAGGTTGAGTCATGCTTGAAAGAGGTGGCGCAATTGATGGCTTGAAGAGCCGCTCCTCAAAGACGCCCGGCTCCTGCGGTTGCCGCTTGGATGCTCTCCTCGCGATGTCATCGGCTTCCTTGTTGGTGCCCCGGGGCACGTGCTGCAGCTCCAGGCCCGAGAACTGCTTCTCCATCTTGCGCACCTCCGCGAGGTAGGCCTCCATATGCTCGTCCTTCGGCTTGTACACCTTGTTGGAGAAGTTGACGAGGAGTTGTGAGTCGCCTCTGACGGTGAGGCGCTTCTGTGACGCCCCCGATTTGACCGTACAATAATCATACATGCAAACGTGTACGATCAAGATCAGAGACTCACGGGAAGATATCACAACACAACTCTACAAATAAAATAAGTCATACAAGCATCATATTACAAGCCAGGTGCCTCGAGGGCTCGAATACAAGAGCTCGATCATAGATGAGTCAGCGAAAGCAACAAAATCTGGGTAGAGACATAAGTAAACAAGTTTGCCTTAAGAAGGCTAGCACAAACTGGGATACATATCAAAAGAGGCGCAGGCCTCCTGCCTGGGATCCTCCTAAACTACTCCTGGTCGTCGTCTGTGGCCTGGACGTAGTAGTAGGCACCTCCAGTGTAGTAGGAGTCATCGTCGACGGTGGCGTATGGCTCCTGGGCTCCAACGTCTGGTCACAACAAACGGGTATAGAAAGGGGAAAAAGGGGAAGCAAAGCAACCGTGAGTACTCATCCAAAGTACTCGCAAGCAAGGAGCTACACTACATATGCATTGGTATCAAATGAAAGGGGTAGTATATGTGGACTGAACCGCAGAATGCCAGAATAAGAGGGGGATAGCTAGTCCTGTCGAAGACTACGCTTATGGCAACCTCCATCTTGCAACATGTAGAAGAGAGTAGATGGTAAGTTCACCAAGTATCATCGCATAGCATAATCCTACCCGGTGATCCTCCCCTCGCCGCCCTATGAGAGAGCGATCACCAGTTGTATCTGGCACTTGGAAGGGTGTGTTTTATTAAGTATCCGGTTCTAGTTGTCATAAGGTCAAGGTACAACTCCGGGTCATCCTTTTACCGAGGGACACAGCTATTCGAATAGATAAACTTCCCTGCAGGGGTGCACCACATTTCCTAACACGCTCGATCCCCTTTGTCTGGACACACTTTTCTGGGTCATGCCCGGCCTCGGAAGATCAACACGTCGCAGCCCTACCTAGGCACAACAGAGAGGTCAGCACGCCGGTCTAAATCCTATGGCGCAGGGGTCTCCCTTATATAAGAGCAGGCGTTCCAGTCCAACCCGACGCGTGCCGCTCAGTCGCTGACGTCAAGAAGGCTTCGGCTGATACCACGATGTCGAGTGCCCATATCTGTTCCCGCGTAGTTGGTTAGTGCGTATAGGCCAGTGGCCAGACTCAGATCAAATACCCAGATCTCGTTAAGCGTGTTATTTTGAAATAACCGCGGATGCCGACCAGGGCCAGGCCCACCTCTCTCCTAGGTGGTCTCAGCCTACCCTGTCGCTCCGCCACAAAGATCCACTCAGAGGGCCGTCGGGACAAACGTCCTTTCAGACCCAATCCGTGAATCACTCGCGGGTACTCTATGAGCCGACCCGACTTTAGTCATCACAGGTATCATATAATATGTATATAAGTATACACCCGTGATCACCTCCCGAGTGATCACGACCCGATAGTATAGCATGGCAGACGGACAAGACTGTAGGGCCACTGATGATAAACTGGCATCCTATACTAAGCACTTAGGATTGCAGGTAAGGTATCAATAACTGTAGCAACAATGACAGGCTATGCATCAGGATATGATTTACGGAAAGCAGTAACATGCTACACTACTCTAATGCAAGCAGTAGAGAGAAGAGTAGGCGATATCTGGTGATCAAGGTGGGGGGGGGGGCTTGCCTGGTCGCTCTGGCAAGAAGGACGGGTCGTCAACACCGTAGTCGTACACAGCAACATCGTCGGTGGTGGTCTCGGTCTCTAACAAGAGGGAAGGAGGGGGGGGGGGAAGAAATAGAAAATACAAAGCAAGAAATGCAACACAATACAAGACATGACAACACGCAATGCCGGGTATGTTCTATCGCAGTGCTACACGATACCGAGGAA
Organism: Triticum urartu; assembly: GCF_056163025.1. Lineage (NCBI taxonomy): Eukaryota > Viridiplantae > Streptophyta > Magnoliopsida > Poales > Poaceae > Triticum > Triticum urartu. Next base: position 435,756,535 of record NC_141873.1, read on the forward strand.
GGGGGAACCCACCCGGGAAAGTTTTCCCGGTTCCGGACATGTGCCAGACATATGATAGGAGGGGAATGTTCCAAGCCTGTGGGGTTAGAGGCAAGTGACAGCTAGGGTGCGGTGCAGGGTTTCCTAAAAGTATGTCTAAGTCACACTAGTTATTTTAGTATGGAAGTTGGAATTAATAGGCACCAGTTATGCACTATTCATCTACCGGAAGCAGATGAAAAGTTACGGGTTCTCTATGCTAGGGATGCATGGCGGACGAATGGACCGCGTATTTGGAGTCGTCTCGTCGTTCTGAGCAACTTTCATGTAAAAAATATTTTAATCCGAGTTACGTATTAAAAGATATGATTTTCAAAAGATTTTATTAATTTCCGGAATTTAATTAATTATCTAATTTAATTGAAATTGGATTTATGACATCAACATGATGGCATGCTAACGTCATCGGTCAACACGGGTTGACTGGTCAACCTGACGTGTGGGTCCCACCTGTCATACTCTGAGATTAACTAAAACACATCAATTAATTTAATTAGTTAATTAGGTTAATCTAATCAAGATTAATTAATTTAACTAATTCTTTAATTAATTAATATATTAATTATTTTTAATTATTTAATTAATTCTTTTATTTTTATTATTCTTTCTCTTCTTCTTTTTTAAAAAAATCATTCCAGGGGGTGGGCCCCGTTTGTCAGCGACCGAGGGGCTTAACGGGCACAGTGCACGGCTGGGTGCCGCCGGAACTGGCGCGGCCACGGGCGTAAAGGGTGCTGGGCGCCCAGCCCATTTGGGCGTATGCCCCGGCCACTAGGGGGCACCGGCCACAGTAGGGCACGGCGAGGCCGGCCGCCGGAGGCGGCAGTGGCGAGGCCACGGCGGGGCGGCGCCGGGGCGCCGGAGCAGAGGCGGGGGGCCGTGGCAGTGTGCAGCGAGGAGCGGGCGGCAAGCTGCAGTGGTGCGCGGGGTAGCAACATCAACAACAAGGGGGCGACGCGGCGAGCAACGGGGAAAGCCCGAGTGCGGGGGCAACGGTGTGGGAGGGCATGGCCGGGCGAAGGTCGACGACAGCAGCGGTGTTGTACGCAGGCGGGCGAGGCCACGAGCAGAGAAGGGCAGGGGGCGCGGTCGCGACCAAGGCGCGGGCAGGTCTCAGGGGGGCGTGGTCGGAGCGCGACACGGACGGCGGCGGGCGCCAGCGTGCCGCGGGCGGCCGGGCGCGCGTGGGCACGCGCCATGCCGAGGCCAGGCGAGCAGGGCCGACGAGGCGGGGCTACGATCATGCGCGCGCCAGTGGACGGCGCCAGTGACCGAGAACCAGGGGAGAGAGGAAGGGAGGCCGGAGCTCACGGCGGGGCCGTAGGGTCTTAGGCAGCGGGGCGCGAGGTGGAGATTGGAGATGACCGGGCGACGGGGTCGGGGCAGTTTGGCACGACGAGGTGGAGGCCGTTGGGGAGGAGGACGGGGACGTGAGGCGACGGATCCGGCGAGTGGTGACGGCGGTCTGGGGCGGCGATCCAATGCGAGGGGCAACGGGCGGTGAGTGACGAGGCCAAACCACCGATCTGGATCTGGATCGAGAGGGATGAGAGGGAGAGGCGAAGTGGGGAGAGTGGGGGTGGGTCGTGCGGGAGGAGTGGAGGTTGTGGGGAGGGGATCGCTAGGGTTCGATCACCCCAGGGGGCTGTAGGCGCCGGTCGGGCCGGCCCGGTTGGCAGAGAGGCCAACTGGGCCGTGGCCCGGTGGGGGGGGGGGGGTCTCTCTCTTTACCTTTTTTTATTTTCTCTTTGTTTATTTTTTTCTTTTATGTTTTATTTTAGTTACACATTATTTTTAGTTTATTAAAATATGACAATAGCTACTAAAACAATGTTTCAAAATAACCCACTGCCATAAAAGTTTTACCCCAAAATAAAAATGGTTTAGTATTTTTCAAAGTTTAATAGACATTTATTTAATTGCTTTAACTACTGTTTTAACTATTCTAGAGCCTTTGAACATTTTATCAAAGTTAGGTTTCTCCACCAAAATTACATATGCAGTATTTGTCACCTCTAGAACATTTTAGTTTTAATGTTTGAAAAGTTTGTTATTTGCCTTTATTTTAAATTTGAATTTTGAATCAGTTTTGAATCAACGTGAGATTAGCAACACTTAAAGCGATGACATGGCACCATTAGCATGGGATTACTGTAGCTTAATTATCCGGGTGTTATAATTCTCCTCCACTACAAGAAATCTCGTCCCGAGATTTAAGTGGTAGAGTTAGGGGGAAGGAATTGCATACAAAATTCTAACGAGTGTTCTCGGTTTTGGTTGCTCTTCCCAAAGAAGTTTATCCATTCTGTTGATGTCTTCATTTCTCTGCTTCAGGTCTTCATGATGAAGTCGACATCCTTTCTTCGGGAACTCTATCGTACTTACGAAAGAATAAAGGGTGGGTATTCCGGCAGAACAGACCTCTGCAAGGTCGACTACCTGGTCGATAACCTCAGGGAAGGTGGAACAAGTATCTCTTGAATTGAAATTTAAGAAAATATCGAGAGCAAAGTAAGGAGGTATCATGGGAAGTTCCGAGCGGGCAGGCAATCGCTCGTTGCCTGAAACGGAGTGTGAAAAACGGTTTCAGAGCAACGGGAATAAGTATTGTGTTTCCTACTAGGATTGATGATCTCGCGGAAGGTGGCTCGTGAATTACATACGAAGCCAAGCGTGAGGAATACCTTTGGAAACAGGGGGTGTACAGTAGAGTCAGGTTCCGATCCTGTGGAACTATGGGTTATGGGCCCACCATGTGGTTACAAGTAGGAAGGTCGGTGACATCTTGTACGATCATGTAAGCCAGGCATGTCAGAGGATAGTCTGCCTGTTATGTTGGCAACAACATTGGTACCAAGGGCGAGGGACGAACAAAACCATTTTCCTGCTTGTTGAACGAGGCGGACGAGTAGGCAAAGTTCTCGTCCATCGGTGGTTACCAGAATGTCATAAACAAAAGTAACAGGGTCTTTCTGACAGAATTGTACACCGAGGTGTTTACAAAAGCAGGAGAATATTACTGCTTAGATCATATAGATCCCAAGAAAGGTTAAACCAAACAATTGAAAGGAAGATATGATTATCAGAATTAAATAGAACAATGGAAAGGAAAATGTGTTTAAACACATATTTCAAGGGTATGTCCTTCCCAAGGACAAGCAGAGCATGATATCCAGGACAAGATATAATGTAGAAAACTCTTTAGGTAAGGTGAGAGACATTTTATGACATTACCCATACAATGGTGTTTGGATAATTGAGCGAGAAACATTTAACATTGGGCTTCAAATGTTCTTGTTGAAAATCAGAGTACCATATACATGCTTCGAGGTAGCATTGGCATGGTCTTCAAGCAAAGGTAAGACTTTGGATAGAAAGGATCCATCGGAAACAACTTATAGAATAAGTCTTCCAATTTCCTCATGGAAGAACGGGTAACCTTGCTGAAAAGGAATCTATAACAATAGGGCCTCCGGCCAGGTGGTGCCAGGCACGACATCACCTTACCAGGTCACATAAAGACCATTGTTATAACTCTTGGAAATATATTCCAACTGAGGGAGTCCTGGATTAGGGGGTGTCCGGATAGCCGGACTATACCTTCGGCCGGACTCCTGGACTATGAAGATACAAGATTGAAGACTTCGTCCCGTGTCCGGAAGGGACTTTCCTTGGCGTGGAAGGAAAGCTTGGCGATACGGATATGTAGATCTCCTACCATTGTAACCAACTCTGTGTAACCCTAGCCCTCTCCGGTGTCTATATAAACCGGAGGGTTTTAGTCCGTAGGACGAACAACAATCATACCATAGTCTAGCTTCTAGGGTTTAGCCTCTCTGATCTCGTGGTAGATCTACTCTTGTACTACCCATATCATCAATATTAATCAAGAAGGATGTAGGGTTTTACCTCCATCAAGAGGGCCCGAACCTGGGTAAAACATCGTGTCCCCTGCCTCCTGTTACCATCTGCCTAGACGCACAGTTCAGGACCCCCTACCCGAGATCCGGCGGTTTTGACACCGACATTGGTGCTTTCATTGAGAGTTCCTCTATGTCGTCACTTTCAGGCCCGATGGCTTCTCCGATCATCAACAGCGATGCGATCCAGGGTGAGACTTTTCTCCCCGAATAGATCTTCGTATTCGGCGGCTTTGCACCACGGGCCAATTCACTTGGTCATCTGGAGCAGATCGAAAGCTACGCCCCTGGCCATCAGGTCAGATTTGGAATATTGAACTACACGTCTGACATCCGCGGAGACTTGATCTTCGACGGATTCGAGCCACAGCCAAGCGCGCCGCACTGTCATGATGGGCATGATCTAGCTCTGCCACCGAACAGTGCCCTGGAGGCCGCACCCGCATCAGCTCCGACCCTTAGTTTGGAGCCAACTGCGCAAATCAAGGATGGGTGGTTGGACACCGCCTCGGGGGCTGCAATCTCTACGGCAATCAAGCCGAACACCAGCCCTATTCTCTACGAAGCCCGTGACTCCAAGGAGCCGGACTCCTCTCCAGACTCCGAGCCCTCCGCGCCCCTACCGATCGAACCCGATTGGGCGCCGATCATGGAGTTCACCGCCGCGGACATCTTTCAGCACTCGCCCTTCGGCGATATTCTGAATTCACTAAAGTCTCTCTCCTTGTCAGGAGAGCCCTGGCCGGACTATGGTCAGCAGGGTTGGGATGCGGACGATGAAGAAATTCAAAGCCCACCCACCACCCACTTCGTAGCCACTGTCGATGATTTAACCGACATGCTCGACTTCGACTCCGAAGACATTGACGGTATGGACGCCGATGCAGGAGACGATCAAGAACCAGCGCCTATAGGGCACTAGAAAGCCACCTCGTCGTATGATATATACATGGTGGACACCCCAAAAGAAGGCAATGGCGATGGAACAGCGGAGGATGACCCCTCCAAGAAGCAGCCTAAGCGCCGGCGTCAGCGGCGCCGCACTAAATCCCGCCAAAGCAAAAACGGTGATTCTGGCACGGGAGATAATAACACCCCAGACAGTGCTGAAGACAACCACCTCCAGCAAGATTCAGCACAGGAGGATGGAGAAGCCAGCCCTCATGAGAGAGCGGCAGACAGAGAGGTCGAGGACGATAATTACATACCTCCCTCCGAAGACGAGGCAAGCCTCGACGACGACGAATTTGTCGTGCCGGAGGATCCCGTCGACCAAGAGCTTTTCAAACGCAGGCTTATGGCCATGGTGAGAAGCCTTAAGAAAAAACAGCAACAACTTAGAGCTGATCAAGATTTGCTAGCCGACAGATGGACTGAAGTCCTTGCGGCCGAAGAGTATGAACTCGAACGCCCCTCCAAGCCAGACCTGCGAGATATATTGGAGGACAAGGCAAGGCAAACAAGATCGATCTACGGATTGCGTGGGCGCCCCACGGCATGAGATGGTACACGTCACGCCGGATACAGTAAATCCGGCCGGGTCGAACACAGTAGACAAAGCTCGTTTGAGCTGCGTCGTGATATAGCCCAATACAGAGGCACCGCACACCCACTATGCTTCACAGATGAAGTAATGGATCATCAAATCCCCGAGGGTTTCAAACCCGTGAACATCGAATCATACGATGGCACAACAGATCCTGCGGTATGGATCGAGGACTATCTCCTTCATATCCACATGGCCCGCGGTGATGACCTACACGCCATCAAATACATCCCACTCAAGCTTAAAGGACCAGCTCGGCATTGGCTTAACAGCTTGCAAGAAAAATCAATTGGTTGTTGGGAGGACCTAGAAGCCGCATTCCTCGACAATTTCCAGGGCACTTATGTGCGACCACCAGACGCCGATGACCTAAGCCACATAATTCAGCAGCCAGAGGAATCGGCCAGACAATTCTGGACACGGTTCCTAACCAAGAAAAATCAAATCGTCGATTGTCCGGACGCAGAGGCCCTAGCAGCCTTCAAGCATAACATCCGCGACGAGTGGCTTGCACGACACCTAGGACAGGAAAAGCCGAAATCTATGGCAGCCCTCATGACACTTATGACCTGCTTTTGCGCGGGAGAAGACAGCTGGCTAGCTCGCAGTAATAACATGACCAAGAGCCCTGGTAATTCGGATACCAAGGACAGCAGTGGCAGGTCGCGTCGCAACAAGCAAAAACACCGCATTAACGACGACAATGCTGAGGATACGACAGTTAATGCCGGATTCAGAGGCTCTAAACCCGGTCAGCGGAAAAAGCCATTCAAAAGAAATACTCCGGGCCCGTCCAATTTGGACCGAATACTCGACCGCTCATGCCAGATACATGGCACCCCCGAAAAACCAGCCAATCACACCAACAGGGATTGTTGGGTGTTCAAGCAGGCAGGCAAGTTAAATGCCGAAAGCAGAGACAAGGGCCTGCATAGCGATGCCGAGGAGGAGCCCCGGCCGCCGAACAACAATGGACAGAAAGGTTTTCCCCCACAAGTGCGTACGGTGAACATGATATACGCAACCCACGTCCCCAAGAGGGAGCGGAAGCGTGCGCTAAGGGACATATACGCGATGGAGCCAGTCGCCCCAAAGTTCAACCCATGGTCTTCCTGCCCGATCACTTTTGATCGAAGGGACCACCCCACTAGCATCCGTCATGGAGGATTCGCCGCATTGGTTCTAGACCCAATTATTGACGGATTTCACCTCACTAGAGTCCTTATGGACGGCGGCAGCAGCCCAAACCTGCTTTACCAGGATACAGTACCAGGATACCAGGATACCCACTAAAACGACCTTTAGAGGTGTCATACCAGGTGTAGAGGCCAACTGTACAGGCTCAGTTACACTTGAAGTGGTCTTCGGATCTCCGGATAATTTCCGAAGCAAGGAGTTAATCTTCGACATAGTCCCGTTCCGTAGTGGCTATCACGCACTGCTCGGGCGAACTGCATTTGCTAAGTTCAATGCGGTGCCGCACTACGCATACCTCAAGCTCAAGATTCCAGGCCCTCGAGGAGTCATCACGGTCAATGGAAACACCGAACGCTCTCTCCGAACGGAGGAGCATACGGCGGCTATCGCAGCGGAAGTACAAAGCAACCTCTCAAGGCAATTCTCCAGTCCGGCCATTAAACGTCTGGACACCGTCAAGCGCGCCCGGAGTAACCTACAACAAGACTGCCTGGCACATTCCGAGCAAGCGTAGCAATGCGGCCCCAACCCCAGCCCTCGCAAACTTGCGAAACCAGTGTTGCGTGTACATAACTATGCTCTGGAAATACCATGGGCACAGGGGGAGGGGCACCATCACGGTGAAAGAACATGCGGTGCCCCCATGTTTGGTTTTGGTAATTGATGACAATCTCTATGGACTAATGGTTGCCTTGAGTTATATTTGAAGGTTTTGTCCATAGGCTTTTCTTGGAGTACATGTGTTGGTTTCAAGGAGAGTTTGTGTCGACCAAGGTGCTATTCAAGGAATTACCTAAAGATTGGTCTTGTGAGAGGTTGATCAAGACTAAGTTAAAAAGTGAATCAAGTTGATCAACCCACAAAGCGTAGAAGATGTACCAAGAGGGATCAAGTGATCCCATGGTATGGTAAGCATTGTCAATTACGCTTTGTGTACTAACCCATGGTCTTTGTGAGGGTTCTTTGTGGGGTTAGGTTGCGGTGTGCAAGTTCAAGTGGAGCACCACGAAGAGATCAAATGCCTGAAGCTTGCTGTCCTTTGTGGTGACAATGGACCTCTGAAGATGTGCAGAAGAGTAGCTCACCCATAGTAGAGTATGGGGGAGCAATCAACTAGTCTTCATCGAGTCAACACAATCAAGAAAGGTTGTGGTGTGCAAGTTCAAGTGGAGCATCACGAAGAGATCAAATTCTTGAAGCTTGCCGTCCTTTGTGGTGACAATGGACTTGTGAAGATGTGCGGAAGAAAGGCTCACCCATAGTGGAGTATGGGGGAGCAATCAACTAGTCTTCATCGAGCCAACACAATCAAGAAAGCTGGTCCAACTTGAGGGAGTCAAGATCATCATCATCTAGCTCAAGTGGACCATGTGCAAGGCAAAGGTTTGCCCTTGATAGGTTTTCTATTTTACCGGTCTCATGATGGTAGTTGGGAGACCGGGTTATAGGATCGATTGCCATACTATCAAGGGGGGCTCTCAATGAGTAGCTTGATCATATCGTTCATTGAGAGCTCAAACCATTGCATCCTTGCATCATCTTTCTTGGTTCTCTTTGTGAGTCTTAGAGCTTATGGTCATATTGTTGACAAGCTTGAGTTCATCGAAAACGGAGTTCGCTTGCTTCTTCTATGATGTTTTCGATGTTGGAGGTTTTGCCGGTTCTTCTCGGTTGGAGGTTTCACTCCTCTTTTTGTTAGGCACACCTCCCCTGCCTCTTCTTACTATAACCAGTCGCTGTTTTGATGCTACTCGTCATCTTGTTTCCAACAAGCTTGAGTTTGCTCAATTCGGAGCTCATATGCAGAAGTTATGGCAGTTCTTGTTTTCTTGAGTGTGGTTTTTGTCAGGGTCCCAGCGGTAGTACCGTGGTACCCAGCGGTAGTACCGCTGAGGGGTCTCAAGCGGCAGTACCGCTCCGCAGCGGTAGTACCGGCGGTGACTCCGCAGCAGTACTACCGCTGGCTTACCAGGTCCCTACCGCGTCGATTCGAGGGGTCTTTTTCTGTGTCGGATTGTGCGGTACCTCGCTGCGGCAGTACCGCTCCTTAGCGGCAGTACCGCCCTTCCTCCATGGTAGTACCGCCCGGTTCCCTCTTTCCCTTTCCCCTTCGTTCTGCGCGGCAGTACCGCCGAAGGGAGCGGTAGTACCGCTGTCTCCTGCGGTACTACCGCCCCAAGGTTCATGTTTTGTTGCTCCTTTTCCCTGTTTCTTCCACCTGAGCGGTAGTACCGCTCATGTGCGGGCTGAGCACATAACGGTTGGATTTTCCCCCTCCTATAAAAGGGGGTCTTCTTCCCCAATGAACCTTATCCTTTGAGCTCGTGTTCTTCCCCCATTGTTGACCTTCTTCAAGCTTGCTAACTCTCAATCCCTCCATGGATTCTTGCTAGTTTTTGAGGGAAAAGAGAGAGGAGATCTAGATCCACATTTCCACCAATCACTTTCTCCTCTATGTGAGGGGAACCCCTTGGATCTAGATCTTGGAGTTCTTGGTGTTCTCCTTCTTGTTCTTCCTCTCATTTTCCTCCCTAGCATTAGTTGCTTCGGTGGGATTTGAGAGAGAAGGACTTGGGCACTCCGTGTGCCCTTGCCATTGCATTTGGTGCATTGGTTTGAGTTCTCCACGGTGCTACGTGGAAGTGAAGTTTGAGAAGCTTATTACTCTTGGGTGTTTGGGCTCCCTAGAGCTTGTTCCTCTTGGGTGCCTTGGCGCCCTAGACGGTTGGTGTTGTTCGGAGCTCAATCATTGTGGTGTAAAGCTTCGGGCAAGCGCCGGGGTCTCCAATTAGGTTGTGGAGATCGCCTCGAGCAATTTGACGGGTACCGGTGACCGCCCCCAAGGGTTACCAAAGTGTACGGGTTCGGTGACCGCCCCCAAGGGTTTCCATTTGTACGGGTTCGGTGACCGCCCTCAAGGGTCCCTTAGTGGAATCATGGCATCTTGCATTGTGCGAGGGCGTGAGGAGATTACGGTGGCCCTAGTGGCTTCTTGGGGAGCATTGTGCCTCCACACTGCTCCAAACGGAGATTAGCATCCGCAAGGGTGTGAACTTCGGGATACATCATCGTCTTCGCGTGCCTCGGTTATCTCTTACCCGAGCCCCTTTACTTATGCACTTTACTTTGTGATAGCCATATTGTTTCTTGTCATATATGTTGCTATCACATAGTTGCTTATCTTGCTTAGCATAAGTTGTTGGTGCACATAGGTGAGCCTAGTTGTTTTAGGTTTTGTGCTTGACAAATTAACCGCTAGGTTTATTCCGCATTTGTTAAAGCCTAAACCGTAATTATTTTAAAACGCCTATTCACCCCCCCTCTAGGCGACATCCATGATCTTTCACACGGCACGCCCGAAACGTGGCTTAAACCGCACTAGGGGCCGCCGATTTCTTAATTTTCTCTTATTTTCAAGACTCCATTCTTCGGAAGGCATGTCTGACAATACAATTGCCGCACAAACGATACAACTAGGGAAGCAGAAAGCTACGCCGCACTACGAAACTCTAACGTGGTCTCTATAACGAGCAGTATACCTGTTTCACATGCCATTCCGCAGCTCGCCCCTGGAAAGGACACATTAAATAGTCCCATTGTTTGCTTATCGCACTATTTGTATCGTTCTGCTTTGATCGCAGCCTTTTTAAATAAACAATGCATAGCTTCCGTCTATTATTGCATTACTCTTTTTTACGAATATATGTTCATTAATGGCATGTTGCACCCGTACACTTTGGTACGGCCAATACGCCAGGGGCTTAAGTACCCCACAATACGGTGCAAGAAGTCCGAACACTTTCACAAGTGCGGCACCCCGAACTTATAGCATTATATGCATCGGCTCCGAATCATGTCTTGGGTCAATAGTTGGGTTTGCCCGGCTCCTATGTTTTGGTACCTTACGTTCCGTTATATCGGCTAAGGTAGCACTAGGAGAACTACTGCTATTGTGCCCCAGTTGAGCTGGGCTAAGCACCTCAGTAGAGAAAGCTAAAACTGACCGTCATGATGAGGCGAGAGCTGGTCGCTGTTCGAGAGGTTTTCGAGTCCCTAAAGACTTATGCCTCTTAGAGCGAGGAGTCGGCTTTGTCCGGCCTAGGCATGGATAGCGCCTCGAACTTGGTCTTCTGAACACTAGGGGCTTCGCCAAAATTTAAAATTATAGAATTCTATGGCTAAGTGAGAGTGTTCAAGCATTATAGTCCGATTGCCTTGTTCGTTGTGTTGAGCGCCTCCCTCGAAGGACCCAAGAATGGGAAAAAGAGCGCTCTTGTTTATCCTGAACACCCCAGCACTCGTGGCATGGGGGCAGAAGTTGACGACTCGCCATCTCTCAAATTTGATAAACGGCCGCACAGAAGGTAATATTTTAAATTCAAAAGTGTTGCTTAGCGCATATGAACAAGTTTTCAGTGTACAGGATCACAAATGTGAGTTTACTCAAAAATTACATTCTTTGGAGCATTCATCCGCTATAAGGCGGGCACCCTTCAGGACGCCCTCATAATACGCTTCCGGGACGCGATGCTCCTTGCCCGGCGGCGGCCCGTCCTTCACCAGCTTCTCCGCATCCATCTTGCCCTAGTGCACTTTAGCACGGGCAAGCGCCCTACGGGCACCTTCAATGCAGACAGAGCGCTTGATTACTTCAAGCCGTGGACAAGCATCCACCAGCCGCCTCACCAGCCCGAAGTAGCTTCCAGGCAGAGCCTCTCCAGGCCAAAGCCGAACTACGAGGCCCTTTATGGCCTGTTCGGCCACCTTGTGGAGCTCGACCATTTGCTTCAACTGGTCGCTCAAAGGCACCAGGTGTCCGGCCTCAGCATACTGAGACCAGAACACCTTCTCCGTCGAGCTCCCCTCCTCGGATCGGTAGTAGGCGGCGGCATCAGACGCACTACGGGGCAAATCTGCGAATGCTCCTAGAGAGCTCCGGACTCGGGTAAGTAACAAGTAATTCACTTTCACGTGCTTGCTTTGCGTAATGAATGCCTTACCCGCCGCTATCTTCTTCATCGCTTCAATTTCTTGGAGGGCTTTCTGGGCTTCGGCCTTGGCAGACTTCGCGCTTTTGAGGGCTGCCGCAAGCTCGGACGCTTGCGTCTTTGAGTCAAGCTCCAAACTCTCGTGTTTTTTCACGAGAGCCTGGAGCTCTTTCTGCACCTCCTCCACCCGCGCCTCCTGCTTCCCTCTCTCTGTGCGCTCCGCGACTGCTCTGTTTTCGGCCTCGGACAACGCTTGCTTAAGGGTCGCCACCTCGGTTGTGGCCCCTATAATAGCACGTTGATCCTGTCATTTTTTGCAACCACATCTTCTCTATATACTTGCGCAAGGTATTACTTACCTTCCTTCTCCTCGAGTTGCCTCTTGGCATGGCCGAGCTCGTTCTCGGACCACGCGAGGTTTTACTTCAGCGTATCCACCTCCGCAGTCAGTGCGGCGGAGGCCAGCAGCGAAGCCTGCATACGCATATTGACTTGATTATGTTAGACTCCTGCGAATGTTATTAGATCCTCTATTCGGCTTTTCTTTCCGAACGCCGAACAGAGCATTAGGGGCTACTGTCTATGCGGTAATATATTTACATATTCTTCACTTACCTCAAAGCCTGTTAGAAGGCTGGCACAGGCTTCAGTCAGTTCGCTCTTGGCGGACTGAACCTTCTGGATCATCGCACTCATAATAGTGCGGTGCTCCTTGTTGATGGAGGGGCCGTTAAGCACCTCCAGCAAATTGTCTGGTGCCTCCGGTTGAACGGAGGTCATCGGCTTGGTAGGCTTGCTCCTCTTGGAAGGAGGCTGCCTACCGGAGTCCGGAACCGTTGAAGGTTCTGGCGCGGTGTCCGGCTCAAAGCCGGACTCGGAGCCCATGGGGGTTTTATCCCCTTTGCGCCTGGAGTCCGGGAGGTCGCCTTGCGGCGCCTCCAGGACCACCTCCTCCTGCCTTGGAACCTGTTGGGACAGCACCTCGGCGTCGTCCGTAGGATGAGGGGAGGTAGCCGTCGGAAGCGAATTCACATCCGACGAATCCAGGGAACCGCTCGACGACACGTCGAGCCGGTCTTTGGGCGGACTGCATAGTCATATTTGGCGTAAGGAGGAGTTGTGCAAGAAAGGAACACTATGAATTTCTCTGGTGTCTGAATACTTACGATCTCGCCAGGGGCTTGGCCCTGTGCGGCCACTGCTCTTCGCCGTCGTCGACGTTGGTGGAGTAGTCCGGAGGAGGGGTCTTCCCCTTCTTGGACCCTTCGACTTCCCTAGTTGGGGCGGCCTTCCTTTTCTTCCCTCCCCCCGCTGGAGGGGGAGAGGTCTCTTCTTCATCCTCCTTGTCTTCACGGGAGGAGTGTGCCTTGGAGTCGTCGGATGATGAATCCGACACCTCCTGGCGCCGGGCACTCTTTCGAGTCCCCGTGGCCTTCTTCTCCGGCACCACACAGGGTGCCGGAACCAGCAGCTTCGCCAAGCGAGCATCCGCTGGGCCTTCGGGCGAAGGAGCCGGACAGTTGATCTGTCCGGACGTCTCCTGCCAATCCTGTCAAAGGTAAGGGAGCTTAGATCCCGCATGGAGTCAAACTATGAAAAACTAGTACCCTGTAAAAGGTAAAAACAGCTTACCGCACGAGCGTGACGCTGCGTGCTGAATCCGCGATCCTCGGTAGCGGATGCGGGGGCCTCAACGCCCTTGAAAAGCACCTTCCAGGCATCTTCGTACGTCGTGTTGAAGAGCCTGCTCAGAGTTCGGTGCTGCGCCGGGTCGAACTCCCACAGGTTGAAAGCCCGTTTTTGACACGAGAGGATCCGACGGATGAGCATAACCTGGACTACGTTGACAAGTTTGAGCTTCTTGTCTACCAGGGTTTGGACGCATGTTTGGAGTCCGGTCATCTCTCCTTCTTTACCCCACGACAGGCCCGTCTCTTTCCAGGAGGTGAGCCGCGTAGGGGGTCCGGATCGGAACTCGGGGGCTGCGACCCATTCAGGGTCGCGTGGCTCGGTGATGTAAAACCACCCCGATTGCCACCCCTTTAGGGACTCCATGAAGGAGCCCTCGAGCCATAGGACGTTGGGAATTTTTCCCACCATGGCGCCTCCGCACTCCGCCTGGGTGCCACGCACCACCTTTGGCTTGACATTGAAAGTCTTGAGCCATAGGCTGAAATGGGGGCGGATGCAGAAGAAAGCCTTGCACACGACGATAAACACCGAGATGTTGAGGACAAAGTTCGGGGCCAGATCGTGGAAATCCAGGCCATAGTAGAACATGAGCCCCCGGACAAATGGGTGGAGAGGGCAGCCCAGTCCGCGGAGGAAATGGGGGAGGAACACCACCCTCTCATGGGGCCTAGGGGTGGGGATGATCTGCCCCTCTTCGAGAAGCCGGTGCGCAATGTCGTTAGACAAGTATCCGGCCTTCCTCAGTTTTTTGATGTGTCCCTCCATGACGGAGGAGACCATCCACTTGCCTCCCGCTCCAGACATGGCTGGAGAAGGTTGAGGTGGGGTGTGCGGACTTGGGCGCTGGAGCTCGAGTGCGCGGAAATGGATAGGCAAAGGAGGAAGAAGGCGTGGATGAAAAGGTGGATCCTTATCCCCTTATATGGGTGGACGCGACTATGCGTCCCCACCAGCCTGGTAAAACTCTCTTATCTCCCAAGTGCCGTAATCAATGGCGCGGTTGGGTTACCCACGCCCGTATTGATGAGAATCCCGGAATAAGTGGACATGATCTCTGCTTTGACAAGACATGCCAAGGAAACCGCCTCGCTAAACGCGCTGAGGTGGGATAGTAAAACGATTCAAATAAAGACTTGGCCGTGGTGTGATGTCCCGCTACGGAATACGTCAGCAGTTTAGATTTGTGTAAATATTATTCTCTCTATGGCAATATGTGGAAACTTATTTTGCAGAGCCAGACACTACCTTTGTGTTCAAAATCTTCTATGAAGTACTTGGAGGAGGAACCTGCCTTGCAATGCCGAAGACAATCTGCGCGTCAGACTCGTTGTCATTGAAGCCTGGTTCAGGGGCTACTGAGGGAGTCCTGGATTAGGGGGTGTCCGGATAGCCGGACTATACCTTCGGCCGGACTCCTATACTATGAAGATACAAGATTGAAGACTTCGTCCCGTGTCCGGAAGGGACTTTCCTTGGCGTGGAAGGAAAGCTTGGCGATATGGATATGTAGATCTCCTACCATTGTAACCGACTCTGTGTAACCCTAGCCCTCTCCGGTGTCTATATAAACCGGAGGGTTTTAGTCCGTAGGACGAACAACAATCATACCATAGGCTAGCTTCTAGGGTTTAGCCTCTCTGATCTCGTGGTAGATCTACTCTTGTACTACCCATATCATCAATATTAATCAAGTAGGACGTAGGGTTTTACCTCCATCAAGAGGGCCCAAACCTAGGTAAAACATCGTGTCCCCTGCCTCATGTTACCATCCGCCTAGACGCACAGTCCGGAACCCCCTACCCAAGATCCGCCGGTTTTGACACCGACACCAACCATCATATCTGATTGAGATTCAGATCTGATTGGTGTCAGGATAACTCAGACTCAGGAGGCCCGAGGAGAAAAGGTGCGACACAAATTGTCGAGATGACTATGTAAGATTGTCGGGAATTGATCTATGGAAGCGAGTTCCGAAACAAGAGTTCATCATTAAATCAAGGAGAGGTGAGGAGGTGGGTGACTGACTCAGTGACAATTCATTGAGATTTTCAAAAAAATGGATTTCCACACTTATGTGAACAAGGAGATAACATTTGTCAGATCAAATGATATAATGAGGTATGCTGGAGGAAAACATACACAGTTTTGAAAGGTGCACCCGAAATATGGGCTTAGGTAGCATGATCAATGTTAGAATGGTGATCCAATAACCAATGGTCTAAGAATGAAATACCGACCATTAACTTCAAAGCAATAGGGTTACTAGAAGTTTTGAAGTCGCACATCATAGTTCGATTGTCGGTTTTCCGGTTAGAAATAACACAGGGACCAAGGAATGAACGGATATGGCAAAAGGTATCACCTGCATCAAGAATTCTTAAGGGGTGGTGAAATTCTCATGACATTCTTGACATAAAAGATGGTAATACTCAAAGGTGAAGAAGAACAAATACTGGATAGTAAGGATCCCATGGAATAACACAAAACACGAACAAGTTTGTGTTGAACGGAAGGCAATCGAGTGGTCGATGATAACACAAATCATCAAGGGAAAGGACGGTATTTCTCATCATGAATTCAATTGATATCCTTGAGGAGCCCGGAATGTTGATGATGATCATGACACATTTGTCGAGAGGTTTCATGAAGATATAATCGCTCATCGACGACATCAAGCAAAAAGGAAGGATGGAGTGAAAAGTTATTAAAACCACGGATATGACACAAACTCGGAATCAAGCTTGTTGTTCAAGGCGAAATGATATGACGAGGGAAGTCAACGTAAGCTTAGCTCATCATCAAAAATTGTGCTTCGAAAAGAAGGACCAGATAGCACAGTTAAAAAGTTGCACGATAATGATATAACCGATAAGGCTAGGAATGACTTGAAGGATTAAACTCATAAGCAATGAAAATTACTTAAGAGTTATCGTACCGTAATGCGGAATTGGTTCACATATCGGTGTTCTTGAGCGACTAACAACTCAGAACCCATGAAAAATTGGAATCGGTGAGAAATAATAGTTGATGAAGAACTCATAAGATGCAACACAGTTCTTAGATTTCTCGAGATACCAGAGGGTAATACTCGACAGTAGATCAAAGTAGAGGTTGGACTGGTGTATTGACTAGCAAAATACAAGTGCTTTAACTTGTCCTAGAAATGGGGTCAAAGAAGAACAATCATGGTCGGAACCACGATTGCAAAGGATCAATTCACCAATACCAAAGGATATTACATCAAAGAAATAGTTATTCTTATAAGAAGCGTCCATGATAGGATCTACATCGTTTCCATGGGCATGAACACAAAGGTTCAAGGTTGAATCCCACTTCTCCAATGCATAACCTTTCATTCACTCCTCGCGTTCGATGAAGTTGTAGTGCTGGAATTTTATCTGGCATAACACCGTTAGAGTATGACTTGTAGAAGCATCCGAGTTTACACAGATTAGAAAAGGCATTCACTACAAAAAATACACTTCCGTGATGATATGTGTTTGTCACAGTAGGTCGCATTTTTTTTCATGCATGTACATCCATGACGATTTTATGACAGAATCAAGATAGTCATAGCTGTGTTGTCGTAGAAGTGTTCCATGACATTACCAAAATTATCATCACGGAAGTGTCCACTTCCATGATGATAAATCGCGCGTCACAGAAGTGCTTTCGTCAAGGGTGACCGACACGTGGCATCCACCATAACGGAACGCCGTTAAGCTATCAGGTCAGGTTTTGGATCCGATAACCCGTTAACAGCCCCGACCAATGAGAAATTTCCACGTGTAAAATTCTTATTGGCCGAACGAAACATGTGTCAGCTCGTCAGTGGGTCAGATAGGCGCCTATGATATGTAGACACGTGCCACGGCCCACCACTGGCCCATTTAGCTTACAAAGCCGGCCCGTTTGACTTGGTCAAAAGTTAATGGGCTGGCCCATGAAAAGCCTGTTAACGGTCTCTTAGCAAATAGCCCATTTTACGGCCCGTAAGGCCCTAAAGGAAATCGGCCCAACAACGTCATGTGGGCCGTCGAATATAACACCAGCCCATTTCACTTTTGGCCCATGTATGGCCCACGACGTCTTTCGGCCCATATGAGGCCTTCGTATCTTTTGGCCCTTTACAGGCCCATGGTGACTCTAGCCCATAATGAACAATAATTTTCTTTATACCCGTTAACAACCCATGATTTACATGGGCCGTTTCCAGCCCGTGTTAGCTTTCGGCCTATTGACGGCCCATACGTTCTTGGGCTCCTTTTCGGCCCTCGATTACTTCCGGCCCGTTACTGGCCTGTTCCCCTAATGGGCCAAATTCGGCCCATGGCAAGAGTCGGCCCCTTACTGGCCTGTTCCCCTAATGGGCCAAATTAGGCCCATGGCAAGAGTCGGCCCATTACTGGCATGTTACCCTAATGGGCCAAATTCGGCCCATGGCAAGAGTCGGCCCATTTCTGGCCTGTTAACCCGTTGCACCGTTTCCAGCCCGTCCTATATTCTGGCCCATTAACGACCCGTTATGCGGGTGACAGAATTAAGCCTTTGCTGTCCTACGGCCTGTTAATGGCCTGTTACCGTGCTGGGCCGATACCAATTACGCCCGATTACGGCCATGTAGACCCAATTATCTGACGGCCCGAGGCCCACCGATTACAGGCCCATTTATCGACGGCCCGTAGGAGACCGATGGATCCTACGGCCCGTATATGGCCCATGGTAGTTGCGGCCACTAGCAAACCAGGGAAAAAGAATACTAGGAAATAAATAAGGCCGAAACTAACGCTAGGCTATTAAGGCGATTGCGCAGATTACATCCACTCGGCATCAAAGATCGCCACCAGTGCAAATATAAGGAACACCCTACACTATACAAAAATGGCTTGCTGTTTTCTTCAGCCGGTGGCTGCACGTTAAGAATAAATTTTGTATCGCACCAAAACAAATTACAACTATATAACAAAAGGAAGGTTGGCATAAAACTTAATGGTCTAGCAGATAAATGCACCACCAGAAGTTCAGAAGCTCAGTTCATTTGACCCGACTGTTACGTTTATATGCTGTATTGTCCGATGGAGCACCATAACCCTCGCCTTAATTTCCCCTAGGCTCCTGAACAACATAGCAAATGTCTGATAGTCTGGTTTCAAAACCATGCATATCTTGACGATATTGAGCAATGTTTCTCCTTGTTTCACAAAGGGTCTCTGTTAGGGAATGGACTTGTGTCTGGAGCGCAGATACAACATTGCTTTGAGCTTGGATATCTTGATCATGAGGTAGTTTGGACGATATTGCCTTAACAACCAACCCAGTATTACACAGGAACATGCTTTTGGCACTGTTAGTGGACAGGTACTGACCCACTGCAGCAAGAGCTGACATTGTGGTTATAGTTGCCTCGCCACCTTCAGAAGGTGGCGGTTCCACCATTTTTTCCATAGCTCACTGAAAAGTTGAGGTTTTACATTAGTAGTACCAGAACAGAAGATATTAAGGAGGCAGCAAAACCAAACAAAATAGCTTTGGTCTATATACAGAACTTATTCTAGTGAACCCATGTAAAATATTAGTTGTATTTTATTGCAAAGTACATAATAAAACCAGGTTCCAAACATATGACCATGTACCATCGCTAATGTATTGTCTATTTCTTCACATTGTATTGAGGGCTGAGGATAAAGAGACGAAGTTTATAATACGGTAAGCATAGTATGACATCATTCATATCACAAAACAACTGAGAACAGACAAACAGGCAATTGTAACATTGTGTGGGCAAGTCCAGCACGAAACTAGATTACGGGTCAAGATCAAAGGAACATCACTCCTATCTTTTAAACCTTGTAAGGTGCAATGATACGCTAAGACAATTGTGTATAAAATTGAAAAGAATAATAGACATTGGCTGCAAACCATGCAGTTCAAGGCACAAGTCAGAGTAAGTAGTAGTTAAAAGTCATGAGGATTAAGGACTTACAACAGCGGCTTTGACTGGTGTAGTCATGCCCTTCTTCTTCCTGGTGTGACAGTCCTTGAAGATTTCCACATCATTTGGTTCAGGTACTTTTTGGTCCTTGCGGGCTTTCCTCTGCATTTCGAACAAGTCAATATAGATCTGATAATATGGTATAGCGAAAAGAGTGAAATAGCAGCTAATTACAAGAGCCTCGCAGTGTGCAATATAGCTACGAGATCTTGTCGTCTGTTGGAATTTCACTTTCGTACGGTTGGCCTTGTTCTTTGAACAGTTCACCTACAAGAAGATAGATTTGTGTGGCACATGCGTAAATAGGACTTCAACATGTGATCTGATCACATATATATAATGTACCTGATACTTCGGACCAGACCAGTGTTTAACAAGGCCCCTCCAGTCTTCATCCGATATATTTTCCACTGGAGATGTTTGGGAAAATTCACTGTTAGCCTTGCCTTCAAAGTGAGTTTTCCTCAAGTTATACCGATACTGTCGCAGAGCAGACTTGAAAACATGGGTGCAAGCTTGTTTGGTTGCATCATCTTGGCTATCCAACTTGAACCTCGTCTGTTGACAATTATGGGAGTCTCATTATCAACAACCTAGAAAGTATGGGACAGAGCAAGACGATATTACTAGTTTCCATACATAACCATACTTACAAATAAATGGTCGAGGAAGGTGTTGAACTGGGTTTCATCTTTGTCATTCCTGTACTGAATCCATGTTGGGAGGATACGTACATGACACCTAACAGCAACCGCTGCCTCTGATACTAAATTGGCTGACTCTGTAGCATCACGTGGCCTTTTTAAACCTGCCTCAAAACGGATCTCCATTCTTCCTCCTCTAGATTTAGTTAACATATCGAGCATTATCCCTGATGTTTGTTTCCTCTTGCGCCTAGGTGCTAGTCCAACAACGAACATAGGAAGTGTTAGTGTACATCAAACTGTGAGACTACATATAAAGAAGCATGCAACTGTAACTTGACTCCAGCAACTACCTTCTTGCTATTGAATCTCACAAGGTTCATCTGATATTGCCAACTCGTCTTGTGTCAAGAGTGCTTGGGAAGTAGTGTCAGGTGGCAAGGGAGCTTGGGAACGTGCTGCTAGCTTAGTTGACGCGAGTAAGTCGTGCAGCTGGTAGTACTATGGTAGGTGTTGCAAGAACTAGGGTTGTCTCTGCTTGTTTGGTGGCAGCTATTTGTTTCTGTTTGGCTTTTTTTTGCAACTCGTGTAGCATGGGATGTCGTGTTTGTAGAATTTTCCGCTGGACTTTGACCTTCTATTGCACCATCAGTACCAGCAGAATCTGCAGGATTCATCCGCTTCTCATTCCCTGCCATTCTGTGTTTCTTCCTCTTTCTCTGTGCCATGTTAAGTCAAGCCGACAAGAAAAATGAATAACAATTTAGTTCTTCAGAACAAATTGATGCGTGATGCAGACGAACTGAACTTTGATGTTAGACAACCACATGATAGGAGGATGTAATATGTATGAAAAATAGGACAGAAGAGATAACTAGAACTATGATGTGTAAACTAAGAAGAAGACATTTCACCAAATTAGAAGCAATGCAATGGAAGGTAGACACCATATGAAAGATGCTACAAATATCGCTCTACCAAGTTAACAGTGTCTCATCATAAATGGCGTTTAAACAAATGTGAAGCAATACAAGAAATAAATCATATGCAAGATGCAAACAACATCACACTACCATGTTAGAGATCTCTCGTCATTAGTGCCATTGCATATTCACAGCATTGCATATTCACAGCTTATGATGTGTAAACTAAGGAGAAGGCATTTCAACAAATTAGAAGCAATGAAAGCTAGACACCATATGAAAGATGCAACGAATATCACTCTACCAAGTTAAAACTGTCTCGTCATAAGTGCCATTTCAACAAATTAGTAGTACAAGCTAGAAAAGAATGTGAGATGTGACCTATATCACACTCCGAAGTCAAACGTGTCTTATGATAAGTGATTGTTGCAGGTTACACAATAGTAGTAATTTGATGTAAGAACATGGTGTGATAGACAGATATTGTATGTTATAGAAACAGGAACACATGTCTTATTCAAGTATAATGTGTAAAGTAAGCAGATGGAATTCAACAAAATTAGAAGCAATACAAGCTAGACATCACACATAACATGCAACCACATATAATAGTGCCAAGTTAGAGGGAGCACCGGTGATGCTGCACTAGGGGAGATGTGCTCATCATAAACACAACTTTGTTGAGTGTCTATGCATGTGTTGTCTTGGAAATCATCTTGGGGGTGTGGAGGAGTAGAAACTATAGAGGCCCTCTGTTCGGAAGGAGCACCTTTATCCGCTGCCTTGCTAACTTCCTTCCGCTTTATTGATTTTGAATTGTCAAGTAAAACTGACAAGAAAAAGCAATAAAATTCTCTCTTCAGAACTCATTCATGCATGATACTGACAATCACTACTTTCATGTAAGGCAAACACATGATACCAGGATGGAATATGTACGAAAAACAGGACGACATGGCATGTTCACAACTGTTTGTGTAAACTAAGCAGAAACCATTCCAGCAAATAAGAAGCAATGCAAGCTAGACACCACATGAAAGATGCAACCAATATGACTCTGCCAAGTTAAAAGTGTTCCATCATAAATGGAATTTCAACAAATTAGAAGCAGCGCATGCTATAAATCATATGAAAGATGCAACTAATATCGCACTGTATATACTAAAGGTGTCTCGTCATGTTGATTGATGCGGGATACAAAAAAACAATAGTTTTATGTAAGGGCATGCTTAATAGACAGATGTACTATCTACTAAATACAGGAAGTCATGTCACATTAACAGGTATAATGTATAAGCTAAGCAGACTAACACATGCAGTTTAACCAGATTGGAAGAATTACAATCTAGACACCATATGCAACATGCGACCACATATCACGCTGCCAAGTTAGAGCAAGCACATGCGATGCTAGTGTAGGGGAAATGCTATAATCAACTACAGAGCTACGTTCACTATCTTCATCTAGCATTTCGGTTTCTTGAGAATCATGTCGGGAGGCTAACACTGCATTCTTTAAATGAGGAGTAGTCCCTTGCCTGCCTGCCTCGTCATAAGTGATTGATGAGGGATACATAAGAACATTAGTTTGATGTAAGAACATGGTTAATACACAGATGTACTAGTATGTACCAAAAATAGAAAGGCATGTCATATTCAAAGGTATAATGTGTAAGCTAAGCAGATGCAATTTAACCAAATTGGAAGCAATACAAGCTAGACATCTGACTGGAGTGGTGAGCATGATCATCTAGGACCTGAGAGCCTGGTGGGAGGCGGGCTGCTTCGCCACCATCACAGCTTTTTAGTTGGCTTCCAGGTGATGCCTATCTTTGTTGGGCTTGTCACTGGCTCGGCCAGTGCCCTGACTAGCTATTTGTCTTCTGGTGATCACGGGATGGCGGTTCATGTAAAAAAATATCTTTCTTATCTTACCGACTTCGGCCTTTCGAATACAAGCTAGACACCATATGGAACATGCAACCACATATGACACCGCGAAGTTAAAGCAAGCACCTGGGATGGTGGTTCATTGCGAGCAAGGTCATCAACTCTAGAGCTACGTTTACCGTCTCCATCTGCTGACACTGCACCCTTTATAGCGCTGTAACGTGTCTTGCCTACCCGCATACGAAGCTGGAGCGACTTCTCTCTTTTCTTTTTGGATTCTCTCATGGCAGCAGAGTTTGAAATACCCTTGAATAAAAACACAATAGTGAGAGTAAGGGTGAAGTGTGTGCAGAACTAGTGCACTGTAAAAGTAGCAGATAGCAGGTGGCTGGAAAATAAATGATAGGAGACATATGATAGCTCTACAACATTGCATGGCAAACAAAATTAGATTCTACTCCGTATGATTTTGTAATATATGAGCACAGGAAATGCAGGTACTCCTCCAGCACACCACCACATGTGGTCATATCTAAGATAACAGTCGACTGAAAATAAATAGGTCAGTCGATTTTTTAATGAACCGCCCTATCTATAAGGAACGGGCAGATGGCCTTCGTCTACCTCCCGCCAGTCACTGTTGACGATCTTTCTCGAACCGCCACCGATCACCGGCCTAGACCCCTACCTCCGCCGCCCCGCCCTCCCATCGACCTCACACCACCGCCGTGCTTGGCAGCGCCCCCAGGCCATCCCTTTAATCCCGACCGACCTCCAGATCAGGCGCCAGTAGCTCTAGGCCGCACACGCCCCTAAGATAAACACCAAGGCGCTGCTTCCTCGGCGTAATAGGCGTACTAGCGCCTGTTACGCCGGGGAATGCTTCCGTTAATTGGGAATCAACTGGCCAGAAATTGAAATTCAGGGGGGCGACGAACCTCTACCTAAGGTGAAATAGTATATGAGGAGAAACCTTGTGCATCACGAGTTACTAGGAACATCTAGTATCAAGAAGAAGCGGTCAACTAGTGTCTTCGATGGGATAAATACCGTGCAAGCAGAGACGTAAGATTTGCACGAATAAGGGAAGAGGAGTACCTTTTTCGGTTGCCGGTGTGGTCACCTCCGCATGTCGCGCCGATCTTCCTCTTTTTACCAGGGAAACCGATGTTCTCGAGGGTGCAGGCTTGGACGAACCCATGGCCAAATTGTTGACTGTGTTGCCGTGGCCGTATGTCGGCAGAGGGGAAGCAGATCCGAGGCGGCGAAGGACAGCATAGCAGGAACAACTCTGGTGCGGTGGAGGGTGGCGAAGTTGAGCGGCAGCGGTGAGGCTCAGGACGGCGTGGTTGAACTGGCTCGGGTACGGACGGCTCGGCCTCGGCCTCGGCTTCAACTACTAGCCGTGGAGGGCATTGCAGTTGAGGTTGCGGTGGACGACGACGTCAGGGTATCGGCTCCGGTGTGATGGAGGAGGGCGGCGGTTGATGGGTGGGATGGGGTGGCGGACGGAGGACGCCGGGGTTTCGCGGCTGGTGGAGAGGTAGTTTTGGCGCCCACGGAGTACGAATGGGGAATCAGACGGGTGGGGGGAACCATGTTTCGGTCTGGGACGCGCTTGTTTTTGGCTTTTTTGAACAGAAGATGGGACGCGCTTGTTTGTAATTTGGGGAAAGTACAAACTTTGCCCCCCTCTTAAATTTCAGACCTACTGCGGGTCGGGGGTAGGATGGTAATCCCAGGTGTCCCAAATAGTGGGCGGGAGCGATTTCGGCCGCACGCATGTGTGCTTAGGCGGCTGCTACCTCTTGAGCACTGCGTTGGTTTTCCCTGAAGAGGAAGGGATGATGTAGCAAAGTAGCGTAAGTATTTCCCTCAGTTTTTGAGAACCAAGGTATCAATCCAGTAAGAGGCTACGCGCTAGTCCCTCGTACCTGCACAAAACAAATAAATCCTCGCAACCAAGGCAAATAGGGGTTGTCAATCCGTATAAGGCCACTTACGAGAGTGAGATCTGATAGATATGATAAAGATAATATTTTTGGTATTTTTGTGATAAAAATGCAAAGTGAAATAAAGGCAAAGTAAATAACAAAGGAAATAACTAAGTAGTAGGAGATCAATATGATAAAGATAGACCCGGGGGCCATAGGTTTCACTAGTGGCTTCTCTCGAGAGCATAAGTATTCTACGGTGGGTGAACAAATTACTATTGAGCAATTGACAGAATTGAGCATAGTTACGAGAATATCTAGGTATGATCATGTATATAGGCATCACGTCCGAGACAAGTAGACCGACTCCTGCCTGCATCTACTACTATTACTCCACTCATCGACCGCTATCCAGCATGCATCTAGAGTATTAAGTTAAAAACAGAGTAACGCCTTAAGCAAGATGACATGATGTAGAGGGATAGACTCATGCAATATGAAGAAAACCCCATCTTGTTATCCTCGATGGCAACAATACAATACGTGCCTTGCTACCCCTACTGTCACTGGGAAAGGACACCGCAAGATTGAACCCAAAGCTAAGCACTTCTCCCATTGCAAGAAAGATCAATCTAGTAGGCCAAACCAAACTGATAATTTGAAGAGACTTGCAAAGATAACCAATCATACATAAAAGAATTCAGAGAAGATTCAAATATTATTCATAGATAGACTTGATCATAAACCCACAATTCATCGGTCTCAACAAACACACCGCAAAAAGAAGATTACATCGAATAGTTCTCCACAAGAGAGGGGGAGAACATTGTATTGAGATCAAAAAAGACAGAAGAAGCCATCTAGCTACTAACTATGGACCCGTAGGTCTGAGGTAAACTACTCACACTTCATCGGAGAGGCTATGGTGTTGATGTAGAAGCCCTCCGTGATCGATGCCCCCTCCGGCGGAGCTCCAGAATAGGCCCCAAGATGGGATCTCATGGATACAGAAAGTTACAGCGGTGGAATTAGGGTTTTGGCTCCGTATCTGATCGTTTGGGGGTACGTGGATATATATAGGAGGAAGGAGTACGTCGGTGGAGCAACTGGGGGCCCATGAGGGTGGAGGGCGCGCCTGGGGTAAGCAGGCGCGCCCCTACCTCGTGGCCTCCTCTCTTGTGCCTTGACGTAGGGTCCAAGTCTCCTGGGTCTTATTCGTTGAGAAAATCACGTTCCCGAAGGTTTCATTCCGTTTGGACTCCGTTTGATATTCCTTTTCTTCGTAACCCTAAAACAGGCAAAAAACAGCAATTCTGGGCTGGGCCTCCGGTTAATAGGTTAGTCCCAAAAATAATATAAAAGTGGATAATAAAGCCCAATAATGTCCAAAATAGTAGATAATATAGCATGGAGCAATCAAAAATTATAGATACGTTGGAGACGTATCAAGCATCCCCAAGCTTAATTCCTGCTCGTCCTCAAGTAGGTAAATGATAAAAACATAATTTTTGATGCGGAGTGCTACTTGGCATAATTTTAATGTAATTCTTCTTAATTGTGGTATGAATATTCAGATCCGAAAGATTCAAGAGAAAATTTTAATATTGACATAAAAATAATAATACTAACTAAGAAATTATGTCTTCTCAAAATAACATGGCTAAAGAAAGTTTTCCCTACAAAATCATATAGTCTGGCTATGCTCCATCTTCACCACGCAAAATATTTAAATCATGCACAACCCCGATGACAAGCCAAGCAATTGTTTCATACTTTTGACATTCTCAAAACTTTTTCAATTTTCACGCAATACATGAGCGTGAGCCATGGAGATACCACTATAGGTGGAATAGAGTGGTGGTTTGTGGAGAAGACAAAAAGGGAGAAGATAGTCTCACATCAACTAGGCGTATCAACGGGCTATGGAGACGCCCATCAATAGATATCAATGTGAGTGAGTAGGGATTGCCATGCAACAGATGCACTAGAGCTATAAGTATATGAAAGCTCAAAAAGAAACTAAGTGGGTGTGCATCCAACTTGCTTGCTCACGAAGACCTAGGGCATTTTGAGGAAGCCCATCATTGGAATATACAAGCCAAGTTCTATAATGAAAAATTCCCACTAGTATATGAAAGTGATAACATGAGAGACTCTCTACTATGAAGATCATGGTGCTACTTTGAAGCACAAGTGTGGTAAAAGGATAGTAGCATTGTCCCGTCTCTCTTTTTCTCTCATCATTTTTTATTTGGGCCGTTTCTCTTTTTTTATGGCCTCTTTTCTTTCTCCTTTTTTTACTTCTTTATTTTTATTTTTCGTCCGGAGT
This sequence comes from Triticum urartu, assembly GCF_056163025.1. NCBI lineage: Eukaryota > Viridiplantae > Streptophyta > Magnoliopsida > Poales > Poaceae > Triticum > Triticum urartu. The sequence continues at coordinate 435,783,629 of NC_141873.1, forward strand.
CTCATCCCGACTTGTGGGGGAATCATAGTCTCCGTCATCCTTTCCTCACTGGGACAATGCTCTAATAATGATGATCATCACACTTTTATTTTTCTTACAACTCAACAATTACAACTCGATACTTAGAACAAAATATGACTCTATATGAATGCCTCCGGCAGTGTACCGGGATATGCAATGAATCAAGAGTGACATGTATGAAAGAATTACGAATGTTGGCTTTGCCACAAATACGATGTCAACTACATGATCATGCTAAGCAATATGACAATGATGGAGTGTGTCATAATAAACGGAATGGTGGAAAGTTGCATGGCAATATATCTCGGAATGGCTATGGAAATGCCATAATAGGTAGGTATGGTGGCTGTTTTGAGGAAGGTATATGGTGGGTGTATGATACCGGTGAAAGGTGCGCGGTATTAGAGAGGCTCGCAAAGGTGGAAGGGTTAGAAAAGTGCGTATAATCCATGGACTCAACATTAGTCATAAAGAACTCATATACTTATTGCAAAAATCTACAAGTTATTAAAGCAAAGTATTACGCGCATGCTCCTAGGGGGATAGATTGGTAGGAAAAGACCATCGCTCGTCCCCGACCGCCACTCATAAGGAAGCAATCAATAAATAAATCATGCTCCGACTTCATCACATAATGGCTCACCATAAGTGCATGCTACGGGAATCACAAGTTTCAACACAAGTATTTCTCAAATTCACAACTACTCAACTAGCACAACTTTAATATCACCATCTTCATATCTCAAAACAATTATCAAGTATCAAACTTCTCATATTATTGAACACACTCATAAGAAAGTATTATTATTAATCTTGTATACCAAGCATATTAGGATTTTAAGCAAATTAGCATGCTATTAAAGACTCTCAAAATAGTCTAATTGAAGCATGAGAGATCAATAGTTTCTATAAAACAAATCCACCACCGTGCTCTAAAAGATATAAGTGAAGCACTAGAGCAAAATTATATAACTCAAAAGATATAAGCGAAGCACATAGAGTATTCTAACAAATTCCAAATCTTGTATGGCTCTCTCAAAAGGTGTGTACATCAAGTATGATTGTGGTAAACTAACAAGCAAAGACCCAAATAAGACAAGATGCTCCAAGCAAAACACATATCATGTGGTGAATAAAAATATAGCTCCAAGTAAAGTTACCGATAGAAGTAGACGAAAGAGGGGATGCCTTCCGGGGCATCCCCAAGCTTTGGATTTTAGGTGTCCTTAGATTATCTTGGGGGTTCCATGAGCATCCCCAAGATTAGGCTCTTGACACTCCTTGTTCCATAATCCATCAAATCTTTACCCAAAACTTGAAAACTTCACAACACAAAACTTAAAGTAGAAAATCTCGTGAGTTCTGTTAGCGAAAGAAAATAAAAGACCACTTCAAGGTACTGTAATGAACTCATTATTTATTTATATTGGTGTTATACCTACTTTATTCCAACTTCTCTATGGTTTATAAACTATTTTACTAGCCATAGATTCATCAAAATAAGCAAACAACACACGAAAAACAGAATCTGTCAAAAACAGAACAGTCTGTAGTAATCTGTAGCTAGCACAAGATATGGAACCCCAAAAATAATAAAATAAATTGCTTGACGTGAGGAATCTATATATTAATCATCTGCAAAAAGAATTAACTAAATAGCACTTTCCAAATAAAAATGGCAGTAGTTCTCGTGAGCGCTAAAGTTTCTGTTTTTTACAGCAAGTTCAACAAGACTTTCCCCAAGTCTTCCCAACGGTTCTACTTGGCACAAACACCAATTAAACACAAAAAACATAACCAAAACAGAGTCTAGATAATTTATTTATTTAATAACAGAAAGGATAAATATTGGGTTGTCTCCCAACAAGCTCTTTTCTTTAAATCCTTAAAGCTAGGCATTGATAATTTTAATGATGCTCACCTGAAAGAAAAGAATTGAAGCACAAACAGAGCATCATAAAACACGTGACAAACACATCTAAGTCTAACATACTTCCTATGCATAGGCATTTTATAGACAAACAAATTATCAATGCAAGCAAAAACTAGCATATGCAAGGAAGCGGAAAGAAACAATAGCAATCTCAACATAACGAGAGGTAATTTAGTAACATGAAAATTTCTACCACCATATTTTCCTCTCTCATAATAATTGCATGTGGGATCATTAGAAAATTCAACAATATATCTATCACATAAAATATTCTGAACATGATCCACATGCATTCAAAGTTGGCACTTTTCTGAAATAGTGGGATTAACATTAACGAAGGTCATGACCTTTCCAAATGCACTTTTATCAAAAACTTCATCAGATTGAACATTCTCCAAATATGTGGGATCTAAAGTTGACATTATTCCAAACCCACTTTCAATATTATTGCAAACATTATAATCAATCTCATATTCATCATGGGGCTTAAATAATTTTTCAAGATCAAAAGAAGAATCACCCCAATCATGATCATTACAACAAGTAGAGGACATAGCAAAAGTAGCATCCCCAAGCTTAGGGTTTTGCATATTATTAGCACAATTTACATTAATAGAATTTATAATAACATCATTGCAATCATGCTTTTTATTCAAAGATCTATCGTGAATCACTTCATAAAATACTTCATCACAATTTTCAGATTCACGAATTTCAAGCAAAACTTCATAAAGATAATCTAGTGCACAAAAATCACTAGCAATTGGTTCATCATAATTGGATCTCTTAAAAAGATTAGCAAGCGGATGAGGATCCATAGATCTTAGGTTCTCTGTTTAGTAATAAATAAACAACTATTCCAACCATACGAGCAAACAAGAAACGGGCAAAAAGAGGCAAGTAGAGAAAGAGATGGAGGATAGAGAGAGAGGGGGCGAATAAAACGGCAAGGGTGAAGTGGGGGAGAGGAAAATGAGAGGCAAATGGCAAATAATGTAATGCGGGAGATAAGGGTATGTGATGGGTACTTGGTATGTTGATTTTTGCGAAGACCTCCCCGGCAATGGCGCCAGAAATCCTTCTTGCTACCTCTTGAGCACTGCGTTGGTTTTCCCCCGAAGAGTAAGGGATGATGCAGCAAAGTAGCATAAGTATTTCCCTTAGTTTTTGAGAACCAAGGTATCAACCCAGTAGGAGGCTACGCGCGAGTCCCTCGTACCTGCACAAAACAAATAAATCCTCGCAACCAATGCAAATAGGGGTTGTCAATCCCTATAAGGCCACTTACGAGAGTGAGATCTGATAGATATGATAAAGATAATATTTTTGGTATTTTTGTGATAAATATGCAAAGTAAAATTAAGGCAAAGTAAATAACAAAGGAAATAACTAAGTGGTAGGAGATCAATATGATAAAGATAGACCTGGGGGCCATAGGTTTCACTAGTGGCTTCTTTCGAGAGCATAAGTATTCTACGGTGGGTGAACAAATTACTGTTGAGCAATTGACAGAATTGAGCATAGTTATGAGAATATCTAGGTATGATCATGTATATAGGCATCACGTCTGAGACAAGTAGACTGACTCCTGCCTGCATCTACTACTCTTACTCCACTCATCGACCGCTATCCAGCATGCATCTAGAGTATTAAGTTAAAAACAGAGTAACGCCTTAAGCAAGATGACATGATGTAGAGGGATAGACTCATGCAATATGAAGAAAACCCCATCTTGTTATCCTCGATGGCAACAATACAATACGTGCCTTGCTGCCCCTACTATCACTGGGAAAGGACACCGCAAGATTGAACCCAAAGTAAGCACTTCTCCCATTGCAAGAAAGATCAATCTAGTAGGCCAAACCAAACTGATAATTCGAAGAGACTTGCAAAGATAACCAATCATACATAAAATAATTCAGAGAAGATTCAAATATTATTCATAGATAGACTTGATCATAAACCCACAATTCATCGGTCTCAACAAACACATTGCAAAAAGAAGATTACATCGAATAGTTCTCCACAAGAGAGGGGGAGAACATTGTATTGAGATCGAAAAAGAGAGAAGAATCCATGTAGCTACTAACTATGGACCCGTAGGTCTGAGGTAAACTACTCACACTTCATCGGAGAGGCTATGGTGTTGATGTAGAAGCCCTCCGTGATCGATGCCCCCTCCGGTGGAGCTCCGGAATAGGCCCCAAGATGGGATCTCGTGGATACAAAAAGTTACGGCGGTGGAATTAGGGGTTTGGCTTCGTATCTGATCGTTTGGGGGTATGTGGATATATATAGGAGGAAGGAGTACGTCGGTGGAGCAAAAGGGGGCCCATGAGGGTGGAGGGCACGCCTGGGGTAGGCAGGCGCGCCCCTTACCTCGTGGCCTCCTCTCTTGTGCCTTGACGTAGGGTCCAAGTCTCCTGGGTCTTATTCGTTGAGAAAATCACATTCCAAAAGGTTTCATTCCGTTTGGACTCCGTTTGATATTCCTTTTCTTCGAAACCCTAAAACAGGCAAAAAACAGCAATTCTGGGCTGGGCCTCCGGTTAATAGGTTAATCCCAAAAATAATATAAAAGTGGATAATAAAGCCCAATAATGTCCAAAATAGTAGATAATATAGCATGGAGCAATCAAAAATTATAGATACGTTGGAGACGTATCAGTGGCCATTGTTTATGAATGTTTTTCGGATGCGGTTGCGTGGCGTCTAGATGAAGCTACAAACCTACCCCGGTTTAGACCTTTGGACGTCGGGCCGATAGGTTTCATGGGTCGGAGTTATTAGAAAAGTAATTTCCTTATACTACCAAACATTGGTCTCACGCGGTTTCGGGTGAGTAGAGGCTCTTTTGGCGCTTCGTTCGAAATTTTGAAACACAAGCATTCACGTTTAGAGTACTCTTGAACTATGAGGGTTGACCTAAATAAACAATGTTATATTTGACCTTGTATGATCCGCTTCTCTTTGAAATTTTGACACTTGAAAATCCTATAACTACGATTATTTTGGAATGGAGGAGCTAAATTTGAATCTATTTTGTACACGACTACATATGCTATTATGTACAAAATCAGAGCAAAGATTGGTGCCCCCATAATTTAGGTATGGTTTACAAATGCCATGATATCAAATTCAAATAATTGAATGGACTTCATGTTGAATTCGATTTTTTTAAACCACCTTAAGTTGAATTCAAATGTATGCTAGTTCATAGGTAGCTATTTATAATGTCCATTGTGTAACTTTCGTATGTATAATGTGCTTTACACACAACATGAACTATATTCATGTTTATATTCGATTGCTAAAGCGATGCATTGTATGGACTTCAAAATACTAACTATGTGGATCAATTGTGTCGAATAATAACATAGACATGCTCAAATTCGATAGAATCTAGATGTCTGATGGATCAATGACCGCTCCTTACGCGAATTGCAAATATCATGATCCCATCCTAATATTTGGATACAATTTATATCTTTAATCAATGTGTAGAGCAGTCTTTTACGTGTAGTTTCACTCTCCATCGGTGGTCTCTGCTTACACACTCTCTCCCGGGGTGTCTTTCTCAGACACATGCTTTAGATATAACCCTCCCTCCCTCTCGTAACCATTTACAATTGTTTTCACTAACCTTTATCACAAGCAATCTTCCTCTCGCAAACATACACATGCACAATCCTCATCAACCCTTTCTATATACATGGACCTGCCTACATGTCTCATGTACGCACATTATCTTTACGCCTGTCTCTCACGCATTGTCTCGCACCTCTCTTCCTAATCGACGAGTATGATTCTAGCAGAGCATTCTGTAGGATGCCCCTTAAAGTTAGGTTGGATGAATAGTAATATCAGAGATAAAGGGGTTACCTTAGTCCGAGAACCTAGGGTTACAAATCCTAGCCGGCTTTGTTAGTGGACACAGAGTCCTTCACAATTCTGCTATCTTTGTCTTGTACGACTAGTCATCCATGGGTCTTCCTAAATGCGTCCCGGGCCGACCAATGTGGTGCGGGACGGAACCGAACGAAGGGCCTCACCTTGACCCACCGGACCTCACGCGGTGACACACCCTCAGCCCCCACATCTCATTATCTTCTCACACCCACACATACCAACACAAACACCACAGACATAAAATTTCTCCTGGTGCCTCTATTCCCTCCCCCCTTGCATATACACACTCAAGGGAATGGAATCTCTTGTCGTGACATCATATTCGTCTCTCTCTCTCTCCAGACCACTCTCATTTCTCATGCTATCTCTCACACGCCCCCCCATCGGCCCCTCTATCCATGCCTCTCTCGAATATGTAATACACACACATACCTCTCTAGGGCCCGCCAAATGCATCAACTACACATTCACACATGTTACATCATGTACCCCATTGATCTAAAAGCCCTCTCTTCACGTTTATTTCGCATACAACATTACTTTTGAATAAAGTGTGTACAAAAAATTATTTTAGAGTTTCTACATATATACAACATTACAAAGTTATATGGAGGAGTACGAACGCTAATTTGCATTGCATGGTGCCCACAATGATATTTATTCCGCACTGTGAATTTGTATATTTTTATACTATATACAAAGTTAGTCATAATAAAGAGAAACGAAGAGCATCTCTCTCTCCATCGCATACCCCCCTGTACACCCCTTTCACGTATGCACACAAAACTATCTTCAGGTCCTCTAAAAGTAAGCCCCTAAAAAATTCATGCATGTTTCATCTTTCTCTCGCGATATATGCAATGACGATCATTGTATTTGAAGCGAAAGCACGATACGTATATTGGACTTCAGAATCCACTCATTACGGTCACCATTTACGTTTAGTGGTTATTATACAGTCACGGGCTCACCATACAACTCTGTATTTGCTCATGACATGACTAGTTGACCAGTTAAACGCTCCACATGGCACCTCTAGTGTTGCATCACATTATCTCACTACCATCGTGCCCACCTGTCGATTTGTATCTACTTACATCTACACTCTTATAAAATACATAAAATACACTCTTATAAAAAACAGAGTTGGTGATGATGATGTGTCTGCCATCCTGCAATATAGGCCGTCCGATTTATATCTAACGGATAGGAAAGAAACTATGGCAATTTTGCAAAACGGTACCCACACACCTCTCCACATTTGCAAATAAGGCCTTCCCTCGTTCATCCTTTTCTCTCACAAGATAAACAAGTCATACAGATGCATCTTGATGTTACATGCAACGCATGGGCATCTTGCTAGTAAGAATGAAAACAAACGACAAAAAATATTTGGACGGTGGTTCGAAGTCATGACCGCGGGCACAGCGGACAAGGTGGCCCTGTATTGGTATGCTAAGCCGTCTGTTTTAACACACATGAGCTGGTGTGGTGATTATACACACACGCACGCATGCACACCAACTGCATCCATGCAACACTCACACAAACACATGCACCCACCCACGCACGCAACACTCACACATACACACGCAGCCACGCACGCACGCAACACTCACACGCACGCACGCAACACTCACACGCATGCATGCACACACCAGTACACCACACGACCAACACACACTCTCACGCTCAAGTGCTCAACCTACATGTGCATGCGCACACATCAGGCCCTGACAGACACATACACAACCAAGTGATTCCCGCGCACGGGTTGGAGCCTTGTCGCGCACGCGTAAATTTGTGTTTATCTAACCTTTTTCCTATGTGAACTGACAGGTGGGACCCACAAGGAACGTGGTCAATTTAACTAGTCAACATGGCGCCACGCAGACTATTTGGCTGGTCAACAGAGTGCAATCCGATACTGAACTATGAGCAAGTGACCGTATAATCACGGCAAAACGTATATAGTGACCGTAATCAACTTATTCTGAAATTCGGTGACCGTATTACGCTTTTCTCTCTGTAGGCCCTCCAAAACTACATCTCTACACGTTCTCGCATGTTACATCTAACAACTATGCAATACAACACTACTACTACACTCTAACACAATAAATCATGTGTTTTTAGTTTTATTAGATATCATATTGTTACTTATAATTATTCAGTTTGCATACATTAAAATTGCCTTTGAAATGTATGGCCAGTATCATCTACTGCGTGGGAAAAATCCCGCCCTTTCCTGTTTAATCGGGTTTGTATTGATGGATCGTGCGAAACAGCAAAACTATAGTACTATACAGTACAAGTGACAGTTCACTGGGCCGTCGTGTCGTCTACTCCTCCGTCGTAAGAGTGGAGCGCTCGCTTTCATAAATCTTCTAGTCCCCCTCGCCGACATGTGGGACATCAAGCTACCGGGTCCACGTGCCATACCCGAATACAGTGCAGAGCAGCCGGGGTGAAGCACCCCAGTCATGGCGCCGGCGTAGTAATGAGCAATGAGGCGTCAAATCACAAACCTGCACCTTTCCCGCAGTTAAGTTGGAGGGACGAAGCAACCATCATTTCACTCGTTGCTGAATCCGCTTCTCCCTCATCTTCTTCAACTTAACCACGTGTTTCTTATACCGTTGTTCTGCCTCATGTGGGACGCGGATCGGCTTGGTAAAGCACTGACACATGGGACCGCATGTTAGCAAACCGCCAGGACAACGTCCTCCGAAAATAAGATCCTAATCCTAGACTTACAAAGGGCTACGTAGCTGCTACGTATACTTTCCATCTAATCTACATATGCCCCCCTGATTTTCAGGTGGGGTGGGCCTAATCCTCTCCTTTAATCTAATCAAATAGTCCCACATCACATCAGTTCATAACTTTACATAAACCATTATGTGGATGTAGCATTGCTCAAATAAGAAACCTCCCCCGCCATCCGCGCGGCAAAATCACCTCCTTTTTACTAATCTTGATTCTATAATTTGTTAGATCAATATAATTGAGATTTGTATAGATAGCACACAGGAGCAAAACCAAGTGGTACGGTTAAGGGCATCCACAATGTGTAGACAAATGTGAAAATAGCTTTTGGCATCGTGGGAACCATTATGGACGGTGTTGCCAACACTACAAAAAAATACACTTCCGTGATGATACGTGTTTGTCACAGTAGGTTGCTTTTCTTGTCATGCATGTACATCCATGACAAATTTATGACAGAATCAAGATAGTCATACCTGTGTTGTCGTAGAAGTGTTCCATGACATTACCAAAATTATCATCACGGAAGTGTCCACTTCCATGACGATAAATCGCGCGTCACAGAAGTGCTTTCGTCAAGGGTGACCAACACGTGGCATCCACCGTAACGGAACACCGTTAAGCTATCGGGTCGGGTTTTGGATCCGATAACCCGTTAACAGCCCCGACCAATGGGGATTTTCCATGTGTAAAATCATCATTGGCTGGAGGAAACACGTGTCGGCTCATTGTTGGGACAGATGTCAACCACTCATTGGACGGAAGGCGCCTATGATACGTCTACACGTGGCACGGCCCAACAGAGGCCCATTCCTGTGAAAAGGCCGGCCCGTTTGACTTGGTCAAAAGGTGGCGGGCCGGCTCATGGAAAGCCTGTTAACGGCCTGTTCGCATATAGCCCATTTACAGCCCGCTAATCCAAGGCCCGTTACGCCCTATCCGAATTAGGCCCAGTAGCGTCATCTGGGCCATCCAATATGATTCTAGCCCATTTTCACTTCTAGCCCATGTATGGCCCATGACGTCTTTCGGCCCATATGAGGCCCTATGTAACTCTTGGCCTATTAACGGCCCGTGGTGAAACTGTCCCGTAATGAACAGTGTATCACTTTACACCCATTAACGACCCATGGTGAAACTGGCCCGTAATGAACAGTGTATCACTTTATACCCATTAACGACTCGTTATTCCGTTGGGCCATTTCCAGCCCATGTTATCTTTCGGCCTTCTCAGAGCCCATTTATTCTTGGGTTCATTTCCAGCATTCGTTTACTTACGGCCTGTTACTGTCATTTTCTGCTTGTGGGCCAAATTCAGCCCGTGGTTACAGTCGGCCCGTTTGTCGTCCGTTAATACATTGGGCCGTTTTTATAGCGTCATCAAATACGGCCTATTAACGATGGCCCGTTACGGTCGGCCCATGAACGGACGATTCCAACTCTAGCCCGTTTACGGCCATAATGTGGTCTGTTATTGGCCCATGTTTGGCCAATCGATCGTACGGCCCGTATAAGGCCCATTGATGATATGGCCCGTAGAAGGCCCATTGTTTCTACGGCCCATAGAAGGACCATTGTTTCTACGGCCCGTAGAAGGCCTACTGTTTCTACGGCCCGTAGAAGGCCCACTGTTTCTATGGCCCGTAGGAGGCCCAGTGTCACTACAGTAAATATTAGCCCATGGTTATTGTGGCCTAGTTTTAAAAAATAGGTTATTGCAGCCACTAGTTAACCGCGGAAAAAGAACTGCAATGACTACAAGCAAACAAATAAACAAGACAACAAGGAAATAAATAAGCAAGCAACTAACGCTAGGCTATTACACATATTACATCCACTGGGCATCAAAGTTCGCCACCAGTGCAAATATAGGGAACAAAGCAGCATATCATATACACTGACCGTCAAAATTGGCCACCAGTGCAAATAAACGCGGCAGCAAACAAGAGCATAACTGAAACAACTTCAGAAGAGCTCAAGAAACGTTATCCTGGGTATCCACCATGCTGGCAATAAGCTTAGCAAGCTGATTAGCTTTGTCCTGTTTGGCGCTAAAATCCTCCAACACTTGCTGTTGCACCAGAAAGTATGCATCTGAATGCTCCAGGGACTTCCCCAGCCCTTCCGCTTCTTGTCGCAGCACAACTGATCAATGTCTTTCAGCTTGTAGTCGAGACTCAAGAAACCAAACTGATTCAGACAGTGAGTTTGAATAGCTTGTGCAAGCGGTAGTGGCCAGTAACTCCAACACTAAACCAAGACAGGATGTGTCACTATCCTGAACCTTATCTGCATTACTTCCTTTACTGTTGCTTAATAAGGCACTCTTCCCCAATATTCTGTCAACATTCTAAAAGAAGAAACAAGCAGACACATAACAAGTTTAGCATGTACTAGTATATGAAACTCATTTCGATGAACCAATTCATTAGTAAGGTGGACAGGATTAAACTACCAAGTCTTCTATTGCCAAGTACTAGTACATAATAAAAGCATCAAACAAACATATATCTATGTCCTATGGTAGCAATGGAATCTTAAATTAGAACAGTTGTTCTTCAGGTTTAGGCACTTGTTCTACATGAACAAAGTATAGTAAGACGCAAGAATATAATACTTAAAAATAGAAAATGAGCTCATAGACCTTACCACATTCTTGGTTTGGGACCAGTACAGAACAAGGCGTTCCCAGTCATCGTCCAGTAAATGTGTCTCAGGAGAACGTAAGGGAATTTGATGACTTTCTTTGCCGGTGAAGTACGTTTTCTTGAGGTAATTCTGATACTGCCACCAAGCATTCTTGAAGATAGCAGAGGTATTAGCACAGGTTACCTCATCCCGAGTTTCCAAATCGGTCCTTCTCTATAGAGAAAAATGGGAAATTTTGCTGTATTATAACCATCATGGAGGTAGGATGTATGGGACGAAGCAAAGTAATTTCCATGAATAACATTACTTACACATAACTCCTAGACAAACACCTGCAACTGGCATTTTCCTTCATCTTCAGTATAATATTTCCAAGATGGGAAGATACACACATACGATTTAACAACATCAAATGCGATAGATGCTAAACTACGACTAGCTGGTTGTGCTTCCTCCACAGGAATAGGCGTACTGACTGGTGGAGTTGGGGTTCGCCGTGATAGTACTGGCCCTATGGGCACTGGAGCTGCCTTACTAACTGCTCTTGTTTGGGAGCTCTGTGGTGGAGATGGTGCTCTGTCAACAGGAACTGGGTTACTATCGGCTGGGGTTGGGGTTAGATTGGGTGAAGCTGGTTCTCTATCCATCGTAGTAGGGGTACAATCTGCGAGAGTTTGGGTTATGTGTGGTAGGGATGGTTCTTGTGCATGTACAACCGGGGTGCTATCTCCACCAAGAGGTAGCACTATTTTATTTGAAGACCGTGTTTTTAGTCCGCTAGATACTGGCATCACCTGCTCCAATTCAAATGGCTGATAAACAGGAAACATAGTTGAATGTACAGACATTGTATAAGAGACAGATGCAATAGATAGTGTGGAAAAAAGAGGGCATGAAATAGTTGACATGTATATTGTTTAACTAAAACGGATAGCATGACATAATTTCACATATATGATGTCTATCTAAACTGGATAGCATAGCATAACATAATTCAAAGATATGATGAATAACTAAACAAGATTGCATGACATAATTCACCTACATGTTATCTAAGTAATCAGGATCGCATCATTTAATTCACATATGTGATTTATATGCTAAACAGAGGGCATTCGATATGATGTCTGAACTAAGAACATGGTGTTGAATATTGTGTATATGATGTCTAAACTATGCAATGCAAGACACCGTATGCATGATATGAGCAGTATAACCGTGCCAAGTTAGAGCATACACCTCAGTGGGGAATAGGACTGGTCATCTGTCTCTGAATCCATCTCCGAGGAGCTATCAGGACCCAACAAGAGATCTGCTTCGACAGGTAGCACTGTCTGCTCTGAAAGCCTTGTTTTCACTCCAGATTTTCCATCTCCCACCCAAATGGCTGATTCACAGGAAGGGTAGATTAATGTACAAACATTGTCGACAAATGGAAATGTAATGAAGAAAAGGATGGGCAACATATCATTCAAATATATGATGCCTGGTTAAACAGGATGGCATTGCACATTTCACATATATTATGGTTGGTTAAAAGACATGAGACTGCATAATTCTCATATATGATATAGAAACTCAACAGGTGGCATTACAGAACATGTCTAAACTAAGCAGATGACATATATGATGTTAAAAGTAGGCACTGCAAGGCAACATATGCATGATATGACTAACATCATCATGCCAAGGTAGAGCAAACACCTTGGGGGGTAAATAGGAGTGGTCAGCGGCATCTGAATCCACCTCAGAACAAATATCTTCCTTTGGATTACAATCTGGAGAGGGTGGGGAGGGTTTGCCATTGAACCCACCATGGAGCGATGTCTGCATGACATTGTATTGCCACGCAAAACTCTTCTCTTTTCTTCTACATGTTCAGCATGACTGTGTACAATATCTGACATGCATACGAAAAAAATATGGTGAGATTATGTAAGGAGAGCATGCAGAAATTTAGAGTGATGGTAACAACCAGTGGATTGATGTTTTTCCGTTGAACCAAAATAGCCTTAATGGATCGACGTGAATGTATAGTAATAAGTGATGCAACAAGTGTACAACCTCTTTGCCGTAGCCGTGTCGACCTCAGCATCATTGGGTTGGTCGCTGAAGCAGTTGAGGCAGAGGTGGCTATCGTAGGTGTGGAGGAAGATCTGAGGAATCTGTAGACGGCATCCAGGGCACTGCTCTGTTGTGACGGATCGTTCTGTCGTTGGAGCAGCTCCGGTGAGCCGTAAGACGTCAAGGCTGAAGCAGCACAAGACAGACATCGTCAATCTCAAGTGGGATTCTAATAGCATCTCCAATAGATGATGTAAAATGGATGTAAAATTAACATCACCCAAAACCACCTGACTACAACAGATGAGGTAAAAACTGTTGACTCTGAACTTAACTGTCGAAACTGAAATTTATTGTGGAATTTGAATGCTACTGTCGAAACTGAACGCAATGGTAGCAGAGAGGCACTTGACATGTAGTTTAGGGAGGGCCTGCAGTTCATCTTCAACCTGCACCCCCCTAAGCCGCTAGCCACCACCAGCCGAACCGCCGGCCCCAGCGCCGCCTCGCCGCCCCGAAACAACTCGCCACCGCCGCCCCGGCCAGCCCTCTAGGCCCCCCGCCCCCACCCTGAACCCTAAGATAGATAGTGGGGTACCTCTCCGGCGAGCCCCCGTCCCCGCTGCGGGTGGTTCTTCCTTAACTCCAGTGAGCCCCCCAACCCCTGAAAATCGACTGACTTAAAAGTCGATTCGGTCGACTAAAGTGTGGCTTAATTGGAGCAAAGCAGCAGCACGAGCGAGGGGGAGAGCAGCAGCAGCAGCTAGGCGAGCGAGCGATCGAGCGAGAGCCGGAGCAGCAACAGCAGATCCGACTGGTATGGACGCCGCTGCCGAAGGGGCCTCACACTGGGGGAGAGCCGCCGTGGAGATGTCGCCCGCGGCGCTGGCTTCAAGGTAGCCGCTCCATGGGGGTGTGGGATGGAGCACCGTCAGCGCCGGGAGGTCGAGTTAAGGAGAAGGTGCGATGCGATGAGTGTACAACCTCTTTGGTGGCGCCGAGTAGGTCTCAACTTCGTCCGAGGAGTCGGTGAGGATGTTGCGGTTCCGGTGCAGCAGGTTAAGGCGGCGCTGTGGGGATGGAGCAGCCGCGATAGACGAGGCGATCGTCGGAGAAGCTCCTTGGAGGTGGAGGACGGGGCGGCTGAACCGGCGGGACGGCGAGATGGATGATGGATCCTCATCCGGGGAGGTGGACGAGGGACGTCGAGCTGTTGCGCTGGACGACGTCGTCGGGGAAGAGGCTCCGGTTGGGCAGCGGTGACGTGGCGGACGGAGGAGTGTGGGGTTTCACGGCTGGAGCGGAGAGGTTATGGTGGCCTGGGATTTCGAATGGCGAAAAGGGGACGATGGGAGGGGGTGAAGCATGACTTAGGAACGTGAAAGTGCAACTATCCCTAGGTGGTTTTGGTAATTCATAACAACATATAGCTCATTGAGCTAATGCTATTCCAAGATGATTATTTCAGGAAAGCTCAATGATTGGCATGGCATGGATGTGAAAGTGGAACCCTCAAAATGCTAAGGACAAAGGATTGGCTCAAGCTCAAAAGCTCAAGACTCTTCATTTTATATTTTAGTGATCCAAGATCACATTGAGTCTTTAGGAAAAGCCAATACTATCAAGGAGGGATGAGGTGTTGCTTAATGAGCCTCTTGCTTCATGTGCTTAGTGATATGCTCCAAAACCCTCAACTATTTTCCCATATCCACATATGACCTAAACCCTAAGCCAAACTCGGTCCTACCGATTCTTTCTATCCGGCGCCACCGAGTTTCACTTGTCATAAGCCACTGCCAAACCCTAGCAATTCGGTTCTACCGATAGGGATCTCGGTCTCACCGAGATGGGATTGCAAACTCTCTGTTTCCCTTTCGTAACTATTCGGTCTCACCGAAAGAGCGAATCGGTCCCACCGAGATTGCAATGTAAATTCAGTGTTTCCTTTTTGTAACTTTTCGGTCTCACCGAAAGAGCAAATCGGTCCCACCGAGTTTGCCTGACCAACTCTCTGGTTAGCTAATTACCAAATTCGGTCTCACCGAGTTTGTGTAATCGGTCTCACCGAGATTACGTTATGCCCAAACCCTAACCATATCGGTCCTACCGAGTTGCATGTCAGTCCCACCGAAAATCTCTAATGGTGACTAGGTTTACCTTTTCGGTCCGACCGAGTTTGTTGATTCGGTCCCACCGAGATTGGAAAACTGTGTGTAACGGTTGGATTTTGTGTGGAGGCTATATATACCCCTCTACCTCCTCTTCATTCATGGAGAGAGCCATCAGAACACATACACAATTCCAACTCATATGTTCTGAGAGAGAACCACCTACTCATGTGTTGAGACCAAGATATTCCATTCCTACCATATGAATCTTGATCTCTAGCCTTCCCCAAGTTGCTTTCCACTCAAATCTTCTTTCCACCAGATCCAAATCCTATGAGAGAGAGTTGAGTGTTGGGGAGACTATCATTTGAAGCACAAGAGCAAGGAGTTCATTACCTACACACCATTTGTTACTTCTTGGAGAGTGGTGTCTCCTAGATTGGCTAGGTGTCACTTGGGAGCCTCCGACAAGATTGTGGAGTTGAACCAAGGAGTTTGTAAGGGCAAGGAGATCGCCTACTTCGTGAAGATCTAGCGCTAGTGAGGCAAGTCCTTCGTGGGCGATGGCCATGGTGGGATAGACAAGGTTGCTTCTTCGTGGACCCTTTGTGGGTGGTTGCTTTTTCGTGGACCCTTCGTGGGTGGAGCCCTCCGTGGACTCGCGCAACCGTTACCCTTTGTGGGTGGAGCCCTCCGTGGAGTCGCGCAACCATTACCCTTCGTGGGTTGAAGTCTCCATCAACGTGGATGTAGGATAGCACCACCTATCCGAACCACGGGAAAAACATCCGTGTCTCCAATTGCATTTGAATTCTCCAAACCCTTCCCTTTACATTCTTGCAAGTTGCATGCTTTACTTTCCACTGCCAATATACTCTTTGCATGCTTGCTTGAATTGTGTGATGATTGCTTAACTTGTCCTACAATAGCTAAATCTGCCAAGAACTAAAATTGGGAAAAGGTTAAGTTTTTATTTGGTCAAGTAGTCTAATCACCCCCCTCTAGACATACTTTTGATCCTACAAGTGGTATCAGAGCTTTGGTCTCCATTTGCTTTGATCTCCATAGCTTGTGGTGGTCATAGCCTTGGTTTCACAACCTAGGAGAGTATGGCGTCTAGCGAGGGAAATTATCACCGTAGAGGTCCTTACTTTGATGGTACTAATTTTGCTAGTTGGAAGCATAAAATGAAAATGCATATTCTTGGACATAACCCCGCCGTTTGGGCTATTGTGTGTGTTGATTTGCAAGGTGACTTCTTTGATGGGAAAGAACCAAACCGTGAAGCTACCGCGGATGAGTTGAAGATGTTGCAATACAATGCTCAAGCTTGTGATATTCTCTTCAACGGATTGTGCCCTGAAGAATTCAACAAAATCAGCCGTCTTGAGAATGCAAAGGAAATTTGGGACACTTTGATTGATATGCACGAAGGTACCGACTCCGTCAAGGAATCCAAGTTGGATGTGCTTCAAAGTCAACTTGACAAGTTCAAAATGAAGGATGGTGAAGGTGTCGCTGAAATGTACTCTAGGCTTGCTCTCATCACAAATGAGATTGCCGGCTTAGGAAGTGAAGAGATGACCGATAGATTCATCATCAATAAGATTCTAAGAGCCTTGGATGGAAAATATGATACCGTGTGCACATTGATCCAAATGATGCCTAATTACAAAGATCTCAAGCCAACGGAGGTGATTGGAAGAATTGTTGCTCATGAGATGTCACTTAAGGATAAAAAGGAACTTCACAACAAATCAAGTGGTGCCTACAAAGCCTCATGTGAAGCCCCTACATCATCAAGTGAGAAACAAAACTTCAATGAAGAATTGAGCTTAATGGTGAAGAACTTCAACAAGTTCTACAAGAGTAGAAGCAAAGATAGAAGCTTCAAGTCAAGGTCCTACAATGACAAAAGATCTTCTAGTCGAGAGCGAAACTGCTACAGTTGTGGAAGACCCGGACACTATTCCAATGAGTGTACGGCTCCCTACAAGAGAAGAGAAGATTCTCCAAAAAGAAGAAGCAAAGAATCACCACCAAGAGAGAGAAGGAGTAGAGATGATCGTTATGAACGAAGATACTCACGGAGAAGCAAGGATTCGGAAAGGAAGGAAAAATCATCAAGGAGCTACACAAAACGAAGACATCAAGCTCATGTTGGTGAATGGGTATCCGGCTCCGACTCCGACAGCCACTCCGAGAGAAGTTATCACTCCGACTCCGAAGATACTCAAGATGAAGGTGTTGCCGATCTAGCACTTGTGTCAACCAACTCCTACGACATATTTGACTCACCAAATGAAGGAATTGGAAGATGCTTCATGGCCAAAGGTCCTAAGGTACACACCCCGAGTATGTTGATTTCAATAGTGATGAAGATGACTTGTTAGGTGATGATTTGCTTGTTGACAACTCTAGTGATGAATACTATGATGAAACGTCAATTAAACATGCTAATCAAGATAAAACGAATGACAATGATAAGGAGAAGATTGAGGCTCTAACTAAAGAACTAAACACTCTTAAGTTAGCTCATGAAACTATCTTCGAAGATCATCGAGAACTTTTAAGAGCTCATGAGAAATTAAGCTTTGAAAAGCTCAATCTTGAGCAAGAGCATGAGTTCTTAAAAGCAATCAATGATGATCTCCGCAAGAAAAGTTCTTCTTACATTGCCAAGCGTTTACTCTTATCCACTTACATGCCTCAAGTCAAGTCTAGTAACAAGAACAAGAAAGATTCTTCCTCTAGCAGTAATAATGATCATGCTAAATCCAATATTGTTGCTTCTAGTATTTCTCTTGATTCCACTAATGATTCTCTTAGCCAAGTTACACTTGAGCAAGAAAATAGCTTATTGAAGGGAATTATAGAGAAAGGAGTGTACAAAAGCCTTGCCGGGAGTAAGCAATTCGAGGAAATTGTGCGCAAGCAAGGAATGCACCGGAATAATCAAGGTGTTGGTTTTGAACGAAAGTTCAACGCCAATGGAGTTGATTGGGAAGAAGATCAATACCCCAAGACAAAGTTTGTTCCTCAACAAGAGAAGTATGATACTTCTTTCAAGGGGACACAAGCTCAAGATGATCTTCCACCACAAGACTACAAGCAAAAAGGCAAGGACAAGCTTCAAGAGGAAATTGATGCATGTGAAGAAGCTCCTAAGACCTTAGTCAAGTGGATTCCCAAGACTACTTCAAGTTCCACTTCATCAAGTACGACTACAACTCCAAGGATTCCCATCAAGATGGTGTGGATCCAAAAGAAGAAGAACTAGAGAGTTCTTGAGGGTGACTCCGCCAACATACTTCATTCTTATCATTTTGGCAAGAACAAGTGCAATCAACTTCCACATCTTGCACTAGTTCAAGGAGTCACAAACCCTCTTGTTGGTAAGACAAGGGACAAGGTAACCTAAAAGTTTTCATGGACATCATCTTGTGTGTGCATCACTCTATGTCTATGGATATCCTTGTTTGTTCCTTGTGGGACTAACCCATGTAGGTATTGAAAGTGCAATTCACTCAAATGGATAGCTCCAAGTGATCTACATCAGCATTGAGCATCCACATCTTCAACATCTACATGAAGTCATCATCGACAAAACCCGAGGTTAGTTCATACCTCTAAGGGGGGATATCACATCTAGGGGGAGCTTTACTCTAAGACTTGAGCTAAAGCAACTCTAAAGATGTGAACACAACAATGCCTTATGTAAAAGTGGTAACCCCACTTGAGCTTAAACGATGAGTATGACCTATGATCAAGTGTTCTCACTTGACTCCGAAGTCAATATACTCATATATAGATGACCTTGTCATCGCAAATTGCTTGATAGATGCTAGAATTGGTTGTGCATGCCTTGTCACATATTTCATTTGCCATCTTATTGTGTGAGCATGCTGGTTGCATATTTTACTCATTCGAGGACATCCACTTGTTGTTTTGATTGTTTGGTTTTATTTCCTTTTGCCAAGTGGATGGACAAGAATGCCTAAGAACCTCCTCTAGCTATCTATGCTTTTCTTGTCTCAAACTCTATTCATGCTACATCACAAAATTTGATCAAGTCAGATTCGAACCACTCTGTGTGAGGAGCGCTCGGAGTCCCCGATTCGTCATAGACTTAAACTTCCAAAACCTCTTTATGATTCTCGGTCTGACCGATACCCCACTTTCGGTCCTACCGAGATCATTAAGTTGATCTAGGTTTTCGATCTCGGTGCAACCGATTTGAACCTTTCGGTCACACCGAGTTTCAATAACTGCTTGCAGTTATGAATCTCGGTGCCACCGAGTTGTTCCACTCGGTCACACCGACAGGGTCGGGCTATATATAGTCACGGGCAAAAATTTGGAAATTTCTCCGAACCCCTTCGCCCGCGCGATAGCCTGCTCTGCCAACTTGGTCTCCGGATCGTCTCCTCGCCGCCAGCCGCCTCCAGTCGCTGGTCTCCATCGCCATTAATGGAATTCTACCCCGCCGTTGCCGCCGTAGCGAGTCTCCGCCGAACTAAGGTATGGACTCGATCTTTGTGCTATTCTCCAATCCGATTCTTAGCACATTGTGATCATCATGATTCTTGCCACGATTGAAACACTCCTATCCAGTCAATGCGCTCGTAGATTAGGTTTGATTCGAAAATTTTAGGGTTAGGTTTCCGTCGAAACCATCTCGGACCCACCGAGTTGAAAAACTCGGTCCCACCGATTTGGCTTATGCCATTGCACAAGTGAGACTCGGTCTGACCGAGAATTACTTATCGGTGTGACCGATTTTGGAAATTTGTGAAACCCTAGCCGTCTCGGTGCCACCGAACTGTGACTCGGTCCATCCGAGTTCACTAGTTTAGGTTCCAAAACTGCTTCGGTATCACCGAGTTTAAAAATCGGTAGATCCGAGATGATTTCAGTGGGAAACTAAAACTAAGTTTTTGGATCATTCTTTTGCAAAAATCTCTGCATTTTGTGATGCTCATCTATTCTACCTCATCTATAAACTATTCACAAGGTCAGCAGACAGCTTTTTCATCATGTCAGATCAGAGTGATAGCCAGAATGTGTCAGAACAGCAAGTGCAGATGAGTGAGGGCACTAGTCCCTCAAGTTCTTCAGATGATGGCAGCAGGAGTACTCCTAGCAATCTGCCAAAAGCTGCCACCAGACGGAGGAAGAAGAGAACTTCAGATTCTGAGGATGAAGATTATGTGGCAGAAGAGGAAGCAACTTCCAATAGAGTTGAACCAGCTCAAGGCATAAAGCCAGGCTTGAAAGTCAAAAGGCCAACAGGTAGGCAGCCTATGCCAAAGGCTAGAGCTTCAACCAAGATTTCTGAGAAGACCACTCCCATAGAGCCAGTTGTTGCTGAAGGCAAGAAAAGAAAGGGAAGGGTGAAGAAGACCGTAGCCAGAGTGCTTGGAAAGGCTTCCATCATGGAAGAGGAAGAGGAAGAGGAAGAAGAGGTTGTTGAACCAGCACCTAAGGCACCTAAGCTTATGGGTGGTGCTATCAGGACAGGGGCTGCCACATCTAAGCCCAAAGAAGCACCCAAAGCTACCTCCAAGCCCAAGTCTGCACCAAAGAGAAATACGAGGAGCATACCTGCAGCTGAGAAGAACAAGGCCCCAGTGCCTGAAGCTGCTGAAGAAGATGATGAAGAGCATGTTCTGAGAAAGCTCAAGCCCAAGATCCCAGACCACAATGATGCTCATCCTGTGGCTGAGGATATGAAGCTCAGGAGAGATTCAGGGCTGAGGAAGTGGAGAGAAGCAGATCCGTATGCTTCAAGGAGAAGAACTGCTATGGATTACAGGTTTCACACTAAGGAACAGCAGGACTTCTATGAGACAGTGCTGCTTGATAAGAAGCCAATAGTCTGTGACATGAGATGGGCCGATTGGCAATACATCAAGGACAATGAAGAACACTACCCTGGAGTGCATGACAGCTTCAATGCTTGTGGAGTAGCAGACTTTGTTGGGCAGAAGCTCACAAAGTGGAACGAGGAGCTTATCATGCAGTTCTACTCCACAACACATTTTTATCCAGATGGGAGGATTGTATGGATGTCAGAAGGAACCAGATATCAGTCAACAGTTGCTGAGTGGGCACAGCTCATTAATGCCCCAGAGGAGCAAGCAGATGACTTGGACATTTATGCCAAGAAGAAGATGGACCACAACTCTATGTCCAACATGCACAAGGAAATTCCAAACGAGGCACTTGATACTTTCAAGTTTGGGTCTGTGCATTACCTTCTGTCAGGGCTGCCAACTATTAATTGGATTTTGAGGCACACTCTCTTGCCCAAGTCAGGTGATCACAAGATGATCAGAGGCCATGCAATCAATTTGCTTCATGTATTTGATGTGCCACAGAAGTTCAAGGTCATGAGCCTCATAATAGAGACTATCAAGAGGACTGCAGCAGATCAGAAGAGGAGCTGTGGTTATGCCCCTCAGATTCAGGAGCTCATTAACTCCAAGATGGGCACGGGCATATACTTGTTGGACAAGGAACACCTGCCCATCCGTCCAGATTTTGAAGATAATCAAGTGGTCATGACTGAGAATGAACCATCGTCTGCACAAGCACAAGCAAAGAAGGAGAAGGCAAGGAAGGAGAAAGCTGCCAAGATGCCAACTCAAGAGGAGGCATCTGAGTATTTCTTGAAAACCAAACAAGAGAAGCTTGGTTACCTGATTGCATCCACCCTGCGGATTGAGAAAGGACTAGCCACCCTAACTCAGAACCAGGCAAGCCTAGAGAGAATCATGGAACAAAAGTTCTATGACTTGGATGTCAAGGTGACAGAGATACAGACTGCAGTGGAGCAGCTCCAAGATGATATGCAGGAGATGAAAGGGAAGACAACCACTGATGCCTTTGCCAGAGTGCCACGAGGTCCGAGGTCGTCTGCAGTGCTAGTTCCTGACACAAGAGCAACTGCCTCAGCTCCAGCCGTAGCACCAGCCCAACCTGCTCCAGCGTCTACTTCAGCTCCAACTCCAGCGTCTACAGAAGCCTTCGTCCTTGGAGTGCTCCGGACTCCACCACCACCTGAAGATCAAGCCTGAGTGTCGATTTAGCACTATGCATTTTCTAGGAACTTTTTGGTAACTTGTTGCCAAAGGGGGAGAAAAATGTATAGATCATAGGCTGAGAGAGAGAGAGTGTTGCTTTTTTCTCTCTTGCTTTATTTGGTGGTTTTTCGAACTTTGTTTGCTTTTGAGTGCTTGAGATACTATGTCATTGCTCATGCGACATTGATGATCATGTGTTTGATCATAAGCTACACTTAATGTTTGCTTAATGCTATTATCTTATCTATCTTATGTGATCATTCACTTTTCTTGGTGATGAGTGCATGTATTTCATTCTTATCATTCTAAGCGCTCCACCAAGATGTATGTGACATGGAAGAGTAACCCATGACTCTAACTCCTTGTGCATTTGCAGTCCAAAGCAAATTTTAAATATGCACTGTCGCGACCCGATCCGAATGGATCAAGCGCTCTGTGCTTAGGTGTCATCCCTGGATCAGTAATGCTAACACCACACAGTACATCAAAGGATTTATAGCAGAGTGGCAATCACACACTTATTACATCGTTGTCTCAAAGAGAACTTATTACAAAAAACATGGCTTAAGGCCATCTAGTGTCGATAACAGCGGAAGACTTGGAAGATAAATGGGTCCATCAACTCCAACGGCATCACTGAGTATAGAACCACGACCTAAAACACCTTACTCGTCGTCTGAGAAGTCTGCAACATGAGAAGTTGCAACCCGAAAACGGGTCAGCACATGGAATATGCTGGCAAAATAACACATAGAGAGTAATGGAATGAAACAGCTATACTATATGCATATATGGCTGGTGGAAAGCTCTATGGTTACAGTTTTGCGTAAAGCCAGTTTTTCCCTACTGCAAAGGAATAAATTTATTTAACTATGATGGTGGTTGTTAAACATCGAGAATGGTTGACAGCATTCTCAATCCCAATTAAGTATCAATTAAAACCCAACAACATTAATTAGAAGTAACATGTTGAGATTCACATGATATTCAAGTACTAGATACTCAAGTTGTCCATAACCGGGGACACGGCTAATCATGATTAGTTTGTACACTCTGCAGAGGTTTGCGCACTTTTCCCCACATGACTCGATCGCCTCCGTTTGTTTTCTCGCACTACACGGTGTTTGAGAAACGGATGACCGAGACATAGTCTTTCAGAAGCGCTAGCACCTTACATGTGGGGTAGACCGTACCACCTACAACCCCTACATCTGCTAGTCCACCCCGTAAGAGTTCGCACAACTTAGTCAACTACGCCAGAGCCCATAGTAGCATGTGGCTGCACACGGAAGTTTCTAGCATGAAAGATCTTATGATCCCTTTGAGCCTGGGTGGCGGTCCGAAAAAAAACAGGCAAGTCCTGATAGACATCAGGTGCCTCAATCCACCCAGATGTGTGTTTAAGTTGCCACCTTAGATAAACCATTAAAATTATCAACTCACATCTGTCATGGATATCACTCACCCAATCCACGTCTACTAGCATAGCATGGCATAATAAGCAAACGTAGAAGTAACTCCCAACGGTTTCATAATAATACAGGTGATAGGTACTACCTCATCTACTTCCCATCCCACAATTTAATTAGATCCTAATCATGCAATGTGTGAGGATTGATCTAATGCAATAAAACTGGGTTGTAGAAAAGGTATGATCAAAGTGTTACTTGCCTTGCTGATGATCCGCGAGTCCTAGGGTTTCGAAGTAACAAGCGGCGCAATCCGGGTGATCTATCACAGACAAACAACAAGCACACAATAGGTACTCATCTAATGCACAGGTAAAACTCGAACAAGAGACGAACCAGAAAGTTCAACTTAAGAACTCCGGTTGCATAGAAAGAACGAACCGAACAAAGAAATGGAAAACAAACGGCAGAAGAAAACAGCTCGGTTCTAGCAAGTTGAAACTAGGTCAAATTTTACCGGGGCAAAAACTTGTTTAAGTTGATTAGACGGAACGGAGGTTTCGAAACGAAACTCCAGGCGCTTGAATCACCTGATTCCGATAAACGAGCGAGAAGAAAGACTAGAACGAAGATCGGATCGGAGATCGTGATCGCGGAATAAATCCGACGAGAAGAAAAAGAAGAACGGTTAAACGAACGGACGTTCGTTAACCTATAAGAATCCAGTGATCACGTTTGTTAGGACGAACGGTCCGGCGAACGGTCCACAGGCAACTAAATCGGAAAAGAAAACGAATCCGATCTAGGGTTTCGGAGAAGAAAACCGAAACGAAAACCGATCTAGAAAAACGAATCAGAAGAGAAGAAGAGAATCGGAACGATTAGAAGAAAACGATCCGAGGAAAAGAGACGCGGGCAACCTTCGGCGAGGTCTCCGGCGAGGGGCTCCGGCGGCGTGGCGTAGGGCGGCGATGCGGGTGTGGGGTGGGGTGGTGGCGGCGACTTGGGGCTTGGGGGCTTGGGGTTTGATTTGATGGGTTTAGAGGTGGGGGTGTTGGGGTATTTATATTGGGGAAGGGGGGATTTACTTGGGGTAGGGGACAAGAAATAGAGTAGGAAAAAGGAATCCTAGATGAAAAAGAAAACGGAACAAAGGAAAGGGCTAGCCTAGAATCCTAAAAGGATTCGGCTAAGGCAAGAGGCGGCGGCTGCCTCCTGCGCCAGGCGCTGGCGCACGCGCGGCTGGGGCCTGGGCGGCCGGCCTGCTGGCTGGGCCTTGGCCTAAGGCGCTGCTCCCTTTTTTTTAACTGGTTTTCGCGCGCAGAAAACAAAAGAAAAAGAAACTAAACGAACTCCGAAAAACCTAAAGTAAATTTTCCCCGACTCCTAAAAATGAGCCGAACAAAATGAACTTTACTCCAGACCTAAAATGCAATTTTTGAAAACGCGCATTTTTCCCTATCCAAATAAAACGCAAACAAAACTCCGGCAAAACCAAAATTGATCTATTTATTAAATCTTCATTTTTCCTAAATTTGGGAAAGTCATATTATTCCCTCTCTCATATTTTGATATTGGAAAATAATTGAAGATAAGATAAATAAATCAAATGATCCTCTTTTCAAAATTTGAGAAAACTCAAATATGAAAATAACGAAATCTCCAACTCTCTCCGAAGGTCCTTGAGTTGCGTGAAATTTCTAGGATCAACCAAAATGCAAGAAAATATGCTATGCATGATGATCTAGTGTATAACATTCCAAATTGAAAATTTGGGATGTTACATGCACAAATTTAGGGGGAGCTCTTACTTATCACATACTTCTCAAAGCGACGATATATTTCATGCTTATTATCATTTGTCAAAGCTTTGATCTATATGTTGTCATCAATTACCAAAAAGGGGGAGATTGAAAGTGCAACTATCCCTAGGTGGTTTTGGTAATTCATAACAACATATAGCTCATTGAGCTAATGCTATTCCAAGATGATTATTTCAGGAAAGCTCAATGATTGGCATGGCATGGATGTGAAAGTGGAACCCTCAAAATGCTAAGGACAAAGGATTGGCTCAAGCTCAAAAGCTCAAGACTCTTCATTTTGTATTTTAGTGATCCAAGATCACATTGAGTCTTTAGGAAAAGCCAATACTATCAAGGAGGGATGAGGTGTTGCTTAATGAGCCTCTTGCTTCATGTGCTTAGTGATATGCTCCAAAACCCTCAACTACTTTCCCATATCCACATATGACCTAAACCCTAAGCCAAACTCGGTCCTACCGATTATTTCTATCCGGCGCCACCGAGTTTCACTTGTCATAAGCCACTGCCAAACCCTAGCAATTCGGTTCTACCGATAGGGATCTCGGTCTCAACGAGATGGGATTGCAAACTCTCTGTTTCCCTTTCGTAACTTTTCGGTCTCACCGAAAGAGCGAATCGGTCCCACCGAGATTGCAATGTAAATTCAGTGTTTCCTTTTTGTAACTTTTCGGTCTCACCGAAAGAGCAAATTGGTCCCACCGAGTTTGCCTGACCAACTCTCTGGTTAGCTAATTACCAAATTCGGTCTCACCGACTTTGTGTAATCGGTCTCACCGAGATTACGTTATGCCCAAACCCTAACCATATCGGTCCTACCGAGTTGCATGTCAGTCCCACCGAAAATCTCTAATGGTCACTAGGTTTACCTTTTCGGTCCGACCGAGTTTGTTGATTCGGTCCCACCGAGATTGGAAAACTGTGTGTAACGGTTGGATTTTGTGTGGAGGCTATATATACCCCTCCACCTCCTCTTCATTCGTGGAGAGAGCCATCAGAACACATACACAATTCCAACTCATATGTTCTGAGAGAGAACCACCTACTCATGTGTTGAGACCAAGATATTCCATTCCTACCATATGAATCTTGATCTCTAGCCTTCCCCAAGTTGCTTTCCACTCAAATCTTCTTTCCACCAGATCCAAATCCTATGAGAGAGAGTTGAGTGTTGGGGAGACTATCATTTGAAGCACAAGAGCAAGGAGTTCATTACCTACACACCATTTGTTACTTCTTGGAGAGTGGTGTCTCCTAGATTGGCTAGGTGTCACTTGGGAGCCTCCGACAAGATTGTGGAGTTGAACCAAGGAGTTTGTAAGGGCAAGGAGATCGCCTACTTCGTGAAGATCTACCGCTAGTGAGGCAAGTCCTTCGTGGGCGATGGCCATGGTGGGATAGACAAGGTTGCTTCTTCGTGGACCCTTTGTGGGTGGTTGCTTCTTCGTGGACCCTTCGTGGGTGGAGCCCTCCGTGGACTCGCGCAACCATTACCCTTTGTGGGTGGAGCCCTCCGTGGACTCGCGCAACCGTTACCCTTCGTGGGTTGAAGTCTCCATCAACGTGGATGTAGGATAGAACCACCTATCCGAACCACGGGAAAAACATCCGTGTCTCCAATTGCGTTTGAATTCTCCAAACCCTTCCCTTTACATTCTTGCAAGTTGCATGATTTACTTTTCGCTGCCAATATACTCTTTGCATGCTTGCTTGAATTGTGTGATGATTGCTTGACTTGTCCTACAATAGCTAAAATCTGCCAAGAACTAAAATTGGGAAAAGGTTAAGTTTTTATTTGGTC
This sequence comes from Triticum urartu, assembly GCF_056163025.1. Classification (NCBI taxonomy): domain Eukaryota; kingdom Viridiplantae; phylum Streptophyta; class Magnoliopsida; order Poales; family Poaceae; genus Triticum; species Triticum urartu. The sequence goes on from NC_141873.1 coordinate 435,811,197, forward strand.
AAGTAGTCTAATCACCCCCCCCCTCTAGACATACTTTCGATCCTACAGAACGCGCTTGTCCAAAATGTAGGGTGTGTTACAATAGTACCCCCCACCGATTTGAACTAGCGGCCCTTTCAGCTCAGGGTTAGAAGGGGGATTTCACGTGTCGGGATTTGGCAGCTGGAGGGAGTTTTCGCGCGCGTTGTAATTTCGGGATAGCAAGGCGCGGGTTGTGAAGGCGCCAGTTTTGGGAGCACGATATCTGAATTATCGGGATATAACAAGACGCGGGTTGAATTTTAGGGACAAGCCTAACATGTAGTAATATTGTACTTGTACGTACCAAATCAATTCGCACTTCCCTCAACCAAAAAGAAAACGAAAAAAATAAAACTATCCACACCACACAAAGAGAGAGTCTTGCCCTGTTTTACTATACAAATGCTATTCAAAGCTACTCCCTCCTTCCATCTATATATGGCCTAATGCGTTTTTTGATGCTAACTTTGACCAAATATTAGAGCAATGATATATGACATGAAACTTACACAAAGCACACAGTTAAATTCGTCTGTGAAAGGTTCTTTCAATGATATAATTTTCACATTGTGCATGTCATGTACTATTAATCTTGTCAATAGTCAAAGGCGGTCTTAAAAATCTCATTACGCCCTATATAGATGGAAGGAGGGAGTATGAATCCATGTTATGTCCGATTAAATTTTTTTGCTTGCTGTATAATGCATGTAACGTACTCATACCAACATTTTAGTGCATTCCAAATGTCTATACTACCGCTGCAATTCGAACTAAATTTGAATTCGTTTCTCTATTTCAATAAGAATCTACAATCATGATTGTTGCCAACTTCAACCATCATAGTTTCCTTGCTATCCGCCAGATATAAATCAGATGGCCTATAATGCAGGATGGCAGGCACACCATCATCAACAACTCCGTTTTTTATAAGAGTAGAGATAAAACATATTAAATGTAGTATACCATGTTCATAACCACACCATGTGTATCACTGTTATATATATTCACACATCCGTCGGTTTGAAACACTATGATAAATTCTTCAAATATGTGAATTTGCTTTTTATAATGAAGTATATATGATCTCTATTCGTCTTTTACACCCACACAACCCTCTTATCTTTGTAGCTAGCGCTAACTTTCTCTTGTGCATGCACACTCCCGCATCCCTCTCACCCTCCCTCAGCATTCTCTAGCTCCATCGCGCAAATTTGTCTTTTCAATTTAGGTCATTTACCCACGGTGTGTGTAGGCCCCCCAGCTCCTTCTTTACGGCACACATCGATTGATATGCCTCTCTAGCCAGGTGTGCCTTGCACAAACACAAGCTTCCCCTCTTCTCTTGTCACCGTCCATGCCTCACTCCCACCACTCTTTTCATCGTTCTCGTACTCGCACGCTCCTCCCCCTCGATATAGTATGCCTCTCGTACCACCTCCTACATGCATCCCTCTCTCTCTATCCTTCTCCTCGTGCCTCATTTGCTTCTAACACACACATGCATGTATACCGATCGATCTCCCAACATATACCTAGATCGACTTTAACTACCCCCCCATCGATCGACGTACCTCACAAGTTATGTCTCTCCTTTATCTTACAAAGAGCGATTGATCTTCCTATGTAGTTACATATGCTTACCACAGCCACATTGTCCCCCCTCATCATTCGTGCATGCCTCCTGACCCGTCTCTCACACGCACGTGCACAGACAACAAGAAGCCATCTCCTCTCTTATTGATATTGCGGGCGTGCCCTCCGTTTGTCTAGCAAGCCTATCCCACCATTTGTTAGAAGCAACTCCACTACCACCCCCTCCAACACTCTAGCTCTGTCTCTCTCCCAACCTTATTCATCTCTTGCACATATGCATGGATGTCAATCGATCTCCCTTAATACATGAGGCAGATCGATCTCCTTAATACATGAGGTAGACCTCTCTCCTCCTCCACACATATACTAGCCATTGTACCTCTATAGTTAATTGGGCCTCCCTCTTCCCCCACCACACACCGATAGTCGAGCGCTGCAGGTAGGTATCCATGCCACAGAGACAAACTGCACATGTCCCATCTCACGTTCCAGTAGGCCAACCACTCTATATCTTTGACGTGGGCACACACAAATTCGATGGCACTCTTTATCGATCGCGCGCGCGCGCACACACACACATCATCCCTCTCTTCGATTCTATGGACACCTCAAGCCAATGATACCTCCACTCTATTCTCGTGGATCGCCCCCTCTATATATATTTTATATCCAGGACTCTATTTCACACACATTGCATATGTTATTTTTTGATTGACCCCCCCCCAAACTCTCAAGAACCCACACACTATATCTCTCTCTAGGTTTGTATCTCTCTCACACAACCCCACGCAGGTGGTGTACGTATACAAGAAGAGAATAGGTGCACCGTGCACGTACTCACGCTTCGTGCCCAGCCACACCCGCGCAGGTACATGGTGGAGCTCATTTCTTTACAAAATGGCAGCCCACGAGCTAATTTGAACGCCTGTAGCGGTTGTTTACCTAGGGAGGTCGTGTACCACGCGTGCACAAAACAAAGTTCGACTTGACGCGTTGCCGCGTTATTTTTAAATAAAGTTATAGCGCTCAATGGCACATACCCAGAATATAGAACGATTTTTATGGAGGAAAAGGTAGTCCGCTCTTCAGAGTATCTCACACAAGGCTGCGGTGGCCTCTCTCTCTCACCGTTGGTCACTGATCCGGCCGCATCCCGTCCGCCGGGGGAAAGGGAGTGTGGTGGCCTCTCTCTCTCACACCGTTGGTCAATGATCCGGCCGCATCCCGTCCGCCGGGGGAAAGGGAGTGCGGTGGCCTCTCTCTCTCTCACTGTTGGTCACTGATCCGGCCGCATCCCGTCCGCCGAGGGAAAGGGAGGAAGTGCATCGTTTCTCCGTTCGACGGCGCCGAGGCAGCACGTCCCGATCTGCGGTACACGTCGTTCTCTCTGACCAAGCTCTGGCGCGGCAGGGCCTACGCCACCTGCTCGCAGATTCCGCCCGCCGCCGCTCACCTAGTTACATCCCGACGACCTCCAGGTATCCCCTCCGGCCTTGCTCCACTGCCCGTTCTTCCACGTCGCTGCATGTGGATCTTCCATAGTTCTTTGCCCAAAACGTCGCTCGTCCGGCGTACTTTCCATATTGCATTCTCGTCCTCACACTGTTTTAGACAAACACAACCGTGTTGTTATCTTCCCTTAGGACAAGGAATATGCTTCTTTTTTGTTGTCGCATGTGTCATCAACTGTTATTGGCCAGCAATTGTTTCCTTTCTACCTCTTTTTTGCAAACAGGGCTATCCATTTGTCGTCGTTGCTATTGCGACCTTTTGGTGAACTGCACAAATCACTTTTTTCTTAAGAGTGTTTTGTGCAGTTGTACTAAAATGTCACATGGGCAACGTCTCTACATTTCAGTGCGACTGCACAAAGGGAGATTGGTTTTGCTCTATCCTCCTCATCCAACTCCGAGCCTAATCTTCTCCAACTAGTTAGTCTTAAGAGAGACTGCAAAGGTGACCGGCTTCTATTTGTGTGTTTATTGTTTCATCAGCAGTCCTCTATTATCGTAATCACACTTGATATCTTTGGAACAGGGACGCTCAACTCTATTTTAGTGGAACTGCACAAAATGATCGGAATGTTGCATGCTCCAGACTGCTACTTTTTTTCCCAACATGCCTTGTTGATTTAGACAGAGCTGGGGGACGTTGCTGCCAATGAAAGCATGGATCAATTTTAATTTAACACCTTCTCACAACTTTGTCTTCAGTTGTGATGTAATTATTAGCTCTGATCTGCAAATAATTGGCATGCATTAGCAAGGAAGTTAGTTTTTTATTGTTTCCAAAAGAGCATCGATGGCAAGACATGCGAAACAAAAGCTGAAAGCTCACACCATTGTACAATTTCATGTCGGTGGAAAATTATTTGTATAGTACATCAATTATGTAAATAAATGATGGAAGCTTGATAGCATTGCCAGAAGCCTCTTCATCATCCGGGTCCATGTGCCATGCACAAAATTATAATCCTTCGTTCCTAAATATTTGTCTTTTTACAAATTTCAAACGGGCATATTTTAGAGTGTAGATTCACTCATTTTGCTTCGTATGTGTACTCCCTCCGTTCCTAAATATTCTATTCGTCTTAACAGAGATTTCTACAAGTGACTACATACGGAGCAAAATGAGTGAATCTACACTCTAAAATATGTCTATATACATCCGTATGTGCCAGTCCATTTGAAATCTCTAAAAAGACAAATATTTGAGAGAGAGAGTAGTCACTCGTTGAAATCTCTAGAAAGACAAATACTCCGGAGTATATTTAAGAACCAAGGGGGTAGTGCAAAACCGCATGGGAGACTTAGCCCGGTCGTTGCACCGCATTAACAGTGAGTAATGAGCAGTCAAATCATAAGCCCCACCTTTCCCACTGTAAGTTGCTATGAAGAAGCAACCATCAATACGCTCTTCTTTGAATCCGCTCATACTACTCCATCCGTCACTATTTATACAGCGTGCTTCAGAAAAAAAAATCTGTGGGACCAAGGCGACTGGCGATCAGCCTGAAAAATAGCATTGGTAGTTATAGCACGGTGTCTATTACTAGAGGGAATAATACGTACACACATGCATGCAGTGCTTCCACCCCGGGTACACACATGCATGCACTCCGTAGTAGTACAGTACATGGAGAGAAAATTGTGGACTTGATTGTGGTTACCACGCCCTAATTAATTGAGCATTATACCAAACGCATCTAAAGTCTCTTTGGTGGTGGAAATTCATTGAGAGAAATGCATCATAATGAAGCGCGCCCTGTAAACTGTGACGGAGGGTGGAGTAGTATGAAGTTGCAAAACCAAGTATGCATACTACTGCGCTTGGCTCTTCGCCCCTTCGTGAAGTCGAACAATGATGGTACTCTGCATGTTGGGTACTACAGTGTATGCCTCTGACAATCTAACACCGAATGGACTGATGCATGTCCACCAAGGGTAGGTTGCATTAGTCAAAAGGCGTAAGCAAGCTTCACCTTGTCCTGCAAGCTTCTCCTCGTTCTGCGAGTTGACGGGACACACCAAAAAGTAGTGCTAGTCCATACTCCCTCCTTTCCGGTTAATATGGCTTAATCTTTTTTGTGGGTAAATGAGAGAGCTTTATTCATATAGAAGCATTCTTAGGACGATCAGCCAAGACACTGGTCACTAGGAAGCGAGGTACCCCGCAAAAAAGAAGTAGGAAGCGAGGTGTTTCATCAAGCCAGCTCTCGGCCACATTCAAAGTGCATCAAGCACGGTTCGCACGAAGATGCGCCGCAAGGTTTGCTGACCTGTTTACATGCTGAATAACAAAAAGAGAGGAAACATTACTGAGCGCTACTATTTGTAACAGGATATGAGCCAGAATTAAGCGAGAATTGTGGCGAGTGTTCCATGCAATCAACTTCCATTATCACGTGCGAGAACCCTCGAAGAGAACCAAATGTGTCGAAGATTTCTTTATCACATTTTAAAATTATAATAAGAGTGCAAACGCTCCTCCATCCGGTTCCTAGTACTAGTATAGTACGTACCTTTATGGACTATAGTAGTAGTACTAGTAAGGCCTCCTTTGGTTTGTAGGATTTTTGTAGGAATTCTATAGGATAGGATTTGCAAAGGAAAAATTCCTTTGAAGCCCTTTGGTTTGTAGGAATGGATTCCTATTCCTATGTAGGATAGGAATCAATCCTTCACGTTTTGGAGGGGAAAAACATTAGCCTAGACTCAATGGAAAAAATCCTATCCTATGCATCAAATGACATCTCTTTCTCTATAGGAATTGACATGCATGTCATCTCACTTCCTATGATTTTCCTATTCCTATAAAATTCCTATCCTATGAAGCAAAGAAGGCCTAAACTTTGCGCTTGGTTGTTTGGGAAGTCGAACAATAATAGCACTAGTAGTATAGTGTATGCTTCTGGCAATCTGATACCGAATTAACTGTTGCACGTCCACCGCCTGAGCGAGGGAGAGCTTGCATTAGTCAAAAGTTTCTCCTTGTCCTGCGAGCCACCGCGCGCAAGCTTATCCCGCCCTGCAACCTTCTCCTCGGTCGGCAAGTTGATGGGACACAGCAAAGTAATGCTAGTCCATGCTGCCTCCTCTCCGGTTAATATGTCTTAATTTCAAACGCGATAAATACACTGTTTGTCACTGTATATTTGTAAAAATACGGTCAGTGGACTTCATAATACGCTCATTACGCTCAATATATATATTTTCTGGTGTTCATACGGTCACTAGCTCACCCTGACTGAGTATGTGTGTGCATGCACATGTAGGATGAGCACTTGAGCATGACCATGTGTGTTCCGTCGTGTGCTCGGACATGCATGCATTAGGGCGTCACGCACGTTTTTGCGTCCATGTATACGTGTGACTGTTGCATACACGTAGGGGGAGTACGTGTAGGGGCCACTAAGGAGCAGTCAAATCACACAGTAAGTTAGTCAGAAGAAGCAACCATCATTTCACTCTTGAATGACACGTACGCAATATAAAATGGTTGATATGGAGAGAAAAAGAAAACCACTATATATACACTAGAAGGAGCCTAAGCTACAAGCCTGCTTGCTTAGGTTGCTCTCTTCACAAGCATAGAACGACGGGCCTGATCTCGCAGCTGGGGAAAGGGAACAATGTTCTGCGTAGACGCAGTCGACATCGGCGAGGGAGAAAACCCACAGTCGGTGCGTCCCAATCAGGGGTCACCGCGGTATGGGCCGATGTCGTGTCCCAACCGCCCTTCTAGCTACAGCCCGACATCCTAGGTAGTCCATCTTCCTTTTGGAGCCAGCTTGCTCCACTGTCGTAGCTCCATCTCCATGTCGATCTTTCTCTACTTCTACCGGCTTCTACTTGTGATGAGTTTATGTCTCATGAACTAGTGTCAGTACTATTATTCTAATCACACTTCTTCAATATCTTTGCCATCAGGGATGCTCAGGTCGATTTTAGTGGAACTGCACAAAAGCATCGTATGATCCGAGGGTGCCATCCGTCTTTCCTTCGACAGGTTCTACCTGGCCAGGAAATTAAATCATGTTTAGGGTTTAGGGTTTAAGTCGTAGTGACCCCATCAATAGTTTTTCTATCGTACACGCTCACAACTTTTTTCTTTAGTTGTGAAGTAAATATTGGCTATGATTTTTGAATCATTGAGATGCATCAGCATGCGTGTTAGTTTTCCTTTGTATTTGATGGAATGTTGTAACGGGGCAACCTTGGAATAGGAATGAAAATGGAGTGGAAAAGTTTCCGTTTTTCCGGAGAGAAAATGGAAACGGAGAGAAACCAACGTTTCATTTTGTTGGATCGCACCATCGAGCAAAACCAATGTTTAAATCACGTCTGTCATGTTCATGTCTCACCCTCCTCCACGGCTCAACCCCACACGGTCGCTCGGCATGCCACTCACTGCAAACCGAGTAGTATACCATAACTTTCCCGCCTGCTTGTCGACGGATCGCGCCATGGAGTACTAGCACTACTGGAAGAGATTGACGAGTTGGGGGAGGACAGCTAGCTGTAGCACGGACTCCCAAGAACTTACTACTGGAAGAGATCACGCATGTTGTAGCCGGCTATTGCGACCTTTGAACGCGGAGCAGCCGCGTGCACTCAGAAGCGGTGCGGGCGACGCTCTCTCGGCCGGCATGCTGCAATCAATGTCGGCGCCCGTGAGAGGTCGCGTCCGCTCTGGCCAGGCATGAATGCGGCACTGACCGTTTCGGGCGGGAAGCACGTGCGGGTGATGAAGAGGGTTCGGGTTGGTCAGGACCGGCTGTGGCAGCGGTCCGGACATGCGCAAACAAGAGATGTTGTATGTTAATATTGCTGCGTATATAATTAACAACGTAAATAATGTGCTAGTTGGACAAATATGATTGGAGATGGAGATGGAAATGGAATTTTATGTAAACACGGATATGCATGTCTATGTCTATGTGTGTGTGCGCGACGACTCTCGCGACCTGGAAGCGGGGCGTGTTTTTGATCGAGTTTTCTTTCTTGGTATGTTAGAAAATCAGTTTGTCTAATTCACATCTAGATGTTATTTAAGGATATCACATCTAAGCTCCCACAAGTATATAATGTAGCAACAAGAAACAAAAAAACTAGGAAAAGACCACAAACAGAGTAGACATCAACTTATATGTGACATAACTATGTCACATCTAGATGTGTCCTAGACAGACCCTTAAAAAATTGTCCGCCAGTTTTCATTTCTTTTTTCCGGGAACGCGCGTATTCTATTTAAAACCACTGCTATGGAGAGATTTTTTTACTCCATTATAGCCTCTTGTTTGATAGACTTTCTCGCGTCTCGCTCTCTCACCCTCTCCATATCAAAACAAGATGACAGTGTCCACTCTATCTCTCTCCTCACCGGCGGTCACAGATCCGGCCGAATCCCGTCCGCTGCGGGAGGTGAGGAGGTGCAGCATTGATGTTGTCGCCGTCGGCGACGGAGGAAGCCGATGCGCACCGTCCTCTCGGAGCCGGCGCTGGCGCGGACGAAGATCCTCCGCGCCCTTGTTTGCTGCCGTCGTGTGGGCAGATCCCGCCCGCCCGCGTAAACGACATCTCGCCCACCTGAGGTATAACTTCTTGTACTGGTCCAGCTCCCCAGGTCGCTGCGTGCGAGTTTTCTTCTATGCGACTACTCCCAGCTCCCCATGCATAGTAGCTAGGGTTCATCGGCTGGTCCAACATCACCCACTAGTACTATTATAGACGAAATGCCACTCAAAAAGTTGTCCTGGTTTATGCCTCGGTGGAGGTATACATGTTGTTTCGACAAAAAGTACATGGTGGTTGTGCAGTCATTGTCCATATGGTGGTAGTACTATCACTGGTTAAATGAAGAAATGCTTTTTTTCTCGGGTATCCTGGTTTAGTTCCCATCAAGATAATTATGATGCTTCTGTTTGTTGGTGTACTTTTCATTAATTCTTATTGACAATTGAGATGTCGTTGCTAACCCTTTTTATATTTTTGGAAACAGTGATGGCCATTGTCTTCCTCAATTTTAGTGGAACTGCACAAAATTGGATGGCCATTGTTGTTCTGCCTCACTGTCCTCTGCCACATGGTTCTTCCTTCCTCGAGCTTGATTACTAAGAAGAAACAGACCACAGTGAGGATTTGTCGAACTTCTTAGGTGCCTCACCCAAACTTGATGCCAAATGGATGATGCATCACCACGATGACCTATCGATGCTCATGGTTGCGCCTCATGGTTACGTCAGCTGGTGAAGCTGATCGATTATCGACGAAAAACAAGCTGTCTTCCATCAGTGCTCTTTGCTTGTTACACACAAAGATGATATCCTTCGTCAGTTCACCTTGGTTGCATTGGAGACGTAGTCGTCTTTCATGTTGGTGCAATTTTCGCTAGGGTTTTACAACAGGTGGGCCCAAAATGTGGCTGGCTCACCTGTCATACAGCCTAAAGCAGGTGCAGTGAAGGCACCGGAGCTCAGTCCGTACTACAGTAGTATATATATAAGCGGGACACTCAGCGCTTGTTCGCTAGGGTTTGCACTCTCCACACGCTCGCCGCACTACATATATGTTACTCCCTCCGTTCCGAATTACTTGTCTTAGATTTGTCTAGATACGGAGGTATCTAGCACTAAAATGAGTCTAGATACATTTGCTAGGGTTTGCTATATTCACAGTCTCTCACCCTCTCTTCACCAGATCTAAACAAGACTGCGTTGGCCTCTTGTCTCTCTCTCCCCCCTCACAACTGGTGAAGGAGGCGTCCGTATCCCGTCGCACCGGGAAGGGAGGAGGTGTAGCGTTCACTCTATCGCCTTCGGCGAGGGAGGCAGTCCACTGTCGGCTGTGCTATTCTCTTTCACCCAGCGCCTGTGCGGGAGGGCCACCGACCCCTTCTTCCTCGCTGCCGTACTTAGTGTGGGCAGATCCGGCCTCCCGCTGCACGCCTTGCCACATCTCGACGACCCTAAGGTATAAGTTTTTTTGAAACCGTCGTTGCTCTAGCTGCATGTGGATCTTTTTCGATCTGTAGTCGAATCTAGGTCTTGGTTCAAAGAGGAATGAAGGGTGCGGTGGGCTGGAGCAAGAATCTAGGACATGGTTCAATGAGGAAAGGAGGGGCGGAAAGTAGTATAGACTGGCTATCCAGCCGCTTTGTAGGTCGAAAAGGGAAAAAGGGGGTAACCCAGTACACACATCTGTAAGGAACCGATCTCTTTGTTGAAAAGGGAACGAAACTGGGGGTCGGGTAGTTTGTGCACGACTAGATTTGCTGCCCTCACATAGGAAGAAGGTTCAAAGAGAACAAATATGGGACCAGCGCATATATGCTGCTTGGCTACATACTCTGCATCACCCATTTATACGTGTGGACGCACATGGTGCTGGCATGTCCCATGCAGCTATTTTGCTGTTTTTAATCTCAGAATTAACTACTGATCTGTTTTAAAAGAATTTCTCTATTAATATGAATCAATGCAACTGTTTTAGAAATGCCACTATCCTATACTTTGTTTTCCATCAAGATAAGGTAGATGCTTCTTTTTGTGGCCGCATGTTTCATCCTCCTTTATTGGCCAGTAATTGTTTTCTTTTTTGCCTCTTAAAACAGGGATATCTATTCAACTTGTTGCTATAGAAAATTTAAATGTCACAACGGCAACTTTGCTTGATTTCAGTGCAACTGCACAAAACTTGATTGGATTTCCTATCTGTGTTGGTAGATTCGTATTTTATGTTGGTCGTCTCATGAAAGGTCAGTACAGGCCTTCATCCACATGATTGTGCAGTGTGCTTTGAGATGTTGTGCTACTTGTATTGGTACTGTTTTAAATAAATGATGAATTGACGCTATTGTATTGATGTCTTTTCCCATTAAGTAGTGAACAAAAACGGGACCAACCCAGACATGATGCTTGTTGCTTTGTTACAACAAATTCAGCATCACCCCCTTTATAAGCCAGTAATTGATGCCACTCTCAGAATTAACTACTGAATCTTATTTCAAAACTACAACACTTGTTAGGGATTGGCGGGATTACCATTTTTGTGGCCGCATGTTTCATCCTCCTTTATTAGCCAGTAATTGATTCCTTTTTTGCCTCTGTTTATACAGGGATATCTATTCAACTTGTTGCTATTGTGACATTTTGCTTCGCTACGCGAAACACTTTGCTTGATTTCAGTGCAACTGCACAAAACGAGATTGGATTTCCTATTCGTGTTGGCAGATTCGTACGTGATCTTGTGTGCGTCATGACAGGTTGGTACTTGCCTTCATCCACATGATCGTGCAGTGTGTTTTGAGATGCTGTGCTACTTGTATTGGTACTGTTTTAAATAAATGATGAATTGAAGCTATTGTATTGCTGTCTTTTCCCATTAAGTAGTGAACAAAAATGGGACCAACCCAGACATGATGCTTGTTGCTTTGTTACAACAAATTCAGCATCACCCCCTTTATAAGATTTGTCGTTCTTTATCAATATGAATGAATCACACTGATGGAGAATTGCTACTCTCCTGCTTTGTTTCCCATTAAGATAAAGTAGATCAGTAGATGCTTTTCTTCTGGGAGTACAAGTCATCAACCGTTATTTCTTAGTAATTGTTTCCCTTATACCTATTGTTGCTTACAGGGATATCAAAATTAAAGCTCGGTTTTATTCCGACTTCGGTTTTAGTTGAACTGCACAAAAGGAGCCAATGTGTAAGGCAAACTGCTGCATTACTGGGTCTAGTTGGTCGTTCCACTTTGCAGAAAGAAGCAGTCACTGTTTGTGCTACATTACAGAAGGAATGACCAAGAAGCTTTACAGAGTATTATTAGACACCGGTGACATGACTAGTCTGCAGAGACCATTGGCAATCTAACAATATGTGGAGTGCCCTAGGCAAAAAGTGCCCAAACAAGTATAAAAGCTACGACAGGACTCCACGATCATAGGCATTACATATTTTGAATGGGAAAAGCTTGTCAAAGTTTAATCATTGATGTTAGCAAGAAGACGTTAGTTTAATATATTGGAATTGGAAAACCTTGTCAAAATTTGCTCATTGATGTTAGCCAGAAGACATGCATTTGATATTTTTGAGTGGGGCGCCCTTGCTGTGAGCAGCGTCGAGTGTTTTTTCCTATTCCTGTGTTCAGTTTAGAAGTAAATAGTTACTCTACTGAGATATTCCTGTGTTAAGAGTTTGTTCTAAATATTGTCTATGTAATTCCATGCCTTGTGTTTGATTGCAAAGTTGAGCTTGGAATGTTGTGGCATGCGGCATCACGAGCTGTTCACCATGCCTCCTGAGAATAATGCTTCGTATTGTTTTGCACGTCGATCTAATGCTAGTGATTTGCTTGTTAAGAAGATCATCCTCTTGTGTTGTTTCCGTGCTTAAGAAGTTCATCGTCTGATGTTTCATTCATAGCCTATACGACAAGTCGGGTAGATTAGACGTCAAACCATATGATCTTCCGACCAACTCATGATATTAGGCCGTGATTGGATCGTCGTTTTCCAACCAAAACCGCTTGTAAAACTGACGCTTGTAAATTAAAGCAGATGGTCTCGGGCGAAGGCGCTTGGTTGGTCGATTTCGACTAGCAAAATTTCGGAAGTACTTGACACACGATAAAAACGTTGAATGACACTCGGATGATTGCTAATCCAGCCGTTAGCTGCTGTTTCAGCCTTGCCCATGGATGGCATGATACGCACGTCGTGCATGTATCGTCTGGTAATGTCGTCCATATAGTAGTGCTCGTAAAATATACACTGGTCTCTAAAATTACACGCGTAACCCGCCAGTTTTACTTACAGACCTCGGGCCCTCGGTTTCATTATGCATGTATTTTACGCGTTGTATTCGATGCCGAGTAAATTGCACTTGTATGTTAATACAGATTTGAAATAAACCAGAGCTCCCAAGAGCGGCCTTACCGTTTCATGTCGTCTCAGTTTCTCGAAGGTGCTCATAGGTGTCCGATGATCCAGGCTTCCTGAATGAGTAGCGGGCGCTGTATCAGACCATCCGTAGGGCCCGCGAGGCCCTCTCCATTATCCTTCGAGTTCTTGCGCTCGCTGTGGCGCCGAGCATTGTTAACATCATCAACGAACATGAGGATTCAGGAGATGACTTTATTTTGACTGGATGACACTAAGGACCCACTAGGGCCATAGCCGTACGTACGCAAGTGCCTCCTTATTATGTAAAACTATATTCTTTTTGCTTTCTCCTAGTTTCGTGACATCATGGTCCCACACCATTGTCAACCTATGTAGTCAATATAAATGAGAGAATTGCACAAGGTGCGGCCGACAGCTGGGACCAAGCAGCTCGAGCAGTATTTGTGTTTTTGAGGCATGAGCACTGCAAAGTTTTTCTTGGCGATGATTTCGTTGTTGTTCAGAGGAGAGCAAGGTATTAACTGGGCGGGCTATGGCCCGTCTAGCCCAGGCCAGATATCCAGCCCAGATACTAATTTTTTTCAAGATGAAAATGGCTAGCCCAGCTATACGTCTTTTTGAGGAATACCCAGGCAAGGTCAACTTGTTATTCTCCGCCCCGTTGGGCTGCAAATCTTTCCTAGGAGGGATGCATTAGGCTTAACAGGAAAATGGGCTTTAAAAATAATAAATGGGATGTAATTATAAAAACTGGGCAGTAACTATAAAAAAATGCACCAAACACGAAATTAGTTTGTAAAATATTATTTATGGATTTTGAAAATCCTAAATTTTCATTGTTGCGCGCACAATGTTTCATTGGATTTTTACGTAATACAAATTTATATTTAATCTGACTAGAAATTTTGGGATAAAAATATTTTGGAGCCCATCAAAATGTGGGAAGTTTTATTGAATTCTATCTTCAACGGTTGCTTGAAATTATTAATCATTGTCCTAGCTAGAAAATGGGCTGTACTTTTAACTAACTGTAAATGGGTTGTTGTAAATTCCATTAGAATTCCAAAATGGGTTGTACATTCTTACAAAACGCAAATGGGCTATAAGTTCTCTGCCACACACTTGTGGGCCTACTAAGTGACGCGTCCCCTAAAAAAATAAGTTGACGCGTACGCAAGGCTTTGCCAACTTATTATAGTCAACACATGGTTCTACCAGCAGTGGCCGTTGGATGTCTATCCAACGGATGTCGTGCTTCTTCTTCAATCTCGGATATTCTTAGCTTCGACCGCCCAAAAAATGATTCCTCCCCCTGACATCTGGGGCACATCGTTTAGGAGGCTGACCTGTGGGCCTACTAAGTTGGAGCGTACCAAGGGCTTTGTCAACTTAGTTAATAATAAACGTTTCTAGCTTCAGTGACCGTACAATGTCCATCCAACGGCCGTAGTGCGTCTTCAACCTTTGGTCTTCTTGGTCCAGCCACCCAAAGCAGCGCCGGTCGTGCCGCCTGCTCCTGCCTCCCGTGGCCGGCTGTGCTGCCGCGGAGGCCTCACCGCCCCCATACTACTCCCATCGCTGGCCAGGCCATCCCTCCACTCACCCACACCCCTTGTTATTCTGCGGCGACGGCAGCCTCACATCGCAGCCGAACCAGCGAACCCTCGTACTCCTCTCCGCGCGGGCTTCCACTATTGCGTCTTCCCCGGCTCCGCGTCGTCCCCTTCCTAGGCCTCGCCGTCGTCCAAACCACCGCCCTGGTGCTCTCGGCGCGGCGTGGTCAACGTGGTCAACGACCGACTTCCATCGGAAGAGTACTGTACGTGGAGAGGCTGACAGCTGGGTCCAGGCGGCCGCAAGGAAGTGCCTCCTTATTACGCGCAAAATAATTATTCCTCCACCTTACAACAGTGACCCACCAGACGGGCCACCTTATTTCGCAAAAAAAACGTTTCCCCCCAGACTGCTCGGACCCACCGGACGGGCTAGCATATTTCGCGAAAAAAACGTTTCCCCTGCTGTCAGCTCGGACCCACCGGAAGTGCCTCCTTATTACGCACAAAAAAATGAATACTCCCCCTGCTAGCTGGGACCCACCATGGTGGGAGGCTGACTTGTGGGCCTACTAAGTTGACTGGGACGGGGGCCTTTGTCAACTTTAGTCATTATGAACGATTCTAGCTCCAGTGACCGTACGTTGTCCATCCAACGGTCGTAGTGCTTCTTCAACCTCTGGTCTTCTTGCTCCAACCGCCCAAAGCAACGCCGGTATTGCCGCATGCTCCTGCCTCCCATGGCCGGCTGTGCTGCCGCGGAGGCCTCACCGCCCCTACTATTCCCACCGCTGGCCAGGCCCTGCGGCGACGGCAACCTCACACCGCAGCCGAACCAGTGAATCCTCGTACTCCTCCCCGCGCAGGCTTCCACTGTTGCGTCTTCCTCGGCTCCCTGTCGTCCCCTTCCTAGGCCTCGCCGTCGTCAATCGCCCTGGTTCTCTCGGCGCGGCGTGGTCAACGTGGTCGAGGAACGACTTCCATCGGACCTGGACTGTACGTGGAGAGGCTGACAGCTGGGTCCACGGCCGCAGCAAAGAAGTGCCACCTTATTACATGCAAAATAATTATTCCTCCACCTGATAGCGGGGACCCACCGGACGGGCCACCATATTTCGCGAAAAAAACGTTTCTCCCTGACTGGTGGGACCCACCAGCTACACCTTCGCATGCAAGGAAGTGTGTCCGGGCAAAAAAAACAAAACGATTCGCCCCCCTGACTACTGGGACCTACCAACTACATCTTCGCATGCAAGGAAGTGCCTGACAGTCGGGACCCACCTGGTCGAAGCGTACGCAGCGTTGTCATTCTGGTCGCGAATGTGTACGTACATATATACTGGTCGATGTAGAGGCGCGCACGTGTCGTAGTAGAGGCACGCACGTAGCATGTACACGTACGTACAGCGGCCAGGGTGCAAGAAAGAAAATACGGCCACATATGTGTACATACGGGCGGGGTCTCGAATGCCTACTCGCCCATACGTACGGCCAGGGCTCGTGCACATGGCTGGGTCGGAATGGAGAAATAGCGTCGTCGTCGTGTTCATGGGGAGGCAACGGAATGCGTCGTGTTCATGGGGAGGCAACGGAATGCGTCGTGTTCATCGGGAGGGCTTGGACGGAACAGGTGATGGAAACGAGGCCTGGCGTACCGCAGAACGGAGGAAACGGTTTGTGTTCGACCGGCCACGTTCGAAACGGGATCCTGTTCATCGGGAGGGGTCTGGTGTACCGCAAAACGGAGGAAACAGACCTCCTATGGTCGAAACGGGGGTCCTGTTGATCGGGAGGGGTGTGGCATACCGCAAAATGGATGAAACGGACTTGTGTTGGAGCGCTACGGTCGAAACGGGGGTCCTGTTCATCGGGAGGGGTGTGGCGTACCGCAAAATGGGACTCCACGAGATACTGTTCATCTTCACCGTCGACCCCCTCCAGACTCCACCAGCTACTGTTCATCCACCGTCGACCTCCTCCAGCCTCCACCTGTGACTGTTCATCCACGGGCTCCTGTTCATCCAGCCTCCACCGCGCGCTACTCCACCGACTACTGTTCAACCACCCCTCTCCACGGGCTCCTGTTCAACCACGCCTCCACGGGGTACTGTTCATCCTGCCCTCCACCGTCTACTGTTCATCCTGCCCTCCACGGGGTGGTCATGTTCATCCATCCCTCCAAGGGGTCCTGTTCATCCAGCCCCAACCGGCTCGATCGATCGGGGTCCTGTTCATCCAGAGGCAACACCACGGGGTCCAGTTCATCCACCCCCACCGGGAACGGTTCATCCAAACCCCCCTGCAATGCTCACTGTTCATCCAGAGGCAGCATCGATCGGCTTCAGTTAGCAGCAGTAGCGAAGGAACCGCTCGATCGGGTTCAGTTAACAGCCATCGATCGATCGCTCGGGTTCAGTAACACGTAGCCTGCAGTGCAATCGCTCGGGTTCAGTTAGAGCCCAACGCCTCGCTCGGGTTCAGTTAGAGCCAATGCCTCGCACACACGCGCATACGTGTATGAGAGAAATGTGCATCGCTCGGCCCCTGACCTCCCACCGTAACCGGGAACTCCCCAAAATTTTCCTCCCCCTCGCTTCTACCACGGTTTTTTCCGTCATGGACGGCCCAAAGAATGTCATGCAGCTGCATCTCCGGCCCGCCCAGGACGAAAAGCCCATTTTCTGTCATGATTTTTTTTCATAGAAGTAGGATCCCACCACATCTATGATGATACCGGGTTTTGTCACAATTATCGTCATAGAAGTGTCATATGTATGACAGAAAAAAAATTCGTTCGGCCCAAAATGTCACGGATGTGTCTTTTTTTTGTAGTGCAAAGCCAAAAAGATGGAACCGAAGCTCCCTGATTGATTGATTGATTGAAGGAATAGAAAAATGCAATGTCTCTCCTCTTTCTCCCATGCTTGGACGCATGTAGTACAGTATAGAGCACAGAGTCTACTCCCCTGTCCCTTCTATCACAAATCATAAAGCAGTGAGGCATCAAATCACAAAAGCACGGACGAAGCAACCATCATTTCACTCTTCGCTGACTCCACTTCTCCATCGTCTTCTTCGAGAAACCATCTCACCGCGCTAGTACTCCTAGTAGTACTAGTAAAGGACTTCCTGGATGCAAATAAGGCGGTTGTCTCGGCTTGCAGGCGGCACTTGCGAACGACTTACCGTGGTCTCCCTCAATGGTGTTCTCCGTCGAATGCACTTCGCCAAACCACCAAAAAAAGATATCGTCGACGTCACCGCAATGGGGAAGGAAGTCAAATATAGTTACTACCTCCATTTTTTTGTACACAAGGCCAATATTATCAAAATTACAATTTGCAAAGGGCCACTAACACTAATCGAGGCAAAATTGATGGGGTTAGCAACCAAGGACATTAATATCCCCTGCATGCATGCGGAAGTGAGAATGTTGGTTTGCATGGCGCTGCATTAATCAAGCAATGAGGAGTGAGATGGTTAGCTCTTTGGTCTTTGGAGAAAAAAATACGCATTAATTGACACGTGAAACGAGTATTTGTATCGATTAAATCCCGCGAAGGAAAACCCCGCCTTTCTTTTTTAACACTAGTACTCCTAGTACGTACGTACTTATCCTGTTTGGGTCTAGGCCTTGCATTGCCAAACTTCGCCACACATTTTTGCCAAGCTTGCCTAAAGTTTTCAAAATGAGAAGGAGGTACACTTGCGCACGGCTGCCGCGGTCGCACCGCACCCTCACACGGTCGCTCCTGCACGCCGCAGTCGCACCGCACCCTCACACAGTCGCTCCTGCACGCCGCAAACCTAACCAAGGGAACACACCCTCACTGACACGTGCTGTCGCATGTGAACAAACCAAACTCAGCCATCCTATCGCTGACACATAATTTTCATTCATAGAGTATGTTTATCCAACCGCATGCTGGGGAGTATCCATACGGCCCGTGCGGTGGTCTGTTGGGGAAGAAGAATAGATGAGGAAGAAGGAAAGAAGGGTTAGGAGACGTAGGATATTCATCCAACCGCCTGAAATGGTAGACTGACCCAAGTCAGGCGACTTGCATAACAAATATATGTTTTTACACAGCAAAAGATCCATAAAAACAACAACATGAAGAAAAACTACCACTGCTCGTGGAAAGAGACGGCCTCGTCGTCTTTGGCTGCCGACGCGAACCAGCTGTTGCTGCCGATGTGTGTCTCCGCACCGTGGTTGTCCTCGGCCTCCAGCTACTCGTTCAAGCAGAGCGTGCGGGCGCTCTGCACGGACGAGAGCACAACCCAGTTCAAGTCGAGGACGTCCGGTTCCGCCTGCAGGAGGGCCTCGATGGCAGCGGCATCCGTGCGCTCCGCGTCGAGTCAAGCCTCCGCTGCCCGGTTCAAGTCCAGGACGTCCTATTCCGCCTGCAGGAGGGCGTCGATGAGAGCGGCATCTGCGCGCTCTACGTCGAGTCGAGCCTCTGCCGCCTGGTTCAAGTCCAGGATGTCCAGTTCCGCCTGCAGGAGGGCCTCAATGGCAGCGGCATCCGCGCGCTCCGCCTCAAGTTGAGCCTCCGCCGCCCGGTTCACATCCACGACATCTGGTTCCGCCTGCAGGAGAGCCTCGATGGCAGCAGCATGCGCGCGCTCCGCGTCGAGTTGAGCCTCTGTCTCCCGGTCCTCCTTTAGTATCACCATGTTGAACCGCTGGTCCGCCTGCACCATGGGGGACTCGGACGCCGACACGAACTCGATGTCCATCGTCTCATACCCATCGGGGGCCTTCTGCGCCACGACCTCTGCCATGAACATTGGATCGGCTTCCTCCTCCTCGTAGCTTGGCTCCAGAGAACTCGGGGATTGGCCCGCCACAAAGCGAGCTTGGGAACGGAGGTCTGTGGCGCCGACCGCCGCCGCGATTTCTGCGTGGCGCTCCGGCGTCAGCATCTTGTGGTAAGTGATCTTGCGGCGCACCATGGCTTTCCGGCGAACTAGGGGACGCTTGATGCGGGCTAGGGGATCGAAAGGTGGGGGAATGGGCTGGAGATTTGGTGTGGTTTTAGGGCAGTGGCTGGCGTAGGCCGAGCAGCGAAGGTTCTGGTGTGAATAGTGGTTCCGGTGACGACTGGTCAATCGGTTTTGACTGCACATCGCTCTTGTCGTGTTTGCATTGCAGCCCGGCACGCTGGACCCTCCACGTCGCTCACCGAATGGAACGCGCTTCGTCTTGCATTTTCCCTCGCTTGTGGGACCGCAGTTGAGAGCAAACCGACATCCCTCCCCCTCCCCCGCCCGTGTCATTTATTATACCACCACTTCCTCTGTTTTATGCGGAGTAAATAAAAATAGAGGGAGTATACTACGATGAGGATCCCCTAACGTGGCCGAACCCATTGAGTAACTGACATGCGGGGCCTAGCAAGCATGGGGTCCGCCAGTAAGTGACCGAAACGGAGGGTAAGGCAGGGATACCTACGTCAGAGGATCCACTTCCACTATACTACTTTGACCAAATGTTAGAGTAATAATATATGACATGCAACTTACACAAATGTTAGAGTAATAATATATGACATGCAACTTACACAAAGCATACAGGGTCTAATGCGTTTTTCGAGGCTAACTTTGACCAAATGTTAGAGTAATAATATATGACATGCAACTTACACAAAGCATACAGTCAAATTCGTATGTGAAAGGAGTTTCCACTGATATAATTTTCACATTATACATCTCATGTACTATTAATCTTGTCAATAGTCAAATTGGAAACCATCTCGAGTACAAATCTAGGAGTACGTATGAATCTAACAATATTGATTGGGCGTTATTGAATGTTGATACCTTTTTTTTATCAAAGTAGAGATACTTTGACTACACATAAAACTTATATGTAAACTAGAAAGGATAGGAGGGAGTATATTGTACGTTCAAAAACGAAACGAACATTGAATACCCTTTATATATGATTTGCGGATGCTATGATCACCGGTTCAAAATTTTGAATCCGCCTTAGGTATCACGTGCCCCCACACGTTCCCTCTCGATTTAATCTCGGGGTCCGGAGATCTATTGAAAGAGGACTAGGGTGGGTACATGCGAATGATACTCGGTGGAATGTTCAAATGAGGCATGCGGGAGGATGGACTCGACTGGAGGGCGACATGATCGATGGAGAAGAGGGTTGGAGAGGAATGAGAAATAAGCAAACGCCACATGATTATACTAGAACGACTCAAATAAACAATAAGTTGTCTCGCTTGGCCTACATAGTGAAAGGCCTAATGCACAACACGGAGCACTGACGCTCGAATATGGCCGAGAAAACAGGGAAACCGACATGTGGGGCACACCCGTCGGGACAACGCAGCGCAGACTAGTCCAATGGAGGAGCTGTCCCACGACCTCCTCGCCACCGACAACCGTTCATGTGGGTCGTTGGGGCCAACAACGGGGCGCAGCTCCAGCACCGCCTCTGGACACGGCGACCGCGGTGAGCGACACGCTCATATCGTCGCTAGACACGGTTGGTTTCAGTGTGCCGAGGGTGGCGTTAGTGCTGCGGCACGACCAATGGTATGTTTGGTTTGTGCCCAAGGTTGCCCCATCAAAGCATTGGGTAGCCAAAATTTTGGTTGAGGTATTGGTTGCCCATGATTTGGCCGACATTGGCAAGAAAAATGAACTAGAGTTGGCTAGAGTTCATTGGCATGCCAAAGAAATGGCAACCATCCAAACAAAGACCAATATTTGGGTCATGACCAAAATTTTGGTTGAGGTATTGGTTGCCCATGATTTGGCCGACATTGGCAAGAAAAATGAACTAGAGTTGGCTAGAGTTCATTGGCATGCCAAAAAAATGGCAACCATCCAAACAAAGACCAATCTTTGGGTCATGACAAAATTTTTGGTAAGGCGCACTTTGGCCACAATCCAAACACACCCCAACACCCGACTCATCGAGGATGCACGGGGCACCGAGACGCGTCCGCAAAGTGGTGTAGCGCGGTCAACTGCATCCTCTGGACCGAGACCATGCCTGGTAGTCTTGCTTTTTCAATGACATGCGGGGATCGCATGTGAGCAAAGGGCATCTCCAACGTTGCCACGACCGCAGCTGACTACCCTGGCACACCAAAACCCTCATCCCTCGCGCCGTCACGCGGTGCGTTCCCAGCCGGCGCCAGCTGCCCGCACTCATGCCGTCCGTTTGTATGTCGTCGTTAAGAGGCTCGGTGCCCGAGGAACCAACTCCGACGACTTAATGACGCACCCGGACGCTTGGCCTCACCGGAATGCGCTACTTAAAGCGGCAACACCCAGCTAACCTCCACACCATAGCGCATCGTCCTCCTACCTGGCACCAAATCCGCCATGAGCTTGTCTTCGGGGATGAATCTCGAGGTCGCCACCCTCGCTCAAGTCGCCTCTCGCGACGCAATAGCGGCGTAGCCGGACACGGACGCGACCGCACAAGCGATGGCCACGTTGGCGGCCGACGACGGGAGCACCGTCAGCCACGCATCGTACTTGCCACCATCCATTGTCCAGCACCGCCGAGGTCGGGGACTCCTCCGAGGATGATTTGGGCATGGGAGGCGGCAGGGCATGGTGTGCCAACTGGCCGGTCCGCATCCCGTGTTCTACTCTTCCTCGCCAGAGACCGCACCTTCACTTGAGGGGTCTTGAACCCTGCCCCCGTACATAGAGATCGCAGATGGAGGACGTCGGTCGCCGCTGTAGAATAGGTTTAGGGTCGGGTTTCCTTTATTTTTCTGTCCTATAAAAGTTCAAAATGTAATGAAAATCTGCCGTGCTTGCATTAATGTCGGCCGGTGTATATGAACTTTCACAATAATATACATATTGTAGGAGTACTAGCAAGATGCCCGTGCGTTGCACAGAAGATCAAGATCTTGTGGGAGAAAAGGATGAACGAGGGAAAGCCTTATCTGCAAATGTGGAAAGGAGTGCGGGTAAATTTTCATAGTTTCCTTCCTATCCGTTAGATATAGATCAGACGGCCTATATTGCAGGATGACAGGCACACCATCATCACCAACTCTGCTTTTTATTGAACTGAGACAAATCTAACATGCGAAGTAAAATAAACACATAGGGTCTATACATACACAAATTATCTTAGGCACTCCAATAGTACGTCCACTACACATTCACGCATTTCACAACTTCCTACATCTACGGGAACCTACGAAAGGGTTAGCGTAAATTGCCTCTCTCTCCCCTCCCCTGATTTTCATGGTGGTGGGCCCCTCCCTCCCCCCAATCTACAATCAACAGCTCACACGTTTCACATTACGTTAATTACGTAACTGGGATTACGTAGGTGTAGCATTACTCGTCCCAAAAAACCCAACTAAGCCAACCTCCCAG
The DNA here is from genome assembly GCF_056163025.1 of Triticum urartu. Lineage (NCBI taxonomy): Eukaryota > Viridiplantae > Streptophyta > Magnoliopsida > Poales > Poaceae > Triticum > Triticum urartu. The sequence goes on from NC_141873.1 coordinate 435,834,144, forward strand.
CATATCGCGCGGGAAAAGACCCGACCGCGTCGTTTTAGTCGGGATTACCGGATTACTAGTAGTAGTATCGATGGATCGCGCGAAGCAACAAAAAATTTTTTTGAGGGGGCGAAGCACCTAGTTTAAAAGGAAAAAAGGCGGTACACTCAAATCACTCCTGTCCCGGTCGCATTGCACCCCACACACGTTCGATCCTGCACACGGCTCACGCAAACGGAACGCGCTTTGGCTTGCCTCTTCACTGACACGTGGGACTACACTTGGAGAAACCGACCATGCGCCAAACTCCCCCCACCCACCGCGCGAAAATCCTCCCCCCCCACACCTAAAAATTCCCCCCAAATCCGATTCAACCGCCCCTCGGACAACTAGCCAATAATATTCCCCAAACCCCCCTCCCCCTTTCCCCCTCCACTCCATTCGCTCCGCCAAAGACGCACTCCCTGCCACGCCGATACATCGGCGCCGCCGTTCGGCGATCCTCTCGCTCCCACAGTACGCTCTCGTAGACTGCCGTCCTCTAGACGCGCCGCCACCTCTGGCTACGTTCTTGTGGAGGCGCACGGCGGTCAGCGCCGCCACTGCTGGTGACGTTCGTGTGGAGATGCACGGTGGTCAGCTTCTCCCATGGTACGCGCATTCTAGACTAAGGCCCCGTTCATGTCGGTGTAGCGCTGAATGTTAGCTGATAGACGTAGTTAATCTCACTGTTTGCTGAAGTAGTTTATTGTCAATATGCTCTGATTAAGAAGCTTCCTTGCCCTGTTCTGCACTCAATCTGCTTAGCTGAGATGGTATGCCAAGGCTGATTAGTTGCTAAAATATTCTGCCATATATTTATTGTGACGTAGATTGCCATGGTCTAGTAGCCAATCTGTTAGGTGAAATAGCTCTACACCGTTTTATACTCGATCTTTGTTGTTGCGATGGCCTTCGGTCGTTCGATGGTTGTGTGCTCGGCCTCATTGACTGCTAAAACAGCCTGCCATAATTTGGCACTCAAATCTGTTTGCTGAATTAGCTTTACATATATTTCGTTACTTAGATCTGCTTGTCCAAATATCTTGCCATAGCTTTAGACATCGACCTAGGTTTTTTTTTCTAGACTTCATAAAAAAGAATATATGTTTTTCCTGTAATATCTAGTAGAACAACTAATTTGTATGTCTAACAGATGGACATGACTTGGATAACTTCTGCTCGAAGATTCTCCGCTGCATATGTCGAGGGGTTGAAAACTTCATGAACTTTATCAGAGCTGAGTACGGTGGTCTGAAATCAGATGTGCTATGCCCGTGTAGCAGTTGTATGAATTCAGTTACAAGACCCCAGTCAACTGTGCAAAATCATCTACACTTGTATGGGATGTCGGTCACATATACTAGGTGGGTTCATCATGGTGAAGCTGTGAACGTCAATGTTATTGACTACGTGGAAGCAGCAGATCACCATGTTGATCTGCCTGATGATCAGGTGGAAGAGGATGAGGAGGTGGTGGTGGCGGAGCCAGTGAGTTTTACCAACATTGAAACAATGCTACGAAATGCTCATGCATTCCGTGAACTTTCACCTGCAGAAGAAAAATGGTGGGCCCGCATGTTGGAACAATGCAACGTTGCTGTCACCCCAGGAAATAAGCTGTCGGTATTCTCAGCTATGGTCACCTTTCTTCAGGTGAAGACATCTAAGCGGATGACTGAGGGAGTCCTGGATTAGGGGGTGTTCGGATAGCCGTACTATACCTTCAGCCGGACTCCTGGACTATGAAGATACAAGATTGAAGACTTTGTCCCGTGTCCGGAAGGGATTTTCCTTGGCATGGAAGGCAAGCTTGGTGATACGGATATTCAGATCTCCTACCATTGTAACCGACTCTATGTAACCCTAACCCTCTCCGGTGCCTATATAAACCAGAGGGTTTTAGTCCGTAGGACAACATACACATCAACAACCATACCATAGGCTAGCTTCTAGGGTTTAGCCTCTCTGATCTCGTGGTAGATCTACTCTTGTACTACCCATATCATCAATATTAATCAAGCAGGACGTAGGGTTTTACCTCCATCAAGAGGGCCCGAACCTGGGTAAAACTTCGTGTCCCCTGCCTCCTGTTACCATCCGTCCTAGACGCATAGTTCGGGACCCCCTACCCGAGATCCGCCGATTTTGACACCGACATTGGTGCTTTCATTGAGAGTTCCTCTGTGTCATCGCCGTCAGGCTCGATGGCTCCTACGATCATCAATAGCGATGCAGTCCAGGGTGAGACCTTCCTCCCCGGACAGATCTTCGTCTTCGGCGGCTTCGCACTACGGGCCAATTCACTTGGCCATCTGGAGCAGATCGAAAGCTACGCCCCTGGCCGTCAGGTCAAATTTGGAAGTTTAAACTACACGGCTGACATCCGCGGGGACTTGATCTTCGACGGATTCGAGCCACTGCCGAGCGCGCCGCACTGTCACGATGAGCATGATCTAGCTCTGTCGTCGAACAGTGCCCTGGAGGCCGCACCCGCACCGGCTCCGACCCGTAGTTCGGAGCCAACTACGCCAGTCGAGGATGAGTGGTTGGACGCTACCTCGGGGGCTGCGATACCAACGGTGATTGAGCCAAACACCAGCCCCGTACTCTGTGAGACTCGTGACTCCAAGGAGCTAAACTCCTCTCCGGACTCCGAACCTTCCGTGCCCCTGCCAATCGAATCTGATTGGGCACCGATCATGGAGTTCACTGCCGCAGACATCTTTCAGCACTCGCCTTTCGGCGATATCCTAAAGTCACTGAAATCTCTCTCCTTATCAGGAGAGCCCTGGCCGGACTACGGTCAGCAAGGTTGGGGTACGGACGACGAAGAAATTCAAAGCCCACCCACCACCCACTTTGTAGCCACTATCGACGACTTAACCGACATGCTTGACTTCGACTCCGAAGACATCAACGGTATGGACGCCGATGAAGGAGATGATGAAGAACCAGCGCCTATTAGGCCCTGGAAAGCCACCTCGTCATATGACATATACATGGTGGACACCCCAAAAGAGGGAGATGGCGATGGAACAGCGGAGGATGACCCCTCCAAGAAACAACCTAAGCATCGGCGTCAGCGGCGCCGCTCAAAATCCCGCCAGAACAAAAACGGCAATGACAATAATACTCCAGAAAGTGCCGAAGAAAATCCCCTCCAGCAAGATGTAGCACAGGAGGACGGAGAAACCAGCCCTCATGAGAGAGCGGCAGACAGAGAGGTCGAGGACGATAATTATATGCCTCCCTCCGAAGACGAGGCAAGCCTCGACGACGACGAATTCGTCGTGCCAGAGGATCCCGTTGAGCAAAAGCGTTTCCAACGCAGGCTCATGGCCACGGCAAGAAGCCTCAAGAAAAAACAGCAACAGCTTAAGGTTGACCAAGATTTGCTGGTTGACAGATGGACTGAAGTCCTTGCGGCCGAAGAGCATAAACTCGAACGCCCCTCCAAGAGTTACCCAAAGCGCAGGTTGCTACCCCAATTAGAGGAGTAAGCACTTGATGCGGCCGAACGGCCACCTTGTGGCCGCGACAGAGAGGCCTCCCGGCCCTCCACTCAAGCCGCACCCCGCACCAAGACATGGGAATATGCGCCGAACTTACGAGACATGTTGGAGGACAAGGCAAGGCAAACACGATCGATCTACGGATCGCGTGGGCACCCCATGGCTCGAGACGGTAACCGTCACGCCGGCCACAAATTCGGCAGGGCCGAACACAGTAGACAAAACTCATTGGAGCTACGACATGATATTAGGCGCCGCACACCCACTGTGCTTTACAGACGAAATAATGGATCATCAAATCCCCGAGGGTTTCAAACCCGTAAACATCGAATCATATGATGGCACAACAGATCCCGCGGTATGGATCGAGGATTATCTCCTTCATATCCACATGGCCCGCAGCGACGATTTCCATGCCATCAAATACCTCCCACTCAAGCTTAAAGGACCAGCTCGACATTGGCTTAACAGCTTGCCAATAGGATCAATCAGTTGTTGGGAGGACCTGGAAGCCGCATTCCTCGACAATTTCTAGGGCACCTATGTGCGACCCTCGGACACCGATGACCTAAGCCACGTAATTCAGCAGCCAGATGAATTGGCCAGGCAATTATGGACACGGTTCCTAACAAAGAAAAATCAGATAGTCGACTGTCCGGACGCAGAGGCCCTAGCAGCCTTCAAGAACAATATCCGTGACGAGTGGCTTGCCCGGCACCTAGGACAGGAAAAGCCGAAATCTATGGCAGCACTCACGACACTCATGACCCGCTTTTGCGCGGGAGAAGACAGATGGCTCGCTCGTAGCAACAACATGACCAAGAACCCCGGTAATTTGGATACCAGGGACAGAAGCGGCAGGTCACGTCACAACAAGCATAAGCGCCGCATTAATGGCAACAATGCTGAGGATACGGCAGTTAATGCCGGATTCAGAGGCTCCAAATCCGGTCAGTGAAAAAATCCATTCAAAAGGAATCCTAGGGGCCCGTCCAGTTTGGACCGAATACTCGACCGCTTGTGCCAGATACACGGCACCCCCGAAAAGCCGGCCAATCACACCAACTGGGATTGTTGGGTGCTCAAGCAGGCAGGCAAGTTAAACGCCGAAAATGAAGACAAGGGGCTGCATAGCGATGACGACGAGGAGCCCCGGCCGCCGAACAACAATGGACAGAAGGGTTTTCCCCCACAAGTGCGGACGGTGAACATGATATACGCAACTCACGTCCCCAAAAGGGAGCGAAAGCACGCATTAAGGGACGTATACGCGGTAGAGCGAGTCGCCCCAAAGTTCAACCCATGGTCCTCCTGCCCGATCACCTTTGATCAAAGGGACCATCCCACTAGCATCCGTCATGGCGGTTTCGCCGCATTGGTTCTAGACCCAATTATTGACGGATTTCATCTCACTAGAGTCCTTATGGACGGTGGCAGCAGCCTGAACCTGCTTTACCAGGATATAGTGCGGAAAATGGGCATAGATCCCTTGAGGATTAAGCCCACCAAAACGACCTTTAAAGGCGTAATACCAGGTGTAGAGGCCAACTGTACAGGCTCAGTCACACTTGAAGTGGTCTTCAGATCTCCGGATAATTTCCGAAGCAAGGAGTTGATCTTCGACATAGTCCCATTCCGCAGTGGCTATCACGCACTGCTCGGACGAACCGCATTCGCCAAGTTTAATGCGGTACCGCACTACGCATACCTTAAGCTCAAGATGCCAGGCCCTCGAGGAGTAATTACGGTCAACGGAAACACCGAACGCTCCCTTCGAACGGAGGAGCACACGGCGGCCCTCGCAGCGGAAGTACAAAGCAGCCTCTCCAGGCAGTTCTCCAGTCCAGCCATTAAACGTCCGGACACCGTCAAGCGCGCCCGGAGTAACCCACAACAAGACCACCTGGCACGTTCTGAGCAGGCGTAGCAATGTGGCCCCAACCCCAACCCTCGCAAAAAGGTGACGCCAGTACTTCGCATACATAACTACGCTCTAGAAATACCATGGGCATAGGGGGAGGGGCACCATCACGGCACGCCCAAAACACGGCTTAAACCGCACCAGGGGCTGCCAATTTTTTTACTTTTCTCTTACTTCCAGGACTCTACTCTTCGGAAGGCCTGTTCGGCAGTTCAATTGGCGTACAAACGATGCAGGAACCAGGAAAGCAGACAAGCCATGCCGCATTACGAAACTCTCAGGTGGTCTCTATCACGACAGTATACCTGTTTCGCATACTATTCCGCAGCTTGCCCCTCGAGCAGACATGTTCAATAGTCCAACTTTTTGTTTATCGCATTACTTGTATCGTTCTGCTTTGATCGCAGCTACTTTTAATAAACAATGCATAGCTTTTGTCTATTTTTGCATTACCTCTTTATAAATATATGTTCCTTAACGACATGTTGCTCCCGTACAATTTGGTACGGCAAAAATACGCCAGGGGCTTCAGTATCCCTCAATATGGTGTGAGAAGTCCGAACACTTTCACAAGTGCGGCACCCCGAACTTATAGCATTATATGCATCGGCTCTGAATCATGTCTTGGGTCAATAGTTGGGTTTGCCCGGCTCCTATGTTTTGGTGCCTTGCGTTCCGCTATATCGGCTAAGGTAGCACTAGGAGAACCACTGCGATTGTGCCCCAGTTGAGCTGGGCCAAGCACCTTAGTGGAGAAAGCTAAAACTGACTGTCATGATGAGGCGAGAGCTGGTCGCTGTTCGAGAGGTTTTCTCGAGTCCCTAACGACTTATGCTGCTTCGGGCGAGGAGTCGGCTCTGTCCGGCCAAGGCATGGATAGCGCCCCGAACTCGGTCTTCCAAATACCAGGGGCTTCGCCGAAATTTAAAATTATAGAATTCTATGGCTAAGTGAGAGTGTTCACGCGTTATAGTCCGATTGCCTTGTTCGTTGGGCTGATCGCCTCCCTCGAAGGACCCAAACATGGGAAAAAGAGCGCTCAGGTTTATCCCCAAACACCCCAGCACTAGCGGCATGGGGGCAGAAGTCGACGACTTGCCATCTCTCAGAATTGATAAACAGCCGCACAGAAGGTAATATTTTAAATTCAAATAGCATTGCTAAGCGCATATGAACAAGTTTTCAGCGCACAGGACAAAAACGAGCGAGTTTTACTCAATAATTACATCCCTAGTACATTCATCCGCCACAAGGCGGGCACCCTTCAGAACATCCTTATAGTAATTTTCGGGCTTGCAATGCTCTTTCCCCACTGGTGGCCCGTCCTTCACAAGCTTCTCTGCATCCAGCCTGCCCCAGTGCACCTTAGCACGGGCAAAGGCCCTACGGGCGCCTTCAATACAGACGGAGCGCTTGATGACTTCGAGCCTCGGACAGGCTTCCACCAGCCACCGCACCAGCCCGAAATAGCTCCCAGGCAGAGCCTCTCCAGGCCACAGCCGAACTAGGAGGCCCTTCATGGCCTGTTCGGCCGCCTTGTGGAGCTCGACCAGTTGCTTCAGCTGGTCGCTCAAGGGCACGGGGTGTCCAGCCTCAGCATACTGAGACTAGAACACCTTCTCCGTCGAGCTGCCCTCCTCGGCTCAATAGAATGCGGCGGCATTGGATACACTCCGGGGAAGATTTGCAAATGCCCCTGGAGAGCTCCGGATTCGGGTAAGTATCAAGTAACTCACGTTTATGTGTTTACTTTGCATAAAGAATGCCTTACCCGCCGCTATCTTCTTCACCTCATCCAACTCCTGGAGGGTCTTCTGGGATTCGGCCTTGGCAGACTTGGCATTTTCAATAGCCGCCGCGAGCTCGGGCACTCGCGTCTTCGAGTCAAGCTCCAAACTCTCATGTTTCTTCATGAGAACCTGGAGCTCTTGCCGCACCTTGCCAACCTCGGCCTCATACCTCTCCCGCTCGGTGCGCTCCGCGGCCGCACTCTTCTCGGCCTCGAGCAGCGCTTGCTTAAGGGTAGCCACCTCAGATGTGGCCCCTACAATAGCCATGTTAATCCTATCATTTCTTGCAACTGCACCTTTTTTATATATACATATTCAACCAAGGTATTTCTTACCTTCCTTCTCCTCGAGCTGCTTCTTGGCACGCCCGAGCTCTTTCTTGGACTTCTCGAGGCTCTGCTTCAGTGTGTCCACTACCGCAGTCAGTATGGCGGACGCCAGTAGAGAAGCCTGCATACGCATATTGACTCCTTTTGTTAGACTCCTGCGAATTCTTTGATCCTCTATTCGGCTTTTCTTCCCAAACGCCCAACAGAGCATCAGGGGCTACTGTCTATGCGGTAATATTATTTACACATTATTTACTTACCTCAAAGCCTGTCAACAGGCTAGTACAAGCTTCAGTCAGTCCGCTCTTGGCGTACTGAACCTTCTTGACCACCGCACTCATAATAGTGCGGTGCTCCTCGTCGATGGAGGCGCCTTGGAGCGCCTCCAACATATTGTCCGGCGCCTCCGGTTGGACGGGGGCCGACGGCATGGTGGACTTACTCCTCTTGGAAGGAGGTCCCCTGTCGGACTCCAGAACCTTTGAAGGTTCCGGAGCGGTGTCTGGCCTAGAGCCGGACTTGGAGCCCTGGGGGTTTCATCCCCTTTACTCCTGGAGTCCGAGAGGTCGCCCTGCGGCGCCTCCGGGACCACCTCCTCCCTGCTTGGAACCTGTTGGGACAACACCTCGGTGTCGTCCGTAGGGCGGGGGAGGAAGCCGTCGGAAGCGAGTTCACATCCGACGAGCCCAGTGAGCCGCTCGACGATGCGTCGAGCCGGTCTTTGGGTGGGCTGCATAAGCATATTCGACATAAAAGGAAAGTTGTGCAATAAATGAATACTATGAGTTACTCTGATATCTGGATACTTACGATTTTGCCAGGGGCTTGGCCCTGGGCTGCCACTCCTCTCCGCCGTCGTCGGCGTCGGTGGAGTTTTCTGGAGGAAGGGTTTTCCCCTTCTTGGACCCTCCGGCCTCCTTAGAGAGGGCAGCCTTCCTTTTCTTCTCTCCTCCCACTGGAGGGGGAGAGGTTTCTTCTTCTTCCTCCTCGTCTTCACGAGAGGAAGGTGCTTCGGGACCATCGGATGATGAATCCAACACCTCCTGGCGCCGGGCACTCTTTCGAGTCCCCGTGGCCTTTTTCGCGGCCTTCTTCTCCGGCACCACATAGGGTGCCGGAACCAGCAGCTTCGCCAAGCGAGCGTCTGTTGGGCCTTTGGGCAAAGGAGCCGGACAGTTGATCTGTCCGGACGTCACCTGCCAATCCTGTCAAAGGTAAGGGAGCTTAGATTCCGCATAGAGTCAAACTATGATAACCTAATATCCTGTGGAAGGAAATATAACAGCTTACCGCATGAGCGTGATGCTGCGTACTAAATCCGCGATCCTCGGTAGCGGATGCGGGAGCTTCAGCGCCCTTGAAAAGCACCCTCCAGGCATCTTCGTACGTCGTGTCGAAGAGCCTGTTCAGAGTTCGGTGTTGCGCCGAGTCGAACTCCCACAGGTTGAAGGCCCGCTGTTGACACGGGAGGATCATGCGGATGAGCATCACCTGGAGTACGTTGACAAGCTTGAGCTTCTTGTCCACCAGGGTTTGGATGCAGGTTTGGAGTCCGGTCAGTTCTCCTTTTTTACCCCAAGTCAGGCCCGTCTCCTTCCAGGAGGTGAGCCGCGTAGGGGGGCGGACCGAAACTCAAGGGGTGCGACCCATTCGGTGTCGCGCGGCTCGATGACGTAAAACCACCATGATTGCCACCCCTTCAGGGTCTCCACAAAGGAGCCCTCGAGCCACAGGACGTTGGCCATCTTGCCCACCATGGCGCCGCTGCACTCCGCCTGGCTACCGCGCACCACCTTCGGCTTGACGTTGAAAGTCTTGAGCCATAGGCCGAAATGGGGGCGGATGCGGAGGAAGGCCTCGCACACAACGATAAACGCCAAGATGTTGAGGACGAAATTCGGGGCCAGATCGTGGAAATCCAGGCCGTAGTAGAACATGAGCCCCCGGACAAATGGATGCAGAGGGAAGCCCAGTCCGCGGAGGAAATGGGGGAGGAATACCACCCTCTCATGGGGCCTAGGGGTGGGGATGAGCTGCCCCTTTTCAGGAAGCCGGTGCGCGATGTCGCTAGACAGGTATCCAGCCTTCCTCAGCTTTTCGATGTGTCCCTCCGTGACGGAGGAGACCATCCACTTGCCTCCTGCTCCGGACATGGCTGGAGAAGGTTGAGGTGGGGAGCGCGGACTTGGGCGCTGGAGCTCGAGTGCGCGAGAATGGATAGGCAAAGGAGGAAGAAGGCGTGGGTAAAAAGGTGGATCCTTATCCCCTTATATGGGTGGACGCAACTGCGTGTCCCCACCAGCCTGGTAAAACTCACTTATCTCCAAGCGCCGTAATCAAGGGCACGGTTGGGTTACCCATGCCCGTATTGATGAGAATCCCAGAATAAGGGGACACGATCTCTGCTTTGACAAGACGTGCCAAGGAAACCGCCTCGCATGACGCGCTGAGGTGGGATAATGAAACGACTCGGATAAATGCTTGGTCGTGGTGTGTCACACTATGGAACACGTCAGCAGATTAGATTTGTGTAAATATTATTCTCTCTGTGGCAACATGTGGAAAACTTATTTTGCAGAGCCGGACACTATCTTTGTGTTTAAAATCTTCTATGAAGTACTTGAAGGAGGAACCCGCCTTGCAATGCCGAAGACAATTTGCACGTCGGACTCGTCGTCATTGAAGCCTGGTTCAGGGGCTACTGAGGGAGTCCTGGATTAGGGGGTGTTCGGATAGCCAGACTATACCTTCAGCCGGACTCCTTGACTATGAAGATACAAGATTGAAGACTTCGTCCCGTGTCCAAAAGGGACTTTCCTTGGCATGGAAGGCAAGCTTGGCGATACGGATATTCAGATCTCCTACCATTGTAACCGACTCTATGTAACCCTAACCCTCTCCGATGTCTATATAAACTGGAGGGTTTTAGTCCGTAGGACAACATACACATCAACAACCATACCATAGGCTAGCTTCTAGGGTTTAGCCTCTCTGATCTCGTGGTAGATCTACTCTTGTACTACCCATATCATCAATATTAATCAAGCAGGACGTAGGGTTTTACCTCCATCGAGAGGGCCCGAACCTGGGTAAAACTTCGTGTCCCCTGCCTCCTGTTACCATCCGGCCTAGACGCACAGTTCGGGACCCCCTACCCGAGATCCGCCGGTTTTGACACCGACAATGACCAACAAATCATTCGATGCGACGTTGGCTGCTTTCCGCAAATCTTTCCCATATGCGTCTGAGCTGCCACACACCTACAGTAAAATGAAGAATTTCCTTCGTGCAGTTGGAATTGGATATGATATGATCCATGTTTGTAAGAATAATTGTGTTCTGTTCCGGAAGGATTATGCCAACTTAAGTGAATGCCCGAAATGCAAATCATCAAGATGGAAAGATGGCGATGCTGTGAATAGGATTCCTCATAATGTTCTGAGACATTTTCCAATTACACCAAGATTGCAGAGGTTGTTTCATGATGCTGAAACAAGAGAGGATGTATTGTGGCATTCTAGGAACCAGGAGTACAGAGATCAGCATGTAATGAGCAATCCATCTCATGGTATTGAGTGGAAAATCTTCAATGATAAACACAAAGAGTTTGTCGCTGACCCAAGAAACATTAGACTTGGCTTAGCTTCAGATGGATTTAACCCATTTGGCCACCAGAGCGCCACATATAGCATGTGGCCAATGCTTGTTATCCCTTACAACATGCCTCCAAATGTCTGCACCAAAGAATCAAACTACATGATGGCCTTTCTCATCCCAGGTCCAAAAGTCCTGGAAAGGATTTTGATTTGTTCATGGAGCCTCTTGTGGAGGGACTTCAATAGCTATGGAAGGGTGTTCTCACTCGAGACCTATATAGCAGCCCACCAGTTGATTTCTTTCTGCGTGCTGTTATAATTTGGTGCATCCATGATTATCCGGCTTTGGCCACTATGTCAGGGCGAACGACACATGGTTACAATGCATGTCTTCGCTGTGACAGGAATCCGCAGTCATACGCAATACTTAGCAAGATTTGTTACATTGGACACCGCCGTTTCCTTGCCAAGGACAAGCCGCATCCTAGAAAATACCGAAGACATGTGTTCAATGCAAAGCATGAAAACGTGATGCGCCAAAGAGGCTCACCGCCGATGAGTTGCAAGTGGAATTAGAGAAGGTCAGGCATATTACACCAGGAAACCATCCTGGTATTGGTAGCGGGAAAAGGAAGCGTGGCAGGGTAGAAAAGAGATTATTGTTTACCCGCAGGTCCACTTTGTGGGACTTGGAGTATTGGAAAGATTTCGATCTGCGGCATAATCTTGATGTGATGCACATCGAGAAAAATATATGTGACAGCATTATCGGCACACTTCTTAATATTGAAGGCAAGACGAAAGATACCTTAAAATCTAGGATTAATTTGACACACCTGAGTATCAGAAAGGATTTGCAGGTGCAAGATGAAGGTAAACCACGGGATATGGCACCAGCTGTGTACGTCTTGGACAAGGTAAAAAGAAAAGAATTATGCGAGGTCCTGTCATGTGTGAGATTCCCACATGGATTAGCTTCCAACCCTGAAAGGAGAGTCAGTGCAGATGGAAACAAGGTACAAGGGTTGAAAACTCATGACTGCCACGTCCTACTTCAAAGGGTTTTACCTGTTATCCTTAGAGGATTGGGCCGCCCTGACCTATACAGAGCAGTTGCAGTGTAGCGATCCGGCCTCAAACGGTCAAGTCTCTATGCTTCAGTGTCATCCCTGGATCAGTAATGCTGACACACACAGTACTCGAGGATTTATAACAGAGTAGCAATCACACACTTATTACATCGAATGTCTCCAAAGAGAACTTATTACAATAAATATGGCTTAAGGCCATCTAATACGATAACTGCGGAAGGCTTGGAAGATAAAGTGAGTCCATCAACTCCAACGGCATAGCTGAGCTGCACGGCAACGACCTAACGAACCTTACTCCTCGTCTGAAAAGTCTGCAACGTAATATGTTGCAGCCCGAAAACGGGTAAGCACATGGAATATGCTGGCAAAGTAACACAGTAGAGCAAGAACAGAATAATGCTATCACTACATGCATATTTGGTTGGTGGAAAGCTCTATGGTTTAGTTTTTGCGTAAAGCCAATTTTTTCCTACAACAAAGGAATAGATTTTATTTAACTATCATGGTAGTTGATACATCATTGAGAAGGTTTCTCCAACTCAATCCCAATTAAAGTAATTAACAACCCAACAATATTAATTTAGAGTGATGAGATACTTAAGATACTCCAAGTACTAGATACTCAAGATTGTCCATAACCGGGGACACAGCTAACCATGATTAGTTTGTACACTCTGCAGAGGTTTGCGCACTTTTCCCCACAAGACTCGATCGCCTCTGTTGGATTTCTCGCACTACATGGTGTTTGAGAAACGGATGACCGAGACACAGTCTTTCAGAAACATTAACTCTCTACTCCGGGCAGACCATACCAAACCTACAGCCCACTACCTACTGATCCACCTCTTCAAGAGCTTCACGTAACTTACTCAACTATGCTAGAGCCCATAATAGCTTGTGGCTGCACACGGAAGTTTCTAGCATGAATCATCTCAGTTCCCTTTGAGCCAGGGTGGCGGTCCATAGGAAGATCACACGGGTACTCCGGGATTTCCAAAAATACAGGCAACACTGGGTACTCCAGGTGCCTCAATCCACCCAGATGTGTATTTAAGTTGCCACCTTAAGTTGAACTATTAATTAACAATCTCACATCTGTCATGGATTTCACTCACCCAAACCACGTCTACGAGCATAGCATAGCAATATAAGCAACACGTAGAAGTAACTTCCAGGGTTTGAATGTAACAGGGTAATAGGTTCTACCTCATCAACTACTTCCCAACCCACATGTTAATGACATCCTAACCATGCAATGTTTGAGGATTGGAACTAATGCATAAAAACTGGGTGATAAAGGGGTATGATCAAAGTGTTACTTGCCTTGCTGACGATCCGTGTAACCTAGAGACTCCAAATAACACGCTTCGCACTCCGGGAATTCTATCGCAAACAAACAATAGCATACATAAGCAATCAAGCAAAGAAGCACGTGTAAAACTCAAATAAGAAGATCTAACCAGAAAGTGCAACTTTAGAACTCCGGTTTGCAAAAAGAATCAAATCGAACGGAGCAAGGAAACTCAAACGGCGAAAGAAACAAGATATGTTTACTAATCTGGACCTAGGTCAAATTTTACAGTAGCAAAAACTTGTTTAAGTTGGTTAAGCGGAAAGAGGGTCTCGAGACGAAGATCTAGGCGCTTGAATCGCCTGATTCTGACTAACGAGCGAAAAGATAAACTAGAACGAAAATCGGATCAGAAATCGCGATCAGAAATAACCGCGGAAAAATCTGATTAAAAGAAAACTGACGAACAGGCTAACGAACGAGCGTTCATTATCTGTAACTAACCGGGAAAAACTGATGAACCGAAAAGAAAATGAACTAGGGGTTTTTCTAAAAAAAATTGGATCGGTTTTCTTTTAAAAAAACCGGCAGCTACCTCGTCAGTCCGGCGAGACACGGCGGGGCGAGGCGGCGGTGGCGCGGCGAGGCGGCTGCGGCGATGCGGCGCGGCAAGGAGGCGGCGGCGGCGCGGCGCGACAACGGGCGGCGGGGCGGCGGGGGCTGCTGCGGGCGGGGCGAGGTGGCGGTGGTGGGTGGTGGTGGCGGTGGGGGCGGCGTATATAAAGGGGAGGGGTGCCTTGGGGAGGGGGCAAAGGGGCGGCGGGGCAGAGTCCTCGCCGAACTCCGGTCCGGGGCGGCGTGGCGGCGTCGGTCTCCTGAGGGAGACGGCGTCGCGGGGAGGTGGGCCGTCGGCTGGGCTTCGGCCTAGTTAGCCACTGCGCATTTTTTTTAAATAATTTCGCCGAAACTAAGAAAATCCTAGAAAATAAAATAAAATTCTAAAAATGTCAAAACAAATTTTCACCGTATAAATAAAATATCTAGAACGAGATGAACATTTTCTTGGCCCTAAAATGCAATTTTTCTAATGCAAACAAAATTGCAATAAAATCCAAATAAAATAAATAATTGATTTTAATATTTTTCCTCCAATATTTCAATTATTTTGGAGAAGTCATATTATCTCCTCTCATATATTTAATATGAAATATTTCCGGAGAGAAAAATAATTAAAACCAAAAATCCTCGTTCCAAAATTTGATAAAATCAAATTTGAAAACCGGGGAAATCCCCAACTCTCTCCGAGGGTCCTTGAGTTGCTTAGGATTTCAAGGATCGCGAGACAAAATGCAATAAAATATGATATGCAAGAATGATCTATGTATAACATTCCAAATTGAAAATTTGGGATGTTACAAACCTACCCCCCTTAAGATGAATCTCGCCCTCGAGATTCGGGTTGGCTAGAAAATAAGTGTGGGTGGTCTTTGCGAAGGTCATCCTCTCGTTCCCATGTGGCTTCGTCCTCGGTATGGTGGCTCCACTGAAATTTGCAAAACTTAATAACCTTGCTGCGGGTGACTCGACTGGCAAACTCCAAAATCTTGACTGGCTTCTCCTCATAAGTCAAGTCATTGTCCAACTGAATCGCCTCCAAGGGTACGGTATCTCTTAGCGGTATGTCGGCCATCTCACCATGGCACTTCTTCAACTGGGAAATGTGAAACACATTGTGAACTCCTGACAGTCCTTCAGGTAACTCCAACTTGTAGGCAACTTCTCCCATCCGTTCCAAAACACGATACAGTCCTACAAATATCGGGGCTAACTTTACCTTAACTCCAAAATGTTTCACTCCTCGCAAAGATGATACTCGCAGATATGCTCTGTCTCCAATTTCATAGGTTACCTCCTTGCGTTTCGAATCTGCATAACTCTTCTGTATGGACTGAGCTATCTTCAGTCTATCCCGAATCAGTTTAACCTTCTCCTCAGACTCTTTGATCAAATCTGGTGCAAACAACTGTCGGTCTCCAACTTCATCCCACATCAACGGTGTTCTGCACCTTCGGCCGTACAGGGCTTCAAACGGTGCCATTTTCAAACTGGCTTGGTAACTATTGTTGTATGAGAACTCTGCATAAGGTAGATTGTCATCCCAACTAGACCCATAATCTAGCGCACAGGCTCTCAACATATCCTCCAGAATCTGGTTGACTCTCTCGGTCTGTCCATCCGTCTGCGGGTGAAATGTTGTACTAAACTCCAATCTCATTCCCAAAGTCTGGTGCAGCTGATGCCAAAACTTTGAGGTAAACTGGGTTCCCCTATCTATATGATGGTCCTCAGAACTCCATGCAGACATACGATCTTGGTCATATATATCTTGGCCAACTTTGCACTGGTATAAGTTGTTTTCACTGGGATAAAGTGTGCTACTTTGGTCAAACGGTCAACTACTACCCATATTGAATCATATCCTGATTTGGTCCTGGGCAATCCAGTGATAAAATCCATGCCAAGTTTATACCACTTCCATTCGGGTATCAGCATAGGTTGTAGCAATCCTGTTGGCTTTTGATGCTCTGCCTTCACTCTTTGACATACATCAGATACGGCTACATACTCGGCGATATCCTTCTTCATCCCTGTCCACCAGAAATGTTCCTTCAAATTCAAATACATCTTGGTGTTTCCGGGGTGTATCGAGTATGGTGAGTCATGAGCCTCCCGAAGTATTAACTTCCTGATCTCTGGGTTATTGGGCACATAAACACGGTCCTCAAACCATAAGGTGTCGTGTTCATCCTCACGAAAACCTTTAGCCTTTCCTTTGCTCATTTTCTCCTTTATCTCGGCAATCTCTTTGTCATCCTTCTGAGCTTCTCAAATTTTCCCCAGCAATGTAGAATGTACCTCCATTGTTGCGACAAAACCTCTAGGAACAATCTCCAAGTGAAGTTCCCAGAGATCCTCTGCTAACTCCTTCGGCAATCCCATGCTCTCTAGGGTATTAGCGTAACTCTTTTGGCTCAAGGCGTCTGCTACGACATTGGCCTTTCCTGGATGATAGTGAAGCTTCATGTCATAATCCTTTATAAGCTCCAACCATCTTCTCTGCCTAAGGTTCAGCTCCTTCTGGGTGAAAATGTACTTCAAACTCTTATGATCCATGTACACATCACAATGGTTTCCAATAAGGTAATGTCTCCAAGTCTTCAACGCGTGAACTACGGCTGCTAGCTCCAAATCATGCATGGAATAATTTAACTCGTGCGGTTTTAGTTGTCGTGAGGCATACGAAACAACTCTTCCATCCTCCATAAGCACGCTTCCAAGTCCTAGGCGTGAGGCGTCGCAATACACTTGAAAATGCTTACGTATATCTGGCAGTGTCAGCACTGGGGCTGTAGTCAAACGTTTCTTCAGTTTCTGGAAACTTGCCTCACAATCTTCCGTCCATTTAAACTTGGTATCCTTCTTCAATAACTCCGTCATGGGCTTCGCAATCTTGGAAAAATTCTCAATGAATCTCCGATAGTATCCTGCGAGTCCAAGAAAACTGTGGATCTCGCTAACTGAAGTGGGTGCCAACCATCCAGTGACTGACTGAACCTTGGTGGGGTCTACTGCTATACCTTCTCCTGATATAACGTGTCCAAGGAATCCGTCTTCCTTCAACCAAAACTCGCATTTGCTGAACTTGGCATACAACTGATGTTCCCTAAGTTTCTCGAGAACTAAACGCAAATGCTCCTTGTGCTCCTCTTCATTCTTCGAATATACCATTATATCATCAATGAACACCACAAAAAACTTATCCAAATATTCCATGAACACTTTGTTCATCATGCTCATGAAATAGGCAGGGGCGTTAGTCAGTCCAAACGACATGACCGTATATTCGTATAGCCCGTACCGTGTGGTGAAGGCTGTCTTTGGTATATCCTTATCTCGTATCTTCAACTGAGGATATCCTGATCGCAGATCGATCTTCGAAAACACCTTACCTCCTTGCAGCTGGTCAAACAGATCATTGATCATCGGCAATGGGTACTTGTTCTTAATCGTCACTTCATTCAAGGCTCGATAATCAACAACCATTCTTAGGGATTTATCTTTCTTCTCGACCAAAAGCACTGGGGCTCCCCATGGTGATGAACTCCATCGAATGTAACCTTTCTCCAATAATTCCTTGATCTGTTTCTTAATCTCCTCCAGATCATTCGCGGCCATCCTATAGGGTCTCTTGGATATTGGCCCTGTGCCTGGCAATAGCTCTATCAAAAACTCGATACTCGATCCGGTGGCATGCCTGGTAACTCCTCTGGGAAAACATCCGGGTAATCCTTTACTACAGGCACTTCCTCCTGAACAACTCCCGTGAGGGTATTTACTTGGCTACTTCTTGGCGCATGCCTAGATAGATACTTGATCCATTTTCCCTCCGGGGTGGTGAGACAAATTGACTTACTAACACAGTCAATGCTTCCTCCATACTTTGACATCCATTCCATTCCTAATATCACATCCAATCCTTGTGACTCCAAGATAATTAGGTCGGACGGAAAAACATGGCTGCCAATGGTTAAGGGTATCTTGCCGCACCATCGACTATTCATATACTCTGCTCCAGGTGAATTTACTAACATAGGGGTCCTAAGGGTTTGGGTCGGTAGTTTAAACTTATCCACGAATTCCCTTGATATGTATGAATGTGATGCACCAGTATCAAAAAGAACAAGAGCGGTAAATGACTTAACCAAAAACTTACCTATAATCGCGTCTGGTTGCTCTTCAACCTCCTCCATGTTAACGTGGTTCACTTGTCTGTTGTTTAATGGATTGGGCTTCTTCCCAGCGCTCCCATTTCTGTTTCCATTCTTCCCTTCAGGGCACTCCGTGGCATAGTGTCCAGTCTTCCCGCACTTGAAACAAGTAATGTGGCTTCAGTCTCTCTTGGTGGGGGTGGCTGGATTGGGGTGGTTCTGATTGTTGCTTGCTCCATTCCCATTCCCATTCCTAGGGCCAGTATGATTATGGTTACTTCCTCCATTATGGGTGTGGCCTCCATGGTTATGAAAAAGTCCTCCCGAGTTCGGGGTTAGACGAGGCTTCTGCTGAGCTCCTGACTTATACCTCCCTTGTCCATACTTCCTCTTATGGCTCTCAATCTGCTGCTGCTTCCCTTCAATCATAAGAGCCTTATCTACCAACTCCTGGTAGTTGGTGAATGTTGCCACCATCAACTGCATACTCATCTCATCATTCATCCCTTCCATAAACTTCTCCTGCTTTGCGGCATCTGTGGCCACATCATCAGGGGCATAGCGAGATAACTTGCTAAACTCATCCACGTACTGGGCCACAGTACGGTTCCCCTGGCGTAAGTTGCGAGACTCATGCTTCTTCAAATTCATGGCTCCAGTTGAGACATGGTTTGTACGGAAGGCTTGCTGAAATTGGTCCCATGTCACTGTGGCTATAGCATAGGTGACAGTGTAATTCTCCCACCATGATGCTACTGGTCCATCCAACTGATGTGCGGCAAAACGCACCTTCTCAACATCGGTACATCCTGTAGTGGTCAACTCCCTTCCAATCCCGTGGAGCCAATCATCTGCTACTATAGGCTCGGTGCTACTGGAAAACACCGGCAGCTGCAACCTCAGAAAACGGGCTAAGTTGTCAACTGGTGGTGGTGGTGGATTTTTGTTGTTGTTGTTGCCTTGGTTCTGAACTAACAACTGCATCAGGGTATTCTGTTGCTGGATCAACTGAGTGAGCTCCGGTGGGAAAGCAAATCTGGGGTCACATCTCGGAGGCATCTGATGGGTTTAGAGGGGAGAGATTAGAATAGAATGAGGTCTAATGAGAAAGCACTACCCATATGCACATGAGACAACACAATCATTTCACTCAATCAATCAAGCAAGGGCATACAATCGGTCTAGAACTATCGCAAAAGTGCTCGGACTACTCTATTTACATGGAGGAATACTACTACTTATGTGGTGGTCTACTAAAAATATTGATCGGTCAAGACTCCATGATATTTGCTCCAGCTTCGTCTTCAAAGTCATCATCGCTAAGGTCGGAATCGGTGTCATCGATGATGATGTAGTCCTTCGGGTGAATCTCCTTGGGTTCTTTGTCTTCTCCTCTTGGTGCGGGGTCTCCCATGAATACTCCTATCTTTTAATCAGGTCTTCATTCTTATCCACTAATACGGCAATTTCCTCCTCATAATCTTCATGTGTAGCCTTGAGTTCTTCCTCCAATTCCGCGATCCTAGTCATTGCCTTCTTCAGATCTATCATGCTTGCGCACATCTGATTCTCCTGGCGTCGAATGTGCTGGTTTAGTTCCTGGATGAAAGTTGCAATTGATCTATCCTTCCTGGTGCTGATCATCTCCCATTGCTCATCTCGGCGCCCATAGATCTGGTAGATAGTATCCTTAAGATCCTTTTGGTAAACTTCTCCAATGCGTCCCATGGTGATGTGAGCTGCCATACTCTTTCCTAAACTCCAGGTTGGTGCATCGAAGGAAAACTCTATGGGTTTAGTGACTGGCGTGAAGGTCCTTCTTGGAACTTGAACTTGAATCATCCATCGCTCCTCTTCTGGTAAAGTGGCGTTGTAGGTCCCGGTGAAGCTTGGTATCCCTATGTTCAGGTACCTAGTGACTTCCTTCAAGTGTCGTCCAAAAGGTGCTTCTTCATCCGGTTGTGCAAACTTGTTCCTTGCGTCCGCCATCCTAAAGAGTAGAAAATGGAGAGGAGTCAGAAATGAGGAGAGAATAGTGATCTATGGTTTTAGCTTAGTGGTTGTGTCCTACACTCAGCGTGTGCTCTGATACCATCTTGTAGTGACCCGACCTCAAATGGTCAAGTCTTTGTGCTTCAGTGTCATCCCTGGATCGGTAATGCTGACACACATAGTACTCAAGTATTTATAACAGAGTAGCAATCACACACTTATTACATCGAATGTCTCCAAAGAGAACTTATTACAATAAATATGGCTTAAGGCCATCTAATACGATAACGGCGGAAGGCTTGGAAGATAAAGTGAGTCCATCAACACCAACGGCATAGCTGAGCTACATGGCAACGACCTAACGAACCTTACTCCTCATCTGAAAAGTCTGCAACATAATACGTTGCAGCCCGAAAATGGGTCAGCACATGGAATATGCTGGCAAAGTAACACAGTAGAGCAAGAACAGAATAATGCTATCACTACATGCATATTTGGCTGGTAGAAAGCTCTATGGTTTAGTTTTTGCATAAAGCCAATTTTTCCCTACAACAAAGGAATAGATTTTATTTAACTATCATGGTAGTTGAAACATCATTGAGAAGGTTTCTCCAACTCAATCCCAATTAAAGTAATTAACAACCCAACAATATTAATTTAGAGTGATGAGATACTTAAGATTGTCCATAACCGGGGACACAGCTAACCATGATTAGTTTGTACACTCTGCAGAGGTTTGCGCACTTTTCCCCACAAGACTCGACCGCCTCCGTTGGATTTCTCGCACTACATGGTGTTTGAGAAACGGATGACCGAGACACAGTCTTTCAGAAACATTAACTCTCTACTCCGAGGAGACCATACCAAACCTACAACCCACTACCTGCTGATCCACCTCTTCAAGAGCTTCACGTAACTTACTCAAATATGCTAGAGCCCATAATAGCTTGTGGCTGCACACGGAAGTTTCTAGCATGAATCATCTCAGTTCCCTTTGAGCCTGGGTGGCGGTCCATAGGAAGATCACACGGGTACTCCGGGATTTCCAAAAATACAGGCAACACTGGGTACTCCAGGTACCTCAATCCACCCAGATGTGTATATAAGTTGCCACCTTAAGTTGAACCATTAATTAACAATCTCACATCTGTCATGGATTTCACTCACCCAAACCATGTCTACGAGCATAGCATAGCAATATAAGCAACACGTAGAAGTAACTCCCAGGGTTTGAATGTAATAGGGTAATAGGTTCTACCACATCAACTACTTCCCAACCCACATGTTAATGACATCCTAACCATGCAATGTTTGAGGATTGGAACTAATGCATAAAAAATGGGTGATAAAGGGGTATGATCAAAGTGTTACTTGCCTTGCTGACGATCTACGTAACCTAGAGACTCCAAATAACACGCTTCGCACTCCGGGAATTCTATCGCAAACAAACAATAGCATACATAAGCAATCAAGCAAAGAAGCACATGTAAAACTCAAATAAGAAGATCTAACCAGAAAGTTCAACTTAAGAACTCCGGCTTGCAAAAAGAATCAAATCGAACGGAGCAACAAAACTCAAACGGCGAAAGAAACAAGATCCGTTTACTAATATGGACCTAGGTCAAACTTTACAGTAGCAAAAACTTGTTTAAGTTGGTCAAGCGGAAAGAGGGTCTCGAGACGAAGATCTAGGCGCTTGAATCGCCTGATTCCGACTAACGAGCGAAAAGATAAACTTGAACGAAAATCGGATCAGAAATTGCGATCAGAAATAACGGCGGAAAAATTCGATTAAAAGAAAACTGACGAATAGGCTAACGAACGAGCGTTCATTATCTGTAACTAACGAGCGAAAACCGTTTGTTAAAACGAACGTACGGACAAACGTCCGCTAAAAAGAAAAACCGGGAAAAACCGGCGAACCGAAAAGAAAACGAACTAGGGGTTTTTCTAAAAAAACGGATAGGTTTTCTTTTTAAAAAAACCGGTGGCTACCTCGTCGGTCCGGCGAGACATAGCGGCGACGGCGGGGCGAGGCGGCAATGGCATGGCGAGGCAGCTGCGGCGGCGCGGCGCGGCAAGGAGGCGGCGGCGGCGCGGCAAGGCGACGGCGGCGGTGCGACAGCGGGCGGCAGGCGCGGTAGTGGGCGGCGGCGGCTGCTGCGGGCGGGAGGAGGTGGCGGTGGTGGGTGGTGGTGGCGGTGGGGGCGGCGTATATAAAGGGGAGGGGTGCCTTGGGGAGGGGGCAAAGGAGCGGCGGGGCGGAGTCCTCGCCGAACTCCGGTCCGGGGCGGCGTGGCGGCGTCGATCTCCTAAGGGAGACGGCGTCACGGGGAGGTGGGCCGGCGGCTAGGCTTCGGCCCAGTTAGTCACTGCGCATTTATTTTAAATAATTCCACCGAAACTAATAAAAATCCTAGAAAATAAAATAAAATTCTAAAAATGCCAAAACAAATTTTCACCATCTAAATAAAATATCTAGAACAAGATGAACATTTTATTGGCCCTAAAATGCAATTTTGAAAACATGCAATTTTTCTAATGCAAACAAAATTGCAATAAAATCCAAATAAAACAAATATTTGATTTTAATATTTTTCCTCCAATATTTCAATTATTTTGGAGAAGTCATATTATCTCCTCTCATATATTTTAATATGAAATATTTTTTGGAGAGAAAAACAATTAAAACCAAAAATCCTAGTTCCAAAATTTGATAAAATCAAATTTGAAAACCGAGGAAATCCCCAACTCTCTCCGAGGGTCCTTGAGTTGCTTAGGATTTCGAGGATCGCAAGACGAAATGCAATAAAATATGATATGCAAGAATGATCTATGTATAACATTCCAAATTGAAAATTTGGGATGTTACATGCAGTGTTGGGACAATTCTTCAGGGAACTCTGTAGTAGGAATATCAGGATAGCTGCTTTGGAGCGTCTTAGAGACAAGATACCAACTATCCTATGCAACCTTGAGAAGATATATCCTCCAGCCTTCTTTGATGTGATGGTGCATTTGGCTGTTCATCTACCTGATGAGGCACTACTTAGAGGTCCAGTACAGTATGGCTGGATGTACCCTATTGAAAGGCGGCTAGGCACTTTCAAGGGCTATGTTAGGAACAGAGCTAGACCCAAGGGTTCCATTGCAGAGGCCTACATTGCTACAGAAGCGTTGATATTCTGTTCAAAATACATTGAAACAGCTGATCAGCTTAGCAAAGAGGTGGGTGAAGACAATCCCGGGCTCAATGTTTTTGATTATTCTGTTCGAGTTACAAGGAAGAGTCGACAAGAGGACAAACCTAAAGATTTGGACAAAATGGTTTGGTATGTGTTGAATAACTGTCCTGAGATACTACCTTATTGTGACGCCCCCGATTTAATCGTACACTAATCATACACGCAAACGTGTACGATCAAGATCAGGGACTCATGGGAAGATATCACAACACAACTCTACAAATAAAATAAGTCATACCAGCATCATATTACAAGCCAGGGGCCTCGAGGGCTCGAATACAAGAGCTCGATCATAGACGAGTCAGCGGAAACAACAAAATCTGAGCACAGACATAAGCTAAACAAGCTTGCCTTAAGAAGGCTAGCACAAACTGGGATATAGATCGAAAGAGGCGCAGGCCTCCTGCCTGGGATCCTCCTAAACTACTCCTGGTCGTCGTCAGCGGGCAGCACGTAGTAGTAGGCACCTCCGGTGTAGTAGGAGTCGTCGTCGACGGTGGCGTCTGGATCCTGGGCTCCAACATCTGGTTGCGACAACCAGGTAGAAGGGATAGGGGAAAAAGAGGGAGAAAGCAACCGTGAGTACTCATCCAAAGTACTCGGAAGCAAGGAGCTACACTACATATGCATGGGTATATGTGTAAAGGCCATATCGGTGGACTGAGCTGCAGAACGCCAGAATAAGAGGGGGATAGCTAATCCTG
Organism: Triticum urartu; assembly: GCF_056163025.1. Taxonomy (NCBI): domain Eukaryota; kingdom Viridiplantae; phylum Streptophyta; class Magnoliopsida; order Poales; family Poaceae; genus Triticum; species Triticum urartu. The sequence continues at coordinate 435,858,405 of NC_141873.1, forward strand.
CCGAAGACTACGCTTCTGGCAGCCTCCGTCTTGCAGCATGTAGAAGAGAGTAGACTGAAGTCCTCCAAGTAGCATCGCATAGCATAACCCTAATCGGTGATCCTCCCCTCGTCGCCCTGTGAGAGAGCGACCACCGGTTGTATCTGGCACTTGGAAGGGTGTGTTTTATTAAGTATCCAGTTCTAGTTGTCATAAGGTCAAGGTACAACTCCAAGTCGTCCTGTTACCGAAGATCACGGCTATTCGAATAGATTAACTTCCCTGCAGGGGTGCACCACATTCCCCAACACGCTCGATCCCATTTGGCCGGACACACTTTTCGGGGTCATGCCCGGCCGCGAAAGATCAACACGTCGCAGCCCCACCTAGGCACAACAGAGAGGTCAGCACGCCGGTCTAAACCTAAGCGCACAGGGGTCTGGGCCCATCGCCCTTAGCACACCTGCACGTTGCGAACGCGGCCGGAAGCAGAACTAGCCCCCTTAATACAAGAGCAGGCTTACGTTCCAATCCGGCGCGCGCCACTCAGTCGCTGACGTCACAAAGACTTTGGCTGATACCACGACGTCGGGATACCCATAACTACTCCCGCGTAGATGGTTAGTGCGTATAGACCAAATGGCCAGACTCAGATCAAAAACCCAGATCTCGTTAAGCGTGTTAAGTATCCGCGAACGCCGACCAGGGCCAGGCCCACCTCTCTCCTAGGTGGTCTCAACCTGCCCTGTCGCTCCGCCTCAAAGTAACAGTCGGGGGCCGTCGGGAACCCAGGCCCACCACTACCTGGGTGGAACCACCTGCCCCTTCAGCCCCCATCTCCGAACAGTACCACAGGTAATGTAACAGTGTAAAGTATATTGTATATGCCCGTGATCACCTCCCGAAGTGATCACGGCCCAGTAGCATAGCATGGCAGACGGACAAGAGTGTAGGGCCACTGATGGAACACTAGCATCCTATACTAAGCAGTAGGATAGCAGGTAATGGTAACAACAGTAGTAGTAAGGACAGGCTATGCATCAGGATAGGAATAACGGAAAGCAGTAACATGCTACACTACTCTAATGCAAGCAGTATAGAGAAGAGTAGGCGATATCTGGTGATCAAAGGGGGGCTTGCCTGGTTGCTCTGGCAAGAGAGAGGGGTCGTCAACACCGTAGTCGTACTGGGTAGCAGCGGCGTCGGTCTCGGTGTCTAGCGAGAGAAGAGGGGGAAGAAACAATAAATATAATGCAAACAGATGCATAATGATGCATGACATGACAAAACGTGATGCTAGGTGTGCCCTAACGCGGTACGAGGGGGTACCGGTGAAGGGGGAAAACATCCGGAAAAGTATTCCCGGTGTTTCGCGTTCTTGGACAGAAGAAACGGAGGGGGAAAGTTGCGTGTTCACTATGCTAGGGATGCATGGCGGATAAACGGGTTGCGTATTCAAATTCGTCTCGTCGTTCTGAGCAACTTTCATGTATAAAGTATTTTCATCCGAATTACGGATTAAAAGATATGATTTTCTAAAGATTTAAATCATTTTCTGATTTTAATTATTTATTTAAACCCAACATTATCCAAAACAGTGATTGCTGACGTCATCATGACATCAGCAGTCAACAGAGGTGTTGACTGGTCAAACTGATGTGTGGGTCCAGTGGGACCCACCTGTCATACACTGTTAGGTTGGTTAGGGTTTAGGTTAAACTAATTACTGTTTACTTAAATTAACAGGTTAATTAGATTAATTAACTAGGATTAATTAACTTAATTAATTTAGTTAGTTAATTAATTAATTAAGTTTATTTTTAGTTATTATTTATTTTCTATTATTCCTTTTTAAAACCTTTTTTTTGGAAACATTCTCTGGGCAATGGCCCACTTGTCATAGGCCCAAGGCCTAATGGGTTCGGGCGCGGGGCGCAGCCCGAGCGGGCGCACGGGCGTTATCGGGTGCGGGCACCGCGCACCCGCACGGAGGCGACGGAGGGCGTCGGCGGGGTCGTGCCCATGATGCGTCCAGGGGAGGGCGTGTGGGCGTGCGGGGAGGGGAACCACGGTAGCGGCTCGCCGGAGTTGCGTTCCGGTGACCACTTGGTCACCCACGAGCATCAGAAGGACGAGCGCGTTGGCGCCCATCGAGTTGGGCTAGTGGTTGGTGCTGGAGGTGGCCGAAAACAAGGCCGGTGACGAGGTTCGGCGGCGGCGGGCGTGCAGCAGCAAGGGGGGGCGGGGACCGTCCATGGCCGGGCTCGGTCAGAGGGGGCGTGGGCGTGAGCGTGCGCGGTCGGCCACGGTCGGGCGCGGCCAAGCGCGGTCCAGGGCGTGCGGGAGCTCGACGGTGGTCCCGTGCGGAGGCAGGTGACCGCGGGCGGCTCCGGGGCAGCGCGGGATGGAGCCGAGCGTGAGGGGCGAGGGCGCGGCCACGACAGAGAGAGGAGGGAGGGGAGCTCACAGGGGAGCAGTAGGGCACGGGCAGTGGGGCTCGGGGAGGAAGACGTGGACGGCGCGCGATGGGGAGGCAGTCCGGCGAGGAGGCTCCGGCGTCGAGCAGCGGGGCGGCGTCGAGCATCGAGCAGCGGGATCGATCCGATCTAGCTCGGGTCGAGGTGGGGCGGGCGCCATGCGGGGGAAGATGGGGAGGTGGGCGCCGGCGAGGAGGGTGGCCGGAGGCACTGGGCAGCGGCGGCGGCGTCGGGGGCGAGGGCCCCGATCTCGATCTGGATCGGGGGTAGGAGGAGAGGAGCGTGGGGATCGTGTGGGGGGGGAACTGGGAGGTGCTGCGGTTTGGTGGGTTAGGGTTACGGGGGATAAGGGCAAGCGAGGGTGGGTCGGTCGCTGGCCTGGTTGGCCGGCCGGGCGGCCTGGAGGCCAGCTGGGCCACGGCCCAGCAGGGAGGGGTTCTCTCCTTTTCCTTTTTCCTTTTTTTTGTATTGTTTTGTTTTCTGTTTTTTATTATTTTATTATTTTTACTGTTTTCATTTGAAGTTTCTTTTCTTTTAGTTTCATAAAATACCAAATGAGCACCTAAATTTGTATTACTAATTAGGCCACTGCCACAATTATTTTGGCACACTATTAAATTAGTTATATTATTATAACTTCATAAAAGGCATTAAATTAATTATCTTGCCCTCTGTTTTGGTTGTTTTAGTGCATCTAAATATTATAAGAAATGTTGGTTTCTCCAACATTATTACTCATAATTTATTTGTCACAGTTAGAACATTTTAGTTTTAATGTTTGCAAACGTTCATTTGTTTGTTTGATTTTTAACTTGGACTCGAACCGGTTTCGCACTAACGCGAGATTAACAACAGTAACCGTGATGACGTGGCATCATTCACATGGGATTACTGTAGCCTAATTATCCGGGCGTCACAATTCTCCTCCACTACAAGAAATCTCGTCCCGAGATTTAAGAGGTAGTGAAAGGGGGAAAGGTTTTGGTTATGAATATAGCGGGTCTTCTCGATATTGGCTGCTCTTCTCGAAGAGATCGATCCATTACGTTGACGTCTTAATTTCTCTGTTTCAGGTCATCACGATGAAGTTGGCATCCTTTCTCCAGGATCTCCATCGTTCTTACGGATAGGCAAGGGACAGCTCATCAACAGTAGAATGCTATAAAGGGTAATCGTCTAGGGTTTTCCCGTGAATGAACAGATGAGTATCTCTCGAGTTGCACAAATCGAGAGCAAAGTAAGTAGGTACAACAAGGAGTTCCAAGCGGATAGACAATCGTTCGTTGCCTGAAAAGGAATGTGAAAGGGGTTCAAAGCAATGGGAATAATTATTGCGTCTGATACCAGAATAGATCACTAGGCAGGTGGCCCGTGAACTACATACGAAGTCAAGCTCTAGGAATAACCTTGGCAACATGGGTGTACAAGAGAGTCAGGTTTTGATTCTGTGGAACTGTGGGTTATGGGCCCACCATGTGGGGTAAAAGTAGGAAGGGCGGTGACGTCTTGCACGATCATGTAAGCAAGGCATTTCAGGGGATAGCCTGTTAGTTATGTCGGCAACAACATCGGTACCAAGGGCGAGGGACGAAGAGAACCACTTTCCTGCTCGTTGAAACGAGGCGGGCCAGTAGGCAAGGTTCTCGTCCATCGGTGGCTACCGAAATGTCATCAACAATAGTAACAGGGTCTTGCTGACAGAATTGTACACCGAGGTATATACATAAGCAGGAGAATATTACTGCTTAGATCATATAGATCACAAGAAAGGTTAAACCAATTAATGGAAAGGAAAATGTGTTTTAACACATATATCAGGGGTATATCCTTCCCAAGGACAAGCAGAGCATGATATCCTTGGCAGAATATAATGTAGAAAACTCTTTAGGAAAAGGGAGAGAAATTTCATGACATTACCAATGCAACGGTGTTTGGATAACTGAGCAAGTAACATTTAGCATTGGGCTTCAAATGTTCTTGTTGAAAATCGGAGCACCACTGACATGCTTTGAGATAGCATTGACATGGTCTACAGGTGAAGATCAGACTTTGGAAACAGCAGGATCCATCAGGAACAACTTATAGAATAAGTCTTACAGTTTCCTCATGGAAGAATGGCTAACCTTGCTAAAAAGGAAATTATAACAATAGGTCCTACGGCCAGGTGTGCTAGGCATGACATCACCTTACCGGGTCATATAAAAGACCAGTATTATAACTCTTGGGAATATGTTCCAACCATCAGATCTGACCGAGATTCAGATCTGATCAGTGTTAGGAAACCTCAGACTCAAGATGCCTGAGAAGAAAAGGTACAAGACAAATTGACAAGATGATTTGCAAGATTCTCGGTAAATGAACTATGGAAGCAAGTCCCGAATCATGAGTTCATCATTTAAGCCAAGGAGAGGATGAGGAGGTGGCTGATGGACTCAGTGATAATTCAACGATGGTATCCCAAAATATGGGTCTCCACAGTTATGTGGATAAGGAGATAACATTTGTCGGATCAAATGATATAGTGAAATATGCTCGAGGAGAACATACACAATTAAACATTGGTTGAAAAGGTGCGCCCAAAATATGGGTTGGGTTGCACGACCAATGTCAGAATGGTGATTCAATAATCAATAGTCTAAGAACGAACGGCCGACCATTAACTTCAAAGCAATAGGGTTGCTAGAAAGGCAGAATCCAAACAGCACCGTTCACTTGTTGGTACCCCGGTTGGAATCAACGCGAGGACCAAGAAAGAATGGTGATGATGAGAAGTATCACTATACCAAGAATTCTTAAGAGGAGGAGCAATCCTCACAACATCCTTGATATTAAAAGATGGTAATACTCCAAGGTAAAGAAGAACAAATGCTAGATAGCAGGGAACTCAAGGTATTACACAAAACACGAACAAGTTTGTGTTGAACGGAAGGCAATAAAGTAGTCAAAGATAACACAAATCAGCGGGGGCAAGGATAGTATTTCTCATCATGAACTCAATTGATATCCTGGAAGAGCTCATAAGGTCGATGATGATCACGACACATTTGTCGAGAGATTTCATGAAGATGTAATCAATCAGCGATGACATCAGGTCAAAGGAATGATGAAGCGGAAGGTTATTGGAACCATGGGTAGGACACAAACTTGAAATCAAGCTTGTTGTTCAAGGCGAATGGAATGACGAGGGAGATCGGCGTAACCTTAGCTCATCATCGAAAGTTGTGCTCCGGGGTTAATGACCAGGTAGCACAGTTAAAATTGGCACGATAATGATATAGCCGAGCAGGCTAGTATTTACGTGATCGAGTTCAAACTCGGACTTAAAGAAGATTATCAAGAGTTGTTGAACCGTAGGGCAGACTCGGTTCAGTTATCGGTGTCTTTGAGTGTTTAATAACTCAGAGCCCATGAAAACTGTAATCAGTGAGAATGTAGTACTTGATGAAGAACTCATAAGAAGTTATGCAGTTCCGTGATAATCTCAAGATACCAGAGGGGGTAATACTCGACGACAGATCAAAGTAGAGGTTGGACTGGGGTATTGCTCTACAGAAGACAAGCACTTAAACTTGCACGCGAAACGGTATTTAAAGGAGAACATGGTCGGAACCACGATTGAAAAAGGTTAGATCCCAGATATAAGATGAACTTATACCAAAGGAATAATTTAATCTAAGAGAAGCTTTAACGATAAGATCTACATCGTGCCCATGGGCATGAACACAAAGTTCAAGGTCGACTCCCACTTCTCCAATGCATAACCTTTCATTCACTTCTCACTTTCGAAGAAGTTGTAGTGTTGAAATTTCATCTGGCAAAATACTAGAAGTGTATGACTCGTGAAAACCTTCGAGTTCACACGGTTTTAGAGAAGGTTGTATAGGTTCAACCCATCGGGGTTTCTTAGAAACATATACCACAAGTTTCAAGGGTAAATATCACAAGCTCAAAAGTAGAGCATGGTTAGCAAAACAGAGGATACAATTTACCAAAGGTATCACATACCCATGGAGAGGCTCACAAAGTTATTGAATAGGAAGGACACTACCGGATAATAATCCAACAAGGGGTCCTATGGTCTACAATGGAGCTGATGCGAGTATCGGTACTTTATCTGAGGAAGATGGAATGAAAGGGCATCAGATTAGCATTTCCAAATCAAGGGATCAAAAGCCAACGCTCTCATTAAGAATGGATCAGTCGAATAGACTTAGGGGTACAATCGACGACAATTTGATTGATCGATAACCAGCTCATGTTTAAAATGACGTGTGAGCCGGAAGGATGAATCATTGGATCTGATTGAGGCTGGCGAGCATTCACAACATTTTGAATCAACGGACTCAAAATGATAATGACAAGGGATGCCAATAAAATTATAGACTTATGGGATTAACCATAATGCAATCAAGTAAGAACTTCAAGAGTAATAGGCTACTCAGGATTTTCGGAAGTTCAAATAGTATTTTGAAGACTTTTGTGAAATACTTGAACCAACTGGGGATGAGCAAATATCCGGTGAGTGCTAGAAATTACCCATAGTGGTATTCATGTGGCAAGGAATGCAAGGCAGTAGGCACAAAGTATTCTCAGAACAATAGAGAGAATTTTGGGGCATCTTGTAATAACAAGATCAATGAGGAATGATTATATGAATGGCATGTGTGCATGGTTATCCATAGAGGTTTATCGATAGAAGGGAATTGCAAAAGCAACACGCACAAGGTCTCGACAGAATATCAGAGAGTATCTTCGAAATCTTCTAGTGCAGCCGGCGATCATCTGGACTGAAGGGGCTCTCCGGGAGAAAGTATTTTCGAGAACCTAAGTTAGATTTTTAGTAAATTCATTTAACCCGAATAGAAGAGAGCTCAGAGTCCCAGAGTAAGGATCGAGGAGTAAAAGATCCTAATACCACCCAGATGGCGACGTGGGCCCGTAAGGCACACAGCCATGTTAGTAAAAGTTTTGCAATGTCTAGACTCGACTTCGGCCAAGGAGTGTTGAAGGGGGATTCCTACAGGCAGTCGGCTCTGATACCAACTTGTGACGCCCCCGATTTAATCGTACACTAATCATACACGCAAACGTGTACGATCAAGATCAGGGACTCACGGGAAGATATCACAACACAACTCTACAAATAAAATAAGTCATACCAGCATCATATTACAAGCCAGGGGCCTCGAGGGCTCGAATACAAGAGCTCGATCATAGACGAGTCAGCGGAAACAACAAAATCTGAGCACAGACATAAGTTAAACAAGCTTTCCTTAAGAAGGCTAGCACAAACTGGGATATAGATCGAAAGAGGCGCAGGCCTCCTGCCTGGGATCCTCCTAAACTACTCCTGGTCGTCGTCAGCGGGCAGCACGTAGTAGTAGGCACCTCCGGTGTAGTAGGAGTCGTCGTCGACGGTGGCGTCTGGATCCTGGGCTCCAACATCTGGTTGCGACAACCAGGTAGAAGGGATAGGGGAAAAAGAGGGAGAAAGCAACCGTGAGTACTCATCCAAAGTACTCGCAAGCAAGGAGCTACACTACATATGCATGAGAATATGTGTAAAGGCCATATCGGTGGACTAAACTGCAGAACGCCAGAATAAGAGGGGGATAGCTAATCCTGCCGAAGACTACGCTTCTGGCAGCCTCCGTCTTGCAGCATGTAGAAGAGAGTAGACTGAAGTCCTCCAAGTAGCATCGCATAGCATAACCCTAACCGGTGATCCTCCCCTCGTCGCCCTGTGAGAGAGCGACCACCGGTTGTATCTGGCACTTGGAAGGGTGTGTTTTATTAAGTATCCAGTTCTAGTTGTCATAAGGTCAAGGTACAACTCCAAGTCGTCCTGTTACCGAAGATCACGGCTATTCGAATAGATTAACTTCCCTGCAGGGGTGCACCACATTCCCCAACACGCTCGATCCCATTTGGCCGGACACACTTTTCGGGGTCATGCCCGGCCGCGAAAGATCAACACGTCGCAGCCCCACCTAGGCACAACAGAGAGGTCAGCACGCCGGTCTAAACCTAAGCGCACAGGGGTCTGGGCCCATCGCCCTTAGCACACCTGCACGTTGCGAACGCGGCCGGAAGCAGAACTAGCCCCCTTAATACAAGAGCAGGCTTACGTTCCAATCCGGCGTGCGCCACTCAGTCACTGACGTCACAAAGGCTTCGGCTGATACCACGACATCGGGATACCCATAACTACTCCCGCGTAGATGGTTAGTGCATATAGACCAAATGGCCAGACTCAGATCAAAAACCCAGATCTCGTTAAGCATGTTAAGTATCCGCGAACGCCGACCAGGGCCAGGCCCACCTCTCTCCTAGGTGGTCTCAACCTGCCCTGTCGCTCCGCCTCAAAGTAACAGTCGGGGGCCGTCGGGAACCCAGGCCCACCACTACCTGGGTGGAACCACCTGCCCCTTCAGCCCCCATCTCCGAACAGTACCACAGGTAATGTAACAGTGTAAAGTATATTGTATATGCCCGTGATCACCTCCCGAAGTGATCACGGCCCAGTAGTATAGCATGGCAGACGGACAAGAGTGTAGGGCCACTGATGGAACACTAGCATCCTATACTAAGCAGTAGGATAGCAGGTAATGGTAACAACAGTAGTAGCAAGGACAGGCTATGCATCAGGATAGGAATAACGGAAAGCAGTAACATGCTACACTACTCTAATGCAAGCAGTATAGAGAAGAGTAGGCGATATCTGGTGATCAAAGGGGGGCTTGCCTGGTTGCTCTGGCAAGAGAGAGGGGTCGTCAACACCGTAGTCGTACTGGGTAGCAGCGGCGTCGGTCTCGGTGTCTAGCAAGAGAAGAGGGGGAAGAAACAATAAATATAATGCAAACAGATGCATAATGATGCATGACATGACAAAACGTGATGCTAGGTGTGCCCTAACGCGGTACGAGGGGGTACCGGTGAAGGGGGAAAACATCCGGAAAAGTATTCCCGGTGTTTCGCGTTCTCGGACAGAAGAAACGGAGGGGGAAAGTTGCGTGTTCGCTATGCTAGGGATGCATGGCGGATAAACGGGCTGCGTATTCAAATTCGTCTCGTCGTTCTGAGCAACTTTCATGTATAAAGTATTTTCATCCGAATTACGGATTAAAAGATATGATTTTCTAAAGATTTAAATCATTTTCTGATTTTAATTATTTATTTAAACCCAACATTATCAAAAACAGTGATTGCTGACATCATCATGACATCAGCAGTCAACAGAGGTGTTGACTGGTCAAACTGATGTGTGGGTCTAGTGGGACCCACCTGTCATACACTATTAGGTTGGTTAGGGTTTAGGTTAAACTAATTACTGTTTACTTAAACTAACAGGTTAATTAGATTAATTAACTAGGATTAATTAACTTAATTAATTTAGTTAGTTAATTAATTAATTAATTAAGTTTATTTTTAGTTATTATTTATTTTCTATTATTCCTTTTTAAAACCTTTTTTTTTGGAAACATTCTCTGGGTAGTGGCCCACTTGTCATAGGCCCAAGGCCTAATGGGTTCGGGCGCGGGGCGCAGCCCGAGCGGGCGCACGGGCGTTATCGGGTGCGGGCACCGCGCACCCGCACGGAGGCGACGGAGGGCGTCGGCGGGGTCGTGCCCATGATGCGTCCAGGGGAGGGCGTGTGGGCGTGCGGGGAGGGGAACCACGGTAGCGGCTCGCCGGAGTTGCGTTCCGGTGACCACTTGGTCACCCACGAGCATCAGAAGGACGAGCGCGTTGACGCCCATCGAGTTGGGCTAGTGGTTGGTGCTGGAGGTGGCCGAAAACAAGGCCGGTGACGAGGTTCGGCGGCGGCGGGCGTGCAGCAGCAAGGGGGGGGGGGGCGGGGACCGTCCATGGCCGGGCTCGGTCAGAGGGGGCGTGGGCGCGAGCGCGCGCGGTCGGCCACGGTCGGGCGCGGCCAAGCGCGGTCCAGGGCGTGCGGGAGCTCGACGGTGGTCCCGTGCGGAGGCAGGTGGCCGCGGGCGGCTCCGGGGCGGCGCGGGATGGAGCCGAGCGTGAGGGGGGAGGGCGCGGCCACGGCAGAGAGAGGAGGGAGGGGAGCTCACAGGGGAGCAGTAGGGCACGGGCAGTGGGGCTCGGGGAGGAAGACGTGGACGGCGCGCGATGGGGAGGCAGTCCGGCGAGGAGGCTCCGGCGTCGAGCAGCGGGGCGGCGTCGGGCATCGAGCAGCGGGATCGATCCGATCTAGCTCGGGTCGAGGTGGGGCGGGCGCCATGCGGGGGAAGATGGGGAGGCGGGCGCCGGCGAGGAGGGTGGCCGGAGGCACTGGGCAGCGGCGGCGGCGTCGGGGGCGAGGGCCCCGATCTCGATCTGGATCGGGGGTAGGAGGAGAGGAGCGTGGGGATCGTGTGGGGGGGGGGGAACTGGGAGGTGCTGCGGTTTGGTGGGTTAGGGTTACGGGGGATAAGGGCAAGCGAGGGTGGGTTGATCGCTGGCCTGGTTGGCCGGCCGGGCGGCCTGGAGGCCAGCTGGGCCACGGCCCAGCAGGGAGGGGTTCTCTCCTTTTCCTTTTTCCTTTTTTTGTATTGTTTTGTTTTCTGTTTTTTATTATTTTATTTTTTTACTGTTTTCATTTGAAGTTTCTTTTCTTTTAGTTTCATAAAATACCAAATGAGCACCTAAATTTGTATTACTAATTAGGCCACTGCCACAATTATTTTGGCACACTATTAAATTAGTTATATTATTATAACTTCATAAAAGGCATTAAATTAATTATCTTGCCCTCTGTTTTGGTTGTTTTAGTGCATCTAAATATTATAAGAAATGTTGGTTTCTCCAACATTATTACTCATAATTTATTTGTCACAGTTAGAACATTTTAGTTTTAATGTTTGCAAACGTTCATTTGTTTGTTTGATTTTTAACTTGGACTCGAACCGGTTTCGCACTAACGCGAGATTAACAACAGTAACCGTGATGACGTGGCATCATTCACATGGGATTACTATAGCCTAATTATCCGGGCGTCACACTTATATCAAGTAAGTGCAGTACTGCAGCTTATACATCGTAATCTACTAAACTTGCAGCACATTCTTATATATTTAGATGTTCTACGCGATCACTATGTTGTGCAGCATCTACAAAGAGGAGTTACTGCCACAAAATCCAAGAAACATTGACAAACTGGTTATGGCAGGATTTGTGAAATGGTTCAAGAACCATGTAAGCTTTTGAAGTGCACTGTCAGTTTTTTTAATATATTGAGTACATAAGATGATCAGCTTGTCTATTTTCTAACCATAGGTTAAGAAGATGCGGGAGGATGGGCAGGCAGTTGATGATGCCCTTTACTCACTAGCAATGGATCCTGATACTCAGGTAAGACATTATGAATCTTGCGTTGTTGGAGATGTGCGCTACAAGACCCTTGCACGAGACAAAGGCAGGAAGACACAAAACAGTGCCATCATGAGCATGGATACGTATGACAAAGAGACAACTGAAATGTATGCTAACATAACAGACATTGTTCAGTTGCAGTATATCTCTAGTTTCGAGGATCATCGGTGTGTGGTTCTGTTGTGCTGTCGTTGGTATAACCTGTTTTCCAGGATCGCAAAACCCAGAGCTGATGATTATTTCAAATCCATCAATGTCAAGGCGGCGTACCAGACCAACGAGGCTTTTATTTTGGCAAATCAAGCAACACAAATATTTTTCTTGGAAGACACATTTGCACGTAGCGTTGATTGGACAGTATTGCAAAGGTTTGAGCAGAGGAATTGGTTTAATGAAGTTGCACAACAAGATGATGCTTACACGGCTCCTGATGTACAAGATAATACAGATGTTCCTAATATCTTTGAGAACCATCACGTCAATGACGCTGGTGAAAAGATTGCCTGTCGTGCTGTGGACATACAAGAGTTGATCAAGAAGAAGCCAACGTTCAAGGACGTTGAGGACGAAGAAGAAGATGACGCCATGGGGAATTACGATTCAGACTGATACACATGGCGAAGATGTTGACGCTGCTGCTGCGGATGATAATTACATTGCTTTTGTCGTATTTGTCTGTCAGAAGACGTTTTTTTATCTACTATGTGAAATTGTGTTTGCTATGACAACTGAAACCTGATGAACATGTTGTTTAGTATTTTGCTGTGAGAACATCACTTGTTATGTATGCTGATTTGTGTTTGGTGATTGTATGACAACTAAAACATGATGACATTGTTGTTTAGTTGTACTCATATTTGGCTGTGAAACTTGAATTTGATGACATAGTTTTCTGTTGGACTGCAATTTGCTCGACGTCTTCGAATGAGAACAAAGCTGACCCGACAGGGCCTCTGCTATTTATTTATTTATATGAGCAAAAGGGGATACCCCCTGATTTCCATTAATAGAAATCATTAGATGTTCACAACACTACGCCCAGCCTACTACACAGGTTTCGTTCATTACTAGTTTCAACAAAGTGCTCATGTCCTAGCCACTGAATACATCACGAGTGCTACATACACTGCAAAAAAAGAGACAATCATCCTACAGAGCACATCAATTTTGCCCATTATCTTCACAAGCTCTTTCATCTCCTCATTGCTGTCAAGGCTGTTCAGCAGCTGTTGCTTGGCCATGATCAGAGGAACTGCATCTTTAACCTTCTGCTCTGCATCTTCCTCTTCTGTCGTTCCTTCAGTTACTTGTCCAACACCCCAACCTGCTGGTATTGGGATTCCTCGGCTAACCAAATAATCAGCGTAGTTGCATTCCCCCACATCAGCAACTTCCCAGAAATACAAATCACACGAATCTTCCCTTTTCTGCACGAATAAAATTGGAAGATCATCAACCAAACTATTAAAAAAATCAGCAACTGAAAGCAGCAGAACAACACTTAAACATATTATTACCCCATGATTCGGGCATTTGTAGAAGACTCGGCCAGGGTTGCGGATTGTGGTTGAGACGCGATGGATGACTCTGCGTGATTTGCAGCAGTGGCACCACACCAACAGCAGCGGGTTGCGATGAGCAATCGGCTGCAGTGCGCGTGCCGGCAGGGGTGTGATGAGACCCACAGGCGATGGTACGGGTGGCGACTTGGCGCATATCTGGTTGTTGCCTGCTGAAGAGCAGGTGGACGAGCAGCCAGCGGACATGGTTGCCGCGGCCAGAGCTTCTCATGCTAGGCAGAGTAAGTAGAGAAGAGGAGAAGCGAACGTTGGATACGTTAGTTTCATTACTTGTAGAGTAGCATAGCACCATATGTAGTCATAGTCTAGGTTTGGATTCGAACCAGCTACAGGAGCACGTCTTTCTTTTTTCTAAAACTCGGCAATGTCTCTTTACTGGTACACTAGCTTGTTCTGTACGCCTTCCCAAGTCTTTGATTTTCTTTCCCTTTTTTGCGAGGAAGGAAGGAGGACAAAATTGAGAGTTCCTGGGACTCGAACCCAAGACCTCTCGGTCGAAAACCAAGGGTGCTAGTCACTTATGTGGCGAACGTTCCCTGTGAGGAGGACGGCAGACGAACGCATTTTCCTCGCAGTTTTCTTCCTATATATAAAAAAGTATGCTACTTGGTGTCCGCTTAGTCAACAAACGATTGTGCCAACCTTAACCGTTGGATTGACATTCAACGTCTATCGCGTTTCTTCAGTCACTTCTTCCTCGAGCCGCCAAAGCCAAACCAGCGCCGGCGGGACCGCCTGCTCCCGCCTCCCACGGCTGGCTGTGATCTTCCCCGGCTCCTGTTCGTTCCCGTCCGAGGCCTCACCATCATCCTCCGCCTTGGTTCGCTCGCCGCGGCGCCGCCCTCCGGTGTTGTCAACATGGTGAACAACCGAGAGGAATAAGGAGATGAATGTACATGGTGAGGATGACAGTAGGGACCCAGCAGCGCGCAGTAATTTTGTTTTTTGGGACGGAGAAGGGTATCAACTGGGTTGTGCGGGACATGTGGCCCGTCTAGCCCAGGCTTTTATTTCATATGTTTAGCACATGATCAGCCCAGTTTGTTTTTTTCCTTTCTGAAAATGGCTAGCCAGCTATTTTGTTTTTTGCAGAATAACCAACATAGGCCTACTTGCTTTTCTACGCCCTGCTGCGCCGGAAATCTTTCAAGACGAGGAGGGATGCATTTTGCCCAGAAAATGGGCTATAAGTAATAAGAAATGGGCTATAAGTAATAATAAATGGGCTGTAAAATGAAAAAAATACAGCAAACAGGCAATTAGTTCCAAAATACTGTTTTTCAGATTTTCATATTTTAAATTTCATTGTTTTTGTGTGGGTAAATTTTCATTGAATTTAAATTAAGGTATATCTAGATTTAAAATTAATTTGAATCTGGCTAGAAATTTAGGGTTGTATGCTGTTTGAGACAGATTTGGAGGCTGACTTGTGGGTCTACTAGGTTAACGTGTACTTTGGCTTTGTCAACTTATTCCACAAACGATTCTAGCAGCAGTGACCGTTGGATGTTAATCCAACGGCCGTGCTGCTTCTTCAATATCTGATCTTCTTGCTCCAGCCGCCCAAACCAGCTCCGGTGGGACTGCCTGCTCCCGCCTCCCGTGGCTGGCTTCGCTACCGCACAGGCCGCACCGCCCCACCCTACTTCATTGCTGGCTAGGCCATTCCTCTACTCACCCACACCTCCTGTTATTTTTCGGCGACGGCAGCCAGACCAGTAAACCCTCGTACTCCCCACCGCGTGGGCAACCATTGTCGAGTCTTCCCCGGCTCCGTGTCGTTCCCTTCCTAGGCCTCGTCGTCGTCCACCGCCATGGTGCTCTCGGCGCGGCCTAGTCAACATGGTCAACGAACGACATCCATCGGTCGTGGACTGTACGCGCAAAATAATGATTCCTCCACCTGACAGCTGGGACCCACCGGAAGGGCCTTTGTATTTCGCAAAACAACGTTCCCCCCGCTGACATGTCGGACCCACCAGCTATATCTTCGCACGCAAGGAAGTGCCTCCATATTACGCACAAAAAATGAATACCCCCTGCTAGCTGGGACCCACCATAGTGGGAGGATGACTTGTGGGCCAACTAAGTTGACGGGGACGGAGGGATTTGTCAACTTAGTCAATATGAACGATTCTAGCTCCAGTGACCGTACGATGTCCACCCAACGGCCGTAGTACTTCTTCAACCTCTGGTCTTCTTACTCCAGTCGCCCAAAGCATCGTCGGTCGTGCTGCATGCTCCTGCTTCCCGTGGCCGGCTGTGCTGCCGCGGAGGCCTCACCGCCCCTAATATTCCCACCGCTGGCCAGGCCCTGCGGCGACGGAAGCCTCACACCGCAGCCGAACCAGTGAACCCTCGTACTCCTCTCCGCGCGGGCTTCCACTGCCGCGTATTCCCCGGCTCCGCGTCGTCCCCTTCCTAGGCCTCGCCGTCGTCCACCGCCGTGGTGCTCTCGGTGCGGCCTAGTCAACGTGGTCAAGGAACGACTTTCATCAGACATGGACTGTATGTGGAGAGGCTAACAGCTGGGTCCACGGCCACAGCAAGGAAGTGCCTCCTTATTACATGGAAAATAATGATTCCTCCACCTGACAGCTGGGACCGACCGGACGGGCCACTGTATTTCGCAGAAAAAACGTTTCCCCCTGACTGCTGGGACCCACCAGCTTCATCTTCGCACGCAAGGAAGTGCATCTAGGCAAAAAAAATGATTTGCCCCCTGACTGCTGGGACCCACCAGCTACACCTTCGCATGCAAGGAAGTGCGCCCGGGCAAAAAAAGATTCGCCCCCTGACTGCTGGGACCCATCGGCTACATCTTCGCATGCAAGGAAGTGTGTCTGAAAAAAAACGATTCGCCCCCCTGACTGCTGGGACCCACCAGCTACATCTTCGCAGGCAAGGAAGTGCCTGACAGCCGGGACCCACCTGGTCGAAGCGTATGTAGCGTTGTCATTCTGGTCGCGAACATGTACATACATACTGGTCGATGTAGAGGCGCGCACGTGTCGTAGTAGAGGCGCGCACGTGTCGTAGTAGAGGCACGCACATAGCATGTACACGTACGTACAGCGGCCAGGGTGCAAGAAAGAAAATACGGCCATGTATGTGTACATACGGGCGGGGTCTCGAACACCTACTCGCGCATACGTATGGCCAGGGCTCGTGTACATGGCTGGGTCAGAACAGAGAAACACCATCGTCATCGTGTTCATGGGGAGGCAACGGAATGCGTCGTGTTCATGGGGAGGCAATGGAATGCGTCGTGTTCATCAGGAGGCAATGGAATGTGTGGGAGCCAACCGGCTGGGTCGGAACGGAATGTGTGGTTGTGTTCATCGGGGGGGCTTGGACGGAACAGGCGATGGAAACGAGGCCTGGCGTACCGCAAAACGGAGGAAACGGACCTCCTATGTTCGGAACGGGGTCCTGTTGATCGGGAGGGGTGTGGCGTACCGCAAAACGGAGGAAACAGACCTCCTACGATCGAAACGGGGGTCATGTTGATCCCGAGGGGTGTGGCGTACCGCAAAATGGACGAAACGGACCTCCTACGGTCGAAACGGGGGTCCTGTTGGTCCGGTGGGGTGTGGCGTACCGCAAAACGGACGAAACGGGCCTCCTACGGTCGAAACGGGGGTCCTGTTCATCGGGAGGGGTGTGGCGTACCGCAAAACGGGACTCCACGGGATACTGTTCATCTCCACCGTCGACCTCCTCCAGCCTCCACGGGCTACCGTCGACCTCCTCCAACCTCCACGGGCTCTTGTTCATCCAGCCTCCACCGCGCGCTACTCCACCGGCTACTGTTCAACCACCCCTCCACGGGCACCCCTCCACCGTCTACTGTTCATCCAGCCCTCCACACCACGGGGTCATGTTCAACCACCCCTCCACGGGCACCCCTCCACTGTCTACTATTCATCCAGCCCTCCATACCACGAGGTCCTGTTCATCCAGAGGCAACGCCACCACTCACTGTTCATCCAACCCCCCTGCAACGCTCACTGTTCATCCAATCGATCGGCTTCAGTTAGCAGCAGTAGCGAAGGAATCGCTCGATCGGGTTCAATTAACAGCCATCGATCACTCGGGTTCAGTAACGCGTAGCCTACAGTGCAATCACTCGGGTTCAGTTAGAGCCCAACGGCTCACTCGGGTTCAGTTAGAGCCAACGCCTCGCACACACGTGCGTACGTGTACGAGAGAAACGCGCATCGCTCGGCCCCCGACCTCCCACCGTAACCAGGAACTCCCCGAAATTTTCCTCCCCCTTGCTTCTACCACGGTTTTTTCCGTCATGGACGGCCCAAAGAATGTCATGCAGCTGCGTCTCCGGCCCGCCCAGGACGAAAAGCCCATTTTATGTCATGATTTTTTTCATAGAAGTAGGAGCCCACCACATCTATGATGATACCGGGTTTTGTCACAATTATCGTCATAGAAGTGTCATATGTATGACAAAAAAAAATTTGTTCGTCCCAAAATGTCACGGATGTGTCTTTTTTTGTAGTGATTGGTTCAACCCATCGGGCATCTTAGGAACATATACCACAAAAAATAGGAGTAATTAACACAAGCGCGAAAGTAGAGCATGGTTGACAAAAGCAGATGATACAAGTTACCAAAGGCATTATATATCAGGGGAAGAACTAGCAAGGTTATTGGATATGAAGGACATTGTCGGATAAAATCCAACAAAGGATTTGGGGGTCCACAAGGGATCTGATGTGAGCATCCGTACTCAACAAGAATAAGAAGAATACAAGGAGATCAGATGGTAGAAACAACTGACCAATTCAAAGCTCAATTGTAAAGGAATTATGAATTCCAAGTCAAGGGATCAGAAGCAACGCTCTGATTAGGGATCGATAAGTTGAATAGCCTTAGGGGTACAATCGACGGCAATTTGATTGCTCGAGAACCAGCTCCTGTTCAAAATGACGTCTGAGCCAAAATGATGAATTCTAGAATTCGACTGAGGATTGCGAGCAACCGCAACATATTGAATCAATGGACTCAGAATGAAAATGACAAAGGATGCTAATAAGATTACCATACTTATGGTATCAATCATAATGCAAGCGAGTAAGAATTTCAAGAGCAATAGGTTGTTGAGGATCTTCAGGAGATCGAATGGTATTTCGAAGACCTTTGTGAAACACATGAACAACTGGGGATGAGCGGATACTCGGTAAGTGCGCGGAATTATCATAGGGGGTATTCTTGTGGCAAGAACTGCAAGGCAGTAAGCTGAAAGGATCTCGGAACAACGAAGAGCAGTTCGAGGCATCTTGTAACAACAAGATCAATGGGGTTGAATGTAAGAACGACAGGTGTACGTATTTATCCATAGGGATATTTCGGTGGTAGGAAATTGGAAAAGCGACGACACAAAGTCTCGTGAGAACATCGGAGAGTATCTTCGGAATCCTTCGATGCACCAAGTAATCGTCTGGAGTGAGGGGCTCTCCGAGAGGAAGTGATCACAAGATCCTAATGTTAGAGTTAGCAAAATTAATTTAACCCAGATAGAAGAGAGATCAGAGTCCCAGAATATAGACGAGGAATAAAAGATCCTAATACCACCCAATGGCGACGTGGGCCCGTAAGCCGCACAGCCATGTTAGTAAAAGTTTTTTTTAATCACTAGACTCAACTTCGGCCAAGGAGTGTGGAAGGGGGATTCCTACAGGCAGTCGGCTCTGATACCAACTTGTGACGCCCCCGATTTGACCATACACTAATCATACACGCAAACGTGCACGATCAAGATCAGAGACTCACGGGAGGATATCACAACACAACTCTACAAATAAAATAAGTCATACAAGCATCATATTACAAGCCAGGGGCCTCGAGGGATTGAATACAAGAGCTCGATCATAGACGAGTCAGCGAAAGCAACAAAATCTGGGTACAGACATAAGTAAACAAGTTTTCCTTAAGAAGGCTAGCACAAACTGGGATACATATCGAAAGAGGCGCAGGCCTCCTGCCTGGGATCCTCCTAAACTACTCATGGTCGTCTGCGGCCTGCACGTAGTAGTAGGCACCTCCAGTGTAGTAGGAGTCGTCGTCGATAATAACAGCCCATAATGTGTAAACCTGTAACAGCCCATAATTCTAGCTGCCGGCATTCCCCCTCTTCATGTAAACCTGTAAAATAAGAGAGAATAGGCATAAGTATTGTGACATAATGTGTGATAACAGCCGATAATGCAATAAATATTGATATAAAAGCATGATGCAAAATGGACGTATCAACTCCCCCAAGCTTAGACCTCGCTTGTCCTCAAGCGGAAGCCGATAACAAAAAATATGACCACATGTTTAGAGATAGAGGTGTCGATAAAAATAAAATACGGACATGAGATCATCATGATTATTCTTAGAACAGCAACATATATATTGCCATATGATCTCTTATACTAAAGTAACAATTCATTCACAGTTTTAAGTATGAATCATAAACTTCATTGAAAACTAACAAACTATAATCTCAGCCATTGAAGCAATTGCAATTTATCATAACATCGGGAAGAGTCAATATAAGAGCTTTTCAGTAAGTCCACATACTCAACTATCATTTAGTCTTTCACAATTGCTAACACTCATGCAATATTTATGGGTATGAAGTTTTATCGGACACAGAGAAAGATAGGGGCTTATAGTATTGCCTCCCAACCTTTTACCTCAAGGGTAATGTCAACAATAATAGTTCATGAAAACTCACATCCAATTAGCTATAAATATCAGGATCTTTCCAACACATTGTGCTTGCCAAAGGATAAAATGCAAAAAGTAAAGGTGAAGATCACCATGACTTTTGTATGAAGTATAAGACAAGAATAAAAGATAGGCCCTTCGCAGAGGGAAGCAGAGGTTGTCATGTGCTTTTACGGTTGGATGCACAAAATCTTAATGCAAAAGAACGTCACTTTATATTGCCACTTGTGATATGGAACTTTATTATGCAGTCCATCGCTTTTATTTCTTCCATATCACAAGATCGTATAAAGCTTATTTTCTCCGCACTAATAAATCATACATATTTAGAGAGCATTTTTTATTGCTTGCAACAATGACAACTTACTTGAAGGATCTTACTCAATCCATAGGTAGATATGGTGGACTCTCATGGAAAAACAGGGTTTAAGGGTATTTGGAAGCACAAGTAGTATCTCTACTTGGTGCAAAGAATTTGGCTAGCATGAGAGGGAAAGGCAAGCTCAACATGTTGGATGATCCATGACAATATAATTTATTTCAGATGTAAGAAAACATAACCCATTACGTTGTCTTTCTTGTCCAACATCAACTCTTTAGCATGTCATATTTTAATGAGTGCTCAAAATCATAAAAGATGTCCAAGATAGTATATTTATGTGTGAAAAACTCTCTTTCTTTATTACTTCCTGTTAATTGCAACGTTGACCAAAACTATGTTTGTCAACTCTCAACAACTTTTATTCATCATACTCTTTATATGTGAAGTCATTACTCTCCATAAGATCCATATGATCTCTTTATTTCTTTTTATTCTTTCTCTTTTATTTTATTCCCTCAAGATCATAGCAAGATAATCAAGCCCTTGAATCAACACTAATCTTTATTATATATAGCTCATGTACTCGATTACATAGAAGGATCATAAAGCAAAAACTCAAAAATAGATCATACTAAAACTTTATTCTACTAGATCAAGATATTACCAAAAGGATCGAACTAAGAAAAATGGTAAAGATAAAAGTGTGATGGTGATACAATACCAGGGCACTACCCCAAGCTTGGCAGTTGCCAAGGGGAGTGCCCATACCCATGTGTTTATGTCTCCTTCCTCGGAGGTAGTGATGATGGAGTCGTTGATGATGTAGGCTTGTCATCCATCTTCCAAGGCACAGGCTCACCATCATAGAAGGATGATCGAGTCTCCGGGATCCTCGAATCTATAGCCAAACTCATCATCTTGAATCTATATTCATACTCATAGTTTTGGTTTTGCAGGTTATAGATCTGGGCTTGGAGATGCTCGATTTTCTCGTGAAGCTTGAAGATGGTCTCCCCGATGTTCCTGGCATCTTGCTTGGTGGTGTCGATGAACTCCGTGATCATTATGTGATTGGTGTCGAGTCCACGTTCCACCATCTCCTGGCACTTGAAAACTTGTTGCTCCATTGCTTCGAGTCTTGTCTCCACGCTTCCGGTCCTCCTTGGTCCCTCGACATCGCCGATGTGCAGCAACCCCTCACGCATCTCAATGGTTTGAGGGTGTTGCAGCACCTCCGTGAGGTAGGGGTTGATGACCTTATCGTAGAACTTGTCCTTGGGGGCACTTGAAGATGCCATGGTGATCTAGATCTGTCAGAAAAACAGCTCGAAACAAAGACAGAAGATATTTGCGTGATACGGTGGTCAAAACCTTTGGGAGATTATATAATGAATTTTTACCGACCAAAAGAAGTATCGTGCAAGAAAACGGAGGTCGGAGAACACACGAGGTGCCATGAGGCAGGGGGTGCGCCCTCCACCCTCGTGGATGCCTCGTGTCCTTCCTGGACTAATTCTTATTTTCCTAATTTCTTAAATAATCCAAAACGGAGAAAAATTGCTATTATAACTGTCTTGGAGTCGGTTTACTTACCGTACCTCATACCACTTCCTTTTCGGAGTCTGAAACGTTCTAGAAAGTGTCCCTTATGTATTCTCCCGGGGTTGCGGTTTCAATGACATTAGTTTCAACATTTATGGGATTACCTGAGATATAATGTTTGATTCTTTGACCGTTCACCACCCTCGGATTTGTGCCCTCGAAGTTGTTGATTTTTATGGCACCGGAACGATAGACCTCCTCGATGACGTAAGGACCTTCCCATTTAGAGAGGAGTTTTCCTGCAAAAAATCTTAAACGAGAGTTGTATAACAATACATAATCACCTACATTAAACTCACGTTTTTGTATCCTTTTGTCATGCCATTTTTTAACTTTTTCCTTAAACAGTTTGGCATTCTCATAGGCCTGGGTTCTCTATTCATCAAGTGAGCTAATGTAAAAAAGCCTCTTCTCACTGGCAAGTCTGAAATCATAATTGAGCTCTTTAATGGCCCAATATGCCTTATGTTCTAGTTCGAGAGGTAAGTGACATGCTTTTCCATAAACCATTTTATACGGAGATATACCCATAGGATTTTTGTATGCAGTTCTATAAGCCCATAATGCATCATCAAGTTTCTTGGACCAGTTCTTTCTAGATCTATTAACAGTCTTTTGCAAAATTAATTTAAGCTCTCTGTTACTCAGTTCTACTTGACCACTAGATTGTGGATGATATGGAGATGCAATTCTATGATTAACATCATATTTAGCAAGAATTTTACGAAAGGCACCATGAATAAAATGTGAACCACCATCATTCATTAAGTATCTAGGGACTCCAAACCTCGGAAAAATAGCTTATTTAAGCATCTTAATAGAGGTGTTATGATCAGCACTACTAGTTGGAATAACTTCTACCCACTTAGTAACGTAATCAACAGCAACTAAAATATGTGTATACCCATTAGAGGAAGGAAACGGTTGTAACGCCCCGGATACAACTTTCCATATTTGTAACTCCGACTCTTGCCTTTTCCGGAGATGCATATGATATTCCCTTCATGGTTGGGTTTTGTCTTTGTTTTGCATTTTGTTCATGTCATGCATTTCATATCATGTCATCATGTGCATCGCATTTGCATACGTGTTCGTCTCATGCATCCGAGCATTTTCCCCGTTGTCCGTTTCGCAATCTGACACTCCCATATGCACCCGGCGCAACCCTTTTGTCTCTTTTCGTGAGCGGGAGTTAAACATTCTCGAAATGGGCCGAGATTTGTCAAGTGGCCTTGGTACATCACCGGTAGACCGCCTGTCAAATTTTGTTCCATTTGGAGTCCGTTTGATACCCCAACGGTTAACCGGGTAACCGCAAAAGCCTCTTGTGTGTTGCAGCCCAACACCCCTCCAAAACGGCCCAATAACCCATCTAAACCTTCTCCATGTCCTCCGTCGTCAGATCACGATCGTGTGGGCGAAAACTACACCTCATTTGGACACTCCAAACTCCATCTACCTATAAATATGTGATCCCCTCCGAAATTTTCACGCAGAGCAAACCCTAGATCCCCCTCCTCCGCGCATCCGGACGCGTCCGCGCCGCCCCGGACATGTCCGCACCGCCGGCCACGTCGCCGCGACCAATGGGAGCGTGACACATCAGCCCCCTGCCGCCCTCGTCCAGTCGGGTGTTGCCACGCGTCTCGACGCCCCGCTCCCTCCGCCGCCAGCCCGCCGGACCTGACGCGGGCCTGCGGGGCCCATCCACCGCCGCCGCCCGGGCCCGCGCGCCTCGCCTGCGAGCTCCCACCAGAGCACCGCCGCCTAGCGCCGCCCTCGCGCCGCTCCATTGCCGTCGTTCGTCCGCCCGGCTTCTGCGCCCCACCAGCACGTTGTGTCGTCGCCTCCCTTCGCCGCTCGTCGTTGCGGCCTCGTCGGAGGCCCCGAGCCGTGCCGCCCTACAGGAGCTCGCCGGAGTCGCCAATCGCCACCGCCTCTTTGTCCCCATCTCCGGCCAGATCCGGTCGAGGAGCGACCGGATCCGGCGACCCCAATCTCCGGCCGCCCTCTTCCCCATCTCCGGCTACGTCTCCGATGACCTTCCGGCAAACCTCGGGAAGCGTGCCAACGAACCCTAGATCCATATTCGGAGGGTATATTTTCACCAAGTCCTTGGATCCTAATATTTTCATGCCATCTTCCTCATGTCGTATCTCGGTGACCGTGGCTCCAAATGATGCATATGATATATCAAATTGTTCGTCTCTTTGAGCTCTTCATGGCAGTAGCATTTCCATGCATGTCACTGTCTGTTATGATGCCATTTTCTTTGATGCAAGAGTGCTATAAAATGTTAGCTGTTGGTACTTATCAGATCATGAGGTTTTGTCATTTTTGTTGCATTTGATGTGTGCATCATATGAGCATGAGGTCTACATGTGTTTTGAACTACAACATGCCATATTTATAGGGGTTCTTGTCTTGTATTTTTGTGATCTATGCGGTGACTAGCAAACGCATGCAAACTAGGCTCCACAATATTGCTGTTTTCAGGGACTTAGGATTTTGCTAAGTCTTTTCCCTACTGTTATTTTGATGCCATGTAAACTTGATGCTACAGTGAGATACATGCTTATTTTGGGATACTTCAGTAAGGATATTTTGAACATGTGGTTATGCTCTATCCATCCATGCCCCTGGTTGCAATTATGGAGTGCTCTAGCATGTCAATTGCTTGCTCTACTTTGCTACAAAATGTTCCTGGCAGAATGTTAACATATTAATCAATATTGACATGGTTGTTGGTAGTGATCCATGCATCCTATGAACTTGCTCTTGTCATGGTTAGCTTCATGAACATGTAATCTTGCTATTGGTATGCTTATATTGTCATGCAATGCTTTGTGGTGAGTGGCATGAGCTCGCAAAGTTGCTATCATGAATCTGCTTATGACATGCTCTGTTTTTCTTCTCTGAAACTGTTAATAAAACTTGCTATGTTTACATGGGTGCCATTATATCTTTTGTGCCTTTTTGGCTCATCTTCATTAAGGGACTTCTGTGCTATGCATTTAGTAGAATCATGTCATGCATTTATTTGCCATGATATGTTCCTGTAGCATGTTGTTTGCTTGCTCTATACAGTGCTTGCTTATGTTGTTTTGACATGTTGGTATTTTCACCAAGTCTGTGAAGTTGATATCTTTTATACTTTTGCCATGCTTGTTTGAACCTCTTCTATTGTGATTTAGCCATAGCTCAGTGTTCATGTGTTGTCAAGCATCTCTTGTAAATCACTGCCATATGCTTTGTTATTATGTTGGAGTGTAGTAGCTTAGTTTCTTGTTGCATTATAAGTGCTATCATGTTGTTAATCACAGTTTTGCACCATTCTTGTTTTGTTTGCCATTTGCAAACCGCGCATCCGTTTCCGGTGATCCTTATATCGATTTCGACCGAAATCATCTCATCTTTCCAGCGGCATACTTGTTTTGCCAAGTTGATGCCTTGTTCATTCTTTTCCTTCCGGAGCACGCATATGCATTGCATATCATATCTTGCATGTCATGCCATGTATTGCATCATGTTGATTGTGCATTGCACCGTGATTGATTGTTGTTCCATTGCTTGTGTTCTTGCTTTGGGTAGAGCCGGGAGAAGAGTTCGTGACCGAGGAACCTGTTGAGTACGCTACGAGGATCAAGCTTTCGACAACTCTGAGTACATTGCAGGCAAGATGACCATACCCTCGAAATTACTTCTATCTTTGCTTGCTAGTTGTTCGTTCTATCGCTATGTTGCGCTACCTAACACTTGTTATATCGTGCCTCCCATATTGCCATGTCAAGCCTCTAACCCACATTTCCTAGTAAACCGTTGTTTGGCTATGTTACCGCTTTTGCTCAGCCCCTCTTATAGCGTTGCTAGTTGTAGGTGAAGTTGAAGTTTGTTCCATGTTGGAACATGGATATGTTGGGATATCACAATATATCTTATTTACTTTAATGCATCTATATACTTGGTAAATGGTGGAAGGCTCGGCCTTATGCCTGGTGTTTTGTTCCACTCTTGCCGCCCTAGTTTCCGCCATACCGGTGTTATGTTCCTTGATTTTGCGTTCCTTATGCAGTTGGGTGTTATGGGAACCCCTTGACAGTTCGCTTTGAACAAAACTCCTCCAGCAAGGCCCAACCTTGGTTTTAACATTTTCCACCTAAGCCTTTTTCCCTTGGGAGTCGCGCTCCCGAGGGTCATCTTTATTTTAAACCCCCGTGCCAGTGCTCCTCTGAGTGTTCGTCCAAACTAGAGCACCATGCGGGACCGTCCCTTGGCAACTTGGGTTATGTTGGTACATGTACGCTTAGCTTATACGGTGTTCCCTGAGAACGAGATATGTGCAGCTCCTATCGGGATTTGTCGGCACAGTTGGGTGGTCTTGCTAGTCTTGTTTTACCATTGTCGAAATGTCTTGTAACCGGGATTCCGAGACTGATCGGGTCTTCCTGGGAGAAGGAATATCCTTCGTTGACCATGAGAGCTTGTGATGGGATAAGTTGGGACACCCCTGCAGGGTATAAACTTTCGAGAGCCGTGCCCATGGTTATGTGGCAGATGGGAATTTGTTAATATCCGGTTATAGAGAACTTGACACTTAACTTAATTAAAATGAATCAACCGCGTGTGTAGCCGTGATGGTCTCTTTTCGGCCGAGTCCGGGAAGTGAACACGGCCTTATGTTATGCTTGAACGTAAGTAGCTTCAGGATCACTTCTTGATCACTTCTAGCTTCTCGACCGTTGCGTTGCTTCTCTTCTCGCTCTCTTTTGCGTATGATAGCCACCATATATGCTTAGTGCTTGCTGCAGCTCCACCTCACTACCCTTTCCTACCCATAAGCTTAAATAGTCTTGATCTCGCGGGTGTGAGATTGCTGAGTCCTCGTAACTCACGGATACTTCCAAACAGTTGCAGGTGTTGAGGATACTAGTGCAGGTGATGCCAGCGAACTCAAGTGGGAGTTCGACGAGGATTCGGGTCGTTACTATGTTTTCTTCTCCTGATGATCAGTAGTGGAGCCCAGTTGGGACGATCGGGGATCTAGCATTTGGGGTTGTCTTCTTTTATTTTGGTTCCATAGTCGGACCTTTGATTATACTTTGGATGTTGTATGAATTATTTATGTATTGTGTGAAGTGGCGATTGTAAGCCAACTCTTTATCCCTTTCTTGTTCGGTACATAGGATGTGTGAAGATTACCCATCTTGGGACAAGCCTACCATGCGGCTATGCCTCTAAGTCGTGCCCCGGCACGTGGGAGATATAGTCGCATTGTGGGTGTTGTAACGGTCCCATATAATCAAAGCCCCAAACATCAAATGGTTGTGTGAAGTGGCGATTGTAAGCCAACTCTTTATCCCTTTCTTGTTCAGTACATGGGATGTGTGAAGATTACCCCTCTTGGGACAAGCCTACCATGCGGCTATGCCTCTAAGTCGTGCCCCGGCACGTGGGAGATATAGTCGCATTGTGAAACTAGGTATGTGAAACTAGGTGGTATAAATTTAGCAACAATGTAATTAGCATAATCAGCATACCATGGAGCAATACGAGAAGCATTTATGACAGCTAATTGTTCATCAAGAAAGCTATCATCAATAGGTAGTGGGTCATCAAGAACATTCTCTAACCTAGACAAGTTGTCTGCAACGGGGTTATCAGCTCCCTTTCTATCAATAATATGCAAATCAAATTCTTGTAGCAAGAGAACCCATCTAATAAGTCTAGGTTTAGCATCTTTCTTTTCCATAAGATATTTAATAGCAGCATGATCAGTGTGAACAGTTACTTTATAATCAACTATATAAGGTCTGAACTTATCACAAGCAAATACAACTTCTAAAATTTCCTTTTCAGTAGTAGCATAATTTCTTTGGGCATTGTCTAGAGTTTTACTAGCATATTGGATAACATTTAATTTCTTATCAACTCTTTGTCCTACAACAACCCCTACAACATAATCACTAGCATCACACATAATTTCAAATGGTAAATTCAAATCAGGAGGCTGAACAATAGGTGCAGAAATCAAGGCTTTCTTAAGTATTTCAAATGCTTCTACACAATCATCATCAAAGACAAATGGAACATCTTTCTGTAAGAGATTAGTCAGAGGCCTAGAAATTTTAGAGCAGTCCTTAATGAACCTCCTATAAAAACTGGCATGAGCAACCTTAGCTTTATCAATTTCAATACCTCTTTCAGAAATTTTATGCCCCAAGACAATACCTTCATTAACCATAAAGTGGCACTTCTCCCAATTCAAGACAAGATTAGTTTCTTCACATCTCTGCAAAACTCGATCAAGGTTGCTTAAGCGATCATCAAAAGAAGTTCCATATACAGAAAAATCATCCATGAATACCTCAACGATCTTTCACAAAAGTTAGAGAATATAGTAGTCATACATCTTTGAAATGTAGCAGGTACATTGTATAAACCAAAAGGCATACGTCTATAAGCAAAGGTACCGAAAGGACAAGTAAAAGTGGTCTTTTCTTGATCCTCTTTTGACATAGGTATTTGACAGAAACCAGAATAACCATCAAGAAAGCAAAAATGTGTATGTTTGGATAGTTTTTCTAGCATTTGATCAATAAAAGGTAAAGGGTAATGATCCTTTTTAGTAGCTTCATTTAATTTGTGGAAATCAATTACCATTCTATAACCTGTAACAATTCTTTGTGGGATCAATTCATCTTTACCATTAGGAACAACAGTAATACCTCCCTTCTTAGGGACACAATGGACAGGGCTTACCCACTGACTATTAGCAACGGGATAAATTATACCTACCTCTAGAAGCTTTAGTATTTCTTTTCTGACCACTTATTTCATCTTAGGATTTAACCGCCGTTGGTGATCAATAACCAATTTCATGTCTTTCTCCAATTTTATTTTGTGCTGGCATAGAGTGGGACTAATGCCCTTAAGATCATCAAGAGTATATCCAATAGCAGCATGGTGCTTCTTCAGAGTTTTCAATAATTTCTTTTCTTCATGCTGTGAAAGTTTAGCACTAATAATAACAGGATATATCTCTTTCTCATCAAGATAAGCATATTTAAGAGTATCAGTTAAAGGTTTAAGCTCAAACACGGGATCACCTTTGGGTGGAGAAGGATCCCCTAGGATTTCAACAGGCAAGTTGTGTTTCAAAATAGGTCCTTGTTCAAAGAATACTTCATCTATTTCCCTTCTTTCATTCATAAACATATCATTTTCATGGTCTAGCAAATATTGTTCTAAAGGATCACTAGGAGGCACGGCAATAAAAGCAAGACCAATAATTTCATCTTTACTAGGCAATTCTTTATCATGGGGTTGTCTATGAAATTTAGCAAAATTAAACTCATGAGACATATCCCCCAAACCAATAGTAACAACATCATTTTTGCAATCTATCCTAGCATTAACAGTATTCAAGAATGGTCTACCAAATATAATGGGACAAAAGTTATCTTGTGGGGAACCAAGAACAAGAAAATCAGCAGGATATCTAACTTTCCCACACAAGACTTCAACATCTCTAACAATCCCAACTGGTGAAATAGTGTCTCTATTGGCAAGTCTAATTGTAACATCAATCTCTTCTATCTCAGCACGTGCAATATCATGCATAATTTCTTTGTATAAGGAATGAGGTATTGCACTTGCACTAGCACTCATATCACATAAGCCATGATAGCAATGATCTCCTATTTTAACAGAAATAATAGGCATGCCTACAACATGTCTATGCTTATTTTTAGCATCAGGTCTAGTAATTTTAGCAGCTTCATCACAGAAGTAAATAACATGCCCATCGATATTATCGGCCAAGAGATCTTTAACCATAGCAATACTAGGTTCAACTTTAATTTGCTTGGGGGTGTAGGTGTTCTAGTATTACTCTTACGAACAACAGTTGAAGTTTTAGCATGATCCTTTATTCTAATAGGAAAATGTGGTTTCTCAATATAAGCAGTGGGAACAACAGGATCAACATTATAAGTGATAGTCTTTTCTTTGAACTTTAATAGGTGCAACTACTTCTACTTCAATGGGAGGATTGTATTTAAACCACTTCTCCTTAGGGAGATTAACATGAGTAGCAAAGGATTCAGAAAAAGAAGCTACTATCTCAGAGTCAAAGTCCATATTTAGTGCTAAATTCACGGAAAACATCGGTATCCATAAAAGATTTAACACAATCAAACTTAGGTGTTATACCTGACTCCTTACCTTCGCCGAGGTCCCAATCTTCAGAGTTGCGTTTAATTCTTTTTAATAAATCCCATTTGAATTCAATAGTCTTCATCATAAAAGATCCAGTACAAGAAGTATCGAGCATGGAGCGATTATTGAGAGAAAGACGAGCATAAATTTTTTGAATAATAATTTCTCTTGAGAGCTCATGATTGGGGCATGAATATATCATTGACTTAAGCCTCCCCCAAGCTTGAGCGATGCTTTCTCCTTCGCGAGGCCAAAAATTATATATATAATTACGATCAGGATGAAAAAAATGCATAGGATAAAACTTCTGATGAAATTTCAATTTCAATCGGTTGTAGTTCCGTGATCCCATATCATCACATGGCCTAAACCATGTCAATGCCTTTCCCTTCAAAGATAAAGGGAAGACCTTCTTCTTGATAACATCCTCGGGAATACCTGCAAGCTTAAATAATCCACAAACTTCATCCACATAGATTATGTGCAAATCGGATGTTCCATCACCTGTGAAAGGATTAGCTAGCAGTTTCTCTATCATACCTGAAGGAATTTCAAAGTAAGCATTTTCAGTAGGTTCAGTAGGTTGAGGAGCAACTCTTTGCTCTACTGGTCGGGGTGAAGATACCCCGAACAAGCCCCTCAAAGGATTATATTCCATAGTAAAAAATGACAGTAAATTTCAGCACACTATATAAATTTTTCCTTACCAAATTCCACTCACCAAAGGCGCTTCACTCCCCGGCAACGGCGCCAGAAAAGAGTCTTGATGACCCACAAGTATAGGGGATCTATTGTAGTCCTTTCGATAAGTAAGAGTGTCGAACCCAACAAGTAGAAGAAGGAAATGATAAGCAGTTTTCAGTAAGGTATTCTCTGGAAGCACTGAAATTATCGGTAACAGATAGTTTTGTGATAAGATAATTTGTAACGGGTAACAAGTAATGAAAGTAAACAAGGTGAAGCAAGATGGCCCAATCCTTTTTGTAGCAAAGGACAAGTCTGGACAAACTCTTATATAAAGGAAAGCGCTCCCGAGGACACATGGTAATTATCGTCAAGCTAGTTTTCATCACGTTCATATGATTCGCGTTCGGTACTTTGATCATTTGATATGTATGTGGACCGGTGCTTGGGTGCTGCCCTTCCTTGGACAAGCATCCCACTTATGATTAACCCCTCTTGCAAGCATCCGCAACTACAGAAGAAGTATTAAGGTAAACCTAACCATAGCATGAAACATATGGATCCAAATCAGCCCCTTGCGAAGCAACTCATAAACTAGGGTTTAAACTTTTGTCACTCTAGCAACCCATCATCTACTTATTACTTCCCAATGCCTTCCCCTAGGCCCAAACAATGGTGAAGTGTCATGTAGTCGACATTCACATGACACCACTAGAGGAGAGACAACATACATCTCATCAAAATATCGAACGAATATCAAATTCACATGACTACTTATAGCAAGACTTCTCACATGTCCTCAGGAACAAACGTAACTACTCACAAATCATATTCATGTTCATAATCAGAGGGGTATTAATATGCATAAAGGATCTAAACATATGATCTTCCACCGAATAAGCCAACTAGCATCAACTACAAAGAGTAATCAACACTACTAGCAACCCACAGGTACCAATCTGAGACTTTGGGACAAAGAGTTGATACAAGAGATGAAGTAGGGTTTGAGATGAGATGGTTCTGGTGAAGATGTTGATGGAGATTGACCCCCTCCCGAGGAGAGAATCGATGGTGATGATTTCCCCCTCCCGGAGGGAAGTTTTCCCGGCAGAACAGCTCCGCCGAAGCCCTAGATTGGTTCCGCCAAGGTTCCGCCTCGTGGTGGCGGAGTTTCGTCCCGTGAGCTAGCTTATGATTTTCCAAGGCAAAAGACCTCATATAGTAGAAGATGGGCACCGGAGGCCTGCCAGTGGGTCCCCGAGGCAGGGGCGCGCCCAGGGGGGTAGGGCGCGCCCCCACCCTCGCGGATGGTGGGTGGCTCCCCTCTGGTACTTCCTTCGCCTAATATTTTATATATATTCTGAAACGTGCTTCTGTGAAGTTTCAGGACTTTTGAAGTTGTGTAGAATAAGTCTCTAATATTTTACAGGACTTTTGAAGTTGTGTAGTTGAAGAACTTTTGAAGTTTCAGGACTTTTGAAGTTGTGTAGAATAATGTATAATAACAGTCCATAATGCAATAAATATCGATATAAAAGCATGATGCAAAATGGACGTATCAGTAACTACTTTGTACCGTTTCGTGATTTGAATGAAAAAAATCTCAAAATAAATAAATAAATAATAAATGACAGTATAGTCCTTTTATAAAATATATGCGACCAGAATTAAACATAAGACCTCCATTTCTCAAGCAAATGAGCAGAACCACTAGGTCGAGCGAGCTGTCTTGGCTAATGAACAACGTGGAATTTTAAGAGCTATGTGGAACGACGTGTCGGGGGAGCAACACGTCTCGTCTCCTTCAAGAGCAGTCTATGTGCGAGTTGGGCTATTTATGCGAGTTCATCTCGTACAACTTGCTTTTGTTTTTGTTCTCTACGAAGCTGGCCTATGTGGGCTTCTTTTTTGGAGGGCGCCCCTATATCTCGCATTCAGCGAGTCTAGGTTCTGACTCGCTGAAGTGGCGACCAAGATGGACCCACCCACACTTGCGGGAGGCTAGAACCTCTTTTTCTGGGTTTTTTACATTTGCTGTTTTTGTTTTTTGTTTTATTTTTGTACTTATGTTTATACTTTCAAATATTCTAAATATATAGATTGCAAAAAACCCCTCGACAAAAAGACATTTAAAAAATGTTGAACAAGTATTTGAAAAATATTAATCAAGCATTCAAAAAATGTTGAACGTTTATTTAAAAATTGTTGATCATGTATATAACAATGTTAGTCAAACAAAATTTTAAATTATTTAACAAGTATCTGAAAATAGTTAATCAAGCATTTGGGAAATGTTAGATGTGTATACAAAAAAATGCTGGTCATGTATTAAAAGAATGATGAATTCTTTTGATTATGTATATAAAATGTTAGTCAAGAATTAAAAAAATGTTGAACAAGTGTTTGAATAATGTTAATCAAGCGTTTAGAAAATGTTAAATGTGTATAGAAAAAATGTGGACCATGTATTAAAAAACATTAATCTTTTTTGTTGAAAACTATCAATCATGCATTTTAAAAAATGTATACAAATTTTTGGCAATGCATAAAAAAGATGTCAATCTTGTATATGAAAAATGTTAATGATGTGTATAGAAATAATGTTGACCATATATTAAAAATGTTAAATTTGTATTGAAAAATGTTAAACATGTATTAGAATAATGTTGTTGACATATACAAAAATGTAGACTGAAAATCAAAAGAAACAAAGAAAACCAGAAAAAACTGAAAACCGAAATAGAATCAAAATAAACCAAAGACAAAATATAATGAAAAAATAAAACCAGAGAAACAAATGCAAAAATAATGATTTAAAAAACTAGAGAAGAAAAGAAAAAGAAACATATTGGCTACCAGCGGCGGACTTCTCCCTGGAGGTACTAGGATCGATCCCCGCGCGTGCTCTTTTTTCTCCTCCTTTTGTTTTTAAAGCGCGCTGATGGGTCAGCCCAGTTGCTAGCACGAGAGGGATTCCCTTCTGTGAGAGCAGCTTCCATCTTGCTAAATGCGAGATATAGCTCCCACTCTCTTTTTTCTTACCCAGGGTGATTGAAGGATGGGAATCGTTGCTAGCTTTGAGGGGTCAGTTCTTTGTAACGGCTTTCTTTTACTTTATTTCTCGTGATTCTTCTGTTTCCCTTTTTTCTTCTTAGTTTACTATATTTACTAGAACATTTTTCCACATTTCCCCCCTTTTCTATTGTAGTACATCTTTTTGGCTTAATATTGCATTTGTTACCAGATATTGTAAAATTGATTGTTTAGACCTTCACTATTTTTTGTTTATCTCTTCCATTTTTTCAAATTTCTATATTTTTTTGACTTCGTCATTTCATTTCATTTTTACTCCTCATTTTTCTAAATCTTATATGTGTCATGTGTTTTTGTTTACCCTTTTATTCTAATGACAGAAAAACCCAAGCCTCCCTTTTGGTTCAAATGTTTTGTCCATGAGTTTTTAGTCAACAGAATTTGTATGACCAATTTTTTAAGTCGGGCCATAACTGCAAGGTCTCAAATGGGGCCGTAATTGTAAAATGTCAAGTTGGGTTGAAACTATATGTTTTCAATTGGGTTTGTAACTGTGAGGTTTAAAAAAATGGTCACAAGTGCATGTATTCAAATAGGGTCACAACTGCAATTTTTTAAATGTGTTTGCAACTGCAAGTTTTGAAGTCAGGTCGCAACTGAAAGTTCTCAAGTCGTGTCACAACTGCAAGTTTACAAGTGAGGGCGCAACTACAAATTCCAATTGACCTGAAACTTCACGGAACTTGTTTTTGGACCAGAAGAAGCCCGCGGAGTATCGGAGATGGATAAGGAGAGTCCCGGGCTGCCCACGAGGGTGGGGGGCGCGCCCACTCCCCTAGACGCGCCCTCCTGCCTCGTGGACAGCCCGGAGATCCACCAACGTACTTCTTCCTCCTATATATACCCATATACCCTAAAAACTTCAGGGCACAGAATAGATTGGGAGTTCCGTCGCCAGAAGCCTCCGTAGCCACCAAAAACCAATATAGAGCCGTTCCGGCACCCTGCCGGAGGGGGGAATCCCTCTCCGGTGGCCATCTTCATCATCCCGGCGCTCTCCATGACGAGGAGGGAGTAGTTCACGCTCAGGGCTGAGGGTATGTACCAGTAGCTATGTGTTTGATCTCTCTCTCTCTCGTGTTCTTGAGGTGATACGATCTTAATGTATCGCAAGCTTTGCTATTATAGTTGGATCTTATGATGTTTCTCCCCCTCTACTCTCTTGTAATGGATTGAGTTTTCTCTTTGAAGTTATCTTATCGGATTGAGTCTTTAAGGATTTGAGAACACTTGATATATGTCTTGCGTGGGATACCCGTGGTGACAATGGGGTGTTCTATTGATCCACTTGATGTATGTTTTGGTGATCAACTTGCGGGTTCCGCCCATGAACCTATGTATAGGGGTTGGCACACGTTTTCGTCTTGACTCTCCGGTAGAAAATTGGGGCACTCTTTAAAGTTCTTTGTGTTGGTTGAATAGATGAATCTGAGATTGTGTGATGCATATCGTATAATCATACCCACGGATACTTGAGGTGACATTGGAGTATCTAGGTGACATTATGGTTTTGGTTGATTTGTGTCTTAAGGTGTTCTTCTAGTATGAACTCTATGATAAATTGAACGGAAAGAATAGCTTCATGTTATTTTACTACGGACTCTTGAATAGATCGACCAGAAAGGATAACTTTGAGGTGGTTTCGTACCCTACCATAATCTCTTCGTTTGTTCTCCGCTATTAGTGACTTTGGAGTGACTCTTTGTTGCATGTTGAGGGATAGTTATATGATCCAATTATGTTATTATTGTTGAGAGAACTTGCACTAGTGAAAGTATGAACCCTAAGCCTTATTTCCTTGCATTGCAATACCGTTTGTGCTCACTTTTATCATTAGTTACCTTGATGTTTTTATCCATATTGCACTTGTATCACCATCTCTTTGCCAAACTAGTGCACCTATGCAATTTACCATTGTATTGGGTGTGTTGGGGACACAAGATACTCTTTGTTATTTGGTTGCAGGGTTGCTTGAGAGATACCATCTTCATCCTACGCCTCCCACAGATTGATAAACCTTAGGTCATCCACTTGAGGGAAATTTGCTACTGTCCTACAAACCTCTGCACTTGGAGGCCCAACAACGTCTACAAGAAGAAGGTTGTATAGTAGACATCAAGCTCTTTTCTGGCGCCATTGCCGGGGAGGTTAGCGCTTGAAGGTATATCTTTAGATCTTGCAATCGAATCTTTTTGTTTCTTGTTTTAGCACTAGTTTAGTTTATAAAAGAAAACTACAAAAAAATGGAATTAAGTTTGCCTCATACGCTTCATCTTTTTAATATCTTTCGTGAGTATGATGGAAAGGAAAATTGTGCCAAAGTGTTAGAAGAAGAATGCATTAAAATGTTTGGCACTAAATCTTTGAATGATGAGCACGATTGCAATGTTGTCAGTATGAACTCTTGGAATATATGTAGTACTAATGATGATTGCACTAGTTATGATGAAAATGTCTCCTATAAACATGTCAATTTTTGTGGAGTGCATTGGGTTTGCAAGTACACACCAAATAGGGAAGATAGACATTGCAAGAGGCATAAGTACTTAGAAACTAAATGGTTGCAAGAAAGGCTAGATGTTTGTGCTGAAATTTTAAATTTTCTTAGCCGTACTTGTGAACTTTGCAATGAACGTGGTCATTTAACCATCCGATGCAAATTGTTTCATGATCTAATCGTTTCCAAAAATGGTGATGACTTGATTTCCCTTACACATCATAATGAACTTAGTTTGCTTATGGGTTATGAAGAAATGAAACGTATAACTAACTATCTTCCAGTATTTGCCCGTGATAAACTTCTTGATTTTGATCTAGAGGAAATTTATATGTATTGTGCGGTGAATTGTATTGAAAATCCTTATATTGCCAATTACATAAAGAAAAGAAAACAAATAGAAGATCAAGAGAATACTGATGAAAGGGAAGAGACTTCCCAATATCCTCCTATTATTTCTTATGATGAATCAGGTAATGAGGAGGAGCCTTCTATTCAACCAATCTCATTAATAAGGAGTTCCAAAAAGAGGGTTGAACCCACACATGATGTGAAGAAGAAAAAGAAAAGATGGAGAAGCAAAGGTCGAAAGGTATCTCTCCCAAATAAAGTTGCTCCTATTACTCATTGTGATGATGATAATTACTATACTATTGGTGCTATCCATACTATTAATGATGAGAGTGATTATGCTTATGATATGAAAAGGCCCAAGCTTGGGGATGCTATGTTTGATGAGAATGACATGTTTGAGAATATATTTGCTGCAATTAATGTTTGTCCCAAGCTTGGGAATGCTACGTTTAATGGAGATGATATTTTTAGTCCCCCAGGTTTTGATGAGCAAATTTATTATGATGATAGCATGCCTCCTATTTATGATGACTATTGCGATGACACTTATGCTATAAAGAGTAGTGATGATTATATTTATAAAACTTGTCATGATTATGATTACCCCTTTTCTGAACATTACTCTTTTAATGTGGAAACAATTTATAGTATTCGAGTCTCTTATGATACTCCCACTATTCCGAATGAGAAGAATTTTGCTTATGTGGAGAGTAGTAAATTTTCTATGCTTGTAGATCATGAAAAGAATGCTTTAGGTCTGGTTATATTGTTGAATTCATGCATGATGCTACTGAAAATTATTATGAGGGAGGAATATATTCTTGTAGGAATTGCAATAATATCAAGTTCCCTCTCTATGTGCCTAAAGTTTTAAAGTTATGTATGTTTTGCCTTCCTATGCTAGTTGATTATTGCTCCCGTAAGTTGTTTGCCCACAAAATCCCTATGCATAGGAAGTGGGTTAGACTTAAATGTGCTAGTCATATTCTTCAAGATGCTCTCTTTATGTTACAATTCTTATCTTTTATGTGAGCATCGTTGAAATCATCATGCCTAGCGAGGGGCATTAAACGATAGCGCTTGTTGGGAGGCAACCCAATTTTATTTTAGCTCCTTGCTTTTTGTTCCTATTTAGTAATAAATTAATCATCTATCATCTATTATGATTGTGTTTTTTTGTATTTTAATTAGTGTTTGTGCCAAGTAAAGCCTTTAGGATCTTCTTGGGTGATTGTTATTTGATCTTGCTGTAAAAAACAGAAAGTATGCGCTCACGAGAATAATTTTCATTTTTTTACCAGAGAGCGATAAAATACCAATTCAACGTGCAGTATATTAATAAACAAATTGCCTAGGATTTCCTAATTTCTCATGAGTTTTGGAGTTACAGAAGTATTCGAATCCTACAGATTACTACAGACTGTTATGTTTTTGACAGATTCTGTTTTCTATGTGTTGTTTGCTTATTTTGATGAATCTATGAGTAGTATCGGAGGGTATGAACCATAGAGAAGTTGGAATACAGTAGATATTACACCAATATGAATTTAGAATGAGTTCATAATAGTACCTAAGTGGTGATTTATTTTCTTATACTAACGAAGCTTACGAGTTTTCTGTTAAGTTTTGTGTTGTGAAGTTTTCAAATTTTGGGTAAAGATTCGATGGACTATGGAATAAGGAGTGGCAAGAGCCTAATCTTGGGGATGCGCAAGGCACTCCAAGGTAATATTCAAGGACAACCAAAAGCCTAAGCCTGGAGATGCCCCGGAAGGCATCCCCTCTTTCGTCTTCGTTCATCGGTAACTTTACTTGGAGCTATATTTTTATTCGCCACATGATATGTGTTTTGCTTGGAGCGTCATTTTATTTTATTTTGTTTTGCCTGGTGTTTGAATAAAATACCAAGATCTGAAATTCTTAAATGTAAGAGAGTCTTCACATAGTTGCAGAATTATTCGACTACTCATTGATCTTCACTTATATCTTTCGGAGTAGTTTGTCATTTGCTCTAGTGCTTCACTTATATCTTTTTAGAGCACGGTGGTGGTTTTATTTTATAGAAATAGATGAACTATCATGCTTCACTTATATTATTTTGAGAGTCCTAAACAGCATGGTAATTTGCTTTGGTTATGAATTTAGGCCTAATATGATGGGCATCCAAGAGGGATATAATAAAAACTTTCATATAAAGTGCATTGAATACTATGAGAAGTTAGATACTTGATGATTGTTTTGAGATATGGAGATGGTAATATTAGAGTCATGCTAGTGAGTAGTTGTGAATTTGAGAGATACTTGTGTTAAAGTTTGTGATCCCCGTAGCATGCACGTATGGTGAACCGTTATGTGATGAAGTCGGAGCATGATTTATTTATTGATTGTCTTCCTTATGAGTGGCGGTCGGGGACGAGCGATGGTCTTTTCCTACCAATCTATCCCCCTAGGAGCATGTGCGTATTACTTTGTTTTGATAACTAATATATTTTTGCAATAAGTATGTGAGTTCTTTATGACTAATGTTGAGTCCATGGATTATACGCACTCTCACCCTTCCACCATTGCTAGCCTCTCTAGTACCGCGCAACTTTCGCCGGTACCATAAACCCACCATATATCTTCCTCAAATCAGCCACCATACCTACCTATTATGGCATTTCCATAGCCATTCCGAGATATATTGCCATGCAACTCTCCACCGTTCTGTTTATTATGACACGCTCCATCATTGTCATATTATTATGCTGATCATGTAGTTGACATCGTATTTGTGGCAAAGCCACCGTTCATAATTCTTTCATACATGTCACTCATGAGTCATTGCACATCCCGGTACACCGCCGGAGGCATTCATATAGAGTCATATCTTGTTCTAAGTATCGAGTTGTAATTGTTGAGTTGTAAGTAAATAAAAATGTGATGATCATCATTTTTAGAGCATTGTCCCAAGTGAGGAAAGGATGATGGAGACTATGATTCCCCCACAAGTCGAGATGAGACTCCAGACTAAAAAAGAGGCCATAGAAAAGAGAGATAAAAGGCCCGAATAAAAAAATGAGAGAAAAAGAGAGAAGGGGCAATGCTACTATCCTTTTACCACACTTGTGCTTCAAAGTAGCACCATGATCTTCATGATAGAGAGTCTCCTATGTTGTCACTTTCATATACTAGTGGGAATTTTTCATTATAGAAATTGGCTTGTATATTCCAATGATGGGCTTCCTCAAAATGCCCTAGGTCTTCATGAGCAAGCAAGTTGGATGCACACCCACTTAGTTCTTTTTGTTGAGCTTTCATATACTTATAGCTCTAGTGCATCCGTTGCATGGCAATCCCTACTCACTCACATTGATATCTATTGATGAGCATCTCCATAGCCCGTTGATACGCCTAGTTGATGTGAGACTATTTTCTCCCTTTTTGTCTTCTCCACAACCACCCTTCTATTCCACATATAGTAATATGTCCATGGCTCACGCTCATGTATTGCATGAAGATTGAAAAAGTTTGAGAACATCAAAAGTATGAAACAATTGCTTGGTTTGTCATCGGGTTGTGCATGATTTAAATATTTTGTGTGGTGAAAATGGAGCTTAGCCAGACTATATGGTTTTGTAGGGATAACTTTCTTTGGCCATGATATTTTGAGAAGACATGATTGCTTTATTAGTATGCTTGAAGTATTATTATTTTTATGTCAATATTAAACTTTTGTCTTGAATCTTATGGATCTGAATATTCTTACCACAATAAAGAATTACATGGATAAATATGTTAGATAGCATTCCACATCAAAAATTCTATTTTTATCATTTACCTACTCGAGGACGAGCAAGAATTAAGCTTGGGGATGCTGATACGTCTCCAACGTATCTATAATTTTTGATTGTTCCATGCTATTATATTATCTGTTTTGGATGTTTATGGGCTTTGTTATACACTTTTATATTATTTTTGGGACTAACCTATTAACCCAGAGCCCAGTGCCAGTTTCTGTTTTTTCCTTGTTTTAGAGTATCACAGAAAAGGAAAATCAAACAGAGTCCAATTGACCTGAAACTTCACGGAACCTATTTTTGGACCAAAAGAAGCCCACGGAGTATCGAAGATGAACCAGGAGAGTCCCGGGGTGCCCACGAGGGTGGGGGCGCGCCCACCCCCCTGGGCGCCCCCTGCCTCGTGGACAGCCCGAAGATCCACCGACGTACTTCTTCCTTCTATATATACCCATATACCCTAAAAACTTCGGGGCGCAGAATAGATCAGGAGTTCCGCCGCCAGAAGCCTCCGTAGCCAGCAAAAACCAATCTAGAGTCGTTCCGGCACCCTGCCGGAGGGGGGCAATCCCTCTCCAGTGGCCATCTTCATCATCCCGGCGCTCTCCATGATGAGGAGGGAGTAGTTCACGCTCGGGGCTGAGGGTATGTACCAGTAGCTATGTGTTTGATCTCTCTCTCTCTCTCGTGTTCTTGAGGTGATACGATCTTGATGTATCGCGAGCTTAGCTATTATAGTTGGATCTTATGATGTTTCTCCCCCTCTACTCTCTTGTAATGGATTGAGTTTTCCCTTTGAAGTTATCTTATCGGGTTGAGTCTTTAAGGATTTGAGAACACTTGATGTATGTCTTGCGTGGGATACCCGTGGTGACAATGGGGTATTCTATTAATCCACTTGATGTATGTTTTGGTGATCAACTTGCGGGTTCCGCCCATGAACCTATGCATATGAGTTGGCACATGTTTTCATCTTGACTCTCCGGTAGAAAATTGGGGCACTCTTTGAAGTTCTTTGTGTTGGTTGAATAGATGAATCTGAGATTGTGTGACACATATCGTATAATCATACCCACGGATACTTGAGGTGACATTGGAGTATCTAGGTGACATTAGGGTTTTGGTTGATTTGTGTCTTAAGGTGTTATTCTAGTATGAACTCTATGATAGATTGAATGGAAAGAATAGCTTCATGTTATTTTACTACGAACTCTTGAATAGATCGATCAGAAAGGATAACTTTGAGGTGGTTTCATACCCTACCATAATCTCTTCGTTTGTTCTCCGCTATTAGTGACTTTGGAGTGACTCTTTGTTGCATGTTGAGGGATAGTTATTGTTGGGGAACGTAGTAATTTCAAAAAAATTCCTACGCACATGCAAGATCATGGTGATGCATAGCAACGAGGGGGAGAGTCTGATCTACATACCCTTGTAGATTGCAACGGAAGCGTTGACACAACGTAGAGGAAGTAGTCGTACGTCTTCTTCCCGATCCGACCGATCCAAGCACCGTTACTCTGGCACCTCCGAGTTCTTAGCACACGTACAGCTCGATGACGATCCCCGGGCTCCGATCCAGCAAAGCTTCGGAGAGGAGTTCCGTCAGCACGACGGCGTGGTGACGATCTTGATGTTCTACCGACGCAGGGCTTTGCCTAAGCACTACAACGATATGATCGAGGTGGAATATGGTGGCAGGGGGCACCGCACATGGCTAAGGAATGATCTCAATGATCAACTTGTGTGTCTAGAGGTGCCCCCTGCCTCCGTATATAAAGGAGCCAAGGGGGAGGGGTGCGGCCAGCCCTATGGAGGCGCAGGAGGAGTCCTACTCCTACCGGGAGTAGGACTCCCCCCCCCCAATCCTATTCCAAATTGGACTCCCAAGGGGGGAAAGAGGGAGAGGGGTGGCCGGCCACCTCTCCTAGTCCTAATAGGACTAGGGGAGGGGGGAGGCGCGCAGCCCTTATGGGCAGCCCTTTCACCTTTCCACTAAGGCCCACTAAGGCCCATATGATTCCCGGGGGGTTCCGGTAACCTCCCGGTACTCCGGTAAAATCCCGATTTCACCCGAAACACTTCCGATGTCCAAACATAGGCTTCCAATATATCAATCTTTATGTCTCGACCATTTCGAGACTCCTCGTCATGTCCGTGATCACATCCGGGACTCCGAACAACCTTCGGTACATCAAAATGCATAAACTCATAATAACTGTCATCGTAACGTTAAGCGTGCGGACCCTACGGTTCGAGAACAATGTAGACATGACCGAGACACGTCTCCGGTCAATAACCAATAGCGGGACCTGGATGCCCATATTGGCTCCTACATATTCTACGAAGATCTTTATCGGTCAGACCGTATAACAACATACGTTGTTCCCTTTGTCATCGGTATGTTACTTGCCCGAGATTCGATCGTCGGTATCCAATACCTAGTTCAATCTCGTTACCGGCAAGTCTCTTTACTTGTTCCGTAATACATCATCTCACAACTAACATATTAGTTGTAATGCTTGCAAGGCTTATGTGATGTGTATTACCGAGAGGGCCCAGAGATACCTCTCCGACAATCGGAGTGACAAATCCTAATCTCGAAATACGCCAACCCAACATCTACCTTTGGAGACACCTGTAATGCTCCTTTATAATCACCCAGTTACGTTGTGACGTTTGGTAGCACCCAAAGTGTTCCTCCGGCAAACGGGAGTTGCATAATCTCATAGTCATAGGAACATGTATAAGTCATGAAGAAAGCAATAGCAACATACTAAACGATCGGGTGCTAAGCTAATGGAATGGGTCATGTCAATCAGATCATTCAACTAATGATGTGACCTCATTAATCAAATAACAACTCATTGTTCATGGTCAGGAAACATAACCATCTTTGATTAATGAGCTAGTCAAGTAGAGGCATACTAGTGACACTTTGTTTGTCTATGTATTCACACATGTATTATGTTTCCGGTAAATACAATTCTAGCATGAATAATAAACATTTATCATGATTATAAGGAAATAAATAATAACTTTATTATTGCCTCTAGGGCATATTTCCTTCAGTCTCCCACTTGCACTAGAGTCAATAATCTAGATTACACTATAATGATTCTAACACCC
This sequence comes from Triticum urartu, assembly GCF_056163025.1. Taxonomy (NCBI): domain Eukaryota; kingdom Viridiplantae; phylum Streptophyta; class Magnoliopsida; order Poales; family Poaceae; genus Triticum; species Triticum urartu. Next base: position 435,902,231 of record NC_141873.1, read on the forward strand.
ATGGAGCCTTGGTGCTGATCATGTTTTGCTCGTGGAAGAGGCTTAGTCAACGGGTCTGCAACATTCAGATCCGTATGTATCTTGCAAATCTCTATGTCTCCCACCTGGACTAGATCCCGGATGGAGTTGAAGCGTCTCTTGATGTGTTTGGTCCTTTTGTGAAATCTGGATTCCTTTGCCAAGGCAATTGCACTAGTATTGTCACAAAAGATTTTCATTGGACCCGATGCATTAGGTATGACACCTAGATCGGATATGAACTCCTTCATCCAGACTCCTTCGTTCGCTGCTTCCGAAGCAGCTATGTACTCCGCTTCACATGTAGATCCCGTTACGACGCTTTGTTTAGAACTGCACCAACTGACAGCTCCACCGTTTAATGTAAACACGTATCCGGTTTGCGATTTAGAATCGTCCGGATTAGTGTCAAAGCTTGCATCAACGTAACCTTTTACGGTGAGCTCTTTGTCACCTCCATATACGAGAAACATATCCTTAGTCCTTTTCAGGTATTTCAGGATGTTCTTGACCGCTGTCCAGTGATCCACTCCTGGATTACTTTGGTACCTCCCTGCTAAACTTATAGCAAGGCACACATCAGGTCTGGTACACAGCATTGCATACATGATAGATCCTATGGCTGATGCATAGGGAACATCTTTCATATTCTCTCTATCTTCTGCAGTGGTCGGGCATTGAGTCTTACTCAACTTCACACCTTGTAACACAGGCAAGAACCCTTTCTTTGCTTGATCCATTTTGAACTTCTTCAAAATTTTGTCAAGGTATGTGCTTTGTGAAAGTCCAATTAAGCGTCTTCATCTATCTCTATAGATCTTAATGCCTAATATGTAAGCAGCTTCACCGAGGTCTTTCATTGAAAAACTTTTATTCAAGTATCCCTTTATGCTATCCAGAAATTCTATATCATTTCCAATCAGCAATATGTCATCCACATATAATATCAGAAATGCTACAGAGCTCCCACTCACTTTCTTGTAAATACAGGCTTCTCCGAAAGTCTGTATAAAACCAAATGCTTTGGTCACACTATCAAAACGTTTATTCCAACTCCGAGAGGCTTGCACCAGTCCATAAATGGATCGCTGGAGCTTGCACACTTTGTTAGCTCCCTTTGGATCGACAAAACCTTCCGGTTGCATCATATACAGCTCTTCTTCCAGAAATCCATTCAGGAATGCAGTTTTGACATCCATCTGCCAAATTTCATAATCATAAAATGCGGCAATCGCTAACATGATTCGGACGGACTTAAGCATCGCTACGGGTGAGAAGGTCTCATCGTAGTCAATTCCTTGAACTTGCCGAAAACCTTTTGCGACAAGTCGAGCTTTGTAGACAGTAACATTACCATCAGCGTCAGTCTTCTTCTTAAAGATCCATTTATTCTCAATTGCTTGCCGATCATCGGGCAAGTCAACCAAAGTCCATACTTTGTTCTCATACATGGATCCCATCTCAGATTTCATGGCTTCAAGCCACTTTGCGGAATCTGGGCTCACCATCGCTTCTTCATAGTTCGTAGGTTCATCATGATCTAGTAGCATGACTTCCAGAACAGGATTACCGTACCGCTCTGGTGCGGATCTTACTCTGGTTGATCTACGAGGTTCAGCAGTATTTTGATCTGAAGTTTCATGATCATTATCATTGGCTTCCTCACTAACTGGTGTAGGTGTCACTGAAACAGTTTTCTGTGATGAACTACTTTCCAGTAAGGGAGCAGGTACAGTTACCTCGTCAAGTTCTACTTTCCTCCCACTCACTTCTTTCGAGAGAAACTCCTTCTCTAGAAAGGATCCATTCTTAGCAACGAATGTCTTGCCTTCGGATCTGTGATAGAAGGTGTACCCAACAGTTTGTTTTGGGTATCCTATGAAGACACATTTCTCCGATTTGGGTTCGAGCTTATCAGGTTGAAGCTTTTTCACATAAGCATCGCAGCCCTAAACTTTAAGAAACGACAACTTTGGTTTCTTGCCAAACCACAGTTCATAAGGTGTCGTCTCAACGGATTTTGATGGTGCCCTATTTAACGTGAATGCAGCCGTCTCTAGAGCATAAACCCAAAACGATAGCGGTAAATCAGTAAGAGACATCATAGATCGCACCATATCTAGTAAAGTACGATTACGACGTTCGGACACACCATTACGCTGTGGTGTTCCGGGTGGCGTGAGTTGCGAAACTATTCCACAGTTTTTCAAATGTACACCAAACTCGTAACTCAAATATTCTCCTCCACGATCAGATCGCGGAAACTTTATTTTCTTGTTACGATGATTTTCAACTTCACTCTGAAATTCTTTGAACTTTTCAAATGTTTCAGACTTATGTTTCATTAAGTAGATATATCCATATCTGTTTAAATCATCTGTGAAGGTGAGAAAATAACGATATCCGCCACGAGCCTCAATATTCATCGGACCACATACATCGGTATGTATGATTTCCAACAAATCTGTTGCTCTCTCCATAGTACCGGAGAACGGTGTTTTAGTCATCTTGCCCATGAGGCACAGTTCGCAAGTACCAAGTGATTCATAATCAAGTGGTTCCAAAAATCCATCAGTATGGAGTTTCTTCATGCGCTTTACACCGATATGACCTAAACGACAGTGCCACAAATAAGTTGCACTTTCATTATCAACTCTGCATCTTTTGGCTTCAACATTATGAATATGTATATTACTACTATCGAGATTCAATAAAAATAGACCACTCTTCAAGGGTGCATGACCATAAAAGATATTACTCATATAAATAGAACAACCATTATTCTCTGATTTAAATGAATAACCGTCTCGCATTAAACAAGATCCAGATATAATGTTCATGCTCAACGCTGGCACCAAATAACAATTATTTAGGTCTAATATTAATCCCGAAGGTAGATGTAGAGGTAGCGTGCCGACCGCGATCACATCGACTTTGGAACCGTTTCCCACGCGCATCGTCACCTCGTCCTTTGCCAGTGCCCGCTTATTCCGTAGTCCCTGTTTCGAGTTGCAAATATTAGCAACAGAACCACTATCAAATATCCAGGTGCTACTGCGAGCTCTAGTAAGGTACACATCAATAACATGTATATCACATATACCTTTGTTCACCTTGCCATCCTTCTTATCCGCCAAATACTTGGGCCAGTTCTGCTTCCAGTGACCAGTCTGCTTGCAGTAGAAGCACTCAGTTTCAGGCTTAGGTCCAGACTTGGGTTTCTTCTCCTGAGCAGCAACTTGCTTGCCGTTCTTCTTGAAGTTCCCCTTCTTCTTCCCTTTGCCCTTTTTCTTGAAACTAGTGGTCTTGTTAACCATCAACACTTGATGCTCCTTCTTGATTTCTACCTCCGCGGCTTTCAGCATTGCGAAGAGCTCGGGAATAGTCTTGTTCATCCCTTGCATATTATAGTTCATCACGAAGCTCTTGTAGATTGGTGGCAGTGATTGGAGAATTCTGTCAATGACGCAATCATCTGGAAGATTAACTCCCAATTGAATCAAGTGATTATTATACCCAGACATTTTGAGTATATGCTCACTGACAGAACTGTTCTCCTCCATCTTGCAGCTATAGAACTTATTGGAGACTTCATATCTCTCAATCCGGGCATTTGCTTGAAATATTAACTTCAACTCCTGGAACATCTCATATGCTCCATGACGTTCAAAACGTCGTTGAAGTCCCGATTCTAAGCCGTAAAGCATGGCACACTAAACTATCGAGTAGTCATCAGCTTTGCTCTGCCAGACGTTCATAACATCTGGTGTTGCTCCAGCAGCAGGCCTGGCACCCAACGGTGCTTCTAGGACGTAATTCTTCTGAGCAGCAATGAGGATAATCCTCAAGTTACGGACCCAGTTCGTGTAATTGCTACCATCATCTTTCAACTTTGCTTTCTCAAGGAACGCATTAAAATTCAACGGAACAACAGCACAAGCCATCTATCTACAATCAACATAAACAAGCAAGATACTATCAGGGACTAAGTTCATGATAAATTTAAGTTCAATTAATCATATTACTAAAGAACTCCCACTTAGATAGACATCCCTCTAATCTTCTAAGTGATTACGTGATCCAAATCAACTAAACCATAACCGATCATCATGTGAGATGGAGTAGTTTTCAATGGTGAACATCGTTTATGTTGATCATATCTACTATATGATTCACGCTCGACCTTTCGGTCTCCGTGTTCCGAGGCCATATCTGCATATGCTAGGCTCGTCAAGTTTAACCTGAGTATTCTGCGTGTGCAAAACTGGCTTGCACCCGTTGTAGATGGACGTAGAGCTTATCACACCCGATCATCACGTGGTGTCTGGGCACGACGAACTTTGGCAACGGTGCATACTCAGGGAGAACACTTCTTGATAATTTAGTGAGAGATCATCTTATAATGCTACCGTCAATCAAAGCAAGATAAGATGCATAAAAAGATAAACATCACATGCAATCAATATAAGTGATATGATATGGCCATCATCATCTTGTACTTGTGATCTCCATCTCCGAAGCACCGTCATGATCACCATCGTCACCGGCGCGACACCTTGATCTCCATCGTAGCATCGTTGTCGTCTCGCCAATCTTATGCTTCCACGACTATCACTACCGTTTAGTAATAAAGTAAAGCATTACATCGCGATTGCATTGCATACAATAAAGCGACAACCATATGGCTCCTGCCAGTTGCCGATAACTTGGTTACAAAACATGATCATCTCATACAATAAAATTCAGCATCATGCCTTGACCATATCACATCACAACATGCCCTGCAAAAACAAGTTAGACGTCCTCTACTTTGTTGTTGCAAGTTTTACGTGGCTGCTACGGGCTTAAGTAAGAACCAATCTCACCTACGCATCAAAACCACAACGATAGTTTGTCAAATAGACTCCGTTTTAACCTTCGCCAGGACCGGGCGTAGCCACACTCGGTTCAACTAAAGTTGGAGAGACAGTCGCCCGCAAGCCATCTATGTGCAAAGCACGTCAAGGGAACCGGTCTCGCGTAAGCGTACACGTAAGGTTGGTCCGGGTCGTCTCGTCCAACAATACCGCCGAACCAAAGTATGACATGCTGGTAGGCAGTATGACTTGTATCGTCCACAGCTCACTTGTGTTCTACTCGTGCAAATAACATCAAACCATAAAACCTAGGCTCGGATGCCACTGTTGGGGAACGTAGTAATTTCAAAAAATTTCCTACGCACACGCAAGATCATGGTGATGCATAGCAACGAGGGGGAGAGTCTGATCTACATACCCTTGTAGATTGCAACGGAAGCGTTGACACAATGTAGAGGAAGTAGTCGTACGTCTTCTTCCCGATCCGATCGATCCAAGCACCGTTACTTCGGCACCTCCGAGTTCTTAGCACACGTACAGCTCGATGACGATCCCCGGGCTCCGATCCAGCAAAGCTTCGGGGAGGAGTTCCGTCAGCACGACGGCGTGGTGACGATCTTGATGTTCTACCGACGTAGGGCTTCGCCTAAGCACTACAACGATATGATCGAGGTGGAATATGGTGGCAGGGGGCACCGCACACGGCTAAGGAACGATCTCAATGATCAACTTGTGTGTCTAGAGGTGCCCCCTGCCTCCGTATATAAAGGAGCCAAGGGGGAGGGGTGCGGCCAGCCCTATGGAGGTGCAGGAGGAGTCCTACTCCTACCGGGAGTAGGACTCCCCCCCCCCCAATCCTATTCCAAATAGGACTCCCAAGGGGGGAAAGAGGGAGAGGGGTGGCCGGCCACCTCTCCTAGTCCTAATAGGACTAGGGGAGGGGGGAGGCGCGCAGCCCTTATGGGCAGCCCTTTCACCTTTCCACTAAGGCCCACTAAGGCCCATATGATTCCCGGGGGGTTCCGGTAACCTCCCGGTACTCCGGTAAAATCCCGATTTCACCCGGAACACTTCCGATGTCCAAACATAGGCTTCCAATATATCAATCTTTATGTCTCGACCATTTCGAGACTCCTCGTCATGTCCGTGATCACATCCGGGACTCTGAACAACCTTCGGTACATCAAAATGCATAAACTCATAATAACTGTCATCGTAACGTTAAGCGTGCGGACCCTACGGTTCGAGAACAATGTAGACATGACCGAGACACGTCTCCGGTCAATAACCAATAGTGGGACCTGGATGCCCATATTGGCTCCTACATATTCTACGAAGATCTTTATCGGTCAGACCGTATAACAACATATGTTGTTCCCTTTGTCATCGGTATGTTACTTGCCCGAGATTCGATCGTCGGTATCCAATACCTAGTTCAATCTCGTTACCGGCAAGTCTCCTTACTCGTTCCGTAATACATCATCTCACAACTAACATATTAGTTGTAATGCTTGCAAGGCTTATGTGATGTGTATTACCGAGAGGGCCCAGAGATACCTCTCCGACAATCGGAGTGACAAATCCTAATCTCGAAATACGCCAACCCAACATCTACCTTTGGAGACACCTGTAATGCTCCTTTATAATCACCCAGTTACGTTGTGACGTTTGGTAGCACCCAAAGTGTTCCTCCGGCAAACGGGAGTTGCATAATCTCATAGTCATAGGAACATGTATAAGTCATGAAGAAAGCAATAGCAACATACTAAACGATCGGGTGCTAAGCTAATGGAATGGGTCATGTCAATCAGATCATTCAACTAATGATGTGACCTCGTTAATCAAATAACAACTCATTGTTCATGGTCAGGAAACATAACCATCTTTGATCAACGAGCTAGTCAAGTAGAGGCATACTAGTGACACTTTGTTTGTCTATGTATTCACACATGTATTATGTTTCCGGTTAATACAATTCTAGCATGAATAATAAACATTTATCATGATTATAAGGAAATAAATAATAACTTTATTATTGCCTCTAGGGCATATTTCCTTCAGTTATATAATCCAACTATGTTATTATTGTTGAGAGAACTTGCACTAGTGAAAGTATGAACCCTAGGCCTTATTTCCTTGCATTGCAATACCGTTTGTGCTCACTTTTATCATTAGTTACCTTGCTATTTTTATATTTTCAGATTACAAAAACCTTTATCTATCATCCATATTGCACTTGTATCACCATCTCTTCGTCGAACTAGTGCACCTATACAATTTACCATTGTATTGGGTGTGTTGGGGACACAAGAGACTCTTTGTTATTTGGTTGCAGGGTTGCTTGAGAGAGACCATCTTCATCTTACGCCTCCCATGGATTGGTAAACCTTATGTCATCCACTTGAGAGAAATTTGCTATTGTCCTACAAACCTCTGCACTTGGAGGCCCAACAACGTCTGCAAAAATAAGGTTGTGTAGTATACATCCGTGTGCATCTATGTCAGGCTTCAATCTGACACCCTATGCAAGTTACAACACATTCGGCCATTTATCGACTTTTTGTGACCTAGAAAATTCCAAAAAATGTAAAATTTATCGAAAACCAAAACAACTTGGAATGGTACCTTGAATCGGTTATACAAGGCTTTGGGAAAAAATTAGGGACATTTTAAGGATGTCAAAAACAACATGCTCTTAGGCAAATCCTTCTTGCCTACCTGAACACCCTTTGATAAACATGGTGTTTTATGGACATCCTTAAAATGATCCAAACATTTGCCACGAGGTGGGCATGCCCATGTTAGGCATGCATGCCAGGTTTGAACGACTTCCAACATTGTATGCAGTTGCTCCGACCATTTATCGGTCTTTTTTGACCGAGGAAATTTCAGAAAATGCAAAACTTGTTGAAAACCCAAGAAACTTGGTATGATGCCTTCAATTTTCCATACATGTCATGATATTTTTTGGTGCCATTTGACGGATGTAAAAAAACATGCTCTTGAACGGAGCCTTCTTGCCTACCCGAACACCTTATGTTAAACATGGTGTATTTTTGGAAATCATTGAAATGACGCTAAATTTTGCCACCAGGTGGGCATGTCCATAGTAGGCATTATTGACAGGTCTGAACAGATTCCGACACAGTATGCACGTCGTGAAATGTCCAAACAATTTATAAGCCTTCTTTTCACCGAGAAAATTCTAGAAATTGCAAAACCTGTCGAAAGCCCAAACAGCTTGTCCTGGTGCCTTGAATTCATCATACAAGGCCATTAAAAAATAGGGTCATTTCAAAGATATTGAGAAACAACTTGCTCACATATGAATTCTTCTGGCCTACATGAACACCCTTCGTTGAACATGGTCTATTTTTGGACATCCTTAAAATAACTCAAGCATGTGGGCATGCCCATGGTAGGCATCCATGCCAGTTTTGAACAATTTTTTACATCGTATGCAAGTTACGACACGTCCAACCATTTATCGACCTTTTCTGACTAAGATAAGTCCAGAAAATGCAAACTTTGTCGAATACCAAAATAACTTGGCATGGTGCCTTGAATTGATCATACAAGCCAAATAAAAGTGGGGTCATTTACGAATGTCTAGAAACAACATGCTCTCAAACAGAGCCTTCGAGCCTACCCAGACACCCTACGTTGAATATGATATATTTTTTAACATTCTCAAAATGACCCCAATTTTTGCCAACAGGTAGGCAGCCCATGCTAGACATCCATGCCAGGTTTGGAGGGAAAATGTATTTGAAATCATATTTAAACATGTACATATAGCTGTTATTTTAAGTTTTTAACATAACTAATAAATACAAAGGGATAAAAGTGATACAGTTAATGCTTTTTTGTAGCGACCCGACCTCAGACGGTCAAGTCTCTGTGCTTAAGTGTCATCCCTGGATCGGTATGCTGAAACACACAGTACTCGATGATTTATAATAGAGGTAAATCACATGTAAAAGTAACGTAAAAACTATTACCTCAATCCAAAATAGCGGAAGTAACAAGGTTGTGAATTCCCATCAACACCAACGGCAAAGTTGAGTATAGAAATCGTAACCCTAACGTATCACTTACTCGTCGTAAGATAATCCTGCAACATGAGACGTTGCAGCCACAAAGGATCAGTACATTGAATGTACTGACAAATTCACACCATAGAGAATGATAAACAATGGCTATCACTACATGCATATATGGCTGGTGGAAAAACTCTATGGTTAAATGGTTTTTGCGAAAAGCTAATTTTTCCCTACTGCAAAGGAATAAATTTTATTTAACTATCATGGTGGTTGTTAAACATTGAGAGTGTAGACACCCTCTCAATCCCAATTAAGTATCATCATTAAAACCCAACAAAATTAATTAAAGTCACATGATGAGACTCACATGATAATCCAAGTACTAGATACTCAAGACGTCCATAACCGGGGACACAGCTAATCATGATTAGTTTATACACTCTGCAGAGGTTTGCGCACTTTTCCCTACAAGACTCGATCTCCTCCGTTGGATTTCTCGCACTACATGGTGTTTGAGAAACGGATGACCGAGACATAGTCTTTCAGAAGCGTTTGCACCTTACGATGGGTAGACCGTACCACCTACTACCCCTACATCTGCTAGTCTACCACTGTAAGAGTTCACACGACTTAATCAACTATGCTAGAGCCCATAATAGCTTGTGGCTGCACACGGAAGTTTCTAGTATGAATAATCTCATGATCCCTTTGAACCTGGGTGGCGGTCCATAAAAAAACAGGCAATCACTAGAATACCCAGGTGTCTAAACAGGCAATCGCTGGAATACCCAGGTGCCTCAATCCACCCAGATGTGTGTTAAAGTTGCCACCTTAAGTAAACCATTAATTAACAATCTCACATCTGTCATGAATACTCTCAAACCCAAACCACGTCAACGCATAACATAGCAGTATAAGCATAACGTAATAGTAACTCCCAAGGTTTGAATGCAGGGCAATAGGTTCCTACCTCATCAACTACTTCCCAATACTCACATGTTATCAATGCTACTCATGCAATGTTTGAGGGTTGAAACTAATGTATAAAACCTGGGTATGAAAAGGGATATGATCAACGTGTGAACTTGCCTGTACTGTTGATGAAGATGATTCCCACTCAAAACTCTTTATAGTTCTACTCGTCACACTCCGTTCAATCTATCGTGAGCAAGCAATAGTAACTACACATAAGCAATCACTCAAAAGATCGGGAAGAACGAAGAAGACAGTTCAGAAAACATCAAAACCAAGCAAATAACTCTTGCAACATAAAACAATTTCTAACAATACCAAAATTATGTGAATTTGGCCTTATCAGAAAGTTTAGGTCAAGAGCTTCGATTTGCAAAAAGAATCAACTAAATCGGAGTTACGAAACTCAGGTTATGTTCAAAAGAAGTTTGAATATGAATCTGAACAAATTTCGAGATTTGAAAATTTCAACCAGTTGATGTGACAGGTTCACTGGATAGGTGAAAACAAGACGAAGTTATAGGTGCTAGTTTCATCTAATTTGGATAAACAAGTGAAAAGTTATGGCTATTTAAAAAATCAGGACCAAACTGTTTTACGAAAGAAAAATAGCTACGGTTAAGGTCTAACGTATAAATACATAGATTAATTGATAATCTAATTATTCTATCGTATTAGTCTAAAAATAATAAACTACGGAAGTATAAGAAGAAGAAAAAAAACAAAGAAAGATACCTTTATAAGGCAGAGAAAAGACAACTTTGAAGAGAGGAGACAACTTTCAAAAGTCGCGCCAGAGAGAAGAAAAATAGTTTTCTTAAATGAATCTAGTCAAACCAAAATATTGATTTAACCCGAATCAGATGATTTTTGAAGGCTCTATGGGTCTATATTTATTGATGGAAAAGAGGCTTAGAGGTCAAAGGCTAGGCAATGTGAGACTAAACGTAGATGAAAAGAAAAGAAACAGAGAAGAAAAGAGGCGGCTCGCATGGGCCTAAAGGCCTTCGGCCGGCCACGCGCACGCTGCGGCTACAATTTTTTTATTTTTATTTTTTAAACAAAATTCGGCCTAAGAAAAAAATAAAAAAATGAAAAGGCTGGTTGGGCCTGGCCCATGTAAGAGAGAAGAAAAACTAAAATGATGGGACGCCCGATGCCACTATGCAGCGCACGTGGGCGACAAATAATTATGGCCGCACGTACAGTTTTTTTAAAATAGAAACAGAAAGGGAAACTGAATAACGAAAATAAAATAAAAATTTTATATAGGCATATTATATATCAAAATTTTCAGAAAAGGATTTTCTACAACATGGATATTTTCTTCAAGTCATATAAAATCGAAACAAAGTTCAAATAATTCAAAGAGTGCTACTGCCCTACTAAAATCCAATAAAAAAAATTTTAAAGGACTATGATATTTGGCACATGTGTGCCATATAAGCAAAACTGTCACACCTCTACTTCTTTCACTTTAAAGTACCACATGATCCCTCTTCCTTCGACCCCCACTTTCTCTCGAACGACCCTGCAGGCTCGCCCGAGAAACCCGCTTCTCTCGCAAATCTCGCGCGCCCACCCCTGAGAAAATTACCACTTCTTCACGTCTACCACATGATAAAAAAAATATTACGCATGTGGGATTCAAGCCCACACCTCCTTGGCACCAAAGCGTGCCACCACAATAACCTCACCCTTGGGTATTTGTTGCTCAAACTAAAGAAACTAATCGTTTTGATCCCCTTTTTTACAATTGTGTTACTACAAAAAAGCACAGAAAATTACCACGATTTTTCCCTCAGGACAAAGTTACCATGGTATTCGCATGCAAGTTATCAGGCATGTGTTTGCGTAAGTTACCGTGCTATTTACATAGAACTTACCAGGTAATATGTTTTAACAACTACACCCCTTTCAAAGTTAGCACTATGTTATAAGGTCTTTGATGTGTAAAATACCGTGGTACTTACACATAAGTTATCAGGATATGTGTACATCAACCTCGTCCCTGGTCAAAGTTACCATGGGGAATTGTACATGAGTTACCGGGTCTATAGTTTGTATATTATCATGGTACTTACAACTAAAAATCTGGGTGTGTTTCGGTAACTTTTTCCGTAGGTCAAAAATTACCACGATGTTTTTGTGTAACTTATCACGCCTATAGCGGGTCAAAGTGGGCCGTTTTTCTTGGCCAACCCATGAGCACGTGTGCCTCCTCATGACACTAAACATTATGTGGTTTTTCAGTGGCACATCATGTGTTGTGTTCATCTAAGTGGCCCCACGAGGCGAGTGTATGTTTTTAACAACTTGTTTTTCTTTGGTAAAAAGTTACCATCATGTTTATATTGTAAGTTATCATTTATGCCGTGCTTATATTATCATGTTATTCACACAAAAATTATCGGGGATGTTTTGAACAACTTTTCCCCGGGACAAAAGGTTATCATGGTGATTCTAGGTAACCTGTCAAGCCCGCAGTGCTTAAAATATCATGCTATTTAGACAAAATTTATCAAGGGTATGTTTAAGCAAAATCTCCTCCCCCCATGGGTCAAAAACTTATCATGGTGTTTAGTTATCACAGTGCATATGTTTCATGCTATTTACACATAAAAATACCAGAGGAGAGAGGTATAGTACCGTGCTATTTACACAGAAGATACCGGAGTATCTTAAAAAAAACTTCCCTATGGTCAAAGTTACCATGGTGTTTCTACCTCAGTTATCAGATGTGTGCAACGTATATTACCATCTATTTACACATAAATTATCTGGTATCTTTTCACATTTTTCTTCTTCAATGGTTAAAGTTACCACGATGTTTGTATCTAAATTATCAGGTCTATGGCGTGAATTTTATCGTGCTATTTACAGAAATTACCGGGGCTGGGGTTCAACAAATTTCTTCCCAATGATCAAAGTTACCACGATGCTTTCACCAAAGTTATCACGCCTTCAATGCTTATGACCATGCTACTTACACATAATGTACCGCGTGGTATACAAAAGTTATCATGTTGGTGGTGCGTCATTTTATCGTGGTGGTGATGAAGAATTTACCGTGGGTAAAGTTTATGTGCCAGGTTTGATAGGTGAAACAAAAGCTTTTCAGTATTAAAATATTGAAGGCAAAACATGTCAAAAACAATATTTTCCTTAGCTTGTTCAACAATGAGTGTCATAGGGGAGATGGTTAGCTCCTTTCGTTGATTACATGCAGACCAGAGATCAAATCCCAATTCAAGCATTATTTTTGCCCAAAAATCTGGAAGGCGCGTGGGGCCGTAACTGGTGATTGAAAGGAAGGAAATCAGGAGGGCGGGAAAGGAAGGAGATCAGGAGGAAAAGAAGGAGATCTGGAGGACGTGCGGGAAAGGAAGGAGATCGCGAGGCGTGCGGGAAAGGAAGGAGATCACATGGACGTGCGGGAAAGGAAGGAGATCGGGAGGGCGATGCGTGTGGCAGTTTTGCAATCTGCCACGGTTGCCACTTACATATTTCGTTTTTTAAATACCAAAATAAATTCAAATTTATTTCTCTCCAATTTTCTGATGTAGGGAATCATGTTACCCTATTTTCCATATATTTTATTTTTGGAGAAAAATAATTTGAATAAAACTCGAATAACTCCAAATTGAAAATAATTTCAAAAGGACTTTGAATTTAATTCTTTTAAAACTTCCAACTCATATTTCATATATTTTGAAGAAGTCATATTATCTTCTCTCGTGAAAATCATCGAGTTGCATGAATTTTATGAATTGGAAATATTTCCGAATGAAATTCAAATCTTTTCGAAACCCTTTTCATTTAAATAAATGGAAGAAGTCATGTCATCTTCTCTCCAGGGTTTTGTGGTGAAAAGAATTTGAATTCACGGAGATCATAAATGCAAAAATGAAAGTTTGGGAAAGTCCTTTTATTCCTTCTCATTTAACTTTCAAAAAGTTCGAATTCACTCACATTTAGTCAATCAATCAAATCTATCTATTTATTATAACATTCCAAAATTTAGAATTTTGGGATGTTACATTTTTGAAAAAAATATTTAATAAATATTTGAAGGAAAAAAAGAATTTAAGATCATAATTTAAAGAAGATACTTAAAACTACTATTTGGTATTCCAAACAATATTTCAAAAAAATTAAGCAAGTTTCAAAAAGAAGAAAAAATGAATTAACAAAAAAGAGAAGAAAAACGAGAAAATAGAAAAGGAAAATAGGCTTAGGCCTTGGCCCAACTAGGCGATGACATCGCTCCTGCAGGACAACTGTTGGGCCGACCCAAGCGCTCACGGATTTGAAAAAGTTGTTCCATTAAAAAAGTCACCGTTTTCAAAATTGTATAAGAAATTCAAAAATGTTCCCTTTTTACAAAATTTGTCACAAATTCAAAAAAATTGGGGAGTTTCAAATAATATTCTTCAAAAATTGTTTGTATTTTTTAAAATCATGTTTAAAAAATATTCTACACAAATACAAAAAATATTCGGGAAAAATAAAAAAAGATGGTTTCAAATTTTTGTTTGTATTTTTCTCAATTGTTTTGAAATTCCAAATTCCTGTGGCTAGCGACGAGTGGTCAATAGCGGGAGTTACGTGGTTTGATCCCTAGGTTTGTCGCAAGCCCCCCGATGCGAGAAATGGGACGCCCCACTCCACCACAATGAGCACCCGGTTTTGGGAATTATTTTTTCTTTATTTACAGTTTTTTGGTTTGTGTTTTTTTTTCATATTTTTGTTTCTTTTTTCTTCCTCAAGTTTATTTTTGTTTTCGAAAAAATGATAACTTTTTAAAAAAAATCATCACTTGTGGCATCATCAAACTTATCCTCAAGCCAGCAAATATGCTTAATGACAATCGATTTTGAAACACAACATTTTTCTCTCCTATTGCAATGCACGGGCATATGTGCTAATTATAATAATGTATAATGTACATTAAAATCGGATAATCTAGGAAATAGAAAACTTAACCAAACTATGAGCTTCCTTATTTGTCTCTGGTTCATGTGGATAACCTAGCCATAAGTGGTGACTCTGGTTTAAGGAGATAGAAAACTTAACCAAACTATGAGCTTCCTTATTTGTCTGCCTTCCTTCAAAGATGATCACATGCTTCAAAGAGTTGCCGAGTGGCTATGATCTCTCATATGAATTGGTTGTTTCTTCCACAGAGCCATTCTTTACGTCCTCCACCACGCTCTTGCTAACATAACATGAGATGACAATCATATTCAAGTGCAAAACTTGTGCATTTGCTAGAGCTTCTTGGCAGGCTAGCGCCTCTAAACAGACTACCGAGAAGATCTAGCACTGACTGAAGCTTGGGGAGAAGAAAGCCATGCTCGAAAAGAAGAAGATGAAGATCGCAGTGGATGCGGAAGACGCCAAGATCTTAACCTTGAATTTGGAGGCTTTGGATGCCGATGCAGGAATGATCGTGCAAGTCGTCCATTACAAGATGTTGTAGTGGAAGAAAAATGAGTTGGAGGCGGCGGATAAGGATGAGAACTACCGAATTAATATTCTTTTGTGATCAGGTATGTAAAAGCTAAGCATAGTTGCCTCTTTTTGGTTGTGATTGGACATATGATCCGGTGCTGATGTGATCCAGCACGCGCTATGGAGCGGACTTTATTTGAATTTTAAATTGCCCTTTACCGACGAACATGTACATTGATAGTTTTAGATGGACGGCTCCTGCATTATTATGTCTATGAACGGATGTAGGAGAGAAAATTTACATGTCAACGTTGAAGATGCCCTAACACCTAGCTCCAAACGTGATGTTTTATTTTTCAGTTTACTTCGATCAAACAGATCACCCTGCGCTTCTCGAATCAAGTAGCAACGCAACGCCGTCGGGCGCCCGTGCCATACGGTTGTCGCTTGTAAATCACGGTAATTAAGCTCATTTGAGGTTGCGTACGACTGTTCGCCGGCGCGCAGGCTTCTACGGCTGGCGGAAGAGGCGGAAGTGGCCGTGGTGGTCGCCGTCGACGACGTGGTGACCGTCGTGGTGGTGGTTGTCGTCGAGGTGGCCACGGCGGTCGGGCTGGATCCAGCGGCCGTCGGGGGCGCGGACCATGCCCTTGTTCTCGTCCTGGCGCCAGTAGGGTGGCACGCAGTGGTGGTCCTTGAGGAAGTCGGACGCCTTGTTCACCAGCGCCGGGTCGCGCCCGCTCGCCAGCACGAACCGCTCCCCGCTGCCATGGTACCTACAGCAAACCATTCATCGGTCGAATCATATAGTACTAGAAAATTTACATGGCAGTTGATGATTATGTATTTTTCATTAACAACGAAGCAGTACACGAGCGAATCGATCTTATATTGTGATGTTGTATTGTACTGGCGAGTAGTTACACCAACTGCGTCTGACAGTAGTATGATGCTTTTTCACCTCTCGCTTGGCTGTCTTGTCCATGACAGCATGTGGCCCATGAGCATTTCAGGGGGTGTTTGGTTCAGGGACTTTTTAGTCTCAGAGACTAGAAAAAGTCTCTAAAAAGTTCCTAAAAACTAAACGGGAGGGACTTTTTTACAGGGACTAAAAAAAGACTCTATTGAAGAGTCTTTTTTAATTAGTCCCTGGGATTAAAAAAAGTCTTAGGACTTTTGAAACAAACACCCCTTCAATAGACCTGATCAGTGAATAGGCGTTTCTTTAATACAGCTATATGCATGACAGCATGAGGCCCATGAGTATTTTTCAATGGACCTGATGCATGGTTAAGTCTCGGCATTACGCACAGGTCCTATTGACAAACTCTAAGCATCTATCACACGACCTGGCACCCCTTTAGAAAATGCACATAGAATTTGTCGTGTCGTGCTAGCATGACAAGTTGGTCGTAGACTCGTGGTACGCCAGACGTGATTAGTTTGGACGTACCGCCAGCTTATACTAGTGAAATATACTATACTGCTGCAAACACCAGTACGGCGAAACGGGCAAACACCGTGACGTCCGTAACACCTCACGTCAGCCAGGGCATCACGGTGATCAGACGGCGGAGCGCACATCTGCTGCATGCATGACGTTATCAGACGGTGCGGGCTGTCAAAATACGACGTACGCGCCAACGTTCCAGCCACATATTTTCCCACTAGGAAATGTTAGTGTTAGTTGAAACATGTAGGCCAAATTATTGGTGCAAGTCAGTGATGTATGTCCTTGGCGTCTCCGTGGAGATCAATCAGCCAACTAATCAAGATCATATGATTGTGAATTTGTGATTGCCCATGTACAGCACGGCGTGTGGATGATCTATTTTGATCTGCGTCTGTCCCGCACAGGTGGCTGGAATAATATCGTCTGTCCCGATCCTAACAAGGACCTTAACAAAAAGGAAATGTGCACATGTGTAATGTTATTTTGGTGGGAGATGGCCTCTTGGTATTTGTTCAACCGAGTTGGTTGGCAGCCTACTAGTAGGATTTGTAATGCTTATTTTCTTGCGATCTTTTTTATTTGGAGTAGTAACATAGTGCATTTAAAGAAAATTTTATTTATATGCATGTAATTAAGAAGAGGATAGGTGTTTTGAATAACATAATATGTTGCTGTAACATAATGTTTTTCGAAAAAAGATGAGTCTACAAGCTAAAAAATAAAACCTTTTATGACACTACTACTATGTTACTTTGCATCGTGAAGATAGTAAATTAGATTACTCCTCATTATGACCAGCCTGAGGCCCATGGCAGTCAACAACAGCCCCGCAAGAGTATTCCGATGGACCTGACATTATTTAGTCCCGGCATTACGCACCGGTCCTCTTGATAAACTCCACGCATCTATCACACGACCCGACACCCCTTTAGAAAATGCAGATAGATCTTGTCATATTGTGTTTAGATTAGTTGTTGTACGTAGAAAGGCGTTGATGTGTTTGGACGTACCGCAGGTACTGTAGTGGAGTATACAATACGTATTGGTTGGTGTTAGGAAATGTCAGTATTCGTGTGAACATGCTAACCAAACTATTGGTGCAAGTCAAGTAGTACTCCTATATGGCCTTGGCGTCTCGGTAGAGATCAATCAGCCAACTAATAAAGATCTCCTCAAGATCACTCCTACTCTCCTATGATTGCTGCTCCTCCATGTACGGCTCGGCTCGGCATGGATGACCTCTGCATCTGTCCCGCACAGTGACACGGATGGCAGGAATTATATCGTGGCACACGTCTGTCCCGTTCCAAAAAATAATGACCTTAACCAAAAAAAAAGAACGTGATGATGTGTCTAATGCAAGTTTGTACACTTCTTAGTTTGACCCATCAAACTGGGGCCAAGTGATCCGTCCTTCTGTTTCATGAAGCCCCCTCATTATCAACACCAAGTAATGCTATAGGTACGGCCTATTCATCAGGTAGTGCTTGAAAAGAAATCAACGTCAATCCTTTGAACCGTCAAATCACCATCAACGGCCATGATCCCATATGCATTCTTCTCCTTCTTTTTCTTCCTCCTATGTACTCTAGTCATCTATAAGAGCAACTCCAACAGGCCGACCCAAACAAACATCGATTTTGTCCGCTTTTTATCCGTTTGGGTCGCCCGTCCGCGCGTCCGCGTCCACTTTTTCAATTGGGTCGGTCAGTGCGCCCAACAGCAGACGGACGCATTTTGTGCATGTCCGTCCTGGCATTTTGTCAAACACATAGCCGGCAGCGACACCGGTGCATATTAGGACGAGCTGCGAGGAGACGCACGAGCGGGACGGCACGGCAGGGGTGCGAGACTAGGCAGGGCGAGCGCGGCTCAGCGAGCACAAGCATGGCGGCTCGGCGCGGTGTCTATGGCGGCTCGGCAGGGCGAGGGCGACACGCATGGCGGGTGGACGCAGCGACCATGGCGCGGCCGGGCGTGCGAGCTCCACCGCTCCAACACACGAGCGGCGAGGCGGCCGGGCGCGTGAGCTATCCAGCTACCACGCGGCCACCGACCGGCTAGCACGCGCGCACCTAGCTAGCTAGCATGCGGCGGGCAACTAGCTAGCAAGCACGCACACGCGTAGCTAGCTAGCTAGCAAGGGCGCGGCCACGACGATCGTCGTGAGAGCGGCGCGCGGCATAGCACAGCGAGGGCGAGCGACGCGGCGCAGCGAGAGCGAGCGACACGATGAGGGCGAGCGGCACGGCGCGGCCAGGCCAAGCGATGCGATGAGGGCGAGCGGCGAGCGGTACAGCGCGGCCAGCGGCGGCGAGCGGGGCGGAGCAGGGACGGTCAAGCTCGGCTGCGAGTGGAATGGAGTGCACATCGAGCAGTGCGCGTCGAGCGTGGGATGGGCCAGCTAATAAAAATATATAGAGAGAGGGATGGGTGGGTGACAAGCGAGCCAGGCCCGGATGCAGACGGACGAGAGGGACAGAGAAAGCGCTCGCTTTGTGTCCACCCGCGACCCAAATGTGACTCAAATTTGGGACGGAAATGGGTCCGCACGGATACAAAGCGGACACAAAATATAACGAAAATGTTAACGCCCACACGTGTGGGCGTTTGGCAACTCGCCCACACACATGGATCACCGTCTAGTAACTTTTGCACGAATCTTGGCATGAATTAGCTGATTTTATATGCCACGTAGGACAACTCGCGTGTGTGGTGTGTGAGAGAGGTCGCCCACACATCCGTTTTACCACACGGAGGGGCCGATGTGTGGCGTTTAGCAGTTCGCACACACAGCAGTTTTCAGTCACGCACAAGGGTTGGTGTATGGGCGTTTGCCATCTCGCCCACACGCCTGCCTCCTCTCCCACACCCAAGCCACCAGTTGCCATGCGTTTTGCAGTGTATATGGCAACTGCCCTACTGTGATTGCAAGCAGATGACAACTCTCTTTTTTTACCCGAACATATCAGTTGCCATATGTTTTGCATGGTACATGGCAAACTGCCCCAGCGTGCACGTAAGCAGATGACAACTCTTTCTTTTTACATGGCAACTGCCCTAGCGTGCTTGTGAGCACATGGCAACTCTCTCTTTTACCCGAACATGTTTTTTTGCCATGCCTTTTTTTGTAGTGCTACATGGCAACTGCCTAGTGTTAGTAGGTGACACTTCCTAAAGTTTTAAAATCATGTCAACTGCAGTAGACTAGATCACACATGACAACAGCTGTAGTTGTCCAAAAAATGGCAATCTGAAACTTTGACCTGAGATGGCAAATGCAGTTGAGCAAACATGGCAAGTGTAGTTGTCTGACATGGCAACCGCAGTTCAGCGACATGACAACTGCACTTAAACAAACATGGACGAGGATCCGGCTCATGGCAACTGCGGGCGCGGGGTAAAGTGTCATGTTGGGCGTGCGGGACCACGAGGTACGAGGCCTTACGTACCGGACGTGTGGGCGTTATCTATTCCGCCCACACACACGCGTGTAAAAAGAACCGGGAGGGAAAAAAAGGCGTGTGGGCGCTAGTTGTTTTGCCCACACACAGGCCTGTGGGCTGTTTCTCTTGTACACCACACAAAATGTGTGGGCAGCCTCCTTAACGCCCACACGTGTGGCACTTATCGACGTCTAAATATAAATGGATCGCTGCGTTGGGTCACCGTTTTTTTCCGCCGCTATTCAAACGAACGCAGCCGGATGAAATGAGTCGCCCTTTGGAGTTGCTCTAAACGTTCTTATTTTTCTTTTATAGAGGGAGTAGTATGTACAATCTTTTCTTCCCGCGTTGCCAACCAACGCCCCTAGGACCGCAATACCCCGCATGTTCCCGCTACTGCGGGCTGCGGCCGGCGGTGTTGTCGTCCCTCCCACCCCTTGCTACCGCTCGCATCGTCCTAGTCTTCGGCGAGGTCCTGGCTTTTTTTAGCCGGAGGCACATGATGTTTTGTATAGTACAAAACGAACCTGCATTTTAGGCTCCCATGCATGCCATATAAACGAGGGTACAGCTACAACCACCCCGGGTTAAAAGCGGGTCATCAGAGACGTCTTCACACCGGCATATTGGACTCGGGGATAGGACAGCGAGAGTGCGAGGCAAGAAACTGACACTGGCTGTGCGTTCGCACCTTGTAATAACCATTTTAAATACACTTACTCAGTGGCCACGTACGTGATTGCTCGAGTTTGTTTAACCCCAGGCGTGCCCTACGTTAGACCACGTCATCCCTTTTATTCCACACAAGTCGTCATGGGTAGGTGCGGAGGTGACAGAGACCGAGCGAGAGGTGATTCATTTTGGCAAATGAGACGGCGGGGAAGAAATGTATACGATACGGAGGTGATGGATGCGGACGTGCAACTTACCCGTCGAGGAGGTGCAGGTGCGCCTCCAGGTTGTGGGAGCAGCCGGGGTCGAGCGTGTCCTTGAGGAACGGCGAGCGCTTGTGGTCGAGGGCGAGCTCCACGCCGACGTGGCTGTAGCACCAGGGCATCCGCAGCCCCTCCGCCACCCGCCGCACCATCTCCGGCACCCCCTCGTTCAGGAAGATCCCCTCCATCCGCGGCACGTTGTCGTGCACGTTCGTCACCCGTAGCGCCTTCACCCCGAGCTCCCCCTCGAACCGCTCTCTGAACAGCCCGTTCCCCACCCGCGGCCCCGAGAAGGAGTACACGCACACCGCCGCCCTCTGCACACCTGTCGAGGATGTACCTCGCGGTATGACCAGGCCGGAAGTATGACCCGACCGGACTTGGCGCTTCACCGATGACCCGCCGGAGGACTGGCGACTCACGGGTCTGGCGGCTCACTGGTCAGACGACTCACAGATGACCCCGACGGCGGGTCACATAAAAGACTAGGCCCAAGGCCCAGTAGGCCGGCTCATATTATGGTGGGCCGGCTTAAGACAGAAGGCATGGGGAATATTTCCTTTACAAGGAAGCAAGACTCGTACTTGTATCCGACTTGTAATAGAGAATAAGTTAGTTCTAATCCTAATAGGACTCTACATGTAAGCCGCCCCTTCAACTTATATAAGGAGGGGCAGGGCTCCCCAAAGAGGGGCAAGCAACAAGCAACAATATCTAGGGCTAGACACAAAGAGGAGAACCGGCTTACGGCGACTCCCTCGTGATCATAATGAGATCTAACCACAAACAGCACGTAGGGTTATTACCGGATGATGTTTTCCGGGGCCCGAAGCTGTCTAAATCATCGTCTTGTGTGTTGCGTCTCTTGATTCCGTTCAACCCCTTCAAGCTACCACATAGATGCGTTGGCCTCGCGACTAAGTCCTTACACTAGGACATCTGCCGTGACAATTCCACGACAGTTGGCGTCCATCGTGGGGCCTGCGCATGGTGGTGTTGAGTTTCTTGAAGGGATTTCTTCATGGGATCGAGAAGCACACGATAAGCCGGATGAAAAAGAGCCGGCGTAGAAGATAACATCATCAACGATCAGTCAAAGCGAGATATACAAAATTTTAGATCAAGAAAATTAGGGTTGCGTAGTGCGTGCCGCCGCGGCTGGACGATCCATCAAAACCAGATCAATTTCCACTGGGTCGCCGTTAGAAGCCAGGACGGACAGAAGTTTCACACTGCAAGGTCGTTACAAATCATATCCTCATTGATTGTTTTTGGAGCTACGCATAAAGCGGATCGTATCCAGTGCATCTGACGTATACGGGTTCGCTTCAAATTCCGAGGTTTTCAAAGCAAACTTTCTGGGTACTAGATGCAAGTACCAGTACTCAGGTCCTCAAAAGAAAATTACCATAAGAGAAAAGAGACCACGATCTGAAAGATACCATGTGGAAGTCAAACCAAAGAACAACCCGGGCGAGGACTGAGACTACGCTGTTGTCACCTCGTTCCGAGCCGCCCTGCACGGACTGCATCATCAAGCCGGCCACGCCTCGTCTTCTCTCCCACCGTCGAACTGTTCTCGCCGTGACTGGCCGCCCGGCTGCTCCTCCTTCTGCTGCGCCTCTCACCCGTGAGCCGCCGGGCTGCCGAGCTGCCCCGGCCTTTCCGCTCCTCGCCGGGCGCACATCCGCTGCCGCAGTCAACGGGCTCGCCTCTGCCTACACGACCTTGGACTCGCTGGCCATGCCAAGCCGGCCGCACGCCTCTGCCTCCATTACAAATTCGGCAGTATGTACATACGCAAGGACAGGTTGAGCAGAGAAGTTTTTCACCGGGATTTTGCTCCATTGACCGTTTTTGCCACACTCGCTCCCGTTACAACAAACGGTCGGCCTCGCCCTCGCCAAAGTCACTCAATACCGAGGCCACTATCGCGGTGCTGCCTTGCCAAAACTGCTTTGAGCCGCCGTTGCCGACTCGGGCAGAGTGGTTTCGCCATCGCCATGAGCCGCCGGCCGCCTCGACGCCCAAGTCACCGCGGCCCTCCACTGTTGCACCTTGCCTCCGCATCCGCGCGCTTCGGCCGCCCTCCGTTCCTCTGCGGCCGGGCTCCCGAGCCCCGCAAGTCGGTTCTGCTCGCCTCGCTGCCAGTGAGCCGGCGCCGGGCCGTCTTGGATGCGCCCCAAACCGCCAGCCGCGCCCCTGCCTTCCGAACTGCCGGAGACGGCTGCTCGCTGACCATTGCCGCAAAGCCGCCACCTTGCTGCCACGAGCCGCCCCAGTCTTTGTTGTGTCGCAGGTGTTCTTATGGAATCCCAGAAGAATGATTGAAGTGGAGATTGTGAACGGAGAAGCAAATAGAGACAAGCTGCATGTACAAGTGCAGAAGCTACATCCTGGAGCGCTGTGAGCATTCACGTGAAAAGGAAGTGCATGCATGCATAATTATTTTGAAGACCACGCTGCGAACTCAACCAGAGCACGAGTCCTGGCGATTTGTGTTGGCTGTCTAAAAAGTATTGTCGAGCACTACCACAACTCTGTGCAAGAATTCTATGTACAGATCATCAGTCTTCAAAGACATCAGGTGAAATCTATCCAAATTTATTTTATTAGCACATAATATTTTCATTAAAAAACAATTACTTTGGTCGGTGATATTTTTTCGTAGGACTGTCATTCATTACAAAGGTGTCGCATAAGGGGCGGGCGCTAATGTCACTTGTGCACCAGTGCTTTTCCGCGCCGTGCGGCTTGATGGATACGTTCGCGAGTTGTCACCTCCGCTACATCAACACACGCGGCCGACTCACCCGTGTTCGTGTCGACTTACAATGCCGCGGCCGACTCTCCCGTCCGCACCGGTTTACAACGCCGCGGCCGGCTCATCTATCTGCTCCTGCGGCCAACTCGGTCGTGCTTGATTTCAGCTTCACCATGGTGATCATCAACTCCGCAGTGGATGATTTCTGGTTTAACATATCAAGTAAAATCCATCCAGTATATTTTTATATTACATATTACTTTTATTTAAAAGAGCAATTACTCTGGCTCGCAAGTTCTCCAATGCAGGATAAGTTATATCACTGAGTTGTTGACTGACTCAATCCGGTTTATATCACGGTCAAATATGGAGAATCTCAAGACAACTCCTCGAGTCGCCTCGAGACTCGGGGGCTACGATGACATGACTCAGTAAATGATTGCCAATTTAAAGCATATTCAAGAACTCGGGATCATTGGAGGGAAGAGAACTCCGGATCATTGGAGGGAAGATAACCCGGTCTCGGAGGCTACCGCCATATTGGTGAAAACTTAAAAGGCCGTCAGAAAATTTCCGGCTCAAAATAAAGATTCCGGTTTAAAATCCGGTTCAAGAGACATCTCTCTCCCGCAAAGCTTGGAAGCTCTCAAATCCGGTTCAAACATCCGGCTCAAGGTAAATTTGTCTCTTACAAAGCTTTTTCTCAAATCCGGTTGAAACACCCGGCTCAAGGACAATCTGTCTCCCATAAAGTTTGGAAACTTTCAAATCCGGTTTAAAGTTCCGGTTCAAAAAGAATTAATCTCTCGCAAGATCGAGTTCTCAGAAAAATTAAAGGTTGCCAAAGAGAACTTGTTGCCATGATGCGCGGTTCAAATATGGATATCCTGCCTTACGGCTTACCTTATTATGATCACTTGGGGGCTTCCTGCTCATCGAGCATAGCTATCAATACCCTCTTGATCGGCGCAATGCCAAAATTTATATGGTCACTTGGGGGCTTCCTGTTCAAACATAGGTCGTATTCGAATCAAAGAGAACATAGCTGTCGATACCCTTTTGATTGGCAAACTGCCGAACCTATTTGGGGGCTTCTTGATCGTATCCGAATCATAGCTCAACCCCTTTGGGAATCGACGTGGATCGTATTCGAATCAGCGTCGTTAAACAACTCTCAAGGTCATTTGGGGGCTTCCTGTTCAAACATAGGTCGTATTCGAACCAAAGAGAACATAGCTGTCGATACCCTCTTGATCGGCATCGCCAAAGCCACTGGGGGCTATATGATCGTATTCGAATTTTAGCTTAACCCCTTTGGAACGGTTTACAGATCGTATCCGAATCAGAAGCCTCAAAAAGTTTTATTCTGTCTCTGGTAAAGTTTATTGCAGCCACAATTACTTAACTTGAGACCTTTTTTGGGATTATATCTCAAATATATATAAGTGTTTTATCCTTAACTCGGCTTGACTTTTGACTATAAGTCGCCAGCTTATGACAATCATCATCTATGTGGAAGCATTGGCTTCTAAGGATTGGGTTATCACCCTTACTGCATAGGTCATGTAAACCGACAGTACAAATTCAATATCACAGTGGTTATATGTGAGGTATTATGACCCGCCCTGCGACAAACCGCCAAGGGTTCTTGTGATCTACTTGTGTGCAGGGTAAGACTACATTTGGGTCATTACCCGCCCTGGCTCTTGACGTTAAGTCGCCAGGGCATATGTTGTTTAAACTCTGTGCAGGATTTGCAGAATTATGACTTATATAAATGCTTCAGTCCAAGCTCATCATTGAAATTGGTGTCTCAAAAGGGTTATCAATTATTGATTTCTCAAGGGCTATAGGCCACCGGGTTACAAAAATTCCGGCTTACAATGAATGCGCATTAAGTCG
Organism: Triticum urartu; assembly: GCF_056163025.1. Classification (NCBI taxonomy): domain Eukaryota; kingdom Viridiplantae; phylum Streptophyta; class Magnoliopsida; order Poales; family Poaceae; genus Triticum; species Triticum urartu. The sequence goes on from NC_141873.1 coordinate 435,928,074, forward strand.
TCATCGGCCAAGAGCCGCCAGGTATTTAAACTCCGGATTTACTTGTCAACCGATGAGGTATTCAAATCTTTAAATAGCCAAAACTGGCTGGATTTTCATGATGACATTGAATGATTGAGGTTTTCATATCGGGTTATATTATTCAAATCTTGAATAGCCAACATGGCTGGATTTCTATTGTGATTATCAATAACCAGTGTTATGATTGAGGTTTTCAAAGTCGCTTTAGCGCAACGGCTATTATTTTTATCAATGGATATGATTTATTCTACAATGGAAGGAATAGTCTCGAGTCGCTGCAGGCTTACGACCCGGCACTTGGGGGCTACATTATTCAGATTGGGATTATATCAAATATGCAAGTCCCATGTCACTGCTAGCATGCACCATGGCACTTGGGGGCTAATGCAAAGTCATTTTTGCTCAATTTATTGAAGACCCGACTCATCACATTCTAAATGAGTTGGCCCTTGGGGCTACCAATTGCTCCTGTCAAAATTTCAAGGTACACAAGCATTAATCCATTATATTGAACGGTCCACTATTCAGTTGGTGGAGTACAAAGCTCTTAACCTTGTGGACGTGGGTTCAAGCCCCATGGTGGAGACTATATTATAAGATGTTATTATCAATTATATACAAAGTCCCAGCTCAGTATTATCTTATTAAGCAGGCCCTTGGGGGCTACATTGCTGTTCAAATTTACATGGTTATATCTATAAAGCCCCTGCTCATTATTGCATAATGACCCGGCCCTTGGGGGCTACACTGGTTGAAGTTTTCATGAGCATAAAGCAATTACAAGTCCCAGGTTGCTGCAAGCATGACAACCCGGCACTTGGGGGCTACATGTGTGGAATATTCAAGGTTGCAACATTTATTGGAGCAAGTCTTAAACCATCACTTTGTTCTGCTCAAGACTTGGGGGCTATAGGTAATATGGATATAAGGGAGAAAAATCTTCAAATTATCAGTTTTGAGCAAATTAGGAGGATCAATTACATAAACCGGTGTCAACAACAATTATGACCCGACATCGTCTGTTCTATAATCTGGAAGTTTTTTGGTAATGATAAACCGACAAGTTTTACATCTTCAAGCTGGCTGAATATCAGATAAGTATTTGAAGACCAAAATTATTTGACCCGATGCCTTGGAAGCCGACTCAAGTGGATTATTCTTCACAATATTTTTCTGTGAGAAACCAACATCAGCAGATTGAGTATGAAGCTAGCTTATTTGACCCGGATTTTCTAGATGAAGGAAATGACAATTGGACTTAAGGATAATCAGGTCCCGTCTCAGGAGAATATTTAATCCGAAGCACAAGGAATTAAGGATGATCAGGTGCCGGCGTACAAGAATTTTTAACCCGGAACACAATATGTCAAATTTGTTCTTGTGTTTGTTTTACAGGACCAGTTTAACATGGATAAATCCAAATTAAACTGAGGGCTAATGTCGGGGATGTACCCCGCGGTATGACCAGGCCGGAAGTATGACCCGGCCGGACTTGGCGCTTCACCGATGACCCGCCGGAGGACTGTCGACTCACGGGTCTGGCGGCTCACTGGTCAGACGACTCACAGATGACCCCGACGGCGGGTCACATAAAAGACTAGGCCCAAGGCCCAGTAGGCCGGCTCATATTATGGTGGGCCGGCTTAAGACAGAAGGCATGAGGAATATTTCCTTTACAAGGAAGCAAGACCCGTACTTGTATCCAACTTGTAATAGAGAATAAGTTAGTTCTAATCCTAATAGGACTCTACATGTAAGCCGCCCCTTCAACTTATATAAGGAGGGGTAGGGCTCCCCAAAGAGGGACAAGCAACAAGAAACAATATCTAGGGCTAGACACAAAGAGGAGAACCGGCTTACGGTGACTCCCTCATAATCATAATGAGACCTAGCCACAAACAGCACGTAGGGTTATTACCGGATGATGTTTCCCGGGGCCCGAAGCTGTCTAAATCATCGTCTTGTATGTTGCGTCTCTCGATTCCGTTCAACCCCTTTAAACTACCACATAGATGCGTTGGCCTCGCGACTAAATCCTTACACTAGGACATCCATGACAATTCCACGACAACACCCATCGTAATCATTCGTACGTGCACATGCATGGAGATGGAGGCTGAACTGAATCACCGGGAGAACTTATCCGTCCGTACCTTGCCGTTGGAGAGGTTGGCGGCGGACTCGGCGATGTCGTAGGCGCTGAGGATGGCGAGGGAGCTGCCGAGGCTGTGGCCGGTGACGGAGATGCTCACGTCCTCGCCGAGGGCGGTGTGGTGGGCGACGAGCTTGCGGACCTCCACCAGGACCTGCTCGCGGGCGGAGTACTTGCAGAAGCGGCAGGAGGGGTCCTTGTCGGTGTAGAGGTCCACGAAGCCGGACTCAGGGCCGGCCCTGGGGCATGGGCAGGGGGCGACGGCCCAGGGCCCAGCCCAGGGAGGGGCCCATGATGTAGTGCACATATATAATATAGCCAAGCAAAAATAGGTGAGAAAAAAATTATGAGAGAAGAAAAACTAGATGAGGTAGGCCGATCAGATAGCAGGTAGCGATTAGCGAAGCGTCACGCACGCCGCACGGCAGGACCGCTCGTTTCGATTGTGAAACAAATCAATCGAAGATCTCGCGGACGCCTCGCTCGTCTGTTCGTCCTCTCGTCGCTGTGGTCGCCTCGGTCACCGCTGTGTGCGTCGCCCGCCGTGCGGCAATCCAGCAGCCGCAGACCGCAGCAGTATGTATACGTATGTATGTGAGCAGTGAGCGCAGCCCACAGCAGTACGTATACGTATCCATGCATAACTCTATGTACCATGTTCCTGATTCATCCCTGCAAACCCCAATTTCAGTAATTTCTTTTATTTTTTAGAACGTATTCAACTATTCATCCATGATTCATCCTCTAATTTTAGTGTTCACGAAGTTCCAAATTTTAATGTATAGTTTTCAAATTCAATCTTTCATAGTATGTATTCAACCATTCTTTTTTTTGTCATTCTATGCACATGTCTAGAGTTCCAATCATTCAAATCATTCGATGTATAAATTTCAAATTCCTTGAATAATTTTTTCTTTATAATATTAGAACATTAGCCCGCCATGTTGCCTAAGAAGCATTTGTCAGTTGCTCAAACAAGAAGAAAAAAGATAGAAAGGGATCTGAAGATTCAACAACTGAAGGGTACTTAAATATTATTGTTCTGGATGGAGTCAGTTGAATTTGGTTCTTATTTGAGGTAACACTTCCGCTTCAGTACAACCCCCCTAAACATATATCATATTATGTTACTTTCAATTTTCTATCTTTTTAGTATTTCTATCGTAATATGGCATTGTCCAACAATTATTATGTTTAAGTTTATGTACCACGCACGCGCATACAAATATATGATCTGGATATAGGGGCACAGGACATCGAGTTCGCCTGGGCCTTCCGAAACACAGGACCGGCCCTGGCCGGACTCCACCTTCACCTCGGGGTCCGGGCACGGGATGCCCTCGTCGGCCACGGGCCGGAGGTAGTCCATGAGGTCCGACACCCACTCGAGCCGCGTGATGGTGCCGCGCCACGCGATGGCGATGTCGCGCCGGCCCAGCCGCGCCGACTCCTCGTCGGTGGACACGGCCACGTAGCCGATCCAGTTCGCGCGCTGGCTCCACAGCTTGGCGTCGGCGCGGGACCTCCCGGAGAAGAAGTTGGGGAACCGGAAGTTGGACGTGGCGTACAGGTAGCGGGTCACGGAGTAGCCCCGCGCCGCGTCGGTCATGCCGAGCCGCTCGAAGAAGGCGCGCCTCGGGTACTTGCAGCTGCCGCAGTAGCGGGAGGCCAGGTCGTAGTCGAACGCGTCGTAGCAGGCCTGCGCGAGCTCGCCGTAGCGGATGAGCTCCGAGCGGAGCAGCGGGTCCATCGGGTCAAGAAGCCCCGCCCAGTCGTCGCTGCCGTGGATCTCCCGCCACCGTGCGGGCAGCTCGTCCTGGTGCTTCTGTGCTCCGCGGCGCCGCGCGGACGAGGCATCGTCGGGAAGGTACAGGTCGTCCTCCTCCTCGTCTTGGGTGAGGTTCTGCTCTAGCTGGCCGACGAGGGAGGCGAGCGCGTCGTCCCTGGTGGCCGCGGAGGCGAGCTGCAGTCTTTTGGTGGTGGTGAGTGGTGTGCGCGGGGCTGGAGCGGCCCGGAGGGAGATTTGTGTGTGGGTGGTGGTGGCGGCGGTGCCGCGGTGCGGGAGGGAGGAGAGCTGCGGGGAGACGTCGCGGCAGGAAAGTGGCGCCATTGGGGAAGGCGATGGCATGGTCGTATGGAATGGAGACACGCGGGCAGAACGCCTTTATGCCCCTCGGGAGAGGTATAGTACGTCTATCAGCCACCAAGCTCTGACCAGAAAGAGCTACTCAGTTGTTGACCATATTAAAGACAGTATAATCGTACCTAAAGCGAGCCCTCTCAATACTTTGCGTTTTTGACCGTCGGATTTCTTGTTCAGATCATCCTCGGTCGTTTGATGCGTCTGCCCTCGAGCGTGGGCTGCTCCTCGGCCGGATGTCCTGAGGGGCCGTTATTCCCGAAGCCGAATCGAAGCCTTCTCGTTAGTCCACGCAAATTAACGTATGATCCCGGACGGAAGGCCACGATCGGCGTTAGGTATTTCCTCCGGTTCCATAAGTTTCAGTTTCACCCCCCCCCCCCCCCCCCCACCTCCCAGCCGTGTATTACGCATGTCCCGCGGCGGCGCCACACATGGCGATCTCCATCTCCTCCACCTGTCTGAGCTGCTGTTGTTTGAAGAGACACAGCAGCGGCGCTGCTGCCCGAGGGCCCCGCGGCCGAGCCCACTTCGCTCTCCACCTTCCTCCCTGCGTCGCCGTCTCAACATGCGCCTAAGCCAGATTGCCCTGCAGACCATCGCAAGCCGCTGTCCTACCATCTACTGCCTCGTCGTGCGCACCCGGAAGAAGCCCTCGAATCCTCCGCGAGTATGCATGCACCACCACGCCGGCCCCAAGCCTGTTCAGCGCCGCCCGCGCACGGCCTGGATCCCGGCGCCTCCTGGGGCCGACGGGTACGAGGAGGAGGGCCACTACAAGGATGGCACTGAACCGTCCAACTCCGCTGCTGCGAGGGCGGCGGCTAGGTTCCCAGTAGTCGCGAACCTAGCGTCTACAAGTCGGACAATGGGCAGCGGTGGGCACGATGCTTCCAGCAGGCTCATTTTCTCAGCCAAACTCTGTCCCCGATTAAGTTATCATATCCCTTGTTTCTTAAAACATTCCAGGCATTGATTTCCTTAACAGTTTACATGTCATGTGTTTGATACAATGGACAGGATGAACTATTGTGCTAAATGGTCTTTAATAATTTCCCTGTGTGAGGGGTACACCATTGACTCACTATACTGATGCAATTAACCTCCATAGTTCATTCTTCAACTGATGTTCATTTGAAACTTACCATATATCAGGTAGAAAATGTGTTGGCTCAAGATCATTGGGAGTGTTTACCATCATGATTTCCTTCCTCATATGCCATGGACAATCAGGAACTACTTTTCTGTCGTTTCTGGTATTGCTGCTACAGGTGTATGTATAGGCTTTCTTCCATGGAGTGAGGAGTCATTTCGCTGAGGAGGAGGGCGGGATCGCCGGGCTGTGGTGATCTAGCCATTTAAACCTCTTGTACATATTTCTCTCTTCTTCTATAAAGCTAAGGTACGCCTTTGGCGTACTCTCGAAAAAAGAGGAGTCATTTCGCTGAGCTGGAGTCCAGGAGTTCGTGGAACCGGGCAGTTGATGAACGGGGCCTTATAGTATGGAAAACATGTTGGTTGCTGTAATCGAATAATTACTCATGTGGAACGTCTTGTTTTCCTTTCACCACACAAGCTTCTTCTAAGTCACGACATGATACTAGATTAGAGATCGTTTCCCTTTTGTCAAGTATAGATACTAGATCACATTTTATTTGGGAGTTTTGTTTTGCATCATTTGTTTGAGTGAGCTTCATTTCTCACATGGTGTCGTAATTAATAAAACACAGTTTTTTTTATGTGCAGAGCATCTTATAAGACTACAACATTACAATTGGAAAATCTGCAACGACTAGCGAATTGCAATTTCCTTTTCTACGTACAAACATTCATATTGCTCAAATGGTGTTTGATCACTTCTTTGATAGTGCACAGAAAAATTCTTATTTAGTTAGTCACTTGTTGCTGAAAATTTTATCTAACACTTTGTGTAGACCAGGTTATTCCTGGGATCTTGAACTTATCGGTTCTTCTATTTCACTAGTTGCACTTCTGAGCATATAGGTCGACATTATGCAAATATGTAGTTGTTAATTTAACTCTGTTTTATGAGAAAACTTTGACTTTGTGTGCATTATTTAATGTGAAAGTAAATTTTGTTCATTAGAATTCATAAATATGTAAGGTCTGCTAGAACTTTCTTTTTATTAGTCCTCATCACTTGTCCATAGATGAAGCAAATGATAGATGAAGTGAGACATGCTGTTGTTGGATAAGATTTATTACTTTCTTAAATAAATAACATGGTGATATATGGGGCATGAAGAATAGACCCAATTACCGGATGGATCTTAAGGTATACAACGACACTGAAGAGAACAAGCCCGGTTCTGCATCCTCGCTGGCGATCGTGTAAGATATTCTATGCTCGAAGTACTACTCCAAAAATCATATATCCGTAGTAACAAAATTATTGGTATGAATTCATCATAAGTCTTTGCTTGCCTTGCCCAATAATTTTAAGTATTGAGAAACTATTTTTGTTTTATGCTCTAGGATGTACAAGCCCTGTATTTTTATTTGTGTGCTAAGTCCAGTTTTTATTGTTTATGCTACAGCCACTGTCGAAGCTAGGGTAATAGAGATGGTGTGCCGGCATAGGCAGGAGCGATAGCCTTTTTAATCTACGACCTTCTTTCTTTTTTTCCTTTCCTTTTCTAAATTGAATTTTTTGGAATATATGAGGCATTTGAATTAAGAGATGGAGGATTTGATTACGTTGCCAAAGGTGGTCTCAAGTTTAATTCACTAATTAGCCATCTTTTCTATTTAGAGTGAAGTTATACTATGGTTGTTTGGTTACACATTTTAAGAGGGTGCTTGGATCCAAGGGACTATTTTTAGTCTGACTAAAAATAGTCTTTTTTAGAGGCTAAAGTTCCAAGCACCTCTGACTAAAGAGAGACTAGGACTAGTCTTGAGGCTAAATTTTTTTAGTCATAGGAAACCTACTAAAATATGTATTAGCACTCTCTCTCCTCATTTAATTACTCTCTTTTAACACATGCGAGTTCTGGATTGGAGGGTTTGGAGGATAATAAATGCTTAATAATTTGATTTTAGTCTCTTTAGTATTTGGATCCAAGCATGGGTGAGGCTAGCAAGTTTTAGTCCCACTACTTTTAGTCATGTGACTAAAACGTATCCAAGCACCCTCTAAGTCAATACTTGCTACAAGTATGTTTGACAATATGTTAATTAGATTGGCATCTTGAGTACTGTTTCTGGTTAAATGTGTGTGAATTGGGTGAATTATAGGTGTCGTGTTGTGATTTGAACCACCACAGATTTATTTATTGATTTAGACCTGGGTAGTGATCATGCCTCCAAATATTTGTAAAAATTCCTATCATTTGATTGAAAAAATTGATGGGCGCAACAACGCACGCCATACTTCGACACATAACTGAACGCTTAACTTCCAGCGATGTAGTAATTAACAATACTTCTTAATAAGTCTCCGCACTAGACAAAGAAATAGAAGTCACTCATACTTAGGATTCTCTCGTCACATATCAATGCAAGTGCAAATTAAACTGGGGGCACACGAACCACAACGTGCAGGTACAGGTTGTTCTTCCGTCGGACGGTGAGGCCCATCTCCTCTGTCATGTCCAGCTCATCTGGTCTCACCCCTCCTGGGAGCTCCCAGTCGAAGTGGTAGAGAAGTGCGGCCAGTACAATCTCGATGCTAGCCTGTGCAAACATCATTCCAGGGCACATCCTTCGACCTGCCCCAAATGGTATGTACTCAAAGTTTGTTCCTTTGAAATCAACCATGCTAGATTCAAATCTCTCTGGTTTGAACTCCTCAGGGTCTTCCCAGTGCCTAGGGTCTCTTCCGATTGCCCATGCGTTCACTAACATTGTGGTGCCCTCGGGGACATCATACCCGAGGATTTTGCAAGGCTCAGTTGCCTCCCTAGGGAGAAGCAATGGTGCAGGTGGATGAAACCTCATTGTCTCCTTGATGACGAGTCTGAGGTACTTGAGATTGATCAAGTCATCCTCGGTCACCTTCGGCTTTCCTTGCAGGTTCTTGCGTACTTCGGCTTGTGCCTTCCGCATCACATTTGGGGACCTCATGAGCTCTGACATGGCCCATTGAAGAGTGATTGCTGATGTCTCGCTTCCGGCACCAAACAGATCCTGCAATTTGCCGATTTGATGAAATTTGGAATTGCTACGTATTCTAGGCAGTTTTGGATTGTCACCCATATGCAGTGAGATATCCAGTAGCAAATCCTTGAATAATAGCGAGTATAACATATAACAATTCTTCGATTCTGTGTGAACTCAAGAAAAAACAAAATGAATTAAGAGACACTTGTGTCTTGCTAGCTACTCTCTCGTTTCGAAATACTTGACCCTTTTTGTTTTGTTGTAACTACTCCATCATTTTTAAATACTTGAGCTTTTTTATTATATGTTGGTCAATTGTTTTGGTTTGACTCAAATTATGAAACAATTTTAACATTGACAACAACATATTGATAATAAATAGAATCAATCACGAAATGAACTATCAAAAAATGTATAATTAGTTTTGTTTAATACTGCATCAACTGCGAGGTGGCGTGGTGACTCATGATTAATCTCCAAATCATTCCAATTTAAAAAAATATGGCATATTTCTTACGGAACTCTGTGGCCAAAGTATAACTGCTAGAAGAGGGAAGGCAGAAGTTAAGAAATTGTTGCACTTATAAGTATAACTGCTTTGATCATTCCCATGGTAAGGGGCACGTCGAGGACACCTTCCTTGCGTATCCTCATGAGCGCGTCCACTAGGTCCTCTCCTTCCTCCACGACACCGCTCGCTGAGGCGGTGGTTGCCCTCTGCTCCTCGTGTTGCTTGATCGCGTACTCCATGAGCTCGGAGCTCTTCTGGTGGTACTCCTCGGCCCGCCGTGTCGTGCCGCTGACGAATCTCGCGAGCCACGACGATGGGAACATATCGCTAAGGCTGAACCCGCCGGCGATCTTGACACCATCCTCGAGTGTCTGCAAGAACTCCTCACGCCTCATGAATCTTTCCCCAATCATGGCGCGTACCGCCGAATCGTTGATGAGGATGGAAATTCGCTCACTCACGTTCACGAGCTTCATGGGCGGCGCCACCGTGATGGCGGCCACGAGTCGGCAGACCTCATCCTCCCGGATGTGGCGGAACGACTGCACGCGACGCACACTGAGAAGCTCCAAGATGCAAATCTTGCGAAGCTGCCGCCACAAGGCGCCATAGGGAGCGAATACCAGCCCTTCAGAGTTCATAATCTTCAACGTGGGGCTCAACGGTCGCGTAGCGAAGACGACGTCATGCGTCCGCATGATCTCGCGGGCAGCCTCCGGGGATGTGGCCACCATCACCGGCACCTTGCCGAGCTTGAGGTACATGAGAGGCGCGTCGAGCCGGTGAGCGAGGTCGGCCATGACACAGTGCATGAGCGGGTTGCCGGCGAGGTGATGAAGACTGCCGATGAGCGGAAGCCGCCACGGACCGGGTGGCAGACGCACGCCGCTATTGCCACCGCTGTGTTTCGTGTTGAGCTTGAAGAGAAGGAGAGTAAGGAGGAGAGCCAAGAGAAGGCAGAGGTAGTACGCTCACTGCTCCATGGAGAGGTCTCGTGTGTTGAGCTAAGGCGCAGTGTGGTAGAGTGAAGGTGATGCTGCACTTTGAGTCTCTGGCTCAAGGGCCCGATCTTATATAGTATTTCCTCTGTTTCTAAACATATTAAAAAAAATTCTATATAGACTACATACAAAGTAAAATGAGTGAATCTACACTCTAAAATACGTCTATATACATCCATATGTAGTTCATATACAAATCTCTAAAAAGATATTTTTAGAAACGGAGGGTATTAAGGCGCAATGCATTAACTGCTGGGTTAATTAGGGGGTGAGAATGGAAAAGCAGCCTGTATGCAGCCAATGCATGCACGGTGACAGCTTGATTATTGACCGGGGGAGTAATGCGTCATAATTGCGTGAGTAATTGGGGCATGTTCAATGCAGGGCGGTTACTTAGACGCTTATAGACAAAAAAAATAAATACATAAAATTAAGGGATAATTCCATTTATCCGCCTAACTTGAGCCACCACCTGGCATTTGTCCCTAATTTTCAGGTATGCTCAAAAATACCCCTCTTCCGTTAAGTCACCTTACAGAAATGCCCTTTTCTGTCGTTACCGTCCGGTCAAAGGGGTTTGACCGTCCGATGAACAGTAACATGGTGAACAGTAAATTCGAAAAAAATAGCAAAGAAAATAAAAAAAATCTGAAATTTTGTGGGATCGAAGATACTCAAGGGAGCAAGGTGCGTACAAATTTTGGCACAATTTGAACATTCCAGGAGCTCGTGTCAAAGGAAAAACTTTAAAATGTATGCTGTAAATAGTAAATTCAAAAAAATAGTAAGAAAATTCAAAAAAATATGAAAAATTTTGGCATCAAAGAGGCTGGGGTGCGCAAGGTGCGTGCAAATTTTTGTTGTGTTTCGACACTGTAGGAGCTCGTGGAGAAAAAAACTATATTTGGCGCAGAAAAAAACTCTGAAAAATGCACTATTTTGTTTTTTTTGCGAGAGCACCTCGCATGTCATTTGATAAAAAAAATTGCAAGCGCCTTGCGCACCCAAGCCTCTTTGATGCCAGAAAAATTCATACTTTTTAAATTTTTCTTGCTATTTTTTTGTAATTTACTGTTCACAGCGTATAGATTTACATTTTTTCCTTTCCCACGAGTTCCTGGAATGTCCAAATAGGTTGAAAATTTGTACGCACCTTGCGCCCTTGAGTATCTTCGAGCCGACAAAATTTCAGATTTTTTGATTTTTTTGCTATTTTTTCAAATTTAATGTTCACCATGTTACTATTCACTAGACGGTCAAAGCCCTTTGACCGGACGGCAAGGGCATTTCTATAAGGTGACTTGACGGAAGAGGGGTATTTTTGAGCATACCTGAAAATTAGGGGCAAATGCCAGGTGGTGGCTCAAGTTAGGGGGAGAAATGGAATTGTCCCTAAAATTAAAGAATAATATAAGCATCCGCCCTACGCAACGCTGGCCGCTAATCAAGGTGCTAATAACTGGTGGTTGTTGCACTAAACGCTACCTTCCCATGAGGCTAGTCATAGTGGGAGTAACTTAGGTAGTAACATAGTGCACTTCAAGAAATTTTTTCTTATGTGGCAAGTAGTCAATGAGAGATGGTAACATAATATATCACTGTAACATAGCGCTTCCCAAGACAAGATGAGTCTACAAGTTAATAAATGAAGCCATCTATGTTACACTATTATGTTACTTTGCATTATGAAGGTAGTAACTTAGACTAGTGTCATATGCATGATACTAGTCTAAGTTACTTCCCACTATGACCAGCCTGAGAGAAAAAAAGGGCCAAGCGCCCGACACCAAATATTGCGCCGATGCCATGGGTGACTCCAGGATTTGAGGGTATAACCACTAATCGGCCAAGATTTCTATCCTAGCGCCGGTTCCTAGTGCCTCGTGTTGGAGATGCCCTTAGGCGCTGTGGTTTAACTACTTATGCTATTTTTCGGTCATGAGCAAAGGAATTTACAGCCAATCGCTAATCACCTAGATCCGAGAAATTGCTCATGCGCGCCGAGTAAACCGTGACAGAGCACCTAATCCCTGTCCTCACATGAATTAGGCATTTCTGGCCGTTTGATTTCATTTGTTAAACATTAATGGCCGTCAGATCTAAAGTAAACGCTATGTTCGCCGCGAACTGGGCCTGAAATCGTAAGGGCAGCTACCCCCCGTAGCTATTTTGCAGCCCTGTCATTAATTGGGCCACGTCTCCTGCTCGGGCCAAGGCTAAGCCCGGTTCAGCCTTACATGACGGCATCTCCCTCCCTTCCTTCGCTGCTCAGGCTGCCCCCTCCTCTCCCCGCCGCCGCCCATGACGGCATCTCCTCCCTCTTCGCTTCCCTACATGCCGATGTCGCCGCCTATGCCTTCGCGTCCCTCGCCCGTCTCGTGGCTATCAGGACTGAAGCTGTCGCGATATTCTTCAGTTAACTGTAGCAGATCAAGAAGAAAACATTTCAGAGAAATGGACGGCTGAGATAACTCCTCACTATTACCGTTTGTCGCTAGCTGTACGATGAAGATTGTAACGTTACTGTTAGTTACTGCTCCATTTCACCTCCTTGCCGGGAGCTCATCGCCTATATAACAGCCGGGCTGTGGCTGGCAGTCATCATCGCTATTTTTTCCTACAAGAATTGCCAAGATGGCCAAGTAAACTCATATATAATACAAATATCGTGGATCTGGGAGAAATTCCCCAATCCCCTTTCTTCAAATCCCTAAACCTATCATCCTGGACTAGCTAGATCCTGACAAATTGGTATCATGAGCAAGCGTTCCTTGGCGGAGGCGAGTTTCGATGGGCGAATTTTTCTCTCTCGAGGTATTCCCACCCTTTCCTTCTGATCGGCGACGGAGTCCTGAGAGGCGTCGGCGTCGGGGTTGAAGAGCGTCGGCGGTGTGTGGTGGCACTGGCGGCGGCGATCGTTCGGGTACAAATCAGCCGAGCCGGAGCGGTTGGTCGAGCACCTCGCTAGATTGGTAAAATCCTGCGTCTGAGCACTGATCCGTGTACCTTGGAGGCGTGGATCGGGGTGGCGGCAGGATTTGAGGTCAAGCAAGGGTTGTTGGTCGATCCAGTAGTAAAATTCCTAAACTCCACTTCAGATCAAGGCGATGGGGCGCGCGAAGGCAATTGATGAGACGGATCTGCAAGAAGTGCTGTCTCTTCGGGATGATTTCGGAATTCTACAGAAAGATCAAGCTCAGATGCAGGCTGATATGGCAAAACTACACGATGATGTCCATTCGATCAGCTCAAAACAGGGAGAAATTTCAGTGCAAATGGGGAATGTCGAGTAAGTGGTTCTGGACTTGGGCAAGCAGCTATCCACAATTAATGCTGTGTTGCAGACCTTGGTGAAAGCGCCAGTAAGAGAGAGACAACTGATCCAGCTTCAAGTTCGCAGCAAGCACCTAAATCACCAGCAGGGTCTCAAGAGCAAATGCAGAATCAATTGCTCAGAACAGACCAACTCAGGAAACAACTGGAAGCAGGAAAAGAGAAAACAAGACAGTTAGAAGAACTACAGATGCAGAACTTACCTCCTAACAGAACAAGTAAACCTGCGGCTCCACCTGGATTTAATCAGCAAGGCAGAACAGAGCAGGCAAGTCCTTTAGGAACATGAATGACAGCAAGACACAATTCTTACACTCCTGCATTTCAGCAACATTATCATCAAAATAGAGACAGGCAGTTATGGCAGGGGTATGCTAGAACTTATGAACAGGACATCCAATGTCAGTTCATGAAATCTCTCACTAAAGGACCCAAAATGGAGTTTCCTAGATTTCAAGGTGAGGACCCAGTTGGGTGGATCAGACAGTGCAATAAATACTTTCAGATGTGAGGTGCTCCTGAAGAATATAAAGTCTCTCTTGCTCGGCTATACATTATTGGGGAAGCTGATGTGTGGTTGAGAAGATCAGGATTACTGGAGAAGAAAGTATCATGGAAGGAATTTTGCACTGAAATCACCAAGAGATTTTCTGAAAAATTCAACTCCATGAGACAGTTAAATAGCTCTGTGTCTGAATATACAAAGACATTTGAAGATCTTATGGCTGATGTCCAAGAGGAAAATCCTGAACTAGCAAAATCTTGGTTTGTAAGATGCTATGTAAATGGTTTAAGGGAGGGCATAAAGTTCCAGATCAGACCATTAAGACCGCAAACACTCACTGATGCTTATTCGTTAGCTAAAGATGTAGAGCCATGTCACCCTCCAGTGACCACAGTGCCTAAAAGAATTGTTGTCCCTTACAACAACTACTATCAGAAAACCTCTGGGAGTTTCCCTCCAAAGCAGAGTACCACTCCCTCTTCTCAACAGCAAATTCCCATCAGGCATACTGAAGTTCCTGTTAACAATACACAGAAAATCAGGAAAGTGGGAGAGTGTTGGAGATGTGGAGATAAGTGGGTGCATGGTCATAAATGCAAATTAGTTCCAACTATACATGCTAGGAAACAAGAACTAGAGGAGCAAACAACTTATGAGGTAGAAGAGCAACAGCTTGAGGAACAAATAGAACCAGTATCTGAAGGAGACCAGGCCATGTTCATCTCCACTTTTGCAATGGGACAACAACTTGCAGTGCCTACTCCAACAGTGATAATACATATCAATGGAAAAAGAGCAGTGGCCTTATTAGACTCTAGTAGCACTACATCTTTCCTCAATCAGGAGTTTGCAGTCAAAGCTAACTACAACATGCTGCATGTTAAACCTAGAAGCATTGCAGTAGCTAGGGGTGGAGTATTACTATCTACTGCAGTGGTTCCCAATTGTGAATTTCAGATTGCCAAACTGACAGTATCTCACAATTCCAGAGTAATCTCTCTACCAAGTCATGATGTTATCTTGGGATATGACTGGTTTACTGTTGTTAGTCATGTTTCCTTTGATATCCCTGCATAGCAATTTGGGTTTACACATGGGGGCAAACAGACTGTGTCAACAACAATGTTCTCTACTGCCGCTAACTTGAAAGAAGTTCCACCCAAGAGAGTGGACAAGCTGATGGAGAAAGGAGCTGAAGTATTCCTCTGTCAAATTCTTAGCATACTCATGGATGCTCCTGAGGATTTTAAAACTCCACCAGAAATACAGAAATTACTCTTGGAATATGTAGATTTGTTTGAAGAACCTAAAACACTACTACCTCAGAGGGCATTGGACCATAAAATCCCTTTAGTGGCAGGAGCTACACCACCCCAGGCCAGACCTTATAGAGTCCCTCAACACCAAAAGAAGGAAATGGAAGAGCAAATTAAAAATTTGTTAGCTGCACATTTGATAAGGCACAGTCAAAGCCCTTTTGCAGCACCAGTTCTGTTAGTTAAGAAAAAGGATGGATCTATGAGGTTATGTACTAATTATAGAAAGCTCAATGCTCTCACAATTAAGAACAAGTTCCCTATACCAGTTATAGAAGATTTGTTGGATGAGCTCCATGGAGCAAAATACTTCACCAAATTGGACTTCAGGTCTAGATACCATCAGATCAGAATGTCACCTGAAGATATATAAAAGACTGCCTTTAGAACATTCTTGGGGCACTTTGAATATTTAGTCATGCCCTTTGGTCTTTCAAATGCACTTGGTACATTTCAGGAACTGATGAACACCATTTTTGGGCCTTATTTGAGGAAATTTGTGTTGGTTTTCTTTGATGACATATTAATATTCAACAAATCTCTCAAAGAACATCTAGAACATATCAAACTGGTAATGGAGTTACTAAAGAAACATCAGCTCTATGCAAAGATGTCTAAATGTGTATTTGCAGTACAGCAAGTGGAGTACTTGGGCCATGTTATCTTTGAAAAGGGGGTAGCTACAAACCCACAGAAAATATCAGCCACTTCAGATTGGCCAATTCCTGAAAATATTACTAAACTAAGAACTTTTCTTGGTCTGGTTGGGTATTACAGAAGGTTTATGATACGTCCATTTTGCATCATGCTTTTATATCAATATTTATTGCATTATGGGTTGTTATTACACATTATGTCACAATACTTATGCTTATTCTCTCTTATTTTACAAGGTTTACATAAAGAGGGAGAATGCCAGCGGCTGGGATACTGGCTGGAAAAGGAGCAAATATTAGAGACCTATAATGCACAGCTCCAAAAGTCCTGAAACTTCACGGATGATGTTTTCCAAATATATAAAAAACATTGAGCGCAAGAACTTCACCAGGGGGGCCACACCCTGCCCACGAGGGTGGGGGCGCGCCCCTACCTCGTGGGCCCCCTGGTGGCCCTCCGGTGACCATCTTCTGCTATATGGACTCTTTCGATGGGAAAATAATCATAAGACATCTTCTCGGACGAAACTCCGCCGCCACGAGGCGGAACCTTGGCGGAACCAATCTAGGGTTCTGGCGGGGCTGTTCTGCCGGGGAAACTTCCCTCCTGGAGGGGGAAATCATCGCCATCATCATCACCAACGCTCCTCTCATCGGGAGAGGGCAATCTCCATCAACATCTTCATCAGCACCATCTCATCTCAAAACCTTAGTTCATCTCTTGTACCCAATTCTTGTCTACAAGTCCAGGATTGGTGCTAGTAGGTTGCTAGTAGTGTTAATTACTCCTTGTAGTTGATGCTAGTTGGTTTAATTGGTGGAAGATCATATGTTCAGATCCTATATGCACATTAATACCCCTCTGATTATGAACATGTTTATGCTTTGTGAGTAGTTACTTTTGTTCCTGAGGACATGGGAGAAGTCTTGCTATTAGTAGTCATGTGAATTTGGTATTCGTTCGATATTTTGATGAGATGTATGTTGTCTCTCCTCTAGTGGTGTTATGTGAACGTCGACTACATGACACTTCACCATTGTTTGGGCCTAGAGGAAGGCATTGGGAAGTAATAAGTAGATGATGGGTTGCTAGAGCGACAGAAGCTTAAACCCTAGTTTATGCGTTGCTTCGTAAGGGGCTGATTTGGATCCATATGTTTCATGCTATGGTTAGGTTTACCTTAATACTTTTGTTGTATTTGCGGATGCTTGCAATAGAGGTTAATCATAAGTGGGATGCATGTCCAAGTAAGGACAGCACCCAAGCACCGGTCCACCCACATACCAAATTATCAAAGTACCGAACGTGAATCATATGAGCGTGATGAAAACTAGCCTGACGATATTCCCATGTGTCCTCGGGAGCGCTTTACATCATATAAGAGTTTATCCAGGCATGTCCTTTTCTACAAAAGGATTGGGCCACTTTGCTGCACTTTATTTACTTTTGTTACTTGTTGCTCGTTACAAATTATCTTATCACAAAACTATCTGTTGCCACTTATTTCAGTACTTGCAGAGAATACCTTGCTGGAAACCGCTTATCATTTCCTTCTGCTCCTCGTTGGGTTAAACACTCTTACTTATCGAAAGGACTACAATAGATCCCCTATACTTGTGGGTCATCAGTTTATTAAGGGATATGGAGTAATAAAAGCGACAGACTGCATAATAAAGGTCCATATCACAAGTGGCAATATAAAAGTGATGTTCTTTCGCATTAGGATTATGTGCATCCAACCATAAAAGCGCATGACAACCTCTGCTTCCCTCTGCAAAGGGCCTATCTTTTACTTTTATCTCCTATACTGCAAAAGAGTCAAGGTGATCTTCACCCTTCCTTTTTTACATTTTATCCTTTGGCAAGCACAATATGTTGGAAAGATCCTGGTATATATGGCTAATTGGATGTGGGTTTTCATGAACTATTACTGTTGACATTACCCATGAGGTAAAACGTTGGGAGGCAAAACTATAAGCCCCTATCTTTCTCTGTGTCCGATTAAAACTCCATACCCATAAGTATTGCGTGAGTGTGAGCAATTGTGAAAGACTATATGATAGTTGAGTATGTGGACTTGCTAAAAAGCTCTTATACATTGACTCTTTCCTATGTTATGATAAATTGCAATTGCTTCAATTACTGAGATTATAGTTTGTTAGTTTTCAATGAAGTTTACGATTCATACTTGATATTGTGATTGAACTATTACTCTAGCATAAGATATCATATGACAAGAATTATATAAGTTGCTGCTCTAAGAATGATCATGATGCCCTCATGTCCATGTTTTATTTTTATCGACACCTTCATCTCTAAACATGTGGACATATTTTTCGATTTCGGCTTTTCACTTGAGGACAAGCGAGGTCTAAGCTTGGGGGAGTTGATACGTCCATTTTGCATCATGCTTTTATATCAATATTTATTGCATTATGGGCTATTATTACACATTATGTCACAATACTTATACTTATTCTCTCTTATTTTACAAGGTTTACATAAAGAGGGAGAATGCCGGCGGCTGGGATTCTGGCTGGAAAAGGAGAAAATATTAGAGACCTATTCTGCACAGCTCCAAAAGTCCTAAAACTTCACGGATGATGTTTTCCAAATATATAAAAAACATTGAGCGCAAGAACTTCACCAGGGGGGCCACACCCTACCCACGAGGGTGGGGGCGCGCCCTACCCCCCTGGGAGCGCCCCCTACCTCGTCGGCCCCCTGGTGGCCCTCCGGTGACTATCTTCTGCTATATGGACTCTTTCGATGGGGAAATAATCATAAGCCATCTTCTCGGACGAAACTCCGCCGCCACGAGGCGGAACCTTGGCGGAACCAATCTAGGGTTCTGGCGGGGCTGTTCTGCCGGGGAAACTTCCCTCCTGGAGGGGGAAATCATCGCCATCATCATCACCAACGCTCCTCTCATCGGGAGAGGGCAATCTCCATCAACATCTTCATCAGCAGCATCTCATCTCAAAACCCTAGTTCATCTCTTATACCCAATTCTTCTCTCCAAGTCCGGGATTGGTGCTAGTAGGTTGCTAGTAGTGTTAATTACTCCTTATAGTTGATGCTAGTTGGTTTAATTGGTGGAAGATCATATGTTCAGATCCTATATGCACATTAATACCCCTCTGATTATGAACATGTTTATTCTTTGTGAGTAGTTACTTTTGTTCCTGAGGACATGGGAGAAGTCTTGCTATTAGTAGTCATGTGAATTTGGTATTCGTTCGATATTTTGATGAGATGTATGTTGTCTCTCCTCTAGTGGTGTTATGTGAACGTCGACTACATGACACTTCACCATTGTTTGGGCCTAGAGGAAGGCATTGGTAAGTAATAAGTAGATGATGGGTTGCTAGAGTGACAGAAGCTTAAACCCTAGTTTATGCGTTGCTTCGTAAGGGGCTAATTTGGATCCATATGTTTCATGCTATGGTTAGGTTTACCTTAATACTTTTGTTGTCTTTGCGGATGCTTGCAATAGAGGTTAATCATAAGTGGGATGCTTGTCCAAGTAAGGACAGCACCCAAGCACTGGTCCACCCACATACCAAATTATCAATGTACCGAATGCAAATCATATGAGCATGATGAAAACTAGCTTGACGATATTCCCATGTGTCCTCGGGAGCGCTTTACATCATATAAGAGTTTGTCCAGGCTTGTCCTTTGCTACAAAAGGATTGGGCCACTTTGCTGCACTTTATTTACTTTTGTTACTTGTTGCTCGTTACAAATTATCTTATCACAAAACTATTTGTTACCACTTATTTTAGTACTTGCAGAGAACACCTGGCTGGAAACCGCTTATCATTTCCTTCTGCTCCTTGTTGGGTTCGACACTCTTACTTATCGAAAGGACTACGATAGATCCCCTATACTTGTGGGTCATCAAGACTCTTTTCTGGCACCGTTGCCGGGGAGTGAAGCACCTTTGGTAGGTGGAATTTGGTAAGGAAAAATTGATATAGTGTGCTGAAATTTACTGTCACTTGTTACTATGGAAAGTAATCCTCTGAGGGGCTTGTTCGGGGTATCTTCACCCCGACCAGTAGAGCAAAGAGTTGCTCCTCAACCTACTGAACCTACTGAAAATAAAAATGCTTGCTTTGAAATTCCTTTGGGTATGGTAGAAAAACTGCTAGCTAATTCTTTTTAGGAGATGGAACAAAACATCCTGATGAGCATCTAATATATGTGGATGAAGTTTGTGGATTATTTAAGCTTGCAGGTGTACCCGGAGATGTTGTTAAGAAGAAGGTCTTCCCCTTATCTTTGAGGGGATATGCATTGACATGGTATAGGCTATGTGATGATATGGAGTCATGGAACTACAAACGATTGAAATTGGAATTTCATCAAAAGTTTTATCCCATGCATCTTGTTCATCGTGATCGCAATTATATATATAATTTTTGGCCTCGCGAAGGAGAAAGCATCGCTCAAGCTTGGGGGAGGCTTAAATCAATGCTATATTCATGCCCCAATCATGAGCTCTCAAGAGAAATGATTATTCAAAATTTTTATGCTCGGCTTTCTGGTAACAATCGCACCATGCTTGATACTTCTTGTGCTGGCTCTTTTATGATGAAGACTATTGAATTCAAATGGGATTTATTGGAAAGAATTAAATGCAACTCCGAAAATTGGGACCTCGACAATGGTCAGGAGTCAGGTATGACACCTAGTTTTGATTGTGTTAAATCTTTTATGGATACCGATATTTTTTGTAAATTTAGCACTAAATATGGACTTGACTCTGAGATAGTAGCTTCTTTCTGTGAATCATTTGCTGCTTATGTTGATCTCCCCAAGGAGAAGTGGTTTAAATATCATCCTCCCATAGAAGTAAAAGTAGCTGCACCTATTAAAGTTGAAGAAAAGACTATCACTTATAGTGATCCTATTGTTCCTACTTCTTATGTTGAGAAACCACCTTTCCCTGTTAGGATAAAGGATCATGCTAAAGCTTCAACTGTGGTTCATAAAAGCAATATTAAAACATATATACCTCCTGAGCAAGTTAAAGTTGAACCTAATATTGCTATTGTTAAAGATCTCTTGTCTGATAATATAGATGGGCATGTTATTTATTTCTGTAATGAAATTGCTAGAATTGCTAAACCCCGTGATATAGATAAACCTAGACCCGTGGTAGGCATGCCTGTTATTTCTGTTAAAATAGGAGATCATTGTTATCATGGCTTGTGTGATATGGGTTCTAGTGCTAGTGCAATACCTATTGACTTATACAAATAAATTATGCATGACATTGCACCCGCCGAGTTAGAAGATATTAATGTCACAATTAAACTTGCTAATAGAGATACTATTTCACCAATGAGAATTGTTAGAGATGTTGAAGTCTTGTGTGGAAAAACTAAATATCCTGCTGATTTTCTTGTTCTTGGTTCCCCACAAGATAGTTTTTGTCCCATTATATTTGGTAGACCCTTCTTAAATACTGTTAATGCTACCATAGATTGCAAAAGGGATGTGGTTACTGTCGTTTTAGATGATATGACTCATGAATTTAATTTTTCTAAATTTAGTAGACAACACCGTGAAGAAGAATTATCTAGTAAGGATGAAATTATTGGTCTTGCTTCTATTGCCGTACCTCCTAGTGATCCTTTAGAACAATATTTGCTAGACCATGAAAATGATATGTTTATGAATAAAAGAAGGGAATTAGATGAAGTATTCTTTAAACATGAACCTATTCTGAAAAACAATTTACCTGTTGAAATCCTAGGGGATCCTTCTCCACCCAAGGGTGATCCCATGTTTGAGCTTAAACCATTACCTGGTACTCTTAAATATTCTTATCTTGATGAGAAAAAGATATATCCTGTTATTATTAGTGCTAACCTTTCAGAATAGGAAGAAGAGAGATTATTGAAAACTCTGAAGAAGCACAGTGCTGCTATTGGGTATACTCTTGATGATCTTAAGGGCATTAGTCCCACTCTATGTCAACATAAAATTAGTTTGGAAGAAGATGCTAAACCAGTTCGTGATCATCAACGCCGTCTAAATCCTAAAATGAAAGAGGTGGTAAGAAAGGAGATACTAAAGCTCCTTGAGGCAGGTATAATTTATCCCGTTGCTGATAGTAAGTGGGTAAGTCCTGTCCATTGTGTCCCTAAGAAGGGAGGTATTACTGTTGTTCCTAATGATAAAGATGAATTCATTCCTCAAAGAATTATTACTGGTTATAGGATGGTAATTGATTTCTGCAAATTAAATAAGGCTACTAAAAAGGATCATTACCCCTTACCTTTTATCGATCAAATGCTAGAAAAATTATCCAAACATACACATTTTTGCTTTCTAGATGGTTATTCTGGTTTCTCTCAAATACCTGTGTCAGCCAAAGATCAATCAAAGACTACTTTTACATGCCCTTTTGGTACTTTTGCTTATAGACGTATGCCTTTTGGTTTATGTAATGCACCTGCTACCTTTCAAAGATGCATGATGGCTATATTCTCTGACTTTTGTGAAAAGATTTGTGAGGTTTTCATGGACGACTTTTCCGTCTATGGATCTTCTTTTGATGATTGCTTGAGCAACCTAAATCGAGTTTTGCAGAGATGTGAAGAAACTAATCTTGTCTTGAATTGGAAAAAGTGCCACTTTATGGTTAATGAAGGTATTGTCTTGGGGCATAAAGTTTCTGAAAGAGGTATTGAAGTTGATAAAGCCAAAGTTGATGCTATTGAAAAGATGCCATGTCCCAAGGACATCAAAGGTGTAAGAAGTTTCCTGGGTCATGCCGGTTTTTATAGGAGGTTCATTAAGGACTTCTCAAAAATCTCTCGGCCTCTGACTAATTTATTACAAAAAGATATACCATTTGTCTTTGATGATGATTGTGTAGAAGCATTTGAAATACTTAAGAAAGCATTGATCTCTGCGCCTATTGTTCAGCCACCTGATTGGAATTTACCCTTTAAAATTATGTGTGATGCTAGTGATTATGCTGTAGGTGTTGTTCTAGGACAAAGAGTTGATAAGAAACTAAATGTTATTCAATATGCTAGTAAAACTCTAGACAATGCTCAAAGAAATTATGCTACCACTGAAAACGAATTATTAGCAGTTGTATTTGCTTGTGATAAGTTTAGACCTTATATTGTTGATTCTAAAGTAACTATTCACACTGATCATGTTGCTATTAAATATCTTATGGAAAAGAAAGATGCTAAACCTAGACTTATTAGATGGGTTCTCTTGCTACAAGAATTTGATTTACATATTGTTGATAGAAAAGGAGCCGAGAACCCCGTTGCAGACAACTTGTCTAGGTTAGAAAATGTGCTTGATGACCCACTACATATTGATGATAACTTCCCTGATGAGCAATTAAATGTCATAAATACTTCTCATACTGCTCCATGGTATGTTGATTATGCTAATTACATTGTTGCTAAGTTTATACCACCTAGTTTCACATACCAGCAAAAGAAAAAGTTCTTCTATAATTTGAGGCATTACTTTTGGGATGACCCACATCTTTATAAAGAAGGAGTGGATGGTGTTATTAGACGTTGTGTACCTGAGCATGAACAGGAACAGATCCTACGCAAGTGTCACTCCGAAGCTTATGGAGGACACCATGCTGGAGATAGAACTGCACATAAGGTACTGCAATATGTTTTTATTGGCCTACTCTCTTCAAGGATGCCCATAAGTTTGTCTTATCTTGTGATGAATGTCAAAGAATTGGTAATATTAGTAGACGTCAAGAAATGCCTATGAATTATTCACTTTTTATTGAACCATTTGATGTTTGGGGCTTTGACTATATGGGACCGTTTCCTTCCTCTAATGGTTATACACATATTTTAGTTGCTGTTGATTACGTTACTAAGTGGGTAGAAGCTATCCCAACTAGTAGTGCTGATCATAACACTTCTATTAAAATGCTTCAAGAAGTTATTTTTCTAAGGTTTGGAGTCCCTAGATATTTAATGACTGATGGTGGTTCACATTTTATTCATGGTGCTTTCCGTAAAATGCTTGCTAAATATGATGTTAATCATAGAATTGCATCTCCTTATCACCCTCAGTCTAGTGGTCAAGTAGAATTGAGTAATATAGAACTCAAATTAATTTTGCAAAAGACTGTTAATAGGTCCAGAAAGAATTGGTCCAAGAAACTTGATGATGCATTATGGGCCTATAGAACTGCATATAAAAATCCTATGGGTATGTCTCCGTATAAAATGGTCTATGGAAAAGCATGTCACTTACCTCTCGAACTAGAAAACAAGGCTTATTGGGCCATTAAAGAACTTAATTATGATTTTAAACTTGCCGGTGAGAAGAGGCTATTTGATATTAGCTCACTTGATGAATGGAGAAGCCAAGCCTACGAAAATGCCAAGTTGTTTAAAGAAAAAATTAAAAGGTGGCATGATAAAAGAATACAAAAGCGTGAGTTTAACATAGGTGATTATGTATTGCTATACAACTCTCGTTTAAGATTTTTTGTAGGAAAACTTCTCTCTAAATGGGAGGGTCCTTACCTTATCGAGGAGGTCTACCGTTTCGGTGCCATAAAAATCAACAACTTCGAAGGCACAAATCCGAGGGTGGTGAACGGTCAAAGAATCAAACACTATATCTCAGGTAATCCCATTGCCGGGGTACTGATCCACGAGCACCTATGGGACCGGCGGGCCGGGTCCCTTTCGGTTCGGCGGGGGCGGAGATCGTGCAAAGAGCGGATCGAGGCGAAACAGACGAGCGATTTACCCAGGTTCGGGCCGCACGGATGCGTAAAACCCTACTCCTGCTTTGTGGTTTGTATTGAGTTCTTGCTCAGGAGCGCGGAGTGCTACAGTACACACCAGCAGCTAACGAGACCGAGCGTGAGTGTTTTTTGAACTGGCTAACCCCCCTCTACGTTGCACATGGGCCTCCTTTTATATGCTCAAGGGGTCACCGACAGGTGGCAACGGAGGCAAGTACCGTTGCCGGGGTCTTGAGATGTCTTTGTTGGCCTTCCCGGCAAGCTCCTCTTGCCGGGGTCTTGTCTCCTTGACTTGGATACTTTGTTCTTGAAAGGTTCCAAAGGAACCATGGAGGACCTTGGCGGTCACCCGGCAAGCCTTGCCGCGGGATGCTGCGACTGCCCTGCACAAGTTCGGGATACTAGGGTACCCCTACTCTAGTACACCGACAGGAGCCCCCGGGCCTGGGCCATACACGGTGCCGAGTGCTGTTGGGCCAGGCCCAAAACAGGGCACGGGCACGCGCGACCTAGGTTACGCCGTATCTCACTCCGTATCCACCGCGCCCTCTCCGAACGGCACGCGTTGAATGCGGCGTCGTGGGAGAGATCGTGGGTGGTTTCTTTATTCGGAAATGCGGAACGTCCGCCCCTTCCCTCTTTATAAGCAGGGAGAACAGGGGAAGTTCGCCCATTCGCCCGTTGCTGCTTCCAATCTCAGAAATCTCCGCCGCTCCCTCGTCTTCCCAAAGCCGAACGAGAGCGGCGCTCCACCCCCCATCGCCACCAGCTCCACCAACGCCGTCGACCTCCTCCACCACTTCCGCCATGGCTCCGAAAGCCGACAAGGGGAAGGTCGTGAAGTCGACCGAGGCGCAGCGGCTTGCGGCGCTGCGGAAGGAGCGGGCCGTCTTCCCCCCCAAGCTTGCCACGAAGGAGCTGAGGGAGAACTACTACCTCTTCTGGTCGACGGAGACACGAGCGCATCCGCGCACGAAGGTACTCCCCGCCGCCGCTTGGAAGAAGGCCCCAAACGGATACCCCTTCTTTGCTCTGTTCTTCTACTGCGGGCTCTGCCCGCCTTTCTCTGAATTCTTCTGCGACATCATGAATACCTACGGATTCCACCTCCTTGACTTCACCCCCAATGCCATTCTAACCATGGCAGTTTTCGCACATCTCTGCGAAAACTTTGTCGGAGTCCACCCCAGTGTAGTCCTCTTCCGCCATTTCTTCATACCCCGAGTAGAGAGAGGAGAGCCTCTATCCGGTGGAATCGCCTGGATCTCAAGGGCCGGCAAGAAGGAAACTTATCTGGAGGGAGAATTCCGCGGCAAGTGGGAGGAGTGGAGAGCAGATTGGTGCTGGATTGACGAGGAGAACCCACAGCCATTCACCACCCGGCGCCAAACCCCAGTAGCACGCGGCAGCGATTGGAGTGACGTGGCCCCGGAAGACGACAGGCTGAAGATTGCTGTCACCAGGATCCTGCGTCTCAGGCTTGCCGGGCTTACTGTAGGCGCTGTTGGCGCAGACTTCCTTCGCCGCCGCATCGCCCCCCTACAGGAACGGGGGAGGCCTACTTGGGAGTTCAAGAATGCGGCAGATATCATGAGGCTGCGGCCGGGCCTCAACTTTAACTTCACAGTTTTGGAGCTCAACGCGATGCTCCAGGAGCTCTTCAAGTATGACCCCCAACATCCCGAGGTGTTTAGGTTGCCGGGGGGCGTCGTTCCGCTGTGCAACAATTCCGCGCTCGACCGCATCCGTGCAATGATGCCGGAGTGCGACTCGCACGGGATTGTGCCAACTTGGCAGGAGCCCGCAGACGACGTCGTGCAGCAGTTCTTTGATGACTTGGTGGAAGTGCCAATCCGCTCCGACGAGAAGGACAACCTCACCCGCGACACCACGGATGCGGAGATGGCGCTCATCGCCACTAGGCTGGAAGAGGCAGCGGCAGCCGCAGCCGCGGGCGAATTTGGATTCACTGTGGAGGAGGCAGATGCAGCAGAAGCGGCAAGCCGTGCCGAGCGAGGGGAGCCCGCCGGCAAGAAGGAGCTTGTCGGGCGTGACGCCGAGCCGAGCGAGCCCGCCAAGGACACGAGCGGCTCGCTGGAAATCAATTCCTCTTCCTCCTCATCTTCGGGCAGCTCGCCGCAAGCAGAGCCTCCATCCCCACCAAGAAGGCATCTCCGCAAGGCCGGTGATGTAGCAGAGCGGCAAGCGGGTCAACGGTCGCCGCGCCGCGTGACACGCTCCACCGCGGCAAACACCGATTCCGCGGGAGCACCTCATGCTGCGACGGCAACTGGAGCGGGGTCTAGCTGGACCACTGCTTCAGTTCCTGCCGCTGCTCGCGCCGCGCCGGCAGCCGGAGCGGGGTCGTCTCAGACCACCGCCACTGCTCCCGCCAAGCGGCCAAGGGAAGCTTCTCCTCCGCCTCCTCGCGCCGGGCGCGCGCCGGACTTCGACTTCTCCGCGTTCAGCTCCGACTAGGAAGAAGAAGAAGAGTAAGCTTCTCTTGCTGTACTTGCAGTTCTTCAATCCTTGCTGTTTGTCTTGTTTCTCACTTGCTTTTCTCTGAACTTGTTCCTCTTTAGGACTCTGGCCCAGAGAGCAGCAAAGAGGGCCAAGGTCCCGGTGATCGTCATCGAGGACGAACCCACCGCGACGGCAGGAGGCGCGCCCGAGACAACCTTGCCGGACCCGGCAACCTTTCTCCAGAGCAGCCCCCAGCGTAAGTATATGATTTGCTTTTCGCTTGTGAGGTGCGCATGGATACTCTGTCTTTGCTGACATTTGATTGCTGATTTGTGTAGGAGCAGAGCAGCCCCACCAGGAGCCAAGGGAGAATCCCCCGACAAGGGAGAACTCTCCGGCAAGGGAGGGCTTCCCGGTAAGGGAGAAGTCTCCGGCAAGGGACAGCGCCAGCGGCCCCCCGACGGTGGAGACCACGACTGCAGAACCCGGTACAGGTAACCCTTTTGCTTCAAAACCTCCCTTGGGTTCTTCTTCTCTTGATCTTCTTTTTGTTGGATTTTTGCTTGACTCTTCTCCCTTTTCCGGCCGTCAGACCCATCCGCTGCGGAGCAGATGGAGACCGAGGCCGGCGGTGGTGGCGATGCCGCCGGCGCAGAGGCCGCCAAGGCTGCCGCCGCAGCAACTGGCGAGGGGTCTGGCGATCGCACTGACGGCCCTGAGGCCGCAGGAGCGCCAGGCGCTACACCGACCGCCGACCCGTCCGCCGCTGCCGCAGCGCCAGGCTCCGAAGAGCCCCAGCCAGGCGTATACTTGAAGGCCGGCGAAGGCGTGTTCATCAACCTCCCTTGGGTGTCGAGCTCCAGGGCGCCGGTCGAGGGAGAGATCTTCGACGGGGAAGTGCTCGCCTCCGCTGGGCTGACACTGGTCGACGCACCAAGCAGCAGCAGCAACGAGTCTGAGGAGGAGCGGCTGCTGCGGAAGTTGCTGTCGCTCTACCGCGCGCGGCAAGCCAAGATGGAATCCCGCGAGGCGCTTGTCGCGAAGGCGGGAGCAGACATCGAAAAGCGCGCGGAAGAGCTCGGGGGTTTCCACCGGGAAGCCCTCCGGTCCCTGGCGGAGGAGCGGGAGCAGCTCACTGAAGCGCAAAAGGCCTTCCTCCTTGAGAAGGCTGAAGTCGAAGAGCGGCAGCGACTTGCCGCTGTAAAGCTAGCCGCGGAGGAGGGCGAGCTGGCGCAGCGGAAGGTCAATCTTGACGCCCATGAGGAGGAGCTTGCCGCGCGTGAGGAAAGACTTGGCGGAGCCCTCAAGCAAGCGGAGGACGCTGCCGCAGCCGCCGAGGCTGCCAAGAAAGAGCTGGAGACGATGGTGGCGCGGCTAGAGGCCGATCTCGCCGAGAAGGGCCAAGAGCTTAGCGCTGCCAGGGACTCCAATGCAGATCTTGTGTTGAAGCTGTCCACTCTGACCAAGACGCTGGACGACGCCAAGAAGCAGGAGGCGGCCTTGAAGGAGGAAATCAAGGCCGACAAGGCGCTACTAGAGAGTGTTGCCGCCACCCAAAACGCCTTCAGGGAGACTGTGGAGCATTGGACGGAGAGTCTTGTGGTTGCCGCCACAGATATTGACAGGGAGCTGGCGCAGCTGGGGATGGGAGATCTCGGGTATCCCTCCGACGAGAACCTCCAACCCAGCGCCAAGCTCGTCTTGTTCTTCAAGGGTGTGGCGACGGCCCTCCAGCGACTCCGGGAGAGGATCCCAAAGCAGCTGGCCGACGAGTCGCGCAAGATCTGCGCGGGAGCTCTTCAGAAAGTGTTGGTGAAGGTGGCCTTCCGCAATCCGGGCCTCAACCTCACCAACGTCCTCAGGACCTTGCCGCCGGATGCTGATCTGGAGGCGCTCAAGGCCCTTGTCACACCCATTGTGGACAAGGTGAGCGGGATCAAGAGGATCGAAGGCGATCGCGTAGATTAGGCCGCCCATTTCTTCTTTTCTTGTCGCTGTTTGTCATGTTATGAAAACAATCTGTTAGAGCTGCGACAAGCTATCTTTGTAATATAACTCTATTCTGGGTAATGATTGCAATGTTATTCCCTTTACTTGATTCCTCCCTTTGTATGTTTTCGCCCTACGCTTTTAGGGAACTTGCCGGTGCAGGCACCTGAGCCGCGAGCGCTGAGTGCGGAACGTCAGCAGCCTGCTGGCGGTGCCGCTACCGACAAGAAACCTTGTCGCAACTAGTTGTAGCTTACTTAAGTTGTTGAGCGGACTCGAAACAAAGTAAGGGTGCAACTAGCTACGAGTTGGTTCCTCTGCGCATAGGTTTTCCATACAAAGTGCGGTCGTTCAAGGGAGATAACTTAAAATTTAAAAAATCTGATTGCTCAAACTTTGGCAACTTAGCTTTTCTGTTGTTTGCTTCCCGGCAAGGCAAAACTTTCTTGAACGACGCCTGGTCCATACCATCGTCTTCTCCTTTCCCCCGGTAAACTTGTGGGCGAGGGGAACCTTCCTTTCAAAAGAAAGAAGAGACAATACAGATATGGAGCTTTACGGCTCGTTATTGCTTACCGTGGAGTAGGTGCTGCACAAAGTGTCAGATCATATATGCCAAAAAATAGAAAGCATGAAATCGACAAAATGTGCGGAGCACATGAGCTTTACTTATGCACGGGGTCTGCGCCCGGCTTTGTACAAAGGATTACATGCAACAGCGGCAAGACTTGTACAAAAGGTGGTTGCCGGAACAGGTTCCGGCAACCGCGCCTTACGGGTAAAACTTACGAAGATGCTCAATGTTCCAGGAGTTGCTCACCGGAATGGCATCTTCGGTCTCAAGGCGGACAGCGCCAGGCCTAGTGACTCGTTTCACCCGGTAAGGGCCTTCCCACTTCGGCGTCAACTTGTTGGAATTCTTGGCGGACTGAACACGCCGAAGAACAAGGTCACCTTCCTCGAGACTTCTGGCATTAACTTTGCGGCTATGGTAGCGGCGCAAAGCTTGCTGGTAGCGAGAAGCTCGCACAGCAGCCTGAAGACGGTCTTCCTCAAGGAGCAGCGCGTCATCTTGTTGCAGCTGCTCTTGCTCGAGCTCATCATAAGCGAGCACTCGAGGTGACCCGTATACGAGTTCCGTGGGGAGAACTGCCTCTGCTCCATAGACTAGAGCAAAAGGTGTCTGGCCAGTGGCTTGATTTGGCGTCGTCCTGATCGACCAAAGAACCACCGGCAGCTCCTCGATCCAGTTTCTTCCGCACTTGTGCAGCCTGTCGAAAGTCCTGGTCTTGAGCCCGCGCAGCACTTCAGCATTTGCCCTCTCCGCTTGATCGTTGCTTCTCGGGTGAGCAACAGAAGCGAAGCAGACCTTGGCGCCAAGATCTTGGACGTACTGCATGAAGGTGCGGCTCGTGAATTGTGTACCGTTGTCGGTGATTACCCTGTTAGGGATCCCGAAACGGCAAACAATTGACCTAAAGAACCTGACTGCTGACTGTGCTGTCACCTTCCTCACTGGTTCCACTTCCGGCCACTTTGTGAACTTGTCGATTGCAACGTACAAGTACTCAAAGCCCCCGACTGCTCGGGGAAAGGGGCCGAGGATGTCGAGCCCCCAGACCAAAAATGGCCAGGATAAAGGGATTGTCTGGAGAGCTTGAGCTGGTTGGTGTATCTGCTTGGAATGGAACTGGCACGCTTCACACTTGGTTACTTGTGCAGTTGCATCCTGGAGGGCTGTCGGCCAAAAGAAACCTTGCCGGAATGCTTTTCTGACAAGTGCTCTTGCGCCAATGTGGTAACCACATATGCCTCCATGTATCTCTGCCAACAGCTTTTGTCCGTCTTCCCGGTGAATACACTTCAATTTCACACCGTTGAGTCTTCTTCTATACAGTGTCTTGTTGACAAACTGGTACATACTTGACTGCCGGGCTACTCTTTCCGCTTCTTCTTGCTCTTCGGGAAGTTCTCCTGTCTGAAGGAAACGGACAATCTGCTGTGCCCATGCTGGAGCTTGTGGCTCGACAACAAGGACTAAAGGCAAATCTGCTGCTGCGGGAACATCCGCTTCTACGGCGAGAACCTGCGGGTCTGCCGGAGCTTGACGTTCCCCGGCAAGCTTGCCGGAGCAAAACTTGTCGGGAGCTTCTGCTTCAACGGAACAAACCCTAGGGCTTGCCGGAGCAGACTGCTCCTCAGCACTCTTGGCGTTGATCTTGGGGACCCTCTTGGCGGCGGCTTCGGGAAGCTCTGCCGGCAAATAGTCACCAGAAATCAACTTCCTCTTCTTGCTCTGTCCAGTTGATGGCGTTACGGATGGTTGAGTCAGCTTGAGCACAAAGATCCCTGGTTCCACAGGTAACTTAAGTGCGGCGCACTTTGACAGGCCATCGGCAATGGCGTTCTGAGCTCTTGGAACATGCTCCATCTGTAGGCCATCAAAGTGCTCTTCTAGCTTTCTCACTTCGTCGACATAAGCTTCCATCAACGGACTCTGATAGCTCTTGTTTACTTGGCGGACGACAAGCTGTGAGTCACCCCTGACAATGAGCTTCTTGATCCCAAGGTCTGCCGCGATCCTGAGACCGGCAAGCAAGCCTTCATACTCTGCAGTATTGTTTGTTGCTTGCTCCTTGGGAAAGTGCATCTGGACTACGTACTTGAGGTGCTCTCCGGCGGGTGCGACAAGCAGCACGCCAGCGCCGGCGCCTTGCAGCGAAAAGGCACCATCAAAGTACATCAGCCACTCTTTGCTTGCTTCCTTGACGGGGATGCTCATTTCTGGAATTTCTTCATCTGGTGTTGGCGTCCATTCTGCTATAAATTCTGCCAATGCTCTGCTCTGGATAGTTGAAGTGCTCTCAAACTTGAGGCCAAAGCTTGACAGTTCCAGTGCCCACTCAACAATCCTGCCTGTCGCTTCTGGATTCTGTAGTATCCTCTTCAACGGAAGGCGAGTGACAACTGTGATCTCATGTGCTTGGAAATAATGGCGCAGCTTTCTCGAGGCCATGAGAAGGCCGAAAAGCAATTTCTGTACACCAGAGTACCTTGACCTAGCCCCCTGCAAAAGGGAACTGACAAAGTAAACTGGGCGCTGCACCATCTTCTTCTGTGTCTCCTCGTGCATCTGCGCAGATCCATTTTTGTCGGGACCAGAGCTTGCCGGGGAAGCCCCTTGCTTGTCGCTGGATGCGCCTGCCGTGGTTGCTGGCTCATCATCTTCCTCCCTCTCTGCTACTAACGCAACACTAACCACTTGATTGGTTGCCGCTATATACAGCAGCAACTTCTCTTGTGGCTTAGGTGCGACAAGTATTGGAGGGGAGGACAGGTATCTCTTCAAGTCTTGCAGCGCAGCCTCCGCTTCCGGAGTCCATTTCATTGGACTTGCCTTTTTCAACAATTTGAAAAACGGCAGGGCGCGCTCAGCAGACCTAGAGATAAACCTGCTGAGAGCAGCCACACAACCGGCAAGTCTTTGTACATCCTTGACGCGCTTTGGTGCTTCAATCTGCTCAATGGCCTTGATCTTGTCGGGATTGGCTTCAATTCCCCGCTGAGACACGAAGAACCCGAGAAGCTTGCCGGAAGGAACTCCAAACACACACTTCTCTGGGTTGAGCTTGAGGCTGATCTTGCGCAGATTTGCAAAGGTCTCGTCTAAATCTTGGATCAGAGTTGCCTTGTCCTTGCTCTTGACCACTATGTCATCCATATAGGCTTCCACATTTCTGTGTATCTGTGGCTCGAGAGCGACATGGACTACTCTTGCAAATGTTGAACCAGCATTTTTTAATCCGAAAGGCATCCGTACGAAACAGTACGTGCCACATGGAGTAATAAATGCGGTTTTCTCCTCATCCTCTTCTGCCATGAAGATCTGATGATATCCTGAGTATGCGTCAAGAAATGAAAGCAGATCACATCCGGCTGTGGAGTCAACAATCTGGTCAATGCGCGGCAAAGGAAATGGGTCTTTGGGACAAGCTTTGTTAACATCGGTAAAATCGGTACAAAGTCTCCATTTCCCGTTTGCCTTGCGCACGACTACAGGATTGGCCAACCATGTAGGATGGAGCACTCCTCTAACAAGGCCTGCTGCTTCCAACTTCTTGATCTCTTCTGCAATGAATTCTTGGCGCTCCACTGCTTGTTTCCTGACCTTCTGCTTGACGGGCCGCGCATGAGGACAAACGGCAAGGTGGTGCTCAATCACTTTCCTGGGAACACTGGGGATGTTAGACGGTTGCCACGCAAACACGTCGACATTCGCCCGCAGGAAAGCAATGAGCGCGCTTTCCTATTTATGGTCGAGAGTGGCACTGATGGTGAAGGTACCACCAGTGCCGTCCTCCTTGGCGGACACCTTCTTCGTCTCTGGCGGAGCCGCCATCATCTTCTTACACTTGCCGGTGGAGCTCGATGGTGCGTCCTCGACGGCAGCGCAGCACTCCGAGGAGGTGCGTTTGCCGGAGTGGGCATCAGAACTCTTGCCGGACTTGGTCTTCTTCTTCCCCCCGGGAGCTTCAGCGGCAAGTGACTTGCGATCTGTTGCGGCTGCCGCTTCCCGGTAGATCTTGTCGGCACAGATAAGAGCATCCTTCTTGTCACCGGGGACAGAGATGACACTTATCGGGCCTGGCATCTTCAGCATGTTGTATGCGTAGTGAGAGGCTGCCATGAACTTGGCGAGTGCTGGACGGCCAAGTATTCCATTGTAAGGCAATGGAATATCGGCAACGTCAAAAGTGACCCTCTCAGTTCTAAAGTTCAGCTCGCTGCCAAATGTTACTGGCAACGTGACCTTCCCCTTCGGCTTGCTCCTTCCCGGGTTGATTCCTTGGAACGTGCCGGTCTCTTCGAGCTCGCTGTCAGGGATCTGGAGTTTCTGGAGTACAGCGGAGGAGATCAGGTTCAAGCCGGCCCCGCCGTCAACTAACATCTTAGTGACCTTGAGGTTGCGGATAGTTGGTGAAACCAACATCGGCAAGCACCCGACCGCAGTTGTGCGATCAGGGTGGTCCTCAATATCAAAGATGATAGGCGTGCCGGACCATTTCAGAAGCTTGCGCGATTCGACGGGTGGTTCTGCTGCATTGACTTCCCGCACCCACTGCTTGAGTTGGCGGTGCGAAGTATGCAGAGAAGCACCGCCGTCAACGCACAAGACCTCTGTGGCTTTCTGGAACTCCTGCTCACTGGTCTCAACATCATCCATGTCTTCGTCATCGTCGTCGTCTTCATCCTTGTCGCGGCCGCGGGGAGGTCTGTCTCCTTGCCGCTGCTTGGCCTTGCCGCGGAGTCCTCCCCGGCCGGCGCGCTTCTTGCCAGATTCTCCAGCGCCTCCTTGGGCCCTCTCCTTGTCTCGTCGCTCGTACTCAGCCTTTTGCTGCTGGACAAGCTGCTCGACCTTCTTGCAGCTCTGGAGGTCATGGCCCTTGGTGCGGTGAATCTTGCAGTATTGCTTGTCGGAGCCGTCCTGTTTGTCGGCGACCGCCACAGCCTGGCAGTTGGTGCATGCGGCAATCTCCTTGCCGGAACTACCAACTTTGGCTTTCTTGGCGCCACCTTCATTGCCGGACTGCTCAACGACTAGCACATCTTTGCCTTTCTTCTTCCTGTTCCGCCGCCGGTTTTTCCTTGTTGGGGAAACATCCTTGCTGTCAGATCCTCCTGCTCCTATATTCTCTCCGGGGAGTTTCCTCCCTTCCTCAGCACGTGCACACTTGTCGGCCAGGGCATACAGCTCACTGACGTCTTTGATCTTGCACATCGCCATCTCCTCCCGCATCCTGCGGTTACGCACGTTCTGATGGAACGCGCTGATGACCGCGGCAGGGTGGACATCTGGGATGTTGTGCTGTACACGGCTGAATCTCTGAATGTACTTGCGCAGGGGTTCTCCTTCCTTCTGGGCGAGCAGATGAAGGTCACTCTCTTGGCCATGAGGTTTGCGGCCGCCTGTAAAGGCGCCGACAAACTGATGGCATAGGTCTGCCCAAGAGGATATGGAGTTGTCCGGCAAGTGCATGAGCCAGGATCTGACGTTGGGCTTGAGCACCAGCGGGAAGTAGTTGGCAAGGATCTTGTCGTCCCGCCCCCCAGCAGCCTGCACCGCGATGGTGTAGATGCTGAGGAACTCCGACAGATGCGACTTGCCGTCGTACTTCTCCGGTACATCTGGCTTGAAATTCTTCATGCTGGGCCACTGGACTTGCCGCAGCTCACGAGTGAACGCAGGGCAACCTACCACGTACGGCAAGTCACCTGGTTCCCCTGGCACATGCTTGTCGACAGAGGGCCCAGCGCGCTGGTCTGATTGACGTCGCGCTTCTCTTCGGCGCTCGATGCGAGTACGAGCGTCTTCTTGCTGTCGTTCGTGAAGAACTTGGCGCTGATCACGACGAGCTCGTGGATCTGACGACGCAGTGGAGTCGCTGTCGAGGTGGATCCGGCGAGTCGGCGATCTTGGCCTTCGGGGTGGAGAGTGCACAGAGGTTGCACCCCCACCGGTCTTGTCGCCACCGGCTCATGCCTGGCTGACTGCCTACGGCTGCGACGTGCTCGGCTGCCACTGAGTGTCGCCGTTGGCGAAGCCGATGAGACTCTGGATGGTGGCCCTCCAGTCGTCGATCTTGTCTGCTGTTGGAGGGTAGTCTAGGAGCAGTTGAGCTCGCGCCAAAGCTTCTGCTGCAGTGGAGGGTGGTGGTGGCGAACGGTGCGAGGAGCGGGATATGCTCGGACTTCTAACTATGTTAGAAGGAGCAGTATCCCGTCCAGGCGACCGTGCCTCGCTCGTGCCAGCATGTGAAGGAAATATGCCCTAGAGGCAATAATAAAGTTATTATTTATTTCCTTATAATCATGATAAATGTTTATTATTCATGCTAGAATTGTATTAACCGGAAACATAATACATGTGTGAATACATAGACAAACAAAGTGTCACTAGTATGCCTCTACTTGACTAGCTCGTTAATCAAAGATGGTTATGTTTCCTAACCATGAACAATGAGTTGTTATTTGATTAACGAGGTCACATCATTAGTTGAATGATCTGATTGACATGACCCATTCCATTAGCTTAGCACCCGATCGTTTAGTATGTTGCTATTGCTTTCTTCATGACTTATACATGTTCCTATGACTATGAGATTATGCAACTCCCGTTTGCCGGAGGAACACTTTGGGTGCTACCAAACGTCACAACGTAACTGGGTGATTATAAAGGAGCATTACAGGTGTCTCCAAAGGTAGATGTTGGGTTGGCGTATTTCGAGATTAGGATTTGTCACTCCGATTGTCGGAGAGGTATCTCTGGGCCCTCTCGGTAATACACATCACATAAGCCTTGAAAGCATTACAACTAATATGTTAGTTGTGAGATGATGTATTACGGAACGAGTAAAGAGACTTGCCGGTAACGAGATTGAACTAGGTATTGGATACTGACGATCGAATCTCGGGCAAGTAACATAGCGATGACAAAGGGAACAACGTATGTTGTTATGCGGTCTGACCGATAAAGATCTTCGTAGAATATGTAGGAGCCAATATGGGCATCCAGGTCCCGCTATTGGTTATTGATCGGAGACGTGTCTCGGTCATGTCTACATTGTTCTCGAACCCGTAGGGTCCGCACGCTTAAGGTTACGATGACAGTTTCATTATGAGTTTATGCATTTTGATGTACCGAAGGTTGTTCGGAGTCCCGGATGTGATCACGGACATGACGAGGAGTCTCGAAATGGTCGAGACGTAAAGATTGATATATTGGAAGCCTATATTTGGATATCGGAAGTGTTCCGGGAGAAATCGGGATTTTACCGGGTTACCGGGAGGTTACCGGAACCCCCCGGGAGCCATATGGGCCTTCATGGGCCTTAGTGGAAAGGTGAAAGGGCTGCCCACAAGGGCTGCGTGCCTCCCCCTGCCCCTAGTCCTATTAGGACTAGGAGAGGTGGCCGGCCACCCTTCTCCCTCTTTCCCCCTTTGGGGAATCCTAGTTGGAATAGGATTGGGGGGGGGGAGTCCTACTCCTGGAAGGAGTAGGACTCCTCCTGCGCCCTCTCCTCCTGGCCGGTGCCCCCTCCCCCCTTGGCTCCTTTATATACTGAGGTAGAGGCACCCCAAAGACACACAAGTTGATCCTTGAGATCTATTCCTTAGCCGTGTGCGGTGCCCCCTGCCACCATATACCTCGATAATACTGTAGCGGAGTTTAGACGAAGCCCTGCTGCTGTAGTACATCAAGATCGTCACCACGCCGTCGTGCTGACGAAACTCTTCCCCGACACTTTGCTGGATCGGAGTCCGGGGATCGTCATCGAGCTGAACGTGTGCTCGAACTCGGAGGTGCCGTAGTTTCGGTGCTTGATCGGTTGGATCGTGAAGACGTACGACTACTTCCTCTACGTCGTGTCAGCGCTTCCGCAGTCGGTCTGCGTTGGGTACGTAGACAACACTCTCCCCCTTGTTGCTATGCATCACATGATCTTGCGTGTGTGTAGGAATTTTTTTGAAATTACTACGAAACCCAACAGCATGTTGGCGTGCATGCTGGTCCTGAGCGCTCCGAGATCCACCAGCTCGATCTTGGTCCAGCAAACGCATGGTACTGTGAGCACCATGACACTGCCGGTCCCGCGCCTCCTGAGATGGGCGCGGTGCATGCACGGACGCCGAGGTCTTGGAGTGTGCCCGGTCGTTGTGGGAGCCGGCTATGCCGCCGATGGGCAGCGCAGCCTTGTCCTTGGACCTGGCAGCACCGTGAGCTCTCTCGTCGATGCCCGTTCTTCCGCCGGTGCCTGCCCCATCAGCCGTTTGCTCCAGCGATGGTGGGTTTGGCGCGGACGGAGCAGCCGCCTCCGAAACCTTCTTCTTCGGCGGCATGTTGATGAAGATGATGAAGATCTAGCTTGTGTGAACGCCGGATCTGGTTCACACAACCTCGACGCCCCCTACCTGGCGCGCCAAAGATGCCGGGGTACTGATCCACGAGCACCTATGGGACCGGCGGGCCGGGTCCCTTTCGGTTCGGCGGGGGCGGAGATCGTGCAAAGAGCGGATCGAGGCGAAACACACGAGCGATTTACCCAGGTTCGGGCCGCACGGATGCGTAAAACCCTACTCCTGCTTTGTGGTTTGTATTGAGTTCTTGCTCAGGAGCGCGGAGTGCTACAGTACACACCAGCAGCTAACGAGACCGAGCGTGAGTGTTTTTTGAACTGGCTAACCCCCCTCTACGTTGCACATGGGCCTCCTTTTATATGCTCAAGGGGTCACCGACAGGTGGCAACGGAGGCAAAGGGCAAAAATGGAAAGGTGCTGCAGTAGGTACAGCCACCTGCTATAGTGTATCATACCTAACCCTGACGGCAGGGGACAAGGGCATTAAATGTCCGTCTGTGTCGCCTAAATAGTGCAAAAGGGACCGTCAGGGACGCCACCGCTCGCCACGATGGCGATCTTGTCAGCGCCGCTTGCCACCGCGCACCGCAAGCTGCACAGCCTCCCACCACGTACGCCTGGAAGGGTCCCAGAGCGACACGTTGGTGGATGTGCTGGAGCGCGAGCACAGTGGTGTCTTGCCGCGGCAAGCGCCTTGCCGCGGTTGTTGTCTTGTCGCGTCCGGGAGCTTGTCGCTCACCGGGCCTTGCCGGGACGCGTGGAGCGCCGTGGCAAGTTCCTTGAAGTGCCTTGGCAGGCCTTCCCGACAAGCTCCTCTTGCCGGGGTCTTGAGATGTCTTTGTTGGCCTTCCCGGCAAGCTCCTCTTGCTGGGGTCTTGTCTCCTTGACTTGGATACTTTGTTCTTGAAAGGTTCCAAAGGAACCACGGAGGACCTTGGCGGTCACCCGGCAAGCCTTGCCGCGGGATGCTGCGACTGCCCGTGCACAAGTTCGGGATACTAGGGTACCCCTACTCTAGTACACCGACACCCATAAATGTTGAAACCAATGTTATTGAAACCGTAACCCCGGAGGAATACATAAAGGACACTTTCTGGAATGCTTTAGACTCCGAAAAGGAATAGGTATGTGTTACGATAAGTAAACCGACTCCAAAACAGTTTTTAAGGCAATATTTCTCCGTTTTGGAATATTTAGAAAAATAGAAAAATAAGCAGCAGTACAGAAAGGACACGAGGGTCCACGAGGGTGGAGGGCGCGCCCTACCCTACTGGGCGCGCCCCCCTACCTCGTGGGCACCTCGTGTGCTCTCCAGACTCTGTTTTCTTACACACACGTATTTTGGTCGGTAAAAATTCATTATATAATCTCCCGGGGGTTTTGACTCCCGTATCACGCAAAAATCTCCTGTCTTTTGTTTCGAGCTGTTTTCTGTCAGGGTTTTCAAGGCCAGGCACTATGTCGTCTCCCTCCTCCTTCAACCATGAGGGCAATGATGCTTGGCTAATGAAGATAGAGCTGAAGAAATAAGAACCTATGGAGATCAACAAGGATGAAGGGATCAAGAAGGTCATGGAGGACCAAGTTCCAGCAACAGAGGACACCCTTCAACTGGATCACAATCTTCTTACCTCAACAGAAATCGAAGCTTTCAAGATGATTGAGTTGGCTCGTATACAAAATAAGTATCTCACACGTGAAAATATTTTGTTGAAGGAGCAGATCATCACATTCAAGGGCATTATCCGCATGCTAGAAGACCTCCTACGCTCGATGTGCGACTATCCATCATCAACAACTCCACCTTCTTCACCAACAAATAAGAATTGAGTATCTGGTATGGGCACTCCACTTGGCAACTGCCAAGCTTGGGGGAGTGCCCCGGTATCGTATCACCATCACTTTTATCTTTTCAGTTTTTCTTAGTTCGATCCTTTTGGTAATATTTTGATCTAGTAGAATAAAAGTTCTTAGTATGATCTAGTTGTGAGTTTTGCTTTATTATCCTTCTATGTAATCGAGTCCGTGAGCTATATAATAAATATTAGAGTTGAGTCAAGGGCGATTATTTTGCCACGATCCCAAGTGAATAAAAGAAAAGAGAAAGAAATAAAAAGAAACAAAGAGATCATGTGACTCTTATGGAGAGTAATAAGCTCACATAGAAAAAGTATGATGAATAAAAGTTATTGAGGGTTGACAAACATAGTTTTGGCCATCGTTGCAATTAATAGAAAGTAATAAAGAAAGAGAGGTCTTCACATATAAATATACTATCTTGGACATCTTTTATGATTGGGAGCACTCATTAAAATATGACATGCTAAAGAGTTGACATTGGACAAGGAAGACAACGTAATGGGTTATGTTTTCTTACATCTGAGATAAATTATATTGTCTTGGATCCTCCAACATGTTGAGCTTGCCTTTCTCCCTCATGCTAGCCAAATTCATTACACCAAGAAGAAATACTACTTGTGCTTCCAAATACCCTTAAACCAGTTTTGCCATGAGAGTCCGCCATACCTACCTAGGGGTTGAGAAAGATCCATCAAGTAAGTTGTCATCGGTGCAAGCAATAAAAATTGCTCTCTAAATATGTATGATTGATTGGTGTGGTAGAAATAAGCTTTATACAATCGTGTGATATGGAAGTAATAAAAGCAACAGACTGCATAATAAAGGTCCATATCACAAGTGGCAATATAAAGTGATGTTCTTTCGCATTAGGATTTTGTGCATCCAACCATAAAAGCGCATGACAACCTCTGCTTCCCTCTGCGAAGGGCCTATCTTTTACTTTTATCTCCTATACTGCAAAAGAGTCAAGGTGATCTTCACCCTTCCTTTTTACATTTTATCCTTTGGCAAGCGCAATATGTTGGAAAGATCCTGGTATATATGGCTAATTGGATGTGGGTTTTCATGAACTATTACTGTTGACATTACCCATGAGGTAAAACGTTGGGAGGCAAAACTATAAGCGCCTATCTTTCTCTGTGTCCGATTAAAACTCCATACCCATAAGTATTGTGTGAGTGTCAGCAATTGTGAAAGACTATATGATAGTTGAGTATGTGGACTTGCTAAAAAGCTCTTATACATTGACTCTTTCCTATGTTATGATAAATTGCAATTGCTTCAATGACTGAGATTATAGTTTGTTAGTTTTCAATGAAGTTTACGATTCATACTTGATATTGTGATTGAACTATTACTCTAGCATAAGATATCATATGACAAGAATTATATAAGTTGCTGCTCTAAGAATGATCATGATGCCCTCATGTCCGTGTTTTATTTTTATCGACACCTTCATCTCTAAACATGTGGACATATTTTTCGATTTCGGCTTTTCACTTGAGGACAAGCGAGGTCTAAGCTTGGGGGAGTTGATACGTCCATTTTGCATCATGCTTTTATATCAATATTTATTGCATTATGGGCTATTATTACACATTATGTCACAATACTTATGCTTATTCTCTCTTATTTTACAAGGTTTACATAAAGAGGGAGAATGCCAGCGGCTGGGATTCTGGCTGGAAAAGGAGCAAATATTAGATACCTATTCTGCACAGCTCCAAAAGTCCTGAAACTTCACGGATGATGTTTTCCAAATATCTAAAAAACATTGAGCGCAAGAACTTCACCAGGGGGGCCACACCCTGCCCACAAGGGTGGGGGCGCGCCCCCCTACCTCGTGGGCCCCCTGGTGGCCCTCCGGTGACCATCTTCTGCTATATGGACTCTTTCGATGGGAAAATAATCATAAGCCATCTTCTCGGACGAAACTCCGCCGCCACAAGGCGGAACCTTGGCGGAACCAATCTAGGGTTCTGGCGGGGCTGTTCTGCCGAGGAAACTTCCCTCCTGGAGGGGGAAACCATCGCCATCATCATCACCAACGCCTCTCTCATCGGGAGAGGGCAATCTCCATCAACATCTTCATCAGCACCATCTCATCTCAAAACCCTAGTTCATCTCTTGTACCCAATTCTTGTCTCCAAGTCCGGGATTGGTGCTAGTAGGTTGCTAGTAGTGTTAATTACTCCTTGTAGTTGATGCTAGTTGGTTTAATTGGTGGAAGATCATATGTTCAGATCCTATATGCACATTAATACCCCTCTGATTATGAACATGTTTATGCTTTGTGAGTAGTTACTTTTGTTCCTGAGGACACGGGAGAAGTCTTGCTATTAGTAGTCATGTGAATTTGGTATTCGTTCGATATTTTGATGAGATGTATGTTGTCTCTCCTCTAGTGGTGTTATGTGAACGTCGACTACATGACACTTCACCATTGTTTGGGCCTAGAGGAAGGCATTGGGAAGTAATAAGTAGATGATGGGTTGCTAGAGCGACAGAAGCTTAAACCCTAGTTTATGCGTTGCTTTGTAAGGGGCTGATTTGGATCCATATGTTTCATGCTATGGTTAGGTTTACCTTAATACTTTTGTTGTATTTGCGGATGCTTGCAATAGAGGTTAATCATAAGTGGGATGCTTGTCCAAGTATGGACAGCACCCAAGCACTGGTCCACCCACATACCAAATTATCAAAGTACCGAACGTGAATCATATGAGCGTGATGAAAACTAGCCTGACGATATTCCCATGTGTCCTCGGGAGCGCTTTACATCATATAAGAGTTTTTCTAGGCATGTCCTTTGCTACAAAAGGATTGGGCCACTTTGCTGCACTTTATTTACTTTTGTTACTTGTTGCTCGTTACAAATTATCTTATCACAAAACTATCTGTTACCACTTATTTCAGTACTTGCAGAGAATACCTTGCTGGAAACCGCTTATCATTTCCTTCTGCTCCTCGTTGGGTTCAACACTCTTACTTATCGAAAGGACTACGATAGATCCCCTATACTTGTGGGTCATCAGTTTATTAAGGGATATGGAGTAATTTGCAGACCCTTGCATGATCTGTTGAAAAAGGGTAACTTCTCTTGGTAGCTTGAGCATAACCAAGCTTTCCAGCAACTAAAGCAAGCACTGACATCTGCTCCTGTGTTGGCTGTACCAGATTTCACACAACATTTTGTGTTGGAAACTAATGCATCTGGCAAAGGAATTGGGGCTGTGTTAATGTAGCAAGGAAGACCTATCTCTTATTATAGTTCCTCACTTTGCCCTAGAAATGCTGCTATGTCTACATATGAAAAAGAAGCATTGGCCATATTGGTATCCCTTAAGAGATGGAGGCACTATCTGCTGGGAAAAGAGCTGATCATAAAAACTGACAAACAGTCATTGAAATTTATCACTGACCAGAAAATCATTGAAGGAGTTCAACACAAGTTAATGATGAAATTGTTGGAATTTAATTTCACAATAAATAGAAGAAAATAATTCAGAATAAAGTAGCTGATGCCTTGTCCAGATTACTTCCTCAATGTATGGCCATCT
This sequence comes from Triticum urartu, assembly GCF_056163025.1. Taxonomy (NCBI): domain Eukaryota; kingdom Viridiplantae; phylum Streptophyta; class Magnoliopsida; order Poales; family Poaceae; genus Triticum; species Triticum urartu. Next base: position 435,971,393 of record NC_141873.1, read on the forward strand.
CTACTGCTACTCCTGCTTGGGCAGAGGAGCTAGTAGACACTTACCAGAAAGACCTAGACAGTCTACAGTTGTTGGAGAAATTACTCCTTAAGAAAGACCACACACTGTCAGATTACTCCTTAATAGTTGGAATAATAAGATATAAAGGAAAGATTCTAGTGGGCAACTGAAGGAAATATGCCCTAGAGGTAATACTAAAGTTATTATTTATTTCCTTATATCATGATAAATGTTTATTATTCATGCTAGAATTGTATTAACCGGAAACATAATACATGTGTGAATAAATAGACAAACAGTATGTCACTAGTATGCCTCTACTTGACTAGATCGTTGAATCAAAGATGGTTAAATTTCCTAGCCATAGACATGAGTTGTCATTTGATTAACGGGGTCACATCATTAGAAAATGATGTGATTGACTCGACCCATTCCGTTAGCATAGCACTTGATCGTTTAGTTTGTTGCTATTGCTTTCTTCATGACTTATACATGTTCCTATGACTATGAGATTATGCAACTCCCGTTTATCGGAGGAACACTTTGTGTGCTACCAAACGCCATAACGTAACTGAGTGATTATAAAGGTGCTCTACAGGTGTCTCCGAAGGTACTTGTTGGGTTGGCGTATTTCGAGATTAGGATTTGTCACTTCGATTGTCGGAGAGGTATCTCTGGGCCCACTCGGTAATGCACATCACTATAAGCCTTGCAAGCAATGTGACTAATGAGTTAGTTGCGGGATGATGTGTTACATAACGAGTAAAGAGACTTGCAGGTAATGAGATTGAACTAGGTATTGAGATACTGACTATCTAATCTCGGGCAAGTAACATACCGATGACAAAGGGAACAACGTATGTTGTTATGCGGTTTGACCGATAAAGATCTTCGTAGAATATGTAGGAGCCAATATGAGCATCCAGGTTCCGCTATTGGTTATTGACCGGAGATGTGTCTCGGTCATGTCTACATAGTTCTCGAACCCGTAGGGTCCGCACGCTTAAAGTTCGATGACAGTTATATTATGAGTTTATGTGTTTTGATGTACCGAAGGAGTTCGGAGTCTCGGATGAGATCGGGGACATGACGAGGAGTCTTGAAATGGTCGAGACGTAAAGATCGATATATTGGACGACTATATTCGGACATCGGAAAGGTTCCGAGTGATTCGGGTATTTTCGGGAGTACCGGGGAGTTACGGGAATTCGTATTGGGCCTTAATGGGCCATATGGGAAAGGAGAGAAAGGCCTCAAAGGGTGGCCGCACCCCTCCCCATGGGCTGGTCCGAATTGGACTAGGGCCCCCCCTTCCTTCCTTCTCCTTTTCCCTTCCCTTTCTTCCCTCCTACTCCTACTACTTGGAAGGGCTCCAAGTTCTATTAGGAAAAGTGGAATCCTACTCCCGGTGGGAGTAGGACTCCCCTAGGGCGCGCCATAGAGAGGGCCGGCCCTCCCCCTCCTCCACTCCTTTATATACGGGGGCAGGGGGCACCCCAAAGACACAACAATTGATCTCTCTCTTAGCCGTGTGCGGTGCCCCCCTCCACCATAATCCACCTCGATCATATCGTAGCGGTGCTTAGGCGAAGCCCTGCGTCGGTAGAACATCATCATCGTCACCACGCCGTCGTGCTGACGAAACTCTACCTCAACACTCGGCTGGATCGGAGTTCGAGGGACGTCATCGAGTTGAACGTGTGCAGAACTCGAAGGTTCCGTGCGTTCGGTACTTGATCGGTCGGATCGTGAAGACGTATGACTACATCAACCGTGTTGTGCTAACGCTTCCGCTTTCGGTCTACGAGGGTACGTGGACAACACTCTCCCCTCTCGTTGCTATGCATCACCATGATCTTGCGTGTGCATAGGAATTTTTTTGAAATTACAACGTTCCCTGACAGTGGCATCCGAGCCAGGTTTTATGCGTTGATGTAATATGCACGAGTAGAACACAAGTGAGTTGTGGGCGATATAAGTCATACTGCTTACCAGCGTGTCACACTCTGGTTCGGCGGTATTGTTGGATGAAGCGGCCCGGACCGACATTACGCGTACGCTTACGCGAGACTGGTTTTACCGCCGTGCTATGCACACAGGTGACTAGCGGGTGTTAGTTTCTCCAATTTTAGTTGAACCGAGTGTGGCTACGCCTGGTCCTTGAGAAGGTTAAAACAACACTAACTTGATAAACTATCGTTGTGGTTTTGATGCGTAGGTAAGAATGGTTCTTGCTCAGCCCGTAGCAGCAACGTAGAACTTGCAACAACAAAGTAGAGGACGTCTAACTTGTTTTTGCAGGGCATGTTGTGATGTGATATGGTCAAGACGTGATGAGATATAAGTTGTTGTATAAGATGATCATGTTTTGTTGAAGTTATCGGCAACTGGCAGAAGCCTTATGGTTGTCTCTTTATTGCATAAGATGCAAGCGCCAAATAATTGCTTTACTTTATCGCTATGCGATAGCAATAGTTGCAAGAGAAATAGTTGGCAAGACGACCATGTGATGACACATTGATATAGATCAAGATGATGGAGATCATGGTGTCATGCCGGTGACGATGGAAATCATGACGATGCTTTGGAGATGGAGATCAAAGGCACAAGATGATGATGGCCATATCATGTCTCATATTTTGATTGCATATGATGTTTATCTTTTATACATCTTATTTTGCTTAGTTCGACGGTAGCTTTATAAGATGATCTCTCACTAATTATCAAGGAACAAGTGTTCTCCCTGAGTATGCACCGTTGCGAAAGTTCTTCGTGCTGAGACACCACGTGATGATCGGGTGTGATAGGCTCTACATTCAAATACAACGGGTGCAAAACAGTTGCACACGCGGAATACTCAAGTCAAACTTGGCGAGCTTAGCATATAACAGATATGGCCTCGGAACACTGAGACCGAAAGGTCGAGCATGAATCATATAGTTGATATGATCAACATAGTGATGTTCACCATTGAAACTACTCCATCTCACGTGATGATCGGACATGGTTTAGTTGATATGGATCACGTGATCACTTGGAGGATTAGAGAGATGTCTATCTAAGTGGGAGTTCTTAAGTAATATGATTAATTGAACTTAACTTTATCATGAACTTAGTCTTGGTAGTATTAGCATATCTATGTTGTAGATCAATAGCTCGCGTTTAGCTCCCCTGTTTTATTTTGATATGTTCCTAGAGAAAACTAAGTTGAAAGATGTTAGTAGCAATGATGCGTATTGGATCCGTGATCTGAGGTTTATCCTCATTGTTGCATAGAAGAATTATGTCCTTGATGCACCGCTAGGTGACAAACCTATTGCAGGAGCAGATGCAGATGTTATGAATGTTTGGCTAGCTCAATATGATGACTACTTGATAGTTTAGTGCACCATTCTTAAACGACTTAGAATGAGGACTTCAAAGACGTTTTGAATGGCATGGACCATATGAGATGTTCCAGGAGTTGAAGTTAATATTTCAAGCAAATACCCAAGTTGAGAGATATGAAGTCTCCAACAAGTTCTATAGCTAAAAGATGGAGGAGAATAGCTCAAGCAGTGAGCATGTGCTCAGATTGCCTGGGTACTACAATCGCTTGAATCAAGTGGGAGTTAATCTTCCAGATAAAATAGTGATTGACAGAATTCTCTAGTCACCATCACAAAGTTAGTAGAACTTCGTGATGAACTATAATATGCAAGGGATAACAGAAATGATTCCCAAGCTCTTCGTGATGCTGAAATCGACGAAGGTAGAAATCAAGAAAAGCATCAAGTGTTGATGGTAAACAAAACCACTAGTTTCAAGTAAAGGGACAAAGGGAAGAAAGGAGAACTTCAAGAAGAACAGCAAGCAAGTTGCTGCTCAAGTGAAAAAACCCAAGTCTGGACCTAAACCTGAAACTGAATGCTGCTACTGCAAAGGGACTGGTCACTGGAAGCAGAACTACCCCAAGTAATTGATGGATAAGAAGGATGCCAAAGTGAACATAGGTATATTTGATATACATGTTATTGATGTGTACTTTACTAGTGTTTATAGCAACTCCTCAGTATTTGATACTAGTTCAGTTGCTAAGAGTTGCAGAATGAACAGAGACTAGTTAAGGGTGAAGTGACGATGTGTATTGGAAATGGTTCCAAGATTGATATGATCATCATCGCACACTCCCTATACTTTCGGGATTAGTGTTAAACCTAAAATAAATGTTATTTAGTGTTTGCGTTGAGCATGAATATGATTGGATCATGTTTATTGCAATACGGTTATTCATGTAAGTTAGAGAATAATTGTTGTTCTGCTTACATGAATAAAACCTTCTATGGTCATACACCCAATGAAAATGGTTTGTTGGATCTCGATCGTGGTGATACACATTTTTATAATATTGAAGCCAAAAGATGCAAACATAATAATGATAGTGCAACTTATCTGTGGCACTGCCGTTTAGGTCATATTGGTGTAAAGCGCATGAAGAAAATCCATGCTGATGGGATTTTGGAATCACTTGATTATGAATCAGTTGATGTTTGTGAACCATGCCTCATGGAAAAGATGACTAAGACTCCGTTCTCCGGAACAATGGAGCGAGCAACAGATTTGTTGGAAATCATACAGACCGATGTATGTGGTCCGATGAATATTGAGGCTCGCGGCAGGTATCATTATTTTCTGATCTTCACAGATGATTTGAGAAGATATGAGTATTCTACTTGATGAAACACAAGTCTGAAACATTTGAAAAGTTCAAATAATTTCAGAGTGAAGTGGAGAATCATCATAACAAAAATAAAAGTTTCTACGATATGATCACAGAAGTAAAATATTTGAGTTACGAGTTTGGCCTTCAGTTAAAACAATGTGAAATAGTTTCACTACTCACGCCACCTAGAACACCATAGTGTAATGGTGTGTCCGAACGTCGTAACCGTACTTTATTAGATATGGTGCGATCTATGATTTACCACTATCGTTTTGGGGTTATGCATTAGAGACAGCTACATTCACATTAAATAGGGCACCATATAAATCCGTTGAGACGACACCGTATGAACTATGGTTTGGCAAGAAACCTAAGATGCCGTTTCTTAAAGTTTGAGGTTGCAATGCTTATGTGAAAAAGTTTCAACCTGATAAGCTCAAACCCAAATCGGAGAAGTGCATCTTCATAGGATACCCAAAAGAAAATGTTGGGTACACCTTCTATCACAGATCCGAAGGCAAGATATTCATTGCTGAGAATGGATCCTTTCTAGAGAAGGAGTTTCTCTCGAAAGAAGTGAGTGGGAGGAAAGTAGAACTTGATGAGGTAATTGTACCTGCTCCCTTATTGGAAAGTAGTTCATCACATAAATCTGTTCCTGTGACTACTACACCAATTGGTGAGGAAGCTAATGATGATGATCATGTAACTTCAGATCAAGTTACTACCGAACCTCGTTGGTAAACCAGAGTGAGATCCACACCAGAGTGGTACGGTAATCCTGTTCTGGAGGTCATGTTACTTGACCATGACGAGCCTACGAACTATGAGGAAGCGATGATGAGCCTAGATTCCGCGAAATGGCTTGAGGCCATGAAATCTGAGATGAGATCCATGTATGAGAACAAAGTATGGACTTTGATTGACTTGCCCATTGATCGGCGAGCCATTGAGATTAAATGGATCTTCAAGAGGAAGACGGATGCTGATAGTAGTGTTACTATCTACAAAGCTAGAATTGTCGCAAAAAGGTTTTTGACAAGTTCAAGGTGTTGACTACGATGAGAGTTTCTCACTCGTATATATGCTTAAGTCTGTCCGAATCATGTTAGCAATTGCCGCATTTTATGAAATCTGGCAAATGGATAAACAAAACTGCATTCCTTAATGGATTTATTAAAGAAGAGTTGTATATGATGCAACCAGAAGGTTTTGTCAATCCTAAAGGTACTAACAAAATATGCAAGCTCCAGCGATCCATCTATGGACTGGTGCAAGCATCTCGGAGTTGGAATATACGCTTTGATAAGTTGATCAAAGCATATAGTTTTATACAGACTTGCGGTGAAGCCTGTATTTACAAGAAAGTGAGTGGGAGCACCACAACATTTCTGATAAGTATATGTGAATGACATATTGTTGATCGGAGATAATGTAGAATTATTCTGCAAAGCATAAAGGAATGTTTGAAAGGATTTTTTAAAAGAAAGACCTCGGTGAAGCTGCTTACATATTGAGCATCAAGATCTATAGAGATAGATCAAGACGCTTGATAAGTTTTTCAATGAGTACATACCTTGACAAGATTTTGAAGTAGTTCAAAATGGAACAGTCAAAGAAGGAGTTCTTGCCTGTGTTACAAGGTGTGAAGTTGAGTAAGACTCAAAACCCGACCACGGCATAAGATAGAGAGAGAATGAAAGTCATTCCCTATGCCTCAGCCATAGGTTCTATAAAGTATGCCATGCTGTGTACCAGACCTATTGTATACCCTGCCCTGAGTTTGGCAAGGGAGTACAATAGTGATCTAGGAGTAGATCAATGGACATTGGTCAAAATTATCCTTAGTGGAATAAGGATATGTTTTTCGATTATGGAGGTGACAAAAGGTTCGTCGTAAAGGGTTACGTCGATGCAAGTTTTGACACTGATCCAGATGACTCAAAGTCTTAATCCGGATACATATTGAAAGTAGGGAGCAATTAGCTAGAGTAGCTCCTTGCAGAGCATTGTTAACATAGAAATTTGCAAAATACATATGGATCTGAATGTGGCAGACCCGTTGACTAAAATTACCTCACAAGCAAAACATGATCACACCTTAGTACTCTTTGGGTATTAATCACATAGCGATGTGAACTAGATTATTGACTCTAGTAAACCCTTTGGGCGTTGGTCACATGACGATGTGAACTATGGGTGTTAATCACATGGTGATGTGAACTATTGATGTTAAATCACACGGAGATGTGAACTAGATTATTGACTCTAGTGCAAGTGGGATACTGAAGGAAATATGCCCTAGAGGAAATAATAAAGTTATTATTTATTTCCTTATATCATGATAAATGTTTATTATTCATGCTAGAATTGTATTAACCGGAAACATAATACATGTGTGAATACATAGACAAACAGTATGTCACTAGTATGCCTCTACTTGACTAAATCGTTGAATCAAAGATGGTTAAGTTTCCTAGCCATAGACATGAGTTGTCATTTTATTAACGGGGTCACATCATTAGAGAATGATGTGATTGACTTGACCCATTCCTAGCATAGCACTTGATCGTTTAGTTTGTTGCTATTGCTTTCTTCATGACTTATACATGTTCCTATGACTATGAGATTATGCAACTCCCGTTTACTGGAGAAACACTTTGTGTGCTACCAAACGCCACAACATAACTGGGTGATTATAAAGGTTCTCTACAGGTGTCTCCGAAGGTACTTGTTGGGTTGGCGTATTTCGAGATTAGGATTTGTCACTTCGATTGTTGGAGAGGTATCTCTGGGCCCACTCGGTAATGCACATCACTATAAGCCTTGCAAGTATTGCAACTAATGAGTTAGTTGCGGGATGATGTGTTACAGAACGAGTAAAGAGACTTGCCGGTAACGAGATTGAACTAGGTATTGAGATACCGACGATCGAATCTCGGGCAAGTAACATACCGATGACAGAGAACAACGTATGTTGTTATGCGGTTTGACCAATAAAGATCTTCGTAGAATATGTAGGAGCCAATATGAGCATCCAGGTTCCGCTATTGGTTATTGACCGGAGACGTGTCTCGGTCATGTCTACATAGTTCTCGAACCCGTAGGGTCTGCACGCTTAAAGTTCGATGGCGGTTATATTATGAGTTTATGTGTTTTGATGTACCGAAGGAGTTCGGAGTCCCGGATGAGATCGGGGACATGATGAGGAGTCTCGAAATGGTCGAGACGTAAAGATCGATATATTGGACGACTATATTCGGACATCGGAAAGGTTCCGAGTGATTCGGGTATTTTCGGGAGTACCGGGAGTTACGTGAATTCGTATTGGGCCTTAATGGGCCATACGGGAAAGGAGAGAAAGGCCTCAAAGGGTGGCCGCACCCCTCCCCATGGGCTGGTCCGAATTGGACTAGGGAGGGGGGGGCCTCCTTCCTTCTCCTTTTCCCTTCCCTTTCCTTCCCTCCTACTCCTACTACTTGGAAGGGCTCCTAGTTCTATTAGGAAAAGGGGAATCCTACTCCCGGTGGGAGTAGGACTCCCCTAGGGCGTGCCATAGAGAGGGCCGGCCCTCCCCTTCCTACACTCCTTTATATACGGGGGCAGGGGGCACCCCAAAGACACAACAATTGATCTCTTGATCTCTTAGCCGTGTGCGGTGCCCCCCTCCACCAAAATCCACCTCGATCATATCGTAGCGGTGCTTAGGCGAAGCCCTGCATCGGTAGAACATCATCATCGTCACCACGCCGTCGTGCTGACGAAACTCTCCCTCAACACTCGGCTGGATCGGAGTTCCAGGGACGTCATCGAGTTGAACGTGTGCAGAACTCGGAGGTGTCGTGCGTTTGGTACTTGATCGGTCGGATCGTGAAGACGTACGACTACATCAACCGCGTTGTGCTAACGCTTCCGCTTTCGGTCTACGAGGGTACGTGGACAACACTCTCCCCTCTCGTTGCTATGCATCACCATGATCTTGCATGTGCGTAGGATTTTTTTTTGAAATTACTATGTTCCCTAACAGCAACATCCCTGAGTTAAGAAACAAGTTGCTCATAGCCTTGCATAGCTCTCCTGTGGGAGGTCACTCTGGCAAAAGAGCAACATACCAAAGAGTGAAAAGCATTTTCTACTGGTCTGGATTGAAATCATCAGTGGAAGCTTTCAGTGCTGCTTGTCCCATGTGTCAAAGAGCCAAGCATGAAAACTGCTTACAACCTGGTCTTTTGGAACCACTCCCTGTAGCAGATATGGCCCGACAACACATATCAATGGATTTTATTGAGGGCCTGCCTAACTCTCAAGGAAAAGATGTCATCATGGTAATAGTGGACAGATTTACCAAATATGCACATTTTATTCCCCTGTCTCATCCATATACAATGCTCAGTGTGGCTCAAGATTTTGTGGATAACATAATCAGGCTGCATGGCCCTCCAAAAATGATAATATCTGTCAGGGACAGGATATTTACTAGTCAACTACGGAGGGATATATTCTCTGCACTAAAAGTGGAATTGAGATACAACACAACATATCATCCACAAACTGATGGCTAGACTGACAGAGTAAATCAATGTCTGGAAACCTACTTAAGATGCATGACTACTTCAGCACCTAAGAAATGGTTTTCTTGGTTACCCTTGGCTGAATTCTGGTACAATTCTACCGATCACATTGCAATCAAGATGTCTCGATTCCAAGCTCTGTATGGCTTTCCTCCACCACTGATTTCAGAGCTGGCCATTCCTGGACCTGAAGATACAGAGGCACAAGATTTTCTGTCAGCAAAGCAACAGATCTTGCAACAATTAAAGGAAATTTTTTACTGGCTCAAAACAGAATGAAGAAATATGCAGACACCAAGAGAGTTGAAAGAACTTTCCAAGTGGGAGATCCTGTCTATCTCAAAATGGCCCCTTACAGATTAGCAGCATTCAGTTTCAGAGGAGCACTGAAATTACATAACAGATTTTATGGGCCATTCTTGGTGATTCAGAAAGTGAGAAACTCTGCATACAAATTACAACTGCCAAAGACAGTGCAAATCCATCTAGTTTTTCAAATCAGCCAGTTGAAGAGACATGTTGGCGAAAAGTCCATTCCTGGTCCTAATCAGCCACTGGTTAATGCTGATGGTACAATGAAGGCTGGACCAGCCGAAGTACTCCAAGTGCGCAAAGTTCCACGACAAAACGTACCAGTGGTACAATGGCTAATCAGGTGGATCAACCTACCAGCGGAAGATGCAACATGGGAGGATGCGGACATCATCAAGTACACGTTCCCGGAGTTCTTCAGTACAACTGCGCGTGCGTGGAGAGGAGATGTAGCAACGTCGTGAGGACACGTCAAAACTCAAGGGGGGAGCAATGTCAGGACTGAAGTGTCGCGGTATTCTTCAGTTAACTGTAGCAGATCAAGAAGAAAATGTTTAAGAGAAATGGATGGTTGAAATAGCTCCTCACTATTACCGTTCGTCGCTAGTTACTGCTCCATTTCACCTCCTTGCTGGGAGCTCATCGCCTATATAACAGCCGGGCCGTGGCTGGCAGTCGTCATCGCTATTTTTTCCTCTAAAAATTGCCAAGATGGCCAAGTAAACTCATATATAATACAAATATGCTGGATCTGGGGGAAATTCCCCAATCCCCCCAAAAAAATCCCCAAACCTATCATCCTGGACTAGCTAGGTCCTGACAGTGGCCACCCGCGCCGATCCTTTCACCCGTGAGAGCATCTCCAAAAGAAGCGCTATATGAGCGCTGCGCGGTATAAAAACTGTTTTTAGCGCGTGCGGACCCGGTTTGGAGTCTCCAGCAGCCGCACAAAAAGCGCGCGCGCTATAACTAATGCAGCGCGCGTATCAAAAAGGCATCGCGTGCAGCATATGTAGTGCGCCCGGTCGCGCGCGCTGCAAACTCTGGGCTGTTGCAGATGGGACCACTTGATTGGGATCGTTGGACTCGCGCAACATATTTTGCAGCGCTTGTTGGAGCAAACGTCTTCTAGCACCCTAAAAAAACCTACTTGCGCGCTGTAAACCCGTTTTTTGGGCGCCGCGCATTGGGCATCTGTTGGAGATGCTCTGACGACGGATCTTCTCCTCCCCAACATCTCTTGCGACCTAGGCGAATCCTCCCGACACCGTCGTCGGCAAGAGAAACCGGAGCAGCGACGCCCGACAACTTGCCCGGTGAAACTGGAGAGAGACAATGATGATTTGGGCATGACGTGATGCAGATTTTCTCGGCAGAGCTGAGGAGAGGCGAAGAAGACGACTGACATGATGCTCCTGCGTGTGGAGCTCCTCTGCACCACTCCACCACCCATCTTCTTTCCGCTACCAGCTGTCCGGTAAACAAGCCCGTGACCACTTTGCTGCAGGTATGTTCGCACCTCCTCTTACGGTCGCGCCACCGCTACCTGATGTGTGGATGTGTGGCATCTCATTTTTGGGTCGCCGGTTAGGCGGACACGATGCTGCTCGGTGCACAACCCGCAGTGGGCGCTGAAGGTGTTCTGAAGAGCAATGGAGGGGGCGGATCCGGCGCATGTTATGGTGTTCTTCAGTCAGCCTCGCTGACCAGTTGCAGGCACACCGTGACATGCCACTCGAGGAGTTTTTTTAGAAAAGGAGGATCACCCCCGGCCTCTGCATCTGATCGATGCATGCAACCATTTTATTAATTATTCTCAGAGACCTTACAAAGCATTACATCAGTATGAGCCTGGAACCACCATCCTCGCGACACCTGTCGCTACTCCTATCCCCTTGATGCAGGGGTGCCGGATGTCCGAGCCAATACCAAACAGACATTGCACCAAAACCTAACATCTAAAGCCGGATGCCCCATCCCAGCCACATACCGAGAATGGGTCACACACCGGTCCGGCGCACTCACCGAGGCTACCGCCGCTGTCATCCACATAACCATCTCCAGAGCAGGCACCGACGCAAAGACCTTGCCAGATCAACTGTCAATGCCACCATGGCGCCAGACAGCACCACCGCCTTGCAGAGCGGAAAGATACAATGGCAATGGAAAGCAAGAGCTAGGACGAGGAGGGTACCACCGCCGCCACCACCCGCACCCCAACAGCGCCCACCGACCACCAAGCTCCCTAAACGGCACCTTCAAGAAGGATACGACGCCGATGGCGCCGCCGTCGCCCAATAAAGTTGGGGCTTTCACCCGGGAGAACTAGGGGAAGGGGGAGTGGGGGGATCAGACCTGTCAGACGCCTCCAAGAAGGGACACGGCGCCCTCAGGCGTCGCCGTCGACGCAGCCGACCATGGTCGACCATGGCTTTCGCCCGGACTGGATTCCCGACCACTAGCACCACCAGCGCCGGCGTCCCATGGAACACGGGCAGGCCGGATGGGGGAGAACACGCCGTACAGGGGGAAGGGGCGCCAGATCTGGCACCGTCGCCCTCGTCCTTCGAGATTCCGCCGCCCGCGCGGCCAAGAACGCTGGAACCAAACGCCCGCACCACCGCCCGCCGCTAAGCCGGTGGTGCCGCACCAGAGGGGCCGCCGCCCCAGATCCGAAGCCCCCCGCGGAAGGAGAGCAGCAGCTGGCCCCGCCGCCACCTTCCTTGGCGGCGCCCCGGACTTGCCTGGAGACCGCCTCTGGCGGCGGCGAGGAGAGGTGGGGGTGGAGGAGGGCTGGGCGCGGCTAGGGTTGGCGGCAGCGAGGAGAGGTGGGGGTGGAGGAGGGCTGGGTGCGGCTAGGGTTGGCGGCGGCCATGACAGATGCAGTTGAGAGAGAAAAATGAGGGGTACCCGGATAATCAATTTGTGGGTAATACAAGGTCCACGCCTCCCTGACAATTCGTATTCTCGATGTATGCATGTGCTAAGATTTGTCTTGCCTTGATCTGATTTTCATGGCTTGCAGTCAAGTGTCTAGTCTCGAGATTGGATTGACTCTCATTCCAACATTTTCCCTGTGGTTGTTCTTGGGCTACTATTAAATGAGTGGTATGTGCTTGCTGTTCGTTCTTTTATGTATATTGATTGAAATTTTGTCCAAGCCAACATCATGGATTGACACCATATTTACACTATTTTTATTCATGATGTTCTCTCTACTCAAAAAAATGAATGCAAGTTCTCCAGCTTGATGGATTCAAGCTCGGTTGTGATGGATTGGCCTGGTTCTGCTGGGTTGTAAGGCGAGGCACTGATTTCTACTTCAATGTTTTTTGCCAGAGAGTATTACGTTTGAATGCCCACATCATCCTTGTTGAAAGTGCAAATGACTACAATGTGACATTCTATTTTTAATAGCAAAAAAGTTCAAAGCTTTATAAACAAAATTGAAACATAATTGATGTGGCATGTTCAAAAGTATACTGCAATATTAGTAATTTCAGTGCCCATTCCGAAGTGCCACTATCTGAATGCTAAATCCGAACTAACAAGCTCCAACAGGCAAAATTGGCATGACATCGATCTTTAGAAGTCTATAGAGGCACAAGAACATGACAAGAACTTTTTCTATTTAACATTCTATTGCTCATTGTCCTACTTTTATATCCGAAGCTAACCAAAATTTGGGTGGTTGATATTTTTACCTACTCTATATTTTCTAGCTTGACGGATTTGGAAGGTGAGGTACTGATTTCTACATTATTTCATTGGTGGGGTATGTTTTGTACGGACTCATAAGAAATTTTTTCTCACCACCTGATGTTATATACTTTGTTGTATTGAGAAGCCACAATACGGAACCGAAGCTTTGAACTGTAGTTTTCCTACTTAATATTCATTGCTAAATTTCTCATTTTATCAGTAGTTGAATCTCTATTTTGTTCTTGTGTAAAAAGGGTGCTTCAGTACTGCCCTTTGTATGCAATGGGGAAATGGTCTCTTTGTTCATCACGAGAAACAATAGTTTACAATTTAGAAATGCTTATGGAGATTACAATATTAGTCATGTGATCCACATCGGATTTTTTATATCATTGTTGATGCACCAAGTTGCTTTTGTGGGCAGATCAAGAATGTCTACCGCGCGTTGGGTCAAGGTGACAGAACACAATTCATCCCATTATCACTATGGGTGTATGATGGTATAGTTTAAGTTAGGATTTATAATACATGAAAAAATTGATTGCTCGCATAAGTAAGAAATGTAATTTACAGGATATATATACTTTTACAATCATACCCTTATGCCACTTGAAAAAGGTGAAGGCAAGTGTTAATTTGATGTCGCTGTTTTGAGTCCATGCAGTGAGTGATGTTCATACTTGGCATTCTTCGTCATAATAGAGGTATGAGGCAAGGCTTCAAAATAAGGGAACAGAAAAGTTACAGAGTTACACGTGTGCTCAACATCATTTGCCATTATTCATGTTAGAGATAATTCGGTGACCTTAATTATGATAACCTTGGATAATGTCTGCTCCTTGTGTTGATTGCTATTCTTCTGCTGGTATGAAGGTGAGTGAGAGAGTTTCTCTACTCTAGTTTGTTGGAGTTATCATTCTTCAAAAATTTCTCAATGGATGTAATCAATAGTTCTTAGATGATATGTATTCAAAATCAAGACTTAGACAATATAAGTTACAATTTTTTTACAAATTTCTGAATGGATACAATACACAGTTTTTAGACAATATAAATTTAGAGAGGGTAAATTACTGAAGCAAGTTCTAAAATTCTATTATGGATATCCGCAATGGTTCGCAGTGTGTTAACCACTTGATTCTACCAATATCTGTTCCATAATTAATTGGACCGTTTGTTTCTAGAAGCTTGTTACTTTCCTATTTGATTGACTCCATGAATGTTTGCAATGTATCGGACAAAAACAGTGTCCCAGAGCATTGTACTTAGATTGCCATCCAAATGAAGAGGCTGTTGATTTTAATGTTGGTAATTTATATTTTGCATGGAAGATAGCTTACGCCTTCTTTGGATTGGAGGATTTTCACAGGATTCCCACGGGATACCAATCCTCGAGATTGTTTCCTATGGAATGCATTTGGATGACAGGATTGGGTCACTAAAATTCCTCAGGATTGGGTCGCCAAGGTGCTGATTCCAGAGGAAATTACACATGAGGTCCGACCTCTGGAAAAATTCCATAGGATTGGCTATGTCATGGCAATCAAATCCTTCATTTTTTCCTATTCCTTTGTTTTCCAAATCCTGCGATCCAAAGAAGCCTTTATACAGTGTGACTTCACAATGCATATATTTTTGATGGGATGAGAGTCAACCTGCTGTTCCATAGTTCACTGGTTAGGCATTCTTCTACTACTGCAGGTTATAGTATTTTTACAAACAACTTTGCATGTACTTGATGTCTTGAATGAGAGCAAATACAAACTTTTAATGTTGACATACTTGCACAACATTATCTAATATTGACCGTATCCATGATGCCTTGCGATATATTGAGAAACTTCTTCCTGATTAGTAATTTGTATTTTGTCCTTCAAGTTTTGGCACCTGTCTTTTGTGTCTGTAAGATTATTTTAGGGAATTATTCTCAATATTTGTGTTTGCATGTTCTATGGTCACCTAGCACCGCATTATTTCCCCACGAACTCATTAAATTCTGCTCTTTGGTAACCGACAAATATATGTGTAACTTTATGCAAATTTAACTCCCATGTTTTATGTGTACTTGCTTCATTTCCTACCATTCTATTACAAAAATGGACGGGCGCGGCAACGCACGCCTTTGATGATCTAGTGAAGAAGACAAAGGATAAGAAATACCCACGCGCTAGAAGAAGGAATCAAGAGCAACTCTAAAGCGGCGACCCATTTCGTCTGTTTATGTTTAGGTCGTCGCGGACGCGTTGACCCATTCCTAAAACGCATCCGTTTCATGTTCACGTGGACCCATTTCTGACCAAATTTGGGCCTGAAATGCGTCCGCTTCATGCATGTTCGCATGGACCCATTCCTAAAACGCCTCCGCTCGATGTCCGCTGCATCCCCACATGGCGGCCGGTCAACTACCTCTCGCGTCTTTATTAAAGATGACCATAGATCACGGGTCCACGCGTCAGCGACAGCGGGTGTTCTTTTTTAATCCGAGCGTGCGGAGGGGGTGTGGGGGCGGCATCATCCTCTTCCAGCCTCCCGTCCCCATCTAGCCATCCTGTTGCTCCCCACCGGCGACAACCCTAGCCTAGTGTGCGCCACCATGCGCTTCTTCGTCGGCAAGAACAAGGGCAGGCCCCGCCTCATCCCCTTCGCGCGCGCTGGCGACCCCCCCCCCCCCCGCCCCCCCCCCCCCCCGCCGCCTCCGCTGGCGTCTGCCCTCCCGGCGAGGCAGCGGATAAGCGTCCCAATGCACCAGGTGAGGTGGCACTAGGAGCACTGCATCCTCCTCCCGTACCCCGACGTGACCCTGCCACATGACTGGCATTTGGATCCAGATAGGATCCCAGTGTCAGCGGTGCCGCCGACGGCGCGGGCACACGCGGAGGAGGTGCGGGCCTGCGGGAGATGCTGACGTCGAAGCAGCGCGATCGCGTCTACGCAGCAGATTTTCCTGATTGGGAGGTCTGGTTCACTCTCGAGCACGAGGAGCAGCGCTCGCGCGACGTCCAGCACGTGCGGGTTGGCACCCCCCCCCCCCCGTCGTGCGCGACGAGGACCTGGAGGAGGAGACCGCCTACCAGGCAGCGCTGGCGGTTGCCATGCAGGAAAAGCGAAGAGGACGAGAGGCGCATGGAGGAGGAGGAGGCGGTGTACCAAATGCGCCAGTCGGAGGCCATCGCACTCTCCGCTTCAGGCGACTGCGTCGTGCTGCCGCTGATGCCTCTGTCCCCCGTCAAGCCCGAGCCGACGCCGTCCCCTATGCCAGCGCCCCAACGGTACGTAGCAAGGAGTGGTGCGCGAGTGGGTCAGCGCGCTACCCATCTGGCTTGGGACAACACCGGCACAAGAGAAGCTCTACCTCGAGCAGTGGCGGACACGCTAGCTGGCGGAGGAGCGCCGCGAGGGCGAGCGTCTGGAGCAGTGGGAGCGCGACGTGGAGGAGGAGCGTCGGGTCCGCACTGCCCAGCCGACGGCGGTCAAGCAGACGCCGAGGACGTCGCCACAGCCTGGGAGACGGTGTTCCCTTGGGCTGGCCCATCCCGGACGCTCGTCGACCTCACTGGCCCCGACGCTGACGACGAGAACGCTTAGGGTAGCGCACCTTCTCCTCGTTTTTAGTTTTATTAAATGTTTTTAATTAATGTATCGTGGAATTGTGGACTCTCGTCGGGCTTTGTGGCTGGCATTTATGTTTAACTAACGTTTTAAATTTCAGAAAAATTGTGTTACTTATATTTTTGCGTGTGAACTAAAAAATGGGTTGGTCTAGCGTTGGGCGCAAGCGTCGACCCAAATGCGAAAGCGGGCATAGTTGTCCGCTGGGCCGACCCAAAGGGACCAAAAGTGGACAAAGGATACTGGATCGCCCGGTTGGAGTTGCTCTAAGCTTCGGTTTTGCTAATTTACATACGTATGAAAACAATTCGTTTTCATCCGTTTTCTTTGCCGTGCAATCTGCGCGTCGAGATTCATGCATTTATTTATTTTTCGTCCGGTTTCTCTTATCGGGTCCGTCTAGTTGATCCGTTACAAGCGGTCATGGCTGGAGATCGAGATGGACTCACTTATTGCTGTGAAACTGATCCAAGATATGGATGTTGATAGATCGATCTACTTGTCGCTCATCAAGGAGACTAGATATCTCATGTCTATTCATGAAACATGTATTATTTATATAAGTCGTAGGCAAAATAAAGTTAGTGATAGCATAGCAAAGTTTGCTCGTTTAGAGGCAAGAACCATGACTTGGCTTGGTTCTGGTCCTCAGGATGCTATCAACCTGGCTGTGATTGACTGTAAAGACTTTTTGAGTTGAGTAATGCATGTTCTTCCCGCAAACAAAAAACAAGTGGTCCTGGTTGGAGACCGATCTGTTGCCGCGCCAGGAACGGGCGATGCCGGCTAGAGACTGATCATGGATCAGATATTTTTCCACTTCTGGCGGCCTACCGCCGGGGGAGAGCCTAACCTTCGGCTCCCTAATGTTCACCACGAACGTTGTGGGCCGAGTCGACGTTAGCCTGCCGGTTTGTCCCACACGCATCATCCACATCAGTAACATCGCCTTCGTCACCAGCACATACGGCGACCTCCGATTATGCTTGTCACCCGTCCAACCCAGAGGACGCGACACACTCCCGATCCCGTCGGCCTCGGTGACCGGTCTCGCTGCTTGCTTCCTGTTCGGACTAAGTAACTTGGGGGCTGCATACCAGAATGAGCTCCACCAACGCCTCCAAAAAAACGTATTTCTAGACTGAGGGAGCGTGAAGATCACAACGAACAACAAAATACCTCGAAATCCTGTGTTCAACGGGAGACGCAGGGCGGGTCGAACCATACGTCCCGTAGCCAATCTCGCTACACAAAGGGCCAGTTCTTTTGGCAGAATCGCCTCCTCCCCAGCTTCTTTTGAAATCGCCACTTCATATTTTTTTACAATCCTATCTAGTTAAGGTCTAATTAGTTAGAATTATAAAAAATATATAAAGTAACGATTCTAGAAGAAGCTGGGAAAGAAGGCGATTCAGGCGAAGATCCAGGCAAGCGATAACACGCCACACTCGACCACCACGACCGTGGCACTGGAAAAATCCGCAAATATCACGCCGCACCCAAATCCCTGGAGGACAGGCTCCACGAGATCCTTACGCCCGGGGCCGCACATCACGCGCTATCACAAGCAGCCATAGAACAGAGACAGGCAATGATACACGGCACCAGGCAAGGACGACGCAGAGGTCGTCAACAAAACTCAGAGGCCGGTGGATGGGAAGACAACGAGGAAGCCCACAGAGCTCCCCACAGCGGCTCATAGCATACAAGAAGCGGTCCTGTCGGTCAACAAGCTCGGAGCCGCATCCGTCCGCGGACCCTGTAAAGCATGTACAATGATGCTATCTTAAGAGTGCCACGTAGAATAAATAATGAGGTGAAGGAGAGAGAACTCATAAGAAAAGATTTGTCTTCTTTTATTTAAGATAAGGCAAGAGATAATCTTTTAGCATAATTTGTCTCACCATGTTTTAAGAAATTGCTAGTTATTGAAGATAAGGCTAAGATATAACTCATTGTAGACATATTTTTTTGTCATCTCTAAAATACATGCAAGACTTAAGATAAGACTGTCCTATCAACCATTGTACATGCCCTAATCCTCGCCGACCTCATCAAAGCCGTGCACATGACGACTAAGCTCCAAGAAAAGCAAATGCATAGTACAGAGGACGCCACAAAATCGCCTAATAAGGAGCCGACACCAGAAGGCCGGGACGCACGCAAGCGTTTCGAGAGGTACGACGACACGCTAGGCGCCAACGACCTCCGACACACAATACAAGTCGCAAAGGCAAGAAGTCAAGAGGGGTCGGTTCACGAACGCCTTGGGTTCCTCCCAGATCTTCACGACCACTGACGAGCCCGTGCCATGGAGCGAGGTCATCACACACCAATTCCCTCAGCCTTTTATTGTGCATGCGGTTGAAATATATTCGGGCGATACAAAACCCGACATTCGGCTCCTCATTGATGGCATCAATATTTTGGTTTCGATTTTATTTCTTCATTAGTACATTGGTTTCTTCATACCGTGCGTGCTAGCATATTTTGTCATGCAAGAACTTGAAACGATTTGCCTACTAATGGGAGATGAAACTGACCACTTAATAGGATTTTTAGTGCGTCTGTTTCTCCTCTCCTTAATGAGAATTAGTGCGTCCATTTCAGTTTCATCTCGTTACCCCTATAAGAGGTCGCTCCTCTTCCCAACGAGACACAACTCTTCGCATTGTTCCAGAGCATTGCACCGCCTACCTCTTTCCCATCTCGCTTCCTGGCGTGCACCGGAGAGTGAGATAGCAGGCCTCCAAAACCCCGCCTCTTGTGATCCGGTACGGGAGAGGGGCGATAAGGTTTTTGGGGAGCGTCTTTACACCACTGTTGGAGTCTTGTTCATCGTGGCTGTGAACGGCGACATCACTAACGACGAGTTCCCCAACGACGAATTCTTCCCCGACGTCAATGACCTCTTCAGCGACATGACGATCGGGACATCTGCACCTTTTGCTACTGCGCCGTATGCCATCTTATCCTCATTGTCAGGGCTAGCATTTGGTTTATTGCTAATAGCAATTGACATGTATATGATGCATTTTGCTTATGATTTTGATTGCAGGACTAGTTATTCAACAATGCCTAATCATTCAACAATCCAAAAACTTGATATGTGTAGGAAATTTTCTCCTATTGCTTTTGCTGCAACTCTCAAGCCCGCACCATTTGAGGGCGTGAACTATAAGAGGCGGTGTGCGAGGGCAGTTTTTTGGCTTACCACCATGAACTGTTTTCACGCCTCTAAAGGCAAGCCTGAGGGAGAGCTGACTGCTGAGCAGGAGCAAGCTTTCCAGGCTACAGACACCCTCTTCAGAGGTGCTATCTTGAGTGTTCTTGGCGACAAGATTGTCGATCCATTCATGACCATCATGGTCGGTAAAGATATGTGGGATGCGCTCGAAGCCAAGTTTGGAGTCGCGGACGCAGGAAGTGAGTTGTATATCATGGAACAGTACCATGATTACAAAATGACTGATGACCGCTCCGTTGTAGAGCAGGCTCATGAGATTCAGTCGCTCACAAAAGAACTTGAGCATCTTAATTGTGTGTTACCGGACAAATTCATTGCCGGAGGCATCATTGCCAAGCTTCCTCCTTCATGGAGGAATTTTGCTACCTCTCTGAAGCATAAGAGGCAAGAGTTTACTGTTGTCAATCTAATTGGCACTCTTGATGTAGAAGAGAAGGCAAGGGCAAAAGATACGTGCTCGTTTTCATGAGGGGAATTCCAGTGCCAATTTGGTACAAAAGAGAAATTTTCAAACCACAAACCCAAGAACAAAAACTATGCGAGCAAAGGAAAATTTGATGGCAAGTACAAAGCCCCACAACCTGTCAACTTCAAGAAGAAGAAGGATACTTATAAGAAGAAAGGAAAGTGCCAGGTATGTGGCAGTGAAGAACATTGGGCTTCATCCTGCAAGGACCGCTGGGACATGCGTCAGAATGAGAACAATAGCAAGGCCGCTAATGTTGTTATTGGCGATGTTGACATGAAAGATGTCGGGTATGGTAAATTTCCTACCATTCTTTCAGTATGTCATTCTCCAGATTGGTGGATTGACACCGGTGCCAATGTACATGTGTGTTCTGACATAAACATGTTTTCTTCTTATCAGGTCGTAAGAACTACACCCGTGCTGATGGGAAACGGGACACATGCTTCTGTTCATGGTGTTGGTACGGTCGATCTGAAGTTTACTTCGGGAAAAATCGTGCGACTGAAGAACGTGCAGCATGTCCCTGCTATAAATAAAAATCTTGTCAGCGGTTCTCGTTTGTGTCGAGATGGTTATAAATTGGTATTTGAGTCGAATAAGATTATAGTATCTAAGTGTGGACAATTTGTTGGGAAGGGCTATGAGAGCGGAGGCTTGTTCCGCTTATCTTTGTCAGACTTTTGCACTAAAGTTATTAATCATGTTTGGAGTGAAACCGAATCAAATGTTTGGCATTCACGACTTTGTCATATTAACTTTGGTGTCATGACGCAGCTAGTAAATTTGAGTTTAATCCCAAAATTTACAATTGTCAAAGGTTCCAAGTGCCAAATTTGTGTGCAAGCAAAGCAACCTCGCAAGTCTCATGCGACTGTTGAGGCGAGGAATTTGGCACCACTTGAACTCATACATTCAGATCTTTGCGAGATGAATGGTGTGTTGACAAAAGGTGGAAAAAGATATTTCATGACTCTAATCGATGACTCTACTAGATATTGCATGATATATTTGTTGAAAACAAAAGATGAGGCTTTGCACTACTTTAAAATCTATAAAGCCGAAGCAGAGAATCAACTCGATCGAAAGATCAAAAGGCTTAGGTCGGAACGTGGTGGAGAGTATTTTTCCAACGAGTTCAATTTATTTTGTGAGGAACATGGTATAATACATGAGAGGACGCCTCCCTACTCTCCCCAGTCAAACAGGGTTGCCGAACGAAAGAACCTAACTCTAACTAATTTGGTTGACGCCATGTTAGATACAATGGGACTTTCCAAGGAATGGTGGGGGGAGGCTTTGATGACTGCAAGTCATGTCCTAAATAGAGTTCCCACGAATAATAAAGAGATTACCCCGTTTGAAGAATGGGAAAGGAAAAGGCTTAAACTTTCCTACTTACAAACTTGGGGTTGTTTGGCGAAGGTCAATGTACCAATTACCAAGAAGCGTAAGTTTGGGCCAAAAATAGTTGATTGTGTTTTCCTGGGTTATGCATTCCATAGCATTGGCTATAGATTTCTAGTGGTGAAATCTGAGGTACTTAACATGAATGTTGGTACAATCATGGAGTCGAATGAAGCGACTTTCTTTGAGGATAATTTTCCTATGAAGGATATGTCTAGCTCGTCTAGTCAGAGGTTAGAGACAACTCCTGCACCTACTGTTCCATTGGAACATTCTGAGAAGAAATACACAGATATTCCCAAGGATGGCAATGAAACTCCTAGAAGGGGCAAGATACAAAGGACCGCGAAGTCATTTGGTGAAGATTTCATTGTGTATCTCGTGAATGATACTCCCACTTCTATTTCAGAAGCTTATTCATCTCCGGATGCTGACTACTGGAAAGAAGCTGTGCATAGTGAGATGGATTCCATCATGGCTAACGGGACATGGGAGATCACTGATCGTCCTTATGGGTGTAAACCTGTAGGGTGTAAGTGGGTGTTTAAGAAAAAGCTTAGGCCCGATGGTACAATCGAAAAGTACAAGGCGCGGCTTGTAGCCAAGGGATATACCCAAAAAGAAGGTGAAGATTTCTTTGATACTTATGCGTCTGTGGCCAGATTGACCACCATTCGAGTACTACTCTCATTGGCCTCCTCACACAATCTTCTCATTCATCAAATGGACGTTAAGACAGCTTTCCTAAATGGAGAGTTGGAGAAGGAAATTTACATGGAACAACCCGATGGTTTTGTAGTAGATGGTCAGGAAGGAAAAGTGTGTAAATTGTTGAAATCTTTGTATGGTTTGAGACAAGCACCTAAGCAGTGGCACGAGAAGTTCGAAAGAACTTTGACATCTATGGGCTTTGTTGCAAACGAAGCCGACAAGTGTGTGTACTATCGCCATGGTGGGGGCGAAGGAATTATATTATGTTTGTATGTTGATGACATACTTATATTTGGAACAAATCTCCAGGTCATTCAAGAAGTGAAAGATTTTTTGAATCAAAACTTTGAGATGAAAGACCTTGGAGTAGCTGATGTTATCTTGAACATCAAGCTTTTAAGAGGTGGTGATGGTGGGATCACTCTCTTGCAGTCTCACTATGTGGAGAAGATTCTGGATCGCTTTGGATATTCAAATTGCAAACCTTCTCCGACACCTTATGATCCGAGTGTTTTAATTCGGAAGAACGAAGGAGAAACAAAGGATCAATTGAGATATTCTCAAATCATTGGCTCGCTTATGTATTTAGCTAGTGCTACGAGGCCTGACATCTCATTTTCTGTGAGTAAACTAAGCCGGTTTGTTTCAAACCCGGGAGATGTTCATTGGCATGCACTTGAGAGAATAATGCGCTATCTGAAAGATACTTTGAGTTATGGGCTTCACTATACCGGGTATCCAAGAGTACTTGAAGGTTATAGTGATGCAAATTGGATATCTGATGCTGATGAGCTTAAAGCGACAAGTGGTTATGTGTCTACACTTGGTGGTGCTGCTGTTTCCTGGAAGTCTTGCAAGTAGACCATCTTAACAAGGTCAAGAATGGAAGCAGAACTCACAACATTAGACACGGCAACAGTTGAAGCAGAATGGCTTCGAGAACTTTTGATGGACTTGTCGGTGGTTGAAAAACCAATACCAACTATTCTAATGAACTGTGATAATCAAACAGTGATCGTCAAGGTAAACAGTTCTAAGGATAATAAGAAGTCATCAAGACATGTGAGAAGGAGACTGAAATCTGTCAGGTTCATGAGAAACTCTGAAGTTATAGCGTTGGACTATATAAACACATCGAAGGATCTGGCAGATCCCTTCACAAAGGGTTTATCACGAAATGTGATAGACAATGCATCGAAGGAGATGGGATTGAGACCCACTACATAAGTTGTTCATGGTGGTAACCCATTCTTTGTGATCGGAGATCCCGTGAATTAGAATTGGTGAGACAAACTATTGGATAACAGAGAGGAGAATATTAATTGACAAAAATCCACTCCGTTATGATGCAATTCTCTCCTAATCTGTATGGTAGGCTGATATTTATCTTAATGTGTTTTGAATGGCTTGGGGTAGGCAAAGATGTTGTCCTACAGAACATCTAGAAAGAACACACCTATATGAGTTAGACTGTTAAACATCGCGGTATGTGAGAGTTGGGTGTTCTCTAATAAACTCATGAAGAGGCCCCGGAGTATGACGCATATGCTCCTACCCGCGGGAAAGTTTTCAGTGGTCTAGTATCAGTCAAGGCTTTTACGTGAAACTTGTTTGCACAAAACTTGCAGTTCAAGGCGTAGTCCACTGGTCAAGTTGTGAACGAGTGTAGAGTGGAGTTCTAGGTGGAAGTTCAACTTAACAGTCTCCACCGAAACACCGGTATATAAACAATGTTTTGGAACCATAGGCAAACTTGATGTGCCTTTGGGATCGGGTGGGGGATTGTTAGAATTATTGGGATTTAAACCATCTGTTATATCCAATAATTTCTAGGAAAATCCCATAGGCCCATGTGGCACGTTCATGCATGACAAGAAAGAAGTTAAAATATTTGCGCTAGTGGAAAATGAAACCGAATGGTGGTGAATGATGACATTCATCTCCTCATTGATGGCATCAATATTTTGGTTTCGGTTTCATTTCTTCATTAGTACATTGGTTTCTTCATACCGTGCGTGCTAGCATATTTTGTCATGCAAGAACTTGAAACGATTTGCCTACTAATGGGAGATGAAACTGACCACTTAAAGGATTTTTAGTGCGCCTGTTTCTCCTGTCCTTAATGAGAATTAGTGCGTCCATTTCAGTTTCATCTCGTTACCCCTATAAGAGGTCGCTCCTCTTCCCAACGAGACACAACTCTTCGCATTGTTCCAGAGCATTGCACCACCTACCTCTTTCCCATCTCGCTTCCTGGCATGCACCGGAGAGTGAGATAGCAGGCCTCCAAAACCCCGCCTCTTGTGATCCGGTACGGGAGAGGGGCGATAAGGTTTTTGGGGAGCGTCTTTACGCGACTGCTGGAGTCTTGTTCATCGTGGCTGCAAACGGCGACATCACTGACGATGAGTTCCCCAACGACGACTTCTTCCCCGATGTCAATGACCTCTTCAGCGACATGACGATCGGGACATCTGCACCTTCTGCTACTGCGCTGTATGCCATCTTATCCTCACTGTTAGGGATAGCATTTGGTTTATTGCTAATAGCAATTGACATGTATATGATGCATTTTGCTTATGATTTTGACTGCAGGACTAGTCTCAACGAATTGTTGCTAGTTTCTAGTTTCATCAATATATTGCTATTCATGTTTTATCCATTATTTTTCTAGATTAAACTAAACGCGAAAATGCCTAATTATTCAACAAGTTCCTCGACAACTTCGAAGGGACGTACCATCGGCTAGGAAGCCTGGTAGACCTCTACAATATAACACAAGGAGCACATGAACCACTATGCGACTTCATCGCCCGATGGCTCCGGAAGAAAAACACAATACCAAACATCTCCGATGGCACGACAATCGAAGCATTTGTTAATAGAGCGCTGGACCCCGTGCTAAGGCACAAGATCGGTAGAAAGAGGGTGCAAGGTCAACTGCCCGACATGGCCTCCCTCATGAAGATATCAAACGTCTTCGCCACAGGAGAGGAGATGGCTCGCGCCAGTCGCCGCCACAAGCAACCAGAGGAGCTACCAAGGGCACATGGCAAGACAGGACGCACCATGCGCGGTCAGAACCACGGTCTCAAAACGGAAGGAGCGGCCACCAACGGTGACAACTAGACAGGAGGCCGACCTACCGGGTAGCAAGAAAACCAAACATGAACGAAGGACAAGGCACGTGTCCTGCATATACGAGACGATCATGAGCGGCCCTTGCAAATACCACAACCACGGAGCCTACAAAGCATTACACTCAACACACGAGTTCCACCTAAACGAGCAACTCACCAAAGAGAAGAATGCAAGTGATAGAGAGAGCTCTAACACCGAGGACGATCACAGTGCGCACGCGACCTCCCAAAGAACCCCAAGAGGAGGCCGAAAGGAAAAATCCAGCACACATATGGTAAACAGATGATTTTCCGCTGCCCAGAGTCTAAACGGGCCTAGAAGCAGACGGTGCGAGAGATCTACTCTCTAGTGCTAGGAGTGCCACAGCTACTAGACTGGTCGAACCCATACGATCTCCTTAGGGATCAACGACCACCTAGACTACACATCCAACCTAGGGAGGAATGCGCTCGTCGTCGACCCCATCATCGGGGGCTGCCAGCTGTCCAAAGTACTCATGGATGGCGGCTCCGGCCTCAATATAATGATGGATATATGCCCTAGAGGTAATAATAAAGTTGTTATTATTATATTTCCTTATTCATAATAAAGGTTTATTATTCATGCTAGAATTGTATTGATCGGAAACTTAAATACATGTGTGGATACATAAATGAAATATCGTGTCCCTAGTAAGCATGTACTAGACCAACTCGTTGGTCAAAAATGGTTAAGGTTTCCTAACCATCACTACTATAGGATGCTGCTAACGCGACACTATAGTCAGAGACCCTTTGACGAAACTGTGTGCGATGCATTAATCGCAAACGATGATGTAAAAAACCCGTCAAAAAGATGCAAAACATTTGCGGTGGCGGATACATCAAACACAGTTCAGATTTTAGTTGCGTGTGTGATGCAGGGCATACGATTCACTTCAATGAACTGTTTGCGATGCGGAAGAAGAACAGAAATGGGCAGCCAAGTGAAGGCGTGTGCGATATACGACATACAATTCAGTCGGATTAACTGTTTGTGATGAGGCGAAACAACAGAAACGGGCAGCCAGATGAAGGTGTGTGCGATTGAGGGCATACACTTTAGACGGCTGAACTATTTGCGATTAGGCAACACAACAGAAACGGTCAGCCAGATCAACGTGTCTGCGATTGACGGCATACACTTCACACGGATGAACTATTTGCGATTAGCCACGACAAACAGAAATAGTTAGACAGATCAACGTGTGTGTGCTAGACGGGCACACATTTTAATTAAAAGAAGTGTGCGATGGTAATAACGGGCGCGCACGGTTGTTGAAATAAGACGTGTGCTGACATCGCCTATTGCGGTGCACCCTATGGTGCAAACGCCACGTACGCGGCCGAGAAAGCGCGCCCACGTTACGCCGTCCGGGAATAGTGCCGCACTTAGAAATTATAGAACCTCCAATAAAATTTGAGCCCGCGTCCCGTCACATTCCAAATTACTACTACCATGCTATATTTAATTGCAAACATGTTCATACCGATCAAAACCTAAACGATTTCCCACTTAGGAGCGTATTAGTGCTCGGTTATAAATACTACTACTCCAAGATGACTGCACATTCCTCCTCAACTCCTCATCCACAAAAACAAACAAGTCATGCATTGTCGTTCCCTTGCGTTTGCCATGGCCATCGTGAGTTCTAGGTTACCAGAGAGAGGCGAGCATGGAAGCGGAAGCAGGAGAGATGTCCCGCCTCGCCACAACAGCAACCGACATGTCCCACCGTGTGGCCGTAGTAGCATAGAGGTCCCGCCGCGCCACCGAAGCAGCACGAAGGTGTTGGGAAACGTTGCATGGAAAACAAAAAAATTCTACGCACACGCAAGATCTATCCATGGAGATGGATAGCAACGAGAGGGGGAGAGTGTGTCTACGTACCCTCGTACACCATAAGCGGAAGTGTTTATTCAACGTGGTTGATGTAGTCGTACACCTTCGCGATCCGCCTGATCAAGTACCGAATGTACGACACCTCCGCGTTCTGCACACGTTCAGCTCGGTGTCGTCCTCGCCGTGTTGATCCAGCAAGCGGGGCGAGGTAGTAGATGAGTTATGTCAGCACAACGGCATGGTGATGGTGGTGGTGAAGCAATCCTGCAGGGCTTCGCCTAAGCACTGCGATGATCTAGAGCAAAGGAGTAAACTAGAGGCGGAGGGGTGCCGACACACGGCATGTAATAAGCTGTTTATTGTGTGGCACCCCTCCCCACATATATATAGGTGTGGGAGGGGAGGAGGCAGCCCTAGGGCGCCTCCAATAGGGCCGACGGCCACCCTAGGGATTTCCTAATGGTGCGCCCCCTTCCATATAATGCACAAGGGAGAAGGAAAGGGAGGAGGCGCCCCTTCGCCTTCCTTTCTCCCTTTCGGAGATATGGTAGGAGGAGGTGACTCCTCCTCCTTCCATCTAATATGGTGTGACTGCCTTAGGGGCGATGCACCAGCCCATGTGGGCTGGTGTTCCTTCTACATGGCCAAATAAGGCCCAATACTCTCCTGGTGCCTCCGGAACCCCTTCCAGTATTTCGATAACTTTTCGGTGCATTCCGAAACCATTCCGGTGACAAAATAGCATCATCCTATATATCAATATTTTCCTCCGGACCATTCCGGAGCTCCTCGTCATGTCCGTGATCTCATACGGGACTCTGAACTACATTCAGTTACCAAACCACATAACTCATATAATACCAAATCGACATCGAACATTAAGCATACAGACCCTATGGGTTCGAGAACTATGTAGACATGACCGAGACACCTCTCCGGTCAATAACCAATAGCGGAACCTAGATGCCCATATTGGCTCCTACATATTCTACAAAGATCTTTATCGGTCGAAACGTTATGACAACATACGTAATTCCATTTGTCTATCGGTATGTTACTTGCCCGAGATTCGATCATCGGTATCTTCATACCTAGTTCAATCTCGTTACCGGCAAATCTCTTTACTCGTTCTGTAATACATCGCCTCATGACTAACTCCTTAGTCATTTGCTTGCAAGCTTATGATGTGTATTACCGAGAGGGCCCAGAGATACCTCTCTGATACTCGGAGTGACAAATCCTAATCTCGATGTATGCCAACTCAACAAACACCTTCAGAGATACCTGTAGAGAATCTTTATGATCACCCACTTATGTTGTGACGTTTGATAGAACACAAGGTATTCCTCCGGTATCTGGGAGTTGCATAATCGCATAGTCGAAGGAATATGCATTTGACATGAAGAAAGCAAGAGCAATAAACTAAATGATCAATATGCTAAGCTAACGGATGGGTCTTGTCCATCACATCATTCTCGTAATGATGTGATCCCGCTAGCAAATGACAACACATGTCCATGGTTAGGAAACCTTAACCATCTTTGATTAACGAGCTTGTCTAGTAGAGGCATACTAGGGACACGGTATTTGTTTATGTATTCACACATGTATTTAAATTTCCGGTCAATACAGTTCTAGCATGAATAATAAACCTTTATCATGAATAAGGAAATATAAAATAACAACTTTATTATTGCCTCTAGGGCATATTTCCTTTAGTCTCTCACTTGCACTAGAGTCAATAATTTAGTTCACGTCACCATGTGATTTAACACCCATAGTTCACATCGTCATGTGACTAACATCCCGAGAGTCTACTAGAGTCAATAATCTATTTCACATCGCCATGTGATTAACACTCAAAGACTACTAAGGTGTGATCATGTTTTGCTTGTGAGAGAGGTTTAGTCAACGGGTTTGCCACATTCATATTTGTATGCATTTTGCAATTTTTTATGTCCACAATGCTCTACATGGAGCTACTCTAGCTAATTGCTCCCACATTCAATACATATCCAGATTGAGACTCAGAGTCATCTGGTTTGGTGTTAAAGCTTGCATCGATGTAACCCTTTACGACGAACTCTTTATCACCTTCAGAATCGAGAAATATTTCCTTATCCCTTTTTAGGTACCTAAGGATAATTTTAACCGTTGTCCAGTGGTCCACTCCTGGATCACTATTGTACCCCCTTGCCAAACTCATGGCAAGGCACACGATAGGTCTGGTACACAGCATGACATACTTTATAGAACCTATGCCTGAGGCATGGGGAATGACTTTCATTCTCTCTCAATCTTCTGCCGTGATCGGGCTTTGAGTCTTACTCAACTTCACACATTGTAACACATGCAAGAACCCTTTCTTTGACTGATCCATTTTTGAACTTCTTCAAAATTTTATCAAGGTATGTGCTTTGTGAAAGTCTATTAAGCGCCTCGATCTATCCTATAGATCTAGATGCCCAATATATAAGCAGGTTCACCGAGGTCTTTCATCGAAAAATTCTTATTCTGGTATCCTTTTATGCTATCGAGAAATTCTATATCATTTCCAATCAATTATATGGCATCCACATATAATAGCAGAAATGCTACAGAGCTCCCACTCACTTTCTTGTAAATACATGCTTCATCATAAGTCTGTATAAAACCATACGCTTTGATCATGTCATCAAAGCGTATATTCCAACTCTGAGATGCTTGCACCAGTCCATAGATGGATTGCTGGAGTATGCACACTTTGTTAGCACCTTTAGGATCGACAAAACCTTTTGGTTGCATCATATACAACTCTTCTTTAAGAAATCCATTAAGGAATGCAGTTTTGACGCCCATTTGCCAAATTTCATAATTATAAAATGTGGCAAGTGCTAACATGATTTGGACTAACTTAAGCATCGCTACGGGTGAGAAGGTCTCATCGTAATCAACCCCTTGAACTTGTCGATAACCTTTCACGACATGTCAAGCTTTGTATACGGTGACATTACGCTACTTCAGGATGTTGCTAACGCGACACTACGATCAGGGACCCTTCGACGAAACTGTGTGCGATGCCATAATCGCAAACGGTGGTGTAAAATAACCGTCAAAAAAGGTGCAAAATATTTGCGATGGAGGATGCATCAAACATGGTTCAGATTTTAGTTGCGTGTGCGATGCAGGGCATACGGTTCAGCTCAATTAACTGTTTGCGATGAGGAGGAACAAAAGAAACGGGCAGCCAGATGAAGGTGTGTGCGATGTACAACATACGGTTCACTCGGATGAACTGTTTGTGATTAGGCAACACAAAAGAAACGGTCAGCCCGATCAAGGTGTGTGCGATATACAACATACGGTTCACTTGGATGAACTGTTTGTGATTAGGCAAGGGAACAGAAATGGTTCAATATAACAAGATGTGTGTAATACGCGGCAAACAGGCCTGTAATCAAAAATATGTCCGAAGACCGATAATAACACAGACGATTGCTTCTAATAAGACGTATGTGATATGCTCTGTCTACACAACATCTATTGGCCATTGTGGGACGGGCGGTCATCCGGATACACCATAAGGATGCGAAGAGGCATTCCTATCAGCAAGGACTAGCTGTTCCACCAGTAGCTCATGTAAGAAAAATATCAAGTTAAGTGTGCTTAGGCTGGAGCAGCCATCAGATGGGTGACTGGATGGGAAGTTGTGTTGATGTTAAATTAACTGATTGGATGGGTCATTTCGGTCAAATGACCGAAATGACCCATTCCCTCAGCTAATTTAACCTCGAGGTCCTTGTTTTTTTTGTTAACACATGTTAAAGAAGGTCTACCACATTACTTTTTGACAATGTGCGATATGTGGCATACAGTTGATCCATCCAATCTGTTTTTGATGGAATAGGTCATGTGTGTTGTGGGCAAATGCTTGCTAGTATTCAACCGTTTGGGATTGATGAATTCATCACCGACGGGTTCCCTAGTGTGTTCCGTGTTCATCTGATCATCATCAACTTCTTGTGCTAGCTCGATGTTCCTTCTATGCTAAGTTTCCATTAATTGATGGCGTTTTATGAACACGCCACCATTTCCCGCCATTTCCTCACCTGTTTCCCGCCACCCTGCTATATTGCGCGTAGGCGGCGCGCGACGCACGGAGGCGACAAGCGCAGCCTGTAGCACATCCACCTTTTCCAAGCATTCCAACCCACCAAAGCGCTGCCTCTGCCATCAACCTCGTCGATGAGGAAAACGAGCAGGCGCCATGGCCCGTCGAGGCCGAGGCGCTCCCCGACAACGCGATGGACGACACCGTGATGCGCATCATCGCCAGGGTTGAGCAGACCTTTGGCGCATGGCGCTTGAGCGCCGTGGATCAAGATAGGCATGTCAGCACCGACAGGCTGTAGCTCACCGCACAACATGATCGATGGCGCGCCGCAGAGCAAGCTAGGCGCGTCCGCCGATAGGCTGCGGCTCGCCACACGGCGAGACCGTTGGAGCGCCGCAGAGCGAGAGGCACGGCGTGCCGCAGAGCAAGAGCGGATCCATCGGCGCTTGCCTGCTGTCGACACGGCGTCGCAGCTGGGTACACGTCCCGTCAGTACCCCCATTCCTCGCCAGGAGTGGGCAGAGGCCCTCAACGCTGACTAGTTGATTGCTCCCCCATACTCCACTATGGGTGAGCCACTCTTTGGCACATCTTCACAAGTCCATTGACACCACAATGGACGGCAAGCTACAAGCACTTGATCTCTTCGTCATGCTCCACTTGAACTTGCACACGGCAATCTTGATGACGATCACCACTTAATGTCATCCTCTCCATGGGTTGAGTGATATCTTCCTCTTGACGCAAGCCCATGGACACGCACCTAACCCCACATAGAACTCTCAAATAGACCATGGGTTAGTACACAATGTGCAATGGAAAATGCTTACCATACCATGGGATCACTTGATCCCTCTGGATACATCTTCTACGCTTTGTG
Source organism: Triticum urartu (assembly GCF_056163025.1). NCBI lineage: Eukaryota > Viridiplantae > Streptophyta > Magnoliopsida > Poales > Poaceae > Triticum > Triticum urartu. The sequence continues at coordinate 436,004,094 of NC_141873.1, forward strand.
AGTTGATCAACTTGATTCACTCTTGACTTAGTCTTGATCAACCTTGAATCTTTCCAACTCTCTTCATTTGGATGATGTCTTGAAGATAAGCATGAATGATCACACAATCTTCTTTTCCAAGACATGCTTGCAATAAGCTCAACTCTCACATGACCAATCTTTGGATAATTCCTTAATAGCACCTTGGTCAACACAAACTCTCCTTGAAACCAACACATGTACTCCAAGAAAAGCCTATGGACAAAACCTTCAAATATGACTCAAGGCAACAATTAGTCCATAGAGATTGTCATCAATTACCAAAACCAAACATGGGGGCATCGCATGTTCTTTCAATCTCCCCCATTTTGGTAATTGATGACAATCACTTTCAAGAGAGTTTATATAAGGAATTATGCATCACCATACCATGCAACAATAATGTATGCATATGAGATGCAAAATCTTAGAAACAAAACCAAAGCAAGAAGAGATGACTCTCTAAACTTCTCCACAAAACTCTCTGAAACTTCTCACCCATTGGCATCGATTGCCAAAATGGGCGAAAGGCTTAGAAGGCCAATATAACTTGTGTTCCTCCATAAATTGTGTATTTCTCAACTTGAGAGTGGAATGCAATACACATTTCCAATGGTAAATACTTGGAGGAAGACAAACTATATTGAGGCCCAAAGATTGCCAAAAGAATGATATGCCACAAAGGCATAACAAAGAGAGAAACAAGAACTCCAACAATCAAACGATACCAATTGAAGCAAGCTATCAAAAGATACCAATTGAAACAACTAGACTAAAGATCCTACATGCCACATGAATAAAAGATATTATGATATGAGCAAAGGAGTGTTCTAGAGAAACTAGAGAAGCTCCCCTTGTTTTGTGCACAATTTAGTTTTGCAATTGCATACAACGAGCACAAAATAGGATTGTCACTCCCCCAAGATCAATAGAACCTCACGACAAGTGCAAGAGACCAACAAGTGTTCCAAAAGACACTAGTGAAGCTCCCCATGATTTGTGCACTCCTTAGAATATTTGCATTAGGATACCAAGTGCACAAAATAGGATCATCACTCCCCCAAAATCAATAGAAATTCACAAAAAGTGCAAGTGAGCATGTAGGAAACAAAGCCTAGCACTTCCAAAAAAACAAATAGTTGAGCAACATATAAAAGAGGCAACTTGGAAATAGGTTCAACCAAAAAGATGTGTGTGAGTCATGGCAAAGCACTTGAGAAGACTAATATAAGGATGAACATTAAGCATCAACATAGTCTTTAAAACTTGAGATACAAGGTGCATGACATGTCCTTCTCACACACACCAAGCAAATGGATTCACAAGCTCACTAAAAAGAGAAATATTAACCAAGCTTTTGAGAACCCATGGTGAAGATAGAAAATGAAAGCCTCATCAAGACGAGGGATACCAATTAAATGGCAAGCTTTGTCAAGACAAGCATGAGGAAAATGATCTTCACCACAAAAGAGTGCATCAAGATGCAACGATATAAGATCCGCACTCAAGACACACACCTTCAAGGAGCCACCAAAGAAATAATACAAGAAGGAAAATGTGGACGCGAAAGAAGGGGATATCAATCAGATATGCAACTTCTCTCAAGTGTATAAGGTTCTAGGTAGACGAAATCATGATGATATATATATATCTACAAAGAAGGATGTACACCCGAAATAGTTACAACACGAAGGAACAAGATATCCAAAAGGAAGTCATACATATACCAATAAGATATTTGCTTGGAAGCATAACACATGGCTAGATATGGTGTTATAGTATATAAATGATTTCCTACCACACACCCATCAAAGACATCACAACTAGCAACATGAGATCATCGTTGAGATGCTTTGAGAAAGGAAACAAGTATCACAAGATGGAATGAAAATCATGCTAAGATGCAACCTACACAAGGTTGAATGCTAGAAAAGAATGCATGAAGAGATACTTGTTACCGAGATATAATTGGAAGGATGTAGTGGATACCAATTAAAGGTAGGTAGTAGTTCATTGATCATCCTAGCTTGACTCCAATTAGCACATGATGACACCACCTTCCTTGTGAGTGAGCCGAGCATCCAATGCATCTCCAATTGTTCCTAGAACAACAACACTGTAACATCCCAATTTTTCAATTTGGAATGTTATACACTAGATCATCATTGCATATCATATTTTATTGCATTTTGGTTGATCCTAGAAAATTCTACGCAACTCAAGGACCCTCGGAGAGAGTTGGGGATTTCGTTATTTTCATATTTGAGTTTTCTCAAATTTTGAAAATAGGATCATTTGATTTTATTTATTTTATCTTCAATTACTTCTATGACAAAAATATGACAGAGGGAATAAAATGACTTTCCCAAAATAAAGAAATATTGAGGATTTAATAAAAAATCAAATAAGATTTTATTTTGGTTTTATTTGCTATTTTATTTGAATTTAGGAAAAATGCGTGTTTTTCAGAATTGCATTTAGGTGCCAAATAAATGTTCATCCTGTGCAACTTGATTTTAGAAACCGGGGAAAATTTATTTCGGGATTTTTGGAATCCGTTTAGTATTTCTTTTATTTTTTTGAGCGTAACTATTTAAAAAAAATCCGAACCGACCTACGGGCCGTATCCGGCCAGGACTCCCTGGCCGAGGCCTTTTTATAGCGCCGCCCGAGGCCCGGGACAGCCCAACCGCCACCCGCCCCAAACCCTAACCCTAGTTGCCGTGCCGCGCCGCCGCCGCCCCGCGCGCCGCCGCCGCCGCCCCGCCGTGCCGCTGCCCCGCGCCGCTGCCCCGCCGTGCCACCCGCGCCACCCACGCCAGCCGCCGCCGTTCGCCAGAGCCGCCGAGGTAGACGCCGTTGCCTCGATTTTCGCGAAGAAAACCGATCGTTTTTAAAAAAAACTTAGATCTATTTTTTCGTTAGATCAATTTTTTTCCGGTTTAGTTAATTAGCGAGCGTTCGCTCGTTCGTTCGTTTTAACGAACATGTTCATCGTTTAGATCCAGATAACGAACGTTCGTTTTTTAATCTGTTCGTCGTTTTTCTTTTTCTCGGATTAAATCCGCGATTTTTCTGATCGCGATTCCTGATCCGATTTTCGTTCTAGTATAACTTTTCGCTCGTTTATCGGAATCAGGCGATTCAAGCGCCTGGAGTTTCGTCTCGAAACCCTCTTTCCGTTTAACCAACTCAAACAAGTTTTTTCCACTGTAAAAATTGCCCTAGATCCAGAATAGTAAACGAAGCCTGTTTCTTTTGCCGTTTGTCTTTCGTTGCTTCGTTCGTTTTGATTCTTTTTGCCAACCGAAGTTCTTAAGTTGAAATTTTTGGTTAGATCTCTTATTTGAGTTTTACCTATGCATTAGTTGAGTACTTATTGTATGCTTGTTTGTTTGCGATAGAGTACCCGGAGTGCGCCGCTTGCTACTTCGAATCGCTAGGTTTTGCGGATCATCAGCAAGGCAAGTAACACTTTGATCATACCTCCTACTACCCAGTTTTATTGCATTAGATCAATCCTCACACATTGCATGATTAGGATCCAATTAAATTGTGGGTTCTGGGAAGTAGTTGAGGTAGTACCTATTACCTGTTTATTATCAAACCTTTGGGAGTTACTTCTACGTTTGCTTATTTATGCCATGCTATGCTAGTAGACGTGGATTGGGTGAATGAATCCATGACAGATGTGAGATTGTTAAATTAATGGTTTATCTAAGGTGGCAACTTAAATACACATCTGGGTGGATTGAGGCACCTGGGCATTCCAGCGATTGCCTGTTTTTCTTTTGGACTGCCACCCAGGCTCAAAGGGATCATGAGATTATTCATGCTAAAAACTTCCGTGTGCAGCCACAAGCTATTATGGGCTCTAGCATAGTTGATTAAGTCATGCGAACTCTTACAGTGGTAGACTAGCAGATGTAGGGGAAAGTAGGTGTAACGGTCTAGCCGATCGTAAGGTGCTAGCGCTTCTGAAAAACTATGTCTCGGTCATCCGTTTCTCAAACACCATGTAGTGCGAGAATCCCAACGGAGGAGATCGAGTCTTGTGGGGAAAAGTGCACAAACCTCTGCAGATTGTATAAACTAATCATGGTTAGCTGTGTCCCCGGTTATGGACATCTTGAGTGTCTAGTACCTGGATTATCATGTGAGTCTCATCATGTTACTCTAAATTAATTTTGTTGGGTTTTTAATGTTGATGCTTAATTGGGATTGAGAATGCTGTCAACCATTCTCAATGTTTAACAACTACCATGATAGTTAAATAAAATTTATTCCTTTGCAGTAGGAAAAATTGGCTTTACGAAAAACTGGTAGCATAGAGCTTTCCACCAGCCAAATATGCATATAGTATAGCCTATTACTTTCATTGCTCTCTATGTGTTACATTGCCAACATATTCCATGTGCTGACCCGTTTCGGGCTGCAACGTTCATGTTGCAGACTTTTCAGATGACGAGTAAGGTGCCTTTTAGGTCGTGGTTCTATACTCAGTGATGCCGTTGGAGTTGATGGACTCACTTATCTTCCAAGCCTTCCGTTGTTATCGTTATTAGATAGCCTCAAGCCATATTTATTGTAATAAGTTCTCTTTTGAGACACTCGATGTAATAAGTGTGTGATTGCTACTCTGTTATAAATCCTTCAAGTACTGTGTGGTGTCAGCATTACTGATCCAGGGATGACACTGGAGCACAGAGATTGGACCGTTTGAGGTCTGGTCGCTATAGATGGTATCAGAGCACACGCTGACTGTAGGACACGACCACTAAGCTAAAAGACCTAGATCAATACTCACTCTCTTCTCATTCTGACTTCTCATATTTTCTGCTCTTTTAGGATGGCGGATGCAAGGAACAAGTTCACGCAACCGGACGAAGATACACCCTTTGGACATCACTTGAAGGAAGTCACTAGATACCTAAACATAGGAGTACCAAGCTTCACCGGAACCTACAATGCCACTTTACCTGAAGAGGAGCGCTGGATGATTCAAGTTCAAGTTCCAGGAAGGACGTTCATGCCAGTCACTGAGCCCATAGAGTTTTCTTTTGATGCGCCAACTTGGAATCTAGGAAAGAGAATGGCAGCTCACATCGCCACGGGACGCATTGGAGAAGTTTACCGCAATGATCTCAAGGATACTATCTACCAGATTTGTGGGCGCCGAGATGAGCACTGGGAGATGATCAGCACCAGGAAGGATAGATCAATTGTAGCTTCTATCCAGGAGTTAAACCAGCACATTCGATGTCAGGAGAACCAGATGTGCGCCGACATGATAGATCTGAAGAAGGCAAGGACTAGAATCAAGGAACTGGAGGAAGAACTCAAGGCCACACATGAATATTTTGAAGAGGAAATCGAAGTACTAGTGGACAAGAATGCCGACGTAACAATGAAGATCGGAATATTCATGGGAGGCCCTACACCAGTTGTCGGTGTCAAAACCGGCGAATCTCGGGTAGGGGGTCCCGACTGTGCGTCTAGGCCGGATGGTAACAAGAGGCAGGGGACATGATGTTTTGCCCAGATTCGGGCCCTCTGGATGGAGGTAAAACCCTACGTCCTGCTTGATTAATATTGATGATATGGGTAGTACAAGAGTAGATCTACCACGAGATCAGGGAGGCTAAACCCTAGAAGCTAGCCTATGGTATGATTGTATGTTATGGTTGTTGTCCTACGGACTAAAACCCTTTGGTTTATATAGACACCGGAGAGGGTTAGGGTTACACAAGGTCGGTTACAAAGGAGGAGATATCCATATCCGTATTGCCTAGCTTGCCTTCCACGCCAAGTAGAGTCCCATCCGGACACGAGACGAAGTCTTCAATCTTGTATCTTCATAGTCTAACAGTCCGGCCAATGGAGATAGTCCGGCTGTCCGGAGACCCCCTAATCCAGGAATCCCTCAGTAGCCCCTGAACCAGGCTTCAATGACGATGAGTCCGGCGCGCAGTATTGTCTTCGGCATTGCAAGGCGGGTTCCTTCTCCGAATACATCACAGAAGAAGTTGAATACGAGGATAGTGTCCGACCCTGCAAAATAAGTTCCACATTCCACCGTAGAGAGAATAATATTTTCACAGATCTAATTTGCTGTCTTGTTTTGGCAGCATGACGTTATGTCATGGCCCGGTGATTATTCAAACCGTTTTTCTTCAACCAGCTCCACACATAACGCAAGGCGGTTTCTTGACACGTCTTGTCAAAGCAGAGATCGTGTTCCCCCAATTACGGGATTCTCATTAATGCGGTCGTGGGTAACACAACCGTGTCTAGGACTCCTAGATTATAGGCAAGTCCTAAACGGCCACAGAGAGGATGCTTGATATTCACCCTCTTTATAAAGGGACAAGGTTTTCGCTTTTTCCCTCTCGTGCTCAATCGAACCCTCCCCCCGCCTCGAGCTCTAACACCCAAAGCCCAGGTTAGGTGCTCCGGATCTTCAGTCATGTCCGGATCCAGCCTTCAAGGCTGATGGATGCCCTCCTCCATCACGGAAGAGGACATTAAGAAGTTGAGGGAGGCCAGATACCTGACCGCCAAGGTTTCGCATCGGCTGCCTGCTCAAGGGCAGATCATTCCTACTCCCGAACCCAACGAGAACGTCCTGTTCGTCTCCCACTTCCTTCGAGGTCTAGGCTTCACTCTAGATCCCTTCGTCAGGGGTTTGATGTTCTATTACGGGCTAGATTTCCATGATCTAGCTCCGGACTCCTTTCTCCACATCTCGACATTTATTGTCGTGTGTGAGGCCTTCCTCCACGTTACCCCTCACTTTGGCCTGTGGCTCAAGACCTTTGAAGTAAAGCCGAAGTTGATCGAGGGGCAACATGCAGCGTGCGGAGGTGCATTAATAGGCAAGATGGCAGGAGCTCCATGGCCGAAAGGTTCCTTTCCAGAGGTGTCTGAATTATGGCAACGGGAGTGGTTTTACGCATTGTAGAGGAAATCGTTAACTGGTAGCTGCTCAGTTGGCTAGCGAGTAGGGGATTAATCGGCTAATCGGCAAGTTAATCGGCCATTTAATCAATTAATCGGACGAATTTTTGGTTTATCGGCTACTCGGTGACCCTATGAGTAGGGATTAATCGGCAAGTTAACTGGTTAATTGGATGAATTCTTGAACAGGGGTTTTACGTCACGGCTCCCAAAAGTGCCAAGTGGGTGGCTGCCCCCGCTTTCCGCCCAGGCCCCCCACCATAGTTCATGTCATGGATTAGCAGAGGTCTGAGCTGGGGTCCAGCCAAGGACGTGCCTATACTGCAAAGCCGCATCCGAGATCTCTTCGAGGGAGATTTTAATTTGGCTGTGGTAATACAAGTTATGCTGGTTCGTCAAGTCCAGCCTTGCAAACACCGGCCCCTTCGCTTGTGGGAGTTCAACCCAGAGGGACCGTGTGCCATTCAAAGTTTCCTCGGCCTGACGCACGAGGAGATGTACAAGTCATTCTTCGGACCTCAAGTAGAGTGTCCGGATATTACCGAGGACGTGGGCCTGAGCAGTAACCACACCGCCAAACAAGTAAGAAATCCTCTGGCCGAACACACTGTCTTTTATTCGTCACGAAGTTATTTCTGAGAGTTTGCTTTTTGACCAGGACTGGCTAACAAAGGCGAAGATGATTCGGTGTTTGGCCCCCCTCCCTGAGGGTTTGGAAAATCTGGTATTGGAAAAGATGCTCGAGGTCGCACCTTGCCCAGAGCCCTCGAAGGAAGATACCGGGGGGGATAATACGGGCGGACGCGGGCCCCCATCGCTGCCCGTTCCAACCGAGGGAATGAGCGTCTCCATGAAGGAGGACAACCGGGGGAGGAAAAGGACTGGTTCCGAGGATCCGGAAGCCGAAGCCTCCAAACGGGAGAAGAAGTCTCCCACAGAGGGTCCTGCCTCGGGGGGTGCTTTTGCCGCACAAAGTCCGCGGGGGGATCAGCCCTCCAACGAGTCGTAAGTGATCCAAAATACTTTAATAGTAAAGGTATGCTATATTTTTTCTGAGAAAATAACCACCAGATATATCTTGCAGTTCGGGCCTTAGCCCCTCTCAGATGAGCTCGTCTTCGGGGGATCTTCTTCTAGAGATGATGGAGAGCGAAACGCCTCCCCCGGACTCCTCCGCTCAAGAAGCGGGCGACCCCGAAGTGTCGTCACGGAGGGCCTCTCCGGATCCGGTGAGGCCAGAAGATAATCCCATAGACCCCCGAAGTCCCCAGCGTCCAGCTCCCGAAGAGAGCAGACAAAAGAGTCCGGCACCGTCTGGTGTGCGGTCGGACGTTCTGAGGGAGTTGGTGGGGCGAGCGGCCATCTTAGAAGAACACCGTATGCTGATGGGTACGGTGATGGAGAGAATCTCGTCCACTGAAAGCGGATTACATGAAGCCTTTATGAGTCTACTGACAGGCTTTGAGGTACGTGAGATAATATGTGATAGTACTGCACATGTTAGGTGTACCCTGTGTAGATAGTAGCCCCTGAGACTCTGGTTGTCGCCGAGAACGTCGGCGAACAGAGGATCATATTCCCAGGCAATAACCAGACTGCCCCTATGTGCAGGTGGTGGAAGCTCCGGTGGCTAGCCGGACTAGTGAGTTTGCCGAATTAAAACGACAACTGGATGTGGCACACGCCGACATCGAGCTTGTTAACAAGAGGCTTGACGAGGCACATGGTAAGTGTTATTATCTGGTGAATGCCACATAGTAAGAGCAGCATGATGCCAGTATCTTTAATATGTTGTGACTGCAGATGGAGCTGCCACCGTGGAAACCTTGCGGGCAGAACTTGCCCGAGCCAAGGAACAAGCGAGGATTAATAATGCCGCTGCTTTGAAGGCGGACGAAGAGTTGAAAGCCGAGAAGGCCGCACATTGCGAGAGCCAAGAGAAGATGGCCAAGATGGCCGTAGAATTAAAAGACACTGCCGACCATTGCCGGGTCCTTGAAAAAGAAAACCGAGCGAAGGCAATGGACCTTGAGAAGGCCACAACGGCGGACAAAGACACCCGTTCTGCTATGAGAGCGAAGAAGGAGGAGCTGCGGGAAGCCGGGGATATTGCGGCTGGGAAACCCTTCATGTTATGGAGGAAGTTCGGAGATCCACGGTATGCCCCTCTGGATCGGCTGTGGAGTTCGGCAGATGCGTATATGGATTTGGCGGCGAGCGCTACCGATGCGGCCAAGTACTTCCAAGGTCATACAGATCGTGAAGTGGACAAGCTGTTCTGGTCGCAATTCCATGTTCCAGAGTGTCCGCTTTCACTGATTGACCAGCTAGCCGAATGGGCGGAACTGAATAGGTTGTCCGGACTCGCCATGAGGTCTGTTGTGGATCAGCTATGGCTGGAAAAGCCAAAGCCAAACAGCTATTTCCGCTTAGTGCAGCAGTTCCTTGGTGCGGTGCCGCGCATTAATGCGATGAAGAGGTCGGCGTGCATAGAAGGCTCGCGGATGGCCCTTGCCCGTGTTAAAGCATACTGGGCGGAGATGGACGCTACCACTGTTGCGGCACAGGGTTCGGCCATAGGCCGAGTGGCTGCCGAGCAATATTTTGAGGAGGTTCTCGAGGGTGCTCGTTTGATAGAGGCCCAGTGCTCGAAGAATATTATGTTTGACTGATATGTATTCTCATTGTAAACACAATGCTTTTATGAAGTTTTTATAAGGCTATGTTTATACTTTTGCCTGAAAGTAGTATGATGCCTCCTGTGCGGCCGTTTATGTATACATGTGTATAACCTGAAAGATTGCAGCCGTCGGCTTCAACCCCCACGCATATAATGCGGAGGTGCTCGCAAAAAACGCGTGTTCACACTTAACCCAACGTCTTGGTCCTATTAAGGAGGTGATAGCGCAGCGAGCGAGGCAACTGGACTATAATTCTTTAACACTTTCACTTAGCCATAGGAGTTTGACAGTGGGGCTACTAGATAGCCCCTGGTGGCTCCGCACTCACCCGATCGCGGGGTGCGTACATGCCTGGCCGAAAAATGGCCCTTCGTTAAGGCGGAGGAATTCTAACATTCCGATAGGTCATCGAGTGGTTGACCAGTCTCACGCTATATCATGACAGTCAGTTTTCGGCTTTCTCTACTGAGGTGCTCGTCCGGATGAACCAGGGCACAATCGCAGTAGTTCTCCTGGTGCTACCTTAGCCGATAAAGCGGAATGTAAGGCACCAAAACACAGGAGCCGGGCAAACCCAACATTTGACCAAAGATAATGATTCGGAGCTGATGCATATAAGGCCAAACTCGCGACGATGAACACTCCCTAAGGTATTCGGTCTTTATTGTATAAACCGGGCCTAAACAGTGCCCTTTGTAAGAAGCCCCTTGTGTCCAGGTACGTGCATTATTCTGACATGGCCACATGCCAAGACGTTAGCATCCTTCTCAACTGTGCTGAGAATTCGGTGGATATGTATCAACAAGAGACAGTAAAAAAGGTTTACGCAGGGTCTTAATCTAAAAAGAATCCTTGGAGCGGGTCCCTACTGCACGTCTGCGCCTGTGTCTCCGTTGTGCCATATCCTGGACGGGTGTAGCACGATGATCATCTATAAAAGAGAGGAACTTAGGTGAAAAAGTTGTCGTGCAAAAGGATAGTTTTTAAAGAAACCATGTATAATTCAAGATGAGTAAAAATTGCCACTTGTCTGCGCGCGTTGAGCCCCTTGTATTTGTAATAGGGGTGTGACCATTGATCCGGTATGAATTACATATAGCTGCGCAGGACTCGTCTAACCGTGTCCGAGGTCTTGACGACCTGTTAAATGCTTTAGTTGGTGAGGCCGTTTTTAGTGTGCAGCTGCCAAGGCAGCCGCACTCTCTTCGACGCGCAAAGATCGCTTAATACTTCTGTTTACTGTAATGATGCCACGTGGGCCGGGCATCTTGAGTGCGAGGGAAGTGTAGTACGGTATTGCATTAAAGGGAGCGAAAGCTTCACGTCCGAGTAGTGCTTGATAGCCACTTTGGAACGGAGCGATGTTGAAGGTTAAATGTTTGCTACGGAAGTTATCGGGGAAGCCGAATATAACCTTTAGTAGCAGGGAGCCCGTGCAATGAGCCCCTGGGCCTGGCGTTACTCCTTTAAAGGTAGTATTGCTATGGCAAATTTTTGTTGGGTCTATCCCCATTTCGCGGTTTGTGTCCTGGTATATCAGGTTTAGACTGCTGCCACCGTCCATCAGGACTCGTGTGAAGTGGTATCCGTTAATTATTGGGTCTAATACCAGGGCAGCCCATCCTACACGTCGGATACTTGCTGAGTAATCATGATGGTGGAAAGTGATCGGTTGGGACGACCAATGGCAGGACTCCGCGGTGATAGGCCCTTGGGTATATTTTTCTGGGAGTGCCGTTTTGTTTCTTCCTTTGATCACGTGTAACACGTTTACTGTTTTGACTTCTGGTGGAAATTTCTTTTGTTCCCTAGTGTCTTGCTTGAGAGGCTCATCCTCGTCTTCGCTTGGTGTATCCTCCCCCTTGTGTACGGCGTTGAGCTTGCTGGACTGCTTGAAGACCCAACATTCTCTGTGGGTATGATTAGCGGGTTTACCAGGGGTGCTATGGATCTGACATATTTGGTCCAGAATTTTGTTTAGGCTAGACAGTTCGTCTCTGGCGCCTTTAGAGGGCGGCTTTTGCTGACCTGGCTGAGAGCTTTTGAATCCGGCGTTTACTGCCGTGCTCTTCGTGTTGTCTCCTTTATTCCGGTGTTTGTTATTGCTGTTGCACCGTGATTTCCCGTTTCCATCTCTAACTTCAGATGTACTGGGGTCGTTGGTGCTGCATCTGGCTAGCCAGCTGTCCTCACCCCTGCAAAAGCGGGTCATGAGGCTTGTTAATGCTGCCATTGTTCTCGGCTTTTCTTGGCTGAGGTGTCTGGCAAGCCATTCGTCACGGATGCTATGCTTAAAAGCTGCCAAGGCTTCGGCGTCCGGACAGTCGACAATTTGGTTCTTTTTAGTAAGAAACATGTTCCAAAGTTTTCGGGCTGACTCTCCAGGCTGTTGAGTTATATGACTCACATCGTCCGTGTCCGGAGGTCGGACATAAGTCCCTTGAAAATTTGCCCGAGAAGCGTCTTCGAGCTCTTCCCAGCTTCCAATGGAGTTTTCGGGGAGGCTTTTAAGCCAGTGACGAGCTGGTCCTTTGAGCTTGAGGGGTAAGTACTTGATGGCGTGAGATCATCTCCTCGAGCCATATGGATATGGAGGATATAGTCCTCAATCCAGACCCTAGGGTCTGTTGATCCGTCGTATGCCTCTATGTTTACGGGTTTGAATCACTCTGGAAATTCATAGCCCAGCACCTCATCGGTGAAACATAGGGGGTGTGCAGCACCCCTGTATCTGGGTGTACCGCGTTGTTCGGATGTTTGTTGTGTTACATTGTATGCTGGGGCGCGCTTGCGTGGTCCATAGATGGATCTGGTTGCACCGTCCTTTTGGTGCGAGCCCTCGTGTGGATCGCGTATTGTCTTGTGAGTGGCATTGTTTGCCGCTCTATGTTGGCCGTGAGGTCGTCTATCCGGCCAGGTGGCTGTTTTGATTTTTGGTTGTGGGAGGTCTGAGGCCTCCTCATCGAATTCACGTAGCAACTTCCGCTATGGGTAGCTCTTGGTGGGGCGATTGTCGCCGTACTTCGCTGCTGTGTTGAGTACTTTACTCCATCTGATTTGGAGTGTGTCCTGCGCAGCCTTGAGCCTTTGCTTCTACTTTTTCAGACTCCTCGCGGTGGCAACAAGCCTTTGATGGGCATTCTGCTGCTCCGGGTGCCTGTCCAGCGTTATGTCATCCGGACTATTATCTTTGACAGAATTGATTTGTTCGGTTTGATTCTCCGTATTTCCGTGGTCCGGCAGTGGTTCGCCCTGCTCCAACGCTGGGTCTGTATGATCGTTATTTCTGCCGAGGTGGGATTTGGGGTGGCGCTTGCGCCGCCGCTTTGACTGCTTCTCGAGGGAACAAGCCTTCGGTGCGCCCTTCCGTTCCTCGTCGTCGTCTTCTTTTGGTGTGTCCACCATGTATACGTCATATGATGAAGTGGACGTCCAGCGCCCTGTGGGTGGTGGTTCCTCTTCGCCTCCCGCATCGTCGTCCATACCGTCGATGTCTTCGGAGTCAAAGTCGAGCATGTCAGTTGAGTCATCGACAGTGGCTATTAAGTGGGTGGTGGGTGCGCGTAGAATTTCTTCGTCGTCCGCATCCCAATCCTGTTGGCCATAATCCGGCCAGGGCTCTCCTGACAAAGAGAGAGACCTTAGTGAATTCAGAATGTCACCGAAGGGCGAGTGCTGAAAGATATCCGCGATGGTGAATTCCATGATCGGCGCCCAATCGGATTCGATTGGCAGGGGCACAGGCGGTTCGGAGTCAGAAAAAGAGTCCGGCACCTTGGAGTCACGGGCTGCGCAGAGGGTTAGGCTGGTGTTTGGCTCGATCGCCATTGAGACTGCAGCCCCTAAGGCGGTGTCTAACCACCCGTCCTCGTTTGGCGCAGTTGGCTCCGAGCTAAAGGTCAGAGCTGATGCGGGCGCGACCTCTCGGGTACTGTTCGGCGGCAGAGCTAGGTCATACCCGTCGCGACAGTGCGGCGCGCCTGGCTGTGGCTCGAATCCATCAAAGATCAAGTCTCCGCGGATATCAGTCGTGTAGTTCAAACTTCCAAATCTGACCTGACGACCAGGGGCGTAGCTTTCAATCTGCTCCAGATGGCCAAGCGAATTAGCCCGCAGTGCAAAGCCGCCGAATACGAAGATCTGTCCGGGGAGAAAAGTCTCACCCTAGACCGCATCGCTATCGATGATAGTAGGAGCCATCAAGCCTAACCGCGACAACACAGAGGAACTCTCAATGAAAGCACCAATGTCGGTGTCAAAACCGGCAGATCTCGGGTAGGGGGTCCCGAACTGTGCGTCTAGGCCGGATGGTAACAGGAGGCAGGGGACACGATGTTTTACCCAGGTTCGGGCCCTCTTGATGGAGGTAAAACCCTACGTCCTGCTTGATTAATACTGATGATATGGGTAGTACAAGAGTAGATATACCACGAGATCAGAGAGGCTAAACCCTAGAAGCTAGCCTATGGTATGATTGTATGTTATGATTGTATGTTAGGGTTACACAAGGTCGGTTACAAAGGAGGAGATATCCATATCCGTATTGCCTAGCTTGCCTTCCACGCCAAGTAGAGTCCCATCCGGACACGAGACGAAGTCTTCAATCTTGTATCTTCATAGTCTAACAGTCCGGCCAATGGAGATAGTCCGGCTGTCCGGAGACCCCCTAATCCAGGACTCCCTCACCAGTAGAAGAAGACGAAGAACCCAAGGAGATTCGCCCGGAAGACTACATCATCATCGACGATACCGACTCGGATCTAGATGATAGCGATGATGACTATGTGGATGAAGCTGGAGCAGATATCATGGAGTCTACAACCGAAGAATATTTCTAGTAGACCACCCCATCAGTAGTAGTAGTCCACCATGTAAATATAGTAGTCCAGGCACTTTTGCGATAGTTAGATCGATTGTATGCCCTTGTTTGATTAATGAAGTGAATTGTTTGCTTTTGCCTCATGTGCATATGGGTAGTGTTTTCTCTCTAGACCCCTCTGTATTCTTAAATCTCATCTTTTCTAAACCCTCAGATGCCTCTGAGACGTGACCCCGGATTTACCATCCCACTGGAGCTCACTCAGTTGATCTAGCAGCAGAACACATTGATGCAGTTGCTAGTCCAGAATCAGAATCAAGGGAACAACAACAACCCACCACCACCACCACCACCTGTTGATCACTTAGCCCGTTTTCTTAGGCAGAATCTACCGGTGTTTTCCAGTAGCACCGAGCCGATAGTAGCAGATGATTGGCTCCGCAAGACAGCAAGGGAGTTGACCATGGCAGGATGCACAGATGCGGAAAAGGTGAAGTTTGCCGCACATTAGCTTGAAGGACCCGCAGCATCATGGTTGGAGAATTTCACAGCCACTTTCCCTGTCGACACTGTCACATGGGACCAGTTTCAGCAGGCTTTCCGTACCGCCCATGTTTCAGCAGGAGCTATGGCCATGAAGAAGCGTGAGTTTCGCAACTTGCGCCAAGGAGGACGGACAGTTGGCCAGTATGTGGAGGATTTTAGTAAGCTAGCACGTTATGCCCTAGATGACGTTGCTACGGATGCAGCTAAGCAGGAGAAGTTTCTGGAAGGACTGAATGATGAGTTGAGCATGCAGTTGATGGTAGCAACCTTCAACAACTACCAGGAGTTGGTAGATCGTGCTCTTATGATTGAAGGGAAGCAGCAACAGATTGAGAACCGCAAGAGGAAGTATGGACAAGGGAAGTACAATTCAGGAGCTCAGCAGAAGCCATGTTTTACCCCTAGGTCGGGAGGACATTTTCAGCATACCCATGGAGGAGGTAGCTCGCACAATCACAAATGGCACCAAGAATGGTAATGGGAATGGAGGAAGCAACGGCCAGAACCGCACCAACCCATCAACCCCAGCCAAGAGAGACCTGAGCCAAGTCACTTGTTTCAAGTGCCAGAAGACCAGACATTATGCCAATGAATGTCCTGAATCCTAGAATGGAAATGGCAATGGAAGCTCTGGGAAGAAGCCGAACCCTTCCAACAGGGGACAGGTGAACTACGTTAACGTGGTGGAGGTTGAAGAGCAGCCGGATGCAGTAATCGGTAAGTTTTTGGTTAAGTCATTTACTGCACTCATTCTTTTTGATACTGGTGCATTGCATTCATACATATCAAGGGGATTTGTGGATAAGTATAACCTTCCCACCAAAGTTCTTAGAACCCCTATGTTAGTAAGCTCACCAGGAGCGGAGTATATGGCTAGTAAGGGATGTTTTCAAGTGCCATTGAGTATAGGTAGGCATGTGTTTTCCTCGGATTTGATCATTTTGGAATCACAAGGTTTGGATGTAATTCTGGGTATGGATTGGCTGTCGATGTATGGAGGAAACATTGATTGCGCCAGTAAGTCAATTTTTCTTACCACCCCAGAAGGGAGAAGGATCAAGTATATATCCCGGCATGTGCCGAAGAGGACTCAAGTAAATTGTTTAATAGGAGTTGTGCAGGAGGAATTACCAGTGGTGAAGGATTTCCCTGATGTATTTTCAGAAGAGTTGCCCGGCATGCCATCGGATAGAGATATTGAGTTTTTGATTGAGCTTTTGCCAGGAACAGGGCAAATATCTAAGAGACCATATAGGATGCCCGCAAAGGATTTGGTGGAGATTCAGAAGCAGATTAAGGAGTTACTGGATAAAGGTTATATTCGCCAAAGTTCTTCGCCTTGGGGATCGCCAGTACTTCTAGTGGAGAAGAAGGATGGATCGTTAAGGATGGTTGTTGATTATCGAGGATTGAATGAAGTAACCATCAAGAACAAGTACCCACTACCGATGATCAATGATCTGTTTGATCGATTGCAAGGAGCTAAGGTATTTTCCAAGATGGACCTACGATCAGGATACCATCAGTTGAAGATTCGAGAACAGGATATACCTAAGACAGCTTTTACCACCAGGTATGGGCTGTACGAGTATACCGTTATGTCATTTGGTCTGACTAACGCACCTGCATATTTTATGAACATGATGAACAAGGTGTTTATGGAGTTTCTGGATAAGTTCATCGTAGTGTTCATCGATGATATCCTGTTATACTCGAAGAACGAAGAGGAGCATAAGGAGCACTTGCGTTTGGTACTTGGTAAGCTCAGAGAACATCAGTTATATGCCAAGTTTAGCAAATGTGAGTTTTAGTTGAAGGAAGTTGGATTTCTCGGACACGTTATATCTGGAGAAGGTATAGCAGTAGATCCCACCAAGGTTGACACTGTGACAAATTGGGAAGCGCCAACAACAATAGGAGAGATCCGGAGTTTTCTTGGACTTGCAGGATACTACCGGAGATTTATTGAAAATTTCTCGAAGATTGCGAAGCCTATGACGGAGTTGTTGAAGAAGGATACCAAGTTCATATGGACTGAGGAATGTGAGGCCAGTTTCCAGGAGTTGAAGAAACGTTTGGTTACATCACTCGTGTTGATTTTGCCAGATCAGACCAAGGATTATGAGGTGTATTGCGACGCTTCTCGTCGAGGACTTGGAGCAGTGCTTATGCAAGAAGGAAGAGTTGTTTCATATGCCTCACGACAGCTTAAGACTCATGAGGTGAATTATGCTACGCATGATTTGGAGTTAGCAGCCGTAGTGCATGCATTGAAAACCTGGAGACACTTTCTCATTGGAAACCATTGTGAGGTATACACGGATCACAAGAGTTTGAAGTACATCTTCACGCAGAAGGAGTTGAATCTCAGACAAAGGAGATGGTTGGAGCTCATCAAGGATTATGACATGAGATTGCATTATCACCCCGGAAAGGCTAACGTAGTAGCTGACGCGTTGAGCCGTAAAAGTCATGTCAACACCTTAATGACGGGATATTTACCAATGGAGTTAGCCGAAAACCTTCGTGAGTTATGTTTGGAGATAGTCCCAAGAGGCTATGTAGCAGCATTGGAGATTCAGTCTACTTTGATGGATAAGATCAGAGAAGCTCAAAGGACTGACAAAGAGATCGCTTCTATTAAGGAGAAAATGAGCAAGGGAAAAGCTAAAGGATTTCGTGAGGATGAGCACGATACCCTATGGTCTAAAGACAGTGTTTATGTTCCCAATGACCCGGAGATCAGGAAGTTAATTCTGCAGGAAGCCCATGATTCACCATATTCGATTCACCCAGGAAATACCAAGATGTATTTGGATTTGAAGGATACTTTCTGGTGGACCGGAATGAAGAAGGATATTGCAGAGTATGTAGCAGTTTGTGATGTATGTCAGAGAGTAAAGGCAGAGCATCAGAAGCCAGCAGGATTGCTACAGCCATTGCCGATACCCGAATGGAAGTGGGATAAGTTAGGCATGAATTTTACTACGGGTTTACCCAGAACTCGTTCAGGCTATGACTCGATTTGGGTTGTAGTCGATCGTTTGACAAAGGTAGCTCATTTCATTCCAGTGAAGACTACCTATACTAGTGCCAAGTTGGCAAAGATATACATGACCAGGATCGTATGTCTGCATGGAGTTCCAAGGAGCACTGTATCAGATAGAGGAACCCAATTTACCTCAAAGTTCTAGAATTAGTTGCATGAAACTTTGGGTACCAGGCTGGAGTTCAGTACAGCTTTCCATCCGCAGACAGATGGACAGACCGAGAGAGTCAATCAGATGTTGGAGGATATGCTGAGCGCTTGTGCGCTAGATTACGGATCTAGTTGGGACGAGAATTTGCCATATGCAGAGTTCTCTTATAACAACTGTTATCAATCCAGTTTGAAGATGGCCCCTTTCGAAGCCTTGTACGGAAGGAGGTGCAGGACCCCATTGTCGTGGGATGAAGTTGGAGACCGCCAGTTGTTTGGACCGAATCTGATTAAGGAGTCTGAACAGAAAGTGAAGTTGGTTCGTGATAGGCTCAAAGTAGCCCAGTCCAGGCAGAAGAGCTACGCAGATTCAAAACGCAAGGAGACAGTTTACGAAGTCGGAGACCGAGTTTATCTTCGAGTATCTCCACTTCAAGGAGTTAGGCGCTTTGGAGTTAAGGGAAAGTTAGGGCCACGTTTTGTAGGACCATAGAAAGTTTTGGAGCTGTAGCGACCAGACCTCAAACAGTCTGATCTTTGTGCTCCGGTGTCATCCCTGGATCAGTAATGCTGACACCACACAGTACTCGGAGGATTTATAGCAGAGTAGAAATCACACTCTTATTACATCGAGTGTCTCAAAAGAGAACTTAATACAATAAATATGGCTTAAGGCCATCTAATAACGATAACATCGGAAGGCTTGGAAGATAAGTGAGTCCATCAACTCCAATGGCATCACTGAGTATAGAACCATGACCTAAAAACTCCTTAATCATCGTCTGAAAAGTCTGCAACATTAACGTTGCAGCCCGAAACGGGTCAGCACATGGAATATGCTGGCAAGGTAACACATAGAGAGTAATGGAATGAAACAGCTATACTATATGCATATTTGGCTGGTGGAAAGCTCTATGGTTACAGTTTTGCACAAAGCCAATTTTTCCCTACTTCAAAGGAATAAATTTATTTAACTATCATGGTAGTTGTTAAACATTGAGAATGGTTGACAGCATTCTCAATCCCAATTAAGCATCATCATTAAACATAACTCGACAAAATTAATTTAGAGTAACATGTTGAGATTCACATGAAAATCCAGGTACTAGATACTCAAGATGTCCATAACCGGGGACACGGCTAACCATGATTAGTTTATTACACTCTGCAGAGGTTTGCACACTTTTCCCCACAAGACTCGATCGCCTCCGTTTGGTTTCTCGCACTACATGGTGTTTGAGAAGACGGATGACCGAGACATAGTCTTTCAGAAGCGCTAGCACCTTACGATCGGGTAGACCGTACCAACCTACATCCCCTACATCTGCTAGTCTACCACTGTAAGAGTTCGCACGACTTAGTCAACTATGCTAGAGCCCATAATAGCTTGTGGATGCACACAGAAGTTTCTAGTATGAATAGTCTCATGATCCCTTTGAGCCTGGGTGGCGGTCCGAAAGAAAACAGGCAAGTCCTGGAATACCCAGGTGCCTCAATCCACCCAGATGTGTGTTTAAGTTGCCACCTTAGATAAACCATTAATTAACAAACTCACATCTGTCATGGATATCACTCACCCAATCCACGTCTACTAGCATAGCATGGCATAATAAGCAAACGTAGAAGTAACTCCCAAAGGTTTGACAATAAACAGGTAATAGGTACTACCTCATCTACTTCCCATCCTACAATTTAATTAGATCCTAATCATGCAATGTGTGAGGGTTGATCTAATGCAATAAAACTGGGTAGTAGAAAAGGTATGATCAAAGTGTTACTTGCCTTGCTGATGATCCGCGAAACCTAGAGATTCGAAGTAACAAGCGGCGCACTCCGGGTATTCTATCGCAGACAAACAAAAAAGCATACAATAAGTACTCATCTAATGCACGGGTAAAACTCAAATAAGAGATCTAACCAGAAGGTTCAACTTAAGAACTCCGATTTGCAAAAAGAATCAAATCAAACGAAGCAACGAAAGTCAAACGGTGATAGAAAACAACTTCGTTCAACAAATCTGGATCTAGGGCAAATTTTATAGTAGCAAAACCTTGTTTAAGTTGGTTAAACGGATAGAGGGTTTCGAGACGAAACTCTAGGCGCTTGAATCACCTGATTCCGATAAACGAGCGAAAAGTTATACTAAAAGAGAAAATCGGATCAGGAATCGCGATCAGAAAAATCGAGGATTTAATCTGAGAAAAAGAAAAAACGACGAACGCCGATATTTTTTTTCTCTTTTTTTTACGACGGCACGGAAAACGAGGTGGCGGCGAACCTCGGCGGTGGGATCCGGCGACGGCGGCGGCTAGGGCGGGGCGCGCGGGCTAGGGTTTGGGGGCACAGGTGGTTGGGCTCGGCTGGCTCCCCCCGGCTTATAAAGGCCTCCCGGGTCGGTGTCCAGGTCGGACACGGCCCGTTAAGTCGGTTCGCATTTTTTTATTTTATTTTTTTAATTATTCCGCTCGGAAGAAAAATAAAAAGAAATACTAAACGGACTCCAAAAATTCCGAAATACATTTTCACGGGCTTCTAAACTCAAGCCGTACAAGGTGAACATTTATTTGGGACCTAAATGCAATTTTGAAAAACGCACATTTTTCCTAAATTCAAATAAAACACCGAAAAACTCCGAAATAAAATCTTATTTGATTTTATTATTAAATCCTCAATATTTCTTTATTTTGAGAAAGTCATTTTATTCCCTCTCTCATATTTTTGTAATAGAAATAATTGATGATAAAATAATTAAAATCAAATGATCCTATTCTCAAAATTTGAGAGAACTCAAATATGAAAATAACGAATTCCCCAACTCTCTCCGTGGGTCCTTGAGTTGCGTAGAATTTCTAGGATCAAAGCCAAAAGCAAATAAATTATGATATGCATTGATGATCTAGTGTATAACATTCCAAATTGAAAATTTGGGATGTTACAAACCTACCGCCCTTAAGATGAATCTCGCCCTCGAGATTTGGGTTGGCTAGAAAATAGGTGAGGGTGGTCCTTGAGCAAATCTTCCTCTCGCTCCCAGGTGGCTTCATCCTCCGTGTGGTGGCTCCACTAAACCTTACAAAACTTGATAACCTTTCTGCAGGTGACTCGGCTGGCAAATTCGAGAATCTTAACAGGTTTCTCCTCATAGGTCAAATCACTGTCCAACCGAATTGCTTCCAATGGCACTGTGTCTCTCAAGGGTATGTCAGCCATCTCCGCGTGGCACTTCTTGAACTAAGAAACGTGGAACACATCATGAACTCCTGACAATCCTTCGGGCAATTCCAATTTGTAGGCCACTTCTCCCATACGCTCCAAAACTCGATATGGTCCTACAAATCGTGGTGCTAACTTCCCTTTAACTCCAAAACGCTTTGTTCCCCGAAGTGGAGATACTCAAAGATAAGCTCTATCTCCAACTTCGTAAACTGTCTCCTTGCGTTTAGAATCTGCATAACTTTTCTGTCTGGACTGGGCTACCTTGAGCCTATCGCGAATCAACTTCACCTTCTGTTCAGACTCTTTAATTAAGTCAGGTCCAAACAACTGGCGATCTCCAACTTCGTCCCATGACAACGGTGTCCTGCACCTCCTTCCGTACAAGGCTTCGAAAGGGGCCATCTTTAAACTGGTTTGATAACTATTGTTGTAAGAGAACTTTGCATATGGCAAATTATCATCCCAACTAGATCCATAATCTAGCGCACAAGCTCTCAGCATATCCTCCAAAATCTGATTTACTCTCTCGGTCTATCCATCTGTCTATGGATGAAAAGCTGTACTGAATTCTAGCCTGGTACCCAAAGTTTCATGCAACTTCTTCCAGAACTTTGAGGTAAACTGGGTTCCTCTATCTGATATGATACTCCTTGGAACTCCATGCAGACATACGATCCTGGTCATGTATATCTTTGCCAACTTAGCACTGGTGTAAGTGGTCTTTACTGGGATGAAATGAGCTACTTTCATCAATCGATCGACTACAACCCAAATCGAGTCATAGCCTGAACGAGTCCTGGGCAATCCTGTGATAAAATCCATGCCTAGCTTATCCCACTTCCATTCGGGTATCGGCAATGGTTGTAACAATCCTGCTGGCTTCTGATGCTCTGCCTTTACTCTCCGACATACATCACAAACTGCTACATACTCCACAATATCCTTCTTCATTCCAGTCCACCAGAAAATATCCTTCAAATCCAAATACATCTTGGTATTTCCTGGGTGAATCGAATATGGTGAATCGTGTGCCTCTTGCAGAATCAACTTCCTAATCTCCGGGTCATTGGGCACGTAAACACGGTCTTCAAACCATAGGGTGTCGTGCTCATCCTCATGAAATCCTTTAGCTTTTCCTTTGCTAAGTTTCTCCTTTATAGCGGCAATCTCTTTGTCAACTTTCCGAGCTTCTCTGATTCTATCCATCAAAGTTGACTGAATCTCCAATGCTGCTACATAGCCTCTCGGAACTATTTCCAAACATAGTTCACGAAGATTTTCTGCTAACTCCTTGGGCATTTCTCCCGTCATTAACGTATTGACATGGCTCTTACGACTTAATGCGTCTGCTACTACATTAGCCTTTCCGGGGTGGTATTGCAATCTCATATCATAATCCTTGATAAGCTCCAACCATCTCCTTTGTCTGAGATTCAACTCCTTCTGTGTGAAAATGTACTTCAAACTCTTATGATCCGTGTACACCTCACAATGGTTTCCAATGAGGAAATGCCTCCATGTTTTCAAAGCATGCACTACGGCTGCTAACTCCAAATCATGCGTAGCATAATTCAACTCATGAGGCTTAAGCTGTCGTGAGGCATATGAAACAACTCTCCCTTCCTGCATAAGCACTGCTCCAAGTCCTTGACGTGAAGCGTCGCAATACACCTCATAATCTTTGGTCTGGTCTGGCAAAATCAACACTGGTGAGGTAACCAAGCGTTTCTTCAACTTCTGGAAACTGGCCTCACATTCCTCCGTCCATATGAACTTGGTATCCTTCTTTAATAACTCCATCATAGGCTTCACAATCTTTGAGAAATTTTCAATAAATCTCCGGTAGTATCCTGCGAGTCTAAGAAAACTCCGGATCTCTCCAATGGTTGTTGGGGCGTCCCACTTAGTCACGGTATCCTCTTTAGCGGGATCTACTCCTATACCTTCTCCAGATATAACGTGTCCGAGAAATCCTACTTCCTTCAACCAAAACTCACATTTGCTGAACTTGGCATATAGTTGATGTTCTCTGAGCTTTCCCAGTACCAAACGCAAATGCTCCTTATGCTCCTCTTCATTCTTCGAATAAACCAGGATATCATCAATGAACACTACGACAAACTTATCCAAAAACTCCATAAACACTTTGTTCATCATGTTCATAAAATATGCAGGTGCGTTAGTCAGACCAAATGACATAATGGTATACTCGTACAGCCCATACCTGGTGGTAAAAGCTGTCTTTGGAATATCCTGTTCTCGAATCTTCAACTGGTGGTATCCTGATCGCAGATCAATCTTGGAAAATACCTTAGCTCCTTGCAATCGATCAAACAGATCATTAATCATTGGTAGTGGGTACTTGTTCTTGATCGTTACTTCGTTCAATCCTCGATAATCAACAACCATCCTTAACGATCCATCCTTCTTCTCCACTAGAAGTACTGGCGATCCCCAAGGCGAAGAACTTGGGCGAATATATCCCTTATCCAGTAACTCCTTAATCTGGTTCTTAATTTCCACCAAATCCTTTGCTAGCATCCTATATGGTCTCTTTGATATTGGCCCTGTGCCTGGCAATAGCTCAATCAAAAACTCAATATCTCTATTCGATGGCATGCCTGGCAACTCTTCCGGAAATACATCGGGAAAATCCCTTACCATTGGTACTTCCTCCTGCACAACTCATGTTATGCAATTTACTTGAGTCCTCTTCGGCACATGTCGGGATACATACTTGATCCTTCTCCCTTCTGGTGTGGTAAGCAAAATTGACTTACTAGCACATTCAATATTCCCTTCATACTTTGATAACCAATCCATGCCTAATATCACATCCAATCCTTGTGATTCCAATACTATTAGGTCTGAGGGAAAAACATAGTTACCAATCCTTAATGGTAACCGATCACACCATAGACTAGCCACATACTCTGCTCCAGGCGAGGTCACTAACATGGGTGACCTAAGGGCTTGGGTTGATAGGTTGTACTTATCCACAAATCCCCTTGAGATGTATGAATGCGATGCACCAGTATCAAAAAGAACGAGTGCAGTAAATGACTTAACCAAAAACTTACCTATTACTTCATCAGGATGAGCTTCAACCTCCTCCACGCTAATGTGGTTCACCTGTCCCCTGTTGAAAGGGTTTGGCTTCTTCCCAGAACTTCCATTGCCATTTCCATTTTGTATTTCAGGGCACTCATTGGCATAATGTCCGGTCTTTGAACACTTAAAGCAAGTGACTTGGCTCAGGTCCTTCATGGCTGGGGTTGATGGGTTGGTGCGGTTCTGGCCGTTGCTTCCTCCATTCCCATTACCATTCCTGGTGCCATTGTGATTGTGCGAGCTACCTCCTCCATGGGTATGCTGGAAATGTCCTCCCAATCTAGGGGTAAAACGTGGCTTCTGCTGAGCTCCTGAACTATAATTTCCTTGCCCATACTTCCTCTTGCGATTCTCAATTTGCTGCTGCTTCCCTTCAATCATAAGAGCACGATCTACCAACTCCTGGTAGTTGTTGAAGGTTGCTACCATCAACTGCATGCTCAACTCATCATTCAATCCTTCCAGAAACTTCTCCTGCTTAGCTGCATCCGTAGCGACGTCATTTGGGGCATAATGTGCTAACTTACTAAAGTCCTCCACATACTGGCCAACTGTTCGTCCTCCTTGGCGCAAGTTGCGAAACTCACGCTTCTTCATGGCCATAGCTCCTACTGAAACATGTGCAGTACGAAAAGCTTGCTGAAACTGGTCCCATGTGACAGTGTCGACTGGGAAAGTGGCTGTGAAATTCTCCCACCATGATGTTGCGGGTCCTTCTAACTGATGTGCGGCAAACTTCACCTTCTCCGCATCTGTGCATCCTGCTGTGGTCAACTCCCTAGCTGTCTTGCGGAGCCAATCATCTGCTACTATCGGCTCAGTGCTACTGGAAAACACCGGCGGATTCAGCCTAAGAAAACGGGCTAAGTGGTCAACAGGTGGTGGTGGTGGTGGTGGGTTGTTGTTGTTGTTCCCCTGATTCTGATTCTGGACTAGCAACTGCATCAGTGTGTTCTGCTGCTGGATCAACTGGGTGAGCTCCGGTGGAAAGGCAAATCCGGGGTCACGTCTCGGAGGAATCTGAGGGTTTAGAAAAGATGAGATGTAAGAATAGAGGGGGTCTAAAGAGAAAACACTACCCATATGCTTATGAGGCAAAATCAAACAATTCACTTCATTCAATCAAACAAGGGCATACAATCGATCTATCTATCGCAAAAGTGCTCGGACTACTATATTTACATGGTGGACTACTACTACTGATGAGGTGGTCTACTAGAAATATTCGTCGTCTTCCTCTACTGGCGTAGGGCCTCCCACAAATATTCCAATCTTCTTGATTAGGTCGTCATTCTTCTCCACCAATACTTCAATTTCTTCTTCATAATCTTCACATGTAGCCTTGAGTTGTTTCTCCAGTTCCTTGATTATAGTCTTAGCCTTCTTCAGATCTATCATGTCGGCGCACATCTGGTCCTCCTGTTGTCGAATGTGCTGATTTAGCTCCTGGATAAAAGCTGCAATTGATCTATGCTTCCTGGTGCTGATCATCTCCCAGTGTTCATCTCGGCGCCCACAAATCTGGTAGATAGTATCCTTGAGATCCTTGCGGTAGACTTCTCCAATGCGTCCCTTGGTGATGTGAGCTGCCATGCTCTTTCCTAGACTCCAAGTTGATGCATCGAAAGAAAACTCTATGGGCTCAGTGACTGGCATGAACGTCCTTCCTGGAACTTGAACTTGAACCATCCAGCACTCTTCTTCAGGTAAAGTGGCGTTGTAGGTTCCCGTGAAGCTTGGTACTCCTATGTTCAGGTATCTAGTGACTTCCTTCAAGTGTCGTCCAAAGGGTGTATCTTCATCTGGTTGCGTGAACTTGTTCCTTGCATCCGCCATCCTAAAGAGTAGAAAAGATGAGAAGTCAGAAGAGAAGAGAGTGAATAGTTATCTAGGTCCTTTAGCTTAGTGGTCGTGTCCTACAGTCAACGTGTGCTCTGATACCATCTCTGTAGCGACCAGACCTCAAACAGTCTGATCTCTGTGCTCCGGTGTTATCCCTGGATCAGTAATGCTGACACCACACAGTACTCGGAGGATTTATAGCAGAGTAGCAATCACACTCTTATTACATCGAGTGTCTCAAAAGAGAACTTAATACAGTAAATATGGCTTAAGGCCATCTAATAACGATAACAGCGGAAGGCTTGGAAGATAAGTGAGTCCATCAACTCCAACGGCATCACTGAGTATAGAACCATGACCTAAAAACTCCTTGATCGTCGTCTGAAAAGTCTGCAACATTAATGTTGCAGCCCAAAACAGGTCAGCACATGGAATATGCTGGCAAGGTAACACATAGAGAGTAATGGAATGAAACAGCTATACTATATGCATATTTGGCTGGTGGAAAGCTCTATGGTTACAGTTTTGCGTAAAGCCAATTTTTCCCTACTTCAAAGGAATACATTTATTTAACTATCATGGTAGTTGTTAAACATTGAGAATGGTTCACATCATTCTCAATCCCAATTAAGCATCATCATTAAACATAACCCGACAAAATTAATTTAGAGTAACATGTTGAGATTCACATGAAAATCCAGGTACTAGATACTCAAGATGTTCATAACCGGGGACACGGCTAACCATGATTAGTTTATTACACTCTGTAGAGGTTTGCGCACTTTTCCCCACAAGACTCGATCGCCTCCGTTTGGTTCCTCACACTACAGGGTGTTTGAGAAGACGGATGACCGAGACATAGTCTTTCAGAAGCGCTGGCACCTTACGATCGGGTAGACCGTACCAACCTACATCCCCTACATCCGCTAGTCTACCACTGTAAGAGTTCGCACGACTTAGTCAACTATGCTAGAGCCCATAATAGCTTGTGGCTGCACACGGAAATTTCTAGTATGAATAGTCTCATGATCCCTTTGAGCCTGGGTGGCGGTCCGAAAGAAAACAGGCAAGTCCTGGAATACCCAGGTGCCTCAATCCACCCAGATGTGTGTTTAAGTTGCCACCTTAGATAAACAATTAATTAACAAACTCACATCTGTCATGGATATCACTCACCCAATCCACGTCTACTAGCATAGCATGGCATAATAAGCAAACGTAGAAGTAACTCCCAAAGGTTTGATAATAAACAGGTAATAGGTACTACCTCATCTACTTCCCATCCCACAATTTAATTAGATCCTAATCATGCAATGTGTGAGGGTTGATCTAATGCAATAAAACTGGGTAGTAGAAAAGGTATGATCAAAGTGCTACTTGCCTTGCTGATGATCCGCGAAACCTAGAGATTCGAAGTAACAAGCGGCGCACTCCGGGTATTCTATCACAGACAAACAAACAAGCATACAATAAGTACTCATCTAATGCACGGGTAAAACACAAATAAGAGATCTAACCAGAAGGTTCAACTTAAGAACTCCGGTTTGCAAAAAGAATCAAATCGAACGAAGCAACGAAAGTCAAACGGCGAAAGAAAACAACTTCGTTCTACAAATCTGGATCTAGGGCAAATTTTATAGTAGCAAAAACTTGTTTAAGTTGGTTAAACAGATAGAGGGTTTCGAGACGAAACTCTAGGCACTTGAATCGCCTGATTCCGATAAACGAGCGAAAAGTTATACTAAAAAGAAAATAGGATCAGGAATCGCGATCAGAAATAATCGCGGATTTAATCCGAGAAAAAGAAAAAAACGACGAACGCCGATATTTTTTTTCTCTCTCAATTTTTTTACAACGGCACGGAAAACGAGGCGGCGACGAACCTCGGTGGCGGGATCCGGCGACGGTGGCGGGGGCGGCTAGGGCGGGGCGCGTGGGCTAGGGTTTGGGGGCGCGGGTGGCTGGGCTCGGCTGGCTCCCCCCCGGCTTATAAAGGCCTCCCGGGTCGGTGTCCAGGTCGGACACGGCCCGTTAAGTCGGTTCGCATTATTTTTTTTAATTATTCTGCTCGGAAGAAAAATAATAAGAAATACTAAACGGACTCCAAAAATTCCGAAATAAATTTTCACGGGCTTCTAAAATCAAGCCGCACAAGGTGAACATTTATTTGGACCTAAATGCAATTTTGAAAAACGCACATTTTTCCTAAATTCAAATAAAACACCGAAAAACTCCGAAATAAAATCTTATTTGATTTTATTATTAAATCCTCAATATTTCTTTATTTTGGGAAAGTCATTTTATTCCCTCTCTCATATTTTTGTAATAGAAATAATTGACGATAAAATAAATAAAATCAAATGATCCTATTCTCAAAATTTGAGAGAACTCAAATATGAAAATAACGAAATCCCCAACTCTCTCCGTGGGTCATTGAGTTGCGTAGAATTTCTAAGATCAACGAAATGCAAAATAAAATATGATATGCATGATGATCTAATGTATAACATTCCAAATTGAAAATTTGGGATGTTACAGGAGCGTATGGGAGAAGTAGCCTACAAGTTGGAGTTGCCCGAAGGATTGTCAGGAGTTCACGACGTGTTCCACGTTTCCCAGTTGAAGAAGTGCCACGTAGATATGGCTGATATACTGCTAAGAGATACAGTGCCGCTGGAAGCGATTCAGTTGGACAGTGATTTGACCTATGAGGAGAAACCAGTCAAGATTCTAGAATATGCCAGTCGAGTCACCCGCGGCAAGGTTATAAAGTTTTGCAAGGTTCAGTGGAGCTACCACACGGAGGATGAAGCCACCTGGGAACGAGAGGAAGATTTGCTGAAGGACCACCATCACCTATTTTCTAGCCAACCCGAATCTCGAGGGCGAGATTCATCTTAAGGAGGGTAGGTTTGTAACATTCCAAATTTTCAATTTGGATTGTTATACACTAGATCATCATTGCATATCATATTTTATTGCATTTGGTCGATACTAGAAAATTCTACGCAACTCAAGGACCCTCGGAGAGAGTTGGGGATTTCGTTATTTTCATATTTGAGTTTTCTCAAATTTTGAAAATAGGATCATTTGATTTTATTTATTTTATCTTCAATTATTTCTATTACAAAAATATGAGAGAGGGAATAAAATGACTTTCCCAAAATAAAGAAATATTTAGGATTTAATAAAAAAAATCAAATAAGATTTTATTTTGGTTTTATTTGCTATTTTATTTGAATTTAGGAAAAATGCGCGTTTTTCAAAATTGCATTTAGGCCCCAAATAAATGTTCATCCTGTGCGGCTTGATTTTAGAAGCCGGGGAAAATTTATTTCGGGATTTTTGGAGTCCGTTTAGTATTTCGTTTTTTGAGCGTAACTATTTTAAAAAAGGGACAATTGCATTTTTACCCCTAGTTGGTTCCTACCCATGGGTTTTGCCCTTACTTTTCGGGCTTGCTCAGTTTTGCCCTTACTTTTTCTGTCGTGGTCCCTCGAATGCCCTTTGACTGTTTGACCAAAACTTTGAAAATTCATAACTAATTCATATGAATTCAGAAAAATGCAATTAAGATATCAAAATGTTCAGATAAACATTACTTTTATGTGCATATCATTTGCATTCAAGACAAAAGCACCATTTAAACTACCTGAGGTAATTAATGTTATTAAAATTATTAAAAATAAAAAGGTATAAACAATATTCTTTTCATGAATAAAAATTACATGCAAATGTAGGTGATGTTTTCTGAACATCCAGATATCTTATTTGCATTTTTCTGAGTTCGTATCACCTTGTTATGAATGTTCATACGACTTTGACCATTATTTGGAAACTTCATAACAAATTGATACGAACTCAGAAAAATGCAAATAAGATATAAGGCTGTTCAGAAAACATCACCTACATTTGCATGTAATTTTTATTCATGAAAAAAATATTGTTTATACCTTTTTATTTTTAATAATGTTAATAACATTAATTACCTCAGGTAGTTTAAAAGGTGCTATTTTTCCTGAATGGAAATGATATGCACATAAAGTTAATGTTTATCTGAACATTTTGATATCTTATTTGCATTTTTCTGAGTTCATATGTATTAGTTATGAATTTTCCAAGTTTTGGACAAACGGTCAAAGGGCATTCGAGGGACCTCGATGGAAAAAGTAAGGGCAAAACTGAGCAAGCTCGAAAATTAAGGGCAAAACCCGTGGGTAGGAACCAACTAGGGGCAAAAATGCAATTGTCCCTTAAAAAAATACGAATCGACCTACGGGCCGTATCCGGCCAGGACTCCCTGGCCGAGGCATTTTTATAGCGCCGCCCGAGGCCTGGGACAGCCCAACCGCCACCTGCCCCAAACCCTAACCCTAGCCGCCGCCCCGCGCCGCTGCCTTGCGCCGCCACCCGCGCCGCCCCGCCGCCACCCGCGCCACCCGCGCCGCCGCCACCGCCGTTCGCCGAAGCCGCCGAGGTAGACGCTGTTGCCTCGGTTTTCGCGAAGAAAACCGATCAATTTTTTTTAAAAAAAACTTAGATCTGTTTTGTTTCGTTAGATCGGTTTTTTCGGTTTAGTTAATTAGCGAGCGTTCGCTCGTTCGTTCGTTTTAACGATAGTGTTCATCGTTTAGATCCAGATAAAGAACATTCGTTTGTTAATCTGTTCGTCGTTTTTCTTTTTCTCGGATTAAATCCGCGATTTTTCTGATCGCGATTTGTCGGTGTACTAGAGTAGGGGTACCCTTGTACCCCGAACTTGTGCACGGGCAGTCGCAGCGTCCCGCGGCAAGGCCTGCCAGTTCACCGCCAA
Source organism: Triticum urartu (assembly GCF_056163025.1). NCBI lineage: Eukaryota > Viridiplantae > Streptophyta > Magnoliopsida > Poales > Poaceae > Triticum > Triticum urartu. The sequence goes on from NC_141873.1 coordinate 436,035,296, forward strand.
GATTCCTTGTGGTCCCTCTAAAGACCATTCAAGAACAAAGTACTCAAGACAAGACCCCGGCAAGAGGAGCTTGCCGGGAAGAAGGCAAGACCCCGGCAAGAGGAGCTTGCCGGGAAGGCCATCAGAAGCGTCCCAAGACCCCGGCAAGAGGCGCTTGCCGGGAAGGCCGTTCGTGGCATTCCAAGGAACTTGCCGCGGCGCGCTACGCGCCCCGACAAGGCCCGGTGAGCGGCAAGCTCCCGGAAGCGACAAGTCGACGGCCGCGGCAAGGCGCTTGCCGCGGCAAGCCCCCACTCCACGCCCGCGCTCCAGCACATCCACCCACATGTCGCTCCGGGGCCCCTCCCGAGCGCACGTGGTAGGAGGCTGTGCAGCTAGGGGCGTGCGGTGGCACGCAGGCGCTGACAAGACAACCATCATGGCAAGACGGTGGCGTCCCTAGCGGTCCCTTTCGGTGCTGTCTAGGCGACACAGACGGGCATTTAATGCCCTTGTCCCCTGTCGTCAGGGTTAGGTATGATAACACTATAGCAGCTAGTTGTGCCTACTACAGCACCTAGCTGTGCCTACCCACGGCACCCTTTCCATTTTTGCCCTTGGCCCCCGTTGCTCTATGTCGGTAACCCCTTGAGTATAAAAGGAGGCCCGTGTGCAACGTAGAGGGGGTCGGCCACCTCGAGAGCTCTCGCGAGGTTCAACAATTCCACACACTCACGCTCGCTCCCGAGCTAGAAATCAATACCAATCCACAAAGCAGGAGTAGGGTTTTACGCATCCTTGCGGCCCGAACCTGGGTAAATCGCTCGCGTGCTTCACCTCGATTTACTCCTCGCACGACCAACCGCCCGCTTGCTTCGCCTCGATCTGCTCTTTGCGCAACCTCCGCCCCCCGCCGAACCAAAAGGGACCCGGTCCGCCGGTCCCATAGGTGCCCGTGGATCAGAAACCCCGGCATCTCTGGCGCGCCAGGTAGGGGGCGTCGAAGTTGTGTGAATCAGATCCGGCGTTCTTGCGGGCTAGATCTTCATCTTCTTCATCGATCTTCACCATCTTCATCAACATGCCGCCGAAGAAGAAAGTTTCGGAGGCAGCTGCTCCGTCCGCACCGAGCCACCCACCGCCGGAGCAAACGGGCGGTGGGGCAGGCGCCGGCGGAGGGGCACGCATCGACGAGGGAACTCTTGGTGCTGCCAGGTCCCAGGGCAAGGCTGCGCTGCCCATCGGCGGCGTGGCCGGCTCCCACAACGACCGAGCGCCCTCCAAGACCTCGGCGTCCGTGCATGCACCGCGCCCATCTCAGGAGGCGCGGGACCGGCAGCGTCATGGTACTCACGGTACCATGCGCTCGCTGGATCAAGATCGAGCTGGTGGATCTCGGAGCGCCCAAGGTCACCATGCACGTCAACACACCCAGAACAGATAAGTTGCCAAAGCCTGAGCAACCAGATCTCTAATTTTTGAGTTATCTCCCCTGGATAGGCTCACCTTGTATGAAAAGCCTGTGCGCGGAGGAGCCGACTCGTAGCTGGCTGCGCACTTGCGTTGTTTCGAGCTCGCTCAACAACATTAGGTGAGCTGCGGCTGGTTGCTACACTAGCCGTGCCCTTGCATTGTTTCGAGCCTGCTCAACAACGTAAGTTAGCTGCGGCTAGTTGCTACACTAGCCGCGCCCTTACTTTGCTTCGAGCCCCGCTCAGCAACTTAAGTGAGCTGCAGCTAGCTGCGACAAGGTTTCTTGCCGGTAGCGGCACTGCCAGTTCCGCGCTCAGCGCTCGCGGTCTGGATGCCTGCGCCGGCAAGTTCCCTAAAAGCATGGGGTAAAAACATACAAAGTTGACGCCGGAATGGGAAGGCCCTTACCGGGTGAAACGAGTCACTTGGCCCGGCGCCGGCCGCCCTGAGACCGAAGATGGCATCCCAGTGAGCAACTCCTGGAGCATCGAGCATCTTCGTGAGTTTTACCCGTAAGGCGCGGTTGCCGGCACCCGTTCCGGCAACCACCTCTTGTACAAAGTCTTGCCGCTATTGCATGTAATCCTTTGTACGAGGCCGGGCGCAGATCCCGTGCGCAGCAGAGCCCGCGTGCTCCGCACATTTTGTCGATTTTATGCTTTCTAATTTCTGGCATATATGATCTGACATTTGTGCAGCACCAATACCACGGTAAGCGATGACGAGCCGCAAGGCTCTATATCTTTATTTTCTCTTCTTTCTTTTCTTCCTTCTTCCAAGGAAAGAAAGGATCCCTCGCCCACAAGTTTGCCGGGGGGAAAGGGAGAAGAAAAGGGTATGGACCAGGCGTCGTTCAAGAATTTCGTCTTGCCGGGAAGCAAACGACAGAAAAGCTAAGTTGCCAAAGTTTGAGCAGCCAAATTTTTTAAATTTCAAGTTATCTCCCTTGAACGACTGCACTTTGTATGGGAAACCTGTGCGCGGAGGAGCCGACTCGTAGCCGGCTGCGCCCTTGCGTTGTTTCGAGCTCGCTCAACAACATTAGGTGAGCTGCGGCTAGTTGCTACACTAGCCGCCCCCTTGCATTGTTTTGAGCCTGCTCAACAACGTAAGTTAGCTGCGGCTAGTTGCTACACTAGCCGCGCCCTTACTTTGCTTCGAGCCCTGCTCAGCAACTTAAGTGAGCTGCAGCTGGCTGCGAAAAGGTTTCTTGTCGGTAGCGGCACCGCCAGTTCCGTGCTCAGCGCTCGCGGACCGGATGCCTGCACCGGCAAGTTCCCTAAAAGCGTAGGGCAAAAACATACAAAGGGAGGAGTCAAGTAAAGGGAATAACATTGCGATAGCGGTCCAGAAGAAAATTATATTACAAAATAGCTTGTCGCAGCTCTAATAAATGTTTTCTATAACATAGCTAGCAGTGACAAGGAAAGAAGGAAGCCGGCGACCTAGTCGATACGGTCGCCCTCGACCCTCTTGATCCCGCTCACCTTGTCCACAATGGGTGCGACAAGGGCCTTGAGCTCTTCCTGATCGATATCAGGCGGCAAGGATCTGAGGACGTTGTGGAGGCGGAGGCCTGGATTGCGGAAGGCCACCTTCATCAACACCTTCTGAAGGGCTCCCGCACAGATCTCGCGCGACTCGTCGGCCAACCGCTTCGGGATCTCATCCCGGAGCCGCTGGAGCGTCGTCGCCACGCCTTGGAAGAACATAGTGAGCTTGGCGCTAGGTTGGAGGTTTTCGTCGGAGGAGTACCCGAAGTCCTCCACCCCCAGCTGCGCCAGCTCCTTGTCGATGTCCCCGGCGGCGTTCACAAGGCTCTCTGTCCAGTGCTCCACCGTATCCCTAAAGGCGTTTTGGGTGGTGGCAGCACTCTCCAGCAACGCCTTGTCGGCATCGATCTCCTTCTTCAAGGCCGCCTCCCGCTCCTTGGCGCCATCCAGCGCCCTGGTCAAAGCGACCAGCCTCGACTCGAGGGCGGCGTTGGAGTCCTTGGCGGCACTGAGCTCTTCGCCATATGCTTTGTGGCCAGCCTCCAGCTGCACCACCTTCATCTCCAGCACCTTTTTGGCGGCCTCGGCAGCGGCGGCAGCGTCCTCCGCTTGCTTGAGGGCTCCGCCCAGCTTCTCCTCGCGCGCGGCGAGCTCCTCCTCGTGAGTGTCGAGGTTGACCTTCCGCTGCGCCTGCTCGCCCACTTCCGCGGCTAGCTTCATGGCGGCAAGTCGCTGCAGCTCTTCGGCTTTGGCCTTCTCGAGGAGAAAGGCCTTCTTCACCTCAGCGAGCTGCTCCCGCTCCTCTGCCAAGGATCGGACGGCTTCCCGGTGGAAACCCGCGAGCTCCTCTGCGCGCTTCTCAATGTCTGCTCCCGCCTTCGTGACAAGCGCCTCGCGGGACTCCAGCTTGGCTTGTCGTGCGCGGTAGAGCGACATCAACCTGCGCAGCAGCCGCTCCTCTTCGGGCTCGTTGCTACTGCTGCTTGGTGCATCGACCAGCTTCAGACCCGCAGAGGCAAGCACTTCCCCGTCGAAGACCTCCCCCTCGACCGGCGCCCTGGAGCTTGATGCCCAGGGGAGGTTGATGAAGACGCCTTCGCCGACTTTCAAGTAAACGCCCGGCTGGGGCTCCTCGATGCTTGGCGCTGCGGCCTCGGCGGACGGGTCGGCGGTCGGTGGCGCCTGGCGCTCCTGCGGCCTCTGGGCCGTCAGTACGATCGCCAGATCCCTCGCTAGCCGCCGCGGTGCCAGCCTCGGCGGCCTCGGCACTGGCGGCGTCTCCGCCACCGGCTGCGTCCTCAGCGGCGACCTCGGTCTCCATCCGCTCCGCAGCGGATGGGTCTGATGGCCGGCAAAGGAGGAAAGAGTCAAACAAGATCCAACCAAAAACTCAAAGAGACCAGAAGAAGGAGAACCCAAGGGAAGATCTGAAGCAAGGAGATTACCTGCGCTGGGCTCGGTGGCCATGGTCTCTACCGCTGAGGGGATGCTGGCGCCGTCCCTTGGCGGAGAGCTCCCCCTTGCCGGGGAGCCACCCCCTGCCGGAGAATCTCTTGCCAGAGAATTTTCCCTGGGCGGCGTAGTTGAAGTAGATGGCATGCCCGGGGCTGTCTCCGGACGCTCCTGGTGAGGCTGCTCTGCTCCTACGCAAGGCAACAAGCAGATATCAGCAAAGACAAGTACCCATGCGCGCCTCACCGCGGCAAAAAGTTCACACACTTACGCTGGGGGCTGCCATGGAGGAAAGTCGCCAGGTCCGGCAAGGTTGTCTCGGGCGCGCGACCTGTTGTCGCAGTGGGCACGTCCTCGACGATGACCACTGGGGCCTTAGCTCTCTTTGCCACTCTCTGGGCCAGAGTCCTGAAAAGGAGCAGGCTCAGGAAGAAGCAAGAACAACAACAAAAACCGAAGAAGTGCGAGTGCAGCAAGAGAAGCTTACTCTTCGTCATCCTCCTTGTCGGAGCTCAGCGCGGAGAAGTCGAAGCCCGGCGCGCTCCCAGAGCGAGGAGGCGGAGGAGAAGCTTCCCTTGGCCGCTTAGCGGGTGCGGTGGTGACGGTCTGAGAAGACCCCGCTCCGGCTGGCGGCACGGCACGGGAAGCGGCAGGGACCGAAGCGGTGGTTCGGGTGGACCCCGCTCCAGTTGCCGTCGTAGCATGAGGCGCTCCCGCGGCAACGGTGTTTGCCGTGGTCGAGCGCGTCACGCGGCGTGGCGACTGCTGACCCGCTTGCCGCTCCGCCTCATCGCCAGCCTTGCGGAGACGCCTCCTGGGCGGCGTTGGGGCCTCTGATTCTGGTGGGCCGTCCGGAGGCAAGGAGGAAGAGGAGTCGACTTGCCGCGAGCTGCCCGTATCTTTGGTAGGCTCGCTCGGCTCGGCGTCTTGCCCGGCAAGCCCCTCCTTGCCGGCGGACTCCCCTTGCTCGCCACAGCTTGCCACTTCTGCCGCGTCTGCTTCCGCGGTGGTGAACCCAAACTCGCCCGCGGCTGCGGCTGCCGCCGCCTCCTCCAGCCTGGTGGCGATGCGCGCCATCTCCGCGTCAGTGGTGTCGCGGGTGAGGCCGTCTTTCTCGTCGAGGCGGACAGCCACTTCCACCAAGTTGTCGAAGAAGTGCTACACGACCTCGTCGGTAGGCTCCTGCCAAGTTGGCACAATCCCGTGCGAGTCGCATTCCGGCATCATTGCACGGATGCGGTCGAGCGCGGAGTTGTTGCACAAAGGCACGACGCCCCCCGGCAACCTGAACACCTCGGGATGCTGGGGGTCATACCTGAACAGCTCCTGCAGCATCGCGTGGAGTTCCAGAACTGTGAAGTTGTAGTTGAGGCCCGGCCGCAGCCTCATAATGTCGGCCGCGTTCTTGAACTCCCAAGTTGGCCTCCCCCGCTCTTGCAGGGGGGCGATGCGGCAGCGAAGGAAGTCTGTGCCAACCGCGCCGACAGTGAGCCCGGCATTCTGGAGACGCAGGATCCTGGTGACGGCGATCCCCAGCCTGTCGTCCTCCGGGGCCAGGTCGCTCCAGTCGTCGCCGCGCGCCACCGGGGTTTGGCGCCGGGCGGTGAAAGGTTGCGGACTCTCCTCGACAATCCAGCACCAGTCAGCCCTCCACTCCTCCCACTTGCCACGGAACTCTCCCTCCAGATAGGTCTCCTTCTTGCCGGGCCTCGAGATCCAGGCGATCCCGCCGGATAGAGGCTCTCCTCTCTCTACTCGAGGAGTGAAGAAATGGCGGAAGAGGGCCACATTGGGAAGAACTCCGACAAAGTTTTCGCAGAGATGCGCGAAAACTGCCATCGTCAGAACGGCGTTGGGGGTGAAGTCGAGGAGGTGGAACCCATAGGTGTTCATGACGTCGCAGAAGAAATCAGAGCAGGGCGGGCAGAGCCCTCAATAGAAGAACAACGCGAAGAAGGCATACCCATTTGGGGCAGTCTCACAGGCGGCGGCGGGGAGAACTCTTGTGCACGGATGCGCGCGCGTCTCCGCCGACCAGAACAGAGAATAGTCCGCCTTCAGCTCCATCGCGCCGAGCCTGGGGGGGAAAACAGCCCGCGTCTTCCGCAGCACCGCGAGCCGATGCGCCTCGGTCGTCTTCACGGTCTTCCCCCTGTCGGCTTTCGGAGCCATGGTGGGAGCAGTGGAGGGGGTCGATGGCGGAGGGCGGAGCGCTGCTCTCTGTCTCTGCTTTGGGGAGGCGAGAGGGCGGCGGAGATTTCCGAGATTGGGAACGGCAATGGGCGAATGGGCCAACTGCCCCCGCTTCCCCTGCTCTTAAAGGGGGAAGGGGGCAGACGTTCCGCATTTCGAGAGAAGGAACCCCCACGACCTCCCCCACGACGCCGCATTCAATGCGTGCCGTTCGGGGGTAGGGCGCGGGGGAAGCGGAGGAAGGTGCGGCGCGACCTAGGCCGCGCGTCCCCGTGCACTGTTTTGGGCCTGGCCCAACAGCGCTCGGCACCGTGTCTGGCCCAGGCCCGGGGGCTCCTGTCGGTGTACTAGAGTAGGGGTACCCTTGTACCCCGAACTTGTGCACGGGCAGTCGCAGCGTCCCGCGGCAAGGCCTGCCAGTTCACCGCCAAGATTCCTTGTGGTCCCTCTGAAGACCATTCAAGAACAAAGTACTCAAGACAAGACCCCGGCAAGAGGAGCTTGCCGGGAAGAAGGCAAGACCCCGGCAAGAGGAGCTTGCCGGGAAGGCCATCAGAAGCGTCCTAAGACCCCGGCAAGAGGCGCTTGCCGGGAAGGCCGTCCGAGGCATTCCAAGGAACTTGCCGCGGCGCGCTACGCGCCCCGACAAGGCCCGGTGAGCGACAAGCTCCCGGAAGCGACAAGTCGACGGCCGCGGCAAGGCGCTTGCCGCGGCAAGCCCCCACTCCACGCCCGCGCTCCAGCACATCCACCCACGTGTCGCTCCGGGGCCCCTCCCGAGCGCACGTGGCAGGAGGCTGTGCAGCTAGAGGCGTGCGGTGGCACGCAGGCGCTGACAAGACAACCATCGTGGCAAGATGGTGGCGTCCCTAGCGGTCCCTTTCGGTGCTGTCTAGGTGACACAGACGGGCATTTAATGCCCTTGTCCCTTGCCGTCAGGGTTAGGTATGATAACACTATAGCAGCTAGCTATGCCTACTACAGCACCTAGCTGTGCCTACCCACGCCACCCTTTCCATTTTTTCCCTTGGCCCCCGTTGCTCTATGTCGGTAACCCCTTGAGTATAAAAGGAGGCCCGTGTGCAACGTAGAGGGGGTCGGCCACCTCGAGAGCTCTCGCGAGGTTCAGCAATTCCACACACTCACGCTCGCTTCCGAGCTAGAAATCAATACCAATCCACAAAGCAGGAGTAGGGTTTTACGCATCCTTGCGGCCCGAACCTGGGTAAATCGCTCGCGTGCTTCACCTTGATTTACTCCTCGCACGACCAACCGCCCGCTTGCTTCACCTCGATCTGCTCTTTGCGCAACCTCCGCCCCCCGCCGAACCAAAAGGGACCCGGTCCGCCGGTCCCATAGGTGCCCGTGGATCAGAAACCCCGGCACGATTCCTGATCCGATTTTCGTTCTAGTATAACTTTTCGCTCGTTTATCGGAATCAGGCGATTCAAGCGCCTGGAGTTTCGTCTCGAAACCCTCTTTCCGTTTAACCAACTCAAACAAGTTTTTGCCACAGTAAAAATTGCCCTAGATCCAGAATATTAAACGAAGCCTGTTTCTTTTGCCGTTTGTCTTTCGTTGCTTCGTTCGTTTTGATTCTTTTTGCCAACCGGAGTTCTTAAGTTGAACTTTCTGGTTAGATCTCTTATTCGAGTTTTACCTGTGAATTAGTTGAGTACTTATTGTATGCTTGTTTGTTTGCGATAGATTACCCGGAGTGCGCCGCTTGCTACTTCGAATCGCTAGGTTTTGCGGATCATCAGCCAGGCAAGTAACACTTTGATCATACCTCCTACTACCCAGTTTTTATTGCATTAGATCAATCCTCACACATTGCATGATTAGGATCCAATTAAATTGTGGGTTCTGGGAAGTAGTTGTGGTAGTACCTATTACCTGTTTATTATCAAACCTTTGGGAGTTACTTCTACGTTTGCTTATTTATGCCATTTTATGCTAGTAGACATGGATTGGGTGAGTGAATCCATGACAGATGTGAGATTGTTAAATTAATGGTTTATCTATGGTGGCAACTTAAATACACATCTGGGTGGATTGAGGCACCTGGGTATTCCAGCGATTGCCTATTTTTCTTTTGGACTGCCACCCAGGCTCAAAGGGATCATGAGATTATTCATGCTAGAAACTTCTGTGTGCAGCCACAAGCTATTATGGGCTCTAGCATAGTTGATTAATCCGTGCGAACTCTTACAGTGGTAGACTAGCAGATGTAGGGGAAAGTAGGTGTAACGATCTACCCGATCGTAAGGTGCTAGCGCTTCTGAAAAACTATGTCTCGGTCATCCGTTTCTCAAACACCATGTAGTGCGAGAATCCCAACGGAGGAGATCGAGTCTTGTGGGGAAAAGTGCACAAACCTCCGCAGAGTGTATAAACTAATCATGGTTAGCCGTGTCCCCGGTTATGTACATCTTGAGTATCTAGTACCTGGATTATCATGTGAATCTCAGCATGTTACTCTAAATTAATTTTGTTGGGTTTTTAATGTTGATGCTTAATTGGGATTGAGAATGCTGTCAACCATTCTCAATGTTTAACAACCACCATGATAGTTAATTAAAATTTATTCCTTTCTAGTAGGGAAAAAATGGCTTTACGCAAAACTGTAACCATAGAGCTTTCCACCAGCCAAATATGCATATAGTATAGCCTATTACTTTCATTGCTCTCTATGTGTTACATTGCCAGCATATTCCATGTGCTGACCCGTTTTGGGCTGCAACGTTCATGTTGCAGACTTTTCAGACGACGAGTAAGGTGCCTTTTAGGTCGTGGTTCTATACTCAGTGATGCCATTGGAGTTGATGGACTCACTTAACTTCCAAACCTTCCGCTGTTATCGTTATTAGATGGCCTTAAGCCATATTTATTGTAATAAGTTCTCTTTTGAGACACTCGATGTAATAAGTGTGTGATTGCTACTCTGTTATAAATCCTTCAAGTACTATGTGGTGTCAGCATTTCTGATCCACGGATAACACCGGAGCACAGAGATTGGACCGTTTGAGGTCTGGTCGCTACAAAAACAAACAAAATGGTACCCAAACTCATTGGGACCAAAGAGTTAGAGAACCAACAATACATAGGACAACCTCCACATAAATATGTGCATATAGATAATAAAATGAATTTCATGCACATCTCGTCAAATTTGAGACTTGGAGGAGTTTCCCCTATATATTGGGTCCAAGAAAGAAAGCATGCTAAAAATACTACATCAAATTAATATGCATGCTCAAGACTTTCAAGAACCGATACCAAATGACAAAGAAAAAAAACAAGTGAAGAAAATATACCAAATGAATAAATCATCACTTGGAGGATATCCATAAAAGATACATCAAGGAATGAGATATCGGTTGATACACACTAAAAAAGATATCAAACTCCCAAAAGAGAGGATGGTTCCAAACAAACCAAGCTGTCTACAAAGTTTCATGATGGCACAAAGTACCAAAAAGAAAACGGCTTGCCTTCCACCAACACACACTTGATAAGGATCACAAGATGAGTGTCTTATAGAAAATAGGATAGCTCCCCCAAGGCTAGTGCATTATAGAGAATTTGCATTTGAATACAAAATGCACAAGGTGGGATCACCACTTTGACTATATCTAGAAAACACTAGACAAGATCAAGAAAATAACAAGATCCACAAGTGGTATGGAAGACAAAGGGAGTTGATACAATCCTGGGCAAGAGATAAGGCAAATAAAAGCAAAGGCCAATGTAGAGATGATCAAAAATTTCTACCACACATAAGTGAGTACCAATTGTCAAAAGACAAGAAGTATTTGGAAATGATTCCCGTTGGTAGATAGCAAGGATATCCAACATCATCTTCACACCAAACAAAAAGCAAATTGCAACTTGTAGAGCTAAGATGCCACCTAGGAACAAGATAATTTACAATATCAATTCTAGGCGACGATATCTCAAATGTACACATTTTCTAGGCTAGTAATATACACATAGCATATTACTCCCCCATAATGTGATACCAATTAAAGATAAACAAGAGGAAAAATAACGATCCAACAAGAGATAATTAATGGACAATTTAGAATTTGAATTTCTCACGAGAAGACATACCACATAGCGACTAAATAATATTGAAATATCAATACTAGATGGTATTACTCATGTACACACATATATAGGATTGTGAGGTGCACAAAGCACATCACTCCCCCATAATGGGATATTTCATTAATCTCTCACAAGAGCCAACTAAGAAATGAACAAGATGCAAAAGGCTCAATGCATGAAACACACGTACATGATGTGCAAACCAACACACACGTACTTGATTGCTCAAGATAATCAAGTTGGAAGCACAACATATACAAACACATGCAACGAACAAAACCAAACATGCAAAGGGGTAAGTAACTATCAATGTAAACACTTTAAGCACGAGTTACCGCATGGAGGAACATTGGATATAAGATAGAAACCTTATAATCCGAATAGCTTGGTGTAGCGACCAGACCTCAAACGGTCTGATCTCTATGATCAGGTGTCAACCCTGGATCAGTAATGCTGACACCACACAGTACTCGGAGGATTTATAACACAGTAGCAGTCACACACTTATTACATCGAGTGTCTCAATAGAGAACTTATTACAATAAATATGGCTTAAGGCCATCTAATAACTATAACAGCGGAAGGCTTGGAAGATAAGTGAGTCCATCAACTCCAACGGCATCACTAAGTATAGAACCATGACCTAAAAACTCCTTAATCGTCATCTGAAAAGTCTACAACATTAACGTTGCAGCCCGAAACGGGTCAGCACATGGAATATGCTGGCAAAGTAACACATAGAGAGTAATGGAATGAAACTGTTATACTATATGCATATTTGGCTGGTGGAAAGCTCTATGGTTACAGTTTTGCGTAAAGCCAATTTTTCCCTACTACAAAGGAATAAATTTTAATTAACTATCATGGTGGTTGTTAAACATTGAGAATGGTTGACAGCATTCTCAATCCCAATTAAGCATCATCATTAAATAAAACCCAACAAAATTAATTTAGAGTAACATGTTGAGATTCACATGATAATCCAAGTACTAGATACTCAAGATGTCCATAACTGGGGACACGGCTAACCATGATTAGATTATACACTCTACAAAGGTCTGTGCACTTTTCCCCACAAGACTCGATCGCCTCCGTTTGGTTTCTCGCACTACATGGTGTTTGAGAAGACGGATGACCGAGACATAGTCTTTCAGAAGCGCTAGCACCTTAAGATGGTTAGACCGTTACACCTACTTTCCCCTACATCTGCTAGTCTACCCTATAAGAGTTCGCACGACTTAATCAACTATGCTAGAGCCCATAATAGCTTGTGGCTGCACACGGAAGTTTCTAGTATGAAAAATCTCATGATCCCTTTGGGCCTGGGTGGCGGTCCATAAAAAACTGGCAATCCTAGAATACCCAGGTACCTCAATCCACCCAGATGTGTATTTAAGTTGCCACCTTAGATAAGCCATTAATTAACAAACTCACATCTGTCATGGATATCACTCACCCAATCCACGTCTACTAGCATAGCATGGCATAATAGGCAAATGTAGAAGTAACTCCCAAAGGTTTGATAATATAACAGGTAATAGGTACTACCTCAACTACTTCCCATCCCACAATTTAATTAGATCCTAATCATGCAATGTTTGAGGATTGATCTAATGCAATAAAACTGGGTAGTAGAAGGTATGATCAAAGTGTTACTTGCCTTGCTGATGATCCGCGAAACCTAGAGATTTGAAGTAACAGGCGGCGCACTCGGGTATTCTATCGCAGACAAACAAACAAGCATACAATAAGTATTCATCTAATGCACAGGTAAAACTCAAATAAGAGCCCTAACCAGAATGTTCAACTTAAGAACTCCGGTTGGCAAAAAGAATCAAATCAAACGAAGCAACGAAAGTCAAATGGCAAAAGAAAGAGGCTTCGTTTACTATTCTGGATCTAGGGAAATTTTTACAGTGGCAAAACTTGTTTTAGTTGGTTAAACGGTTAGAGGGTTTCGAGACGAAACTCCAGGCGCTTGAATCGCCTGATTCCGATAACCGAGCGAAAAGTTATACTAAAACGAAAATCGTATCAGGAATCGCGATCAGAAAAATCGTGGATTTAATCTGAGAAAAAGAAAAACGATGAACGTTCGCTAGAACGAATGAACGGACGAACGCTCGCTAAATAAATAAATCGGAAAAACGATCTATAAAAAAATGAAACCATGACTCTTTTTTTACCTCGGGCGGCGGCTCCGGCGGCGGGCGGGCAGCGGCTAGGGTTTCGGGCGCGGTGGGCTGGGCCGGCTCGGGGCGGCGCTATTTAAAGGCTGCCCCCAGGCGGAGTCCTGCTCGGGTACGACCCGAAGTCAGTTTGCGTTTTTTTAATTCCGCGCAGAAAAACAAATAAAAGAAATACTAAACGAACTCCAAAAATCCCGAAATAAATTTTCCCGGGCTTCTAAAATCAAGCCGCACAAGGTGAACATTTATTTGGGGCCTAAATGCAATTTTGAGAAATGCGTGTTTTTCCTAAATTCAAATAAAATACCGAAAAACTCCGAAATAAAATCTTGTTTGATTTTATTATTAAATCCTCAATATTTCTTTATTTTGAGAAAGTCATTTTATTCCCTCTCTCATATTTTTGTAATAGAAATAATTGATGATAAAATAATTAAAATCAAATGATCCTATTCTCAAAATTTGAGAAAACTCAAATATGAAAATAACGAATTCCCCAACTCTCTCCGTGGGTCCTTGAGTTGCGTAGAATTTCTAGGATCAAAGCCAAAAGCAAATAAATTATGATATGCATTGATGATCTAGTGTATAACATTCCAAATTGAAAATTTGGGATGTTACAAACCTACCGCCCTTAAGATGAATCTCGCCCTCGAGATTCGGGTTGGCTAGAAAATAGGTGAGGGTGGTCCTTGAGCAAATCTTCCTCTCGCTCCCAGGTGGCTTCATCCTCCGTGTGGTGGCTCCACTAAACCTTACAAAACTTGATAACCTTTCTGCAGGTGACTCGGCTGGCAAATTCGAGAATCTTAACAGGTTTCTCCTCATAGGTCAAATCACTGTCCAACCGAATTGCTTCCAATGGCACTGTGTCTCTCAAGGGTATGTCAGCCATCTCCGCGTGGCACTTCTTCAACTAAGAAACGTGGAACACATCATGAACTCCTGACAATCCTTTGGGCAATTCCAACTTGTAGGCCACTTCTCTCGTATGTTCCAAAACTCGGTATGGTCCTACGAATCGTGGCGCCAACTTTCCCTTAACACCAAAGCGCTTTGTTCCCCGAAGTGGGGATATTCGAAGATAAACTCTGTTTCCGACTTCGTAAACTGTCTCCTTGCGTTTAGAATCTGCATAACTTTTCTGTCTGGACTGGGCTACCTTGAGCCTATCGCGAATCAACTTCACCTTCTGTTCAGACTCTTTAATTAAGTCAGGTCCAAACAACTGGCGATCTCCAACTTCGTCCCATGACAACGGTGTCCTGCACCTCCTTCCATACAAGGCTTCGAAAGGGGCCATCTTTAAACTGGTTTGATAACTATTGTTGTAAGAGAACTTTGCATATGGCAAATTATCATCCCAACTAGATCCATAATCTAGCGCACAAGCTCTCAGCATATCCTCCAAAATCTGATTTACTCTCTCGGTCTGTCCATCTGTCTATGGATGAAAAGCTGTACTGAATTCTAGCCTGGTACCCAAAGTTTCATGCAACTTCTTCCAGAACTTTGAGGTAAACTGGGTTCCTCTATCCGATACAATGCTCCTTGGAACTCCATGTAAGCATACAATCCTGGTCATGTATATCTTTGCCAACTTCGCACTGGTATAAGTGGTCTTTACCGGGATGAAAAGAGCTACTTTCGTCAACCGATCAACTACAACCCAAATCGAGTCATAGCCTGAACGAGTCCTGGGTAATCCCGTGATAAAATCCATACCTAACTTATCCCGCTTCCATTCAGGTATCGGCAATGGTTTAGCAATCCTGCTGGCTTCTGATGCTCTGCCTTTACTCTCTAACATACATCGCATACTGCTACGTACTCCGCAATATCCTTCTTCATTCCGGTCCACCAGAAAATATCCTTCAAATCCAAATACATCTTGGTATTTCCTGGGTGAATCGAATATGGTGAATCGTGTGCCTCTTGCAGAATCAACTTCATGATCTCCGGATCATTGGGCACATAAACACTGTCTTCAAAGCATAGGGTGTCGTGCTCATCCTCACGAAATCCTTTAGCCTTTCCTTCGCTTATTTTCTCCTTTATAGAGGCAATCTCCTTGTCAGTGTTCTGAGCTTCTCTGATTCTAACCATCAAAGTTGACTGAATCTCTAATGCTGCTACATAGCCTCTGGGAACTATTTCCAAACATAGTTCACGAAGATTTTCGGCTAACTCCCTTGGTATTTCTCCCGTCATTAGTGTATTGACATGGCTCTTACGGCTCAATGCATCAGCTATTACATTAGCCTTTCCGGAATGGTAATGCAATCTCATATCATAATCCTTGATGAGCTCCAACCATCTCCTTTGTCTGAGGTTCAACCCCTTCTGCGTGAAAATGTATTTCAAACTCTTGTGATCCGTGTACACCTCACAATGATTTCCAATGAGGAAATGTCTCCAAGTCTTCAGTGCATGCACTACGGTTGCTAACTCCAAATCATGCGTGGCATAATTCAACTCATGGGGCTTATGCTGTCTTGAGGCATATGAAACAACTCTCCCTTCCTGCATAAAGACTGCTCCAAGTCCTTGACGTGAAGCATCGCAATACACCTCATAATCCTTGGTCTGGTCTGGCAAAATCAATACTGGTGAAGTAACCAAGCGTTTCTTCAACTCTTGGAAACTAGCCTCACACTCCTCAGTCCATATGAACTTGGTATCCTTCTTTAACAACTCCGTCATAGGTTTTGCAATCTTGGAGAAATTCTCAATGAATCTCCGGTAGTATCCTGCGAGTCCAAGGAAACTCCGGATCTCGCCAACTGTGGTTGGTGCTTCCCACTTGGTCACGATATCAACTTTAGTGGGATCTACTTCTATACCTTCTCCGGATATAACGGGTCCGAGGAATCCTACTTCTTTCAACCAAAACTCACATTTGCTGAACTTTGGCATACAATTGATGTTCTCTGAGCTTTCCAAGAACCAAACACAAATGTTCCTTATGCTCCTCTTCATTCTTCGAGTAAACCAGAATATCATCAATGAACACCACGACGAACTTATCCAAGAACTCCATAAGCACTTTGTTCATCATGTTCATAAAATAGGCAGGTGCGTTAGTCAGACCAAATGACATAACGGTATACTCGTACAGCCCATACCTGGTGGTAAAAGTCGTCTTAGGTATATCCTGTTCTCGAATCTTCAACTGGTGGTATCCTGATCGCAGATCGATCTTGGAAAATACCTTAGCTCCTTGCAATCTATCAAATAGATCATTGATCATTGGTAGTGGGTACTTGTTCTTGATCGCTACTTCATTCAACCCACGATAATCAACAACCATCCTTTTTCTCCACTAGAAGTATTGGTGATCCCCAAGGCGACAAACTTGGGCGAATGTAACCTTCATCCAGTAACTTCTTAATCTGCTTCTTAATTTCCACCAAATCCTTTGCAGGCATCCTGTATGGTCACTTCGATATTGGCCCTGTGCCTGGCAATAGCTCAATCAAAACTTAATATCTATATTTGGTGGCATGCCTGGCAACACTTCTGGAAATACTTCAGGGAAATCCCTTACCACTGGTACTTCCTCCTGCACAACTCCTGTTAAACAATTTACTTGAGTCCCTTTTGGCACATGTCGGGATACATACTTGATCCTTCTCCCTTCTGGGGTAGTAAGCAAAATTGTCTTACTGGCGCAATCGATGTTTCCCCCATACATCGACAGCCAATCCATACCCAGAATTACATCCAAACCTTGTGATTCCAAAATGATTAAATCCGAGGGAAACACATGCCTACCTATACTCAATGGCACTTGAAAACATCCTTGACTGGCAATATACTCCACTCCTGGTGAGCTTACTAGCATAGGTGTTCTAAGAACCTTAGTGGGAAGTTTATACTTATCCACAAATCCCCTTGATATGTATGAATGCGATGCACCAGTATCAAAAAGAACGAGTACAGTAAACGACTTAACCAAAAGCTTACCGATTACGGCATCCGGCTGCTCTTCAACCTCCTCCACGTTAACGTGGTTCACCTGTCCCCTGTTGAAAGGGTTTGGCTTCTTCCTAGAGCTTCCATTGCCATTCTGGCCTTCAGGACATTCATTGGAATAATGTCCGGTCTTCTGACACTTAAAGCAAGTGACTTGGCTCAGGTCTTTCTTGGCTGGGGTTGATGGGTTGGTACGGTTCTGGCCATTGCTTCCTCCATTGCCATTACCATTCCTGGTGCCATTGTGATTGTGCGAGCTACCTCCTCCATGGGTATGCTGAAAATGTCCTCCCGATCTAGGGGTAAAACGTGGCTTCTGCTGAGCTCCAGAATTGTACTTTCCTTGTCCATACTTCCTCTTGCGATTCTCAATTTGCTGCTGCTTGCCTTCAATCATAAGAGCACGGTCTACCAACTCCTGGTAGTTGTTGAAGGTTGCTACCATCAACTGCATGCTCAACTCATCATTCAGTCCTTCCAGAAACTTCTCCTGCTTAGCTGCATCCGTAGCAACGTCATCTTGGGCATAACGTGCTAATTTACTAAAGTCCTCCACATACTGGCCAACTGTCCGTCCTCCTTGGCGCAAGTTGCGAAACTCGCGCTTCTTCATGGCCATAAATCCTGCTGAAACATGGGCATTTCGAAAAGCCTGCTGAAACTGGTCCCATGTGACAGTGTCGATAGGGAAAGTGGTTGTGAAATTCTCCCACCATGATGTTGCGGGTCCTTCAAGCTGATGTGCGGCAAACTTCACCTTCTCCGCATCTGTGCACCCTACTGTGTTCAACTCCCTAGTTGTCTTGCAGAGCCAATCATCTGCTACTATCGGCTCGATGCTACTGGAAAACACCGGCGGATTCAGCCTAAGAAAACGGGCTAAGTGATCAACAGGTGGTGGTGGTGGGTTGTTGTTGTTGTTCCCCTGATTCTGATTCTGGACTAACAACTGCATCAATGTGTTCTGCTGCTGGATCAACTGGGTGAGCTCCGGTGGAAAGGTAAATCCGGGGTCACGTCTCGGAGGCATCTGAGGGTTTAGAAAAGATGAGATTTAAGAATAGAGGGGGTCTAAAGAGAAAACACTACCCATATGCACATGAGGCAAAAGCAAACAATTCACTTCATTCAATCAAACAAGGGCATACAATCGATCTAACTATCGCAAAAGTGCTCGGACTACTATTTTTACATGGTGGACTACTACTACTGATGAGGTGGTCTATTAGAAATATTCTTTGGTTGCAGACTCCATGATATCTGCTCCTGCTTCATCAATATAGTCATCATCGCTATCATCTGGATCCGAGTCGGTGTCGTCGATGATGATGTAGTCTTCTGGGCGAATCTCCTTGGGTTCTTCGTCTTCTTCTACTGGTGTAGGGCCTCCCATAAATATTCCGATCTTCTTGATCAGATCGTCATTATTCTCCACTAATATTTCTATTTCCTCTTCATAATCTTCACGTGTAGCCTTGAGTTCTTCCTCCAGTTCCTTGATTCTTGTCCTCGCCTTCTTCAGATCTATCATGTCGGCGCACATCTGGTTCTCCTGATGTCGAATATGCTGGTTTAACTCTTGGATAAAAGCTGCAATTGATCTATCCTTTTTGGTGCTGATCATCTCCCAGTGCTCATCTCGGCGCCCACAAATCTGGAAGATAGTATCCTTGAGATCATTGCGGTAGACTTCCCCAACGCGTCCCATGGCGATGTGAGCTGCCATGCTCTTTCCTAGACTCCAGTTTGGTGCATCAAAAGAAAACTCTATGGGCTCAGTAACTGGCATGAACGTCCTTCCTGGAACTTGAACTTGAATCATCCAACGCTCTTCTTTAGGTAAGGTGGCGTTGTAGGTTCCGGTGAAGCTTGGTACTCCTATGTTAGGTATCTAGTGACTTCCTTCAAGTGACGTCCAAAGGGTGTATCTTCATCCGGTTGCGTGAACTTGTTCCTTGCATCCGCCATCTTAAAGAATAGAAAAGATGAGAAGTCAGAAATAGAAGAGAGTGAATAGTGTTCTAGGTCTTTAGCTTAGTGGTCGTGTCCTACAGTCAACGTGTGCTCTGATACCATCTCTGTAGCGACCAGACCTCAAACGGTCTGATCTCTGTGCTCAGGTGTCATCCCTGGATCAGTAATGTTGACACCACACAGTACTCGGAGGATTTATAACAGAGTATCAATCACACACTTATTACATCGAGTGTCTCAATAGAGAACTTATTACAATAAATATGGCTTAAGGCCATCTAATAACTATAACAACGGAAGGCTTGGAAGATAAGTGAGTCCATCAACTCCAACGGCATCACTGAGTATAGAACCACGACCTAAAAACTCCTTAATCATCGTCTGAAAAGTCTGCAACATTAACGTTGTAGCCCGAAACGGGTCAGCACATGGAATATGCTGGCAAAGTAACACATAGAGGGTAATGGAATGAAACTTCTATACTATATGCATATTTGCCTGGTGGAAAGCTCTATGGTTACAGTTTTGCATAAAGCCAATTTTTCCCTACTACAAAGGAATAAATTTTAATTAACTATCATGGTGGTTGTTAAACATTGAGAATGGTTGACAGCATTCTTAATCCCAATTAAGCATCATCATTAAACTAAACCCAACAAAATTAATTTAGAGTAACATGTTGAGATTCACATGATAATCCAAGTACTAGATACTCAAGATGTCCATAACCGGGGACACGGCTAACCATGATTAGATTATACACTCTGCAGAGGTTTGCGCACTATTCCCCACAAGACTCGATTGCCTCCATTTGGTTTCTCGCACTACATGGTGTTTGAGAAGACGGATGACCGAGACATAGTCTTTCAGAAGCGCTAGCACCTTACGATGGGTAGACCGTTACACCTACTTTCCCCTACATCTGCTAGTCTACCCTGTAAGAGTTCGCATGACTTAATCAACTATGCTAGAGCCCATAATAGCTTGTGGCTGCACACGGAAGTTTCTGGTATGAAAAGTCTCATGATCCCTTTGGGCCTGGGTGGCGGTCCATAAAAAAACAGGCAATCCTGGAATACCCAGGTACCTCAATCCACCCAGATGTGTATTTAAGTTGCCACCTTAGATAAACCATTAATTAACAAACTCACATCTGTCATGGATATCACTCACCCAATCCATGTCTACTAGCATAGCATGGCATAATAGGCAAATGTAGAAGTAACTCCCAAAGGTTTGATAATATAACAGGTAATAGGTACTACCTCAACTACTTCCCATCCCACAATTTAATTAGATCCTAATCATGCAATGTTTGAGGATTGATCTAATGCAATAAAACTGGGTAGTAGAAGGTATGATCAAAGTGTTAATTGCCTTGCTGATGATCCATGAAACCTAGAGATTCAAAGTAACAGGCGGCGCACTCCGGGTATTCTATCACAGACAAACAAACAAGCATACAATAAGTATTCATCTAATGCAAAGGTAAAACTCAAATAAGAGATCTAACCAGAAAGTTCAACTTAAGAACTCCGGTTGGCAAAAAGAATCAAATCAAACGAAGCAACGAGAGTCAAACGGTAAAAGAAACAGGCTTCGTTTACTATTCTGGATCTAGGGCAATTTTTACAGTGGCAAAACTTGTTTAAGTTGGTTAAACGGTTAGAGGGTTTCGAGACGAAACTCCAGGCGCTTGAATCGCCTGATTCCGATAACCGAGCGAAAAGTTATACTAAAACGAAAATCGGATCAGGAATCGCGATTAGAAAAATCGTGGATTTAATCCGAGAAAAAGAAAAACAACGAACGTTCGCGAGAACGAACGAACGTACGAACGCTCGCTAAATAAATAAATCGGAAAAACCGATCTATATATAAAAAAATAAAACCGTGACTTTTTTTTACCTCGGGCGGCGGGTCCGGCGGCGGCGGCTAGGGTTTCGGGCGCGGTGGGCTGGGCCGGCTCGGGGCGGCGCTATTTAAAGGCTGCCCCCTGGCGGAGTCCCGCTCGGGTACGGCTCGAAGTCGGTTCGCGTTTTTTTTAATTCCGCGCAGAAAAACAAATAAAAGAAATACTAAACGGACTCCAAAAATCCCGAAATAAATTTTCCCGGGCTTCTAAAATCAAGCCGAACAAGGTGAACATTTATTTGGGGCCTAAATGCAATTTTGAAAAACACACATTTTTCCTAAATTCAAATAAAATACCGAAAAACTCCGAAATAAAATCTTGTTTGATTTTATTATTAAATCCTCAATATTTCTTTATTTTGGGAAAGTCATTTTATTCCCTCTCTCATATTTTTGTAATAGAAATAATTGATGATAAAATAATTAAAATCAAATGATCCTATTCTCAAAATTTGAGAAAAGTCAAATATGAAAATAACGAATTCCCCAACTCTCTCCGTGGGTCCTTGAGTTGCGTAGAATTTCTAGGATCGAAGCCAAAAGCAAATAAATTATGATATGCATTGATGATCTAGTGTATAACATTCCAAATTGAAAATTTGGGATGTTACACTTGGCTTGAGACAATTAGAATGATGAAGTCCCCTTAATTCTTCATAAAGTAGCCAAGTCTCCAATGCCCTCCAACAACACCTATTGATCAAGTTTGAGCTAGTTGGTCCCCAACTAAGTTCGGTCCTAAGAGGTTAGTCACAATAGGCTTGGCTACCCAAATGGTTCTTTGCTTCAAACCATTTTGAGTACCAACAAACTTGGCAACCACATTGCCAACCTTATCCTTCCCGAGAGAATAGACATCATCAATAATAATTGGGTTGGATAAGTTACCACTTGTGCATGAAGAAGCGAGGTGACCTTTCTCACGACATAGGTAGCAACATCTACTCTTCACTTTCTTCTCACTTGATTTCTCAACTTGAGAAGCATTAGCTTAAGTCTTCTTGGGAAGAGGCCTTTCTTCAACTTGAGGTTGAGCATGAGAATGCACTTGTTGCCGCTTCCCTTGTTGCTTGTCACTAATGGCCTTCTTCTTCAATGGGCAAGATCTAACATGATGCCCTTCAATTTTGCACTTGAAGCAAATAATCTTGGCCGAACTCTTGACTTGTGTTTGGCCCTTCTTGTTGTTGATCTTGGACTTCTTCTTCTTATTGGAGTTGAATCCAAGTCCATCTTTATCATTGGGGTATTTTTGAACACTCAAGATATTGTTGAGTGTGGCCTTCCCTTCATGACACTTTTCCAAATCTTTCTTCAAAGAAGTGACTTGGGCCTTGAGCTCTTTGATTTCCTCTACATGGTTAGTCTCAACACAAGCACTAGAGGAAGTATAAGCTTGATCGTTAGAGCAACAAGGCAAGGAAAGCAATTCATCACAAGATGTACCAACGTTATGCATGGATGAATCGCGAGGACTAGCACAAGGCAATATAGCATTTTGACTAAAAGTAGTGCTAGTGTCCACATGAGGCTCACTAGATGTTACCTTAGCAATCATGGCCTCATGAGCTATCTTTAGCACATTATGGGATACTAGAAGATCATCATGAGAGCTTCAGAGCTTTTCATGGCTTTCTTCCAATTTCCCATAATTGCTAGATAGCAACTCAAGTTGAGCCCGTAGCTCAACGTTCTCCTTTAAAATAGATGCTTCACAAGAAATAGAGTTAGTAGCACAAGCATCATCATTAACAACAAGAGGAGAAGGCAACTTGGCAAGATCTTTTAAATAAGAAGCTTCAAGTTGAGCATGAGACTCGGTGAGTTTGATGAGCTCACCCTTGATGACCCTTGATCCATTTTCGAGGTGCTCAAAATCCTCAAGGAGTCTAGCATGAGCAACTTCAAGCTTAGCATTTTTAGTTTCAAAAACATTGGCCACCTCAAGAGCTCTATCATGAGATTCCTTCACTCTAGATATCTCTAGAGCAAAAGTCTCCTCAAGAGATTCCATGGTGGTTTGTTCAAGTTCAAGAGCTTGAGAGAGGTCCGCAATCTCATTAGCGTAATCATGACCTTCCATTTTATCAATGGTGACCTCATGCTCCTCAAGACGAGATTCCAACTCATCAATATATTTCTTGCCCTCAATAGCAATAGACATGATTTCCATGAAGTTGGAACGAGCAACTTTATTCTTAAGAAGAGCTTTAAAAATTATTTCCCCTTAACTTTTAAGGAGGCAACATCATCATTCTCTTCATCATAATCGACCATCATCAATATTATCACAAGATATATTGGGATTCAAAGTGGGAGATGTTGGGTTTCGTAGTAATTTCAAAAAAATTCCTACGCACACGCAAGATCATGTGATGCATAGCAACGAGGGGGAGAGTGTTGTCTATGTACCCAACGCAGACCAACTGCGGAAGCGATGATACGACGTAGAGGAAGTAGTCGTACGTCTTCACGATCCAACCGATCAAGTACCGAAACTACGGCACCTCCGAGTTCGAGCACACGTTCAGCTCGATGACGATCCCCGGACTCCGATCCAGCAAAGTGTCGGGGCAGAGTTCTGTCAGCACGACGACGTGGTGACGATATTGATGAACTACAGCAGCAGGGCTTCGCCTAAACTCCGCTACAGTATTATCAAGGTATATGGTGGCAGGGGGCACCGCACACGGCTAAGGAATAGATCACGTGGATCAACTTGTGTGTCTAGAGGTGTCCCCTGCCTCCGTATATAAAG
Organism: Triticum urartu; assembly: GCF_056163025.1. NCBI lineage: Eukaryota > Viridiplantae > Streptophyta > Magnoliopsida > Poales > Poaceae > Triticum > Triticum urartu. The sequence continues at coordinate 436,058,806 of NC_141873.1, forward strand.
GAGTAGAGGGGGGGAGGCTGGCCGGCCAAGGAGGCAGGCGCAGGAGAGTCCTACTCCCTCTGGGAGTAGGATTCCCCCTCCAATCCTAGTCCAACTAGGATTCCTCGGAGGGGAAAAGAGGAGGAGGGGGCCGGCCACCTCTCCTAGTCCTAATAGGACTAGGGGAAGGGGGAGGCGCGCAGCCCATCTAGGGCAGCCCCTTCTCTTTTCCACTAAGGCCCACTATGGCCCATATAGCTCCCGGGGGGTTCCGGTAACCCTCCCGGTACTCCGGTAAAATCCCGATTTCACCCGGAATACTTCCGATGTCCAAACATAGGCTTCCAATATATCAATCTTTACGTCTCGACCATTTCGAGACTCCTCGTCATGTCCGTGATCACATCCGGGACTCCGAACAACCTTCGGTACATCAAAATGCATAAACTCATAATGTAACTGTCATCGTAACCTTAAGCGTGCGGACCCTACGGGTTCGAGAACAATGTAGACATGACCGAGACACGTCTCCGGTCAATAACCAATAGCGGGACCTGGATGCCCATATTGGCTCCTACATATTCTACGAAGATCTTTATCGGTCAGACCGCATAACAACATACGTTGTTCCCTTTGTCATCGGTATGTTACTTGCCCGAGATTCGATCGTCGGTATCCAATACCTAGTTCAATCTCGTTACCGGCAAGTCTCTTTACTCGTTCCGTAATACATCATCTCACAACTAACATATTAGTTGTAATGCTTGCAAGGCTTATGTGATGTGTATTACCGAGAGGGCCCAGAGATACCTCTCCGACAATCGGAGTGACAAATCCTAATCTCGAAATACGCCAACCCAACATCTACCTTTGGAGACACCTGTAATGCTCCTTTATAATCACCCAGTTATGTTGTGACGTTTGGTAGCACCCAAAGTGTTCCTCCGGCAAACGGGAGTTGCATAATCTCATAGTCATAGGAACATGTATAAGTCATGAAGAAAGCAATAGCAACATACTAAACGATCGGGTGCTAGGCTAATGGAATGGGTCATGTCAATCAGATCATTCAACTAATGATGTGACCTCGTTAATCAAATAACAACTCATTGTTCATGGTTAGGAAACATAACCATCTTTGATTAACGAGCTAGTCAAGTAGAGGCATACTAGTGACACTTTGTTTGTCTATGTATTCACACATGTATTATGTTTCCGGTTAATACAATTCTAGCATGAATAATAAACATTTATCATGATTATAAGGAAATAAATAATAACTTTATTATTGCCTCTAGGGCATATTTCCTTCAGTCTCCCACTTGCACTAGAGTCAATAATCTAGATTACACTGTAATGATTCTAACACCCATGGAGCTTTGGTGCTGATCATGTTTTGCTCGTGGAAGAGGCTTAGTCAACGGGTCTGCAACATTCAGATCCGTATGTATCTTGCAAATCTCTATGTCTCCCACCTGGACTAGATCCCGGATGGAGTTGAAGCGTCTCTTGATGTGTTTGGTCCTTTTGTGAAATCTGGATTCCTTTGCCAAGGCAATTGCACCAGTATTGTCAAAAAAGATTTTCATTGGACCCGATGCATTAGGTATGACACCTAGATCGGACATGAACTCCTTCATCCAGACTCCTTCGTTTGCTGCTTCCGAAGCAGCTATGTACTCTGCTTCACATGTAGATCCCGCTACGACGCTTTGTTTAGAACTGCACCAACTGACAGCTCCACCGTTTAATGTAAACACGTATCCGGTTTGCGATTTAGAATCGTCCGGATCAGTGTCAAAGCTTGCATCAACGTAACCTTTTACGGTGAGCTCTTTGTCACCTCCATATACGAGAAACATATCCTTAGTCCTTTTCAGGTATTTCAGGATGTTCTTGACCGCTGTCCAGTGATCCACTCCTGGATTACTTTGGTACCTCCCTGCTAAACTTATAGCAAGGCACACATCAGGTCTGGTACACAGCATTGCATACATGATAGATCTTATGGCTGATGCATAGGGAACATCTTTCATATTCTCTCTACCTTCTGCAGTGGTCGGGCATTCAGTCTTACTCAACTTCACACCTTGTAACACAGGCAAGAATCCTTTCTTTGCTTGATCCATTTTGAATTTCTTCAAAATCTTGTCAAGGTATGTGCTTTGTGAAAGTCCAATTAAGCGTCTTGATCTATCTCTATAGATCTTAATGCCTAATATGTAAGCAGCTTCACCGAGGTCTTTCATTGAAAAACTTTTATTCAAGTATCCCTTTATGCTATCCAGAAATTCTATATCATTTCCAATTAGCAATATGTCATCCACAGATAATATCAGAAATGCTACAGAGCTCCCACTCACTTTCTTGTAAATACAGGCTTCTCCGAAAGTCTATATAAAACCAAATGCTTTGATCACACTATCAAAACGTTTATTCCAACTCCGAGAGGCTTGCACCAGTCCATAAATGGATCGCTGGAGCTTGCACACTTTGTTAGCTCCCTTTGGATCGACAAAACCTTCAGGTTGCATCATATACAACTCTTCTTCCAGAAATCCATTCAGGAACGCAGTTTTGACATCCATCTGCGAAATTTCATAATCATAAAATGCGGCATTCGCTAACATGATTCGGACGGACTTAAGCATCGCTACGGGTGAGAAGGTCTCATCGTAGTCAATCCCTTGAACTTGCCGAAAACCTTTTGCGACAAGTCGAGCTTTGTAGACAGTAACATTACCATCAGCGTCAGTCTTCTTCTTAAAGATCCATTTATTTTCAATTGCTTGCCGATCATCGGGCAAGTCAACCAAAGTCCATACTTTGTTCTCATACATGGATCCCATCTCAGATTTCATGGCTTCAAGCCACTTTGCGGAATCTGGGCTCACCATCGCTTCTTCATAGTTCGTAGGTTCATCATGATCTAGTATCATGACTTCCAGAACAGGATTACCGTACCACTCTGGTGCGGATCTTACTCTGGTTGATCTACGAGGTTCAGTAGTATCTTGATCTGAAGCTTCATGATCATTATCATTGGCTTTCTCATTAACTGGTGTAGGTGTCACTGAAACAGTTTTCTGTGATGTACTATTTTCCAGTAAGGGAGCAGGTACAGTTACCTCATCAAGTTCTACTTTCCTCCCACTCACTTCTTTCGAGAGAAACTCCTCTAGAAAGGATCCATTCTTGGCAATGAATGTTTTGCCTTCGGATCTGTGATAGAAGGTGTACCCAACAGTTTCCTTTGGGTATCCTATGAAGACACATTTCTCCGATTTGGGTTCGAGCTTATCAGGTTGAAGCTTTTTCACATAAGCATCGCAGCCCCAAACTTTAAGAAACAACAACTTTGGTTTCTTGCCAAACCATAGTTCATAAGGTGTTGTCTCAATGGATTTTGATGGTGCCCTATTTAACGTGAATGCGGCCGTCTCTAAAGCATAACCCCAAAATGATAGCGGTAAATCAGTAAGAGACATCATAGATCGCACCATATCTAGTAAAGTATGATTACAACGTTCGGACACACCATTACGCTGTGGTGTTCCGGGTGGCGTGAGTTGCGAAACTATTCCATAGTTTTTCAAATGTACACCAAACTCGTAACTCAAATATTCTCCTCCACGATCAGATCGTAGAAACTTTATTTTCTTGTTACGATGATTTTCAACTTCACTCTGAAATTCTTTGAACTTTTCAAATGTTTCAGACTTATGTTTCATTAAGTAGATATATCCATATCTGCTTAAATCATCTGTGAAGGTGAGAAAATAACGATATCCGCCACGAGCCTCAATATTCATCGGACCACATACATCGGTATGTATGATTTCCAACAAATCTGTTGCTCTCTCCATAGTACCGGAGAACGGTGTTTTAGTCATCTTGCCCATGAGGCACGGTTCGCAAGTACCAAGTGATTCATAATCAAGTGGTTCCAATAGTCCATCAGTATGGAGTTTCTTCATGCGCTTTACACCGATATGACCTAAACGACAGTGCCACAAATAAGTTGCACTTTCATTATCAACTCTGCATCTTTTGGCTTCAACATTATGAATATGTGTATTACTACTATCGAGATTCAATAAAAATAGACCACTCTTCAAGGGTGCATGACCATAAAAGATATTACTCATATAAATAGAACAACCATTATTCTCTGATTTAAATGAATAACCGTCTCGCATTAAAAAAGATCCAGATATAATGTTCATGCTCAACGCTGGCACCAAATAACAATTATTTAGGTCTAATATTAATCCCGAAGGTAGATGTAGAGGTAGCGTGCCGACCGCGGTCACATCAACTTTGGAACCGTTTCCCACGCGCATCGTCACCTCGTCCTTTGCCAGTGCCCGCTTATTCCGTAGTCCCTGTTTCGAGTTGCAAATATTAGCAACAGAACCAGTATCAAATACCCAGGTGCTACTGCGAGCTCTAGTAAGGTACACATCAATAACATGTATATCACATATACCTTTGTTCACCTTGCCATCCTTCTTATCCGCCAAATACTTGGGGCAGTTCCGCTTCCAGTGACCAGTCTGCTTGCAGTAGAAGCACTCAGTTTCAGGCTTAGGTCCAGACTTGGGTTTCTTCTCCTGAGCAGCAACTTGCTTGCCGTTCTTCTTGAAGTTCCCCTTCTTCTTCCCTTTGCCCTTTTTCTTGAAATTAGTGGTTTTGTTAACCATCAACACTTGATGCTCCTTTTTGATTTCTACCTCCGCAGCTTTCAGCATTGCGAAGAGCTCGGGAATAGTCTTGTTCATCCCTTGCATATTATAGTTCATCACGAAGCTCTTGTAGCTTGGTGGCAGTGATTGGAGAATTCTGTCAATGACGCAATCATCCGGAAGATTAACTCCCAATTGAATCAAGTGATTATTATACCCAGACATTTTGAGTATATGCTCACTGACAGAACTGTTCTCCTCCATCTTGCAGCTATAGAACTTATTGGAGACTTCATATCTCTCAATTCGGGCATTTGCTTGAAATATTAACTTCAACTCCCGGAACATCTCATATGCTCCATGACGTTCAAAACGTCGTTGAAGTCCCGATTCTAAGCCGTAAAGCATGGCACACTGAACTATCAAGTAGTCATCAGCTTTGCTCTGCCAGACGTTCATAACATCTGGTGTTGCTCCAGCAGCAGGCCTGGCACCCAGCGGTGCTTCCAGGACGTAATTCTTCTGAGCAGCAATCAGGATAATCCTCAAGTTATGGACCCAGTCCGTGTAATTGCTACCATCATCTTTCAACTTTGCTTTCTCAAGGAACGCATTAAAATTCAACGGAACAAAAGCACGAGCCATCTATCTACAATCAACATAAACAAGCAAGATACTATCAAGTACTAAGTTCATGATAAATTTAAGTTCAATTAATCATATTACTTAAGAACTCCCACTTAGATAGACATCCCTCTAATCTTCTAAGTGATTACGTGATCCAAATCAACTAAACCATAACCGATCATCACGTGAGATGGAGTAGTTTTCAATGGTGAACATCGTTTATGTTGATCATATCTACTATATGATTCACGCTCGACCTTTCGGTCTCCGTGTTCCGAGGCCATATCTGCATATGCTAGGCTCGTCAAGTTTAACCTGAGTATTCTGCGTGTGCAAAACTGGCTTGCACCCGTTGTAGATGGACGTAGAGCTTATCACACCCGATCATCACGTGGTGTCTGGGCACGACGAACTTTGGCAACGGTGCATACTCAGGGAGAACACTTCTTGATAATTTAGTGAGAGATCATCTTATAATGCTACCGTCAATCAAAGCAAGATAAGATGCATAAAAAGATAAACATCACATGCAATCAATATAAGTGATATGATATGGCCATCGTCATCTTGTGCTTGTGATCTCCATCTCCGAAGCACCGTCATGATCACCATCGTCACCGGCGTGACACCTTGATCTCCATCGTAGCATCGTTGTCGTCTCGCCAATTTTATGCTTCCACGACTATCACTACCGTTTAGTAATAAAGTAAAGCATTACATCGTGATTGCATTGCATACAATAAAGAGACAACCATATGGCTCCTGCCAGTTGCCGATAACTCGGTTACAAAACATGATCATCTCATACAATAAAATTCAGCATCATGCCTTAACCATATCACATCACAACATGCCCTGCAAAAACAAGTTAGACGTCCTCTACTTTGTTGTTGCAAGTTTTACGTGGCTGCTACGGGCTTAAGTAAGAACCAATCTCACCTACGCATCAAAACCACAACGATAGTTTGTCAAATAGACTCCGTTTTAACCTTCGCAAGGACCGGGCGTAGCCATACTTGGTTCAACTAAAGTTGGAGAGACAGTCGCCCGCAAGCCATCTCTGTGCAAAGCACGTCGAGGGAACCGGTCTCGCGTAAGCGTACGCGTAAGGTTGGTCCGGGTCGTCTCGTCCAACAATACCGCCGAACCAAAGTATGACATGCTGGTAGGCAGTATGACTTGTATCGTCCACAACTCACTTGTGTTCTACTCGTGCATATAGCATCAACATAAATAACCTAGGCTCTGATACCACTGTTGGGTTTCGTAGTAATTTCAAAAAAAATCCTACGCACACGCAAGATCATGTGATGCATAGCAGCGAGGGGGAGAGTGTTGTATACGTACCCAACGCAGACCAACTGTGGAAGCGATGATACGACGTAGAGGAAGTAGTCGTACGTCTTCACGATCCAACCGATCAAGTACCGAAACTACGACACCTCCGAGTTCGAGCACACGTTCAGCTCGATGACGATCCCCGGACTCCGATCCAGCAAAGTGTCGGGGCAGAGTTCCGTCAGCACGATGGCGTGGTGACGATCTTGATGAACTACAGCAGCAGGGCTTCGCCTAAACTCCGCTACAGTATTATCGAGGTATATGGTGGCAGGGGGCACCGCACACGGCTAAGGAATAGATCACGTGGATCAACTTGTGTGTCTAGAGGTGTCCCCTGCCTCCGTATATAAAGGAGTAGAGGGGGGAGGCTGGCCGGCCAAGGAGGGAGGCGCAGGAGAGTCCTACTCCCTCTGGGAGTAGGATTCCCCCTCCAATCCTAGTCCAACTAGGATTCCTCGGAGGGGAAAAGAGGAGGAGGGGGCCGGCCACCTCTCCTAGTCCTAATAGGACTAGGGGAAGGGGAGGCGCGCAGCCCATCTAGGGCAGCCCCTTCTCTTTTCCACTAAGGCCCACTATGGCCCATATAGCTCCCGGGGGGTTCCGGTAACCCTCCCGGTACTCCGGTAAAATCCCGATTTCACCCGGAATACTTCCGATGTCCAAACATAGGCTTCCAATATATCAATCTTTACGTCTCGACCATTTCGAGACTCCTCGTCATGTCCGTGATCACATCCGGGACTCCGAACAACCTTCGGTACATCAAAATGCATAAACTCATAATGTAACTGTCATCGTAACCTTAAGCGTGCGGACCCTACGGGTTCGAGAACAATGTAGACATGACCGAGACACGTCTCCGGTCAATAACCAATAGCGGGACCTGGATGCCCATATTGGCTCCTACATATTCTACGAAGATCTTTATCGGTCAGACCGCATAACAACATACGTTGTTCCCTTTGTCATCGGTATGTTACTTACCCGAGATTCGATCGTCGGTATCCAATACCTAGTTCAATCTCGTTACCGGCAAGTCTCTTTACTCGTTCCGTAATACACCATCTCACAACTAACATATTAGTTGTAATGCTTGCAAGGCTTATGTGATGTGTATTACCGAGAGGGCCCAGAGATACCTCTCCGACAATCGGAGTGACAAATCCTAATCTCGAAATACGCCAACCCAACATCTACCTTTGGAGACACCTGTAATGCTCCTTTATAATCACCCAGTTACGTTGTGACGTTTGGTAGCACCCAAAGTGTTCCTCCGGTAAACGGGAGTTGCATAATCTTATAGTCATAGGAACATGTATAAGTCATGAAGAAAGCAATAGCAACATACTAAACGATCGGGTGCTAGGCTAATGGAATGGGTCATGTCAATCAGATCATTCAACTAATGATGTGACCTCGTTAATCAAATAACTACTCATTGTTCATGGTTAGGCAACATAACCATCTTTGATTAACGAGCTAGTCAAGTAGAGGCATACTAGTGACACTTTGTTTGTCTATGTATTCACACATGTATTATGTTTCCGGTTAATACAATTCTAGCATGAATAATAAACATTTATCATGATTATAAGGAAATAAATAATAACTTTATTATTGCCTCTAGGGCATATTTCCTTCAGGAGATACCTTTGAAGCCTTGGCCATAAGGCAAAAGGCAATAGATGATGATGTGGGATCCCTTGAAGCACCATTCAAGACCACATCTTGTTCCATGGAGTGTTGGGTTTCCTCTACATTGTTAGCACAACAACTCGAGGAAATACATGCATTTTTTATCATGGCAACAAGACATAGAAAGCATATTATCATGAGATTTAGTCAAGCAATTTGTACATGATATGCAAGGACTATCAACACAAGCATGTGAAACATTTGGAGTGCTCGAAGTGCTAGAGTCCAAAGATGAAGCATCGCAACAAGAAAGTGATGAAGGATTATCAAGACTAAGCCCACTATCATCATTGCAATGAACACCACTACTCACCATGTCATTACCTTGTGGAAAACCACATGTAGGTGAAGTAGAAGAAGTTGAGAACACTATACGACCGGAGGTGGAGGGAGAACAATCATCCCCACAAATCTTAGACACACCATATTCATCTTGAAGCTTCGTCCACAACTCATGAGCATCCCGGAACGGCCTGAGTTGAAATATAACTACATTGCTCAAAGCATTGAAAAGCACATTAGAAGCTTGAGCATTGAGATAAGAGTTTTTATCATCCTCTAAAGATAATCTTTGGGGATCCTTTGGAGGAGAAAACCCCGTATCTACAATTCTCTCTAAATTTGGGTTCATGACGCTAAAGAGATTAAGCATGCGAATTACCCAAACATCAAAATTTGTGCCATTGAAACTAAGAGTGTGAGAGAATCCTAATCCCCTAGTCGACATCTTTACTCTCTAGGCGGTAAAGCCTAATAAAGAGATACGAGGCTCTGATACCAATTGAAAGATCGTGGATGTCGCCTAGAGGGGGGTGAATAGGCACTTTAAAATAAATACGGTTTAGGCTTGAACAAATGCGGAATAAACCTAGCGGTTAATTTGTCAAGCACAAAACCTACAACAACTAGGATCACCTATGTGCACCAACAACTTATGCTAAGCAAGATAAACAACTAGGTGATAGCAAGATATATGACAAGAAACAATATGGCTATCACAAAGTAAAGTGCATAAGTAAAGGGCTCGAGTAAGAGATAACCGAGGCACGTGGAGACGATGATGTATCCCGAAGTTCACACCCTTGCGGATGCTAATCTCCGTTTGGAGCGGTGTGGAGGCACAATGCTCCCCAAGAAGCCACTAGGGCCACCGTAATCTCCTCACGCCCTCGCACAATGCAAGATGCCGTGATTCCACTAAGGGACCCTTGAGGGCGGTCACCGAACCCGTACAAATGGCAACCCTTGGGGGCGGTCGCCGAACCCGTACACTTTGGCAACCCTTGGGGGCGGTCACCGGTACCCGTGAAATTGCTCGGGGCGATCTCCACAACCTAATTGGAGACCCCGACGCTTGCCCGGAGCTTTACCCCACAATGATTGAGATCCGTACACCACCAACCGTCTAGGGTGCCCAAGCACCCAAGAGGAACAAGCTCAAGGGTACCAAGCACCCAAGAGTAATAAGCTTCTCAACTTGTAACTTCCACGTATCACTGTGGAGAACTCAAACCGATGCACCAAATGCAATGGCAAGGGCACACGGAGTGCCCAAGTCCTTCTCTCTCAAATCCCACCAAAGCAACTAATGCTAGGGAGGAAAATGAGAGGAAGAACAAGAAGGAGAACACCAAGAACTCCAAGATCTAGATCCAAGGGGTTCCCCTCACATAGAGGAGAAAGTGATTGGTGGAAATGTGGATCTAGATCTCCTCTCTCTTTTCCCTCAAAAACTAGCAAGAATCCATGGAGGGATTGAGAGTTAGCAAGATCGAAGAAGGTCAACAATGGGGGAAGAACACGAGCTCAAGAGATAGGGTTCATTGGGGAAGAAGACCCCCTTTTATAGGTGGGGAAAATCCCAACCGTTATGCTCACAGCCCGCACCGAGCGGTACTACCGCTCCAAGGAGCGGTACTACCTCTAGGGCGGTAGTAGCCCTTTGAAACACAACAGTGAGGAGGCAAAAAGGCCAGAAGAACCGTCGGAGCGGTAGTACCGCTTGAACTCACGGTACTACCGCTAGGGGTAGCGGTACTACTGCTAAGGGTAGCAGTACTACTGCTTGCGAGCGGTACTAAAAAATTACATCTGTGCCTACTTCCGCTGAGCAAAACACGAGATTTTGGTCCGGAGCGGTACTACCGCTCAGGAGCCGCGGTAGTACAGCTCTGGAGCGGTACTACCACTCAGGAGCCGCGGTAGTACCGCTCCCAAGGGCGGTACTAAAAAATTACATCCGCAACAGCCCCTTTTAAGGACACCAAAACTGACACAATTCCTGCAAACGGACTCCGAATTCGATGAAACCAAGTTTGTTGGTGTAGCGACCAGACCTCAGATAGTCTGATCTCTGTGCTCAGGTGTCATCCCTGGATCAGTAATGCTGACACCACACAGTACTTGAAGGATTTATAATAGAGTAGCAATCACACACTTATTTCATCGAGTGTCTCAATAGAGAACTTATTACAATAAATATGGCTTAAGGCCATCTAATAACGATAACAGCGGAACGCTTGGAAGATAAGTGAGTCCATCAACTCCAACGGCATCACTGAGTATAGAACCACGACCTAAAACTCCTTAATCATCGTCTGAAAAGTCTGCAACATTAACGTTGCAGCCCGAAAACGGGTCAGCACATGGAATATGCTGGCAAGGTAACACATAGAGAGTAATGGAATGAAACAGCTATACTATATGCATATTTGGCTGGTGGAAAGCTCTATGGTTACAGTTTTGCGTAAAGCTAACTTTTCCCTACTGCAAAGGAATAAATTTTATTTAACTATCATGGTGGTTGTTAAACATTGAGAATGGTTGACAGCATCCTCAATCCCAATTAAGCATCATCATTAACAAAACCCATCAAAATTAAATTTTAGAGTAACATGTTGAGATTCACATGATAATCCAAGTACAAGATACTCAAGATGTCCAGAACCGGGGACACAGCTAACCATGATTAGTTTATACACTCTACAGAGGTTTGCGCACTTTTCCCCTACATCTGCTAGTCTACCCTGTAAGAGTTCGCACGACTTAATCAACTATGCTAGAGCCCATAATAGCTTGTGGCTGCACACGGAAGTTTCTAGTATGAAAAATCTCATGATCCCTTTGGGCCTGGGTGGCGGTCCATAAAGAAAAACAGGCAATCCTGGAATACCCAGGTACCTCAATCCACCCAGATGTGTGTTTAAGTTGCCACCTTAGATAAACCATTAAATTAACAAACTCACATCTGTCATGGATATCACTCACCCAATCCATGTCTACTAGCATAGCATGGCATAATAGACAAACGTAGAAGTAACTCCCAAAGGTTTGATAATATAACAGGTAATAGGTACGACCTCAACTACTTCCCAAACCGACAATTTAATTAGATCCTAATCATGCAATGTGTGAGGATTCATCAAATGCAATAAAACTAGGTAGTTGGAAAGCATGATCAAAGTGTTACTTGCCTTGCTGATGATCTGTGAAACCTAGAGATTCGAAGTAACAGGCGGCGCACTCCGGGTATTCTATCGCAGACAAACAAACAAGCATACAATAAGTACTCAGCTAATGCACAGGTAAAACTCAAATAAGAGATCTAACCAGAAAGTTCAACCTAAGAACTCCGGTTTGCAAAAAAAATCAAATCAAACGAAGCAACAAAAGTCAAACGGCAAAAGAAACAGGCTTCGTTTACTATTCTGGATCTAGGGCAATTTTTACAGTGGCAAAAACTTGTTTAAGTTGGTTAAACGGATAGAGGGTTTCGAGACGAAACTCCAGGCGCTTGAATTGCCTGATTCCGATAAATGAGCGAAAAGTTATACTAAAACGAAAACTGGATCAGGAATCGCGATCAGAAAAATCGCGGATTTAATCCGAGAAAAAGAAAAAATGACGAACATTTGCTATTTAAATAAATCGGAAAAACCAATCTATTAAAAAAACCGAAACTAAAAAAACGAACAAAACCGTCGGAAAAACCGAACGGTTTTTTGGAAAAAAAACCGGCGTCTAAAAAAATCTACCCGGCAACTCCGGCGAGAGATCCGGCGGCGGCGGGGCTCCGGTGGCGGTCGGCGGTCGGCGGCGGTGGTGGCGGTCGGCGGCGGCGGCGCAACGCGGTGGTGGCGGCGGCACGCTAGGGTTTGGGGAGACCCCCGGGCTGGGCTCCCGGCTTATAAAGCCCAGATGGGCCTCGTGTCCAAGTCGGACACGGCTCGTAGGTCGGTTGCGTTTTTTTAATATTCCGCGCAGAAAAACAATTAAAATAAATACTAAACGGACTCCAAAAATCCCAAAACAAATTTTCCCGGGCTTCTAAAATCAAGCCGCACAAGGTGAACATTTATTTGGGGCCTAAATGCAATTTTGAGAAGCGCACATTTTTCCTAAATTCAAATAAAATAACGAAAAACTCCGAAATAAAATCTTATTTGATTTTATTATTAAATCCTCAATATTTCTTTATTTTGGGAAAATCATTTATTCCCTCTCTCATATTTTTGTAATAGAAATAATTGATGATAAAATAATTAAAATCAAATGATCCTATTCTCAAAATTTGAGAAAACTCAAATATGAAAATAACGAAATCCCCAACTCTCTCCGTGGGTCCTTGAGTTGCGTAGAATTTCTAGGATCAAAACCGAAAGCAAATAAATTATGATATGCAATGATGGTCTAATGTATAACATTCCAATTTGAAAATTTGGGATGTTACAAACCTACACCCCTTAAGATGAATCTCGCCCTCGAGATTCGGGTTGGCTAGAAAATAGGTGAGGGTGGTCCTTGAGCAAATCTTCCTCTCGATCCCAGGTGGCTTCATCCTCTGTTTAGTGGCTCCACTGAACCTTACAAAACTTGATAACCTTGCCACGGGTGACTCAGCTGGCAAACTCGAGAATCTTAACTGGTTTCTTCTCATAGGTCAAATCACTGTCCAACTGAATTGCTTTCCAGTGGAACCGTATCTCTCAGCGGTATGTCAGCCATCTCCGCGTGGCACTTCTTCAGCTGAGAAACGTGGAACACATCATGAACTCCTGACAATCCTTCGGGTAATTCCAACTTGTAGGCCACTTCTCCCATACGTTCCAATACTCGGTATGGTCCTACAAATCATGGCGCTAACTTTCCCTTAACACCAAAGCGCTTTATTCCCCAAAGTGGGGATACTCAAAGATAAACTCTGGCTCCGACTTCGTAAACTGTCTCCTTGCGTTTAGAATCTGCATAACTCTTCTGCCTGGATTGAGCTACCTTGAGCCTATCGCGAATCAATTTCACCTTCTGTTCAGACTCCTTAATCAAATCAGGTCCAAACAACTGGCGGTCTCCAACTTCATCCCATGACAACGGTGTCCTGCACCTCCTTCCGTACAAGGCTTCGGAAGGGGCCATCTTTAAACTGGATTGATAGCTGTTGTTGTAAGAGAATTTTGCATATGGAAAATTGTTGTCCCAACTAGATCCATAATCTAGCGCACAAGCTCTCAGCATGTCCTCCAAAATCTGATTAACTCTCTCGGTCTGTCCATCTGTCTGTGGATGAAAAGCTGTGCTGAACTCTAGCCTGGTACCCAAAGTTTCGTGCAACTGATTCCAGAACTTTGAGGTAAACTGGGTTCCTCTATCTGATACTATACTCCTCGGAACTCCATGTAAGCATACAATCCTGGTCATGTATATCTTTGCCAACTTAGCACTGGTGTAAGTGGTCTTTACCGGGATGAAATGAGCTACTTTCGTCAACTGATCAACTACAACCCAAATCGAGTCATGGCCTGAACGAGTCCTGGGTAATCCCGTGATAAAATCCATGCCTAACTTATCCCACTTCCATTCGGGTATCGGCAATGGTTGTAGCAATCCTGCTGGCTTCTAATGCTCTGCCTTTACTCTCTGACATACATCACAAACTGCTACATACTCCGCAATATCTTTCTTCATTCCGGTCCACCAGAAAATATCCTTCAAATCCAAATACATCTTGGTATTACCTGGGTGAATCGAATATGGTGAATCGTGTGCCTCTTGCAGAATCAACCTCCTGATCTCCAGGTCATTGGGCACATAAACACGGTCTTCAAACCATAGGGTGTCGTGCTCATCCTCACGAAATCCTTTAGCCTTTCCCTCGCTCATTTTCTCCTTTATAGAGGCAATCTCCTTGTCAGTCTTCTGAGCTTCTCTGATTCTATCCATTAAAGTTGACTGAATCTCCAATGCTGCTACATAGCCTCTCGGAACTATTTCCAAACATAGCTCACAAAGATCCTTGGCTAACTCCTTTGGTATTTCTCCCGTCATTAGTGCATTGACATGGCTTTTACGGCTTAATGCGTCAGCTACTACATTAGCCTTTCCGGGATGGTAATGCAATCTCATATCATAATCCTTGATGAGCTCCAACCATCTCCTTTGTCTGAGGTTTAACTCCTTCTGCGTGAAAATGTATTTCAAACTCTTGTGATCCGTGTATACCTCACAATGATTTCCAATGAGGAAATGTCTCCATGTTTTCAATGCATGCACTACAGCTGCTAACTCCAAATCATGCGTAGCATAATTCAATTTGTGGGGTTTTAGTTGTCGTGAGGCATATGAAACAACTCTCCCTTCCTGCATAAGCACTGCTCCAAGTCCTCGTCGTGAAGCGTCACAATACACCTCATAATCCTTGGTCTGGTCTGGCAAAATCAACACTGGTGAAGTAACCAAGCATTTCTTCAACTCCTGGAAACTAGCCTCACACTCCTCAGTCCATATGAACTTGGTATCCTTCTTTAACAACTCCGTCATAGGTTTTGCAATCTTGGAGAAATTCTCAATAAATCTCCGGTAGTATCCTGCGAGTCCAAGGAAACTCCGGATCTCTCCAACTGTGGTTGGTGCTTCCCACTTGGTCACGGTATCAACTTTAGTGGGATCAACTGCTATTCCTTCTCCGGATATAACGTGTCCGAGGAATCCTACTTCCTTCAACCAAAACTCACATTTGCTGAACTTGGCATACAACTGATGTTCTCTGAGCTTCTCAAGTACCAATCTCAAATGTTCCTTATGTTCCTCTTCATTCTTCGAGTAAACCAGAATATCATCAATGAACACCACGACGAACTTATCCAAAAATTCCATAAACACTTTGTTCATCATGTTCATAAAATAGGCAGGTGCATTAGTCAGACCAAATGACATAACGGTATACTCGTACAGCCCATACCTGGTGGTAAAAGCTGTCTTAGGTATATCATGTTCTCGAATCTTCAACTGGTGGTATCCTGATCGCAGATCGATCTTGGAAAATACCTTAGCTCCTTGCAATCGATCAAACAGATCATTGATCATTGGTAGTGGGTATTTGTTCTTGATCGTTACTTCATTCAACCCACGATAGTCAACAACCATCCTTAACGATCCATCCTTTTCTCCACTAGAAGTACTGGTGATCCCCAAGGCGACGAACTTGGGCGAATGTAAGCTTTATCCAGTAACTCCTTAATCTGCTTCTTAATCTCCACCAAATCCTTTGCAAGCATCCTATATGGTCTCTTCGATATTGGCCCTGTGCCTGGCAATAGCTCAATCAAAAACTCAATATCTCTATCCGGTGGCATGCCTAGCAACTCTTCTGGAAATACTTCAGGGAAATCCCTTACCATTGGTACTCCCTCCTTCACAACTCCTATTAAACAATTTACTTGAGTCCCTTTTGGCACATGTCAGGATACATACTTGATCCTTCTCCCTTCTGGGGTGGTAAGCAAAATTGTCTTACTGGCACAATCGATGTTTCCCCCATACATCGGCAGCCAATCCATACCCAGAATTACATCCAATCCTTGTGATTCCAAAATGATTAAATCCGAGGGAAACACATGCCTACCTATACTCAATGGCACTTGAAAACATCCTTGACTGGCCATATACTCTGCTCCTGGTGAGCTTACTAGCATAGGTGTTCTAAGAACCTTAGTGGGCAGGTTATATTTATCCACAAATCCCCTTGATATGTATGAATGCGATGCACCAGTATCAAAAAGAACGAGTGCAGTAAATGACTTAACCAAAAACTTACCGATTACTGCATCCGGCTGCTCTTCAACCTCCTCCACGTTAACGTGGTTCACCTGTCCCCTTTTGAAAGGGTTCGGCTTCTTCCCAGAGCTTCCATTGCCATTCTAGCCTTCAGGACATTCATTGGCATAATGTCCGGTCTTCTGACACTTAAAGCAAGTGACTTGGCTCAGGTCTTTCTTGGCTGGGGTTGATGGGTTGGTACGGTTCTGGCCGTTGCTTCCTCCATTGCCATTACCATTCTTGGTGCCGTCGTGATTGTGTGAGCTACCTCCTCCATGGGTATGCTGAAAATGTCCTCCCGATCTAGGGGTAAAACGTCACTACTAGGAAAAAGGTTTTTAACGACCGTATATGTGGTTGTTAAAAGTCGCATTGTTGTTGTTAAAGGTCAATAACGACCACAATATGCTGGTCGTAGTAGGCTCCATCGTTAAAACTAATTTTCCGGTCGTTATTCTTATAACGACGAGATAGTGTGTGGTCGTCATCCCTAAGGCAATAATAACCACAATTATAGTATTAGCGAGCACTTTTGTCATCGCTAATAATTTTATATCATTTCCATTCAACCACCTATAGAATCCTTAGTAGCATCCAACGCTTAAATGTTATCCGCATTAATTAGGAAGTAAAAGAATCTCAATATTGAAAGGGTCATAGCCTCTTTTATTAGTAAAAGTAAGATCAACTAACAAAATTCCGACATACAAATCTAGAATTAAAACGGCATTTAAGACATTTGAGTCAAAAACACTCCTTACATGACCAATGTACTTCTCATATCTAATTTGGAAATGGAAAAACTAGAAAATATATTCTTTATTAATCTTCAATCGAGGGGCGCCATCATTGTTTGAATGGATATAATTCTTCATCGGCGACTAATACCTCATCATGCTTCTTTATACCAAGGTGCTCCATCATTCCTACAAAATGTTGAGTAAGTTATAAAAGTCAGTTCACATAAATAAATCGGCGCAATAGCGGCAGATAAAATTAGTATATGAGAGCAACTTACTTGAGCATGTTGGCTTTTATGAGGAGCCTGGTAGACCTCTAAGAATTATCAGAAATTGGCACAAAGTACAGGACATAAGACGAAATATCTGGCCACTTAGTTACAAATCGTTATTTGTTGCAAGTAAAAACTAAAAGAAAGTACTTGCATATGCCCTGAGTGACAAAATAGAACATACTAGAAGGCATTAATGGTTATAGGCCCAGAGAGCATCAATATATAATATGAATGATCATAATGGAATTCAAATGCAAACATCCGTGGCTCTTATTAAAATCAGACAGGAGCACCGACCACCGGGAGCAACTGCAAACACAAGATACAATAAAACAAGAAACCACTGTGGTGCCAAAAACATTTTTTGCCGAAGATAATTAAAGTGCACAAAGAGTATGTTGGAAATAATGATGGCGTGTGTTGTGTTGTATCCAGGTTGTACGCAGAACAAATACCTAGTATACTAGGATTAAAACTTGCAACCAAGTAGGTTAGCCTGTGGTTGTCCTAGCTCCTATATATACGCATGCATACCCTTTTTTAAACATTGAACAACAACGAGAAATAAAAGAAAAGAATCAGGCCCAATACAAGGCAATACGCCTAGTTTTTTGCATTACATGTGTATTAGTATGTTTCCAGCCGTGAGGACCGGTCAACGCAAAGATCAATTAGGTGCTGTGTACATGTGTGTTGCTTCAGGCTTGAATGAATTATCTAAATACTAGCTTTGGTACTGCGTGTTTCTTCGGCCAGTTTGGGACAGGAAGCAAACTGCTTGTTCTCTTTTACAAAATCCTCACATATGAACAATCAATTTCCATGTACAAATAAATATAATCTATTGACTAATTATTATACAGGCTAAATCATACCTCACGCATTGGCATGATTGCTGCAGAAGACAAATACCATCTTCTCTGAACTTAAAGTTCAGAATGAACTTAATACATTTTTCGAGACCAGCAAAAACTGTGATCTCAAACGGATTTTTCTGACCGTAGTATTCAAGCCTGTCGAAATAAAAGAAACCAAATCAACACTATACTTATTGGAACTGATTCAAGAACAACTAGACCTATGCAAAATCATCTTCTCTGTACAAAACAACTTAAGCGATTAGTATCTTCCTAAAATACCTTAATTGGAGAAAGGTCATCTAAGAAAAACATGTCAGGAAGAGCTTGCTCGACCACTCTTGCTAGTTCTCTTCTTTCACAAATAAATCTGCATCAAGGAATAAGAGAATCTTCACGGTCAGGTGTTCCTTGGTGTTGTGGCGACGCATGCGCCTCCTCCTCCCCGCTCAGATCCTACTCCCACGGGAAAAACAATCGGTCCCTGCCGCCGCCGCCTCTCTATCCTCCTCACCCCAACAATGCGTGGAAGGCCGGTCTAGGGTTAGCCCGTACCTCTCCTGCTCAGCTTCCTCCCGATGGCCGTGGATGTGGAGGACATGGATGTGTTGTATCTTGGGAGATGGGTGGACGCGGGTCATAACCGAAGGCGGAGGCCATGCTCATGGTGGCGGATCGGGTGGAAGAGGAAACGAGAGAGAAGTGGCTGGCAATGTGGGAGATGAAATGAAGGAGAGCGAGTCAGATTAGGAAGGTAAGGATATTAAAGGAGGAGGAGATTGGGTCAATGACGGCAACACCCATGGGCTTAAAAAAAGAGTAATTCGGTGTTTGTTACATGTAGTTTTTCTCTGAGGGGGTTGTTACACGATAGTTGGTAGCCTTAGCCTGATCTCCACCATGCGAGGTTCGCTTAGTTTTCTTTTCTCTAAGGGGGTTGTTACACGATAGTTGGTAGCCTTAGCCTGATCTCCACCATGCGAGGTTCGCTTAGTTTTCTAACGACCAAGAGTTTCTTCCTCTCGTCGTTAATAATAGTTTTTCTAGTAGTGCGTGGCTTCTGCTGAGCTCCAGAATTGTACTTCCCTTGTCCATACTTCCTCTTGCGATTGTCAATTTGCTGCTGCTTGCCTTCAATCATAAGAGCACGATCTACCAACTCCTAGTAGTTGTTGAAGGTTGCTACCATCAACTGCATGCTCAACTCATCATTCAGTCCTTCCAGAAACTTCTCCTGCTTAGTGGCATCCGTAGCAATGTCATCTGGGGCATAACATGCTAATTTACTAAAGTCCTCCACATACTGGCCAACTGTCCGTCCTCCTTGGCGCAAGTTGCGAAACTCTCGCTTCTTCATGGCCATAGCTCCTGCTGAAACATGGGCAGTTCGAAAAGCCTGTTGAAACTGGTCCCATGTGACAGTGTCGACAGGGAAAGTGGCTGTGAAATTCTCCCACCATGATGTTGCGGGTCCTTCAAGCTGATGTGCGGCAAACTTCACCTTCTCCGCATCTGTGCATCCTGCTGTGGTCAACTCTCTAGAAGTCTTGCAGAGCCAATCATCTGCTACTATCGGCTCAGTGCTACTGGAAAACACCGGCGGATTCAGCCTAAGAAAACGGGCTAAGTGATCAACAGGTGGTGGTGGTGGTGGGTTGTTGTTGTTGTTCCCCTGATTCTGATTCTGGACTAGCAACTGCATCAATGTGTTCTACTGCTGGATCAACTGGGTGAGCTCCAGTGGAAAGGTAAATCCGGGGTCACGTCTCGGAGGCATCTAAGGGTTTAGAAAAGATGAGATTTAAGAATAGAGGGGTCTAAAGAGAAAACACTACCCATATGCACATGAGGCAAAAGCAAACAATTCACTTCATTCAATCAAACAAGGGCATAGAATCGATCTAACTATTGCAAAAGTGCTCGGACTACTGTATTTACATGGTGGACTACTACTACTGATGAGGTGGTCTACTAGAAATATTCTTCGGTTGTAGACTCCACGATATCTGCTCCAGCTTCATCAATATAGTCATCATCGCTATCATCTGGGTCTGAGTCGGTGTCGTCGATGATGATGTAGTCTTCCAGGCGAATCTCCTTGGGTTCTTCATCTTCATCTACTGGTGTAGGGCCTCCCATAAATATTCTGATCTTCATTGTTAGGTCGGCATTCTTATCCACTAATACTTCTATTTCCTCTTCATAATCTTCACGTGTAGCCTTGAGTTCTTCCTCCAGTTCCTTGATTCTTGTCCTTGCCTTCTTCAGGCCTATCATGTCGGCGCACATCTGGTTCTCCTGTCGTCGAATGTGCTGGTTTAATTCCTGGATAAAAGCCGCAATTGATCTATCCTTTCTGGTGCTGATCATCTCCCAGTGCTCATCTCGGCGCCCACATCTGGTAGATAGTATCCTTGAGATCATTGCGGTAGACTTCTCCAGTGCGTCCCATGGCGATGTGAGCTACCATGCTCTTCCCTAGACTCCAAGTTGGTGCATCAAAAGAAAACTCTATGGGCTCAGTGACTGGCATGAACGTCCTTCCTAGAGCTTGAACTTGAATCATCCAGCGCTCTTCTTCAGGTAAAGTGGCGTTGTATGTTCCGGTGAAGCTTGGTACTCCTACGTTCAGGTATCTAGTGACTGCCTTCAAGTGGCGTCCAAAGGGTGTATCTTCATCCGGTTGCGTGAACTTGTTCCTTGCATCCGCCATCCTAAAGAGTAGAAAAGATGAGAGGTCAAAAGAGAAGAGAGTGAATAGTGATCTAGGTCTTTTAGCTTAGTGGTCGTGTCCTACAGTCAGCGTGTGCTCTGATACCATCTTTGTAGCGACCAGACCTCAAACAGTCTGATCTCTATGCTCAGGTGTCATCCCTGGATCAGTAATGCTGACACCACACAGTAGTTGAAGGATTTATAACAGAGTAGCAATCACACACTTATTTCATCGACTGTCTCAATAGAGAACTTATTACAATAAATATGGCTTAAGGCCATCTACTAACGATAACAGCGGAAGACTTGGAAGATAAGTGAGTCCATCAACTCCAACGGCATCACTGAGTGTAGAACCACGACCTAAAACTCCTTAATCATCATCTGAAAAGTCTGCAACATGAACGTTGCATCCCGAACATGGGTCAGCACATGGAATATGCTGGCAAGGTAACAAATAGAGAGTAATGGAATGAAACAGCTATACTATATGCATATTTGGCTGGTGGAAAGCTCTATGGTTACAGTTTTGCGTAAAGCTAATTTTTCCCTACTGCAAAGGAATAAATTTTATTTAACTATCATGGTGGTTGTTAAACATTGAGAATGGTTGACAACATCCTTAATCCCAATTAAGCATCATCATTAACAAAACCCATCAAAATTAAATTTTAGAGTAACATGTTGAGATTCACATGATAATCCAAGTACTAGATACTCAAGATGTCCATAACCGGGGATACGGCTAACCATGATTAGTTTATACACTCTGCAGAGGTTTGCGCACATTTCCCCTACATCTGCTAGTCTACCCTGTAAGAGTTCGCATGACTTAATCAACTATGCTAGAGCCCATAATAGCTTGTGGGTGCACACGGAAGTTTCTAGTATGAAAAATCTCATGATCCCTTTGGGCTTGTGTGACGGTCCATAAAGAAAAACAGGCAATCTTGGAATACCCAGGTACCTCAATCCACCCAGATGTGTGTTTAAGTTGCCACCTTAGATAAACCATTAAATTAACAAACTCACATCTGTCATGGAGATCACTCACCCAATCCACGTCTACTAGCATAGCATGGCATAATAGGCAAACGTAGAAGTAACTCCCAAAGGTTTGATAATATAACAGGTAATAGGTACTACCTCAACTACTTCCCAAACCCACAATTTAATTAGATCCTAATCATGCAATGTGTGAGGATTGATCTAATGCAATAAAACTGGATAGTTGGAAAGCATGATCAAAGTGTTACTTGCCTTGCTGATGGTCCGCGAAACCTAGAGATTCGAAGTAACAGGCGGCGCACTCCGGGTATTCTATCGCAGACAAACAAACAAGCATACAATAATTACTCATCTAATGCACAGGTAAAACTCAAATAAGAGATCTAACCAGAAAGTTCAACTTAAGAACTCCGGTTTGCAAAAAAAGAAAACAAATCAAACGAAGCAACGAAAGTCAAACGGCAAAAGAAACAGGCTTCATTTACTATTATGGATCTAGGGCAATTTTTACAATGGCAAAACTTGTTTAAGTTGGTGAAACGGTTAGAGGGTTTCGAGACGAAACTCCAGGCGCTTGAATCGCCTAATTCCGATAAACGAGCGAAAAGTTATACTAAATCGAAAATCGGATCAGGAATCGCAATCAGAAAAATCACGGATTTAATCCGAGAAAAAGAAAAAACGACGAACGTTCGCTATTTAAATAAATCGGAAAAACTGATCTATTAAAAAAACCGAAACAAAAAAATGAACAAAACCGTTGGAAAAAACGAACGGTTTTTCAGAAAAAAAAACCGGTGTCTAAAAAAAAATCTACCCGGCAACTCTGGCGAGAGATCCCGCGGCGGCGGCGGGGCTCCGGCGGCGGCGGCGGTCGGCGGCGGCGGCGGCGGCGCGCTAGGGTTTGGGGAGACCCCCGGGCTGGGCTCCCGGCTTATAAAGCCCGGACGGGCCTGGTGTCCACGTCGGACACGGCCCGTAGGTCGGTTGCGTTTTTTTAATATTCCGCGCAGAAAAACAAGTAAAAGAAATACTAACCAGACTCCAAAAATCCCGAAATAAATTTTCCCGGGCTTCTAAAATCAAGCCGCACAAGGTGAACATTTATTTGGGGCCTAAATGCAATTCTGAAAAAAGCACTTTTTCCTAAATTCAAATAAAATAACGAAAAACTCCGAAATAAAATCTCATTTGATTTTATTATTAAATCCTCAATATTTCTTTATTTTGGGAAAGTCATTTTATTCCCTATCTCATATTTTTGTAATACAAATAATTGATGATAAAATAATTAAAATCAAATGATCCTATTCTCAAAATTTGAGAAAACTCAAATATGAAAATAACGAAATCCCCAACTCTCTCCGTGGGTCCTTGAGTTGCGTAGAATTTCTAGGATCAAAACCGAAAGCAAATAGATTATGATATGCAATGATGGTCTAATGTATAACATTCCAAATTGATAATTTGGGATGTTACAGTTGGAAAGCTAGAGACAAGGGCTAACACAATCTTGATATAAATACCAGTAATAAGCAAATGAGAAAAGGCCCAAAAGAAAATGGTGAGAACTCTTCCTCGGAAAAGACCGGTAAAACCTCTAACACCGAAAACATCATAGAAGACGCATGCACACTCCGTTTTCGATGAACTCAAGCTTGTCATCAAGATGACCATAAGCTCTAAGACTCACAAAGAGAACCAAACAAGAACCAAGAAACATGATGCAAGGATGCAATGGTTTGAGCTCTCGACGAACGATACGATCAAGCTACTCACTTGAGAGCCCCCCTTGATAGTACGGCTATCGATCCTATAAACCGGTCTCCAAACTATCACCATGAGACCGGTAAAATATAAAACCTATCAAGGGAAAACCTTTGCCTTGCACGAAGTCCACTTGAGCTAGATGATGACGATCTTGACTCCCTCAAGTTGGACCACCTTTTTTGATTGCATTTGCTCGATGAAGACTAGTTGATTGCTCCCCCATAATCCACTATGGGTGACCCACTCTTTGGCACATCTTCACAAGTCCATTGACACCATAATGGCAAGCTACAAGCAATTCATCTCTTCATCATGCTCCACTTGAACTTGCACAGGGCAATCTTGATGACGATCATCACTTAATGTCATCCTCTCCATGGCTTGAGTGATATCTTCCTCTTGACGCAAGCCCATGGACACGTACCTAACCCCACATAGAACTCTCACATAGACCATGGGTTAGTACACAATGTGCAATGGACAATGCTTACCATACCATGGGATCACTTGATCCCTCTTGATACATCTTCTACGCTTTATGAGTTGATCAACTTGATTCACTCTTGACTTAGTCTTGATCAACCTTGAATCTTTCCAACTCTCTTCATTTGGATGATTTCTTGAAGATAAGCATGAATGATCACACAATCTTCTTTTTCAAGACATGCTTGCAATAAGCTCAACTCTCACATGACCAATCTTTGGATAATTCCTTAATAGCACCTTGGTCAACACAAACTCTTCTTGAAACCAACACATGTACTCCAAGAAAAGCCTATGGACAAAACCTTCAAATATGACTCAAGGCAACCATTAGTCCATAGAGATTGTCATCAATTACCAAAACCAAACATGGGGGCACCGCATGTTCTTTCACCATGCATGTGCCCATGCCTTGAGACCAATAAGTTTGAAAATTCCTTCTAATTTACTGCACATGGAATTAACTCGCACACAAGTACAGCATGTAGATGTAGTTCAAATTTGAATTACGGTCATTAAATGGTTAGAAAATCACTTAAATGTCTTTAAAAAGTCAAATGACCCCAGAAATTTTCCAAATTTTCACATGACAGTTGTATTAGTGCACGTAGGAAAAAATTTGAAGGTTGTAAGAGGAAGCTATCTCCCGTTCGTCATCAAACATGCATTGTTCCCTCTCGGAACCACAAACCTTCTAGCGAGTTGCTCCGGTTTGTGAGGGGTGTGTGTCCAAACATTCGTCAAACATGTCAATTTCTTTACCACGTCATCTTGGTGGCATGACATTACATCAACCAAGGTTTCATGTTTTTCTAATCATTTTTTTTATTTTTTGGAATTAAAATGCCATGTCACTTCATGCGTATGTATGCATGCATGTGTCCATGTCGTAAGACAAATATGTTTGAAAATTCATTCTAGTTTACTGCACATGGAATTAACTCGCACACAAGTACACAAATATGATTTTTCAAACCGTTTTGGTTAGGCATTGCATGTAGAAGTAATTCAAATTTGAATTACGATCATTAAATGGCTAGAAAATCACTTAAATATCTTTAAAAGGTCAAATTAACCCTAAAATTTTTAAAAAAAATCACATTACAATTGTAGTAGTGCACGTTAGACATAGAAAAAAATTGAAGGCCATAAGAGGAAGCTATCTCCCGTTCGTCATCAAACATGCATTGTTCCCTCTCGAAACCACGAGCCTTCTAGTGAGTTGCTCTGGTTTGTGAGGGGTGTGTGTCCAAACTTTCGTCAAACAAGCCAATTTTTTACCACATCATCTTGGTGGCATGACATTACATCAACCACGGTTTCATGTGTTTCTGATTTTTTTTTACTTTTTAGAATTAAAATGCCATGTCACTCCATGCTTAATTGTGTCATAGCCGTTAGACCAATATGTTTGAAAATTCCTTCCATTTTACTGCACATGGAATTAAATCACACACAAGTATACGAAATATGAGTTTTCAAACTGTTATGGTTATCTGTTGCATGTACATGTAGTTCAAATTTCAATTACGATCATTAAATGGCTAGAAAATCACTTAAATGTCTTAAAAGATCAAATGACCCCTGAAATTTTCCAAAATTTGACATGATAGTTGTATTAGTACTACAAAATTTCTCGTCCATTTAAAACACCATCCGTTGGCACTTTACTCCAAATTCGTCTTTCACAGCTAATAAAAAATATCTACAACATCACACACAGTTGTTTTCTAGGAACCGTTTGCGATGAAAATATCTGGGTCTATTTAAGTCTCCCTCCTTAAGCTTTGCCGGCTCGTCTGCTCTAGTGTCGGCAACCCCCGAATCCAGGAATCCCGATCCCCATTCCCGCACCCCCTTCTTGCAAAGATGACACCGTGGAAACGCTTCATGAAGGCCCGTACGATGGCCGCATCCCCCCCCCCCCCGAGCGCCGCCGCCTGCGCCGAGAGCATGACCGCCGCCGCTTCCGCATTGGGCACGGCCGCTTCCGCCGAGAGGGCGTCTGCAGCAGCCGACAGGGCAGTTGCAGCAGCCGAGACGGCTGCAGCTACTGCTGCGACGGCGACTGCAAACGCCAAGAGCGCTCGAGCTGCCATCCGTGCCACTGATGTCACCCTGGCCCGAGTCGAGGCCATCCACGCCAAGATCGAGGATGCACACGCCAATATATTCTAGGCCACCTCGGACTCCAGCATGCAACCCACGTTTGAAAAGGCGGCGGCGGCCATGGAGCACCTGCTTCCTCATGAGATTGCCAAGCGGGAGTTGGAGATGCAGGAGGCGGTGGAGATCGAGGAGCGCCGGGAGGAGGAGTTGCGTGTGGCCGAGGTCGAGGTAGAGAAGAGTCTGTCCGTCGAGGAATTGGCGGTGGAGTACCAACGCGAGCTCTGGCGCAGCCACTACTACGAGTACTACACCTAGAGGGCGGCACCGAGGACGAGGACGAGGACGCGGTCGACTTCTGCAGGGGGGACACGGAGTCCACCAACGGCGGCCTGTCGCCAGGACAAGTCATCGACGTCTCATCTCACACTGGCGATGCATAGGCCGGCGTGGTGGTGGATTTGTTAAAATTATGCGTACTTAGGCTTTGTTTTTAATGCCGGTCTTTTGTTAGAGCAATGTTTAGGTCAACTGGCTCTGTGTAATTACTAAAATTGCTCGATTCAGTAAGTGTGGTCTGTCTGCTGTACGCTCTTTTGTGTGCTCAAATTAGCAAGCGATGTTAAATAACGCAATGACGTACCCGGGGAAATTTCCACCAAAACTTGAGTTATCAAACTCATCCCATGCCCGGTAAGCAGAAGAATCATTTGCGATGCACACAATCGTTCAAAGTGAATGGTCCGGCGGCACCGCGCGCAAAGTTTCCCTCAACATTTCCAAAATTTTGGCCTACCGCCAAAATATCTACCCCCGCCCCCTTCCCCCGTCCCCACCCCCTTTTCTCCCTGACCACAAGTCACATTTCCCTTGTTTCCTCCTTCCTTCCTTCCTTGGTAAGCTATAGCCGCTTCCTCGCTCTCGCCGTCTCGCATCCTACCACCGGGGTCGCCATGGTCTTCTTTAACGACCTCTCCAGCCGTTCCTCCTCCGGCGACTACTTCTTCACCACCCAGGTATGCCTCTCTTCTCTCTCTCGGGCTATGACTTGGAATGAAGGATTTTTACCCGGCGGTCGATTTGAGTCATTTCTTGCTCTTGTAGCTCCCTAGGACCATCAGTGGCAACGAATGGTGCGGGGTGGCTGAAGATCTATCTGCTCGTTGTCACCATCAATCTCCATGCGTGAAGCTAGTTGCGTTTGATTCTATGGACAGTGGGAGGAAGTTTCTGGCATGTGCAGAGAAGGTTAGACCCTCTTTCGTTGTTACAAATCATTTGCTAGATGTGATTCAGACACTGGCACGGTCCCAGCCCATTCATACCACACCTTCAACCAAACGAATCCTAAGACAGTGTCATAGTTTGTACCTAGTATCTTAAATTGTTGCCATCTCATCAGTGGTGACATTAGAAAATTATTTGGCACCGCTTCAGCAGTTTGTGCGGCGAACTTTGGTCCACACATCCGAGCAGCCAAGCAGTAAAATACTAAATATTTATGGCACGAAGGAACTGGGCATTAGAGCAACTACGTGCTCCGGAGTCTGGGTCCCTCATTTTTTCTGCTGCATCGGCTCGCCAGTGCAGGGCACCAGTGCGAGATGTAGCAATAGTTGTCTTTACCCCAGTTTTGGCATACATAGTGGACGGCCTTAGTGCTATTAGTTCTATGTTACTAAATTTGTGCATGTACACACCTGTTAGTATCAATTTGCTGTCATCCAAACATTGTCGCTATGCTATTGCAGTTGTATTTACCTTCCTCATAAAATGTTCAATTTGTTATTTATTGTACATGAGTAAGAACTTATAGCGTCGTCGTAGTTAATTATAGCTTCTGATGTTCCAGAATTTGGTTGTTGTCTCAGTACCAATTATTTCATTTGCACATTGATCTTTTTGAGAAGATATGTCATAATTAACATGTTTCTTCAGTTTTTCAAAATAAGCATTGGTGATTTTTTATGTTGTTATAAACCCATTTCCCCTAAAATTGTTACTGATCTAGTTTTAAATATTATAGGATGAACGGAAGTGTTCTTACTTGGAGTGGGTTGATCAAGAGTGGCCATAGTATTTGAAGATGTGCCTAGCGAAGCTCTGGAGCATGTATGAGGAAGAGAACACACGTAGGCTTAGAGAAAGTCTTGTCAACACCGAAGCATATTTCATGATGCGGGATAAAAAGTTGAAGGTGAAGAATCAGCTCAGATTTTGTAAATCAAACTTTGCTAAGATGGTGTTGGCGAAGGAGGAGGCACTTTCCCAGTTGGCCCATGCAAGACGGGTTCTTACTGAACTGAAAGCTGAGGTGGATAAGACGAGTCTTGATGATCTCGATTAGGGGAATGAATATATTGTTCTTATGAAGTTGAACTAGCTATATGTTGTACTGTGTTGTTTTCATGTAGCTACCTTACTGTGGTGTTATAATATATTTATGTGCCTGATATGAAATTGGCAAACAACTGTTCGATATGAAATGTGAATTTGCGTAATACTGGAATTATTAATTGTAAACTAATAAATCTGCTAAATGTGTCATGGACCTTTGCAAACGGTTCTAGCAGTAAAAGCGCTTGCGATGGATAGCCCAATGCCACACAGTTTTATTCATCAAATCATGCGTGATATAGTTGATAAAAGCAAACAGTTAACCAAGGCAGGCCGTGTGTGATAGTTACACCTTTCACACACGAGCCTACACATAAAATTGTGTGGGATGTACGTCCGAACGGATACGTTTTCCCTGGATTGACTGTGTGGGATGTACATAAGAACAGAAACATATTCCTTGGATTGACTGTGTGATATACATATGAACGGAAATGATTTTCTGGGATTCACCGTGTGTGATGTACATACCTACGGAAATGATTTTCTCGGATTACCGTGTGGGATGTACATACCTACGGAAATGATTGGGTTTCGATTGTTGGTGAACGTAGTAATTTCAAAAAAAATCCAACGCACACGCAAGATCATGTTGATGCATCGCAACGAGAGGGGAGAGTGTTGTCTATGTACCCTCGTAGACCGTAAGCGGAAGCGTTATGACAACGCGGTTGATGTAGTCGTACGTCTTCACGATCGACCGATCCTAGCACCAAAAGTACGACACCTCCGCGATCTGCACACGTTCGGCTCAGTGGCTTCCCATGATCTCACGATCCAGCAGAGTGTCGAGGGAGAGCTTCGTCAGCACGATGGTGTGATGACGGTGATGATGAAGCTACCGGCGCAGGGCTTCGCCTAAGCACTGCAACGATATGACCGAGGTGGATTATGGTGGAGGGGGTGTATTATCGAAAGTATGTCTAGAGGGGGGTGATTAGACTACTTGACCAAATAAAAACTTATCCTTTTCCCAATTTTAGTTCTTGGCAAATTTTAGCAACTTTGGGCAAGTCAAGCGATCTTAACACAATTCAAGCAAGCATGCAAAGAGTATATGAGCAGCGGAAAGTAAAGCATGCAACTTGCAAGAATGTAAAGGGAATGGTTTGGAGGATTCAAACGCAATTGGAGACACGGATGTTTTTGTCGTGGTTCTGATAGGTGGTGCTATCGTACATCCACGTTGATGGAGACTTCAACCCACGAAGGGTAATGGTTGTGCGAGTCCACGGAGGGCTCCACCCACGAAGGGTCCACGAAGAAGCAACCTTGTCTATCCCACCATGGCCGTCGCCCACAAAGGACTTGCCTCACTAGCGGTAGATCTTCATGAAGTAGGCGATCTCCTTGCCCTTACAAACTCCTTGGTTCAACTCCACAATCTTGTCGGAGGCTCCCAAGTGACACCTAGCCAATCTAGGAGACACCACTCTCCAAGAAGTAACAAATGGTGTGTTGATGATGAACTCCTTGCTCTTGTGCTTCAAATGATAGTCTCCCCAACACTCAACTCTCTCTCATAGGATTTGGATTTGGTGGAAAGAAGATTTGAGTGGAAAGCAACTTGGGGAAGGCTAGAGATCAAGATTCATATGGTAGGAATGGAATATCTTGGCCTCAACACAAGTGTAGGTGGTTCTCTCTCAGAAAATGGTAAGTTGGAAGTGTAGGTTCGTTCTGATGGCTCTCTCCATGAATGAAGAGGAGGTGGAGGGGTATTTATAGCCTCCACACAAAATCTAACCGTTACACACAACTTGCCAAACCCGGTGGGACCGAATTGATAAACTCGGTCGGACCAATTCAGCAAATCTAGTGACCGTTAGGATTTTCGGTGGGACCGACATGCAACTCGGTAGGACCGATATGGTTAGGGTTAGGGCATAGCGTAATCTCGGTGAGACCGATTACACAAACTCGGTGTGACCGATTTTGGTAATAAGCTCACCAGAGAGTTGGTCAGGTAAACTCGGTGGGACCGATTCGCTCATTTCGGTGAGACCGAAATGTTACGAAAGGGAAACAGAGAGTTTACATTGCAATCTCGGTGGGACCGATCGCTCATCTCGGTGGGACCAAAATGTTACGAAGGGAAACAGAGAGATTACAATCCCATCTCGGTGAGACCGAGATCCCTATAGGTGAGACCAATTTGCCTAGGGTTTGTGGCAGTGCCTATGACATCTAAACTCGGTGGCGCCGGATAGAAAGAATCGGTTGGGCCGAGTTTGACTTATGGTTTTGGTCATATGTGGATGTGAGAAAGTAGTTGAGGGCTTTGGATCATATCACTAAGCATTTTGAGCAAGAACCTCATTAAGCAACACCTCATCCCTCCTTGATAGTATTGGCTTTTCCTATAGACTCAATGTGATCTTGGATCACTAAAATAGAAAATGTGGAGTCTTGAGCTTTGAGCTTGAGCCAATCCTTTTGTCCTTAGCATTTTGAGGGGTCCACTTTTCTCATCCATGCCATGCCAATCATTGAGCTTTCCTGAAATATTAATCTTGAAATAGTATTAGCTCAATGAGCTATACGTTGTTAAGAATTACCAAAACCACCTAGGGATAGTTGCACTTTCAATCTCCCCCTTTTTGGTAATTGATGACAACATATAGATCAAAGCTTCGACAAATGATAATAAGGGTGAAAAACGATGTCGCTTTGAGAAGTATGTGAAAAGCAAGAGCTCCCCCTAAATTTGTGCATAGTTTAAGATTTGCTTTGGTCTGCAAATGCACAATGAGTTAGGATCATGGGTTACTCTTCCATGTCACATACATCTTGGTGGAACGCTCAAAATGATAATAATTAAATACATGCATTCATCACCAAGCAAAGTGAATGATCATATGGGGATATAAAAGGATAATGTCATCCAACAAGCATTAAGGTAGCATATGATCAAACACATGATCATCCAAGTATCACACAAAAGCATTAAGTATCTCAACCAAGAAAATAACAAAGTTCAACCACAAAAAACAAGAGAGAACAAAAAGTAACACTCTCTCTCTCTCTCTAGAAGCCTATGATCTATACATTTTCTCCCCCTTTGGCAACAAGTTACCAAAAAGTTCGTAAAAAGTGCATAGTGCTAGATCGACTCTCAGGCTTGGTCTTCAAGTGGTGGTGTAGATAGAACTCCAAGGACGAAGGCATCAGTCGATGTGGCTGGAGCTGGTGGAGTGGGTGCTGGAGCTGGTGGCACTGAAGCTGTAGCTGGTGCAGATGAAGTTGCTCTGGTGTTTGTAATAGGCATAGCAGCAGATCTCTGACCTCTGGGCACTCTAGCAAAAGCATCAGTGGTAGACTTTCCCTTCTTCTCCTGCACTTCATCCCGAAGTTGCTCAACAACAGACTGTATCTCAGTGACCTTCACATCCAAGTCATAGAACTTCTGCTCCATGATCCTCTCCAAGCTCTCTTGGTTTTGAGTCAGGGTGGCCAATCCCTTCTCAATCCTCAGAGTGGAGGCAATTAAGTAGCCAGGCTGATCTTGATTGCTCTTCAGAAGATACTGAGATGCCTCATCCATGGTTGGCATCTTTGCAGCCTTTTCAGTCTTTGCCTTCTCCCTCTTTGCTTGTGCTTGCACAGAAGATGGTTCATTTTCATCCATTACCACAATGTTATCCTGAAAGTCTGGGTAGATGGGCAGGTGCTCCTTATCCAAAAGATATGTGCGAGTGCCCATCTTGGAGTTGATTAGCTCCTAGATCTGTGGGGCATACCCACAACTTCTCTTCTGATCTGCAACTGTTCTCTTTATAGTTTCCACCATTAGGCTCATGACTTTGAACTTCTGTGGGACATCAAATATGTGCAACAAGCTGATGGAATGTCCTCTGATCATTCTGTGATCTCCTGATTTTGGAAAAAGAGTGTGCCTGAGGATCCAGTTGATTGTAGGCAGGCCTGACAACAAGTGTTTCACAGAACCAAATTGGTGAGTCTCAAGATCTACATCAGGAATCTCCTTGTACATGCTAGCCATTGAGTTGTGATCCTTCTTCTTCTTGGCATAGACATCCAAGTCTCTTCATTCTCCTCAGGAGCATTGATCAATTTAGCCCATTCTTCAACTGTTGACTGGTACCTAGTACCTTCAGACATCCAGACAATCCTTCCATCTGGGTAGAAATGAGCTGTGGAGTAGAACTGCATAATAAGCTCATCATTCCACTTTGTGAGCTTCTGCCCAACAAAGTCCTCTACTCCACAAGACTTGAAACTGTCATAGACTCCAGGATAGTGTTCTTCATTTTCCTTGATGTATTCCCAGTCCACCCATCTCATATCACAGACTATAGGCTTCTTGTCAAGCAGAATTGTCTCATAGAAGTCATGTTGTTCCTTAGTGTGGAATCTATAGTCCACAGCAGTCCTTCTCCTAGTGTCATATGGATCTGACTCTCTCCATAATCTCAGCTACTGGATGAGCATCGTTGTGATCTGGAATTTTGGGCTTCAACTTCCTCAAGACATGTGAATCATCATCTTATTCTTCCATAGCAGCTTCAGGCACTGGGCCTTGTTCTTCTCTGTTGCTGGGATGTTCCTGGTGCTCCTCTTGCGTGCACTTTTGGGTTTTGGAGCAGCTGCCTTGGGAGCTTCTTTAGGCTTAGATGGAGCAGCCCCTGATTTGATAGCATCTCCCATAAGCTTTTGGGCTTTAGGTGCTGGTGCAGCAACCTCTTCTTCTTCCTCTTCTTCAGAATCTCTCATCATTGAGGGCTTGCCAAGAACTCTGGCAGTGGTTTTCTTGACCCTTTCTTTCCTCTTTTTGCCATCTCCAGTTTCCTTGGTTTCAAGAGTGAACTTCATTGTTTCTCCTGTGGCAACTTTCCTTGGCTTAGACATGGGCTGTCTTCTTGCTAGAGCCTTAGTCTTCAGACCTGGCTTAGTTGCAGCAGATGTGCCATATTCCTTTTTCAGAACTTTCTTCTTTGAGGTGGCCTCTTCCTCAGCAGCCACATAGTCCTCATCCTCAGAATCTGAGGTTCTCTTCTTTCTGGCCCTAGTGGCTGCTTTAGGCAAGTTGCTGGGTGTACTCCTTCTTCCATCATCAGAGCTACTAGAGGGACTAGTGCCCTCACTCATGTGAACTTGCTCCTCAGACTTGTTCTGACTGTCACTTTGATCTGACATGATGCAAACACTGACAGCTGACCCTGTGAATAGATTACAGATGAGATAGATTGGATGAGCATCACAAAGTGCAGAGATTTTTGCAAAAGAATGAGTCAAAACTTAGTTTTAGTTTTCCACAAAAAGCATTTCAGATCTACCGATTTGAAATCTCGGTGATACCGAAGCAGCTTTTGGAACCTAAACTAATGAACTCGGTCAGACCGAGTCACAATTCGGTGGCACCAAGACTGCTAGGGTTTCACAAAGACTTGAACTCGGTCACACCGATTTGCAATTCTCGGTCAGACCGAGAATCACATGTGCAATGGCCTTAGCCAAATCGGTGGAACCGATTTCAACAACTCGGTTGGTCCGAGATGATTTCGGCGGAAACCTAACCCTAAATTTTCAGTCCACAACTAAACTACGGAGTGAATTTGTTGGATAGAGTGATCTCAATCGTGGCAAGATACATGGCAAAACAATGTGCTAGGAATCGGAGTGATATTAGCACAAAGATCAAGTCCATACCCTAAGTGCGGCAATGGACCTGCTACGGTGGCAACGGCGGAGTCGATTCCCGTTGACGGCGGCGGAGACCAGCGGCGGGAGGCAGCTGGCGATGAGGAGGACGATCCGGAGACCTAGGGAGGCAGAGCAGGCTGAGCGCAGGCGAAGGAGTTTGGAAAATTTTCCAAATTTTGGCTCGGGGATATATATACCCTGACCCTGTCGGTGTGACCGAGTGGAACAACTCGGTGGCACCGAGATGCATAACTGCAAACAGTTACTGCAACCCGGTGTGACCGAAAAGTTCAAATAGGTTGCACCGAGATTGAAAACCTAGATCGACTTAGTGATCTCGGTATGACCGAAATGGATGAATCGGTCAGACCGAAACGCACAAAGAAGTTTTGGAAGTTTAAGTCTATGACGAATCGGGGACTCTGAGTGCTCCTCACACAGAGTGGTTCGAATCTGACTTGATCAAACTTTGTGATGTAGCATGAATAGAGTTTGAGACGAGAAAAGCATAGATAGCTAGAGAAGGTTCTTAGGCATTCTTGTCCATCCACTTGGCAAAAGAAAAGGAACCAATCAATCAAAACAATAAGTGGATGTCCTCGAATGAGTAAATTATGCAACCAACATGCTCACACAATAAAATGACAAATGAAATATGTGGCAAAGCATGCACAACCAATTCTAGCATCTATGAAGAAATTGGCGATGACTAGGTCATCTATATATGAGTATATTGACTTAGGAGTCAAATGAGAACATTTGATCATAGGTCATACTCATCGTTTAAGCACAAGTGGGGTTACCACTTTAACATAAAGCATTGTTGTGTTCACACCATTAGAGTTGCTTTAGCTCAATTCTTAGAGTAAAGCTCCCCCTAGATGTGAGATCCCCCCTAAGAGGGATGAACTAACCTTGGGTTTTGTCGATGATGACTTCATGTAGATGTTGAAGATGTGGGTGCTCAATGTTGATGTAGATCATTTGGAGCAATCCCTTGGAGTGAGTTGCACTTTCAATACCTACACGGGTTAGTCCCACAAGCAACAAACAAGGATATCCATAGACATAGAGTGATGCACACACAAGATGATGTCCATGAAAGCATTAGGTTACCTTGTCCCTTATCTTACCAACAAGAGGGTTTGTGACTCCTTGAACTAGTGCAAGATGTGGATGTTGATTGCACTTGTTCTTGCCAAAATGATAAGAGTGAAGTATGTTGGCGGAGTCACCCTCAAGAACTCTCTAGTTCTTCTTCTTCTGGATCCACACCATTTTGATGGGAATCCTCGGAGTTGTAGTTGTACATGATGAAGTAGAACTTGATTTAGTCTTGGGAACCCACTTGACCAAGGCCTTAGGAGCTTCTTCAAATGCATCAATTTCCTCTTGAAGCATGTAATTGCCTTTTTCCTTGTGGTCTTGTGGTGGAAGATCATCTTGAGCTTGTGTCCCTTTGAAATAAGTAGGATCATACTTCTCTTGTTGAGGAACAAACTTCGTCTTGGGGTATTGATCTTCTTCCCACTCAACTCCATTGGCATTGAACTTTCGTTCAAAACCAACACCTTGGTTCTTCCGGTGCCTTCCTTGCTCGCGTACAATTTCCTCGAATTGCTTACTCCCGGCAAGGCTCTTGTAAACACCTTTCTCTATGATTCCTTTCAATAAGCTATTTTCTTGCTCAAGTGTAACTTGGCTAAGAGAATCATTAGTGGAATCAAGAGAACTACTAGATGCAACAACATTGGATTTAGCATGATTATTGTTACTACTAGAGGAAGAATCTTTCTTGTTCTTGTTATTAGACTTGACTTGAGGCATGTAAGTGGATAAGAGTAAACGCTTGGCAATGTAAGAAGAACTTTTCTTGCGAAGATCATCATTGATTGCCTTTAAGAACTCATGCTCTTGCTCAAGGTTGAGCTTTTCAAAACGTAATTTCTCATGAGTCCTTAAAAGTTCTCGATGATCTCATAAGATAGTTTCATGAGCTAACTTAAGAGTGTTTAGTTCTTTAGTTAGAAACTCAATCTTCTCCTTATCATTGCCATTCGTTTTATCTTGATTAGCATGATTAATTGATGTTTCATCATAGTATTCATCACTAGATTTGTCAACAAGTAAATCATCGCCACCTAACAAGTCATCTTCATCACTATTGAAATCAACATACTCGGGGTGTGATACCTTTGGACCTTTGGCCATGAAGCATCTTCCAATTCCTTCATTTGGTGAGTCAAATATGTTGTAGGAGTTGGTTGACACAAGTGCTAGACCGGCAACACCTTCATCTTGAGTATTTTCGGAGTCGGAGTGATATCTTCTCTCAGAGTGATTGTCGGAGTTGGAGTTGGATACCCGTTCACCAATATGAGCTTGATGTCTTCATTTTGTGTAGCTCCTTGATGACTTGTCCTTCCTTTCTGAATCCTTGCTTCTCCGGGATGTTCTTCGTTCGTAACGATCATCTCTACTCCTTCTCTCTCTCTTGATGGTGATTCTTCTCTTCTACTCCTTCTTTTTGGAGAATCTTCTCTTCTCTTGTAGGGTGTCGTACACTCATTGGAATAGTGTCCGGGTCTTCCACAATTGTAGCAGTTTCGCTCTCGACTAGAAGATCTTTTGTCATTGTAGGACCTTGACTTAGAACTTCTCTCTTTGCTTCTACTCTTGTAGAACTTGTTGAAGTTCTTCACCATTAGGCTCAATTCTTCATTGAAGGTTTGTTTCTCACTTGATGATGTGGGAGCTTCACATGAGGCTTTGTAAGCACCACTTGACTTGTTATGGAGCTCCTCCTTATCCTTGAGTGACATCTCATGAGCAACAATTCTTCCAATGACTTCCGTTGGCTTGAGATCTTTGTAATT
Source organism: Triticum urartu (assembly GCF_056163025.1). Classification (NCBI taxonomy): domain Eukaryota; kingdom Viridiplantae; phylum Streptophyta; class Magnoliopsida; order Poales; family Poaceae; genus Triticum; species Triticum urartu. The sequence goes on from NC_141873.1 coordinate 436,096,115, forward strand.
GGGCATCATTTGGATCAATGTGCACACGGTATGATATTTTCCGTCCAAAGCTCTTAGGATCTTCTTGATGATGAATTTGTCGGTCATCTCTTCACTTCCTAAGCCGGCAATCTCATTTGTGATAAGAGCAAGCCTAGAGTACATTTCAGCGACACCTTCACCATCCTTCATTTTGAACTTGTCAAGCTGACTTTGAAGCACATCCAATTTGGATTCCTTGACGGAGTCGGTACCTTCGTGCATATCAATCAAAGTATCCCAAATTTCCTTTGCATTCTCAAGACGGCTGATTTTGTTGAACTCTTCGGGGCACAATCTGTTGAAGAGGATATCACAAGCTTGAGCATTGTATTGCAGCATCTTCAACTCTTTCGCGGTAGCTTCACGATTCGGTTCTCTCCCATCAAAGAATTCACCTTGCAAGCCAATACACACAATAGCCCAAACGGCAGGGTTATGTCCAAGAATATGCATTTTTATCTTATGCTTCCAACTAGCAAAATTAGTACCATCAAAGTAAGGACCTCTATGGTGGTAATTTCCCTCGCTAGACGCCATACTCTCCTAGGTTGTGAAACCAAGGCTATGTCTACCAAAAGCTATGGAAATCAATTCAAATGGAGACCAAGGCTCTGATACCACTTGTAGGATCGAAAGTATGTCTAGAGGGGGGTGATTAGACTACTTGACCAAATAAAAACTTATCCTTTTCCCAATTTTAGTTCTGGGCAAATTTTAGCAACTTTCGGCATGTCAAGCAATCTTAACACAATTCAAGCAAGCATGCAAAGAGTATATGAGCAGCGGAAAGTAAAGCATGCAACTTGCAAGATTGTAAAGGGAAGGGTTTGGAGGATTCAAACGCAATTGGAGACACGGATGTTTTTGTCGTGGTTCTGATAGGTGGTGCTATCGTACATCCACGTTGATGGAGTTCAACCCATGAAGGGTAATGGTTGCGCGAGTCCACGGAGGGCTCCACCCATGAAGGGTCCCCGAAGAAGCAACCTTGTCTATCCCACCATGGCCGTCGCCCACAAAGGACTTGCCTCACTAGCGGTAGATCTTCACGAAGTAGGCGATCTCCTTGCCCTTACAAACTCCTTGGTTCAACTCCACTGTAACGCCCTCGATGCGACTATAGCTCCCACGTGTCGAGGCACGACTTAGAGACATAACCGCATTGAAAGCAATGTCGCAATTTAGGCAATCATTACAACATCCCATGTAATATATAATAAAAGGGGGAGAACATAGTTGGCTTACACTCGCCACGTCACATCAAAGTACATAAATAACATCCATCATACAAACACTCATGGCCCGACTACGGCGCCAAAATAGAAAAGAACCCAACTTGCGACAAGGCCCTGAATCAAACCCCAACTAGGCACCACTACAGATCATCGGGAAAGGAAACATAATAACGCTGAGAGTCCTCGTCAAACTCCCACTTGAGCTCGTAATTGTCACCTGGAGCGGAATCACCTGGACCTGCATCTGGAGTTATAGTATCTGTGAGCCACAGGGACTCAGCAATCTGGCACCCTCGCGATCAAGACTATTTAAGCTTATAGGTATGGCAAGGTAAAATATGAGTGGAGCTGCAGCAAGTGACTAGCAAGTATGGTGGCTAACTTATTCACAAAAGAGAGCGAGAAGAGGAGGCAAGCACGAGCGAGAATCTAGAGGAACAACCTGCGCAAGCATTACTCCAACACCGTGTCCACTTCCCGGACTCCGCCGAGAAGAGGCCATCACGGTAACACACACGGTTGATTCATTTTAATTAATTAAGGTTCGAGTTATCTACAACCGGACATTAACAAATTCCCATCTGCCCATAACCGCGGGCACGGCTTTCGAAAGTTCAATCCCTGCAGGGGAGTCCCAACTTAGCCCATGACAAGCTCTCACGGTCAACGAAGGAATAGACCTCCTCCCAAGACGTTCCGATCAGACTCGGTATCTCGGTAACTCAAGACACTTCGATAGGTTAAAACAAGACCAGCAACACCGCCCGAATGTGCCGACAAATCCCGATAGGAGCTGCACATATCTCTTTATCAGGGCACACTCAGATTGTCTAAACTTCCGATAGGCCAGCCCAGAGTTGCCCCTGGTAGCCACCGGCGGCTGACGGTTTGGACCAACACTCAGAGGAGCACTGGCCCGGGGGGGGGGGTTAAAATAAGATGACCCTTGAGTCTGCAGAACCCAAGGGAAAGAAAGGCTAGGTGGTAAATGGTAAAACCAAGGTTGGGCATTGCTGGAAAAGCTTTAAACAAGGCGAAATATCAAGTGGTTCCCATTATAACCCAACCGCGTAAGGAACGCAAAATCCGGGAACATAACACCGATATGACGGAAACTAGGGCGGCAAGAGTGGAACAAAACACTAGGCGAGAGGCAGAGCCTTCCACCCTTTACCAAGTATATAGATGCATTAATATAACATAGCAATATAATGATATCCCAACAAGTAAATAAAAGATGTCCCAACAAGGAACGGCCTCCAATCTTCACCTGCAACTAGCAACGCTATGAGAGGGGCTGAGCAAAGCGGTAACATAGCCAATCAACGGTTTGCTAGGACAATGGTGGGTTAGAGGTTTGTCATGGCAATTTGGGAGGCTGACAAGCAAAAGGTAGGCATCGTAGCATTGGCATAGCAAAAGAGCGAGCAAACTAGCATAGCAAAGATAGTAGTGGTTTCAAGGGTATGATCATCTTGCCTGCACAGTTGTCAGAGTTGACTGGATCCTCACAAGCAAACTCAACGGGCTCCTCGGTAGCGAACTCGTCTCCCGGCTCTACCCAAACAATACAAACAAGCAACAAGGATACAATCAACCACGTGCAAGGATCAAGCGATACGATGCAATGATGATATGCTATGCGGGATGCGATGCGGGATGCAAAATGCAAGATATGACAGGAAATGCATGAACCTGGCCTCAACTTGGAATTCCAAGGGTGCCACTGGAAAGGTGAGATGAAATCGCTTGAAAACGATATAAAGATCATCGGAATCGGAGTTACGGTTTGGAAATGGCAAGCGTTTTAAGAATGACACCGGTCTGCGATTTACAGCAAGTAGGCATCTAAATGCAATGAAATGAACATGCTACAACCACCAAACATGACAACAAAATACATGGCATGGATGCACACAAGATGCTTAACAAAATACTAGCACTGAGCCACGGCCAATTCATCCATTATGAGGTTCAAACAAGCATGGCAAAAACGCAAATGCAAAACAGATTTCAGACTTAGTGAAATCAACACTAGTCTGAAATTTCAGAACACGAAGCCCTCTTCGGAGCAGCAAAACAACATGATACAAGCCCTGATTAAGAAAAGTAAGAACATGGCATGGAGCTACTCAACAAGCTTAACAAAAGACCCAAAGTTACCTGAGGCCAAAAGAGTTCACAAAATATACTAACGGGCACATGAACATAGCTAAAACACAATCAGTTTTCAGACTTGGTGAAAACTGAGACATGCTGAAATATAACTCACGAAGGCATGTAAACGAGCTCGATGCACTCACCATGGTGCAAGTCATGGCAAGGCAAGCATACATCCATAAATAATGCACAAAATACAAGCTAGACATGGCAAGAAAAATGGCATAGCATGCACGGATCAACTACAATAACATCGGCAAAATCGCAAACGAGTTGACGATCTGCCCAGATTCACCACGAAGCAAAAGTAGAGCTCGATTGACTCAAGCTAGGGTGCTACATAATTGCAAACAAAGACATGGATGGATAGAGCATAACATTATTAACAAAACTCCTTTACTGATCGTCCTCAAAAGAGGCACGGATCACTAGGAAACAAGCTGAACATATGGCATCATGAACTAAATAATCCCAGACTTAGTGAAAACTACTAAGTCCCTGAAAACAGATTTACCGGGTGCCTTACTTTGCAAGCTTGCAAAAGTCACCACACACATCCTAAAAATGCATGGTTTGCACCTCTGGATAGAAGACAAAATTCTTAACAAAACATATGAAGGACTCACAGGCATAGCATGCACACAATAATCATGACAAAAATGACAAAAGTCTAAGATGAACTAGCAGATCTGACAATTAACTCACGAAGCCCTTTTCTAACAGCATTTCGGGCATCAAGATGCACTCAGATGAAAATGATACAATGGAATTAAATGATGTACTCGTCGAGACGAACATTTTGATATGCTATATGTCCAAAACGGAGCTACGGATGCAAAGTTACGGGACCTCGAACAGGAGCATATGAAGTGAAAATTCCTGGGACTTAGCAAAAAAATCAACCTCTCGGATTAGATCTAGGGTGTCGCACAGAAACCAAGGCGCGGCCGGCACTGTTCACCGAAGCTCTCCGGCGAGGAAGCAGGGCTCCGGCGAGGAGGGAGTCGGCGCCGGCGAGGGCTGCCGGACGACGGGGTCGGCGGCGGCCGGAGCAGGGCCCGCCGACGACGGGCTTGGCGGCGGGGCGGCGAGCTTGGCAAGGCGGGGTCCGGCGCGTGGCGGCGAGGGCCGGGTCCGGCGCGTGTCGGCGAGGCGGTCGGCGAGTCGGCGGCGAGAGGAGGCGGCGTCGGCACCGGAGAAGAAGGGCGGCGCGGGCGGCGGAGGATGACCCGGGCGGCGGCGTGGCTACGGGCCTCGGGGGCCCGACTCGGGCCTCCCGGGCCGCGGCGGCGGCGGAGTGGCGAGGGCCACGTGGCAACGCCCGGTTGGGCGCGGGCGGCGGCGGACGCTGTCCGGCCGGGGGCGGACACGTCCGTCGGTGCGGGGATCTGTTTTTTTTTAGACTAGGGTTTCGGGGAGGAAGAAGAGATCCGAAAACGGGGGGGCTATTTATAGGCATAAGTGGAGCTAGGAGAGTCCAAATGAGGTGCGGTTTTCGGCCACGCGATCGTGATCGAACGTTGTAGGACATGGAGCAGAGTTTGGTGGGTTTTTGGCCAAATTGGAGGGGTGTTGGGCTGCAACACACACGAGGCCTTTTCGGTCCCTCGGTTAACCGTTGGAGTATCAAACGAAGTCCAAATGATACGAAACTTGACAGGCGGTCTACCGGTGGTAAACCAAGGCCGCTTGGCAAGTCTTGGTCCAATCCGGAAATGTTTAATCTCCACACACGAAAGAAAGCTAGAAATGACCACCGGAGGAGAACGAAGCGCCGGAATGCAAAACGGACAACGGGGAAAATGCTCGAATGCATGAGATGAACACGTATGCAAATGCAATGCACATGATGACATGATATGAGATGCATGACAATGAAAACAACACACGAAGACAAAGACCCGAACCCGAGTAATAAATATAACTTAACGCCGGAAATGGCAAGAGTTGGAGTACAAATAGGGAAAGTTACATCCTGGGTGTTACATCCACAATCTTGTCGGAGGCTCCCAAGTGACACCTAGACAATCTAGGAGACACCACTCTCCAAGAAGTAACAAATGGTGTGTTGATGATGAACTCCTTTCTCTTGTGCTTCAAATAATAGTCTCCCCAACACTCAACTCTCTCTCACAGGATTTGGATTTGGTGGAAAGAAGATTTGAGTGGAGAGCAACTTGGGGAAGGCTAGAGATCAAGATTCATATGGTAGGAATGGAATATCTTGGCCTCAACACAAGTGTAGGTGGTTCTCTCTCAGAAAATGGTAAGTTGGAAGTGTAGGTTTGTTCTGATGGCTCTCTCCACGGATGAAGAGGAGGTGGAGGGGTATTTATAGCCTCCACACAAAATCTAACCGTTACACACAACTTGCCAAACCCGGTGGGACCGAATTGATAAACTCGGTCAGACCAATTCAACAAATCTAGTGACCGTTAGGATTTTCGGTGGGACTGACATGCAACTCGGTAGGACCGATATGGTTAGGGTTAGGGCATAACGTAATCTCGGTGAGACCGATTACACAAACTCGGTGTGACTGATTTTGGTAATAAGCTAACCAAAGAGTTGGTCAGGTACACTCGGTGGGACCGATTCGCTCATTTCGGTGAGACCGAAATGTTACAAAAGGGAAACAGAGAGTTTACATTGCAATCTCGGTGGGACCGATTGCTCATCTCGGTGGGACCGAAATGTTACGAAGGGAAACAAAGAGATTACAATCCCATCTCGGTGAGACCAAGATCCCTATCGGTGAAACCGATTTGCCTAGGGTTTGTGGCAGTGGCTATGACATCTGAACTCGGTGGCGCCGGATAGAAAGAATCGGTGGGGCCGAGTTTGACTTATGGTTTAGGTCATATGTGGATGTGAGAAAGTAGTTGAGTTATTTGGAGCATATCACTAAGCATTTTGAGCAAGAACCTCATTAAGAAACACCTCATCCCTCCTTGATAGTATTGGCTTTTCCTATAGACTCAATGTGATATTGGATCACTAAAATAGAAAATGTAGAGTCTTGAGCTTTGAGCTTGAGCCAATCCTTTTGTCCTTAGCATTTTGAGGGGTCCACTTTCTCGTCCATGCCATGCCAATCATTGAGCTTTCCTGAAATATTAATCTTGAAATAGTATTAGCTCAGTGAGCTATATGTTGTTAGGAATTACCAAAACCACCTAGGAATAGTTGCACTTTCAGGGGGCACCGCACACGGCTAAGAGATCAATGATCAACTGGTGTGTCTATGGGGTGCCCCCTCCCCCGTATAGAAAGGAGTGGAGGAGGGGGAGGGCCGTCCCTCTACTATGGCGCGCCCTGGGGAGTCCTACTCCCACCGGGAGTAGGATTCCCGCCTTCCTAGTAGTAGGAGTAGGAGAGAAGGAAAGGGAAGAAAGAAGAGAAGGAAGGAGGGGGCGCCGCCCCTCCCCCTAGTCCAATTCGGACTATGCCTTGGGGGGCGCGTGGCCTACCCTAGGCAGCCCCCCTCTCCCTCCCCTAAAGCCCAATAAGGCCCATATACTCCCCAGGGGGTTCCGGTAACCCCCCCCCCCCCCCGGTACTCCGGTTAATGCCCAAACTCATCCGGAACCATTTCGATGTGCAAACATAGTCATCCCATATATCGATCTTTACGTCTCAACCATTTCGAGACTCTTCGTCATGCTCGTGATCATATCCGGGACTCCGAACAACCTTCGGTACATCAAAACACATAAACTCATAATATCGATCGTCACCGAATGTTAAGCGTGCGGACCCTACGAGTTCGAGAACTATGTAGACATGACTGAGACACGTCTCCGGTCAATAACCAATAGCGGAACCTGGATGCTCATATTGGCTCCCACATATTCTACGAAGATCTTTATCGGTCAAACCGCATAAGAACATACGTTATTCCCTTTGTCATCGGTATGTTACTTGCCCGAGATTCGATCGTCGGTATCTTAATACCTAGTTCAATCTCATTACCTGCAAGTCTATTTACTCGTTATGTAATGCATCATCCCGCAACTAACTCATTAGTCACATTGCTTGCAAGGCTTATAGTGATGTGCATTACCGAGAGGGCCCAGAGATACCTCTCCGACAATCGGAGTGACAAATCCTAATCTCGATCTATGCCAACTCAACAAGTACCATCGGAGACACCTGTAGAGCACCTTTATAATCACCCAGTTACGTTATGATGTTTGGTAGCACACAAAGTGTTCCTCTAGTATTCGGGAGTTGCATAATCTCATAGTCATAGGAACATGTATAAGTCATGAAGAAAGCAATAGCAATAAACTAAACGATCATAGTGCTAAGCTAACAGATGGGTCTTGTCAATCACATCATTCTCTAATGATGTGATCCCGTTAATCAAATGACAACTCGTGTCTATGACTAGGAAACTTAACCATCTTTGATCAACGAGCTACTCAAGTAGAGGCATACTAGTGACACTCTGTTTGTCTATGTATTCACACATGTACTAAGTTTCCGGTCAATACAATTCTAGCATGAATAATAAACATTTATCATGATATAAGGAAATAAATAATAACTTTATTATTGCCTCTAGGGCATATTTCCTTCAGTCTCCCACTTGCACTAGAGTCAATAATCTAGTTCACATCACCATGTGATTTAACACCAATAGTTCACATCACCATGTGATTAACACCCATAGTTCACATCGCCATGTGACCAATAATCAAAGGGTTTACTAGAGTTAGTAATCTAGTTCACATCGCCATGTGATTAACACCAAAAGAGTACTAAGGTGTGATCATGTTTTGCTTGTGAGAGAAGTTTAGTCAACGGGTCTGCTACATTCAGAGCCGTATGTATTTTGCAAATTTCTGTGTCAACAATGCTCTACACGGAGCTACTCTAGCTAATTTCTCCCACTTCCAATATGTATCCACTTTCAAAACTTGCATGGACGTAACCCTTTACGATGAACCTTTTGTCACCTCCATAATCGAGAAACATATCTGTTGGGGATATTACTACTAGACGTAAACCGGCCAGGAGTAGACGGATTAGCTTTATGAAGATTAGAAGCCCATGAAGATGGAAGAATGATGGCGCTTTATGAAGGCCCAAGGCCCAGAGGCGAGTTAAGGCCTGTAGATGTAAACCGACCTAATTATGTAACTTGCATTGTAAGATAGGAAGTGTAGAGACCGAACCGGACGCATCTATGATCCGGCTTCGGGACTCCGTAAACCGGCGGGTGTCAACCTATGTAAATAAAGAGACGACCCGGCGGTGGTTTAGGGACCATAGACAATAATTCGAGAGCCAGACAAAGCGGATTTGCTCCCTAGTCTCCGAAACCCTAGCAATACCAATCACAACTAGACGTAGGCTTTTACCTTCATCGAAGGGGCCGAACTAGTATAAACTCCCGTGTCCCCTTGTCCGGTTTAACCCCTTTAAGCTAACCCATTGCGATGGCTCCACGACTAAGTCCTTTCTTGAGGACATCTGCCGTGACAAACCCACGACAGTTGGCGCCCACCGTGGGGCTATCGCACGATGGTTTCGAGTTCTTAAAGGACAGTTTTGATGGACTCAAGGGATACGCTGTGGGCCGGATGACAAAGAGTCTTCGTGGCAAGCTCCACATCGACAACGCAGGATGGGGCCCCGAGGCCGCTTCAATCGAATACGGGTACCGGGTCCCCTTTGGTGGGATTCACGTCTTCATCGGCAAGATTGGCGAACCGGGCCCTGAGCCGGATACCTGCACCAACATCCTCGAGACGGCTCAGGAGTTGAGGATGATTCCAATAACATGGCCATTTGCGACTTGGGGGCTTGATATGGTTGGACCCTTTAAGCACTCCAAGGACAAAAAGACCCACTTGTTAGTGGCAGTGGACAAGTTCACCAAATGGGTGGAAGCAGAGCCAGTCAGTAAGAGTGATGCGGCCACAACGGTTTAGTTCATCAAAAAGGTGATATTCCGGCTTGGCTTTCCACACAGTTTTATAACGGATAATGGTACTAATCTGTCAAAGGGAGAGATGGAGGAATTTTGCCAACGTGAGCACATCCGGCTTGGTATAGCATCGGTGGCTCACCCCCAATCCAATGGACAAGCGGAGAGGGCAAATCAAGAAATTTTGCGAGGTATTAAACCCCGGCTTATGGTTCCTTTGAAGCGGACACCGGGTTGTTGGGTGGAGGAATTACCTTCTGTGTTATGGAGCATCAACACCACACCTAACAGATCTACGGGTTACACACCTTTCTTCATGGTTTATGGAGCGGAGGCAGTTCTTCCTAGTGACATCCGTCACGACTCGCCCCGTGTGACGACTTATGTTGAAGCTGATAATGAGAAGGCACGTCAGGATTCTCTGGACGTGTTAGATGAGGAGCGTGATCTTGCAGTAGCACGTTCGGCGATTTACCAACAAGATCTCCAACGTTATCACAGCCGCCGGGTTAAGACCAGAACATTTCAAGAAGGCGATTTGGTGCTCCGGCTCATCCAGGATCAGACTGATATGCACAAGTTATCCCCACCTTGGGAAGGACCTTTTGTGGTCAGCAAGAATCTGCACAACGGGTCATACTACCTCATTGATGTTCGAGAGCACAAAGACTCACGTAAATCGGAGGAGGAGACCAAGCGGCCATGGAATATAGCTCTTCTTCGGCCTTACTATACTTAAGCCACAGGCTTCTTCATATGTACATATTTATGACAATGTATATATTATATAATAAACCAGAGCCTCAAATAAAGCGGGGTCTCTGTTCTTTTTACATCATGTGTGTGCCTACAAGAATTTCTACTGACAAAGCAAAGTTTTGTTAAACCGGTCTCTGCAGCCACACGGATACAAAGAAATATCACTAGGGGGCTTGGTTCTTGTCACATCATAGCTACACCTCTTGATCGGTTTAAACACCGCAAAGGGATTTCACTAGGGGGCTTGGTTGTTATCACACCATAGCAACACCTCTTGATGGGCGTTAAGCCACAAAGGAAATTAGGTGGGGCCAAAGAGAGTGTTGCACAAAGCACAAACTCAAACATGGGCACCCACTGAGCACAGCTCACAAAGTTACTTGGGGGCTCTTTGTGCAAAGCAACAAAGAGTTTGAAAGGACCCTTGTAATTGGCTATCAAGGCACAGCTTGGAAGCCTGGTGTATTCACCTAAAACCCCGGGTTAACCTACCTTCATCAAGTAAGCCACTCATGTCCAGGTAATCCTGGTATGACCTGCCGAATGTTTGACAAGTCAATCTTATACAGACCCTGAACTTGTCAAAGTTAAAACAACGATTGGTTAAGTGGAGGCCCATCTTAAAAGGCTTTGTTAAATGGTTTAACTCAGCGGCCTGGCAGCCCATGAAAAGCCTCGATTTGGAGCCTGGCAGCTCGTAAAAAGCCTTGCATATTTCTTTTTCGAGCCCTATTTGCTAAGTTTTTTTGCCTTTATTGAGGTTCCTAATGTCTTCTGATAAACCGGTGTCCTTGACCCGGCTTGGTTTTCAACTATAAGTTGTCAGTACATGGTCAGTTATAAACCGGCGTTCATTACCCCGGTCTGGTTTTGACTAACAGGTCGCTAGTGTTATAAGGAAAACCCGGTGTTTATTATATCCCGGTATGGTTTATTATCATAATCTGGCAAATTAAGGACGGGGTTATCATTGCTCCGGATTGGTGTTTACACCTTTACCATACAAGAAGTTGGTCAGCCAACAAGGTATGTTGCACATGTTATTTTTTATATGTATAAACTTTGATTATCTATCCAAGTATTTTCTATTCTTGGGCATCATGACCCGTCCAGTGGTAAACCACTAGGACACTTTTCAAGTTCTTGTATCCAGGAACACAACTCATCATGGGTTATGCATCAATAGGTCCCAAAAGATGGAGCAAATTTTCAAATTATCAAAGCATCACAAAACATGCTCGATGGCATGACATATAAAGGAGTATTTGCTATCCTATTACATGAAGCTTCCAAACGACTCCAATTGAATAGTTGTTTTTAAGCATTAGCACACAATAGCTAGTAAACCGGTTGTCGGTTTAAGATGCTTCGTCTGGATGGTTTGACGGTTGAGGGTCAGTTGGTGCGATCGCTTCTTCTTCATCCCTCCCCAGACGCTGGAAATCAACCGTTGACCAATCGATTCCAGTTAAAGCTTGAAACACGGCTTCTTCATGGATAAGGCTGGAGGGGTTAATGTCAAGAGCGTAAGTATGCTTACGGATTGGAGGCACAAGTTCTTCGACTTCATGGATTTTGGTAGGTTGTCTCTTCCCTTCAGCGGCATAAGCCGGTTGGAAATGAGACAAGTCTGTGTCCTCTTCCAGTTTGCTGGCTATTGGCCACATTTTTTTGGTCAGCCTTCGGAGGTCATCATTGTCGAAGTCTGAACTGTCCTCTTTCACACCTGGATATCCTTTAATGATGTCCTCCGCTTCAAGATCTGGAATCCATGCCTTGGCTCGGATTGGTGTGGTTAATGCTCCTGCTCTTGCAGCTGCCTTCTTCAGTTCGGTAATCCGGGCTGGTAACATGGCCAACTTCTCAAGAGTTTCCTTTATCAGTGATGGCGCCGGTTTATTGTAAGCCATAGTGCAAATAGCACGCTGGGACCCAGAGTACAACTGTTCAATCAAGGTATAAGCCGCTTTAAGCTTCATCCTCATATTTGTGCCCAAATGAGCAATACGAGTGCCTGTCATGGTTTAAAATCAGCACTCTGATAAATGATAAGGTTTCATGAATTGGACAAACTACATAAGGAGATACTTACCAAAGACAGCGGAAGTCATGGCGTTGATTTGCCGTTTCAAGCCCGTTAGTTCATCTACAACTGGTTTCAGGGCTGCTTCGGCATCCTCAGCTCTTTTGGTTAAACCGTCCTTCTCGGTTTCCCAGTCAGCACGATCTTTGTTAAAAGACTCTTTTAGCTTTTCCATTGCTGTCAGGGCTTTGGTCAGTTCCTCCTTGGCTTTCGCAGCCTCTGCTTGTTGGGACTTCACGTTCTCTTGCAAATCAGCGGTTCAGGCATCTCTATTGCTTAGTTTGGCCTGCAACAGTGAAGATATGTCAATAACATGATATATATTTTCTAAGTACAAAGCGTATAACAAGTTATGCACTTCATACTTGGGGGCTAATGCCTATTTGCTCTGATTCACTACATCTTTTATAAGTCTCCAGAACAATGCAAGCATTATCCTTGACACTTGGGGGCTAATGTACATCTGTTCAAAATGGATATATGGATTAAAACCCGGATTACCTTGCAAAGCTAAACCGGCCTTTGGGGGCTACGCTGAGGAAAGCTATATAATTACATTGGTAAAATATCGGTCTTGGTTTTCACTAAGGACCTGACATTTTGAGGGTCAGTAGGAGAGACTTAAAGTGTTACAAAGACCCGGTTTACGATTAACATCATAAAACGGCCCTTGGGGGCTACTTGGGCTAGCACTTCAACTTTGAAATCAATAAGTAAAGGGAGATGAAAATACCTCATAGCGTTCCTTCATCAAGTTTACCAAACCGGCTTCATAGTCACGGTTTGAGTGCAGATGGTTTAAGAAACCGGAGTGAAGTTCTTCAGCATTGAGGTGGGCATAACTTGATAAGTCAGTATTCCATTTGCCTTTTTCCCTAGCAGCACACTCTTCTTTGGCACTATGTTGGGCCAAGATTACGGGATGGCCAGGAGAGCTGTGGCCCATGCCAGTAATGATAACATCATCTCCTTAGCCTTCAGTGGTTTTTGTGGGTGAGGACGGAGTCTGAGTACCTCTCACTGGACTATCCCGGTTTGGAGCTGCCGGTTCAGTATCAGGCACGGCAGGATCAACTTCTGGTGGTTCATCAGTATTCTGGTCTTGAAGGGGCGGTTCATCAGAGGTGGCCTCAGGATGAGGACCCTCCGGTTCACGAGTTTGGTCCGGTTTACCTATTTGCTCTTCTTCAAAAACTTCCTGGTCTTCTGATGGATTGTTGACCCGAGCTTTCTTGTTGGGTCTGGCTTTGGCTCTGCAAACAAAATTAAAAGAGGTTTAGCATCTTATTCCAGATTTGCAACGCATTGGAAGAAAGGGTTTGAAAGCTTACCCAGCCACAGTTTTTAGAGGAGGGGGTTGGGTTGTTGTCGACTCGCCAGAGGATGAGGGAGGTGTCACCTGATAATTTGAATCGGACGGATTAAGAGGTTGTCTGAAATAACCTACCTTGGGATAAGAATTGTCAGAAGTGGGAGAGACCTCAGACTGGCGCTTCCGAACTGGGGTATCAGGTAAACCGGCAGAAGTGACCTGTTGGCCACTGTGTTGGGTTGTCCGGTGAGCTTCATGCTGCTGTGTCTTCAAAATAAATGTTGGATCCAAGTAAGCAAGAGGATGAGAAAAGCTTACTTTCCGGACTGCTTGACGGATTTTTTGTGTTGGCATAGAGTCTGAACCGGAGGAAAGGGTAATTACCTCTACATCATTAGCCTGGTTGCCTTCTACGTCCTCCTGACAAAGATCATTGTTAATGAGGTGCATGAAAAGGGAGCCAAGTGAGTCAAGTTCTACCTCAACTTTCGGATCATCTACATCTTCATCAAGCTCCATGTTGATCTGGTCAGCTGTTTTCCACTTTGAGGTACGCTTGACAACTTTGGTTTTGGGACGGGATGGCTTGGCCGCTTAATCTACGGATTTCCGTTTCCAGAAGGGGTCATCACCATGTTCATACACAAACAGAGGAAGGTTCATAAGTTGAACAAATCAAAAGATATCAAAGATAAAAAGGAAGCATTGTGCTTACAGCAGGCGGTTTATTCTGAGTATAGAGGGGGCTCAAGCCGGTTTGGCGATAGACTGATTCCGGTTCATTCAAAATTTTCTTAACACTGTCAGTGACCTCTTCATCGGTTACCTGAATGTTGATGTTGCGTTGGGGGTCTTCAACTTCACCGCTATACTCACACATTAAACCGGGGTGGCGGCTTAGTGGCAAGACGCTCCACGATATCCAGCAACGCACAAAATCAACGGCTGTTAAACCGTTGGCCATAAAGGCCCGGAGCTTGGCGAGTTGAGGAGCATATTTGGCCCGTTCCACAGAGCTTAAACGTTGTGGGAGTGGATGAGTGTTGGAAAGCCGGTGATCATGATAGCCTGGAAGAGGGTTTTCATCTTCAGGGGAGGTATCTATGCAGTAGAACCAAGTCTGGTTCCATTCCTTAGGGTGATTGTGCAGTTTGACATGAGGGAATTCAACTTCCTTCCGCTTTTGAATAGAAACACCACCAAGTTCCGTGTTGGGACCATTTACAAATTCTGTATGCCGGTTCAGATGAAAGAAGTCCCGAAACAGCTCAGTAGTCGGTTCTTCTTGTAAGTACACTTCACAGAAGACCTGCAAGTTGCATAGATTGGATACCGAGTTGGGTCCGATATCTTGAGCATGGAGTTGGAAACTGGCAAGCACATCTCGGTAAAACTTTGACCCTCGCGGTTTGGAACCACGGCCTATGTGGTCGACAAAGACTACAACCTCACCCTGCCTTGGGGTTGGAGGATTTTCTGCTCCTGGAGCTCGCCTTCGAATTTCAGTTTTCTTAGGCAAGGTGCCGATGTTGACCATTCCATTCAACTGTTCCTCGGTGACACAGGAACGAGCCCAATTGCAAGCGGCAAACTGTTTGGCCATTGTGAAAGAAAAAGCTGAAAAAGAAATGCCGGTTTACAAATCATTCATGGTGGTACGCGAGATGCAGTGGAATAAAGATATACATGTATGTGAAATTGCGTAAACCGGAGACTAATGCAATAGTGAATGACAAGGTCATATCAAGGGCATACATGTGTTGTTAAACCGGACTATTACAATCAACGTTAAGAAGGATTGCCAGTTTATTAGGGGACTAATGGTATGAGATAGATTGTTTTTTACAAGGGTAAACCGCCTACATGGTACAGAGGATACAGATCTAAGGCGAAAAGGGTTAAGTAAGGAAAAACAAGTTTCACAGGATCACATGGGAATTTTGGATCTACCAAAGACAGAAAGGCAAAAATATTTTGACCTAAAAAGGGTAGGACCCAAAGCAGGTTGTAAAAGTTCAGATCAGTTTTTTGCGTGCAAAAAGTTTTGTGGTGGTCGTGGAAAATAAACCATTACGCGGAATATATCAACATTGAGATTTTCTATCCATGGACTAAGGAGGAACAGGAAAGAGCAGCACCGGAACTCCGAGGAACTTCAATGAACTGCGAAGAACAACAAAACCCTAGGCAGATCTACAAGGGGGGAAAGAAAAGGACTTACAGTGACTATTGAAACAACGGAGGAACACCGCAGCTCTCTGGTAACAGTCAGGTTTATGCAGCGGCCTTTGTCGAAGAAGTGGAGAAGCTCGGTGATGGCGGCAGCGCTCAGGGGCAGAGGTGTCGCGAGGAGGAAGAAGAAGCGAGGGAGACGAAGGGGGAAAATGATAAGGACCCGTGGCCCTATTTATAAGGCGAAGTGATAAAGAGACAAGTCCGGGAATCGAGGAGCTCAAAAATGGATAGTTAATAATGGTGTCGCCTCGATGACTGGATATGCATTAATGAAGGTAACCCTTAGCTTCAACGGATAAATGACGTCATGGAGGTTTATCATGATCTTGGAGTATGATGTCACAACGGTTTACAAAATCAAGGTGAAGATCCAAAGGAGGAGTTTTTTCTAAGTATTGAAGATTGACATGAACAAGTTCAAACCAATCTGGGGCCTAATGTTGGGGATATTACTACTGGACGTAAACCGGACAGGAGTAGCCAGATTAGCTTTATGAAGATTAGAAGCCCAAGAAGATGGAAGAATGATGGCGCTTTATGAAGGCCCAAGGCCCAGAGGTGAGTTAAGGCCTGTAGGTGTAAACCGAGCTAATTATGTAACTTGCATTGTAAGATAGGAAGTGTAGAGACCGAACCGGACACATCTATGATCCGGCTTCGGGACTCTGTAAACCGGCGGGCATCAACCTATGTATATAAAGGGACGACCTGGCAGCGGTTTAGGGACGATAGACAATAATTCGAGAGCCAGATAAAGCGGATTCGCTCCCTGTTTTCCGAAACCCTAGCAATACCAATCACAACTAGACATAGGCTTTTACCTTCATCGAAGGGGCCGAACTAGTATAAACTCCCGTGTCCCCTTGTCCGGTTTAAACCCCTTTTAAGCTAACCCGTTGCGATGGCTCCACGACTAAGTCCTTTCATGAGGACATCTGCCGTGACAAACCCACAACAATGTCCTTATTCCCCTAAGGATAATTTTGACCGTTGTCTAGTGATCTAGTCCTAGATCACTACTGTACTCCCTTGCCAAACTCAGTGTAGGGTATACAATAGATCTGGTACACAACATGGCATACTTTATAGAACCTATGGCTGAGGCATAGGGAATGACTTTCATTCTCTTTCTATCTTCTGTCGTGGTCGGGCTTTGAGTCTTACTCAATTTCACACCTTGCAATACAGGAAAGAACTCCTTCTTTGACTGTTCCATTTTGAACTACTTCAAAAATTTGTCAAGGTATGTACTCATTGAAAAAACATATCAAGCGTCTTGATCTATCTCTATAGATCTTGATGCTCAATATGTAAGCAGCTTCATCGAGGTCTTTCTTTGAAAAAACTCCTTTCAAATACTCCTTTATGCTTTCCAGAAAATTCTACATCATTTTTGATCAATAATATGTCATTCACATACACTTATCAGAAAGGTTGTAGTGCTCCCACTCACTTTCTTGTAAATATAGGCTTTACCAAAAGTCTGTATAAAACGATATGCTTTGACCACTTTATCAAAGCGTATATTCCAACTCCGAGATGCTTGCACCAGTCCATAGATGGATCGTTGGAGCTTGCACATTTTGTTAGCACCTTTGGGATCGACAAAACCTTCTGGTTCCATCATATACAACTCTTCTTTAAGAAATCCTTTAAGGAATGTAGTTTTGACATCCATTTGCCAGATTTCATAAAATGTGGCAATTTTCTAACATGATTTGGACAGACTTAAGCATCGCTACGAGTGAGAAAATCTCATCGTAGTCAACACCTTGAACTTTTTCAAAAACCTTTTTTGACAAGTCTAGCTTTGTAGATAGTAACAATACTATCAGCGTCCGTCTTCCTCTTCAAGATCCATTTATTTTCTATGGCTTGTCGATCATCGGGCAAGTCAACCAAAGTCCACACTTTGTTCTCATACATGGATCCCATCTCAGATTTCATGGCCTCAAGCCATTTCACGGAATCTGGGCTCATCATCTCTTCCTCATAGTTTGTAGGTTCGTCATGGTCAAGTAACATGACCTCAAGAACAAGATTACCGTACCACTCTAGTGCAGATCTTACTCTGGTTGACCTAAAAGGTTCGGTAGTAACTTGATCTGAAGTTACATGATCATCATCATTAGATTCCTCACTGATTGGTGTAGGAGTCACAGGAACAGATTTCTGTGATGAACTACTTTCCAATAAGGGAGAAGCTACAGTTACCACATCAAGTTATACTTTCCTCCCACTCACTTCTTTCGAGAGAAACTCCTTCTCCAGAAAGGATCCATTCTTAGCAACAAAGATCTTGCCTTCGGATCTGTGATAGAAGGTGCACTCAACAGTCTCTTTTGGGTATCCTATGAAGACACATTTCTCTGATTTGGGTTCGAGCTTATCAGGTTGAAGCTTTTTCTCATAAGCATCGCAACCCCAAACTTTAAGAAACGACAACTTTGGTTTCTTGCCAAACCACAGTTCATATGGTGTCGTCACAACGGATTTAGATGGTGCCCTATTTAACGTGAATGCAGCTGTCTCTAATGCATAACCCCAAAACGATAGTGGTAAATCGGTAAGAGACATCATAGATTGCACCATATCTAATAAAGTACGGTTACGATGTTCGGACACACCATTACGTTGTGGTGTTCCAGGTGGCGTGAGTTGCGAAACTATTCTGCATTGTTTCAAATGAAGACCAAACTCGTAACTCAAATATTCTCCTCCACGATTCTTATTACGATGATTTTCCACTTCACTCTGAAATTATCTGAACTTTTCAAATGTTTCAGATTTATGTTTCATCAAGTAGATATACCCATATCTGCTCAAATCATCTGTGAAGGTCAGAAAATAATGATACCCGCCGCGAGCCTCAACACTCATCGGACCGCATACATCAGTATGTATTATTTCCAACAAGTCAGTTGCTCGCTCCATTGTTCTGGAGAACGGAGTCTTAGTCATCTTACCCATGAGGCATGGTTCGCAAGCACCAACTGATTCATAATCAAGTGATTCCAAAAGCCCATCAGCATGGAGTTTCTTCATGCGCTTTACACCAATATGACCTAAACGGCAGTGCCACAATTAAGTTGCGCTATCATTATTAACTTTTCATCTTTTTGGATTCAATATTATGAAATGTGTATCACTACGATCGAGATCCGACAAACTATTTTCATTGGGTGTATGACCATCGAAGGTTTTATTCATGTAAACAGAACAACAATTATTCTCGGATTTTAAATGAATAACCGTATTGCAATAAACATGATCAAATCATACTCATGCTTAACACAAACACCAAATAACATTTATTTAGGTTCAACACTAATCCCGAAAGTATAGGGAGTGTGCGATGATGATTATATCAATCTTGGAACCACTTCCAACACACATCGTCACTTCACCCTTAACTAGTCTCTGTTCATTTTTGCAACTCCCGTTTTGAATTACTACTCTGAGCAACTGAACCAGTATCAAATACTGAGGGGTTGCTATAAACACTAGTAAAGTACACATCAATAACATGTATATCAAATATACCTTTGTTCACTTTGCCATCCTTCTTATCCGCCAAGTATCTAGGGCAGTTCCACTTCCAGTGACCATTTCCTTTGCAGTAGAAGCACTCAGTTTCAGGCTTGGGTCTATCTTTGGGCTTCTTCATGGGAGTTGCAACTTGCTTGCCATTCTTCTTGCAGTTCCCTTTCTTTCCCTTGCCCTTTTACTTGAAACTAGTGGTTTTGTCAACCATCAACATTTGATGTTTTTCTTGATTTCTACCTTCGTCGATTTCAGCATCACAAAGAGCTTGGGAATCGGTTTCGTCATCCCTTGCATACTATAGTTCATCACGAAGTTCCAGTAACTTGGTGATAGTGACTAGAGAACTCTGTCAATCACTATTTTAGCAGGAAGATTAACTCCCACTTGATTCAAGCGATTGTAGTACTCAGACAATCTGAGCACATGCTCAGTGGTTGAGCTATTCTCCTCCATCTTGTAGGCAAACTACTTGTCAGAGGTCTCATACCTCTCGACTCGGGCATGAGTCTGAAATACCAATTTCAGCTCTTGGAACATCTTATATGCTCCGTGGTGTTCAAAAAATTTTTGAAGTCCTGCTTGTAAGCCGTAAAGCATGGCACACTAAACTATCAAGTAGTTATCATACCGAGCTTGCAAAACGTTCATAACGTCTGCATCTGCTCCTGCAATAGGTCTGTCACCTTGCGGTGCATCAAGGACATAATTCTTCTGTGCAGCAATGAGGATAATCCTCAGATCACGGAGCTAGTCCGCATCATTGCTACTAACATTTTTCAACTTATTTTTCTCTAGGAACATATCAAAAATAAACAGGAAACCACATCGCGAGCTATTAATCTACAACATAGATATGCAAATACTATCAGGACTAAGTTCATGATAAATTAAGTTCAATTAATCATATTACTTCAGAACTCCCACTTAGATAGACATCCCTCTAGTCATCTAAATGGTCACATGATCCAAATCAACTAAACCATGTCCGATCATCACGTGATATGGAGTAATTTTCAATGGTGAACGCCACTATGTTGATCATATCTACTATATGATTCATGCTCGACCTTTCAGTCTCCAGTGTTCCGAGGCCATATCTGCATATGCTAGGCTCGTCAAGTTTAACCCGAGTATTCCGCGTGTGCAAAACTGGCTTACACCCATTGTATGTGAACGTAGAGCTTATCACACCTGATCATCACATGGTGTCTCAGCACGATGAACTTTCGCAACAGTGCATACTCAGGGAGAACACTTGTACCTTGTTTCAAAACGGGACATCATCATCTTTTGACTTTGATCTCCATCTCCAAAGCACCGTCATGATCACCATCATCACCAGCTTGACACCTTGATCTCCATCGAAGCATCGTTTTCGTCTCGCCAATTATTGCTTCTACGACTATCGCTGTCGCTTAGTGATAAAGTAAAGCAATTACATGGCGATTGCATTTCATACAATAAAGCGACGACCAAATGGCTCCTGCCAGTTGCTGATAACTCCGTTACAAAACATGATCATCTCATACAATAAAATTTAGCATCATGTCTTGACCATATCACATCACAACATGCCCTGCAAAAACAAGTTAGACATCCTCTACTTTGTTGTTGCAAGTTTTACGTGGCTGCTAAGGGCTGAGCAAGAACCGTTCTTACCTACGCATCAAAACCACAACGATTTTTCGTCAAGTATGTGCTGTTTTAACCTTCAACAAGGACCGGGCGTAGCCACACTCGATTCAACTAAAGTTGGAGAAACTGACACCCGCCAGCCACCTGTGTGCGAAGCACGTCGGTAGAACCAGTCTCGCGTAAGCGTACGCGTAATGTCGGTCCGGGAAGCTTCATCCAACAATATCGCCGAATCAAAGTATGACATGCTGGTAAGCAGTATGACTAGTATTTCCCACAACTCACTTGTGTTCTACTCGTGCATATAACATCTACGCATAAACCTGGCTCGGATGCCACTGTTGGGGAACGTAGTAATTTCAAAAAAAATTCCTACGCACACGCAAGATCATGGTGATGCATAGCAACGAGAGGGGAGAGTGTTGTCTATGTACCCTCGTAGACCGTAAGCGGAAGCGTTATGACAACACGGGTTGATGTAGTCGTACGTCTTCACGATCGACTGATCCTAGCACCGAAAGTACGGCACCTCCGTGATCTGCACACGTTTGGCTCGGTGATGTCCCACGAACTCACGATCCAGCAGAGTGTCGAGGGAGAGCTTCGTCAGCACGACGGCGTGATGACAGTGATGATGAAGCTTGATACGTCTCCGTCGTATCTACTTTTCCAAACACTTTTGCCCTTATTTTGGACTCTAACTTGTATGATTTGAATGGAACTAACCCGGACTGACGCTGTTTTCATGAGAATTACCATGATGTTGTTTTATGTGCAGAAAACAAATATTCTCGGAATGACCTGAAACTCCACGGGAGGTCTTAGAAAAAATAATAAAAAATCCTCACCAAATATGAAGACCAGGGGGCCCACACCATTTCCACGAGGGTGCCCCCCCCTAGGGCACGCCCCCTACCTCGTGGGCCCCCTGTTGACCCTCCGATGCCAACTCCAACTCTATATATTTGCTTTCGGAAAGAAAAAATCAGAGAGAAGAAATCATCGCGTTTTACGATATGGAGCCGCCTCCAAGCCCTAAAACCTCTCAGGAGGGCTGATCTGGAGTCCGTTCGGGGCTCCGGAGAGGGTGATTCGTCACAGTCATCATCATCAACCATCCTCCATCAGCAATTTCATGATGCTCACCGCCGTGCGTGAGTAATTCCATCGTAGGCTTGCTGGACGGTGATGGGTTGGATGAGATTTATCATGTAATCGAGTTAGTTTTGTTAGGGTTTGATCCCTAGTATCCATTATGTTCTGAGATTGATGTTGCTATGACTTTTCTATGCTTAATGCTTGTCACTAGGGCCCGAGTGCCATGATTTCAGATCTGAACCTATTATGTTTTCATGAATATATGTGAGTTCTTGATCCTATCTTGCAAGTCTATAGTCACCTACTAATGTGTTATGATCCGGCAACCCCGAAGTGACAATAATCGGGACCACTCCCGGTGATGACCATAGTTTGAGGAGTTCATGTATTCACTATGTGCTAATGCTTTGTTCCGGTTCTCTATTAAAAGGAGGCCTTAATATCCCTTAGTTTCCAATAGGACCCTGCTGCCACGGGAGGGTAGGACAAAAGATGTCATGCAAGTTCTTTTTCCATAAGCACGTATGACTATATACGGAATACATGCCTACATTACATTGATGAATTGGAGCTAGTTCTGTGTCACCCTATGTTATGACTGTTACATGATGAACCGCATCCGGCATAATTATCCATCACTGATCCGGTGCCTACGAGTTTTCCATATACTGGTTCTCGCTTATTTACTTTTCCGTTGCTACTGTTACAATCACTACAAAATACCAAAAACATTACTTTTGCTATCTTTACTTGTGTTGCCGCTACCACCACTATCGTATTACTTTGCTACTAAACACTTTGCTGCAGATACTAAGTTTCCAGGTGTGGTTGAATTGACAACTCAGCTGCTAATACTTGAGAATATTCTTTGGCTCCCCTTGTGTCGAATCAATAAATTTGGGTTGAATACACCACCCTCGAAAGCTGTTGCGATCCCCTATACTTGTGGGTTATCAAGACTAATTTCCGGCGCCGTTGCCGGGGAGCATAGCTCTATTCTTTGAGTCACTTGGGATTTATATCTGCCGGACACTATGAAGAACTTGAGAGATCCAAAAACCAAGATCTATCCCTCAACTACGAGGGGAGGTAAGGAACTGCCATCTAGCTCTGCACTTGATTCACCTTCTGTTATGAGTAAGTTTGCGACACCTACATCTGCTTCTGCTATTCGTTCTGATATGTCGCATGTTATTGATGATGCCACTTCTGCTATGCATGATACTTATGATGAAACTTCTGCTATGCCTGATACTACTGTGCCCCTTAGTGAATTTCTTGATGAACAAATTGCTAGGGCTAGGGAAAGAGAAATTATTGAATCTAAATACGATGATGATAGTGATGATGAAAATATGCTTGTTATTCCTAAAGGTTATCTTTTTGATAAAGATGCTTCTTTAGCTATTTTAGCTTGCAGAGATAGATATTAGCTTAAGAGGTTATTAATTAAATGGAACAAAGAATCACTTAGAGATAGAATGAGACCTGACCCTGCTTTTGCTACTTCACCTATATGTGTTCCTGATAAAGATTATGAATTCTCTATTGATCCTGATATAATTACTTTGGTTGAATCTGATCCGTTTTATGGCTATGAATCTGAAACTGTTGTGGCACATCTTACTAAGTTAAATGATATAGCTGCCCTGTTCACTAATAATGAGAGATCACGTTACCTCTATTTACTCAAAATATTTCCGTTCTCATTAAAGGGCGATGCTAAGATATGGTTTAATTCTCTTGAACCTGGTTGTGTGCGTAGTCCCCAGGATATGATTTATTACTTCTCTGCTAAATATTTCCCTGCTCATAAGAAACAAGTTGCTTTGAGGGAAATATACAATTTTTTGCAAATTAAAGAAGAGAGTCTCCAACAAGCTTGGGGGAGGCTTCTCAAGCTACTTAATGCTTTGCCTGATCATCCTCTTAAGAAGCCTGAAATACTTGATATATTTTATAATGGACTAACCGATGCTTCCAGAGATTACCTGGATAGTTGTGCTGGTTCTCTTTTCAGGGAAAGAACACCGGATGGAGCTGAAATTCTATTGAATAATATGTTGACAAATGAAAATAATTGGGCACCTCCTGAGCCAGCTCCTGAGCCAACTCCTACTCCAATTATTGAGCCTACTCCTAAACCAACTCTGAAGAAGAGAGGTGTTTTATTTCTCAGTCCCGAAGATATGCAAGAGGCAAAGAAATCTATGACAGAAAAAGGTATTAAAGCTGAAGACGTTAAGAATTTACCTCCTATTGAAGAAATACATGGTCTTAATTCACCACCTATTGAAGAAACATATGATCTCAATTATTTATTCACTGAAGAACCTCCTGATCCCGATATCCCGACACAGGTAGTAAAGGTAAATTCTCTCTATAGATATGATAAAGCTGAAGTCCCTCCTACTAAAATTGCTAGTCAATGCTTGGATGAGTTTGATAACTTTATGTATAAGCAAGATGACTTCAATTCTTATTTTGGTAGACAATTAAAAGAAAATGCTTATATGATTAGACGCTTGGGTGATTATATGGTTGATATTAAAGGTGAACTTAAACTTGTTAGCAAACATGCTTCTATGGTTACCACTCAAGTAGAACAAGTACTTAAGGCTCAAAAAGAAGTGCTTGATGAAATGAATAATAAGAAAAATGATTATGCTGTTAGAGTGGCTACTAGAACTGGTAGAATGACTCTGGAACCTTTGTATCCTGAAGGCCACCCAAAGAGAATCGAGCAAGATTCTCAAAGAAATAATATTGATGTTCCTAGTTCTTCTAAAAAGAAAAAGAAGAAAAATGATAGAACTATGCAAACTTCTAGTGAACCTATTGCTGAACCACCCGATAATCCAAATGATATATCTATGTCTGATGCTGATACTGTTGGGTTTCGTAGTAATTTCAAAAAAATTCCTACGCACACGCAAGATCATGTGATGCATAGCAACGAGGGGGAGAGTGTTGTCTACGTACCCAACGTAGACCGACTGCGGAAGCGCTGACACGACGTAGAGGAAGTAGTCGTACGTCTTCACGATCCAACCGATCAAGCACCGAAACTACGGCACCTCCGAGTTCGAGCACACGTTCAGCTCGATGACGATCCCCGGACTCCGATCCAGCAAAGTGTCGGGGAAGAGTTTCATCAGCACGACGGCGTGGTGACGATCTTGATGTACTACAGCAGCAGGGCTTCGCCTAAACTCCGCTACAGTATTATCGAGGTATATGGTGGCAGGGGGCACCGCACACGGCTAAGGAATAGATCTCAAGGATCAACTTGTGTGTCTTTGGGGTGCCTCTACCTCAGTATATAAAGGAGCCAAGGGGGGAGGGGGCGCCGGCCAGGAGGAGAGGGCGCAGGAGGAGTCCTACTCCTTCCGGGAGTAGGACTCCCCCCCGATCCTATTCCAACTAGGATTCCCCAAAGGGGGAAAGAGGGAGAAGGGTGGCCGGCCACCTCTCCTAGTCCTAATAGGACTAGGGGCAGGGGGGAGGCGCGCAGCCCTTGTGGGCAGCCCTTTCACCTTTCCACTAAGGCCCATGAAGGCCCATATGGCTCCCGGGGGGTTCCGGTAACCTCCCGGTAACCCGGTAAAATCCCGATTTCACCCGGAACACTTCCGATATCCAAATATAGGCTTCCAATATATCAATCTTTACGTCTCGACCATTTTGAGACTCCTCGTCATGTCCGTGATCACATCCGGGACTCCGAACAACCTTCGGTACATCAAAATGCATAAACTCATAATGAAACTGTCATCGTAACCTTAAGCGTGCGGACCCTACGGGTTCGAGAACAATGTAGACATGACCGAGACACGTCTCCGGTCAATAACCAATAGCGGGACCTGGATGCCCATATTGGCTCCTACATATTCTACGAAGATCTTTATCGGTCAGACCGCATAACAACATACGTTGTTCCCTTTGTCATCGGTATGTTACTTGCCCGAGATTCGATCGTCAGTATCCAATACCTAGTTCAATCTCGTTACCGGCAAGTCTCTTTACTCGTTCCGTAATACATCATCTCACAACTAACATATTAGTTGTAATGCTTGCAAGGCTTATGTGATGTGTATTACCGAGAGGGCCCAGAGATACCTCTCCGACAATCGGAGTGACAAATCCTAATCTCGAAATACGCCAACCCAACATCTACCTTTGGAGACACCTGTAATGCTCCTTTATAATCACCCAGTTACGTTGTGACGTTTGGTAGCACCCAAAGTGTTCCTCCGGCAAACGGGAGTTGCATAATCTCATAGTCATAGGAACATGTATAAGTCATGAAGAAAGCAATAGCAACATACTAAACGATCGGGTGCTAAGCTAATGGAATGGGTCATGTCAATCAGATCATTCAACTAATGATGTGACCTCGTTAATCAAATAACAACTCATTGTTCATGGTTAGGAAACATAACCATCTTTGATTAATGAGCTAGTCAAGTAGAGGCATACTAGTGACACTTTGTTTGTCTATGTATTCACACATGTATTATGTTTCCGGTTAATACAATTCTAACATGAATAGTAAACATTTATCATGATTATAAGGAAATAAATAATAACTTTATTATTTCCTCTAGGGCATATTTCCTTCAGATACACAATCTGGTAATGAACATGAACCTAGTAAAAATGTTAATGATGATGTTCATGATGATGCTCAACCTAGTAATGATAATGATGTAGAAGTTGAACCTGTTGTTGATCTTGATAACCCACAATCAAAGAATCAACGTTATGATAAAAGAGACTTTGTTGCTAGGAAACATGGTAAAGAAAGGGAACCTTGGGTTCAGAAACCCATGCCTTTTCCTCCAAAACCATCCAAGAAAAAGGATGACGAGGATTTTGAGCGATTTGCTGAAATGATTAGGCCTATCTTTTTGCGTATGAGATTAACTGATTTGCTCAAAACAAATCCTTATGCTAAATATATGGAAGATATCATTACTAATAAAAGAAAGATACCGGAAGCTGAAATTTCCACCATGCTTGCTAATTATACTTTTAAGGGTGGAATACCAAAGAAACTTGGAGACCCCGGAGTACCTACTATACCTTGCTCCATTAAAAGAAATTATATTAAAACTGCTTTATGTGATCTTGGAGCCGGTGTTAGTGTTATGCCTCTCTCTTTATATCGTAGACTTGACTTGAATAAGCTGACACCTACTGAAATATCTTTGCAAATGGGTGATAAATCAACTACTATACCTGTCGGTATTTGTGAGGATGTGCCTGTTGTGGTTGCAAATGTTACTATTTTAACGGACTTTGTTATTCTTGATATTCCCGAGGATGATAATATGTCTATTATTCTTGGAAGACCTTTCCTTAATACTGCAGGGGCTATTGATTGCAACAAAGGCAATGTCACTTTTCATGTTAACGGTAATGAGCATACGGTACACTTTCCAAGGAAACAACCTCAAGTTCATAGTATCAACTCTATTGGAAAAATTCCATCAATTAAATTTGGAGGTTTTGAATTTCCTCTTCCTACTGTCAAGAAGAAATATGATATTCTTATTATTGGGGATGTGCATATCCCCGTTGAGGTAATTTAGTGTTATTCGAAATTTCTCCGGTTTCAGGATTATCGGAATGAGTTTGTTAACAAGACTTGATCAACCTTGTTAGTGGATTCTTTTTTATGAGCGTGAGATGGATGAAACTAGAAGCACAAACTTCTGTACCCCACTTTTACTTTCTGTCATTTATATTAAATAAAGTAAAAGTAGTATTTTTTTGTCTATTTCCTGACTTATCTGTGCAATATAAAAATATCCCGAAAATAAATGTCCTCAGAATGCCATGCCAAAATTACCGCGGGAGGAGCTGCCACCTGGCCACGAGGGTGGTGGGTGCCCCCCCCCCCCCCCCCCCGCCTATAGGGCGCGCCCCCTGCCTCGTGGGCCCATGGTGGCCCTCCTCCACTTATCCCAGCACCCATCTTCTTCCTCTATCTCACACAAACCCGAAAAACCAACTCAAGCACGAGTTCCAGCCACTTTTGCTGCGATTTTCGATCTCCTTGCTCAAAGCACCTCTTGCAAAACTGCTTGGGGAGATTGTTCCTTGGTATGTGACTCCTCCATTGGTCCAATTAGTTTTTGTTCTAGTGCTTTATTCTTTGCAAATTTTTGCTGCATAGGTGACCATGTTCTTGAGCTTGCATGTCAAATTTATATGGTTCCAAGTAGTTCTAATGCTTGATATAGGCTCTAGGCACTTGTAGGAGTAGTTGCTATCAGTTTTATTGAGTTTGGTTTACTTTTATTTTGAAGTTACTAAAAGTTTCAGAATTTTTCAGAGAAAAACAATATGTTTAGGAAGATGTTCCAAGGTGGTTCCTCTAAGAAACAAGGACCCAGAATTGCTATGCGTGATGCTGACGAGGATCCACCAAGAGACGCTCCAGTACGGCCTTGCGAATGGCCGTCGGAAAATTTTATGGATCGTGCGGGAATTAAAGAAGAATTCAAAGCATATTTGCACAATGTCGGTCTTGAGGATTTTGAGGCTAAAAAATGCCCCCAGTATCATGATCTCACAAGTTCATTTGTGAAGAGGTTTGAGTATTCATCTTCGCGTAATTCTCCTTCAGTCATGTTTGATCTTTATGACAAATCTTATACCATGGACCTAGAGGATTTCAATCTTGCATGCAAACTTCCATCATGGGGCAGTATTAGGGATCCCCCTAAATCTGAATTTAGAAAATTTCTTGCTAGATAACTGTGGGGGAATCCAGAGATATAATGCAGGCTACCATAGGGAGCATTCACTTTCCTGCCATACATTATTTTGCTCTTTTCATCGGTAGATGCATAAATGCTAAGGATGAAGCATGTCACATGTGTGTCCCTAATCTCAGCATTCTTAGGAGTGCTGTGTTAGGAGACCAATCTTATCATATGGGAGCCATTGTAGCTCGTAGGTTGCATCATAATAGACATAATGGAGATTTCTTTGGAGGAATTTATGCAACCCGCTTAGCACATTTTCTTGAAATAGACATTCGTGAGGGTGATATGGAGTTGCCTCCTGCATATTTAGATTATAACTCTATGGCTTCGCACTAGTTTGTCGAGAGGCCTGAATCACCTCTCTTATATCGTTTAATTTTTGATAAACGACGTGTTTTCCGTATTACTCTCCCTGCTCCTGCCTTCTTTGATTCACAGACAAAAGGAAGATGTGTTATTAACAGAGAGGAGGCAGAAGAGTACGAGAGGAGAGCGGAGGCAGCCAGACTCCACGCTGCAGCTCAGCAGGCGATAACCGCTGCACATCAGTATGACCCCAACTATCCTTCCTCATCACAGTACGACCCCAACAACTATTATTATGGATATCCGCCAGGTCAGCCGTGGCCATAGACCAACTTAGGCCAAAAGCCTAAGCTTGGGGGAGTACGTATTTCTCACCGACATTACATCTATGTTCACACACACTCATTGCTAGATGTCGGTGCTCATACTTTTTCACTGTAATATCCATGCTAGTTTATTTTATTTTTCCTGCTTTCTTCTTGTGTGTTTGTTAAATCTTAAGAAAAACCAAAAGAATTAGTAGTAGTTTATTTTCTGTTGTAGTAGTAATTAAAAACAAAACCAAAAATATTTCTCGTTCTTCTTTTGCTTGTTGGGAGCTCTCCCGTGTAAATCGTTTTATTTCTTTTCTTTTCTTTGGGGGTCAGTAGGAGAAGACCATAATTAAATTGTTGAAGTGGCTCTTATATGCATTATTGGTGAATTAACCAAAGAGTCCATATTGCCTTGTCTTCTCCTATTTATTGAATGCTCACAGATTCCAGCTTAGTCCAATGCACGTGCACTCTTATTATTATTCACACCGTTCGGTCATGCAAGTGAAAGGCAATTATGATGATATATGATGGACTGACTGAGATAAGAAAAGCTGGTATGAACTCGACCTCTTTTGTTTTTCTAAATATGATGAGTCCCGCATTCTTGATTTAGCTTATTATGAATAAAAATGTTTGCAATGAAAATTAGAGATCATAGTTGTTTGTGCCATGCTTGATTAGCTATGAGTTATAATGATTTACCTTGTATGCCAACATGCTATTGAGATGATTATGATGTGGTATGATGGGGTGGTATCCTCCTTTGAATGATTTAAGTGACTTGACTTGGCACATGTTCACGCATGTAGTTGAAACAAAATCAACATAGCCTTCACGATATTTATGTTCATGGTGGATTATATCCTACTCATGTTTGCATCCAATGTTTATTAATTTTAATGCATGTACATGGCTGTTGTAGCTCTCTAGTTGGTCGCTTCTCAGTCTTTTGCTAGCCTTCACCTGTACTAAGCGGGAATACTGCTTGTGCATCCAAAACCCTTAAACCCCAAAGTTATTCCAGATGAGTCCACTATACCTTCCTATATGCGGTATCTACCTGCCGTTCCAAGTAAATTTGTATGTGCCAAACTCTAAACCTTCAAATAGACATTCTGTTTTGTATGCTCGAATAGCTCATGTATCAACAAAGGTTGTCCTTATCTTTCGTGTTAGGCGGGTTATTCTCAAGAGGAGTGGACTCCGCTCCTCACTCACGAGAAAATGGCTGGTCACCGGGATGCCCAGTCCCATGCTTTATGCAAACTAAATCAAAATTAATTGCAAACAAAACTCTCCCTGGGACCTGATGTATGTTGGAGGCACTCGTTGTTTCGAGCAAGCCATGGATTGATGCTTGTTGGTGGAGGGGGAGTATAAACTTTACCATTCTGTTTGGGAACCGCCTATAATGTGTTTAGCATGGAAGATATCGCCATCTCTTAGTTGTTACGTTGACAATGAAAGTATACCGCTCAAAATACAATTTATCTCTATTTCAAAACCAAGCTCTGGCACCTCTACAAATCCCTGCTTCCCTCTACGAAGGGCCTATCCATTTACTTTTATGCTGAGTCATCACACTCTTATTAAAAAGCACTAGCTGGAGAGCACAGCCCTCATTTGCATTCATCACTGTTAATTTATATTGGGTGTGACTATGATTGGATCTCTTTTACCATGAATTACAATGTCTAGTCAGTCCTTGATCTTTAAAGCTGCTCTGCATTTATGTTTTGCAGTCTCAGAAAGGGCTAGCAAGATACCATCTTGTTATATCATATTATGATTGTTTTGAGAAAGTGTTGTCATCCGAGATTTATTATTATGACTTGCTAGTTGATTATGCTATTGATATGAGTAATTATGAGACCTGAGAATTATTGCTAATGTGGTTAGTTATGATCTATACTGAAAACTTGAATGCTGGCTTGACATAGTTACAACAATAAGAGCAAACAGAGTTTGTAAAAGTTTTTCTTTCTTTCAGTTTGTCAACTGAATTGCTTGAGGACAAGCAAGGGTTTAAGCTTGGGGGAGTTGATACGTCTCCGTCGTATCTACTTTTCCAAACACTTTTTCCCTTGTTTTGGACTCTAACTTGTATGATTTGAATGGAACTAACCCGGACTGACGCTGTTTTCAGCAGAATTACCATGATGTTGTTTTATGTGCAGAAAACAAATATTCTCGAAATGACCTGAAACTCCACAGGAGGTCTTAGAAAAAATAAAAAAAATCCTCGCCAAATATGAAGACCAGGGGGCCCACACCCTTTCCACGAGGGTGGGGGGCGCCCCCCTAGGGCGTGCCCCCCTACCTCGTGGGCCCCCTGTTGACCCTCCGACGCCAACTCCAACTCTATATATTTGCTTTCGGAGAGAAAAAATCAGAGAGAAGAAATCATCGCGTTATACGGTACGGAGCCGCCGCCAAGACCTAAAACCTCTCGGGAGGGCTGATCTGGAGTCCGTTCGGGGCTCCGGAGAGGGGGATTCATCGCCGTCGTCATCATCAACCATCCTCCATCACCAATTTCATGATGCTCACCGCCGTGCGTGAGTAATTCCATCGTAGGCTTGCTGGACGGTGATGGGTTGGATGAGATTTATCATGTAATCGAGTTAGTTTTGTTGGGGTTTGATCCCTAGTATCCATTATGTTCTGAGATTGATGTCGTTATGACTTTGCTATGCTTAATGCTTGTCACTAGGGCCCGAGTGCCATATGTGAGTTCTTGATCCTATCTTGCAAGTATATAGTCACCTACTATGTGTTATGATCCGGCAACCCCGAAGTGACAATAATCGGGACCACTCCCGGTGATGACCATAGTTTGAGGAGTTCATGTATTCACTATGTGCTAATGCTTTGTTCCGGTTCTCTATTAAAAGGAGGCCTTAATATCCCTTAGTTTCCAATAGGACCCTGCTGCCACGGGAGGGTAGGACAAAAGATGTCATGCAAGTTCTTTTTCCATAAGCACGTATGACTATATACGGAATACATGCCTACATTACATTGATGAATTGGAGCTAGTTCTGTGTCACCCTATGTTATGACTGTTACATGATGAACCGCATCTGGCATGATTATCCATCACTGATCCGGTTCCTACGAGTTTTCCATATACTGGTTCTTGCTTATTTACTTTTCCGTTGCTACTGTTACAATCACTACAAAATACCAAAAACATTACTTTTGTTGTCTTTACTTTTGTTGCCGCTACCACCACTATCATATTACTTTGCTACTAAACACTTTGTTGTAGATACTAAGTCTCCAGGTGTGGTTGAATTGACAACTCAGTTGCTAATACTTGAGAATATTCTTTGGCTCCCCTTGTGTCGAATCAATAAATTTGGGTTGAATACTCCACCCTCGAAAGCTATTGCGATCCCCTATACTTGTGGGTTATCAAAGCTACCAGCGCAGGGCTTCGCCTAAGCACTGCAATGATATGACCGAGGTGGATTATGGTGGAGGGGGCATCGCACACGGCTAAGAGATCAATGATCAACTTGTGTGTCTATGGGGTGCCCCCTCTGCCGTATATAAAGGAGTGGAGGAGGGGTAGGAGGCTGGCCTCCTAGGCGTGCCCCAAGGGGAGTCCTACTCCCACCGGGAGTAGGATTCCCCCCTTCCAAGTAGTAGGAGTAGGAGAGAAGGAAAGGGAAGAGAGAAGAGAAGGAAGGAGGGGGCGCCGCCCCTCCCCCCTAGTCCAATTCGGACTAGGCCTCGGGGGGCGCACAGCCTGCCGTAGGCAGCCCCTCTCTCTCCCCTAAAGCCCAATAAGGCCCATATACTCCCCGGGGGGTTCCGGTAACCCCCCCCCCCAGTACTCCGGTTAATGCCCGAACTCATCCGAAACCATTCCGATGTACAAACATAGTCATCCAATATATCGATATTTATGTCTCGACCATTTCGAGACTCCTCGTCATGTCCGTGATCATATTCGGGACTCCGAACAACCTTCCGTACATCAAAACACATAAACTCACAATACCGATCATCACCGAACGTTAAGCGTGCGGACCCTACAGGTTCGAGAACTATGTAGACATGACCGAGACATGTCTCCGGTCAATAACCAATAGCGGAACCTCGATGCTCATATTTCTCCCACATATTCTACGAAGATCTTTATCGGTCAAACCGCATAACAACATACGTTGTTCCCTTTGTCATCGATATGTTAATTGCCTGAGATTCGATCGTTGGTATCTCATTACCTAGTTCAATATCGTTACCGACAAGTCTCTTTACTCGTTCTGTAATGCATCAACCCACAACTAACTCATTAGTCACATTGCTTGCAAGGCTTATAGTGATGTGCATTACTGAGAGGGCCCAGAGATACCTCTCCAACAATCGGAGTGACAAATCCTAATCTCGATCTATGCCAACTCAACAAGTACCATCGGAGACACCTGTAGAGCACCTTTATAATCACCCAGTTACGTTGTGACGTTTGGTAGCACACAAAGTGTTCCTCCAGTATTCGGGAGTTGCATAATCCCATAGTCATAGGAACATGTATAAGTCATGAAAAAAGCAATAGCAATAAACTAAACGATCATAGTGCTAAGCTAACGAATGGGTCTTGTCAATCACATCATTCTCATATGATGTGATCCCGTTAATCAAATGACAACTCATTTCTATGTCTAGGAAACTTAACCATCTTTGATCAACGAGCTAATCATGTAGAGGCATACTAGTGACACTCTGTTTGTCAAAGTTCTGTTCTCCTTTCGTTCTCTTCTTTCTTTTCTTTTTGCCTGAGTCAGACATCAAATAGCTTCGATTTGCATTATCCGTTGGAATGTATCAAAATCAATATCAAAATCAATAAGATGAAAGATGTACAATCCAATTTCTCGATTCAATAGAAGCCCAAAGAGGTGCATATGGTACCCAAATAAGAATAGGATAGATATGTCAAAAGCAGTCTATGTATTCACACATGTACTAAGTTTCCGGTTAATACAATTCTAGCATGAATAATAAACATTTATCATGATATAAGGAAATAAATAATAACTTTATTATTGCCTCTAGGGCATATTTCCTTCATTGATGCCTCGCCCGATCGCACACGGCCCCAGCCTGGGTCCCAGGAGGGCCTATCCCCGACGATTTCTGGGTCGTGTGGGAAGGACACCCTATCACACACACTCACTTGGCGATGGTTCCAAATGCCGTCACGGAAAGGGGTTAAAACCGTTTATTTAGGACTGATGCGTACCAGTGTTACCATCAGCGTCTGTCTTCTTCTTGAAGATCCATTTATTCTCAGTGGCTTGCCGATCATCCGGCAAGTCCACCAAAGTCCACACTTTGTTCTCATACATGGATCCTATCTCAAATTTCATGGTCTCAAGCCATCTATCGGAATCTGGGCTCATCATAGCTTCATCATAGTTCGTAGGTTCGCCATGGTTTAGTAACATGACTTCCAAGACAGGATCACCGTACCACTCTGGTGCGAAACATGCTCTGTTCGACCTACGAGGTCCAGTAGTAACTTGATCTGAAGTTTCATGATTATCATCATTAGTTTCCTCTCTAGTTGGTGTAGGCATCACAGGAACGGATTTCTCTGATGTGTGATACGTCTCCAACGTATCTATAATTTTTTATTGTTCTGTGCTGTTATATTATCAATCTTGGATGTTTTATAGTCGTTTTATAGTCATTTTATAGCAATTTTTGGTACTAACCTATTGATATAGTGCCAAGTGCCAGTTACTGTTTTCTGCATGTTTTTACATCGCAGGAAATCAATATCAGACAGAGTACAAATGCAACGAAACTCCACAGAGATTTTTTTGGACCAAAAGGAACGTAATGGGCCTTGGCTGCACCTGAGGGGTGCCCCGAGGGGGGCACAACCCACCAGGGCGCGCTAGGAGGCCCAGGCACACCCTGGTGGGTTGTGCCCACCTCGGGTGCCCCCCGGACCGCCTCTTTGCTCTATAAATACCCCAATATTCCAGAAACCCTAGGCAGGTCGATGAAATATTCATCCAGCCGCCGCAGAGTCCAGAACCACCAGATCCAATCTAGACACCATCTCGAATGGGGTTCACCACCTCCATTGGTGCCTCTCCAATGATGTGTGAGTAGTTCTTTGTAGACCCTCGGGTCAGTAGTTAGTAGCTAGATGGCTTCCTCTCTCTCGCTGAATTCTCAATACAATGGTCTCTTGGGGATCCATATGATGTAACTCTTTTGCAGTGTGTTTGTTGGGATTGATGAACTTTGAGTTTATGATCAGATCTATATTTTTATATCCATGAAAGTTATTTGATTTTCTTTGATCTCTTATATGCATGATTGCTTATAGCCTCGTATTTCTTCTCTGATATTTGGGTTTTGTTTGGCCAACTTGATCTATTTATCTTGCAATGGGAATAGGTGCTTTGTACTGTGTTCAATCTTACGGTGCTTGATCCCAGTGACAGAAGGGGAACCGACACGTATGTATCATTGCTACTAAGGATAAAATGATGGGGTCTATCTCTACATAGATATATCTTGTCTACATCATGCCATAGTTCTTATTGCATTACTCCGTTTTTCCATGAACTTGATACACTAGATGCATGCTGGATAGCGGTCGATGTGTGGAGTAATAGTAGTAGATGCAGGCAGGAGTCGGTCTACTAATCTTGGACGTGATGCCTATATAATGATCATTGCCTGGATATCGTCATGATTATTTGAAGTTCTATCAATTGCCCAACAATAATTTGTTCACCCACCGTTTGCTATTTTTCTCGAGAGAAACTACTAGTGAAACCTACGGCCCCCGGGTCTTCTTTTTCATATATTTGCCTTTGCGGTCTACTTTTTCCTTGCATTTATTTTCAGATCTATTAAACCAAAAATACAAAAATACCTTGCTGTGTTTTATTTCTACTCCCTTCGTCTAGGTGTGTAAGTCACCTTACAAAAATCAAATAATCCCAAAACACTTAGGCACGGTACATTAACTTCCTTGTCGTTTCTTGTCTCGTGACATATCAACCAATAAGAGATGTGGGCCGTGCATGCTTTTAATGACTTGAGACTAACAAACATGACATGCAGTGGTTAGTTCATTGCATGCAATGGTATTAATTAGCAAAAAGACATTAAGTTCTCTCGTTTTCCACTCCGCCTTGGTCACGGTGCACACTCTAAGATGACTTACACACCTAGACGGAGGGAGTATTTATTTTATTTGGCATTCGATCTATCAATCTACTACAATTTACCTCACGTCCGTTTGCCTATCTTGAGGCACCGTACCCAGGAAGGGATTGACAACCGCTTTAACACGTCGGGTTGCGAGGATTTTTTATCTTTGTGCAGGGGCTGTTTACGTTGTGTTGCTTGGTTCTCCTACTGGTTCGATAAGCTTGGTTTCATATCTGAGGGAAATACCTACCGCAGCTGTGCTGCATCATCCCTTCCTCTTTGGGCAAATACCGACATAGCTTCAAGCGACATCAAAAGGAATTTCTCGCGCCGTTGCCGGGCAGGATCAAGTCAAGATAGTCTCCCGGCTACGCACCATTTTGGGCGCCGTTGCCGGGGAGGATTTTCAACATATACCAGGTTCCTAATCACAAATCTCATCTCCTCGCCATTTACATTATTTGTCATTTTCCTCTCGTTTTCCTCTCCCCCACTTCACAAAAATTTGCCGTTTTATTCGCCTCTCTTTTTCCATTTGCCGTTCTCTTGCTTACCAGTCTTGATGGCTAGCGTTCCTACCCATCCTTTGTCACCAGATTTTGAAGTTTTATACTTCAAGCAAAGACAAGGAGAAAATTTGAAAGATGTCTGGTATAGTCTTATGGAATCATATCGTATTTCCAATCTAAGGGGGGACGCTAAAGTTTTTCTTCGTAATTTTTAAATAGGATTGGCTCTGCATCATAGACAACTTCTAGATTTTGCCGCTAAAGGAAATTTCATTGAACTTGATGCCAATGCTGCCTATGAAATTCTAGAGGGAATTTTGGGAATTCTACCTCAAAAGAAGGGGTTTCCTTTTACCCCCGAGGGAGCTCAAATGTTGGACAAACTTGGTGATTTGCATAAACATATGGTTGAAATACAGAAATATAATGAACCCCTCAAACACCTTAATGATAGTATCAATCGCTTGAATACCCTGATTACTCTTTGCAACAAGCGATTTGATATTTTGGATCTTAAGATGGTTTATTTCCCAGAGAATTTAGGGAAGCGTAAAGAGCCTCCCGGGTTTGAGAAAACCCTTACAAAAGTTGTCAAAACTTCGGATGACAAAACTTAGATCCTTGCTTTATGCCTAGCTAAGGGCGTAAAACTATAGAGCTTGTTGGGAGGCAACCCAACGAATAAAATTTATTTTTGCTTTTTGTTTTTTGTTCTTGAGTGTTAACACAATTATGCTACTGTTATGATTGTATTTTTTATGTTTTAATTAGTGTTTGTGCCAAGTAGAACCAATAGGATCTTCTTGGGCGGTAGTTGTTTGATCTTGCTGAAAAAGACAAAAACTTTGCGCGCATGAAAACAATTCTCATTTTTTTCAGAAAGAGATTTTGCCCTAATTCTTTTTGCAGAAGATTAATATACAAATTACCAGGGTCTTCCTAGTTTTTCAGAATTTTTGGAATTCCAGAAGTTTTGGAAATAGTCAGATTGCTACAGACTGTTCTGTTTTGACATATTCTGTTTTCTTTGCGCTGTGTGCTTATTTTGATGGATCTATGGTTTTCTTTGATGAGTTTTTGCCATAGAAAAGTCGGAATACAGTAGATATAATGCAAGAAAAAAATATGAATTGGTTTGATACAGTACTTATAGTAGTGGTTTGCTTTCTTATACTAAGGGATCTCACGAAGGTTTTGTTGAGTTTTGTGTGATTGAAGTTTTCAAGTTTTGGGTTATCTTACAATGGATGAAGGAAGGATAGAAGAGCCTAAGCTTGGGGATGCCCCGGCATCCCAAGCTATTATCCAAAGAATGAGCAACCAACTAAGCTTGGGGATGCCCCCGAGTGGCATCCCCTCTTTCCTCTAACGACCATCGGTATTTTACTTGAAGCTATATTTTTATTCGTCACATAATATGTGTTTTTCTTGGAGCGTCTTGTATGATATGAGTCTTTGCTTGTTTTATTTTGTGTTTTAAGTCATCAACCCTTGCTGGACACACCTATTTGGGACAGCCAAAATTATGTCATAACTTGTTAGAATTGCTCTTTATGCTTCACTTAAATTTTTATGAGTAATGGACTTGCTCTAGTGCTCCACTTATATCTTTTTGAGCATGGTGTGCTTTATTATTTTTCAAGAAATGCTCTCTTGCTTGACTTAGATTTATTTGAGAGTTAGTGAAATTTTGAAGAAATTCTCTCTCGCTTCACTTATATTATTTTGAGAGAAAGAAAAATAATTATGCTCATTATCTTCACTTATATTTGTTTGAGATTATGAAAAGAAACATATGAAAATTAGTCCCAAAGTGATAGATATCCAAGAAGGATATAATAAAAACTTTCATGAAGATCATTGGACAAAATAAACTTGATTCTTAGTAATAGTTTTGAGATATGATATGTGAGTTATGTTGATGAGTAATTATGCTTTAGTAAGAATATTGGTGATAAGGTTTGTGATTCCCTATGCAAGCACGAAAGTCAATAGTCATGCAATGAAATTATATCCTACTTGTGGTGCATTATTCAGTGTTAATTATGCTTAATGCTTGCTTATGAGATTATTCGTTTCTTGGTTGGTCACTTCTCAATCTTTTTGCTAGCCTTCATTTTGCACCAAGTATGATCTCTACCTATGCATCCAAAATCCTTTAAACCAGTTTTGCCACAAGAGTCCACTATATCTACCTATATGTGGTATTCTTTTGCTGTTCTAAGCAAATTTGCATGTGCCATCTCTAATTTTCAAAATAAACTTCTCTTTTGTGTATTTGTTTTGCTCGCGGAGCGGTGAGGATGGCTAATATTTTCCATGTTGGATGTGTTATTCTCACGATGAGTGTTTATTCACTTGTCATTGCACGAGAGTAAGGCAAAGGTTCTAGGGATGGCCAATCCCGAAATGCAAAAATGAATTTACTTTATGTTATCAAATAATAAATTCCTTGGAAAGTGTTGGTATGGAGGGCAACCGTGGATACGGCTAGCCATGGAAAGTGAAAGTATGGTGGAAAAAGGAATAAACTTTATTTTCTATTTGGGAACCGCCTATGATATATCTAGCATGGAAAGTGTTGGGAAATCTAAGTCGTTTTTGTTGGTGGGATGAATACACCACCCAAAATGTTTTTATCTCTATTTTTTCGCTTTGAGCTCTGGCACCTCTACAAATCCCTACTTCCCTCTGCGAAGGGCCTTTCTTTTATTTTATGGAATTTTTATTTTGAATTTGAGTCTCCATCTTCTCTTATAAAAGCACCAACTTGGAGGCAATATGATCGTACTTAAGTATTGGGTGTAGCTAATATTCGAGTGTGTTTCATGAATGGATCAATGGTTGAGCATGATGGGCTAGGGATAACTTATTTTAGCGTTGATAGTTGGAAGACATGGTTGCTTGTTGATATGCTTGAGTATCTAAATTATTATATCAAAACTAGACTATTGCTTTGAATCACATAAAAGTCCAATTGTCCATGCTATAAAGAAAAGAATATGATATGACATGATAGGCAGCATTCCACATCAAA
The DNA here is from genome assembly GCF_056163025.1 of Triticum urartu. Lineage (NCBI taxonomy): Eukaryota > Viridiplantae > Streptophyta > Magnoliopsida > Poales > Poaceae > Triticum > Triticum urartu. Next base: position 436,136,267 of record NC_141873.1, read on the forward strand.
TATTCTGTTTTTATCACTTACCTACTCAAGGACGAGTAGGAGTTAAGCTTGGGATGCTGATACGTCTCCAACGTATCTATATTTTTTTTATTATTCCATGTTGTTATATTACCAATCTTGGATGTTTTACAGTCATTTTATATCATTTTTTGGTACTAACCTATTGACATAGTGCCAAGTGCTAGTTGCTGTTTTCTGCATGTTTTCTACATCGCAGGAAATCAATATCAGACAGAGTCCAAACGCAACAAAACTCCACGAAGATTTTTTGGGACCAGAAGGAACGTAATGGGCCCTGACTGCACCTGGGGGGTGCCCTGAGGGGGGCACAACCCACCGGGGCGTGCCAGGAGGCCCAGGCGCGCCCTGGTGGGTTGTGCCCACCTCGGGTGCCCCCGGGACCGCATCTTTGCTCTATAAAAACCCCAATATTCCAGAAACCCCATGCAGGTCGACGAAATATTCATCCAGCCGCCTCAGGGTCCAGAACCACCAGATCCAATCTAGACACCATGTCGGATGGGGTTCTCCACCTCCATTGGTGCCTCTCCGATGATGAGTGAGTAGTTCTTTGTAGACCTTCGGGTCCGTAGTTAGTAGCTAGATGGCTTCCTCTCTCTCGCTGAATTCTCAATACAATGGTCTCTTGGAGATCCATATGATGTAACTCTTTTGCGGTGTGTTTGTTGGGATCGACAAACTTTGAGTTTATGATCAAATCTATCTTTTTATATCCATGAAAGTTATTTGAGTTTCTTTGATCTCTTATATGCATGATTGCTTATAGCCTCGTATTTCTTCTCCAATATTTAGGGTTTGTTTGGCCAATTTGATCTATTTATCTTGCAATGGGAAGAGGTGCTTTGTAGTGGGTTCGATCTTACGGTGCTTGATCCCAGTGACAGAAGGGGAACCGACACGTATGTATCGTTGTTACTAAGGATAAAATGATATGGTCTATCTCTACATAGATAGATCTTGTCTACATCATGCCATCGTTCTTATTGCATTACTCCGTTTTCCATGAACCTAATACACTAGATGCATGCTGGATAGTGGTCGATGTGTGGAGTAATAGTAGTAGATGTAGGCAGGAGTCGGTCTACTAATCTTGGACGTGATGCCTATATAATTATCATTGCCTAGATATCGTCATGATTATTTGAAGTTTTGTCAATTACCCAACAGTAATTTGTTCATCCACCGTTTGTTATTTTTCTCGAGAGAAGCTACTAGTGAAACCTACGGCCCCAGGTCTTCTTTTTCATATATTTCCTTTGCGATCTACTTTTCCATGCATTTATTTTCAGATCTATTAAACCAAAAATACAAAAATACCTTGCTGCGTTATATTTATATTTATTTTATTTGGCGTTCGATCTATCAATCTACTACAATTTACCTCACGTCCGTTTGCCTATCTTGAGGCGCCGTACCCCGAAAGGGGTTGACAACCCCTTTAACACGTCGGGTTGCGAGGATTTGTTATCTGTGTGCAGGGGCTGTTTATGTTGTGTTGCTTGGTTCTCCTACTTGTTCGATAACCTTGGTTTCATATCTGAGGAAATACCTACCGCCGCTATGCTGCATCATCCCTTCCTCTTTGGGGAAATACCGACGTAGCTTCAAGAAATATCAATGTGCTACTTTCCAAATTGAGAGAAGGTACAATTACCTCATCAAGTTCTACTTTCCTCCCACTCAATTCTTTCGACAGAAACTCCTTCTCTAGAAATGTTCCATTCTTGGCAACAAAGATCTTGCCTTTGGATCTGTGGTAGAAAGTGTACCCAATTGTTTCCTTAGGGTATCCTATGAAGACACACTTCTCCGATTTGGGTTTGAGCTTATCAGGCTGAAGCCTTTTGACATAAGTGTCGCAACCCCAAAATTTAAGAAACGACAGCTTAGGTTTCTTGCCAAACCATAGTTCATACGGTGTCGTCTGAACGGACTTAGATGGTGCCCTATTTAACGTGAAGGCAGCTGTCTCTAATGCATAACCCCAAAACGATAGTGGTAAATCGGTAAGAGACATTATAGAACGCACCTTATCCAATAAAGTACGGTTACGGCGTTCAGACACACCATTACGTTGTGGTGTTCCAGGTGGCATGAGTTGTGAAACAATTCCACATTGTTTTAAATGAAGTCCAAACTCGTAACTCAAATATTCGCCTCCGCGATCAGATCGTAGAAACTTTATTTTCTTGTTACGATTATTCTCCACTTCACTCTAAAATTCTTTGAACTTTTCAAATGTTTTAGACTTGTGTTTCATCAATTAGATATACCCATACCTACTCAAATCATCTGTGAAGGTCTTAAAATGACAATACCCGCCGCGTGCTTCAACACTCATCAGACCGCATACATCGGTATGTATTATTTCCAATAATTCATTAGCTTGCTCCATTGTTCCGGAGAACGGAGTTTTAGTCATCTTGCCCATGAGGCATGGTTCGCAAGTATCAAATGATTCATAATCAAGTGATTCCAAAAGTCCGTCTGCATGGAGTTTCTTCATGCACTTTACACCAGTATGACCTAAACGGTAGTGCCACAAATATGTTGCACTATCATTATCAACTTTGTATATTTTGGCATCAATATTATGAATATTTGTACCACTACGATCGAGATTCAATAAACTATTCACATTGGGTGTATAAACAGAACAATAATTATTCTCTGACTTAAATAAATAAACGTATTGCAATAAACATGATCTAATCATATTCATGCTCAACGCAAACACCAAATAACATTTATTTAGGTTCAACACTAATCACAAAAGTAGAGGGTGTGTGAGATGGTGATTATATCTACCTTGGAATCATTTCCAACACACATCGTCACCTCGCTTTTAACTAGTCTCTGCAACTCCTGTTTCGAGTTACTAATGTTAGCAATTGAACCAGTATCAAATACCCAGGGATTACTTCGAAGACTAGTAAAATACACATCAATAACATGTATATCGAATATACCTTTTTTCAATTTGCCATCCTTCTTATCCGCCAAGTATTTGGGGCGGTTCCACTTCTAGTGACCATTTCCTTTGAAGTAGAAGCACTCAGTTTTAGGCTTAGGTCCAGCTTTGGGCTTCTTCACGGGTGTATCAACTTGCTTGCCATTATTCTTGAAGTTCCCTTTCTTTCCCTTGCCCCTTTTCTTGAAACTAGTGGTCTTGTTTAACCATCACAACTTGATGCTCTTACTTGATTTCTACCTTGACCGATTTCAGCATCGCGAAGAGCTCGGGAATCGTTTTTGTCATCCCTTGCATATTATAGTTCATCACGAAGTTCTAGTAGCTTGGTGATAGTGATTAGAGAACTCTTTCAATCACTATCTTATCCAGAATATTAACTCCCACTTGATTCAAGCGATTGTAGTACCCAGACATTCTGAGCACATGCTCACTAGTTGAGTTATTCTCCTCCATCTTGTAGGCAAAGTACTTGTCAGAGGTCTCATACCTCTCAACACGGGCAAAAGTCTAAAATACCAATTTCAGCTCTTGAAACATCTCATATGTTCCATGGCGTTCAAAACGTCATTGGAGCCCCGATTCTAAGCCGTAAAGCATGGTGCACTAAACTATTAAGTAGTCAGCATATCAAGCTTGCCAAAAGTTCATAACATCTGCATCTGCTCCTGCAATAGGCCCGTCACCTAGCGGTGCATCAAGGACACAATTCTTCTTTGCAGCAATGAGAATAATCCTCAGATCACGGACCCAGTCCGCATCATTGCTACTATCATCTTTTAACTTAGTTTTCTTTAGGAACTTATCAAAAATATATAGGAGCTATATCGTGAGCTATTGATCTACAACATAGATATGCAAAAATATCAAGAGTAAGTTCATGATAAATTAAGTTCAATTAATCAAATTACTAATGAACTCCCACCTAAATAAACATCCCTCAAGTTTATATAAGTGATACACGATCCTAATAAACTAACCCATGTCCGATCATCACGTGAGATGGGGTAGTCATCAATGGTGAACATCTCTATGTTGATCATATCTACTATATGACTCATGTTCGACCTTTCGGTCTCCATTGTTCCGAGACCATGTCTGTACATGCTAGGCTCGTCAAGTTTAACCCAAGTATTCTGCATGTGCAAAGCTGTCTTACACCTGTTGTATGTGAACGTAGAGTCTATCACACCCGATCATCACGTGGTGTCTCGAAACGGTGAACTGTAGCAACGGTGCATACTCAGGGAGAACACTTTTATCTTGAAATTAAGTGAAGGGATCATCTTATAATGCTACCGCTGTTCTAAGAAAATAAGATGCATAAAGGATAAACATCACATGCAATCAAAATATGTGACATGATATGGCCATCATTATCTTGTGCTTTTTATCTCCATCTCCAAAGTATTGTCATGATCTCCATCGTCACCGGCTCGACACCTTGATCTCCATCGTAGCATCGTTGCGTCGAGGTCGTCACGCCAACTATTGCTTCTACAACTATCGCTAACGCATAGTGATAAAGTAAAGCAATTACATGGCGCTTGCACTTCCTACAATAAAGAGACAACCCTAAGGCTCCTACTGGTTGTCGATATTACAAAACATGATCATCTCATACATCAACATATATCACATCATATCTTGACCATATCACATCACAACATGCCCTGCAAAAGCAAGCTAGACGTCCTCTACTTTGTTGTTCCAAGTTTTACGTGGCTGCTACGGGCTTCTAGCAAGAACCATTCTTACCTAGGCATAAAACCACAATGGTGGTTCATCAAGTTTGTTGTTTTAACCTTCTTTAAGGACCGGCCGTAGTCAAATTCGATTCAACTAAAGTAGGAGAAACAGACACTCGCCAACCACCTTTATGCAAAACTAGTTGCATGTCAGTCGGTGGAACTGGTCTCATGTGCATGGACATGTAAGGTTGGTCCGAGTCGCTTCATCCCACAATACCGCCGAATCAAAATAAGACGTTGGTGGTAAGCAATATGACTATCACCGCCCACAACTCTTTGTGTTCTACCCGTGCATATCATCTATGCATAGACCTGGCTCATGATGCCACTGTTGGGAAATGTTGCATGGAAAACAAAAAAATTCTACGCACACGCAAGATCTATCCATGGAGATGCATAAAAACAAGAGGGGGAGAGTGTGTCAATGTACTGTTGTAGATTGTAAGCAGAAGCGTTTAACAACGCGGTTGATGTAGTCGAACTTCTTCGCGCTCCAACTGATCAAGTACCGAACATATGACACCTCCATGTTCTGCACACGTTCAACTCGGTGACGTCCTCCGCCTTCTTGACCTAGCAAGACAGCAAGGTAGTAGATTAGTTTCGGCAGCATGATGGCATGGTGACGGTGATGGTGAAGTGATCTCCGCAGGGCTTCGCCTAAGCACTACAAAAATATGACCGAGGGAGTAAACGGTGGACGGGGGCACCGCACACATCTAAGACAATAGTGTGTCCTTGTGTGGCGCCCGCTCTATCGGTGTCAAAACCGGCAGATCTCGGGTAGGGGGTCCCAAGCTGTGTGTCATGGATCGATGGGTAACAGGAGACAGGTGATACGCCCATTTTGCATCATGCTTTTATATTGATATTTATTGCATTATGGGCTGTTATTACACATTATGTCACAATACTTATGCCTATTCTCTCTTATTTTACAAGGTTTACATAAAGAGGGAGAATGCCGGCAACTGGAATTCCGGGCTGGAAAAGGAGCAAATATTAGAGACATATTCTGCGCAACTCCAAAAGTCCTAAAACTCCATGGAAGTTATTTTTGGAAATAATAAAAAATACTAAGCGAAGAAAATACCAGATGGGGCCCACACCCTGGTCATGAGGGTGGGGGCGCGCCCTACCCCCCTAGGCGTGCTTCCCTGCCTCATTGGCCCCCTGGTGGCCCTCCGGTGCCCATCTTCTGCTATATGAAGTCTTTCATCCGAGAAAAAAAATCAGAAGCAAGCTTTCGGGATGAGACTCCGCTGCCACGAGGCGGAACCTTGGCGGAACCAATCTAGGGCTCTGGCGGAGCTGTTCTACCGGGGACACTTCCCTCCGGGAGGGGGAAATCATCGCCATCGTCATCACCAACGCTCCTCTCATCGGGAGGGGTCCAATCTCCATCAACATCTTCACCAGCACCATCTCATCTAAAACCCTAGTTCATCTCTTGTATCCAATCCTTGCCTCTAAGTCTAAGATTGGTACCTGTAGGTTGCTAGTAGTGTTGATTACTCCTTGTAGTTGATGCTAGTTGGTTTACTTGGTGGAAGATCATATGTTCATATCCATTATGCATATTAATACCCCTCTGATTATGAACATGAATATGCTTTGTGAGTAGTTACGTTTGTTCCTGAGGACATGGGAGAAGTCTTGCTATTAGTAGTCATGTGAATTTGGTATTCGTTCGATATTTTGATGAGATGTATGTTGTCTCTCCTCTAGTGGTGTTTTGTGAATGTCGACTACATGACACTTCACCATTGTTTGGGCCTAGAGGAAGGCATTGGGAAGTAATAAGTAGATGATGGGTTGCTAGAGTGACAGAAGCTTAAACCCTAGTTTATGCGTTGCTTCGTAAGGGGCTGATTTCGATCCATATGTTTCATGTTATGGTTAGGTCTACCTTAATACTTCTTTTGTAGTTGCGGATGCTTGCAATAGGATTTAATCATAAGTGGGATGCATGTCCAAGTAAGGACAACACCCAAGCACCGGTCCACCCACATATCAAATTATCAAAGTACCGAACGTGAATCATATGAACGTGATGAAACTAGCTTGACGATAATTCCCATGTGTCCTTCGGAGCGTTTTTCTCTAAATAAGAGTTTTTCAAGGCTTGTCCTTTGCTATAAAAAGGATTGGGCCATCTTGTTGCACTTTATTTACTTTTGTTACTTGTTACCCATTACAAATTATCTTATCACAAAACTATCTATTACCTATAATTTCAGTGCTTGCAGAGAATACCTTGCTGAAAACCGCTTGTCATTTCCTTCTGCTCCTCGTTGGGTTCGACACTCTTACTTATTGAAAGGACTACGATAGATCCCCTAGACTTGTGGGTCATCAAGACTCTATTCTAGCACCGTTGCCGGGGAGTGAAGCGCATTTGGTAGGTGGAATTTGGTAACGAAAAATTTATATAGTGTGCTGAAATTTACTGTCACTTGTTACTATGGACAGTAATCCTTTGAGGGGCTTGATCGGGGTATCTTCACCTCGACCGATAGAGCAAATAGTTGCTCCTCAACCTACTGAACCTACTGAAAATGTCTACTTTGAAATTCCTTCGGGTATGATAGAAAAACTTCTAGCTAATCCTTTTGCAGGAGACGGAACATTACGTCTTGATGAGCACCTAATCTATGTGGATGAAGTTTGTGGATTATTTAAGCTTGCAGGTATGCCCGATGATGTTATCAAGAGGAAGGTCTTCCCTTTATCTTTGAAGGGAGATGCATTGACATGGTATAGTCTATGTGATGATATGGGATCATGGAACTACAAATGATTGAAATTGGAATTTCATCAGAAGTTTTATCCTATGCATCTTGTTCATCGTGATCGTAATTATATATCTAATTTTTGGCCTCGCGAAGGAGAAAGCATCGCTCAAGCTTGGGGGAGGCTTAAGTTAATGTTATATTCATGCCCCAATCATGAGCTCTCAAGAGAAATGATTTTTCAAAAAAATTATGCTCGGCTTTCTGACAACAATCGCTCCATGCTCGATACTTCTTGTACTGGTTCTTTTATGATGAAGACTATTGAATTAAAATGGGATTTATTGGAAAGAATTAAACGCAACTCTGAAGATTGGGATCTCGATGAGGGTAAGGAGTTAGGTATAACACCTAAGTTTGATTGTGTTAAATCTTTTATGGATACCGATGTTTTCTGTAAATTTAGCACTAAATATGGACTTAACTCTGAGATAGTAGCTTCTTTCTGTGAATCATTTGCTACTCATGTTGATCTCCCTGAGGAGAAGTGGTTTAAATATAATCCTCCCATTGAAGTAAAAGTAGTTGCACCTATTAAAGTTGAAGAAAAGGCTATCACTTATAATGATCTTTCCCTGTTAGAATGAAGGATCATGCTAAAGCTTCAACTGTAGTCAACAAAAGTAATATTAGGACACATAAACCCCCTGCGCAAGTTAAAGTTGAACCTAATATTGCTATGGTTAAAGATCTCTTGGCTGATAATATCGATGGGCATGTTTATTTACTTCTGTGATGAAACTGCTAGGATTGCTAAACCTAGTGCTAAAGATAAACATAGACCTGTGGTAGGCATGCCTGTTATTTCTGTTAAAATAGGAGATCATTGTTATCATGGCTTGTGTGATATGGGTGCTAGTGCTAGTGCAATACCTATTTCCTTATACAAAGAAATTATGCATGATATTGCACCCGCTGAGTTAGAAGAAATTGATGTTACCATTAAGCTTGCCAATAGAGATACTATATGACCAACTGGGATTGTTAGAGATGTTGAAGTCTTGTGTGGGAAAGCTAAATATCCTGCTGATTTTCTTGTTCTTGGTTCCCCACAAGATAGCTTTTGTCCCATTATATTTGGTAGACCCTTCTTGAACACTGTTAATGCTAAGATAGACTGCGAAAAGGATGTTGTTACTATTGGTTTGGATGATATGTCTCATGAGTTTAATTTTTCTAAATTTCGTAGACAACCCCGTGATGAAGAATTGCCTAGTAAAGATGAAATTATTGGTCTTGCTTCTATTGCCGTACCTCCTAGTGATCCTTTAGAACAATATTTGCTAGACCATGAAAATGATATGTTTATGAATGAAAGAAGGGAAATAGATGAAGTGTTCTTTAAACAGGAACCTATTTTGAAACACAATTTTCCTGTTGAAATCCTAGGGGATCCTCCTCCACCCAAGGGTGATCCCGTGTTTGAGCTTAAACCATTGCTTGATACTCTTAAATATGCTTATCTTGATGAAAAGAAGATATATCATGTTATTATTAATGCTAACCTTTCAGAGAATGAGGAAGAGAAATTATTGAAAACTCTGAAGAAGCACCATGCTGCTATTGGATATACTCTTGATGATCTTAAGGGCATTAGTCCCACTCTATGCCAACACAAAATAAATTTGGAGAAAGATGCCAAACCAGTTATTGATCATCAACGACGGCTGAATCCTAAGATGAAAGAAGTGGTAAGAAAGGAAATACTAAAGCTCCTTGAGGCAGGTATAATTTATCCCGTTGCTGATAGTCAGTGGGTAAGCCCTATCCATTGTGTCCCAAAGAAAGGAGGTATTACTATCGTTCCTAATGATAAAGATGAATTGATTCCACAAAGAATTATTATAGGTTATAGGATGGTAATTGATTTCCGCAAATTAAATAAAGCTACTAAAAAAGATCATTACCCCTTGCCATTCATTGATCAAATGCTAGAAAGATTATCCAAACACACACATTTTTGCTTTCTAGATGGTTATTATGGTTTCTCTCAAATACCTGTGTCAGCTGATGATCAAGCAAATACCACTTTTACTTGCCCTTTCGGTATTTTTGCTTATAGATGTATGCCTTTTGGTTTATCTAATGCACCTACTACCTTTCAAAGATGCATGATCGCTATATTCTCTGATTTTTGTGAAAAGACATGTGAGGTTTTCATGGACGATTTCTCTGTTTATGGCTCCTCTTTTGATGATTTCTTGAGCAACCTTGATCGAGTTTTGCAGAGATGTGAAGAAACTAATCTTTTCTTGAATTGGGAGAAGTGCCACTTTATGGTTAATGAAGGCATTGTCTTGGAGCATAAAATTTCTGAAAGAGGTATTGAAGTTGATAAAGCTAAAGTTAATGCCATTGAAAATATGTCGTGTCCCAAGGACATCAAAGGTATAAGAAGTTTCCTTGGTCATGCTGGTTTTTATAGGAGGTTCATTAAGGACTTCTCAAAAATTTCTCGGCCTCTGACTAATCTCTTACAAAAATATATACCTTTCGGTTTTGATGATGATTGTGTAGAAGCATTTGAAATACTTAAGAAAGCATTAATCTCTGCACCCATTGTTCAGCCACCTGATTGGAATTTACCCTTTGAAATTATGTGTGATGCTAGTAATTATGTTGTAGGTGCTATTCTAGGGCAAAGAGTTGATAAGAAATTAAATGTTATTCAATATGCTAGTAAAACTCTAGACAATGCCCAGAGAAATTATGTCACTACTGAAAAAGAATTCTTAGCAGTTGTATTTGCTTGTGATAAGTTCAGACCTTATATTCTTGATTCTAAAGTAACTATTCACACTGATCATGCTGCTGTTAAATATCTTATGGAAAAGAAAGATGCTAAACCTAGACTTATTAGATGGGTTCTCTTGCTACAAGAATTTGATTTGCATATTATTGATAGAAAGGGAGCTGAGAACCCTGTTGCAGATAACTTGTCTAGGTTAGAAAATGTTCTTGATGACCCACTACATATTGATGATAGCTTTCCTGATGAACAACTGAATGTCATAAATGATTCTCGTACTACTCCATGGTATGCTGATTATGCTAATTACATTGTTACTAAATTTATACCACCTAGTTTCACATACCAGCAAAAGAAAAAGGTTTTCTATGATTTAAGACATTACTTCTGGGATGACCCACATCTTTATAAAGAAGGAGTAGATGGTGTTATTAGACGTTGTGTACCTGAGCATGAACAGGGACATATCCTACGCAAGTGTCCCTCCAAGGCTTACGGAGGACACCACGCTGGAGACAGAACTGCACATGAGGTATTGCAAACCGGTTTTTATTGGCCTACTCTCTTCAAGGATGCCCGTAAGTTTGTCTTATCTTGTGATGAATGTCAAAGAATTGGTAATATTAGTAGACGTCAATAAATGCCTATGAATTATTCACTTGTTATTGAACCATTTGATGTTTGGGGCTTTGATTATATGGGACCGTTTTCTGCCTCTAATGGATATACACATATTTTAGTTGCTGTTGATTACGTTACTAAGTGGGTAGAAGCTATTCCAACTAGTAGTGATGATCATGACACCTCTATTAAGATGCTTAAAGAAGTTATTTTTCCAAGGTTTGGAGTCCCTAGATATTTAATGACTGATGGTGGTTCACATTTTATTCATGGTGCTTTTCGTAAAATGCTTGCTAAGTATGATGTTAATCATAGAATTGCATCTCCATATCACCCACAGTCTAGTGGTCAAGTAGAATTGAGCAATAGAGAGCTTAAATTAATTTTGCAAAAGACTGTTAATAGATCTAGAAAGAATTGGTCTAAGAAACTTGATGATGCATTATGGGCCTATAGAACTGCATATAAAAATCCTATGGGTATGTCTCCGTATAAAATGGTTTATGGAAAAGCATGTCATTTACCTCTCGAACTAGAACATAAGGCATATTGGGCTATTAAAGAACTCAATTATGATTTCAAACTTGCCGGTGAGAAGAGGTTATTTGACATTAGCTCACTTGATGAATGGAGAACCCAAGCCTATGAGAATGCCAAATTGTTTAAGGAAAAAGTTAAAAGATGGCATGATAAAATACAAAAGCGTGAGTTTAATGTGGGTGATTATGTGTTGCTATTCAACTCCCATTTAAGATTTTTTGCAGAAAAACTTCTCTCTAAATGGGAAGGTCCTTACGTTATCGAGGAGGTCTATCGTTCCGGTGCCATAAAAATCAACAACTTCGAAGGCACAAATCCGAAGGTGGTGAACGGTCAAAGAATCAAACATTATATCTCAGGTAATCCCATAAATGTTGAAACTAATATTATTGAAACCGTAACCCTAGAGGAATACATAAGGGACACTTTCCAGAATGTTTCAGACTCCGAAAAGGAATAGGTATGTGGTACGATAAGTAAACCGACTCCAAAACAGTTCTAATGGCAAATTTTCTTCGTTCTGGAATATTTAGAAAAATAGGAAAATAAGTAGCAGTCCGGGAAGGACACGAGGCCTCCACAAGGGTGGAGGGCACGCCCTACCCCCTGGGCGTGCCCCTGCCTCGTGGGCATCTCGTGCGCTCTTCGGACTTCGTTTTCTTGCATGATACTTCTTTCGTCGGTAAAAATTCATTATATAATCTCCCGAAGGTTTTGACCATCGTATCACGCAAATATCCTTTGTTTTCATTTCAAGCTGTTTTTCTGATAGATCTAGATCACCATGACATCTCCAAGCGCCCCCAAGGACAAGTTCTTCGAGAAGGTCATCAACCCCTACCTCGCGGAGGTGCTGCAACACCCTCAAACCATTGAGGTGCGTGATGGGTTGCTGCACATCCGCGATGTTGAGGGACCAAGGAGGACCGGAAGCGTGGAGACGAGGCTCGAAGCAATGGAGCAACAATTTTTCAAGTGCCAGGGGATGGTGGAACTTGGACTCAATGGCAAACACATGATGATCGCGGAGTTCACCAACAACCACAAGCTGAAAACACGATTTACATCATCAACAACTCCATCATCGCCACCTCCGAAGAAGGAAATATAATCACATGGGTATGGGCACTCCCCTTGGCAACTGCCAAGCTTGGGGAAGGTGCCCCGGTATCATATCACCATAACACTCCTATCTTCACCGTTTTTCTTAGTTCGATCCTTTTAGTAATACCTTGATCTAGTAGAATAAAGTTTTAGTATGATCTAGTTTTGAGTTTTGCCTTATGATCCTTCTATGTAATCGAGTCCGTGAGCTATATAATAAAGATTAGTGTTGAGTCAAGGGCTTGATTATTTTTCTATGATCTTGAGTGAATAAAAGAAAAAGAAAGAACAAAAAGAAACAAAGAGATCATATTGATCTTATGGAGAGTAATGACTTCACATATAAAGAGTATGATGATTAAAAGTTGTTGAGAGTTCACAAACATAGTTCTGGTCATCGTTGCAGTTAATAGGAAGTAATAAAGAAAGAGAGGTTTCACATATAAATATACTATCTTGGACATCTTTTATGATTGTGAGCACTCATTAAAGTATGACATGCTAAAGAGTTGATGTTGGACAAGGAAGACAACGTAATGGGTTATGTTTTCTTATATCTGAAATAAAGTATATTGTCATGGATCATCCAACATGTTGAGCTTGCCTTTCTCCCTCATGCTAGCCAATTCTTTGCACCAAGTAGAGATACTACTTGTGCTTCCAAATACCCTTAAACCCTGTTTTGCCATGAGAGTCCACAATATCTACCTATGGATTGAGTAAGATCCTTCAAGTAAGTTGTCATCGGTGCAAGCAATAAAAATTGCTCTCTAAATATGTATGATTGATTAGTGTGGAGGAAATAAGCTTTATACGATCTTGTGATGTGGAAGAAACAAAAGCGACGGACTGCATAATAAAGGTCCATATCACAAGTGGTAATATAAAGTGACGTTCTTTCACATTAAGATTTTGTGCATCCAACCCTGAAAGCGCATGACAACCTCTGCTTCCCTCTGCGAAGGGCCTATCTTTTACTTTTATCTCTTACCCTTATGCAAGAGTCATGGTGATCTTCACCTTTCCTTTTTACATTTTATCCTTTGGCAAGCACAGTGTGTTGGAAAGATCCTGATATATATATCCAATTGGATGTAAGTTAGCATGAACTATTATTGTTGATATTACCCTTGAGGTAAAAAGTTGGGAGGCGAAACTATAAGCCCCTATCTTTCTTTGTGTCCGATTAAAACTCCGTAACCACAAGTATTGCGTGAGTGTTAGCAATTGTGAAAGACTAAATGATAGTTGAGTATGTGGAATTGCTGAAAAGCTCTTATATAGACTCTTTCCGATGTTATGATAAATTGCAATTGCCTCAATGACTGAGATTATCGTTTGTTAGTTCTCAATAAAGTTTCTGATTCATACTTTGCATTGTGAATAGATTATTACTTGAGCATAGGAAATCATATGACAATATACATATATGTTGTTGTTATAAGAATGATCATGATGCCCTCATGTCTGTATTTTATTTTATCGACACCTCTATCTCTAAACATGTGGACATATTTATCGTTATCGGCTTCCGCTTGAGGACAAGCGAGGTCTAAGCTTGGGGGAGTTGATACGTCCATTTTGCATCATGCTTTTATATTGATATTTATTGCATTATGGTCTGTTATTACACATTATGTCACAATACTTATGCCTATTCTCTGTTATTTTACAAGGTTTACATAAAGAGAGAGAATGCCGGCAGCTGGAATTCTGGGCTGGAAAAGGAGCAAATATTAGAGACCTATTATGCGCAACTCCAAAAGTCCTAAAACTCCACGGAACTTATTTTTGGAAATAATAAAAAATACTGAGTGAAGAAAATACCAGAGGGGGCCCACACCCTGGCCACGAGGGTGGAGGCGCGCCCTACCCCCTGGGCATGCCCCCCTGCCTCGTGGGCCCCCTGGTGCCCATCTTCTGCTATATGAAGTCTTTCGTCTGAGAAAAATCAGAAACAAGCTTTTGGGACGAGACTCCGCCACCACGAGGCGAAACCTTGGAGGAACCAATCTAGGGCTATGGTGGAGCTGTTCTGCCGGGGACACTTCCCTCCGGGAGGGGGAAATTATCGCCATCGTCATCACCAACGCTCCTCTCATCGGGAGGGGGCCAATCCCCATCAACATCTTCACCGGCACCATCTCATCTAAAACCCTAGTTCATATCTTGTATCCAATCCTTGCCTCTAAGTCTGAGATTGGTACCTGTAGGTTGCTAGTAGTGTTGATTACTCCTTGTAGTTGATGCTAGTTGGTTTACTTGGTGGAAGATCATATGTTTAGATCCATTATGCATATTAATACCCCTCTGATTATGAACATGAATATGCTTTGTGAGTAGTTACGTTTGTTCCTGAGGAAATGGGAGAAGTCTTGCTATTAGTAGTCATGTGAATTTGGTATTCGTTCGATATTTCGATGAGATGTATGTTGTCTCTCCTCTAGTGGTGTTATGTGAACGTCGACTACATGACACTTCACCATTGTTTGGGCCTAGAGGAAGGCATTGGGAAGTAATAAGTAGATGATGGGTTGCTAGAGTGACAGAAGCTTAAACCCTAGTTTATGCGTTGCTTTGTAAGGGGCTGATTTGGATCCATATGTTTCATGCTATGGTTAGGTTTACCTTAATACTTCTTTTGTAGTTGCGGATGCTTGCAATAGGAGTTAATCATAAGTGGGATGCTTGTCCAAGTAAGGACAGCACCCAAGCACCGGTCCACCCATATATCAAATTATCAAAGTACCGAACGCGAATCATATGAACGTGATGAAAACTAGCTTGACCATAATTCCCATGTGTCCTCGGGAGCGCTTTTCTCTATATAAGAGTTTGTCCAGGCTTGTCCTTTGCTATAAAAAGGATTGGGCCATCTTGCTACACTTTATTTACTTTTGTTACTTGTTACCCGTTACAAATTATCTTATCACAAAACTATCTGTTACCTATAATTTCAGTGCTTGCAAAGAATACCTTGCTGAAGACCACTTGTCATTTCCTTCTGCTCCTCGTTGGGTTTGACACTCTTACTTATCAAGAGGACAATGATAGATCCCCTACACTTGTGGGTCATCAACAGGGGACACGATGTTTTACCCAGGTTCGGGCCCTCTCCATCGAGGTAATACCCTACTTCCTGCTTGATTGATCTTGATGAATATAGGGTTACAAGAGTTGATCTACCTCGAGATCATATGTTGTGGTCTAAGACCTAATGGTATAATGAGTAATGTCATAATGATCTATCGACTAGCCTAGCCTCGGCTTATATAACATACCGGAGGCCTAGGATAACAAGAGTCCTAGTCGAATACACCGATGCAGAGGAGTCCTTGTCTTGATCACCAAGTCTTGTGGAATCTTCCTCGTGTATACATTGGCTGTCCGAACTGTCCCATGAGCAAACAGCCATGGGGGTCCTCGGCCCAATCCAACTGGTCGGGAGACGACGTGGTGAGTACCCCCTAGTCCAGGACACTGTCAGTAGCCCCCTGAACCGGTCTTCAAGTTGGGGACGCTCTTCGGATTTTCTGAATTATTCTTCATCTTCGGTCGTCGGTCTTGAAAACCTGTTCAACAAATCATCTCATCTTCGATCTTGAGGATCGCCAAAGTGAATCCGAAGAGTTTAAATGTCAGGTATCCGAGGAGCCCCTTTAAGTTCTTAGCCTTTATCAATGCCTTGTTATTATTTTTTACGCCACACCTCGGGTTTGAAGTTGTTCCCGTGCAGCGGTGTCCTCTTGCATCCGAGCTCCAACGCCGGACTGCATTCGAGATATCTTTTGTAGCCGAGCACCAACGCCGGATTATATCCGAGCTCCAACGCCGGACTATATCCAAGCTCCAACGCCGGACTATATCCGAGGTGTCATAGATCACCTTGGCTCGAAAAAGTTTGAAGGAGGTTATCCGAGTTTAACGCTGAAAAGTTCTCTATGGAACGAGCCATTCGAATCCGAGCTTTATGCCGGACCACTTCCGAGCTCCAACGATGGTCAGCGTCTGAGGTGTCAGAAACTACCTCGGTCTTTTAAAAGATTGAACGAATTCAGCTGAGCTTAATGCCAGAAATGCCCTCTATGGAGCCACGGGCTTTATGCCGGACTACTTCCGAGGTGGTGCACCACCCCGACCGCGGGCTGATTTTTTTGTGAATATTTTTGATTGGTGCAATTTATTCTCTGCCAAGATATATAGCCAGTATATGTATATCCAGTAGCCCTCAAGGTGTGTGTCAGTCTAAAACCCGAGATGCATGATACATCTCCAACGTATCTATAATTTATGAAGTATTCATGCTATTATATTATCCATCTTGGATGTTTATGGGCTTTATTAAACACTTCTATATCACTTTTGGGACTAACCTATTAACCTAGAGCCCAGTGCCAGTTCTGTTTTTTCCCTTGTTTCAGTGTTTTGAAGAAAAGGAATATCAAACAGAGTCAAAACGAAATGAAACCTTCTAGAGAAGTTATTTTTGGAAAGAAAGCAATCCGGGGGACTTGGAGTCCACATCAAGGAAGCAACGAGGAAGGCATGAGGCAGGGGGGTGCGCCCACCCCCCTGGGAACACCCTCCACCCTCGTGGCTCCCCTGACGTATTTCTTCCGCCTATATATATCCATATACCCTAAAACCTTCGGGGAACATAATATATCAGGAGTTCTGCCGCCACAAGCCTCTATAGTCACCGAAAACCAATCGGGACCCTGTTCCAGCACCCTGCCGGAGGGGGAAACCCTCACCGGTGGCCATCTTCATCATCCCGGTGCTCTCCATGACGAGGAGGGAGTAGTTCACCCTCGGGGCTGAGGGTATGTACCAGTAGCTATGTGTTTGATCTCTCTCTCTCGTGTTCTTGAGGTGATACGATCTTGATGTATCGCAAGCTTTGCTATTATAGTTGGATCTTATGTTGCTTCTCCCCCCTCTTCTATCTTGTAATGGATTGAGTTTTCCCTTTGAAGTAATCTTATCGGATTGAGTCTTTAATGATTTGAGAACACTTGATGTATGTGTTGCCATGCGTATCTATGGTGACAATGGGATATCACGTGATTCACTTGATGTATGTTTTGGTGATCAACTTGCGGGTTCCGCCCATGAACCTATGCATAGGGGTTGGCACACGTTTTCGTCTTGATTCTCCGGTAGAAACTTTGGGGCACTCTTTGAGGTTCTATACGTTGGTTGAATAGATGAATCTGAGATTGTGTGATGCATATCGTATAATCATGCCCACGGATACTTGAGGTGACATTAGGGTTTTGGTTGATTTGTGTCTTAAGGTGTTATTCTAGTACGAACTCTAGGGCTGTTTGTGACACTTATAGGAATAGCCCAACGGATTGATTGGAAAGAATAACTTTGAGGTGGTTTCGTACCCTACCATAATCTCTTCGTTTGTTCTCCATTATTAGTGACTTTGGAGTGACTCTTTGTTGCATGTTGAGGGATAGTTATATGATCCAATTATGTTATTATTGTTGAGAGAACTTGCACTGGTGAAAGTATGAACCCTAGGCCTTGTTTCCTAGCATTGCAATACCGTTTGTGCTCACTTTTATCATTAGTTACCTTGCTGTTTTTTATATTTTTCATATTACAAAAACCTATATCTACCATCCATATTGCACTTGTATCACCATCTCTTCGCCGAACTAGTGCACCTATACAATTTACCATTGTATTGGGTGTGTTGGGGACACAAGAGACTCTTTGTTATTTGGTTGCAGGGTTGCTTGAGAGAGACCATCTTCATCCTACGCCTCCCACGGATTGATAAACCTTAGGCCATCCACTTGAGTGAAATTTGCAACTGTCCTACAAACCTCTGCACTTGGAGGCCCAACAACGTCTACAAGAATAAGGTTGCGTAGTAGACATCAATGCACCTGAAGGAAAACATAAAACTGTTGATCCTAGTAGCCCCTGAGGCTCAGGTCGATATTCAAAATCGGCCTGAGGATCAATTCCTAGCTCAGCAGCATACGTAGGAATAGAAACGCAGTGTAATATATTAGAAATGATGATCGGCGGACAGGCCCCTGAGAGAGGGTTGTGAGAAGTCGCCGTGATATATAAGCTTGATGTCGGATAAGTCCCAGATGGTACTTACTGTTGTCCGAAGACGCGCTTGCCCATAGTTCGGTCATGCCGAACACTGAGCACTTTGAATTCTCTGCATTCAATAAGCAATGCAGTAGCCCCTGAGACACTGGTCGGGTGGCAACACCAGATCAGGGGATCGATGTGCCCCTTTAATATTTATAAATAGTGAGCGCGAAGCCCGGTAGCCCCCGAGCCTTAATGTGGGCACGGGTGGTCGAATTAAGGACTGATATCCGTTTGACAAAAAATGTTGTTGTGTTTAACACAAACTTCTCGGAAAGAGAATAAAGATCTCTTAAAGGAGCTTAGAGCTGGTCGAAATCCGAGCTCGCCAAGGTAGGCCCCAAGGGATTTAAAAGATGGATTGCTGTAAATGGATTTTACTCGCAATTTTTATGTGTAATTATTGTATGTACCCTAGTACTTTACATCATTAATGCTCGGATCCGCATTGTACAAAACTTTGTTGACCGACCATCGGCTTCCACCTCCTCGGCCAGTAGCCGAGGAGTGTTTGTCCTACTTTATAAAGCCTTTATAAGGGCAAAGATTTACGACAAACAAGGCAATCCGGCCATACAGTTTTATAAACAAAAGTACGCAGAGAGATATGTTATATTACTGTTTAACATAAGAAATGTCTTCCAAAGAAAATAGTCCCGCTATCGGTTCCTTTCTTTGGGTTGTCATGCTAAGCATGATCATGAAACCCCAGCTCCGATCAATGTGGGAGCAAAATATTGAGGATTTAGTTTGGGGAAAGTTCCCGAACTATGTGGTCTTTAGCAAACATAAATTTTCACTTCCGTCGTTGCCGACCAATTATATCCTTTAAGATGGCTAGCTTTCGGCTTCACCCAGTCTGAGGTACTAACCCGGATGACCCGGTAGTAACAATCACAGAGGTGCTCCCTTTACCGCCTAGCCGAACAATCGGAAACGTAGGGGTAAGCACAGGAGCCAGGCAACCCAACTTGGCCAAAATCTTAAGTCAAATTGATGCATATGTATGGCTTTATAACGATAATTACGGAAGGCAACGCTCGTATAATGAATACAAACATTGATGATATATGTTTATTGTGACTTTGTTGCGACCGTTTATCATTTGAAAGTGGCCCACCGTCGGCATCTACCCTTTTTGTAGATGATGCATAGGGTGCTTCCGCAATAACAAGGCAACCCTTAGCCGACGTCTCGGTGCCCGAAGGTGGTTGCGTTAGCGGAAACAAGGCAATCGGATATGTGGGCTTTATAACTTTCACTTAGTCATAGGAGCTTAAAGTTGGGAGGCTAGCTACTAGCCCCTGGTTAGTGTTCGGTGACAACCAAGGTCAAGCCGTAAACACTTCGGCCAATGTTATGAGCAACCCGTCATTTAACACGGGGTGACCTCTATCGATCTTATAGTTTAATACAGTCATCAGATCGCTGACCAGTTTACACTTATTGTGACAGTCAGTTTTCGGCTTTCTCCATTGAGGCGCTTAACCATGCTAGCTGGAAGCACAATCATAGTGGTTCTCCCTTTGCACACCTATAGCCGAACGAAGCGGAACGTAGGAGTCAAGCACAGGAGCCGGGCAACCCAACTATTGACCTAAGACACAATTCAAAACCAATACAGATATAGCAATATTCGAGAATGTTTTTGCCGAATCTCTAAAGGTGTCCGACGTTGCACTGCGAGACTTATGCTGGAAACACACAAATAGTTTAAAAGTGCCATAGGCTTGGAAAGCCAAAAACTTATGTAAAAGCTTGACGTCCAGACTAAACCAAGATTTTGGTGCCAATCCAGAAATTGGTCTTTTTAAAAAAAATTGTGCTTCTGTCGTGCTTCAACATGACACATCCGATCTCAAGACTTCAAGCGGGTCAGCCTACGGCTTCAAGCTCCTTGTCCCGAAGGCGGAATGCTTCTCCGAGGCCAGTTTAGCGAACTAAACTCGAGCGGCTTTAGAAAGAAGCTAGGCTATCCGGCTATTGACCATACACTCGAGTCGAAAAATGAGCGGTAGAAAAAGACTTTGCAATGACCAAGAAGAAAACACATTATTGTAGAACGACTCATACTAATTTAAGAGCCCCCAAGTGACTCAGGTAAAAGAGTTTTATGTATAATGATTGTATGTACCGAAGTACTTATATCATATCTGTGTTCACCTGAACTTTAAATGCGTCTTAAGCGACTGTCGGCTTCTCCCTCTTCGGCCAAGGGCCGAAAAGTGTTATGTACTCCACCTGTCGAGAATATCGACGGTGTTTCCGATAACCAGGAAATCAGGCCATAAGGCTGTAACAGACAAAGCGTGCTCAGGGGACTTATGCTATATTACTGACGAAGTGTAAGAAGCATCTTCAAAGAAAATAGTACCTCCACTGATACCTTTCTTTGGTTGCTCATTGTTACTATGAGACTTGTGCAACAGATTTTTTGTACTCATGAGTTCCTTTGTGTGCCGACCATGATTGAAAACAATAAGAGCGCTAGCTTTCGGCTTCACCTAGTCTGAGGTCCGAGCTCGGATGACAATCGCAGAGGTGATCCCTTTACACCCTAGCTGAACAATCGGGAACTTAGGGGTAAACACAGGAGCAAGGCAACCCAGCTTGCGGAACACTTAAGTCAACATGGTGCATATTGTGGCGTAATATACGAACAAGGAACGAAGCCATACAAGTATAATCATATGCAAGAGGAAAGGCTTCATAAAGGAAGCCCCCAAGTAAACGGGGTATTTGAATTTGTGTGTCACAAACAAAGTTTTGACAAGGAAGTTTTTTCACAAACAACTTTTTGCCAAAAAAGTATAATGCTTGGTCGAACCGAACAAAATTTAAAACTGAAAGTCTTTGAGCATGAAAGCGACTTAGCTGGTTAATGTGCTCGGTGTTGATGACGCGATTCGGGCTTGTGGCGGGACGAAGACGCCCATTTATCTATGACAAATCCGACAAGGTTCGCAGTCCTTGGCATGGCCGAGGTCCCAGCCCCCAAGCGTGAGGTGTCCGAGCAAGGAGTTCAGCACTCCGGAGTAGTGACACGGCTCGACCGATGTGGTAAGGCGAAGCACCTAGTCTAGCCGAGCTGGCGGAGTTGGTTGGCAAGATGACAATGAAGCCCCCACGCCAGTCGACCTGTTCGGCATGGTGGACGTCAGTTTGACAAAGCGATGACACTGCACGGCTGATTTGGCGAGATGAAGTTCTCGATCCAGTTAACATGGCAAAGCTGTGATCGGCGGATGCCGAAGTCTAATGCAGGTCGGCTGGTGATGCCGAAGTGACCGCGTAACGCAGTCAAAATCGATTACCTGCACACATAAAACAGTGTGGTCCAAAAAATTATATATATATATAATCCTTGCATAATTGCTTTACGCAAAAATAATTTATTTAAAGAGATGTGGCCTGGCGCCGAAGCCAATATCGATGCAGGGCGTCGGCGTGACGCAGTGAAGGCGTGACAAAGCCTGAATTTGCAGGGCGGTTCGGGCTCTAGATGCAGCGTTCGCCGAACTGCGTACGGGAAATGAAGCGAACCATCGCGCAACCATCGTTAATGCGGCCATCATTTGACAGATGTGTGTACAGATGATGGAACAAACCAGAGTAATAATTTTTCAGAAAAATAAACCCAAGCAAGAAAAAATTATTAGGATTAATATCACCTAGTTTATCTGTTGTAGCAATCTGAAAAAAGGTTACTCCCAAAATTGGGACTTGATCCGCACACCCATTGCCTGATGAGCGATGGAGCGGCGGCATGGCGATGCTGGTAAAGGTTGGCTTGTCGAGGCAAAGCCCCCGGTCCAGCTAATGTGACGAAGCTGGTCGGCGGGTGACGTCGAAGTCTCCGGAGTAGGTTGATGAAGAGATGGTGAAGCCCCCAGTCTAACCGAGGTAACGGAGCGGGTAGGTAAGGAGACGTTGCAGCTTCCATGTCAGCCGAGGTGTTGAAGTAGTTCGGCATGATGGACATCGGCTTGAAGAAGCAACAGTGCAGTCATGTCGGCACTGGTCATAACTTGTGACGCAGTCAAAGCCGGATTGATGAAGTGACCGAACGACGATGCCGGTGTGTGTTGGGTAACGTAGTAATTTCAAAAAAAAATCCTACACACACGCAAGATCATGGTGATGCATAGAAACGAGAGGGGAGAGTGCGATCTACGTACCCTTGTAAACCGACAGCGGAAGCGTTAGCACAACGCGGTTGATGTAGTCGTACGTCTTCACAGCCCGACCGATCAAGCACCGAAACTACGGCACCTCCGAGTTTTAGCACACGTTCAGCTCGATGACGATCTCCGGACTCCGATCCAGCAAAGTGTCGGGGAAGAGTTCCGTCAGCACGACGGCATGGTGACGATCTTGATGTTCAACTGTCGCAGGGCTTCTCCTAAGCACCACTACAATATTATCGAGGATTATGGTGGAAGGGGGCACCGCACACGGCTAAGAAAATGATCATGTGGATCAACTTGTGTGTCTAGGGGTGCCCCCTGCCCCCGTATATAAAGAAGCAAGGGGAGGAGGCCGGCCGGCCCCTATTGGCGCACCAGGAGGAGTCCTCCTCCTACTAGGAGGGGGAAGGAAGTGGGGAAGGAGAAGGAAAGGGGGGGCGCCGCCCCCCCCCCCCCCTCTCCTAGTCCAATTCGGACCAGGGGGGAGGAGGCGCGCGGCCCACCCTTGCTGCCCCTCTCTCTCTCTCCACTAAGGCCCATATGGCCCATTACTTCTCCCGGTAGGGTTCCGGTAACCCTCCGGCTCTCCGGTTTTCTCCGAAATCATCTGGAACACTTCCGGTGTCCGAATATAGCCGTCCAATATATCAATCTTTATGTCTCGACCATTTCAAGACTCCTCGTTATGTCCATGATCACATCCGGGACTCCGAACTAACTTCGGTACATCAAAACTCATAAACTCATAATATAACTGTCATCGAAACCTTAAGCGTGCGGACCCTACGGGTTCGGGAACAATGTAGACATGACCGAGACATGTCTCTGGTCAATAACCAATAGCGGAACCTGGATGCTCATATTGGCTCCTACATATTCTACGAAGATCTTTATCGGTCAGACCGCATAACAACATACGTTGTTCCCTTTGTCATCGGTATTTTACTTGCCTGAGATTCGATCGTCGGTATCTCAATACCTAGTTCAATCTTGTTACCGGCAAGTCTCTTTACTCGTTTCGTAATACATCATCTCGCAACTAACTCATTAGTTGCAATGCTTGCAAGGCTTATGTGATGTGCATTACCGAGAGGGCCCAGAGATACCTCTCCGACAATCGGAGTGACAAATCCTAATCTCGAAATACGCCAGCCCAACATTTACCTTTGGAGACACCTGTAGAGCTCCTTTATAATCACCCAGTTACGTTGTGACGTTTGGTAGCACACAAAGTGTTCCTCCGGCAAACGGGAGTTGCATAATCTCATAGTCATAGGAACATGTATAAGTCATGAAGAAAGCAATAGCAACATACTAAACGATCGGGTGCAAAGCTAATGGAATGTGTCATGTCAATCACATCATTCTCCTAATAATGTGATCCCGTTAATCAAATGACAACACATGTCTATGGTTAGGAAACATAACCATCTTTGATTAATGAGCTAGTCAAGTAGAGGCATACTAGTGACGTTTGGTTTGTCTATGTATTCACACAAGTATTATGTTTCCGGATAATACAATTCTAGCATGAATAATAAACATTTATCATGATATAAGGAAATAAAATAATAACATTATTATTGCCTCTAGGGCATATTTCCTTCAGTCTCCCACTTCCACTAGAGTCAATAATCTAGATTACACTGTAATGATTCTAACACCCATGGAGCTTTGGTGTTGATCATGTTTTGCTCGTGGAAGAGGCTTATTCAACGGGTCTGCTACATTCAGATCCGTATGTATCTTGCAAATCTCTATGTCTCCCACCTGGACTAGATCCCGGATGGAATTGAAGCGTCTCTTGATGTGCTTGGTTCTCTTGTGAAATCTGGATTCCTTTGCCAAGGCAATTGCACCAGTATTGTCACAAAAGATTTTCATTGGACCCGATGCACTAGGTATGACACCTAGATCGGATATGAATTCCTTCATCCAGACTCCTTCGTTTGCTGCTTCCGAAGCAGCTATGTACTCCGCTTCACATGTAGATCCCGCCACAACGCTTTGTTTAGAACTGCACCAACTGACAGCTCCACCGTTTAATGTAAACACGTATCTGGTTTGCGATTTAGAATCGTCCGGATCAGTGTCAAAGCTTGCATCAACGTAACCATTTATGATGAGCTCTTTGTCACCTCCATATATGAGAAACATATCCTTAGTCCTTTTCAGGTATTTCAGGATGTTCTTGACCGCTGTCCAGTGATCCACTCCTGGATTACTTTGGTACCTCCCTGCTAGACTTATAGCAAGACACACATCAGGTCTGGTACACAACATTGCATACATGATAGAGCCTATGGCTGAAGCATAGGGAACATCTTTCATTTTCTCTCTATCTTCTGCATTGGTCGGGCATTGAGTCTTACTCAATTTCACACCTTGTAACGCAGGCAAGAATCCTTTCTTTGCTTGATCCATTTTGAACTTTTTCAAAACTTTGTCAAGGTATGTGCTTTGTGAAAGTCCAATTAAGCGTCTTGATCTGTCTCTATAGATCTTAATGCCCAATATGTAAGCAGCTTCACCGAGGTCTTTCATTGAAAAACACTTATTCAAGTATCCCTTTATGCTATCCAGAAATTCTATATCATTTCCGATTAGTAATATGTCATCTACATATAATATCAGAAATGCTACAGAGCTCCCACTCACTTTCTTGTAAATACAGGCTTCTCCAAAAGTCTATATAAAACCAAATGCTTTGATCACACTATCAAAGCGTTTATTCCAACTCTGAGAGGCTTGCACCAGTCCATAAATGGATCGCTGGAGCTTGCACACTTTGTTAGCTCCCTTTGGATCGACAAAACCTTCCGGTTGCATCATATACAACTCTTCTTGCAGAAATCCATTCAGGAATGCAGTTTTGACATCCATCTGCCAAATTTCATAATCATAAAATGCGGCAATTGCTAACATGATCCGGACAGACTAAAGCATCGCTACGGGTGAGAAGGTCTCATCGTAGTCAGTCCCTTGAACTTGTCGAAAACCTTTTGCGACAAGTCGAGCTTTGTAGACAGTAACATTACCGTCAGCATCAGTCTTCTTCTTAAAGATCCATTTATTCTCAATTGCTTGCCGATCATTGGGCAAGTCAACCAAAGTCCATACTTTGTTCTCATACATGGATCCCATCTTAGATTTCATGGCTTCAAGCCATTTTGCGGAATCTGGGCTCATCATCGCTTCTCCATAGTTCGTAGGTTCATCATGATCTAGTAGCATGACTTCCAGAACAAGATTATCGTACCATTCTGGTGCGGATCTTACTCTGGTTGATCTACGAGGTTCAGTAGTATCTTGTTCTGAAGCTTCATGATCATCATCATTAGCTTCCTCACTAATTGGTGTAGGTGTCACAGAAACTGGTTTCTGTGATGTACTACTTTCCAATAAGGGAGTAGGTACAATTACCTCATCAAGTTCTACTTTCCTCCCACTCACTTCTTTCGAGAGAAACTCCTTCTCTAGAAAGTTTCCGAATTTAGCAACAAAGGTTTTGCCTTCGGATCTGTGATAGAAGGTGTATCCAATAGTTTCCTTTGGATATCCTATGAAGACACATTTTTCCGATTTGGGTTCGAGCTTATCAGGTTGAAGCTTTTTCACATAAGCATCGCAACCCCAAACTTTCAGAAACGACAACTTTGGTTTCTTGCCAAACCACAGTTCATAAGGCGTCGTCTCAACGGATTTTGATGGTGCCCTATTTAACGTGAATGCGGCCGTCTCTAGAGCATAACCCCAAAATGATAGCGGTAAATCAGTAAGAGACATCATAGATCGCACCATATCTAGTAAAGTACGATTACGACGTTCGGACACACCATTACGCTGTGGTGTTCCGGGTGGCGTGAGTTGCGAAACTATTCCGCATTGTTTCAAATGTACACCAAACTCGTAACTCAAATATTCTCCTCCACGATCAGATCGTAGGAATTTTATTTTCTTGTTACGATGATTTTCAACTTCACTCTGAAATTCTTTGAACTTTTCAAATGTTTCAGACTTATGTTTCATTAAGTAGATATACCCATATCTGCTTAAGTCATCTATGAAGGTGAGAAAATAACGATATCCGCCACGAGCCTCAACATTCATCGGACCACATACATCTGTATGTATGATTTCCAACAAATCTGTTGCTCTCTCCATAGTACCAGAGAACGGTGTTTTTGTCATCTTACCCATAAGGCACGGTTCGCAAGTACCAAGTGATTCATAATCAAGTGGTTCCAAAAGCCCATCAGTATGGAGTTTCTTCATGCGCTTTACACCGATATGACCCAAACGGCAGTGTCACAAATAAGTTTCACTATCATTATCAACTCTGCATCTTTTGGCTTCAACATTATGAATATGTGTGTTACTACTATCGAGATTTAATAAGAATAGACCACTCTTTAAGGGTGCATGACCATAAAAGATATTACTCATATAAATAGAATAACCATTATTCTCTGATTTAAATGAATAACCGTCTCGCATCAAATGAGATCCAGATATAATGTTCATGCTTAATGCTGGCACCAAATAACAATTATTTAGGTCTAATACTAATCCCGAAGGTAGATGTAGAGGTAGTGTGCCGACCGCGATCACATCGACTTTGGAACCATTTCCCACGCGCATCGTCACCTCGTCCTTAGCCAATCTTCGCTTAATCCGTAGTCCCTGTTTCGAGTTGCAAATGTTAGCAACAGAACCAGTATCAAATACCCAGGTGCTACTACGAGCATTAGTAAGGTACACATCAATAACATGTATATCACATATACCTTTGTTCACCTTGCCATCCTTCTTATCCGCCAAATACTTGGGGCAGTTCCGCTTCCAGTGACCAGTCTGCTTGCAGTAGAAGCACTCAGTTTCAGGCTTAGGTCCAGGTTTGGGTTTCTTCTCTTGAGTAGCAACTTGCTTGCTGTTCTTTTTGAAGTTCCCCTTCTTCTTCCCTTTGCCCTTTTTCTTGAAACTAGTGGTCTTGTTGACCATCAACACTTGATGCTCCTTCTTGATTTCTACCTCCGCAGCTTTCAGCATTGCGAAGAGTTTGGGAATAGTCTTATTCATCTCTTGCATATTATAGTTCATCACGAAGCTCTTGTAGCTTGGTGGCAGTGATTGGAGAATTCTGTCAATGACGCAATCATCTGGAAGATTAACTCCCAATTGAATCAAGTGATTATTATACCCAGACATTTTGAGTATATGCTCACTGACAGAACTATTCTCCTCCATCTTGCAGCTATAGAATTTATTGGAGACTTCATATCTCTCAATCCGGGCATTTGCTTGAAATATTAACTTCAACTCCTGGAACATCTCATATGCTCCATGACGTTCAAAACGTCGTTGAAGTCCCGATTCTAAGCCATAAAGCATGGCAAACTGAACTATCGAGTAGTCATCAGCTTTGCTCTGCCAGATGTTCATAACATCTGGTGTTGCTCCAGCAGCAGGCCTGGCACCCAGCGGTGCTTCCAGGACGTAATTCTTCTGTGCAGCAATGAGGATAATCCTCAAGTTACGGACCCAGTCCGTGTAATTGCTACCATCATCTTTCAACTTTGCTTTCTCAAGGAACGCATTAAAATTCAACGGAACAACAGCACGAGCCATCTATCTACAATCAAACATAAACAAGCAAGATACTATCAGGTACTAAGATCATGATAAATTTAGGTTCAATTAATCATATTACTAAAGAACTCCCACTTAGATAGACATCCCTCTAATCCTCTAAGTGATTACGTGATCCAAATCAACTAAACCATGTCCGATCATCACGTGAGATGGAGTAGTTTCATTGGTGAACATCACTATGTTGATCATATCTACTATATGATTCACGCTCGACCTTTCGGTCTCCGTGTTCCGAGGCCATATATGTATATGCTTGGCTCGTCAAGTATAACCTGAGTATTCCGCGTGTGCAACTGTTTTGCACCCGTTGTATTTGAACGTAGAGCCTATCACACCCGATCATCACGTGGTGTCTCAGCACGAAGAACTTTCGCAACGGTGCATACTCAGGGAGAACACTTCTTGATAATTAGTGAGAGATCATCTTAAAATGCTACGTCAATCAAAGCAAGATAAGATGCATAAAAGATAAACATCACATGCAATCAATATAAGTGATATGATATGGCCATCATCATCTTGTGCTTGTGATCTCCATCTTCGAAGCACCGTCATGATCACCATCGTCACCGGCGCGACACCTTGATCATCATCGTAGCATCGTTGTCATCTCGCCAATCTTATGCTTCCATGACTATCGCTACCGCTTAGTGATAAAGTAAAGCATTACAGCGCAATTGCATTGCATACAATAAAGCGACAACCATATGGCTCCTGCCAGTTGCCGATAACTTGGTTACAAAACATGATCATCTCATACAATAAAATTTTATCATCATGTCTTGACCATATCACATCACAACATGCCCTGCAAAAACAAGTTAGACGTCCTCTACTTTGTTGTTGCAAGTTTTACGTGGCTGCTACGGGCTTAAGCAAGAACCAATCTTACCTACGCATCAAAACCACAACGATAGTTTGTCAAGTTGGTGCTGTTTTAACCTTCGCAAGGACCGGGCGTAGCCACACTCGGTTCAACTAAAGTTGGAGAAACTGTCACCCGCTAGCCACCTTTGTGCAAAGCACGTCGGGAGAACCGGTCTCGCGTAAGCGTACGCGTAATGTCGGTCCGGGCTGCTTCGTCCAACAATACTGCCGAACCAAAGTATGACATGCTGGTAAGCAGTATATCGCCCACAACTCACTTGTGTTCTACTCGTGCATATAACATCAACACATAAAACCTAGGCTCGGATGCCACTATTGGGTAACATAGTAATTTCAAAAAAATTCCTACGCACACGCAAGATCATGGTGATGCATAGCAACGAGAGGGGAGAGTGCGATCTACGTACCCTTGTAGATCGACAGCGGAAGCGTTAGCACAACGCGGTTGATGTAGTCGTACGTCTTCACAGCCCGACCGATCAAGCACCGAAACTACGGCACCTCCGAGTTTTAGCACACGTTCAGCTCGATGACGATCCCCGGACTCCGATACAGCAAAGTGTCGGGGAAGAGTTCCGTCAGCACGACGGCGTGGTGACGATCTTGATGTTCAACTGTCGCAGGGCTTCGTCTAAGCACTACTACAATATTATTGAGGATTATGGTGGAAGGGGGCACCGCACACGGCTAAGAAAACGATCACGTGGATCAACTTGTGTGTCTAGGGGTGCCCCCTGCCCCCGTATATAAAGAAGCAAGGGGAGGAGGCCGGCCGGCCCCTATTGGCGCACCAGGAGGAGTCCTCCTCCTAGTAGGAGTAGGACTCCTACTAGGAGGGGGAAGGAAGTGGGGAAGGAAAAGGAAAGGGGGGCGCCGCCCCCCCTCTCCTAGTCCAATTCGGACCAGGGGGGAGGAGGCGCGCGGCCCACCCTTGCTGTCCCTCTCTCTCCACTAAGGCCCATATGGCCCATTACTTCTCCCGGTAGGGTTCCGGTAACCTTCCGGCTCTCCGGTTTTCTCCGAAATCATCCGGAACACTTCCAGTGTCCGAATATAGCCGTCCAATATATCAATCTTTATGTCTCGACCATTTCGAGACTCCTCGTTATGTCCATGATCACATCCGGGACTCCGAACTAACTTCGGTACATCAAAACTCATAAACTCATAATATAACTGTCATCGAAACCTTAAGCGTGCGGACCCTACGGGTTCAGGAACAATGTAGACATGACCGAGACATGTCTCTGGTCAATAACCAATAGCGGAACCTGGATGCTCATATTGGCTCCTACATATTCTACGAAGATCTTTATCGGTCAGACCGCATAACAACATACGTTGTTCCCTTTGTCATCGGTATTTTACTTGCCTGAGATTCGATCGTCGGTATCTCAATACCTAGTTCAATCTCGTTACCGGCAAGTCTCTTTACTCGTTTCGTAATACATCATCTCGCAACTAACTCATTAGTTGCAATGCTTGCAAGGCTTATGTGATGTGCATTACCGAGAGGGCCCAGAGATACCTCTCCGACAATCGGAGTGACAAATCCTAATCTCGAAATACGCCAGCCCAACATTTACCTTTGGAGACACCTGTAGAGCTCCTTTATAATCACCCAGTTACGTTGTGACGTTTGGTAGCACACAAAGTGTTCCTCCGGCAAACGGGAGTTGCATAATCTCATAGTCATAGGAACATGTATAAGTCATGAAGAAAGCAATAGCAACATACTAAACGATCGGGTGCTAAGCTAATGGAATGTGTCATGTCAATCACATCATTCTCCTAATAATGTGATCCCGTTAATCAAATGACAACACATGTCTATGGTTAGGAAACATAACCATCTTTGATTAATGAGCTAGTCAAGTAGAGGCATACTAGTGACGTTTGGTTTGTCTATGTATTCACACAAGTATTATGTTTCCGGATAATACAATTCTAGCATGAATAATAAACATTTATCATGATATAAGGAAATAAAATAATAACATTATTATTACCTCTAGGGCATATTTCCTTCAGTGTGCCCGTTCCGTGTAATCCGTGGGGCGGCATTGTTGGTGATGATTTATCCTTCGCGATGCCGAACTCTTTTTTGGCTCGCCGAGATGCTGATCCGAAGACGATGAGCTTGGCTCAACAAAGCGACGACGTGTCTAGTGCAGGTCGGCAGCGGTGGAGCAATGTTACCGGACTGGTTTGACACTTGCGTGATGATGAAGAGTACCTCAGAGAAGGCTTGAAATTTTATGGGCACGTGTTAAGAACAACGCACAATACCCTAGAAGAAAATTCCTTTAAAAATGTTGTCCAATATCATGTTCATAAAGAAACATGAATTCGGGTCGAATCCGTATTCGCGCAGAAAACAGATCAGAAAATTGGTCCACTCATCGGAAGGTTCTCGGAGTTTGAACCGTCGGATCGAGCTGAAATTTTGAGGGGTGGTAGATATGGGAATTCCGCAGCAGATGAATGGTTGGATCTTCCAAAGGTCCTCCGAGCTTGGCTCTGGAGACCACGCCCTAAACTCATCCAGATTCCCGTCCAGATTTGACAGGGCTCCGGTATATCATAGATTGCCGGAGATTCCTCCATCGTAACTCGACAAAATTTTGCATGATTGTTGTATACTTAATTCCGCACAATTCCACTGAAGAAATCATCAAAACGACACTCGAGGAGGCGGTGGCGGCGGATACAAGTTCGCTGTCCAGAAAAACAGCACGGTCGCCCGAGGGCAGTGTTGACGTTGAGCCCCCGAGCTCCATGGATGATTCCTCCATGATCTTGGTAGAGATCGGAGTTGATGTTGATGAAGGCCCTCGTCCGGACATGATGATTAGAGGTAGGGAACAGTCCTCGGTCAAGCCAAGGTGACTAGTCGAGGCAGCGACAAAGACGTCGACGTCGCAGTTGATCTGCAGGCGAGCCATTGATCCTTTTGCCGATCACACAGCGGAGCTCTCAATGAAAGCACCATTGTCGGTGTCAAAACTGGCAGATCTCGGGTAGGGAGTCCCAAGCTGTGTGTCATGGATCGATGGGTAACAGGAGACAGGGGACATGATGTTTTACCCAGGTTCGGGCCCTCTCCATCGAGGTAATACCCTACTTCCTGCTTGATTGATCTTGATGAATATAGGGTTACAAGAGTTGATCTACCTCGAGATCATATGTTATGGTCTGAGACCTAAGCGTATGATGAGTAATGTCATAATGATCTATCGACTAGCTTATATAACATACCGGAGGCCTAGGATAACAAGAGTCCTAGTCGAATACGCCGGTGGAGAGGAGTCCTTGTCTTGATCACCAAGTCTTGTGGAATCTTCCTCATGTATACATCGCCTGTCCGAACTGGCCCATGAGCAAATGGCCATGGGGTCCTCGACCCAATCCAACTGATCGGAAGACGACGTGGTGAGTACCCCCTAGTCCAGGACATCGTCACCCTCCCCATGTATATATAAGTGGCAAGGGAGAGGGGGGCTGCCAGGGCTGCCAGGGCGCGCCTCAAGGGGCTGGCCGCTGTCCCTAGGGCTCCTGCCCTCCTGTGCCCCCCTTTCCTTGTATGGACAAGGGGAAAGGAAAGAGGGGGGAGAGGGAAGGAAGTGGTAATCCAACTCCACACTTTCCTTTCCTCCTCCCCTTTTCTTTCCTCCTCCCCTTTCATTTCCCTCCCCTTAGGCCGGCCCTGTAGAGGGTGCACTAGCCCCTTGTGGGCTAGTGTGTTCCCTCACTTGTCACTAGTAGAAAAAGGGTCAAATGTGAAGCACATTAGTGTTGGTTTGAATTTTAGCCGGCACTAATATGACCATTAGTGCCGATTCCAACGGCTAGGCGGGCGGGCATCATTAGTACCGGTTTATGGGCAACCTTTAGTGCCGGTTCATGCCACGAACCGGTACTAATGAGGCTGTGTCAGGCTATGGTCAGGCTGGGGCCCCCACGAAGACCTTTAGTACCGGTTCATGCCATGAACCGGTACTAGAGTTTCTTAGTAAGCTGATTTTTAGTCCCACCTCGCCAAGAGAGAGGCAATATGAGCGGTTTATAAGCCGTGAGTGCACAGATAATGACAAAGAGGCGCAATGCTCACCTGCATGTTGATTAGC